>NC_081317.1:85817306-88217306 GCF_026419965.1 Kogia breviceps
GGGATAAAGGGCCTGGCAACAGAAAAGTGCCAAGGCCCTCAGGTGAGCTGCTGAATCCAGGGCCCCATCCTTGGCTCTCACGGAATATTTATGGGCGACGATGGCATAAGAGCAACACAAGGCAGGAAGTGAGATCAGCAACAGAAGGGGTTAACATTCTTCACTATATTGTAGGAGTCACATCTCTGCAACCCTCAACCTTTGCCAGTTTTATTTGCATTTAGGAGATGATGTGCCGCCCGTCATGAGGGAGTCTGACCCTAAGACCTTTCACTTGACCTTTCTCTGCTAATTCTAGCAATGTGCAATAAGACTTTCCACCAAGGGGCGGCCAAAGGTGGAATGGCCAAGTAGAAATTTCATTTCCCAACCGAGGGAACATTTCAATTTCTAGAAAATCAATTGAGCTTCTATTAAAAACAATGACATATCTATGTGCTTTCCACAAATAGGTTGCTTCCTGTTGGAAGGCAGAAAGCCACCCTCCCCTGAGCCTCCAGATGAGCCCTGATTTATCCCTTCTGCACCAAAAACCATGTGAGCTGAAAGGTCAGGCAGTTAAAGATTTATGCTTTGTTTTATAAGATTGCTCAGAGAGAGACTCTTTTCCCTCTCGTTTATTTTTTATCCTCCCCGCCCCCTCGCCTGTTGTTCATTTGTCTGCCTAAACTAGACCATGGACAGGGAAATGGGAAAATGTCCTGTAACATGAGCCCAGGAGCTGGCAGGATGTAAGAACCAGTGAGGGGAACCTCCTGTGACCAGCCACCACCAGCCACCCAGAGAGGGACACATGCATCACTGTGCCTTGTCAATTTTTTTTAACCTCAGTTCTGAACTGTGATTTATTTGGCAGATGGCTCTGGCTCTCTCTGGGCCCTACAAAATGATCTGTCACTGTCTCCCCTGATAACCTACAGCAGTCCATAATAAAGTCAGCTTGCCAGGTCTAGCTAATGGATGCCATATCTTAGATCATGTTAGGTCTTTTCATTTATTAGATTCTCATCTTGGGCTGCCTAGACATTTCCTTAAAGTATATACCCCCATCTCCCACCCAGGACATCTATCTGAGCAGGGCATTGTGCAGGGTGAAGGCTACGTGTATTTATCACTTGTTTACTGGCTATGCTCTTTTAATGCTCATTCTTATTGACATAGTAACACATAGGGAAACAACCAGTCCATAAACTGATATGTGAAAACTAGGGGAAAAAAATCTTCAGAGACTATATATTTCTAACCAGTATGTGTCTTATCAATTTCATTTGCTTCTCCCCAAATCTGGTTTTTTTTTTTCTGTTTTATTTAATAATATCATCATGACCATGTGAAAAGAGCTAGAAATGCTTCAGTGTGCTTTGACCGTTTTTTTTCTCCTTTATCTTCATATCCAGTCAGTATCCATATATTACTGACTGAGTTTCAAAATGTCCCCTGATTCACTGCAGCTTTCCACCATCTCTCACTTGGATTATTGCTTTTTGATAACCTTGGATCTGACCTCCTTTACTCTGGTCCTTTCCCACTACAGTTTATAAACCTCCCCCATAGGCTACGGATCTCAACCCATCACACTCCTCTCTAAAGCCATCAATACCTACCTTTTTATTTCTCATATAAAGTCCAAATGTTTAGAACGGCATCCCTTGTACTTTATAGATACACCAGTGCCCTTTCATCCAGCATGACCTTTCACATCACCATACATTTATTTCAATAGCTCCCTCCTTCCTTAGCTCAGAAAAAATTAAAAAATAAACAAAAAATAAGCATTTCTTTTTCAGGATCCACTTCAAATGTCATATTCTCCACGAAGCATTCCTCAACACCTCACAGAAGAATTAATCTCTCCTGCTCTCTTTTTTCCCTGTGATGCCTCTTTATTCATTCTGCAGGGAAGCAAACATACCTCTGCATTACCACAACCTGCAATTTTCTATACTGTTTATTTTGTTTATCTGCAGTTTGTTTATTTTCCCCATGTTAGATGATGAACTAACATCATCAGAGCATATCTCATTTATGTCTCTATCCCTAGCAATGGACTCAGTGTTTAGCCATTGAGACTAGAATACTCTGATCAGCATATCAAATAATTTTATTAGGGTCTGAAGAATTTGGCATTGTGAAAGATTGGTTGAGAAGAATTTTATAGCTGTAGCCTACAACATTTTCTAAAGGCTTATCTCAGCCAGGTTCAGGCACTGTTGCTGTTGCTTTCTTTTGGCTTCCCTATATCCACTGTACCTTCTTTAGGGGAAAGTACCCTGAGTTCTTTAGGGCACTTGCCAGTCCCTCACTGTATACACTCTACTTGAGAGCAACTCGTTTGCCCCTTTCCTGCTTGCTCATTTCTGTTCCCCTCTAACCTTAAAAGAACTTAATTATAGGAATTAGATCACTAGGCAATTTAACCTAACTCTTGACTTATGCTCTCCTGAATGCATAACATGTCTTGCCTAACCTGTTGATTCTTTTCCTAGATAAAAATAAGCAAGAATGAAGAATTAAGCAGTTATCTGTTGATGGACATTTGGGTTGCTGCCATATCTTAGCTATGGTAAATAATTACTGTAAATAATTCATATCATAAATATAAACACTGTGGTGAATGTGTCTTTTTGAGTTAGTGTTTTGATTTTCTTTGGATATATACACAGGAGTGGAATTGCTGGATCATAAGTTAGTTCTATTTTTAGTTTTTGAGGAACTACCATACTGTTTTCCATAGAGGCTACACCAATTTGCATTCCCACCAACAGTGTGCAAGGGTTCCCTTTTCTCCACATCTCACCAACATTTGTTATTTGTGGTCTTTTTGATAATAGCCATTCTGACAGGTGTGAGGTGATATCTCACTGTGGTTTTGATTTGCTTTTCTCTGATGAGTAGCAATACTGAGCATATAATCATGTTCTTGTTGGCAATCTGTATGTCTTCTTTGGAAGAATGTCTATTCAGGCCTTCTGCCCATTCCTTAATCAGACTGTTTGGTTTTTGATGTTGAGCTGTATGAGTTGTTTATATATTTTGGATGTTAACCCCTTATTGATGTTATCATTTTCAAATATTTTCTCCCATTCAGTAGGTTTCTTTTCGTTTTGTCAATGGTTTCCTCTGTTGTGCAAAAGTTTTTAAGTTTAATTAGGTCCATTTTGTTTATTTTTGCTTTTATTTCTTTGCCTCAGGAGACAGATCCAAAAAAAAACATTGCTACGATTTATGTTAAAGAGTGTTGTGCTTGTGTTCTCTTCTAAGAGTTTTATGGTTTCAGGTCTTATGTTAAGTCTTTAATCTATTGTGAGTTTATTTTTGTATATGGTGTGAGGAAATGTTCTAATCACATTCTTTTACTTTTTTTTTTTCTTTTTTTTTTCTTTTTTGCGGTATGCAGGCCTCTCACCACTGTGGCCTCTCCCATTGTGGAGCACAGGCTCCGGAAGTGCAGGCTCAGCGGCCATGGCTTATGGGCCTAGCCGCTCCACGGCATGTGGGATCTTCCCAGACCAGGGCACAAACCCGTGTCCCCTGCATTGGCAGGTGGACTCTCACCACTACGCCACCAGGGAAGCCCTCTTTTACATTCTTTTACGTGTAGTTGTCCAGTTTTCACGGCACCACTTACTTAAGAGACTGTCTTTCTCCACTGTATATTCTTGCCTCCTTTGTTGTAAAGTAATTGACCATAAATGCATGGGTTTTTTTCTGGGCTCTCTATTCTGTTCCATTAATGTATGTGTCTGTTTTTGTGCCAGCACCATGCTGTTTTGATTACTGTAGCTTTGCAGTATAGTCTGAAGTCAAGGAGCACAATACCTCCAGCTTTCTTCTTTTTTCTCAAGATTGATGTGGAAATTTGGAGTCTTTTGTGGTTCCATATGAAATATAGGCTTATTTGTTCTCTGTGGAAAATGTCATGGGTATTTTGATACAGATTGCATTAAATCTGTACATTGCTTTGGGTAGTATGAACATTTTAATAATATTAATTCTTCAATTCCCAGAACACCAGTTATCTTTCCATTTCTTTGTATGATTTTCAAATTCCTTCATCAGTGTTTTGTAGTTTTCAGAGTGTAGGTCTTTAACCTCCTTGGGTACATTTATTCCTAGATATTTTATTCTCTTTGATGCCATTTTAAATGAGAATATTTTCTTGCCTTCCCTTTCTGAGTTCATTATTAGTGTATAGAAAAGCAACAGATTTCTATATATTAATCTTGTATCCTGCAACTTTACTGAATCCACTTATTAGTTCTAATATTTTATAGGTGGAGACTTTAAGGTTTTCTATTATAGTACTATGTAATTTACAAATTGTGACAGTTTTACTTCTTTCCTTCCGATTTGGATGTCTTCTATTTCTTCTTCTTGTCTAATTGCTGTGGCTAGGACTTCCAATACTATGCTAAATAGAAGTGGTAACAGTGGGCATTCTTGTCTTGTTCCTGACTTTGGAGAAAAGACTTCTGGTTTTTCACCACTGAATATGATGTTAGCTGTGGGTTTGTCATAAGTGGCCTTATTATGTTGAGATATAGTCCCTCTAGACCAATTTTGATGAGAGTTTTATCGTGAATGGATGTTAAATTCTGTTAAATGTCTTTTCTGCATCTATTGAGATATCATGTGATTCTTATCCTTTCTTTTGTTAATGTGGAGTATCACACTGATTCATTTATGAATACTTAACCATCCTTGCATCCTTGGAATAAATCCCACTTGATCATGGTGTCTGATCCTTTTTATATATTTTTGAATTCAACCTGCTGATATTTTGTGGAGGATTTTTACGTCTATATTCATCAGAGATATCGGCCTATAATCTTTATAGTATTTTTATCAGGTTTTGGTATCAAGGTGATGGTGGTCTTGTAGAATGAATTTGGGAGCATTCCATCCTCTTCAATTTTTGGAATAGCTTGAGAAGGATAGGTATTAGCTCTTCTTTGTATGTTTGGTAGCATTACCCTGTAAAGCCATCTGGTCTTAAACTTTTGAGGGCTGGGAATTTTTTGTATTACAATTTCACTACTAGTGATCAGTCTGTTCAGATTGTCTATTTCTTCCTGATTCAGTCTTGACAGGTTGTATGTTTCTAGAAATTTTTCCATTTCTTCTAGGTTGTCCAATTTGTTGGCACATAAGTATTCACAGTATTCTCTTATTATTTTTTTGTATTTCTGTGGTATCAGTTGTTATTCTCCTCTCTCATCCCTTATTTTATGTGTCTTTTCTTCTTGGAGAGCCTGGCTAAAGGTTATCAATTCTGTTTATCTTTTTTTAAAAAACAGCTCTTAGTTTCATTGATCTTTTCTTTTTCTTTTCTTCCCCCCCTTCTTCTGCTAATTTTGGACTTCGTTCTTCTTTTTCTAAGTCCTTTAGAAGTTAGGTTAGGTTGCTTATGTTTTTCTTGTTTCTTGAGGTAGGCCTGTATTCCTATAAACTTCCTCTTAGAACTGCTTTTGCTGCACCCCATAGCTTTTTGAAAGTTGTTTTTCCATTTTCATTTGACTCGTGGTGTTTTCTCTTTGATTTCTTCATTGAGCCACTGGGGTTTTTTTAGTAGCATGTTATTTATTCTCCATGTGTTTGTGCTTTTCCCATTTTTCTTCCCCAAACTTATTTCTGATCTCATACCACTGTGGTCAGAAATAATGCTTGATATAATTCCTATCCTTTTAAATTTGTTGAGACTTGTTTTGTGGTCTAGCATGTGATCTATCCAGGAGAACATTTCTTGTGCACTTGAAAAGAATGTGTATTCTGTTGTTTTGCATGGTATGTCCTGTAAGTATATACTAAATTCAACTTGTTTACTGTGTCATTTAAGATCACTGTTGCCTATTAATTTTCTGTCTGGATGATCTGTCCATTGAGGTTAGTGGGGTGTTAAAGTCCCCCACTATTATTGTATTATTGTCAGTTTCTCTCTTTATGTCTGTTAGTATTTGCTTTATATATTTTGGTGCTCCTGTCTTGGGTGTATTTATGTTAACAAGTGTAATATCCTCTCTTTGTATTGATCCCTTTATCATTACATAATGCCTTTCTTTGTCTTTTATTATAGCTTTTGTTTTAAACTCTATTTTGTCTGATATGAGCATTGCTATCCCTGCTCTCTTGTCATTCCCATTTGCATGAAATATCTTCTTCCATCCCCTCACTTCCAGTCTGTGTGTCTTTAGCCCTGATGTAAGTCTCTTTTGTTTTAAACTCTATTTTGTCAGATATGAGCATTGCTATCCCTGCTCTCTTGTCATTCCCATTTGCATGAAATATCTTCTTCCATCCCCTCACTTCCAGTCTGTGTGTCTTTAGCCCTGATGTAAGTCTCTTTTGTTTTAAACTCTATTTTGTCAGATATGAGCATTGCTATCCCTGCTCTCCTGTCATTCCCATTTGCACAAAATATCTTCTTCCATCCCCTCACTTTCAGTCTGTGTGTCTTTAGCCCTGATGTAAGTCTCTTGTAGGCAGTGTATTCAAAGGTTTTGTTTTTTTATCCATTCAGCCACCCTATGTCTTTTGATTGGAGCATTTAGTCCATTGACATTTAAAGTCATTATTGATAGGTATGTACTTATTGCCATTTTATTACCTGTTTTCTGGTTGTTTTTGCAGTTCTCTGGTCATTTCTTCTTTTTGTCTCTTCCCTTGTGGTTTGATTATTTTCTTTAGTAGTATGCTTGCATTCCTCTTTTTGTTTTTTTGTGTATCTACTGTACGTTTTTGATTTGTGGTTACCAAGGTGTTCATATATGTTGACCTACAACTATATCTGCTTGTTTTAAACAGGTAGTCCTGTAAGTTTAAACACATTCTACATTTTTACTTCCCTCTCCTACATTTTGTGTTTTTGATGTTATATTTTACATCTTCATGTTTATCCCTTACTGATTATTATAGTCATAGTTAATTTTACAATTTTTCTTTTTTTTTTAGTCTTCATACTAGTTTAAGTGTTTGCTTCTCAACATGTATTGCTAATTTGCCTTTACTAGTGGGATTTTTCCTTTCCTATAGATTCTTACCTCTTATCACAGCCTTTTCTTTTCCACTTAGAGATGACCCTTTAACATTTCTTTTAGGGTAGGTTTAGCACTGATCAACTCTTTCAGTTTTTGCTCATCTGAGAAGTTCTTTCTCTCTCCTTCAATTCTAAATGATAATCTTGTTGGCTAGAGTATCTTAGGTTGTGGGATTTTCCCTCTTAGCAGTTTGAATAACTCATGCCACTCCCTTCTGACCTGCAAAGTTCTTGCAGAGAAATCAGCTGATAGACTTATGGGGGGGGGGGGTTCTCTTGTATATGATTCTTTGCTTTTCCCTTGATGGCTTTAGAATTCTGTCTTTAACCTTTGCCATGTTTATTAGGATATATCTTGGTGAGGGTCTGGTTGGGTTCATCTTGTTTGGGACCCTCTGAGCTCCCTGTACCTGGATATCTGTTTCCTTCCTTAGGTTTGGGAAACATTTGGCCATAATTTCATCAAATACATTTTCAACCACCTCCTCTCTCTTCTTCTTCTGGGACTCCTATAACGTGAATGTTGGTACACTTTATGTTGTTCCAGAAGTCCCTTAAAGTGTTCTCATTTTTTAATTTGTTTTTCATTTTGCTATTCTGATTGGGTGATTTCCATTATTCTAGCTTCCAGATCATTTATGTGTCCTTCTGTATCACCTAGTCTGATGTTAATTCCTTCTAGTGTGTATTTCATTTAAGTTATTGTATTCTTCAGTTCTGGCTGGTCCTTTGTTGTATTTTTTAGTTCCTTGTTAAAATTCTCATTTTGTTCATCATTTCTTTTCCCTAATTTAGTTAGCATTCTTATTATTAATACTTTGAATTCTTTTTCTGGTCAATTATTTATTTCTGTTTCATTGTTTTTTTCAGGAGGCTTCTCTGGTTCTTTCACTGAGACAAATTCTTCTGTCTTCTCATTTTGCTTAACTTTCTCTGTCTCTATGAAATTAGGTGAAATGGTTACCTACTGCAGTCTTGAAGGGGTATCCTTATGTAGGAGCATCCCTAAATAGTCCACGTATGCCCAGTGGCTTTGGCGGGAGAACTGGATTTGATGTGAACACACAGTCACTTCTTTCCTCAAGGTGTGCTGGCAGCTATCACCATGGTAGGAGGTGGAGCTGGAAATGGAGGGGCTAGGGCTGGAGCCAGGTATGAGCCAGGGTTTTCCCACTGCTCAGTGGCCATCACTGCTGTACTGGGGGCAGGGTTGGGTCCCAGTTTGCTGGATCAGAAGCCTTGAGAATCAGGTCCACACTGGCTCCATTCCCTTTATGTAGGTACTCTTCCCCCTCCCAACACCAGCATCCTTGGCCCAGAAGGGAGCAGTGCTGGAGCAAGAAGAGCTGATGTGGGCACTTGGCATGGGTTAGGGGTTGGGCTGTGGCAGTCCAGCTGGGGTCAGAGACGTGGACTTCTGACACACTGCCTGTGTAAGTGTCAGTAATGGCTGCCCCCACTCTTCTCAGGTGCCACTTCAGGTCTGAGCCAACTCTGCATCTCACAGTCATGCCCTCACCCCAGTGTGGAGCTATGTCATGAAGCAAATGGGCCTGGCAGTTTCCCTCAGCTCAAGCTGGGGCACAGCAGGAGTGGTTCTGGAAAACTGGACAGCCACTCGTGCAGTTTTCAGTCCACCATCTATGCCCTGCTTCACACACTCCTCACGTGTGGAATCCAGGCTTCCCACAGCCCTCCTCTTAGTGTCACTGGCCTTCCAACCAGCCAAAGAGTCTCTACTTCCCTGTGTCAGATCTCACGGCTGGAACACCCAATATGTGGCTCAAAGTACTCACTCCACAGGGAAGATTTCTGCGTGTTTATTCTTTTTTTTCCCTTTGAGTCCTCTCCCAGGGGCACAGATCCCACACTGATGGCTTCTCTTTCCTTCCTACCCAATTCTGTGTTGATCTTTCTTATAGCCTTGGTTATACAGGAGTCTTTCTGGCAGTTTCCAGTTATTTTTCAGTGAGAACTGTTCCACATGTAGATGTATTTTTGATGTGTTCAGGGGGGGAGGTAAGTTCTATGTCCTCCTACTCCATCATCTTGATCTCCTCCTACAATAGTAAATTCTGATATGAACCAACTTCAGTTCAAATCCAGGTGCTATTATAAACTAGCTGTGTAACTATGCGAAAAATGCTAAAATCCTCTGTGCATCAGTTTTCTCATCTGTAAAATGAGTATAATAAGTGTATTATCATCACAGGAATGTTCTGAAGATTAAATGAGATAATACATGTAAAGCTTACAATATATTGCCTAGTACATAGTTAGCCCTCAATGAGTGTTAACACTTTTGATAATGAGAATGATGATGATGACAATGTTGATGATTGTGGTGATAATGTCCTAATTTTAATGGACTTCTTTAGAAAGTGCATAGGGAAAGGATGTTCTGTATTGTACTGAATACATTCTCTTTCTCAGTCACCTCTATGCCATGAAAAACGGTAACATTGAAGGAAAAGCAGACAGCAATAAAAGAAGTCACCTTCTCCAATCTGAAGCAGTTTTACTAAAAATTTTCAACAGTAAGGGGAATGATGCTAAGATAATGGGAAATCTTCTCTAAAGTGAATCTAGGCATTTTAAACTAAGTCAGACTTTTCAGTCTACTCTAAAACATCTTTTACCCTCTCAATACTTGTCTTTGACATAGGATTTCTATTTTTTTAATTAATTAATTTATTTATTTATTTATTTATTTGCAGTACGCGGGCCTCTCACTGTTGTGGCCTCTCCCATTGTGGAGCACAGGCTCCAGACGCGCAGGCTCAGTGTCCATGGCTCACGGGCCCAGCCGCTCCACGGCATGTGGGATCTTCCTGGACTGGGGCTCAAACACGTGTCCTCTGCATTGGCAGGCAGATTCTTAGCTACTGCGCCACCAGGGAAGTCCCATCTATTTTTATGTTTACATGTTGATGTTTTATTCCACTGTGCTCTAAGCATAAAGCTTATGTATAAAACTGATGGCTGGAAGTCCTACTTTGGACACTATTTTCAAGATGCAGAGATCCAATTTCAAGCACACAATAACAGAAGACCCAAGGCCTAGGTCCTAGTCCAAACTTTGCCATTCATTTCCTATGTGACCTTGAATAAATTCCTTAATTTTGGGGGACCTCAGTATTTCTAAATTATAAGTTGGATATAATTAGGCTTGTAAATGATGCTTCTTTCAGTGATACAATAAAATCAAAAGGTTGGTTGTGGTTCTTGTTTTAAGATAGCTTTGCTACTCTTGGTCTGCTCACAAAAAGCTAAGAGTGCTGCCTTGTTCTTGAATCAGCTTCTAAGCGTGTAATATTTAAAAAGAAATGTCCATTCATGTGAACAAGACACTTAAAGTCAACTTCAGTGTAGGCAACTGGATGTATCCATAGAAAAATTGAGCAACAAATTGAAGTTTTTCTTCCCTTCCTTAAGAAATAAACCTGCAAATTGCCCACATCCTTTGAATGCAGTTCTACAAACGGTTTTGGAGATCAGATGTAGAATAAGCATAATTGGAAAGACGAAAGATGAGGGAAAGAAAAGTAAAAGGGTGCAGGAAAAAAAAGAGAAGATAGAAAAACTTGAAAACAAAATAATCCATCTTTTGCCAAAGTGTGGTCCTTAGACCAGAAATACTGACATCACTTGAGAGCTGAAATACATACAAAATTTCAGGACCTACCCTTTATCTACCATATGGATGGTGTTGAGTCAATGGGAATATTGACTCAACATCTGCCAGTGTACCCATCCTCTAGCTGTTATGAGAGTTGGCTGGTAAAAACTCACAGCTGGCCCTTTATCTAGAGAGTTAGCCTTGGCTGAATGGGAGCTTCCTTACTTGAAAAGCTACACAGTATACACTCAAACTACTCCAACCCAACAAATTTTAGTTAATAATTAGCTGATACTAAGGGGCAAAAGACTCATTCCTCATCTTAGGGTGACATTAAATTTTTGTTGTAATTTGTGTTCCAAAGCTTCCCTTGGGTTCAGACTTAAGCTAGCCTTTAGTTGAGACTACATTCACTATTAGCTTTTATGGCCTGCTCTATCAGGCATCCCTCACTCCTTTTCTCCTAAGAATACTCCTTCAGTAAGTTACTCAAACAAGAATCCCCATCTCAGGCTCTTCTTTAAAGGAACTCAACCCAAGTTGGTTTTTATCAGAGTAGGTCTGAGAAGCAGAGAGAATTTTGCAGTTGGATCCAACCTGCCAAATGGATCGCTTGTGATAGGTGGTATTGACAATCTCTGGGATGCTGTGCATGCGGCAGCATGCAACTACTAAGACTTTCACATGAGGAGAATGATATGGGATGCAGGTTGAGGGGATCAACTGCTGCAATTTCTCAGGCATTGAACTGATATGGGGAAATAGCAACTATAAAGGCTGTGAAAGTGAGTGGCTCTTGCTAAGTACCACTGATTTACTGAAGAAAGTAAATGATAGGCTCAGACCTCTTAATAATTCAAAGCAAAGTGTGGGTATCAGAGGCCTCCTTGTTAGCATTCTAAAGACTCATCTCCTGAAGCCAGAGGGCAGAAACAGCTGAAGATGAGACACAGAACTTAAGTGTAATATTGGCAGAACTTCAGAGAATTCTTGGCCTAGGCAAGTCTCCTATGACAGTACCAGGCCCAGAGAGGGGAAAGAGTGTAACCTTGAGATTTGAGATGTAGACATATGGGTAGATGAATTTGTGAACGCTGTATCCTCAATATCTCTGAGCCCACTAGGCCATCAGAAGTGGCCCTCTCCTTTTTGGAAGAGAGATCACCCCACCTTTTCTAAGACTGTTCAAAAGACTCAAATGAGGCAGGTGCCAAACAAGACAACAAATGACCTCCCCCAAATCTGCTCTCTCCTCACTGCCAGGGCACCAGGCCCTTATGGACAAATCTCAGCATAGCCAGTTTGGAGAAGTGCTGGACCCATTAGGGACTAAGAGGGATTATGCATCAAAATTGTTATAGGACTTGGGTAGCATGCACTGGCAGGAAGCAGGAGATTATATCTGGAAATGAATCCTAAGGGTGCTGGATCAAGAAGAGTGGAACATAAATCTGGATAAAGGAGGATTTACAATATGAGGGAACTCTCTAGTGATACAAGACTTAACTCCCTTCCAAGATTCCTAAGTGAGGATTCTAAAACACTGCTGGGATGAAGCATGGTAGCTTGGAAAAAAACAAAATCAATAGCTGACATTAAGTTAGAGACACCATGGAAAACTATGAGAAAGAGCTCAAACGGCTCAGAGAACAGAGCATTTTTAAATGCTTCAATTACATACAACTGGAAAACCCACCAGCTGATCGTTTTCTTCAGGAGGGTTCAGAGAGCACCCCATGTATTAAGACAATAAGGGATGAACTGGGGAAGAACACACCAACATCACTACAGTGCTCAGCAGTGCCTGTCCTCTGTGGGTTGAAATGGTAGAAGAGATGCCATTACAAAAATGAGTTCCCCAGAAGTAATGGGGATGATAGGATTTTGGAATAGCATGATTAGCAAGACACGAATGGCAGCCAGAAGGATCTGATTTGAAATGATCTACAGAGATGACTCAAAGTCATCTGCCCAGGGTACTGTCAAATACATGTAAGAATAGGTTAACAGAAGGCAGAGGTCATCCTCCCTGGAAAGTCATGAATTTTTGCCCAGTTTCAAGACTGAAGTCAGCTCACAGATACAGAATCCATTGACTGAAGGAGCATCCAGGTCCAAACGATGAAGATCCTTATAGCACCCCAGCAATTATATATTGATACAATAATGATTCCCCAGTCCTTCCCCAGTGGATGCCATAGCCATTTACTTGGGTAATGGCCCACTTGGGAAAGGGGAACACCCAGATCTTTCAAGGCCTGGTAGATATAGGGTCCAAGTTCAATCTGACGCCACGAGACCAAAAAGTGCTACCTTGACAGCCTTCCCATTAAATCAGGGTTATAAGGGGTTCAGGAAATAAAGGTAAATCCATAGAGTTTTGACCCAGGTCCATCTCACAGAGGGGACTATGAAACCACATAACTGTCATTTCCCCAGTCCCCAAATGTATAATTCAAGTGAAAATATTTAGCAGTTGGCAGAAACTTCACATTGGTTCCTTGACCTATAGAGTAGGAGTGGTTGTAGCAGGGAAGCCAAACGGTAGGCCCTGCAACTGGCCCTTCCCACCCAGAAATTATAGTAAACGAAAACAATGATCACTTCACAGCACAAAAACAAGATCAGTGCTACACTCAAAGACTTAAAACATGCAGACATGGTGTTCTCCACCATATTCCCGTTTCATTTACCAGTCTGGTCCCTATAAAATCTTGTTGGATCCACTGTACCAAATATGATATCTTTATTAGAGAAGATTAACAGAGCCTCCAGTATACAGTATGTGGATATTGGACTGGCAAACCATAACTCACAAAAAAGAAAATTAGAGCAGTTTACATTCACATGGGCTATATACACTTATTGTCCTATCCCAATGCTATGTTCTCATGCTCTCTGTCATACTATAGATTGAAGGGACCTGGACTGTGTAGGAAAGACCAACTGTTTTCCCTCTACCTATGTGGAGTTCACTAACTGGGGTCCAGTAGATTAGATTGACAAAAGACAGGTAAACAAGGGAAAAACAAACAGAACCTTATTAACATGTACATCGCACAGGCACACTGGGAGCACACGGAGATGAGTTTCCAAGGGGTGGTTAGAGCTTGGGTTTATATAGTATCTTAACGAAACAGCAATACTTTTGTAGAGAAGTGACAAGACAAAGGTAAAGAACTTTGAGTTTCTAGGGGCAGCATGCTATGGGAAGGCAAATATATGGGGAAACTAATGTTAGATAAGGGCTAGTGGCATAATTTGTTTTGTAGAGTCCTCTGGTAGCATCCCTGGGCTGAGGAGGGCCTAGTATTGTCTCTGGTGACTAACTTCTGTTTTTCCTGTTAGAAAGGGGAAGGGGGACACCTTTATAAATTTATGTCCTGCTTTTAGGCAAGCAGTGGAAGGACAGAGAGTTTTTCTTGTGTCTTCCTCTTCTCAATTGCCTTCAGGTCAAAATAATCCTATGCCAAAGTGGTATATTTTGAGGTGGCATATTTTTCTATCTTTCAACTGTCTGGATATTTTTTGTAAATTAATATTGTATTAATTGAAGCTGATGATCAAAAAAGTGGCAAATGCTTTGGATGCCTTGGAAATGTACATGTAATCCAGAGAGTGGGGAAATGCCTCACATTTCCTACCTCAAAGAATGAAACTCAACCCTGGATATGGTTCTTTGGGTTTTGTAGGCAGCATATTCTGTATTTAAGAATACTGAAACTACTGATTCACCATATTGGTTTGAAAGCTGTTAGCTTTGACTGAGGGCCCCCAAAAAGAAAGTTCTCTGCAGCAATTCAGGCTGTGGTTCTAGAAGTGCTGACATTTGATCTCTGTGACTCAGCAGATTCCACGATACCAGACAGATCTGTGGTAGAGAAAGACATTGTATAGAACCTTTGGCAAGGCCCAATAAGCTGGTCACAGCAGAAACTCCTATGATGTGGAAGAGAAGTCATGCCACATGTAGTAAAAATCTATATAAGATTCAAAAAACAGGTCTTGGAATCCTTTTAGAAACTGCACGTCTGACCTTGAGAATTAAGTGACTATATGGCCAGAACTACTTATCATGAACTGAGTGCTTTCAGATCCACCAAATCATAATTTCGGGCAGTTCTTACAGCAATCCATAATAACATGGATGTGGTATATCCAGAATCAGGCACAAGCTTGTCCAAAAGGTACAAATAAGGTGCATGAACAGCTGCTCAGAGCCCATGTTTCTCTGGGGTCTTTTCCTCAGCTCCCACTGTGACCACATGAGCATTTTCTGTGACTAAATGATGGGAAAAGAAATACACAAAGCCTGATTCACAGATGAGTCAATTTAGCAAGTGAGTGCAAGCAAAAGATGAATTGTCACTCTACCACATCTTCACTCAGGAGAAGCCCTGAAAGAATGTCAAGGGAAAAGCTTCCTGCTGGGAAGAGCTTTGGACACTACAACAGGCAATACACTTGGAATGTAGAGAGTAGACCAAGGTTAAGACTCTACACAGACTCATGAGCCAGCAGAAATAGCTTATCTGCATGGTCAATGACTTGGAAAAAACTAGATTAGAGGACAAGGAGGTCTGAGGGATTGGCAGGTAAATGGACCTTTGAAAGTGAGTACAAAGTATGAGCACCTCTGTATCATGCTTTAATGCTGAGCAAAGAGCATCTGCTATAGAAGAGGCATTAAAGTATCAATACCTAGTGGACCCTATGACTCAGCAAGTCTTCTAATCTTTGTCCTTGACCACCCATTATCAGTGCCTCTTGAATAAGACTCATAAAGAGCTGTGTGGCGGCAGAGATAGAGGCTATTCATGAGTCAGATAGCAGGATCTGTCTCTTACTAATGCTAATTTAGCTCTTGCCCTTCTGCATATCCCACCCAACAACAAAAGAAAACAAAACTAGGACCTCAGAAGAGTACCACCCCTCAAGAAAACCAAGCAGCCACTGGTAGCAAGTTGACATTATGGGACTTCTTCCCCACCCCCACCGTTGGAACAACCATTCATCATCAACTACAATTAATACGTATTACAAGTGTGGGTTTGCCTTTCCCAACCACATGCTCTTAGCCAGCACCACTACCCAAGGGCTGACAGTGTCTGAGCTACAGTGTCTGTAGCTCAGAAAAACATATTTTACCTAAGAAGGCCCAGCATCAGACACAATGGTTGGTCCCACTAACCCTCTTACAAGTTTTCCCCAAATTATGGCCAACCAAAATCCTAAAGAAGCTGTGTTTAGAAGTCATGAACTTAATATAGGCAGCAAGTGAAAAGAGATGCAAGGAATTGATAGTAGTGAATACTTGTGGTTTCCCATCCAGATGGCCTCTATTAAGCAATGCACATGTGAATTTTGAATCACAGCAACTCATGGCTCCCCCCATCTCCAGAGAATTGCCCTTGTCCAAACAGGAGTATCTAAACACTGGTGTGACTAAAGATGTCAGTAGGACACCCCTAAATTGTACCAAGAGCACAAACATTTGGCAGACATACACGATTCCTCAAAATATTTGCACAATTATGTTTTAAGGATGATTACTGGCAATGATCAATTCATCAGAAATATATGTATGTATCACCAAGTTATCATAACGTCAGGTAAATGACTTATCTCAGAGACTGTACCTGTTTCCCCTATTTTATAAATGCTTATACACACCTAAGTAACCACACACTTTCTATTTGTCCTTTAATGAATGACAGCATTTTGATCTTCTTTCCTTTGTTGAATGATACCTTGTTGCCACCTGATACTGCATTTCCAGATAATAACAACTTATAAAAAACTGTAAAAAGAAACAATAAAAGCAAGTATCAGTGGTGGAGTGAAATCTATGCTTTCCATGGGAAAACATGCTTCTGAGAACTATAAATAGTGTACCACATCAGAGGGCTCATCAAAGCATGAGAGCTGGGTAAAGTGTTTAACGCTAGACATTAATAGCTTTTATGACAAAATCTTCCCATATTCTGATTAAAGATGACTAGAAGACATGAAAAAAAACATCAATAGTATTTATAAAAGATGGTTAGTTTCAGCAGCACAGACATTAAGGAGTCAGTAAGGGAGAAGCTCATGCAGTAAAAAAAATACCAGGGATTAAACAATATAAATACACTTATTTCCTGCTTAGGAGAGTTCTTCTAGAAGAAAGTTAGGAAACTGCAGTATTCCTCCCGAATGATTACCACAACAGTTTATAAACATTCTATTGATCTTTTTTGGGGGGGAGGGGGTTCTTTTTACATAGGAATTTTTAAAAAACATTTATTGGCGCATAATTGCTTTTCAAAGGTGTGTTAGTTTCTGCTTTATAACAAAGTGAATCAGTTATACATATACATATGTCCCCATATCTCTTTCCTCTTGCGTCTCCCTCCCACCCTCCCTACCCCACCCCTCTAGGTGGTCACAAAGCACCGAGCTGAGCTCCCTGTGCTATGCGGCTGCTTCCCGCTAGGCTAGCTATTTTACGTTTGGTAGTGTATACATGTCCATGCCACTCTCACTTTGTCACAGCTTACCCTTCCCCCTTCCTGTGTCCTCAAGTCCATTCTCTAGTAGGTCTGTGTCATCTCAATGTCCATCTGTCTGCAGGACAGATGATGTAATCCCTAGTTAATACTAACTGCAAAATCACTGCACAGGAAAACAGTCTGAGTGACTGCAGAGAGAACTGACTGAGCACCTGTGGCTTTGGTTTACCTGAAGAAAGCTTTCTACAGGCACACAGGCACACACATACAAATGCTTTATCTGCAGCCAAGGGGAACAATTAGGGTAGGCCTAGTGAGAAACCACCTTAAACGTGTTTCTTCCTGTTGGCACCTGAGCCCGATTAGAATTCTCCTCTCTCTCCGTCCCTGTCACCCGCCTTCCTCTCTTTTTCTTAGACACATATACACTCACACACACAATTTTAAAATTTGATGGTTTGCATTTAAAAGACATGCATCAATGTGCGAGTGGAATCTCTTACGCTTTACTCTGGTTTTTACTTCTCCTGGGAATCAGTCTTATGCCAGTAAACCTAATCCAATAATAATGACCCAAAGCGTCTAACAACAGGACGCGCTGTGCTGAATCTTCTGCAGTTTTCTTATAAGACCCATATTGGTTTTTTGGTAAAGCAAGGTAGCTCTTGTCAGGAAAGGAGGAACAGCCCTAAGGAATTTTGCAGTGCAAGGTCAGATTACTTTATGTGTCCTTTTGTTGAGAAAAGTGGCAAACTAGAGAGTAAGGACAGAGAAACGGCTAGTGGAGGACTTGGCTAATTAAAGAGGTCTGGTCTGGTGTACACAGAGAAGAGAGGAGGCTAATATTTAATAAACACATTCCATGCCCTGTGCTGGTCATTTCACGATTCGTAGGCTTTCATTTTCATGTTTTCTAGAAGACACTGCAGCTCAGAAAGGTTAAGTAACTTGTCCAAAACATGCAGCTAGTAAATGGCATATCCCTGGCTCAGTTCCAGAACTGTCTTCTGTAGCATCATGCTTCATAAGGAGAAGTCTCACAGGGAGGAAATGCCACATATCACACACCAATGGTTCCACCAGATAATTAACACAATACCAAAAAGTGCAAATGGACCTATTCCCTATAATCCTCTGCCACAGGGAGCCTGGGTTGTAGGCCTGGAGAGAGGCATAGATGATGGGACACGCTTGCTCTGTGCTATGGCTGCCAAAGGAAAGACCCCTGTGAAGAAAAGACTATTAACAATCTTGGCTCCATTAAATTTAAAGCAGCTGCTAACAGTAGGAGCCTTTACATTGTCAATTATATGAATTTTCCTATTACTATGTCATATCAAACAGCAATTATAGTACATTCATCAAACCCTGCTTCGGCCTCTCTGGTTCTGTCCATTAATACCACAGTGGCAGGCCTTAGAAATCCTGGAAGACAAATCTGACATGCAGACTTTAATTGTTTCAAGGATTTGTGGTCAGAAACAACACTTGGTGAGAGGCAGGGGGTCAATTACACGATTAGACAGTGATAGGCAGGGACCAGCTGAACTCACTCAACACACCAAATATTTATACATCACTTCACTTAGCAAAGGGCTTTGACACCTACTATTTCACTTCGAATTTTCGTCCATACCATTAACCGATCTGGGAGGTATTTAATTATTCTGCCTCTCTTACAGTTGAGAAAATGGAGACCAGAGGGTCTCTCCTGGCAGAGACTGAACCGTAGCCTGAGAGAAGATTCCCATGCAGTTCCAGGCCCACTGAAGGAGCAGGGCAACAGCCAGTGACCAATCTTTTTTTTTTTTTTTTTTTTTTAACAAAAATACAATTATTTTATTTACTTTATTGGAGTACAATTGCTTTACAATGGTGTTACTTGTTGCTGTATAACAAAGTGAATCAGCTATACGTATACATATATCCCAATATTTCCTCCCCCTTGCGTCTCCCTTCCACCCTCCCTATCTCACCCCACTAGGTGGTCGCAAAGCACCGAGCTGATCTCCCTGTGCTATGCGGCTGCTTCCCACTAGCTATCTATTTTACATTTGGTAGTGTATATATGTCCATGCCACTCTCTCACTTCATCCCAGCTTACCCTTCTCCCTCCCCATATCCCCAAGTCCATTCTCTATGTCTGCATCTTTATTCCTGTCCTGCTCCTAGGTTCTTCAGAATCATTTTGTTTGTTTGTTTAGATTCCATATATATGTGTTAGCATATGGTATTTGTTTTTCTCTTTCTGACTTATTTCACTCTGTATGACAGACTCTAGATCCATCCACCTCACTACAAATAACTCAGTTTCATTTCTTTTTATGGCTGAGTAATATTCCATTGTATATATGTGCCATATCTTCTTTATTCCATTCATCTGTTGATGAACACTTAGCTTGCTTCCATGTCCTGGCTACTGTAAATAGAGATGCAATGAACATTGTGGTACATGACTCTTTTTGAATTATGGTTTTCTCAGGGAATATGCTAAGTAGTGGGATTATTGGGTCGTATGGTAGTTCCAGTTTTAGTTTTGTAAGGAACCTCCATACTGTTCTCCATAGTAGCTGTATTAATTTACATTCCCACCAACAGTGCAAGAGGGTTCCCTTTTCTCCAAACCCTTTCCAGCATTTACTGTTTGTAGATTTTTTTGATGATGGCCATTTTGACTGGTGTGAGGTGATACCTCATTGTGGTTTGGATTTCCGTTTCTCTAATGATTAATGATGTTGAGCATCCTTTCATGTGTTTGTTGGCAATCTGTATATCTTCTTTGGGGAAATGTCTATTTAGGTCTTCTGCCCATTTTTGGATTGGGTTGTTTTCTTGATATTGAGCTGCATGAGCTGCTTGTATATTTTGGAGATTAATCCTTTGTCAGTTGCTTGGTTTACAAATATTTTCTCCCATTCTGAGGGTTGTCTTTTCACCTTGTTTATGGTTTCCTTTGCTGTGCAAAAGCGTTTAAGTTTCATTAGGTCCCATTTGTTTGTTTTTATTTCCCTTTCTCTAAGAGGTGAGTCAAAAACGATCTTTCTGTGATTTATGTCATAGAGTTCATTTATGTCTGCCTATGTTTTCCTCTAAGAGTTTTATAGTGTCTGGCCTTACATTTAGGTCTTTAATACATTTTGAGTTTATTTTTGTGTATGGTATTCGGGAGTGTTCTAATTTCATTCTTTTACATGTAGCTGTCCAGTTTTCCCAGCACCACTTATTGAAGAGGCTGTCTTTTCTCCACTGTATATCCTTTCCTCCTTTATCAAAAATAAGGTGACCATAGGTGCATGGGTTTATCTCTGAGCTTTCTATCCTGTTCCATTGATCTATATTTCTGTTATTGTGCCAGTACCATACTATTTTGATTACTGTATCTTTGTAGTATAAAGTCAGGGAGCCTGATTCCTCCAGCTCCATCTTTCTTTCTCAAGGTTGCTTTGGCTATTCAGGGTCTTTTGTGTTTCCATACAAACTGTGAAATTTTTTGTTCTAGTCCTGTGAAAAATGTCATTGGCAGTTTGATAGGGATTGCACTGAATCTGTAGATTGCTTCAGGTAGTATAGTCATTTTCACAATGTTGATTCTTCTAATCCAAGAACATGGTATATCTCTCCATCTGTCTGTATCATCTTTAATTTCTTTCATCAGTGTCTTATAGTTTTCTGCATACAGGTCTTTTGTCTCCCTAGGTAGGTTTATTCCTAGGTATTTTATTCTTTTTGTTGCAATGGTAAATGGGAGTGTTTCTTTAATTTCTCTTTTAGATTTTTCATCATTAGTGTATAGGAATACAAGAGATTTCCGTGCCTCAATTTTGTATCCTGCTACTCTACCAAATTCATTGATTAGCTCTAGTAGTTTTCTGGTAGCATCTTTAGGATTCTCTATGTATAGTATCATGTCATCTGCAAACAGTGACAGCTTTACTTCTTCTTTTCCTATTTGGATTCCTTTTATTTCTTTTTCTTCTCTGATTGCTGTGGTTAAAACTTCTAAAACTATGTTGAATAATAGTGATGAGAGTGGGCAAGCTTGTTTTTTTTCCTGATCTTAGTGGAAATGGTTTCAGTTTTTCACCATTGAGAAGGATGCTGGCTGTGGGTTTGTCATATATGGCCTTTATTATGTTGAGGAAAGTTCCCTCTATGCCTACTTTCTGCAGGGTTTTTATCATAAATGGGTGTTGAATTTTGTCAAAAGCTTTCTCTGCATCTACTGAGATGATCATATGGTTTTTCTCCTTCAGTTTGTTGATATGGTGTATCATGTTGATTGATTTGCGTATATTGAAGAATCCTTGCATTCCTGGAGTAAACCCCACTTGATCATGGTGTATGATCCTTTTAATGTGCTGTTGGATTCTGTTTGCTAGTATTTTGTTGAGGATTTCTGCATCTATTTCATCAGTGATATTGGCCTGTAGTTTTCTTTTTTTGTGACATCTTTGGTTTGGGTTTCAGGGTGATGGTGGCCTTGTAGAATGAGTTTGGGAGTGTTCCTCCCTCTGCTATATTTTGGAAGAGTTTGAGAAGCATAAGTGTTAGCTCTTCTCTAAATGTTTGATAGAATTCTCCTTTGAAGCCATCTGGTCCCAATGACCAGTCTTATCTCATTGTGTGCCATTGTGTAAAAAGGAATAAAATGGGAAAAACGATCCCATAGGATGAGAGCAGTGAGAAAGAGGAGAGAAAAAAGAAAAGAGGCCAAAAGAGTGTAAAGCTTTGAGCTTGTTGAACTTACTAAGGATGGTTCCTAGTTGGGCTAGCATTAAATCATCCTCTCTATAGGTCGACAGTGTGTTATGCCATAGCTCCACAAAGACAGAGATGAACTTCCAGAAAATGAAGGAATGAGGAGAAGAGAAAGAGAATTAGTTCTTTCTAGTGAGATCTGACTTCAGATCAAGCCTACCTACTCTCAAAAGGCAGGTCTCCCCATGGTCTCAACATGAATAGTTTAAAAATCACAAGAGAAATTACCTCTGCACAAGATGATCCCTTTCAGTTCTATGCATGAAGCATTCATTGACCACCTATGTTCCAAGTTCCCTCTAAGCACTTGATAGTTACTGAGATGAACAGGAAAGTTTTCCTGCCCTTTGGAAATCTGCCATTCCTGGAAGTGACCAAAACATTGGCTGATGATTCAGTATGGCATTTTAAATGATAGAGGTGAGCTCAGGTTGCCATGGGAGCACAGAAGAGGAAGAGCTCCCAGATAAGCCTGGCAGAGATATCTCAGATATCTCACATGATCAATAAGGGTCGATCAGGTTTTTTAAAAAAAGAAGTAGGAAGGATTTTCCAGCAGAAGAAAGAGCATCAGATCAGATTCTGGTCTACCAGTTGGCAAGCACATTATGGAAGGAGACAGAGGTACCAGCCAGTTTTAGTGAACAAATGCTTCTGATTAGACCCCATATGTCTCAAGCAATAGGATGTGATGTCAGGGGAGCCCAGGATAAAGACTAGTTACAAATCGAACATTTCTCAGGCCCAGTTTCCTTCACTTCGACTCATTGTTTTCTCCCCAGACTCTGAAGCTGCTCTGTTCTCCCTGCTGCCACCCCAGGTCTCTGGCGACACATTGACCCCTGACTACTTGGAACAAGATGTGAAGAAATCCAGTATTCTTTTAGTTCAAGTGAGATAATCATTCCTAAGGAATTAAGGATAAAAACAAACCCTAAGTATTGATAATTAAAAAAAAATTACCTACATTAGGTTTACAAAACCAGTTCATCAGGTTAACCATTACTTCATAACAAACCACTTGAAAACTTAAACAACTACCCCAAATGACTTAAAACAACCACTTCATTTGTTCACAGTTTTATGGGTCAGGAATTCACAATGAACTTGGCTGGGCAGCTGGTCTCTGATCCATGTGGTGGTAGCTGGAGTGGCTGGAACTGGAGGATCCACTTTTGAGATGGCCTCTTTACTATATACTGGGATCTTCATTATTCCTTGACATTCTCTTTCTATCTCCCTCCCTCCCTCTTATCTCCCTTCCTTTACCTCCCTCTCCTTCCCCTCTTCTCCCTTTCCCTCCCCCTCCTTCTCTCTCTCTCTCTCTCTCTAGGTGGTGTCATATTGCCCCTTTTCCTTTTGGTGAACAAAAGGTCTTTCTCAGACCTTAATCATAAAGATGAGATCACCAGGCAACATTTAACCTAGTTCCTGATTTCTGCTTACTGAATGTACACAATGACTTACCTAACCTGTTGATTCCGTTCCTGGATTAGAAGTAAGAATAAAGAACTAAGTAGTTAAAGAATGACTGACTGTCTACCCCCATCTATCTTCCCCTTAGTAAATCTGCAGGCAGACCACGTGGGCAAGAGAATATCTAATTGCAGGTGGACCACACAAGCAAAACTGCATCCCAAGGAAGATCAGAGAAAGTCAGCAGGTCTGCATGCAATGGAAAAATGATGAAGAATCTGACCTCCTGCCTTAATGGTTAACTGATATTGTTTCCCCTTAAAAATTGTCATGGCAGAGCAGAATCTTCAGAGTTGGTTTCTGGATGTGAGTCCACCTTCTCCCTAGATTGCTGGCTTTTCTGAATAAAGCATCTTTCCTCTCTGCTGAACACCTGCCCCTCAATTATTGGGTTTTGAGAGGTGAGCAGCTGAGCCTGATTTCAGTAACATTATTCTCCAGGATTTATTCATGCAGCTTGGGATTCTTAGAATGTGATAGTCTCAAAGTAGTCTTCTTTCCTGCTTGTCAGCTGGCTTCCAAGAAAGCAGGGCAAAAGCTACCAGTCCTTTTTAATAACTGGAATGACATCATTTTGCCATATGCTATTAGCCAAAGCAGCCACAAACCATCCCAAATTCAAGAGGAGGATAAATAGATTCCTCCTTTCAATGAATGTCAAAGAATTTATGTCCATCTTTAGTCTGCCATAGTAACTCAAAAGAAGTTTAGCCAACATTTAGCTTTATTAAGCTGTGAGGCATTTAGAGCAGACATCCTCTGGCTCCTTACTTTCCATCATGATGAAGCAAAAAACAAAGCTTACATCCTAAGTGCCTCCTCACAAGTAGATGCCATGCTTGCAACACTCTGTGTGGTGGGCTCCAAAGGATGCCAACTGCAAAAAAAGTTCTGCCCACACCTATACCTGTTGGTCCCATTTGGGTCTCAAGTGGTAGATGGAATACAGAGAGTGGGTCACTGTGAGACCCACACATCTCTCCTCACCCACGTGCCTGTAAATAATTGCTAGAATACTGCTGTGATGCTTTTCAGTAAGCCAGAACGTATAATGAATTTGAATCCTATTCTCTGGCAAATTAAGTCACTGGAAGAAAAATCTGAGAGCTAATTTTCAGTATGTCTTTATAAGGAATTCACCATCAGAATTATTCTGAACAATATATACAACGTGATTAGGTAGAAGCAGTATTTGCCTTTAAAAAATGTTCTGAGTATGTTGTAATCACAAGTAATTGATGGAGGTGAGACTAGAGCCCTGGACATTTGACCATCTGACTCCAAAGCCCATCTTTCTACTATCTGTACTTAGCCTCCTACTGCAATTTAAAAAAAATAAAAGCACAAAAGGAGGACAGGGATGAAAAATGCCATCCTCACTGAGAAAGGATAGAAACTGCCACTGCCTTCAAATCCTTTTTAGTTCCCCAAAGCGGCCATGACAGGTAAGCAGACAGGGTGTCTCTTGGGAACTGCTAATGAACAGAGGGCTGGGAGAGGCTAGGGAGGATTAAAGAGGAAGCAAGCTATAATATCAATAGCTGCCTTGGGTATCTGGTTATTGCTCAGGGGCACTTAGGATGGCCCTAGGCAAATTTTTAGAGTAGGAAGCTTGTCTTTTAGAATTCAAGTTTCCTCTCCCTAGTCATTCTGGAGCTCCAATAGTTTATCTGCCCCCCAACCATTATCATCACACCTTCTTGAAAGTCTAGATGCCCAGCAACCTCATGCCCCTCCCTCCCCCACCAAGACATCACTGCCACTTCCCCTACCTCCATACAAAGTGGCTCCTGGAAATGTTACCGAGTCCAAACTCATACTGCTCACTGCACAACAGGTCAATTAATCAAGAGATGAGTTGCTGGGGCAAGGTATAGCAACTTTATTCAGAAAGCCAGCAGACCGAGAAGATGGTGGACTCGTGTCCCAAAGAACCATCTTGACTGAGTTAGAATTCAGCCTTCTTTTATACTAAAAGGGAAGGGAGTACAAACATTTCCTGGTTCCAGTCAGCCTCTGGAGGGGATGTGTTAATTTCTTCCTTCCTGCAGTTATGCATAGGGTGGTGTGGTCAGGATGTTTCCTATGAGCTAAACAAAGGTATTTTAGCTTAATGCTCATTACCTAGGCAGGGTTCCCAGAGATGGGCCATTATGTGTCATTTAAGCTTATAGGCAACATCCCTTTACTGATTAACTGGTAATAGAATACAAAGGTTCTTCCCTATTACAGAAATGACTCCAATAGCTGACATTGACACTCAGGTTTAGGGATTACCAGTGTGGCTTCCCCTTCAGGAAGTACTTGCACTTTCAGCTTCTTCCCCTTCTCTCTCCACTGGCATTCCCCAAACCAAGTAGTGGAGGCAGCAGCCATTTGGTCATAAATCAATCCCAAGAGATGCTTTATTTAATCAGAACAGATTTTAATCAAAGGATTGAAAGGGAAGAGAAAAAGAGACATGAAATAAATGATTTCATCAATTACTCAGTAAACAGCTTCTGAGAGCCAGTAAAATTTCAGCATGTCTTTACAAGATGATGGGAATTAATTGTAAGAATCCTTCCACACATTATGAATCACTTTTCTAGGTATAAATAATATTTTTAAAAATTAAATAATGCTTTATGCATTCAATTTATATTAAAGGTGACTAGGAATGAAGATAGGACTAGGATGCAGGTCATCTCATCCAAATCCCATGATCTTTCTATTCTCTTTGCATATTTCCCTATTGCTTTAGCTCTCAACTGTCTCTATGGTAACAAAAGGAACTTTTCCAGTCCTCTTTATGGTTTACCAAGAACTTTCGTATATATACGTTCATGTGCTTAAAGGTAATGGGGATCGGTTAAAGGATTCTACAATATTTCAACCAGGTTAAACTGCAATAAAAAAGAACTCCAAAAACTTAGTGGCCATAACCTAACAAAAGTTTATTTCTCACTCATATGCAAGTCCAAAGTGGGTCAACAGACAGGACTTCATCTCTATAATCCTTTGGGGATGCAGGCTGAGAGAGTACCATCGTGCACATACCTTCACAGGCTCTAAGACTATTAAAAGGAAGATGCTAAATGGCCCACAGGCTCTTAAAGCTCCCACCTGGAAGTGACACAGGCCTCCTCCACTCACATTTTATTGGCCAAAGCAAGTTGCATGCCTTTTGCTCTGCATTCATAGGGTGTGTGGAAGTACTAATCGACCACATGTCTGGAAGAAGAAGAGACTGGACCTTTGTGAACAATCAGAATTACTACCAAGTATATAAAATAGAAATAGCATGAGTGAAGGTTATCGTAAACACTAGATAATTTAATAACTGAGTTGTAATGCATTTAAAACTCATTTGTAGTCTGTGAGTAGACACCAACAAAAATAAGAGGAAGCCTAGGAGTGCACATGGCTCACAAGGAGAATGAAATCAGGAATGAACAACACTTTTCAAATAATCCTCCACATCAGTCACAAGGATAACTGATGGTTAAACATACATAAACATTTTATCAATCACAGATTCCTGGTTCCTAGGTTAAAACAGTACCATGATTAAAACCAACTATCATGAATATTCAAGGCTTTAGAATATCTCTCAAATGGAGAAAATTATTATGAAAATTTGGGTGCAACTTTATCATATAGCAGCTTCTTTATCTTACGATGTTGAAAATTTACATTATTTAACTCTCTTTAATTTACATGGAAATTTCTCACATATCATTGCCTAAAATCTGCAAAACAACCAAGTAAAGCAGGTCACCCTTATCTCCATTTCACAGATGAGGTAACTGAGGCTCTGTGATTTTATGTTTTGCTCGAGGTCACTCATATGAAAAGAGCACCAAAGCCAAATTTTGAGCCCATTCCTGTCCCATTAACCTAACAGTGAATTGAAATATGTAAGTAAGATCTCAGATATTAAGTTGTTAAAGTTGGAATGACTTAAGTCTTCCATTTCTTAAGCTGTGTTCCATCTAAGAACAGATATTCTTAGAATTAAAGAGCAACTAGAAATAGGCTTCGGACCCTCTGGGTTAAAGAAAATAAAATACAATTCCTTACAAGATTTTGGAGAACTTTTAATGTGCTATTAAGCATTGTGAGTTTCAATGAGTGAGAGTGTGGTAGGTAAAATAATGGCCTTCTAAGATGCCTATGTCCTAATCCTAAAACCTATGAATATGACAACAGGGTCTTTACGGATGTGATTAAATTAAGAATCTTGCAATGGGAGATCATCTTGGATTATACTAGTGGACCTCTAATTATCACAACAGTTCTTATAAGAGGAATATGGGAACATCAGTGTTCAGAGTGATGATATGATGGTGAAAGCAGAGATCAAAGTGGTCCAAGGCCATAATTGAAGGATTGTGGGCAGACTCTACAAGCTGGAAAAGACAAGGAAATGGATTCTACTCTAGAGTTTCTAGAAGGAACACAGACCTCCCGAGACCTTCCTTGATTCTAGCCCAATGACACCCATCTTGAACTTCTGACCTCCAGAATTATAAGAGAATAAATTTTTGTTATTTTAAGCTACTAAATGTGTGGTAATTTGTTACCATACCATTGGAAACTAGTACAGGAGGACAGTAAGTCTTTGCTCTTAAATTTTTTTGCAATTGAACCTTTTATCCCCTAAAATACATACCTCAAGGAATATAGTTTGAGGAACACTGGTATAATCCAATCCCCTATAATTATCTTGAGATATGGATTACTGAGATTGAGAATAAAATGTTTGACCAGGGTGAAAAAACTAATAGTAAATACAGGAGAGACCAGTATTCGACATTGGAGCATGGTGAAAATAACTTACTTCCACACCCCTTGATTTTAATAGCAAAGGTTTCATCTCCTAACATTAAATGTTCCTGCCTCTCTCAGCTGCCTGGGGAAAAGGCAGCCCTTCCTCCCCATCTCCTCTCTCTACAGCACAGACACTTTTCTTACATGCTGCAGGCAAAAACAATTTGAAGCAGGTGACAGCAGAACTCTTCTTTTTAATGCCCTTTGCCTCAGGCACAAGACTGGATCTTTCCAGACACTAGAAATGTTATGAGAGGACATTCACCCATTCTCCCCCTGGCAAACCCAAAACATACATTTCAATTGGATCTCAGAAATGCTGATAAGTATCAGAGGTCTGACAGGCTGCTTCTGAAGCAGGCCTCCCACGCAGCATTTTTTACCTGTATCTTATTTGGAGTGGCCGCACAGGAGAGGAGAGAAGAGGGAGGGCACCGCTCTCCAGCCTCCAACCTTGCCTCTGCTTGTCAGAGATTAGAGGCAGTGGGGGTGGAAACCCATCCTGCTAATGCAAAAGGCTTAATGCTGGTTAGTTTGAAACCAGCAGAACCACAAAACTGCAAACCTTCTCATAGTGCAGCATTTCAGAATCATAAGCAAGTATAAATCATCACTAAAATAGTAGAAAACTGGGCCCCCAGCCTTCACAGGTTTCTACAAATCATTTTTACCTCTTACCCAAGAGACACACTCATGAGGCATTAGGTTTGGAGAAAGGAGGAAAGTTTCCTGGAGAGCACAACTTATGGTTACGTCACTATCACTGAAGGGGCCAGCATGATTGAACTATTTTGCCAGGACAGTAGCTTCAATCTCCCAAAGGCAATTGCAGTGCTCCAATAAATAGAAAGTGAAGGCCTGCTCAGTAATCTAGAATGATTGTTAATGTGAGTTCCAAAGATATTAAATATGCTTTATTCCAACATGTTACAGGGTCATTGTTTATTCCATTTTCACAGCCTGCCCCCTCCTCCAGTCTGATCAACATTTGTTCATTGGGATTATGGCCAATATCCTATGGGCTGGAAAACAAGCCACTGTGAAACAAGCAAGCTGCTGGCAGGCTGTGACATTTTTCTTCATCTAGTTGGAGGGCCCAAGTGATGTACAGCTGTCTTCCAAATGAAGGCTACTTGTTTAGGCAGAAGGCAGGCTATGGCCATAGGCTATTACTTAATATTTTGAGTTGTCAAATCACTTGCGATGACTGAAAACGTTCACCTTACCACTGGGAAGATAATGGGTGATCTTTAAGAAATGCCTAGTACCAACACCACTCATCACCGTTCGTTTTTCAATGATTCATTCAACAAGTACTTGAGAGTCTTCAACAGGCAAAGATAACAGAGATGACGAATTCCTTATATGCCAGGAGCTCAGGGTGTTTTGCATGGGTAAATATGCACATGAATACGTGGAATAGAGTTAGGGTACAAAGAATAGAGCGAATCATTTCAGTCTAGGTGTCAGGAAAGGTGTCACAATGCAAGAGGCACTTGAACTGAGTCTTCAGAAAATAACTGAGACCTTGGAGGTGGTGGCTTTCCATATTTGGCAGGGGCACTGAGGGGTGAAACAAGAGCACCCACTTGGGGAAGTGCCAATGATTCTGAATGGCTGAATTGTGGGCTGAGGCAGGGAGTGTCAGAGGTAGGCTAAAGAGGCAGACAGAAGCCATATTAGGGAGGGCCTTGCGTGACTTGAAGAACCTTCTACTTCAGGCCACATCAAGGAGAATCAACAAGTTTACTCAGGACCACTTGAGATAACAAGCTCGAGCTGAAACTGAAAAAACCCATGTTGTCTTTGTTTACCCAGTATTTTCACAATCAGATCCAGGTACTTCAAACAAAAGGAATTATTTTTCAAACAAAGGGAATTTAATACAGGGCACTGTTTACATAAGTGATGGGAAAGTTAAAACGCCAAACTGAGACAGTGAGGCGACCTAGAAGTTAGCGATGGCATAAAATTACAGTTGGCCCTCTCTATCCGTGGGTTCCACATCTGCAGATTCAACCAAGTGCAGATTGAAAACATCCGGGGGAAAAAAATCCAGAAAGTTCCAAAAAGGAAAACCTGAATTCGAATTTACTACACTGGCAACTATTTACAGAGCATTTACATTGTATTTTCGACTATTTACATAGGATTTACATTATATTAGGTATAAGTAAGTTAGAGATGATTTAAAGTATGTGAAAGGATATGTGTAGGTTATATGTAAATACTGCACCATTTTATTTAAGGGACTTGATCAGCCTTGGATTTTGGTATCCAAGGAGGGTCCTAGAACCAATCTCCTGCAGATACTAAGGGACAACTGCACTATGTGATGTTACAGAAACCCAGAAGCTGAGGATGTCTGGCTGGAACTAGGACCACGGCAGGAGCTTCTCCTCACAGATCTAGAAGATAAAGTGAGGGGCTCCCTGGCAGGTGCTAGAACAACAGAGGAAAGGCACCTACTTTGAGATGCCACCAGAAAGAATGAGGAAGCAAGAAATATACTGGCTTCTCCCTTTTTCTCTGCTTTTTCCCTCGAACTTCTCATTGACCAATCAAACCTACAAACTAGTAGGCAAGAAAATGTGGGAAATGTATTGACTCGTGACCCAGAGCAGTGCAGAAAAAGTACAGAGAATGAACATGAGAGAAAACATCATATGACCTACACAGTCCACCTTTTTTTGCTAATCAGCATTCATTATACCCCTCTGCTCATAACTTTATTCCCTTTTGTCTTGGAATATTATTTACAGAATCCACAGAACAACTGTCCTGCATAAAATGAAAATGTTCTCACCCTCTTCCCCAATTGGGAGATGTAAAGACCCATCAAAAATCACCATGACTATACCGAAGTAAAGAATCTCCATGTGACATGCAGTCCTCCCCTTTCATGCTACCACTAGGAACTCAACTTATGATGGAGTTATGTTCCAGTAAACACATCATATGTCAAAAATATTGAAAGTCAAAAATATCGAGAGTCAAAAATGCTTTGAATACACCTGACCTTCTGAACATCATACATTAGCCTAGCCTACCTTAAACATGATCAGAATGCTTACTCTCATTGTGTAGAAGCAACCCAATTTACCCTTAACAATCGACTTTAACCACCCAGACATACTCAATTATCCTTTTCTGGCTATTGGATCAATGGCATGAGGAGCCCAAAAAAGCTCCAATCCAATGGAACCAGTGATGTCTTCCCTGGTGGAATTCATCCTCCTTTGGAAACTAAGTCCTCTAAATGAGAATAGAGATAGGAAACAAAAATTTTGTAAATGTGCCATTAGGTGTAATAAGGAGAGAGTCCACTCCTACTTATATTTTGGTATCAAGACTTGCAAATTCTAGCCATGGGAGAAAACGTGGCATGTACTGGTCACTAGTTCAAAGCAAATGCTGCATCCTGGAGGGAGCAACTTAATCTCACAGAATGCTGCCTCCTCACTAGTGCTGATACTGAGTCTTCAGTTGATAATCCACCATCCTATTAGGCCATTAACTTCTGAAAACTGAAGTATAAGACTAAGGAATTTCATGAAGCCTTCTCTTGATGTAAAATAATTTCCCCAGTTAGAAGCAATGTTGTATGGGGTACCATCATGATGAGTAGGGTAACAGGTCCATGGATGATGGTGCATGCAACATATTTTAGGCAAGCACTACAACTATAAACCAATTAGGGTTCATTCCATTAAGTACAAATTGCTGCCCCTAACCAATGATGGAAAAGGAGTCAAATATAATCAAAACGTCTACTAGGTGTCTAACGTAACCCCTGGTGGTGGAATAGTGCCATGTCAGGGGCTCAGGATTGGCTTTTACTGCTGATACATTAGGTATTCAGGAGCCAGGTAGAAATATCAGCCTTAATGAGGGGAAGTCCATATCTTTCATGCCATTAGAGCCATTTTGTTGCACAAGCATGAGGATGGCTAAGAGACAAACTGACAGACAACCACAGAATGCATAATCTTATCCACCATGTTACTGAAAGATACCTCTCCATGGATATCCTTTGAGGAGCATTCACATGGAGCATAAATATGCTCATGCTGTTATGTGGAGCCTATCTATATACCTTCTCCCAAACCGAACTGTCACTAATCTCCCAACCGTGTTTGTTCTGGGCTCCTGAACAGCAAGCTGAGTCATTAGCCACTGCTAACAAGATACTGTAGACCCATACCTCAGGACATACCTACGTCCTAGAAAAAGAGATAGCCCCAGATGGACTGTCTGAAGATGGGATTTTCCTTGACAATTTTCTTTAAGGGTTAATTCAGTGGTTCTGTAATATAGACAAATGATTTGGGGCTTGTTCCAGCAAATTTTACAGACTTATCTGTAAACCAGACTTGAAGTCTTTTGTCTTCCATCAGTTAGTAATGGAAACTCCCTATGAGACTAAATGGATGTTATGAGAATCTGCAACACCAGCAAATTCTCCCTACCTGTGTCTTCCAGACCTTTGTAAGCCCAATCTCACATATATGTTTATTTATTTTTATTTATTATTATTATTTTTTTTTGGTGGTACGTGGGCCTCTCACTGGATGGGTACTGAACAAATACAACCTTATGGCTTGGTAAATCAGACAGAACCTAGTTCATGATAGGCAGCTCAGAAGGCATGGTCATCTGGTGTCCCACTATCAAGCAGTCAGTTTTTAGAACACAGTGTGTAAGCCAGTTGCATCAGTAGAGGAAGAAATGGTTTTGCTCCAAAACCCTAATGGCCTGTACTGTGATTTTTCTATTAGAGGCTACAATGGCATCTGCTAGATCATAAATTCCAAATAACAAGAGAGCCTGTATGAAAGCCTAGACCTTAGGCAAAGCCGCCTTTTTCTCTGAGTCTTACTAAAAAGTAAGGATTATATGAGATACTCAGTAAATGAATCAGAACAATACATCAATTATGGCTTATGTTTCCTCCAAATTCCATAAAGACCCACAAGGTTTACTATACCTCTTTCTTCATGGCAGGAAATGTAAGGCACAGCAACTTGTCATTCACATTAAAGTTTTCAGATAAGATGCCAGGTCACTGGGGTTTTCCTTCCACACTCTAGCACACAATTCTTGCTACTTGTTGCTCACCAGAATCAGTAAGTATAATCCCTCTGATATAGTGACAGTATAATATTCTTTGAGATATACAGATCATCAGTGTCTCTGTACTATATCATGAAGGAGAAAATTGAGCTGGCATGGCCCCGAGGTGAGAGAGGGAAGGTATACTACTGCCCCTTCCAAGTAAAACAAATTATTATTGATAATCTACATTCATTTGTAGGGGAAATAAATTACTTACCAGAGCAATAGTTGAGATCCAGGTGTTATGATGACTTGCTCCATCACATTTATCAGACCTGAAACATGTTACAGTAGGAATTACTACTGGATGAAATTTTTCTAATTCTCAATTATTTTTAAAGATACGTCAGCTTTAACCTGGAGGAAGCAGGCAAGTTAAACATGAACGTGATAGTAGTCATAACCTGTATCCTGAAAACCTTAGATGGTAACACTTCAGTCTTTAAATTCTTACAGATATTGCTTTTCATTTACTATCTCAGTTGAGAGATGCACTTCCACGGGCTCTGACTCAGCTCTTCATAACATGATAGCCCCCATTCCATGAGTCAGGGAGCCCATATGGGGATTCAGCCAGTTTCCAATATGCCTATTCTAACTCTACATTCAGGAACTGGAGAAATAACCACAGGTTGGGTTCACTGTGGGATTAATTGGGGCCAAACTCCATTTACCATCATATCTATAAGCTCCTACTGACATCACTGGATCAGAGTTTCATTTTGTGACACCAGGTATTAGCCTCAACTAAGAATCCATGTTTAAAAATCTCCAAATTCCTGGGTATTTTCCTTTTCTCTTTGCACAGTTATTCTGTTAAATTCAGATTCCTTTAAAGACCTGGCAGATGACTTACAGTATATACTTGTGGCAGTGTTTCACAATCCTTCTTCAAGGGATGCTGGCCTCCTCCTTAGGCTCTGGATCTGTGAACTGGCCCACATCTGGGAAGAAGAAGAGCAGCTGTGACTTCCTATTACATTTATTCAAGGTGTTTTCTGATCACCACACCTAATGTTTCCTGGTTGTGTTACATCAAGCAGTTCTTTGTTAGGCTTCTATTTAACTCTTAGGGAAACTATGATTAATCAGTTATCATCATAGATCCCTGAAGTTAAAAACATCCTGGTTGCCACTCAACCCTTTCTGCTCATTACAGTAATTGGGTCACCTTGTCTCTATTAGTAAAGTGATACTGCAACCTGATCCCAGACATCCTAAGATCTCATCTTCTTATTAAAATCCACTTCAAAGGCATCATCTCTTACTGTCATCCACAGCCTGCAGAGGAAAGTCACCATATACATTTAAGGATATTGAAGCTCCTCTCATTAACGCAATTACTGATGGTTTAATAAAAGAAGACTCCTCTAGATTTCTCTTACAAGAGATTGTCATGAGGAAAATGAGTAGGACGCATATAATAAATTCATTCCAACATTCTCATCTCCTTATGCTTTTGAATTTTTCTTAAGCTTTATTCCAGGGAAGTTCTGGCATTTTATCCTCATTTCTCATAGGCCACTGAAAGTCCATGTTTCAGTAAACCAATCAAACAATGTTTTAGTGAAATTTTCAGCTGATTGAGCTAGTACTCAAACAAATTTAATCTGGATACTTAGGTAAATATACCTATATTAATAAATATTGACCAATCCTACATTATATTCTGCCTTTCTTAGACTTACTCATATAGATTCCATCTCCACACGTTTTTCAGGGGTCTGCTAATAAAAATTAGCAAATATTTGCAAGTCTTTGGATGTAAAAAATATTTATTCTGGGATAAGGCTTTGCACTTCACCTGAGGTATCAATAAGAGATACTTCTGATGAGTCTTTAGGAAAAGAAGCATCTCCTTTCAAGGCAACGTTTTTCAGGTGAAAAAAATTATAAGCTCTTTAAGTAAGGGAAGACTACCCTCATCAGACATAGTTGCAGCTGCTGGCAAAGGAAACTTGGGGTATACTGTGATCATGGTTCTCAGATTCAACTGCATCTGTTCAAACAGCAATGCCCCCCACCCCAAACTCTTCAGTAAAAAATAAAGAGATTCATTCTTCAAAACTAATGCCTTAATACTAACATAATAAACTGATGAGCCTGTGTTTTCAACTTGCATGGTAACCCTGTAAACTACACATGATTCTGATGCTCAACAATGATTTCCCTCCTGATACAAAAAATTCTAAGAACACCATGGCAGCCCTCTGATTCCTTGGTTGTCCCTTGAGCTAAGAGTTTAAACCTCTAGACTTATCATTTTCTGTTTGTAAGCAGTCCAGCACAATCAGAACTAGTGATCCCATTTTTATTGTCAAATGCAACAGCTACTTGTTTTCCCAAAGTCTAGTTTTCAATTGTCACATCATCCCAAACAAACCAGGTTATAATTTAAAGTAATTGTGATGTCATTTGATAAGACAGATTAATTACAGTATCCCATTTTTCACCTGAGAGAAGTTCTGTACTGTGTTCAAGCTAAAAGAAGCAAGCAATCAAAGTTCAAAATTTTCTCTTGAGGATCTGTTTCCTGGAACTGATCCTGATACCTCCCCCCTAAAGACGGTATCAGTAAAGGTCTAACCAGGAAAATATAAATCAATGTACGTATTTCAAGTAAAGGAAATTTAATACAGACAAACGGTTATACACGTGTTGATAGCACTGAGAAACTTTTTTTTTTTTTTTTTTTTTTTTTTGTGGTACGCGGGCCTCTCACCGCTGTGGCCTCTCCCATTGTGGAGCACAGGATCCGGACGCGGAGGCTCAGCGGCCACGGCTCACGGGCCCAGCCGCTCCTCGGCATCTGGGATCTTCCCGGACCGGGGCACGAACCCGTGTCCCCTGCATCGGCAGGCGGACTCTCAACCACTGCGCCACCAGGGAAGCCCCCACTGAGAAACTTAATAGGAGATCACGAAGCAATCCACAGACTGGCAACAGCAGGAAACCCAGTACTACCCCATAGGGCTATAGGAAGCAGAAGTGATTTTACTGAAGCCCAAAAGCCAGGAGTATGTAATGGGGTCAAATATCACTGGGGGAGCTGCCTGGTGGAGCTGGGACCACTGAATGAGGGGTTATCTGCCAGGAGTTGGAGTTAAGGAGATGCAGCTTCTGCCAGAGATGCTGTCTAAGTCAACATGAGAGGAGATCCAACCTTAAATTCCCCCTTTCTCTTGTATTTCACCTTTTCTTCCCATTGGCTTACCCTACCTAATAGCTAGTTAGTAGTCCCTTGCAATACAGAATCAAAATGGGAATATTCAGTAAACTGATCTGAGAATAAAAATATGCAATAAATTGATCTGAGAATAAATAAGCAAACGACTGGCTTGCTTTCACAAAGAGTAATGGAAAGAATCTGCCACCATTCCATTTGGAGCTTTAGCCAGGGCAACTCACAAGTAGCTAGAATTCCTTGTACCTATTTCCCATAGCGTCATTTTCTCTATCATGCATATATTTCTAGTTCAGTCCAGGGTAGAAAGTTTGATTTCACACAAGAAGCTTCATCAGCTACAGGAATTTAGACAAGAAAGTTGGGAATGGGTCATTGTCTATAAAAGTTAACTATGTGTAATAGGTGTTGAATACAGACTTCACCTCTAATTCTCCCAATGCCACCACTGTTAAAATAATTGACACCAACTCCATTGAGATTTGTATTAATGTATAAAGAGAGCATAAAACATACTTAAAACATAGTAGTATACCACAAATTGCATTAGTATTACAGAACCTAAGTTTCAGTTTCAGTGACTCACCTCTCTGAGATTCAGTCTACTATTCTCTAAAACAGATTAAAGTAATTTGTAAGTCCTTTCCATGTATTTGTTCAAAAAATATTTTCCCCAGTCTCCTTTGCTAACTGACTTTAGCTAAGCACAAAGAATACAATAATTTATCAATGCAGCCCATGTATATTTCATGAAGCCAAATGCTATGGTTATTAATCAAACAAACAAATATTAAATTGTAACTGTTATAAGTGCTATGAAGGAGAAATGTATGATTTCAGGCGGGCATTTGGTCTAGTTAGGGGAGTCAATTAAAGAGTCCATGAGGAGATGATCCTTGATATGTAGGCATTCGACAGGGAATGAGATGAGAGGAGAATACCCAAGCATATACAAAAGCCCTGTGGCTGGAGGTATGTGACATGTATATGAGGCTGAAAGGACAATGTGCCTGGAGCCAGTTAAAGAGGATGGGAGCATGGTGCACACGGACACTACAGAAGCAGTTAGGGACCAGAATACAAATGACCATAGGGCTTGTGAAATAAACTGTTTTTACCCATAGAGCAGTGGGAAGCCATCAAAGGGTTTTGACCTGCAAAGTAACATGTTCAGATTGGCGCTATGAAAAGATCACTAGCTATGCTATAGAAAATGAATTGGAAGGGAAGTAGCTACTCTGGTAGCTTAGTTTAGGTTATAGTTGATAGAGACAATGAGTAGTAGATATATTTGAGTGAGTTTTAGGAAACTAAAATAACAGGACTTAGTGCTGAGTGGGACTGGTGTAGTGAATTAGAGGGATTGGTCAAGAATCCATGGGTGGATGTTGGCACCTTCACTGACAGCATTACTGATGGCATCTGCTTGAAAGAGACCAAGGTGAAAGTACAGGATACAGGGTAACTGTGAGTATATTCTTGGACATATTTGATTCAGGCAACTTGAGCTACGTAAGAGAAAGTGCCAAGTAGGCAGGTGGATATTCAGGAGTGATACAAAGGAACAGTCTTGACTAGAACAAGATATTTGGGATTCATCACCTTAGAGATTGTCATTGAAGTTTTGGGCAAGAGTTAGATTGCCTAGAAGAAAAATGGAGGGTAGAGAGAAAAGAGGACCAATGATGGAACTGTGAGTAATCTCATCAGCCAATGATTACTTACTAGAGCTTGAGCTTAAAACAGAAATAGGAAGAGAATGAACAGATAGACAGGAGAAATGCCAAGAGAGTGTTAGATCACAGAATTCAAACAAAGTGTTTTGAGAAGGAGGATGTGTTGAAAGCTGCTGAGAGTGCAGGAAGAGGAGAAGTGAAAGAGTCCATTCAATTTAGTGAAATGGACAGTACTGATGACATAAAGGAGAGCAACTTCGGTGGAGTCAGGGGATCAAATGCCAAACTGAGGTGAACTCAGAAGAAATTGGAAGAAATTTGCCTGTAGAAAGGAGGAAAAGAGAATGCAATATGTGAAGGGTAAAGAGGACTCTTTTTGTTGTTCTTAAAAAATAAAAGATATAAGCATGCTTAAGAGTCGATGGCAAGTATCCAATTTAGAGGGGAAGTTTTACCATATAACATCAAGAATAAACAAGCAACAGTGTAAAGTTCTGGAGCAAGCCAGAGTGGATAAAATTCAAAGTGTTAGGTAGTAGGGACATCATCATAAAGAGAAGGAAGGAGGACAGGGCAGATGCAAATTTATGCTTGTTTGTTATTTGGCAGATGCTTTGTTGTTATTGAGGAGATGGTAGAATTGTCTTGTGAAGGCTTTTAATTTCTCTGCAAAGTCAATGTTCTCTTCCTGGGGAGAGAGGGAAAAACAGCTTGGCAGATGAGAAGGGCTGGAAAATGAAGGGAAGCAGGAAGCAGAAGGGCAGGACATTTCCAACTCAAGTTTTCAATGATCGTATAACTTCACTTCCTATGTGCTGTATACCGATTTCAAATTGGAAAGTATTTCCATGAAATAGTATCATGGTCCTTTGGAAAAATTACTTTGTGTCCTATTATGGCTCTCTCTCTCTCTCTCTCTCTCACACACACACACACGCACACTCACACACACCCTTAACACACACCATTACACCATTCAACTCTTTGAAAAACTTTATGCCATATGAATATTGTTGTTCAAAATCAATCTACTGACACAAATTTTACAGTTAACAATCACAGTGGAATTCAGCTACCCACTATCAAGAATATTAAAAACCACTGCCTGACATTTGTTAGATCTGTACAAAGACATCCCTGGAGTGTGCTGTCTCTGTTTATCACAATTGAACTTGTAGAAGAGGCACTGCCTTAATCCAAAGCCTGTACAGCCTTTACAAAGCCCCTTTTAAAACTACAAAGAAATAAAAGCTGACACAAATTCTTCTTTTCTTACTTTTCTATTCATCTGGTGTGAGTGGTCAAGAAACCTAGGTGAGATGTTTAAAAGTCAATATGTTACAGAGTAATAGAGATTGTTTGAAAAAACCCATGACAGGTAAAATGAAGTACTTGAAAAACTAACATCTATATAAATGAATCTCAGGTTCACATTGATTTGTTCACATTGATCACTTCCAATTAGTGAAGTGATCAACTGAATTACACCAAGATTCTCCTTGTCTCAGGCGCTAACTAATATTTGCTCCAAAGAAATGGCTTCCTTTCTAGATAACATTACTGGCCATAGAATATTCACCATGACAGTGCAACATGAAAGTGATCTTGGCAGATTTCACTCGTAGCATTCAAATTAAGGGAAATCTTCCAAATATTAAAAAAAGGAAGGAGAGTGTTCCTTCTTGCCTTATCAACTGTTATAAAATTCATGAAGCCCTGTCTGGCTTGGGTCTTCCATCTACTGACAAATTTGATTAAAATTAGACTTAAGAATAAGTAGTAATCGAGCTGTCCAAGCATAAGTATGCTGCCACTGAAAATTAGTTTCTAAAAAGGGCATCGATTAGAAAGGAAATGCAGAGAGGTGAGAAATCTGCTGCCTATGTTGCATCTTCAATTATATAAAATATTGCAATGAAAGGTTAGTGAGGTTAGAAGACTTTTATTAAATAATACAATTAAAAGCTAACAATTTAGGATTCAACCTATGCACAAAAAGGATATTTAGTGTATTGGTTTTCTATTGCTGCTATAACTTAAAACAACACAAATTTATTATCCTACAGTTGTGTAGTTTAAAAGTCTGACACGGGTTTCATTGGGCTAAAACCAATGTCAACACGGCTGTGTTCCTTCTGGATGTTCTGAGGGAACAATGTGTTTCCTTGCTTTTTCCACCTTCTAGAGGCAGCCCATATTCCTTGGCTCATGGCCCCTCCACCCATTTTCAAAGCCAGCAACATAGCATCTTTCTGACTGATTCCATCATCACATCTTTTTCTATACCTCACTTCTGCCTTCCTCTTTCACTTTTAGGAACGCTGTGATTACGACAGACCTACCTGTATTATACAGGATAATCTCCCATCTCAAGGTCCTTAAATTAATCACATACGCAAAGTCCCTTTTGCCATGTAAGGTACCATATTCACAGGTTCTAGGGATTAGAGTGTAGGCATTTGGGGGGGGGGCATTATTCTGCCTACCACACTTGGGAAAGTGGAAAGGCATGTCTTTATTTATTTATTTATTTATTTATTTATTTATTTAGGCCACACAGCAGGGCATGCAGGATCTTAGTTCCCCGACCAGGGATCAAAACCATGTCCCCTGCAGTGGAAGTGCAGAGTCTTAACCACTGGACTGCCAGGGAAGTCCCAGGTATGTCTTTAAAAGAAATATATTATTGCCAGGTTTCTGTTTTCTAAGCCTATCGTATTCAAAGTGGAGATTTAAAAATTTAAGGAATTTTTTTCCCCGTAACTGTGCAGTATATCAGATAATCAGACCATTCATTTTCAGTGACAAGAATGCTAAATAAGAAAAGGATTCCTTTGGCAAAATGAAACTAACTCAGAAGATATGAACTGATTGAAAAGCTACCAGGGATGCCCACAGGTTGTCAAACATCTCCTTTCAGGAAATTACAGCAGTAGAGAGAGCAGACAGAGGCTGTAAAATGGTAATAAAAATGTATTTTAATTAAATTATTCTACAATAAAACTAAAAGGAATCTGAAAATAAGAGTTGATTATTTTCCTCTTCATGCTTCTTGAATAGCTTGTGCAAGAAATTATTTTGAGATGAGAGCTGAGATGTTTACAAATTATGTCCCCCTGGCTCTCTCTCCTTTTTGCTTTCCTAAGTCTCTTTCTTTGTCTCTGTCTCTCAACTCTCTCCCTCCGACATCTTTCATTTTATCTTACAGGAAGTATGACCTGAGTGAAGACTCAGGTGCCTCAATTTATTACCTTTGAAAGCACAGGAAATAAGTGGACCTCACATCACTCTGGGTTAAAACTGGCATAAAGCAAACTGTTGCTTTAGCTCAGCTTGTTATACCTTTAAAAACTGTCAGATGCCAAGAGATACAATAGCCAGGAAAGCTGGGTTTCCAGGGAACAATAACTTTCATATTTTCATCATCATAATCTAGATCTAAATTCACTTTTGAAAAAATCCACGCATTAAGCATTCACATTTTTCAAATAAAGAATTGGGGCATGTGGTCTGACAAAGGACATTTAATCATTTATAAATTTAAATGCAAAGTGTTACAAAGTCAATAAAAAATAAATTGCATTTAGCTACATATTGTATAAATCTACTTTATTAAAAAAAAAGGAAAAGAAATTACCAGAAACGAAGGCTGTCCCTGGAAAACCCAGGATGCATGGTCACCATTATTTCTATCACGCAGTTCAGGATGCTATTTTGGTTGTAAAGCCCACATTTTATTATGTGCAATGTCTGCCAATGCCTCAAAAGCTTCAGAAAAAAAGTCTTTTTATTCCATGCGAACGCATGTGAACTAAGTATCTGGCCTGCTTAATTATCCCAAGAGTCTGGTTCAGTAGTTCAGGGTCTGGCACACTAAATGCCCAATAAATGTAGTTTGAATAAATGAACAAATGCATGAACAATTTAAGATTAGCCACATAGAAAGCAGGCCAAGTTTCATCTCTGCCGAGACTGAGTAAAAATCTCATAAGAGCCATCTGGAGGAACAACTTCTCAGGACATTTGTCCTATAAAGATAGAAGCATTTATAATGAATAATTAATAACTAATTTAACTGATTTCATTGAGATGGGCCAACCTGTAGTATAACCATTAAAAGGTTTTAATTTTTTGAATAAAAAATTATTTGTCAAGCCTCTATTCCTGTTGGATTTCAGGCTCCCTGGTGACATTTAAGTCCAATTTCATAAATTTTCAAACTAGTTTTGATGCTCTTCATTTAAAAACCTTAATCTCATATTCAATTCACAGCTCTCTTCCTCTACCACCCACAATGAGCTGGACAGACGTCTCGGAGGCTTGGAGTAGGAGGTGAAGTGGGCATGGGTGAGGTTTGGGTCTTCTCTCCCATGCCATTTCTCACCTCCTTTGCTGTCAAAGTCCTCTTCTGGGACTGGAGCAAGGACAAAGGAGAGGAAGGAAGACTTCTGCAAGTGACTGCATATGGTAAATCGGCCTCACTTCCTTGTCCACAGACCACTGTCTGGCCTCATTTTCCCCTTCATCAAATGCTGACTTGCACATAGGAGGCATTTATGGATCCTCAGGTGGGACCTCCAGGGGGTTTTCCCTGCCCAACGTGGGGTTTCTGTCAGAGGCTCAGCTTCTTCCTCCTCACCTCAGGCTCATCCCAGGTGACCCACTCCACACCCCCTTACTTCCTTTCACCAAAAGGTGGCACCTGGGAGGGAGCCGTGATTGAAAAACATCTTAATACTCAGTCCCCTTATAACTTCAGTCCGCTTCCACTCACACATCTTTGTCGTACCAAACACAGCCATGCAGGCTCCACCCTGGGATGTTCTCTTTCAACTCTGTCACATCTCTCTGGCCTCCTTCTCCACGCTCAAGCCTAAAGAACCAATGATCCATCAGATCAGTTGCTCCGCATTTTCTAACAAATTCCTAGTCTGTGACTTACATACAGGGCTGGGGAAGGCAATTTAGGCACTCTCAATCTTGTGGAAAAGTCAGAGAACAAATCATATAACACTTTCTTTTGGGCGATGGAATGGTTACTACTCTATACAATCCATACTTCCCTAAGAGATGATATCTCATCCTCTCTGCAGATCTATTTTCTACACCTGGGGTAAGGGAGGGGTAAGTGGGCTCATTTCATTAAACTGTTGATTTTGAGTTTTCCTGAGAAGTAGCTGGATTCATAGATTGAGATGTGTTGCACTCAAATTTTAAGGTAACTAGTGCCCGTTATTCTCACTTGTGGCCACTGGTTGAGTGATCCCTGAAACACAGAATCACAGGAATAGAAGGCTTACCATGTGGCCAGGGATTTTTCTTACACACAGTGCCCTCCTACACATATCAAGCCATTTTTCTTCTCAAAGCAACTCTAGGAATGAGATATTAGTAAGTCTGTTTTATAGTAAATTTGTTAAGAATATTTCAATGTATATCACTAGTGCCTTAGGCGTACCACTCAGTGTTTATCAACAGGTTAGATTTTTAAAATTCATTTGGCTAAATTATACTAATTTAGAAGATATTATTATAATCATCTTATAACATGAGATCAGTAATGTTATGATTCCCATTTACAATAACTTGCCCGGTATTACCAAGCCAATAAGTGTTAGAATTAGAACCAGGTGTTCTAATTCCATGCCCAATGTTCTTCCTCAATGATGTACTGTTAATGGGAAATTCTACTTTTCTTCTTAATAAAGTTCAGGTCCAGTGGGTGTTCTATTTCAAGATAACATCTGTGCCACGCACCAAGATGTGTACGGAGAGCCACACACATATCAAATCATAAAATAACAAAAAAACAACTGAGTTCATTCACAATGAGTTTGTCCAGTAAAAACTCAATTCTGGTAAAGCTTCTCCATGAATAAAAGAGTGCAGTTGTCACAACATGAAATATTCTTGGGCTTCTGGTAGATAGCTTTCTGATGCTTCTACCTGGACCATCTCCATTCAAAAGGCACTCGACTTAAGCTACTGAAGAGCAAGGCAGCTTGGACTGCAGAGGAAATCTCATTTGGTATGCAAATATATTCACCTCACAGTTATCAAGATTTAGAAATATGTTTTCCTATATCTTAAAGTCACATTGCTATTATACTGCAGAGTATTTTTAAATACAATGAATACTCTTTTACATTTACAGTTTATAAGGTAGGAAAAGGAGCACTGATTCACATAGTATCTGAACCACTGTGGAATAATGGTGCTGAAACAGACTCCTATGGAGACTCAGATTTCCAGGATAAGGAAGAGAAGGTCAGCCTTACTGGATAGATAGCATGAGTTCTGAAGGCACTAGGATTATCTCCCCCCATATACAACCTTCAAATCCACCCATTCTTCCTAATTTCTGAAAGCTTTCACAGCATTACATCAACTATTATAGGTTAAATTCTTTCAGCTAATAAGTGGGTCTCTAAAAACGCAAAGTCCACAAAGGATTCATGTTTTATCCATCAGTCAGATGTTGGTAGGAATCATTTAAATTAACCATGTCATCTCGTCAATTGACAGAGGCACTGGTGAAACAGACATATTTGAGTTGAAGGGGAAAGTACCTGTTAACAAGGAGACATGCACAACAATGTTCACTGCAGCATAGTTTGTAGTAGTGAAAAATCAGAAATATTCTAGATGCCCATGAGGAGAATATAGTACATTATGATGGCTATTCCTTACAGAATATTATATAGCAGTAAATATCAATGATTGGATTAAAATGTGTATCAAAAATACAATGTTTAGAGAAAAATAAGTCGAGGGAAATTTTTAAAATGCATTTTTGAGCTTTCTTAAAAAACAAGCAATACCCACAAAAGGCTGTAAAACATTAGAGTGGTTAAAAACATTAACATATAACAAACAGCTCATACAGCTTAATATCAAAGACACAAACAACCCAATCAAAAAATGGGCAGAAGACCTAAATAGACATTTCTCCAAAGAACACACACAGATGGTCAACAGGCACATGAAAAGACGCTCAATAGTGTTAATTATTAGAAAAATGCAAATCAGGGTCTTCCCCAGTGGCACAGTGGTTGAGAGTCCGCCTGCCGATGCAGGGGACACGGGTTCGTGCCCCGGTCCGGGAAGATCCCACATTCCGCGGAGCGGCTGGGCCCGTGAGCCATGGCCGCTGAGTCTGCGCGTCCGGAGCCTGTGCTCTGCAACGGGAGAGGCCACAACAGTGAGAGGCCTGCGTACCGCAAAAAAAAAAATGCAAATCAAAACTTCAGTAAGTTTTCAACTTACACCAGTCAGAATAGCCATTATTTAAAAGTCTACAAATAATAAATGCTTGAGAGAGTGGAGAAAAAGGAGCCCTCCCACACCATTGGTGGGAATATAAATTGGTGCAGCCACTATGCAGAACACTATGGAGGCTCCGTACAAAACTAAAAATATAGTTGCCGTATGGTTCTGCAATCCCATTCCTGGGCATATACGTGGAGAAAACGCTAATTCAAAAATGATACATGCACCCCAATGTTCATAGCAGCACTATTTACAATAGCCAAGACATAAAAGCAACTTAAATGATGAATGGATAAAGAAGACGTGGTACATATATACAGTGGACTATTACTCAGCCATTAAAAAAAAGAATGAAATAATGCCATTTTCAGCAACATGGATGGACCTAGAGATTATCTAAGTGAAGTCACACAAAGACAAATATCATATGGTATCACTTCCATGTGGAGTCTAAAAAAAATGATACAAATGAACTTGTTTACACAACAGAAACAGATTCACTGACATAGAAGACAAACTTATGGTTACCAAAGGAGATAATGGGGGCGAGGGAGATAAATTAGGAGTTTTAAGAGTTTGAGATTAACATATACATACTACTATATATAAAACAGATAAACAAGGATCTACTGTACAGCACAGGGAACTATATTCAGTATCTTGTAATAACCTATAATGGAAAAGAATCTGGAAAAAATATATATATATAACTGAATCACTTTGCTGTACACTTGAAACATAACACTGTAAATATTAAACTATACTTTTTAAAAATGATTAAAATTTTTAAATAAAATAAAATCCCCAATTTTTTAAAAAAAGCATTAGTATATGATGAACCCAATGGTTTTGGAGTCAGATGTCTGCCTTTGAATCCCAGCTCCACCACTTATTAGCTGTGCAAGCTGTTTAAGCTCTTGGTGTCTCAAGTTTAAAATGGCAATAATAACAGTACCTATTTCATAGGGATGTTTTCAGAGCCAAGGAAGGAATACACATAAACAACTTAAAACACTGCTAGGTGTATACTAAGTGCTCAATTAACATTGGTTATTAATTATTTACGGGCACATATATGTAGAAAAGTATAATAGTATCAGCTGAAACTCATGATATTGGATGCCTTTGGGGAGAAAGAGAGCAGAGAGGTTGAGTAGGAAAACAGTAACTTCACCTTTATTCAGCGTCTTTTATTAAAACAAATATATGAAACCAAAATACAAATAATGATGATGAAAGTGATGATGGTGATGGTGATGGTAATGATGACAATTTTAAAACCTGAATGTCAAAGAGTAGAAGCAACACAATGGTGAACCTGGGAAGGAGTCAACACAAACGTCACAAGTTTGAAAGAGGTCTGCCTCGTTTTAATTGAGGCTCAGGCATGGGAAGGAAGCCAGATTTATGAACGCAAGAAGGAAGACTTCAAGCAGGGCAGTTGGATCAGCCTAAAAGAAAAACTTCTAAGCAGGGCAGCAGAGCAAGCTGATCTGCAATTCCATGAGTAAACAAACTTCTCAGGAAGTTGGATGTAACAATACCAGTGCCTTCTAATTAAAAAGAGTTGATACCCAGAGAGTTTATTCAAACAAGGAATAGGGCAGCTGACGGGGTTTGGAGGATGCTGATGTCAGCCATAAGCAAAGACCAAAAAGGCTATGGGTAGCCTGAGGAACATCTGGCAACAGATGTCACAGACCTCAGTCTCTGAGAGGTCCTGAGGGGGAGCAGCCATAGGAGACTGTGCAGAAGGGCCAGATGCTGGGATGCCATGAAATCAAGACCAGAGAGGGAAGAGCTGCAAAACTGACCTGATCCTGAAACACTAACATAGAGCCACAGCTCTAGAAGTCTTCTATTTCCCCTCCACAGGTGCCAGACTGGGTTTAGAGCTTGATGAAAGTTTCAAGTAACACAGCTAGAGGAATTTGAAGGCAAGGTACCAAGCAGTTTCCGTGAGAAAGTAGCTCTGAGAGAGAGGTTGCTGCTCTCCCACATTCCAAGGTTCTTCTTTGCTCCTTTCCCTATCATTCCACTCTCCCTATAGTTCTCCATCCATCAAGAGGACTAAAGAGCATCAGGGATCTGAGGTTGTCCAGAAATTCCTGTTTAGAATTGGGCCAAATAATTTCCCTCTTTGTCCTTTGATTTCCTTATTTCTATAATTGGGATTATAACACCTAATTTAAAAATTGTTGTAAGGATTAATCATAATGCTATATGTAAGAGGTTTAGCCCACAGCCTGGCAAAGAAAATGCTCAGTAAGTGGCATCAGTTATTTCTAGCACTCATCACTTAGTAGGCATTCAATAAATACTTTACTAATTAATTCAATGTGATGTAAATTAAGTTAGAGTCTCTAGGCAGACGATTACTAGAATATCTGAGCTAATCCAAATAAATGCCTTCTTTTTCTCCAGATATAAAGGTCAGTTGTTATGAATAACATATATTTTATGCTTTCATGGCTAGCCTTTTACCTCATGACACCTAAGTTGAAATTTTTATTCTGCTTGCAACATTGTGTTACTTAGCATTTTCAAGTGCCTGACCTAGTGCCTGGAGATGCAGAACATCATGCTACTACGACTCTTAGTCAAGTGGAACACAGGGACAGTGGTCCAGGTTTTGCCAAGAATGCCCAGACACTTAACAACCAATGTAGTATCAAGGTTCACACATCCAGAGTATCAAATGTACAATTAAACCACAGAATTCACCTACTTCTGATATTTGATGTTTGTCAGTTTCCTCGCTGCCACTCCAAATTCACATATTTCCTGTCCCTCCCAATACATGTCTTCTCAACCAGAAACATCAACGATCATGTATACAAATTCCAAGTGATATTTCTTACTGGGTGGTCTCCAAATGGCTTGATTGCATATCCAATTAGAAAAAGCAACATCAACAAATGCTATATGTACTACTATCACCAACTAAGCTTCAACACACATTACTTCTTATTTAACAAAGGTGGATGTAAAACTTAATTTCAATAAATTTTCTGTATGATTTTAAAAAATTAATTGGCCATCTTTTCTTTTCTGAGGAAAAAGATTTATTTTGCTAGTCTAGTTACAAAATATTAAATAAAATTCAAAAATAATTATCAGACAAAGAAATCAGATAAGAAAACTTAAATGCTTACAGAGGCTTGGAATCAAGCATAAAGGAGTGAAAAGGGTCAGGCAGAAGATAGTGGAGGAAAGCATGGAGTCTGGTATTGATGGAAACTGGGGAGCCACTCATTGGTTTAATCCAATAGATGGCACACAGAAATTCCAACTCAGTGTTGCTAAATCCTCCTGTTATCCAATAGAAGATGGTAACTGGCCATCTTCTTTTTTTTTTTTTTTTTTTTGCGGTACGCAGGCCTCTCACTGCTGTGGCCTCTCCCGTTGAGGAGCACAGGCTCCGGAGGCGCAGGCTCAGCGGCCATGGCTCACGGGCCCAGCCGCTCCGCGGCATGTGGGATCTTCCTGGACCGGGGCACGAACCCATGTCCCCTGCATTGGCAGGCGGACTCTCAACCACTGTGCCACCAGGGAAGCCAAACTGGCCATCTTCTTGACAGATATGATCAGGTAACCATTGTTTAGACTTCATGGTATGGTTGCCAAAGAGCTATTCCTAGAACTATAGCTGCCATGTTTTATTTTCTTATTATTTGTATTTTTCTATTATTTTTCAATCCATGGATTTAAGACCATTTTTTATTTTGTGAAGTATAGTGTGTTTTAAGTTAATAAACATGCAGGAATGGTTGAGTCAATCACTCCAAAATGTGCGACTTCTGTCTTCCTTCAGGGTAACTCATAGACCATCTGTGACGAGCTCACCCAGTGACCAGATGAGTGTGCCACTTCCAATCCATATACTACATACTGATGAATCTTATGTTATTTCTAATATTAAGATAACAATTGAAATAGAAGTCTTAGTATCTTGTCCTCATCCCCAATGGATCATCCTGCTCACTCCGTTAGCTGCACTCTCCCATCCCTCTTTAGACACTACTGACGTGATGCTTTACCCAAAGTAACACACACTGCGACAGCATCAAAAATGTTTTGGAAACAGTACAAATAATCTTATGGGAGTCCACGTAAAAAAAAATTATCTGATAAGAATCTCAAACTGAAGAAGTCCTGAATCATATAAGTAAATAACTTTCTAAATGTGCCATGTGCTCATGGGCCCACACACTCGAGCAGAAGAGAAGCTGGAAAGAATAACGTTGACTTGAGGCCCATCACTAATGGGAAAAACAAGTTCTGCTGAGGCCACAGCAATCAGCAGCCTCTTTGAACATTCTCCATATGCATCATACTTAGGATGATATATTGGTTCATCAGGCTTTGCCTTGGCCTGTTGTGTAAGGCACTGTGTGATATTTATGGTGTGTCTGAACCCAATCTGTTTGTCAATGTCACCTTCCTCAGACCAGACCTGGTTGTACTGACTCATGATTTCCACGGTAGTAACAGTAGAATGATAAAGAGAGCGTCAGAAAAGAACGCACTCATTATCTCTACTGCCATTTTTTGGTAAAAGAAGTCAATTCTGAAAAGGCTATTGAGACCACATACTGAATCTATTAATTGGAAAGTAGCGTTTCATTCATTAGAGTGTTGCCTGACTCATCCGGTTGATTTGGAAAATAAATTTATGAACAACCAACCAACATTTGGAAATTCTTACTCTTTAAATCCTTTCCTCCAAAACACTTTATTTACATTTTGGAGAAGCGAATATCCTACTTTGCACATATATTTGTGTTTTCCATCTCTTCCCCACCCTTTCTGGTTTTAAAGAATGAATAATATATATCTACGTGTTCCACCTCTACTTGGGAGAAATTTATGATTACCCGTAAGGACCACTGTTGCATATATTCCCCCATTTAAGGACTATTTTCCATGTCTACAAAACTCAAATATGGTAAAGATTTATTTGTAAATTTGTGGGGAAGCCAGGTAATATTTCTTTAGGGAAAAAGGAGCTTGTAGGTTATTTATGAAGTGATAATTTGTGTGTGTGTAGTTGCATGTGATATGTGGGACCACAGTTAAATATTTTCCAGTAACTTGGAGAAAGGGAATTTAGAAATGACTTGGCTTCTCTGGATATAATTTAAGCTACAAACTACCAGAATTAAGAGTATCCTCTTAGTGTTAAACTGTAAAATGAATCTGAGCAGAAATTTGCTAAATCATCTCACAGACAAAACAATTCCCAGACCAGAACAATACTGATTATATGAACATAATTTTAAAAATATGTTAAAATGGATTTTGGACAGAAATAGTTTCACAGACATATAAAATAAACCTATGGTTACCAAAGGGGAAAGGGGGGAGGGCTTATAAATAAGGAGTTTGGGATTAACAAATACACATTACTATATAGAAAACAGCTAACCAGTATTATTCAGGGCGTACTGAATAACACAGGAAACTATATTCAATTTCTTGTAATAACCTATAATGGAAAAGAATCTGAAAAAGAATATATATATATATCTGAATCACTTTGCTGTATGCCTGAAACTAACAAAACATTGTAAATCAACTATACTTCAATAAAAAAACTTTTTTAATAAATAAAATGGCCTTTTGGTCAGTGAAGAATTTTCAATAAATAGAATCACAGAAATATATTTTTAATTCCTTTCTTCACTGTTCAATATGGCTGTAGCCAGGCAAGTTTCTCTGGGAGGTAAATTGTTTCTGTTGCAGGGATAGGCACAGCCAATCTATAGAGCTTGATGTCTCAAAGATTTTATCCAGCAGCCAAATCTCCCATCCTTGAATTTTTTTTACAGCTTTTTGAGGTATAATTTATGTATCATGATAGTCACCCATTTTAAGTGTACAGTTGAATGATTTTTAGTAAATTTATATAGTTGTATAATCATGACCACAATCCAGTTTTAGAACATTTCCATCACCCAAAAAGTTCCCTTCTACCCATCAATCAATTCCCACTCACACTCTCAGCCCCAGATAATCATAAACCTGCCTTCTATCTCTACAGATTCACCTTTTCTGGAAAGTTCATATAAGTGGAGTCATAAATATGTAGTCTTTTACGTTTGGCTTCTTTCTTTTAACGTGATGTACTGATATTTGAAATTCATCCATGTTACTGTAGATATCAGTAAATCATTTTTTAAACTGATAAATAGCATCCCCTTGAATGGCTCTACATGTTGTTTATTTACCAGTCTGAGGATATTTGAAGTGCATGAATAAGCAGCCATGAACAAACAAGTCTTTGTGTGGACATATGTCTTAATTTCTCTTGAATAGATACTTAGGCATGGAATTTCTAGGTTGGATATAAGTATATGTAAGTGTACCCCATTTTACATACCCACCAGCAATGTAAGAGGATTTCAGTTTCTCCAAATCCTCACCAACGCTTAGTATTTTAAGGCTTTTGGATTACAGCCATTCTAGTGGGTGTGTAGAAGTATCTCATTGTGATTTTAATTAGCATTTTCTCTAATGACTAATGATATTAAACATCTTTTCAGGTGCTTATTGACAATTTGTATATCTTCTTTGTGAAATGTCTATTCAAATATGTTGCCCAGTTTTTAATTAGGTTGTTGGTCTTCTTACTGTCGAGCAATAAATATTCTATATATATTCTGGTACAATACCTTTATCAGATATATGTTTTGCAAATATTTTCTCCCAGATTGTTACTGGTCTTTTCACTTTCTTTAGAAGAGCAAAATTTTTTAAATTTTGATAAGGTCAAATTAATTATTCATTTTATTGATCTAAGCAATTGATGCCTAACTCAAGTCACAAAGATTTCTCTTTTCTTACAGAAGTCTTAAGGTTTTAGCACTTAAATTTAGGAATATGGTTCATTTTGAATTAACTGAGCCTACCCCCTTGCCTACTAGGGACAGCCATGGGAGCAGGATCACTCAGACCAGCCACCCAGGCAGACAGGACAGAATACAAATGCAGACTTCCTTGAGAGAACAAAACAGGCCAAACTTTGTCAGCTGTTCCACCACCCTGAGAGCAGTTTGGGTTGTTTTTTGTTTTTTTAATCTTTTACAAAATTTGCAAAATTAAGTGAAAAAGAACACCTGGAATTTTATCTTTCTCTCTTGGATTGTAGAGATAAGGCGGTAGCCTCATTTTTTTTGCCTGTGGGATATCCACTTTTCCCAGATAAAAAGACTATCTACTTCTTCATTGAACTGCTTTGGCACCTTTGTTGAAAACCAGCTGACCATAAATGTAAGGATTTCTCCCTTGACATAATGCAAATCAGAGTATCCTCTCATGATAACTTGACTCCCCACACAAACTAGCCTTTATCCAAGGAATGCACTGCTGAGGCCAGTGTGAATAGCAATGCATATTTCTCACTTTAAATAAATGAACTGGAATTCCAATTCATAAAGAAGTTTCAAGTTCGGTTAACCCGAGTTTCTGAATGAACAAAGCTGAAGACCTAACTGGGATAAATTCCTCAAGGTAATCATAATCTTGGGAAGATACCTGGCAGCCAGTCAGCCTCTCCTGATATCATTTTATAGGAACTTTCCAACTTTAATCACAAATGGATATTTGTTGAACTCCTTTTATGTGGGAGGCATTATGAAGGATTCTAAGAAATATAAGCTGGGTCAGTATTCCTCCAGTATGTGCCAGTATGACCAACCAGATTGTTTATGTCCAGCCTCCACTATGATTAGCGGGGTCTATACCACACTGGTTATAAATATTTTGAACATCACACTGAACAAAAGATATGGTTCTCAGTCTTCCATGAGCTTATAGTCTAGTTGGAGAGATAAGACAGCTACATAGTTAAAATGATCAAGGCAGTAAGTGGTACGTTAGAGTCAGAAGATTGAGAGAGGGAAAAATCACAGAGACATACTGGTAATGTTAGCAGAAAAAGTAGAAAAAAATGTTTCCAAAAATAAATAAAATTAGTTTTTTAAAAGAATATTACATAAAATTTAGGCTTTGTAGTCTTACAATTTATTGCCCCCATTATCATAAGCTGTAGTACCTGATAAAATTAATTTAAAATAATAATGTAGATTGCTATCACTTATTGACTGCCTTACTAAGTGTTAGGCTATGGACAGTATTACCTAACTCTGCTAGGATGTAGCTATAACTATGCTATGTTATGGGCTATATCATTTCCAATCCTTACAACAAACCTAATAAATAGAAGGTATTTTTGTAGCCATAGGCCTAACCTGGCCATCTTGGAATAAAAATTAGGCTACAAAAGGACAATAATATTTAAATTAAAATATTCCAACCCCAATCCCTATAATAAAAAGTTTATTCTCCAAGTTTCCCCACTCTTAAGGGATTACTCAGAACCCAAGTAATGATTATGTAGATTATAAATTATTCCTCCTCTTTGCCTCTTGCCTCCTGCCTTTGGCCAAGAGGGGCCTGAAATTCATTCACAGACAATAGGACCAGTCATCATGACGGCTAGTCTTTGGACAGCCAAAGTCGTGGTCTCAGTTTCTTCCAATGATGTCCTACCACTCTCAGTGATGAAGCTCACTGTGATTTTGAATTTTCAATGTTCATTAAGATACAAAAAAAAATGATGTTCCTCTCCCCATTGTCATGCTGAGTCCTGGAGCCCACTGTATATAAACAGCTTTTATTAAGCAAGAGCAGACGCATTTTCCCAAGTATGACCATGATGCCAGGGTCACAAGGTGCTACGAACTTGGCCAGTTTCTGTGTCAAGATGTAGGCCTTTCCCAACACCCCACCCCACCCCATTTCAAGCCCTTAAGATTGAAGAAGTTCATACCTCTCCTAGTACCAAAGGCTACACAACTCTTGCTCCAGAATGAACTACTGACTGATATTTGCTTTAGGAGAACATTCACATATTACTCTATCTTCATTTTAGAGCGAAGAAAACAGAGGCAAAGAGAATTTAAGTGAGCTGCCAAAGATCACGCAGGGAACGTGAAACACAAACAGCATTTTCAAATTCCCAAACTGATATTCTTTTCACTCTGTTTCATTGTCTATCAAATCCCCAATAATTGTAGGTAAATCAGTTCTGGGCAGATTGGACTTGGGGAAAGAGCAGCCTAAATGTCTTCTCTCATCCTCACAGACACAGCTCATCAAGATTAAAAAGGTGCCCGGTAGGCAGCTTACAAGGCCTCTCATTCTCCCATGGTTTCTAGTCTGAAAGAATATTTGTGCAAACCAGAATGTGAGCTGCTAGTAAATAACCCGAAGCTATTTATTAATTGGGGGTAAACAAAAATGCAGTTGAGTTCAATTCTGCAAACAAGCTCACAGAATCCAACACACAGACTGTCTTGCAAGACAGAAAAAAGAGAGAGAGAGAGAGAAACATTCTGATACTACCTTCCTGCAGTAGAAAAATTCCTGTTAAGATGACAGGCACAGACTTTACGGTCGTGGTTTGATCACTAACTGGCTGTGTGTCTCCTTCAGCCAGTTATTGTTTCTCTATGGACCCTGGCTACCCAGCTTATCTGCCTTTAAGTTGGGGTGAAGGAGGGTGGGGGTGAGGACAAGATGATATAAAAGAAACACAGCACAGAGGAAAAGATTCAATACCAACACAATGGCACATTAAGAAACTTTCTTTGTTGAACAACTCAATAATATAAATAAGACTCTGGAGTATTGGAAAGACAATGACCTCTGAAGTCACATAAGCTGTGATAATTAAACAAACTAATTCAAATATAGTCTCTATCATTTACTAAACATTTGACCTTGAGCAAGTTACTTCTCTTAGTCTCAGTCTTCTCATCTATACACCAGGGCTCATATTGCCAAAATTAGATTAAGGGGAAGGCTACTCATGCTACTACCCAAGGTGCTCATCTATGGCAGTGCTGGAAGGTCAAGGAATTAAATGGAGAATTTGGTGCTAGTTGACTTGAGTTTCCAAATATGGCGTCTCATGAAACTGGTGACATGTCCTTGGTTCCCTTTTGACCAAAACAGAGTCCTCTGGTAGACATTATAAAAATATAATATACAAATATATATATATAAATAATATATATAACATATATATATATTTCACTCCAAATAAATGCACATATAAATAATATCCGTTTGAAGGGACACTATATATATATATATATATATAGTTTATAGTGCAGTAGTCATTCTGAAAGGCCAGTGGCTCAAAAAATAAGGGTTTGTATCTTATGTGGTGTTTTACGTAGGTTGGTTGACTGTTCTCCAACTTGAACTTATATCACTTATGGAATACTTGGTATTTCCAAGTTTACTATGGTAAGGAAATAAAGAGAAGAAGATACACACTGGCATTTGCCTGCCTTGACTTAAGGTGACTTTCCTTATTTCTGCTTTCAGTCTCTTGGACAAAACGTTGGTATGAATCAACCTAACTGGGAAATGTAAGGAACACTTAACTGGGCCTCAGAAGTCATAGTATTTACCTGCCTGGGTGCCTAAATGTCTGAGTATAGCATTGATACCATGGAGGTGACTGTGAGAATTACATTAAACAGCTTAGAGTAAGAACATAGCCTGGAGTCTGGCATACACTTAGAATTCAAAAATTGTTTGTCTCTTTTTCCTACCCCCAATCTCAAAGGTGAACTTCACCAATCCTACAGAATCAACCCCAGCAACCTATGTGCTCCTAAATACTGCAGCCCAAGCACCCTAACATCTTGCTCAGGGCACCGGAAAGAGGCAGGCTGAGAATGCTACTGCATCCCTGTGACAATCTGCAGGCCATCTTTCAGATCACCAATGCCACAAATGTATAGCATAACCTTCCTCTGCTGAGGGTCCTTCTATGATTCCCAAAGTTTTATGGAAAAAGTTGCAACTCCTTAATGTAACACACTTTAGAGTTGTTACTCCACCCTCCCTCACTTAGATCATAACACATGCCTCACCCACACTCACTCCCCACTCCAGCTCTGACAAATGTCAATGTCCCTAGATAACTGTTTTAGGTCATGTCTCTGCATGAGCAGGAGAGGCTGAATTTCCCTGGAATGTCTTAAATCACTCTTCACCTGACTACATGTGCTTTAAACCCCATCTTTTCTGAAATGCTTTCTCTGGCTACACCAAGATGCCCCTACATGTAAGCCTCACAGCAGCATGTGCATTCCTGTATCACAAATTACTGAATTACAAGCAGTGATCCAAAGGTCTGTCTCCCCACTTTCACAGTAGAGTCTCACAGGAGGCAGGAGCTATGTTGTATTTGATGCTGGACCTGCAGGGTGTGATAAGGTACTTGATACATTATAGGAATATATAATCATCTAATCAATGAATGCCAACCTCACCTTGTATTTTGCTTCATATACCATATCACCCCTCTCCCTGTGCTCTGATTTCTAGATTTTCCAGCACATTACAATCCAAGTATGCTACCTCTCTGTCAATTACTGGCTTCAGATACCTTGGGTGACTTCTAACTCAAGCTGGGCAAAACCCCAATCTCCACTTGACGACCAAGGTTAAGGGGTAGAAAGTGCCTTGTTTGCAACCAGATAGGCCTGGAACCAAATCCTAGATTTACAACTTATTATTTGTGTGAATTCAGGCAGAGTCTCTACCACCTCAGTTTCCTCATAAGGAAATTAAGACTATTGTCTCCACACCATGGGGCTACTGTGGATATTACAAAGGAATCCTAATTTTTGGTCTGCCTGCATATTTCTCCAGATGGAGAAAATTGTATTCCCTTTAAGCAGGGAAGAGATTTTTTTTCCCCAGGAAATTTCTTTCAAAGCTGATTGGAATAACAGATAAGACCCCAAAAGAAGCTTGAATGAATAGACATCACACTGTAAGAAAGACAAAGAATTGTTCCTTAAGGGTAGCAGAAAGGAGAGCCAGAGAAAGGAAATGAGAGGAAGAAGAGTGAGGAATTACGGCAGACCTCCCTGTGACCCCCCAATTTTTAATTAAGTCTAAGAACATGGAGTGTACATTTTAGAGCATCAAACAGTATATCCTGTCATATAATAAGGAGACTTTAAACTGTAGATACAACTACAATTTAAAGTGTTGTCATTATTATTACCCCAGACTCAGTTATCAGTTAATTCCACAGTTTTGCATTCATTTTAAAAAATTAATTAATTTATTTATTTATGGCTGTGTTGGGTCTTCATTTCTGTGCGAGGGCTTTCTCTAGTTGTGCCAAGCGGGGGCCACTCTTCATTGCGGTGCACGGGCCTCTCAGTATCGTGGCCTCTCTTGTTGCGGAGCACAGGCTCTAGACACGCAGGCTCAGTAATTGTGCCTCACGGGCTCAGGTGCTCTGCAGCATGTGGGATCCTCCCAGACCAGGGCATGAACCCACGTCCCCTGCGTTGGCAGGCAGACTCCTAACCACTGTGCCACCAGGGAAGCCCCACAGTTTTGCATTCTTTACTTAAGCAAAGGAAAAGGTTAGTTAAAAGGTGGAAACAGCCAGCTGAGCTTTTGTCCTATCTAGATTTTGCCTTTGTCTTTATTTCTCACTCTAGGATTATTTCTCACTTGCATCCTGATTTTCTTTGCTCGTAGTTCTCTATCCAGGGTCTTTCATTGGCTGTCACCTTTTTGTCAATTATTTTAAAGTTCAATTTATGTACAAGAAGGGGTATCTATGTAAAATGTACAGTTTTATGAGTTCTGATACATGTATGCATCCATTTCACATGTATGCACCCATGAAACCACAATCAGATATGGAGCATTTGCATTAAACTCAGTTTCCTTATGCCCCTGTGCAGTCCATCTTTTTGTGCCCTTGCCCCAGGCAAGCACCAATCTGACTTGTATCACCAGAAAAACTAAATGTTCTAGAATTGTATATAAACAGACTCAAACAGTGTGACTGGGCTGTTTTGTATACTGTGAATAATACTGATATGAATGTTCACATACAAGTTTTTGTAAGGACATGTATGCTTTCATTTCTCTTGAGTGTACGCATAAGAGTGGAATGACTGAGTGACAGGTTAAGTGTATGTCTAACCTTTAAGAAACTTCCAAGCAGTTTTCAAAAGTGGTTGTAGCAATTTATATTAATCACGAGCAGTTTATGAGAATTTCAGTTGTTCCAAATCCTTGACAACACTAGGTATTCTCAGTCCTTTTAATTTCAGCCATTCTAATGAGTGCATAGAGTATCTCATGATTTTAATTTGCATTTTCTTGACATCTACTGGTGTTAAGCATCTTTTTCTGTATGTTTTCTTTTGTCTTCTATTGATTTTTAAGATCCTTGAGCACTCTCCTTACTGGTTCTACACTGTCCCTACTGTTATTCTGAGGCATCACCTTCACAGAACCTACTACTGTACTTATCCTTTTGAATGCTGGGAATACTCCTTTCTTACATTACCCTTACTGGTTTATGCTGGTCTTCTGGATTAATTTTTAGATTTGTACTACTCTTTTCCTCTTTTATATATTAATTTCTCAAATCTTAACACTTGGGGACAATGTCTTTCAAAGACACATTGAGTAAATCAACTATACTTCAATAAGTAAATAAATAAAAATTTTAAAAGACATTATTTCATCAGATAAAAACTTTGCTCACTTTAACAGTTGATTTATATGGATGTCAGTTTCATCAATTTTTAAAAATATAAGTTCAAGGTATCAGACTGGAACATGCTGTATTTATTTTAAAATCTGCATCTAGCTTGGGAAATCCTAGGCTAATCACTTAGCCTCTCAGCCAAGCCAAAAATAGTGAACTTCTGCCTACTTCCCATGGATCTGCTATAAAAATCAGGAGTTAGAACTTGAACATGCAAACAAATGTACCATAGTTAAGGTACATATGCTAAGTTATAAGACTTAGCAATTTAGAGTCTTAAAATAAAATGAATAATATTTTTGTCTCCAGGTGCATTAAATTTAAAAGCATGCCTCCCTCCATGAATTCATTATTAAAATGACAGTAATAAGAACAAAGAAATTCTGAAGAATGAAAATTCACCTCAGATGGCCTTATGTTGACATAATATGCATTGTGATGGATGAAATTCATGACATTCACCTGAGACCTTCACTCAGTTGACCTAAAGAGTTGGAGGTGTCTATTCTACCAAGCAGGACACAGTCCATGAAGATTCATTTCCATGTTGTGTGGCAAGAAAGAAAAAAGAAAAGATCTTTTTATCATAATGTTTTCAAATACTTCATAATGAAAGGTGTTCATAAATACATATATAAATGTTTAATGAATGTATGCAACTTAGTGCACACAGTTTTCAAATGTGGTTTCTATATATGAAAATAAATCTTTATTTAAAAACTTGCACTTTTTTCTCCTGAAAGAAAAATAAGGTTTCTGAGAATGTGGGGTTTTTTTTTTGTTTTTTTTTTTTTTTTTGCGGTATGTGGGCCTCTCACTGTTGTGGCCTCTCCCATCGCGGAGCACAGGCTCAGCGGCCATGGCTCATGGGCCCAGCCGCTCCGCAGCATGTGGGATCTTCCCGGACCTGGGCACGAACCCGTGTCCCCTGCATTGGCAGGCAGACTCTCAACCACTGCGCCACCAGGGAAGCCCTGATAATGTATTTTTAAAGCCGCAACTTAGGGAAAAGTAAAATGCATTCCTTCTCACTACAGAGAAAGTCAAGGTCACTCTGACCTTAGGAAATAGAATGTCATTCAGAACCACCAGGGTTGGATGACTCTTCATTCCATAGCAAGATTTCTCTCTGGTAAATTTAACTAAAATTTTCATCTAATTCATGAATCCTTTTCCCACTTTTCTCTTTTACTTTTGTATTCCTCTGTGGTCTACAAGTTAAAAGCCTAACAATCATGGCAATGAACACAATGAATTTTGCTTTGAGAATATGTCCTGGGAAGGAATTCCTAAGTTCTCAACATTAAAAATAGAGAAATGCTAATAACATCTGTTTCTAACAATACACTCTAAACCAAGTAGGCTGCAAATGGTCTATTTTGGTTATACTTACTAAAGAAGAACACAAACATTTATCTCTAGAATCTGGATTAAGTTGGCCAGTATTTTTAGAAACTGATGGGGAAACTGAGGTGCAGAAAGGTTATATAATTTGTTAAAGCTAACACAGCCAGTGATAAAGCCAGACTAAAAACCAAAGTCTTCTGACTCTCATCGTGAGAAAAAATTAGTCAAATGAGTGTGCTAGAGCATGCAGACTAGAAAACTAATTGCTTGAATAATTAAGTAATTAGTGACTCTTTCTTACCTATGTCAGGGCTGTAAACTGTAAGTTGCCACCCCCCAGAGTTTACTCAAGAAATATTCAGTGTAGGGATTATACATTAATCAGCTATTGCCTTTTCCTTATGAAACTTAGGGTGTTGTAGGAGAACACTGTAGGTATGTTTCTTCATGAATATACTAAATATTACAAAGGCAAATCATAAAAGAGGTGGGCAGATAAAGTGGTATAAAAATTTAGGGTGGATGCTAAGGACATTTAGTATACTTCTGATCACCAGATCAACACTGGTGCTTAAATATATTTAAGAATTATACAGGTGGAGCAGTGTACAGTGAAGCAGAGGCAGAGTAGCTCCATGAGCTCCTATCCACTTTCCCACAGAGAACTCCTAACTGTCTACTGAGGACAAGCCACACACATGCTCTCACGTCCGGCAAGCCCGCGAGGTCTCTATCATATGACAAAGGCTTTTCTGCAGTTCTTCTTAATCCCTGTGTACTTTCCATTTGCTTCCTGGTAGGAACTCCTGAGCCCACAGCCACCTCTAAACACACCCCTTGACATGGCCCAGCCCACCAGATGGACAAGACCCAGCTCCACCCACCAGTGGGCAGGCATCAGTCCCTCCCACCAGGAAGCCTGCACAAAACTCTAGAACACCTCACAAACCAGGGCGCAGACACCCAAAGCAAAAGGAACTAAAACCCTGCAGCCAGCAGACTGGAGATCACAAACAAAGTTAGACAAAATGAGACAGCAGAAGAATATGTTCCAGACGAAGGAACAAGATAAAACCCCAAAAGAAGAACTAAGTGAAGTGGAGACAGGCAATCAACCCAAAAAATAATTCAGCGTAACAGTAGTAAAGATGATCCAAAATCTTGAAAAAAGAATGGAGGTACAGACCAGGATACAAAAAATCTTTAAAAAGAACTAGAATGTTTAAAGAACAAAAAAAAAACAGAGCTGCAGAATACAATAACAGAAACAAAAAATACACTGAAGAAATCAATAGCAGAATAAATGAGGCAGAAGAATGGATCAGTGAGCGGGGAAGGTGGAATGGTGGAAATCACTACCATAAAACAAAGAAAAAAAGAAATGACGACAGTTTAAGAGACCTCTAGGACAACATAAACACACCAACATTCACATCATAGGGGTTCCAGAAGGAGAAGAGAGAGAGAAAGGACCCGAGAAAATATTTGAAGGGTAATAGATGAAAACTTCCCTAACATGGGAAAGGAAACAGTCACCCAAGTCCAGGAAGCACAGAGAGTCCCAAACACGATAAACCCAAGGAGGAACATGCCGAGACACATATTAATCAAATTGACAAAAACTAAAGACTAAGAGAAAATATTAAAAGCAACAAATAACATACAAGGGAGTACCCATAAGGTTATCAGCTGATTTTCCAACAGAAACTCTGCAGGACAGAAGGGAGTGGCATGATATATTTTAAGTGATGAAACAGAAAAACCTACAACCAAGAACATTCTAACCAGCAAGGCTCTCATTCAGGTTTGATAGAGAAATCAAAAGCTTTACAGACAAGCAAAAGCTAAGAGAATTCAGCACCACCAGCCCAGCTTTCCAACAAATGCTAAATGAATTTCTCTAGGCAGAAAAGAAAACAGAAAGAAAACAAGAAAATTATGAATGGAAAAGCTCACCTATAAAAATAAACATACAGTAGATAGGAAATCATCCACACACAAATATGATATCAAAACCAGCAATCATGAGAAGAGGGCAGTACACATGTAGGATATTGGAAATGAGTTTGAAATTAAGAGAACAGCAAAGTAAAACAATCTTGTTTATTTATAGACTATATATCAAAACCTTATGGTAATCACAAAACAAAAATCTACAATAGACATACACACACAAAAAGAAAAAAAATAATCCAAACACAACACTAAAGACAGTCATCAAATCACAAGAGGAGAACAAAAGAGGAAAAAAGCAAAAAGACTTTCATCTTTTGAACAAAAACAGGTCCAAAACAAGTAACAAAATGGCAATATGAACATACATATCAATAATTACCTTAAACATAAACAGATTAATTGCTCCAACCAAAAGAAACAGACTGGCTGAATGGATACAAAAACAAGACCCAAATATATTCTGTCTACAAGAGACCCACTTCAGATCTAGGGACACATAGAGACTGAAAGTGAGGGGATTGGAAAGAGGTATTCCATGCAAGTGGAAACCAAAAGAAAGCTGGAGTAGCAATACTCATATCAGACAAAATAGATTTTAAAATAAAGACTGTTACAAGAGACACAGAAGGACACTGAGTAATGATCAATGGACCAATCCAAGTAGAAGATATAACAATTGCAAATATATATGCACCCACCAAAGGATCACCTCGATATATAAGGCAAATGCTAAAAACCATAGAAGGGGAAATCTACAGTAACACAATAATAGTGGGGGACTATAACACCCCACTTAACATCAATGGACAGAACATCCAGATAGAAAATCAATAAGGAAACACAGGCCTTAAATGACACATCAGGCCAGACGGACTTAATATTTTGTAGAGCATTCCATCCAAAAGCAGCAGAATACACATTCATTTCAAGTGTCCATGGAACATTCTCCAGATAGACCACATACTGGGCCACAAATCAAGCCTTGGTAAATTTAGGAAAACTGAAATCATATCAAGCATCTTTTCTGACCATAATGCTATGAGATTAGAAATCAACTATAAGAAAAAAAGTGTAAAAAACACAAACATGTGGAGGCTAAACAATATGCTATCAAACAACCAACGGATCACTGAAGAAATCAAAGAGGGAATCAAAAAATACCTACAGACAAATGAAAATGAAAGCATGACTATCAAAAACCTATGGGATGCAGCAAAATTCTAAGAAGAAACTTTACAGCAATACAATCTTACCTCAGGAAACAAGAAAAAACTCAATTAAAAAATTTAACCTTACACCTAAAGCAATTAGAGAAAGAAGAACAAACAAAACCCAAAGTTAGCAGAAGGAAAAAACACTTATAAAAATCAGAGCAGAAACAAATGAAATAGAGAAAAGAAAATGAAACTAAAGCTAGTTCTTTGAAAAGATAAACAAAATTGATAAACCTTTAGTCAGACTTAACAAGAAAAAAAGGGAGACGGCTCAAATCAATCAAATCAGAAATGAAAAAGAAGTTACAATGGACATTAAAGAAATACAAAGGATCATAAGAGACTACTATAAGCAAGTAAATGCCAATAAAACGGACAACCAATAAAAAATACACAAATTCTTAGAAAGGTACTATCTCCCAAGAATGAACCAGGAAAAAATAGAAAATATGAACAGACCAATCACAAATAATGAAATTGAAACTGTGATTAAAAACTTATGGGGCTTCACTGGTGGCACAGTGGTTAAGAATATGCCTGCCAATGCAGGGGACATGGGTTTGAGCCCTGGTCCAGGAAGATTCTACGTGCCACAGAGCAGCTAAGCCTGTGAACCACAACTACTGAGCCCACGTGCCACAACTACTGAAGCCCGAATGCCTAGAGCCCATGCACTGCAACAAGAGAAGCTACTGCAATGAGAAGCCCATGAATCTCAACAAAGAGCAGCTGCCACTGACCACAACTTGAGAAAGCCTGTGCGCAGCAATGAAGACCTAGTGCAGCCAAAAAAAAAAGTTCAGGACCAGATGGCTTCACAGGTGAATTCTATCAAACATTTAGAGAACAGCTAACACCTATCCTTTTGAAACTGTTCCCAAAAATTGCAGAGGAAAGAACAATCTCAAACTAATTCTATGAGTTGAGCATCTCCCTGTTACCAAAACCAGATAAAGATACAAGGACAACAACACAAATTACTGGCCAATATCACTGATGAACATAGATGCAAAAATCCTCAACAAAATAATAGCAAACCAAACCCTACAATATATTAAAGGATCATACACTATGATTAAGTGGGATTTATCCCAGGGATGCAGGATTTTTCAATATGCACAAATCAATCAGTGTGATATACCACATCAAAATTGAAGAATAAAAACCACATGATCATCTCAGATGCAGAAAAAGATTTTGACAAAATTCAACACCTATTCATGATTAAAAACTCTCCAGAAAGTGGGAATAGATGGAACTTACCTCAACATAATAAAGGCCATATATGACAAACCCACAGCCAACATCATACTCAATGGTGGAAAGCTGATAGCATTTCCTCTAAGATCAGGAACAAGACAAGGATGTTAACCCTTGACACTTTTATTCAATACAGTTTTGGAAGTCCTAGCCATGGCAATCAGAGAAGAAACAGAAATAAAGGGAATCCAAATTGGAAAAGAAGAAGTAAAACTGTTTGCAGATGACATATTATACACTGAAAATCTTAAACATGCTACCAGAAAACTATTAGAGCTCATGAATGAATTTGGTAAATTTGCAGGATACAAAATTAAAACACAGAAAACTGTCACAATTCGATATACTAGCAATGAAAGATCAAAAAGAGAAATTGAAGAAACAATCCCACGTACCACTGCATCAAATAGAATAAAATACCTAGGAATAAACCTGTCTTAGGAGGCAAAAGACCTGTACTCCAAAAACTATAAGATGCTGACAAAACAAACTGAAGATGACACAAACAGATGGAAAGATATACCATGTTCTTGGAGTGGAAGAATCAATACTGTGAAAATGACTATACTACCCAAGGCAATCTACAGATTCAATGCAATTCCTATCAAATTACCAATGGCATTTTTTGACAATTCAGAATAAAAATTCTTAAAATTTGTATGGAAACACAGATGGCCTCAAATAGCCAAAGCAATCCTGAGAAACAAAAACGGAGCTGGAGGAATGAGACTCCCTAACTTTGGACTATACTATAAAGCTACAGTAATCAAAACAGTATGATACTGGCACAAAGACAGACTTATAGATGCACAGAACAGGATAGAAAGTCCAGAAATAAACCCACACACCTATGGTCAATTAATCTACAACAAAGAAGGCAAGAGTGTACAATGGAGAAAAGACAATAAATGAATGAAATTAGAAAATTCTCTAACACCATACACAAAAATAAACTCAAAATGGATTAAAGATCGAAATGGAAGCCAGACACTATAAAACTCTTAGAGGAAAACATAGGCAGAACATTATTTGACATAACTCACAGCAAGAACTTCATTGACCCACCTGCTAGAGTTATAAAAACAAACAAATGGACCTAATTAAATTTAAAAGCATTTTCACAGCAAAGAAAACCATAAAAGATATGACAAAACAGCCTAGAGAATGGAAGAAAATATTTGCAAACAATGCAATCGACAAGGGATTAATCTCCAGAATATAAAAACAGTTCATGCAGCTCAATATAAAAAAAAAACATCAGGAAATGGGCATAAGACTCAGTAGATGTTTCTCCAAAGAAGGGATACAAATGGCCAACAAGCACATGAAAAAATGCTCAGCATCACTAATTATTAGAGAAATGTAAATCCAAACTACAATGAGGGACAAGGCAGACAGCAGAAGCAAGGACTATAATCCTGCAGCCTGTGGAACAAAAACCACATTCACAGAAAGATAGACAAGATGAAAAGGGAGAGGGCTATATGTACCAGATGAAGCAACAAGATAAAACCCCAGAAAAACAACTAAATGAAGTGGAAATAGGCAACCTTCTAGAAAAAGAATTCAGAATAATGATAGTGAAGATGATCCAGGACCTTGGAAAAAGAATGGAGGCAAAGATTGAGAAGTTGCAAGAAATGCTTAACAAACACCTAGAAGAACTAAAAAACAAACAAACAGAGATGAAGAATACAATTACTGAAATAAAAACTACACTAGAAGGAATCAATAGCAGAATAACTGGGCAGAAGAACAGATAAGTGCCCTGGAAGACAGAATGGTGGAATTCACTGCTACTGAACAGAATAACGAAAAAAAGAATGAAAAGAAATGAAGACAGCCTAAGAGACTTCTGGGACAACATTAAATACAACAACATTCGCATTATAGGAGTCCCAGAAGCAGAAGAGAGAGAGAAAGGCCCAAGTAAATATCTGAAGAGATATAGTCGAAAACTTCCCTAACATGGGAAAGGAAATAACCACCCAACCCCAGGAAGCGCAGAGAGTCCCATACAGGATAAGCCCAAAGAGAAACACACCGAGACACATAGTAATCAAACTGGCAAAAATTAAAGACAAAGAAAAATTATTGAAAGCAGCAAGGGGAAAATGACAAATAACATACAAATGAACTCCCATAAGGTTAACAGCTGATTTCTCAGCAGAAACTCTACAAGCCAGAAGGCTTAGAGAATCCAGCACCACCAAACCAGCTCTACAACAAATGCTAAAGGAACTTCTCTAAGTGGGAAACACAAGAGAAGAAAAGGCCCAACAAAAACAAACCCAAAACAATTCAGAAAATGGTCATAGGAACATACATATCGATAATTACCTTAAACGTGAATGAATTTAATGCACCAACCAAAAGACACAGGCATGCTGAATGGATACAAAAACAAGACCCATATATATGCTGTCTACAAGACACCCACTTCACACCTAAGGACACATATAGGGTGAAAGTGACGGAATGGAAAAAGATACTGCATGCAAATGGAAATCAAAAGAAAGCTGGAGTACAAATACTCATATCAGATAAAACAGACTTTAAAATAAAGAATGTTACAAGAGACAAGGAAGGACACTACATAATGATCAAGGGATCAATCCAAGAAGAAGATATAACAGTTATAAATATATATGCACCCAACATAGGAGCACCTCAATACATAAGGCAACTGCTAACAGCTCTAAAAGAGGAAATCAACAGTAACACAATAATAGTGGGGGACTTTAACACCTCACTTACAGCAATGGACAGATCATCCAAACTGAAAATTAAGAAGGAAACACAAGCTGTAAATGACACAATAGACCAGATAGATTTAATTGATATTTATAGGACATTCCATCCAAAAACAGCAGAGTACACTTTCTTCTCAAGTGCACACAGAACGTTCTCCAGGATAGATCACATCTTGAGTCACAAATCAAGCCTCAGTAAACTTAAGAAAACTGAAATCATATCAAGCATCTTTTCTGACCACAACACTCTGAGATTAGAAATTAATTACAGGGAAGAAAATGTAAAAAATACAAACACCTGGAGGCTAAACAATACATTACTAAATAACCAAGAGATCACTGAAGAAATCAAAGAGGAAATAAAAAAATACCTAGAGACAAATGACAATGAAAACACGATGATCCAAAACCTATGGGAGGCAGCAAAAGCAGTTCTAAGAGGAAGTTTATAGCTACACAAGCCTACCTCAAGAAACAAGAAAAATCTCAAATAAACAAGCTAACATTACACCTAAAGGAACTAGAGAAAAAAGAACAAACAAAACACAAAGTTAGCAGAAGGAAAGAAATCATAAAGATCAGAGCAGAAATAAATGAAATAGAAACAAAGAAAACAATAGCAAAGATCAATAAAACTAAAACCTGGTTCTTTCAGAAGATAAACAAAATTGATAAACCATTAGCTAGACTCATCAAGAAAAGGAGGGAGAGGACTCAAATCAATAAAGTTAGAAATGAAAAGGAGAAGTTACAACAGACACCGCAGAAATACAAAGCATCCTAAGACACTACAAGCAATTCTAGGCCAATAAAATGGACAACCTGGAAGAAATGGACAAATTCTTAGAAAGGTATAATCTTCCAAGACTGAACCAGGAAGAAATAGAAAATACGAACAGACCAATCACAAGTAATGAAATTGAAACTGTGATTTAAAATCTTCCAACAAACAAAAGTCCAGGACTAGATGGCTTCACAGGTGAATTCTATGAAACATTAAGAGAAGAGTTAATGCTGATCCTTCTCAAACTCTTCCAAAAAACTGCAGAGGAAGGAACACTCCCACACTCATTTTATGAGGCCCCCATCACACCGATACCAAAAACAGACAAAGATACTACAAAAAAAGAAAATTACAGACCAATATCACTGATGAATATGGATGCAAAAATCCTCAACAAAATACTAGCACACAGAATCCAACAACACATTAAAAGGATCATACACCATGATCAAGTGGGATTTATTCCAGGGATGGAAGGATTCTTCAGTATACACAAAACAATCTATGTAATACACCATATTAACAAACTGAAGAATAATAACAATATGATCATCTCAACAGATGCAGAAAAATCTTTTGACAAAATTCAACACCCATTTATGATAAAAACTCTCCAGAAAGTGGGTATAGGGGGACCTACCTCAACAAAATAAAGGCCAAATATGACAAACCCACAGCAAACATTATTCTCAATGGTGATAAACTGAAACCATTTCCTCTAAGATTAGGAACAAGACAAGGATGTCCACTCTCACCACTATTATTCAACATAGTTTTGGAAGTCATAGCCATGGCAATCAGAGAAGAAAAAGAAATAAAAGGAATACAAATTGGAAAAGAAGAAGTAAAACTGTCAATGTTTGCAGATGGCATGATACTATACATAGAGAATCCTAAAAATGCCACCAGAAAACTACTAGAGCTAATCAATGAATTTGGTAAAGTTGCAGGATACAAAATTAATGCACAGAAATCTCATGCATTCCTATAAACTAATGACGAAAAGTCTGAAAGAGAAATTAAGGAAACACTCCCATTTACCACTGCAACAAAAAGAATAAAATACCTAGGAATAAATCTACCTAGGGAGACAAAAGACCTGTATGCAGAAAACTATAAGACACTGATGAAAGAAATTAAAGATTATACCAATAGATGGAGAGGTATACCATGTTCTTGGATTGGAAGAATCAATATTGTGAATGACTATACTACCCAAAGCAATCTAAAGATTCAAAGCAATCCCTATCAAATTACCGATGGCATTTTTCACAGAATTAGAACAAAAAATCTTAAAATTTCTATGGAGACACAAAAGATACCAAACAGCCAAAGGAGTCTCCAGGGAAAAAAGTGGAGCTGGAGGAATCAGACTCGCTGACTTCAGACTATACTCAAAGCTACAGTAATCAAGAAAATATGGTCCTGGCACAAAAACAGAAACGTAGATCAATGGAACAAGATAGAAAGCCCAGATATAAACCCACGTACCTATGGTCAACTAATCTATGACATGGAGACAAGGATATACAATTAAGAAAAGATAACCTCTTCAATAAGTGGTGCTGGGAAAACTGGACTGCTACAGGTAAAAGAATGAAATTAGAACACTCCCTAACACCATACACAAAAATAAACTCAAAATGGATTCGAGAACTAAATGTAAGATCAGGCACTATAAAACTCTTAGAGGAAAACATAGGAAGAAGACTCTTTGACATAAATCACAGCAAGATCTTTTTTGATCCACCTCCTAGAGTAATGGAAATAAAAACAAAAATAAACAAATGGGACCTAATGAAACTTAAAAGCTTTTGCACAGCATAGGAAACCATAAACAAGACGAAAAGACAACCCTCAGAATGGGAGAAAGTATTTGCAAATGAATCAATGGACAAAGGATTAATCTTCAAAATATATAAACAGCTCATGCAGCTCAATATTAAAGAAACAAACAACCCAATCCAAAAATGGGCAGAACACCAAAATAGACATTTCTCAAAGAGGACACACAGATGGCCAAGAAGCACAAGAAAAGCTGCTCAACATCACTAATTATTAGAGAAATGCAAATCAAAACTACAATGAGGTATCACCTCACACCAGTTAGAATGGGCATCATCAGAAAATCTACAAACAACAAATGCTAGAGAGGGTGTGGAGACAAGGGAACCCTCTTGCACTGTTGGTGGGAATGTAAATTGATAGAGCCACTATGGAGAACAGCATGGAGGTTCCTTAAAAACCTAAAAATAGAATTACCATATGATCCTGCAATCCCACTACTGGGCACATACCCAGAGAAAACCATAATTCAAAAAGAAACATGCACCCCAATGTTCATTGCAGCACTCTTTACAATAGGCAGGTCATGGAAGCAACCTAAATGCCCGTCGACAGACAAATGGATAAAGAAGATGTGGTACATATATACAATGGAATATTACTCAGCCATAGAAAGGAACGAAACTGAGTCATCTGTTGAGACATGGATGCATCTAGAGACTGTCATACAGAGTGAGCTAAGTCAGAAAGAGAAAAACAAATATCGTATATTAACGCATGTATATGGAACCTAGAAGAATGGTACAGATGAACCAGTTTACAGGGCAGAAGTTGAGACACAGATGTAGAGAACAAACGTATGGACACCAAGGGGGGAAAGCTGCAGGGGGTGGGGATGGTGGTGTGCTGAACTGGGCGATTCGGATTGACATGTATACACTGATGTGTATAAAATTGATGACTAATAAGAACCTGCTGTATTAAAAAAAAACTACAATGAGGTATAACCTCACACTGGTCACAGTGGCCATCATCAGATAATCTACTAACAATAAATGCTGGAGAGGGTATAGAGAAGAGGGAACCCTTCTACACTGTTGATGAGAATGTAAACTGATACAGCTACTATGGAGAACATTACAGAGATTCCTTATAAAACTAAAAATAGGGCTTCCCTGGTGGCACAGTGGTTGAGACTGCCTGCCAATGCAGGGGACGTAGGTCCAAGCCCTGGTCTGGGAAGATCCCACACGCCACAGAGCAACTGGGCCCGTGAGCCACAACTACTGAGCCTGCATGTCTGGAGCCTGTGCTCTGCAACAAGAGAGGCCACGACAGTGAGAGGCCTACACACTGCAATGAAGAGTGGCCCCTGCTCGCCGCAACTAGAGAAAGCCCTCACACAGAAATGAAAACCCAACACAGCCAAAAATCAATCAATCAATCAATCAATTTATTTTAAAAGAAAACTAAAACCAGAGCTATCATATGATCTAGCAATCCCACTCCTGGGCATATATGCAGAGAAAACCATATCAGAAAAGATACATGCACCCCAATGTTCACAGCAGCACTATTTACAATAGCCAGGACATGGAAGCAACCTAAATGTCCATCAACAAAGTAATGGATAAAGAAGTTATGGCACATATTTACAGTGGAATATTACTCAGCCATAAAAAAGAATGAAATAATGCCACTTGCAGTAACATGGATGGACCTACAGATTGTCATACTGAATTAAATAAGTCAGACAAAGAAAGACAAATATCATATGATACCCCTTACATGTGGAATCTGAAAAGATGTACAAATGAACTTATTTACAAAACAGAAACTGACTCACAAACATAGGAAACAAACTTACAGTTACCAAAGAAGAAAGGTTGGAGAGGGGATAAATTAGGCGTTTGGGATTTACATATACACACTACTATATAGAATATATATAACCAACAAGGTCTTACTGTATATAGCACAGGGAACTCTGCTCAATATTCTGTAATAACCTATTTGTGAAAAGAATCTGAAAAAGAATAGATATAGGTATATGTATAACTGAGTCACTTTGCTATACACCTGAAACTAACATAACATTGTAAATCAATTATACTCCAATATAAAAGAAAAAAAAAAGAATTATACAAATACATGTTTAACTGTTGTGCAAACTCCATATCCTGTGATGCTGCAATAAACTAAGCAACCATTCCTTGAAGGAGACACCGGTTTATTTCAACTTTTTATTTCTGGTGTATAACAGCATCTCTAGTACACAGTAAATATCCAAGATATATTAATAAATAAATGAATGGATGAAGATTTCTAACATTTTCAGTGTTCTGTCTACCCGAAACAACAAGCATTGCATGTAGTCTAGATTTTGGACACCTAGAATAATTTTAAGAACTAATCTTTCTTATAAGCCCTTGTAGATCAAGTCCCAACTAACAGTTCCTACTAAACACAAGGGTTCATCTTGGGAACCTGAAAACTTCATGAATCTACCCCCAGTGAACACACAGATTCTCTTTTATCTGGATGCACTGGAGTTCTGGAGAATCCACTTATAAATCTATCTGGTATCACTAATGCAATGAAATTTGTATTAACTGACGAGTCTTTTAATTCCATTTTTTTCCACGAGGCAAGCAATATACAGATAGAGGTTGGATTTTCATAGTTTATACATGACTCTCCAAAGGAGCAGTTTGAGTTACACAGAAAGGTTTATTAATGCAGATGACAAGATCACATTGACTATCAGAAAGGAAAATAAAAAATATTGCAAAAAGTAAGAGCTAAGTCAGGTTGTCAATTTGTCAGTATTCACAACAGATGGGCTTATATTCTCAAATAAAGCCAATATGTCAAAAAAAGACCCTGGGGCAATATGCCAGAACTTTTTGTGGACCTCTCTCTCCAGCATAATCACTGCAACAATTCATCAATCAGATTGCTGAACTGAGGATTTGGATATTCTAACTCCAAAATCTAATGGTGAAGCCTGTTATATTACACAGAAATAGCTTCAGTGAGCCTTTAGTACGCTGGATATTTTGCATGCCCTCTAATGATTCATCATCTGTGAATCTCGAGGGTTTGGCTTTAACCGGGATTTGAAGCCTAGACTATTAGCATGAGTAATGCTACAACTGAGCAACCATGGACCCAAGAACAATCAAGCTCAGTGGTGTGAAATGTAAAGGATCAAGAAAGCAGCCATGCTCAGCTGAGTGAAATGAAGCAAAAGCACAAACAGTACTGCATCTGGATAATAAACCTGAGGAAATGAAGAGTGACCTCCATGGTTCCAGACTGCTTCCACACGGTTTCCCTCTGCTGTGCCCAGAGAGGAAGGGCTCAAATTACTCACCAAAATGATATGTCAAGTGTCTTAACTCCTAATTATATTCTCCCATCAGAAAAAGAAAAAAGACAAAGAAATAAGAGTACACATATTGATAACCTGTATTCCTTGTTGAAAATCAAGATCTACCTATAATTAGGGTGGGTCCATTGCCTGCAGTAAAATAGTTCATTTGTTGGTGGGCCCACAATATAATTTAATAAACTTCACCAGGGCACAGTGGATAACACATATGTTGCTTCTTGTAATGTTAAAATAGTAAAAGCAAAAAAAAAAAAAAAATCAAAGCAAATAAAAAACGACTTCCTAACATCACTGAAATGAATGTGTTATGTATATGGCAGATTTTCTTGGCAAAAATAAATTTTTTCTCATCACCCAACTTAAATATTAAAGACGAGGAAAAGTACATTTCTTACTTTAAAAATGACAACAGAGGGGCCTCCCTGGTGGCGCAGTGGTTGAGAGTCTGCCTGCCAGTGCAGGGGACACGGGTTTGAGCCCTGGTCTGGGAGGATCCCACACGCCACGGAGCAACTGGGCCCGTCAGCCACAACTACTGAGGCTGTGCGTCTGGAGCCTGTGCTCCACAGCAGGAGAGGCCACGATGGTGAGGGGCCCATGCACCGCCATGAAGAGTGGCCCCCGCTCGCCGCAACTGGAGAGGGCCCTCGCACAGAAGCGAAGACCCAACACAGCCAAAAATAAGTAAATAAATGAATGAATGAACGAATGAATGAAAGCAGCACCAGGCTGCTTTCCAGATAATTTTTTAAAAATAAAATAAAATTTAAAAATAAAAAAAATAAAAATGACAACAGAAAATGTCTGGCCCTGACATTCACAGAAGCAATAAGTCAGGATTCTATTGCATTGTTAGCCTAATGAAAACATCAAAAGTGATGTAAAAAATATCATGTGTCTTGCCTAAGAGAAAAATAAAGTGAAATTGTAATCAGTTGCTAAAACTTAATCAATGTAATCACACTGCAAAGTTTTTAGAGAGCCTTTTCTTTAATGAAAGTTGTGAGATCACTAAACTGGTGGTTTCTCTGAATTACATCACCAGATCCTCTCAGAAATGATGTTTATCACTGTCATCACCATAAACACAAGTCCAGCAATTAAAATATTTGTGTATAAGCTGACCATTAAGAGTCAAAAAAACAGTCTCATTTCCATGTTTCACTCACACCTTAAAATGATGCCAGTTTGGTGATTCAGCATGTTGGAAGAGGGGTTATGTCATATTCCTAAAGGTCTAATTAGGCTATTCCATTAAGACCAATAAAGGCAAACATGCGGTCACACCTTTCTCTGTCTTACAGAAAAAATTAGTTCCTAATCCTGAGGAAGGTCATGTGTCCAATTTTAATACTACTGGTTCTACTAGTTAAAGATGGACTTTGAGAAAAATGTCCTTTCAGAAAATAGTCCAGTAATTTTCATTTATAACCTTCATGTGTGGTGATGCTATCACAACAAGGAGAATTTTGAAATAAGATTAAAGGAAGTGGATTGCAAAACTTAATCTTCCTTGCTCCAACAACTATAATTCTGAAATAATTCCTTTCCATGAAACTTCCTTAAACTAGCTCATGGCTTCAATGTTAACCTTCTCCAAGAAAAATCCATGCTCTTTTCAAATGTCTTCATTACTGAAGAAGCAAAGCTCAAAGAACCTATAACAGAAGATATGGAACATTCCATAATATGAACATTTTTTCATTCCTGTCCCTATATTCCATCCTACCCATCAAATCCAAACACACACTGAGGAAATGTACAGCTGATGAAAATCCTATGAAAGATACCATGCTGCTAGCATAGTCCTGCTTAAATTATGTTTTTAAAGATTCACTGTGGCAGAGATAAGCCAGAGATTCCACCAGTCACAAGCTGAGGGACAGTTGGTAAGTCATTTAAACTCTCAGAATCCATTTTCTCATCAGGGAAATTAGGAAAATTCACAGGGTTGTTTGAGGATTAAACTAGATAGTATACGTGAAAAGTATGGAATAGAAAAAGCACTTGATATACGATGGCTAGAGGTTAACAAATAAATGAATGAATCTAACCTAGCACTTTTCATGAGAAGTTAACAACAATTATATAACCAAGACAAAACAGTTCTCAGAGTTAAACTCATCATGTTAAATGTTCTTATAAGAAAAAAAATGGAGAGATTAAAGTTGCATTATGCATCCAATTAAGTAATTTATTTTAAAAAGCCCAAAGAAATCTAAGAAAATAATAATAAAGGCAAAATGAAGGCAGAAAGAAGAAGAAAACAGAAAGACAAAGGATTAAGCAGATCCAAGAGTTAGTTATTTGGGGAAAAAATAAACAATATGCAAATAGAATTCTGAAAGATTATATTGGAGCACCTATCTGTATCTACTCAGAACAAGGTAGGTATTTTCGTAGGAATACAATAATTGTTAATTAATAGATTCACCAGTGTAATTCAGTGCATTGATACATATTAAAGGAGAAAAATATGTGTCATCTGAATAGAGGCTAAAATGTTCTTCTATAACCTTCAACATTCATTCATATTAATAAGAAAGAAGACCTGGAAAATTAGTATAAGTAAATAAATAAAAAGAGAAAAAGAGGGGCTTATTTGCTGTAAAGTATATCCACAGTAAACCTACAGCAAGCATCCTACTTCAGATGACATATTTAAAGCATTTCTCATTAAACTCAGAAACAAAGCAGAAATAATACATGCATAACTCCTTTCATATCTTCTAATGAACATTGTAATTATCCCAAACAATGCAATAAGATAACGACTGAAGATGTATAAATTACAAGGTAATGGATGCAAGGCACAAAATTATAATTATTAGTAAATGATATGGCTGGATTCATAGAAAGGTCAAGGAAGCCCACAGATACAGGATTAAAATCAAAAGAAGAAATGTAGCAAGTCAGTAGTGTACAATAGCAATATTTTAAAATCTATGATGTTTCTTTCCACTAACAAAAAACAATTATATAATGCAATAAAAAATAAAAGCCACTTCTTAAGAACTATAAAGTACCTAGTAATATATCTAATAAGAATTTGCAAAATCTTCCTAGAAAAATATTTATTTAAAGACCTAAACAGAAGACATGAACAATGGAAAGTGTATGGAAAAACTCAATGTTTTATAGGTATCATTTAAGTGCAAATTAATCTCTAGAGGCAAAATAGTTCTAATCATTTCAAATGACTAGAATATGAAAATATGACTCTAAAATTCACATGGAAGAGTGCCAGATGTTAAACACATTAGTTAGGATGTACTTGGCTGCAAGTAACAGAAAACCCACATGAAAAAGTCTAAAAGGCCTCAAAATGTACATCCCACCCTCTATTTATAATGCTGTTCCCTTACTCTCATATCCTTACTTGTCCATTTAATCTGGCTATGGTTATGTTCAAAAGAGCATAACATTCCCAGAAGTCACATGAGAAGAAAGCAAACAGAGGCTGCAAAGGGGTAAAAAAAAGAAAAAAAAAAAAAAAGAAAAAATCCCACTATTCATTCTTAAAATGAGGGGAAATACCCAGAGGACTTCACATCTCACTGGACACATTTCATCACACGTTCAATACTAAACTAATTACAGGCAAGCAGGAATGCAGTTGGCACAATTATTTAGAATAATTATAATTTTACAGCTCCCCAACCTTAGGATTTGGGTGGTATTCAAATCTCCAGAAGTACAGCATTGCCCAGAACCTGAATGAACTGAAGTTCTATTAGCAAAACAGAATAAATGGGGAAGATGACCACTGGGTAGGCAAACAACACTGTCTTGTAAAACGGGTATTCAGAATACACACAGAATTCATTCAATCAATTTAACATTTAGAAACATGAGCAAAAAATACAAATAGGCAATTTACAAACAAGGAAATACAAATGTCAAATAAACATATGAAAATATTATCAATTTTACTAAGTGGTTATAGAAATGCAAATTAATACAATGACACGCCATTCCATTTCCATTAGATCAGGAGTTAGCACACTTTTTGTTAAAGTGCCAGATAGTAAATATTTTAGGCTTTGTGGCAAAATGAAGACTATTTTGTAGGTATATAAACCATTTTAAATGTAACCATTAAAAATTTTTTAAACCATTATTATAGTTTACAGGTTTATAAAAAGTGATAGTGGGTCAACTCCATTAGACAAACAAAATTTTAAAAACTTAGTAAAAGTGATGATGAAATGTAACTAAAAATAGTGCCCTGCAAGTGGGAAGGTTTACTGGTGCAACCACTGTAGAGAATAATATGGTACCAAGTATGAAAAATGAAAATGTTCACACCCCATAAGCCAATATTTTCACTATTTGATATTGTTCCTAGAGAAACACTTGCACATACACACAAAAAAACATGTACAAAATGTTTACTGGTATCATGGTTTATTTTACAAAATACTGGAAAAATCTAAATGTCCATCAGCAGAAAATGGCTGAATAATCTAACTGTGATACATTTGTATTATTTATCTAAATGTACCAGCACTATACAAATATGGAGCATTGTTGAAGACATATGACAACTGGCAAAAGCAAATTATAGAACACACTAAAGATACATAAAATAATTTTATGCTGACAATGCATAAAATAATAGTATATATTTTCTACAGGATAAAGAGAGCCATTGGTATAGGGAATATGTTTGGAATGATAGGCTAAACTCATAACTCTCATTACTTTCAAGCAGAAGGAAAAGACCAGGTTATAAGAATGGCTTCAGAGGAGCTATGTTTCTGGGGGGGTTTTTTTGATATTTTATAAGGAGAAATTATTCACACATCATTTGTGTTTAAACATTTTAAAGCATATATAAAATTTTGAGAACTGACACAGAGAATTAAGAAAAAAGATGAAAATATTTAGCTATAAAATGTTTAAATATCATAGCTAAAGATTCTATGTGAATATTAAAACACATATGAATTCTGAGATATAATTTAGGGATAAAATTTACTAAACATTTGGAAACCCACTTTGCGAAGCTCAAAATTTAATGGCAATGAATGAAAGACTCAGTTCTCTAAGAGTTTAACATATGTCATTGGGGCTTTTCAACTAAGTCCATTTATTTCATACTAAAGATAATGAAGGGGTTTAGGACATGCCACCCAAAAATATGCCACTTTGGCATATTGATTATTCTGAGTTGAGAAATAGCAGATGCAGGAAGAGATCTCTGACTTACCCTTCCTACAAAAAGTAGGCCATAAAATTTCCCACAAGCAAGATGCCTTCCCTGTATCAGAAGGAAAACAAGGTCCTTGTCACCAGAAACAGATGCCAAAATGGCTCTGCACAGACAAACCTACTAAAATAACCCTGATATTCCATTAATTTTTGCCTTGCCCTTCATATGTTTCTCCTAGTCACTTCCCCACACTTTGTTGCCCGTACCTAGCCCACTGTCTTGTCATTTCTTCACAAATTTATCATTTCTTTAACTAAAAGATATAAAAAACTTTCTGCACTGCACTTTTTCAGGTCTTCAGTCTCTTATAAAAGTTCCATGTATATGTAAAAATTTAATAAAACACGTATGCTTTCCTCTCATTAATCTGTCATGTCAGTTCAATCTAATCATGGACCCAGTTGGATGCTCTAAGACAGTAGAGAATTTTTCTCCTGTACAATAACATTAAAAAACAATCATAGGGACTTCCTTGTTGGCGCAGTGGTTAAGAATCCGCCTGCCAATGCAGGGGATGCGGGTTCGATCCCTGGTCTGGGAAGATTCCACATGCCGTGGGGCAACTAAGCCCGTGCGCCACAACTACTGAAGCGTGCGCGCCTAGAGCCCGTGCTCCGCAACAGAAGCCACGGCAATGAGAAACCCGCACACTGCAATGAAGAGAGTAACCCCCTGCTCACTGCAACTAGAGAAAGCCCGCACGCAGCAATGAAGACCCAATGCGGCAAAAAATAAATAAATAAATAAAAATTTTAACAACAAATAAAGTCATCCAGTCTGTTGAATGAACGTTTCAAAAAAAAATCATATATTATCCTCATTGGGTTTTCAGTATTCTGTTTGAAAAGCCTTCCGCCTTGGATCATTTCAAATGAAAATTAGAAATGAACACACACACACACACTTCTGATGTTATGTGAAGTTCAATAAAGTATGTTCATCTACAGACAAGCTCCCAGATAATGCCTTTCTCACTTGACATGACTTACTTCTCACTTTCATACATGAGATGATTGACAGGAATGATTTCTAATTACAACTTTTACTTTACGTTTGAATACTTTCTGAAAGGCCACCTCCTTTATGATCTGGAAAATATTATTATTTTATTAACAAATAACTACTCTGGTCTTGCCTTGGGGCATTTCTGATAATGGGGATACAATAGAAAACAAAGATATACTAAGAGGCAAGAATTCAAACTTTCTTATGATGTAGCACTAGGTAAAGCACTGCTTATATTCATTCCCTCTTAAATATGTTTAAAAAGTATTAGGACTGTCATAGAGTTCTTGGCAAGATGTCCCAATAATTTCCCACTCTGACGCATACACACCTCTGTTCAAAATACATATTCTCACCCAGAATTCTGGGTTGATAACTTATTTATTTGTTTTCAGCACTTTAAAGATTTTCCTTCACTTTCTTTGGGCCTCTATAGTTTTTGACAAGAAGTCAGCAGTTAAGTCATTTTTCCTCTGCACAAAATGTGTCATTTTTTTTTGCTGGATGCTTTCAAGATTTTTTTATATTTGAGTTTTCAGCAGGCTGACTGTAATTGCCCAGGCATTTTGTTCTTTGTGTTTATCCTCTGAGTTTCAGAGGTGCTTGAATCTGTAAAATTATGCCTTTCACCAACTGGGGGAATTTTTGGCCATTGTTTCATCAAGTATTTTCCCCTCATTTTCTCCCTCCTGTCTTCCTGATAATGTCCAACAGGTCACTGAGGCCCTGTTTATTTTTTTTTCTTTTTCTCTCTGTCTTACAAATTGGATAATTTCTACTAAACTATCTTCAAGAATTACTGACTCTTTTCTTCTGTCAATTCCACTTCCTGGTTAAGTAAAGTCTCCATTTCAGATATTTTATTCTTCAAGTCTGGAATTTATACTTTGTTCTTTTTTATATTTTTTGTCTGATGAGATTTTTTATCTTCTCATTCACCCTGAGTATATTTTCCTTTACCTCTTTGAGCATAGCTATAATGGTTGTTTTAAAATTCTTGCTAGTCCAACTTCTGAGTCAGCTTGGAGTTCTTCTTTGACTGTTTTTTCTCTTAATAGTGAGTCATATTTTCCTAGTTTTTTGTATTTCAAGTAATTTGGGATTGTATTTTGGACACTGTGAATGTTATGTGAATTCTATTTTAATCCTCAAAAAGTGCTAAGCTTTTTAAGCAGCCAGTTCATTAACTTAGTTGAACTCAAACTGCCAACTCTGTTTTCTGATTAGCATCTCAAAAGTCAGTCAATTATTTTATCTGTGTCTGCATTCCATCCCACACAATAGTAGTTCTGGAATCATCCAGAGATTTGGGCAAAGTTTACCCACAGATTTGGAGGTTTCCTTTTTCCAGATTTCTCTTTCCTAGTATTCTCCCCTAATATTCCAGTGGCTGTAGTTACCCCAATCTCTGCTCTCTGATTCCTCAAGCCAGAGAACTATGGTTTTTTACAAGATTTTTAGCCACCTTGTTCAAATGTGATTATAGCCTGCCCTCAGGCTAAATGCCATAAAATAGAATCTGACCCCCATGATATCCTTTTCTCCCCCCAGATTCAGACTACTCTCCAGTAAGAACTTAATTACAAAGAGAATCACTGACAGCTTTTTCTATTCTTGATTTGGCTGAGTAATATAAGACATGGAATTTATTCTTGAAAAATTCTTGGAAATTTATAATTTTGCATGAAGGATTTTTCTCTCTCATGTACTTTTTTTTTTTTTTTTTTTTTTTTTTTTTGCGGTACGCAGGCCTCTCACTGTTGTGGTCTCTCCCTTTGTGGAGCACAGGCTCCGGACGCACAGGCTCAGCGGCCATGGATAATGGGCCCAGCCGCTCCGCCGCATGTGGGATCTTCCCGGACTGGGGCACAAATCCGCGTCCCCTGCATCGGGGAGGGTTGAGGCAGACTCTCAACCACTGCACCACCAGAGAAGCCCCTCTCTCATGTACTTTTGAACTAAAAATCTATAGTACTAGTAATGTAGTCAAACCTAGGAGAGGTAGTATCTCATTTAAACATTCTGCTTCATATATTCCCATTTAGAAATACCTAAAGCATTGATAGGAGTGTGGAAAACATGGTGTATAACTTATAAGAAAGAAATGTAAGTGATATTGCTGTGAAAATACAGGTCACCTTACTGTGTGAAGAGGCTAAATAGTGCATCCCTCCTTATCACAGAGGAAAGAAAAATATAACAACAATAAGGATTTCATTTGTCCAGGAAAAGGCAACAAATCTCATCTTGTTAAAAGTAACAGTTCTGAAAAATTATTGTCTAGCCTTTTTGATAATCTCAATTCTCCAATGGTTGAAAAAAATGACTTTAAGAACTACTATTCTAGACCTAATTCCAACCAGGAGAGGAGTTACTTCATGATGGGGAAATGATGAAAGACTTGGAAAAAATTAGTCCTATCATCTTAGATCGTAATATCTACAGTAGACAATGTTGGGAAAAGCCTGTTAAAAATATCTTGCTGACACATTTAAACATGTATATATCGAAAAATATCATAATTCATAGTTCCACTGCATCTGGTTCCAAGCATGACTCTTGAATGGCTGGACTCAAGAGAGTCAGGAAGCTCTTACTGATACAATTCCAGTTATGGAATGGCAAATCATCTTCAGTGAAAGAAACAAGGAGGAAATGCATAAAGTAAGTATATGCCCCAAGAATGGAAAAAAGAATAACTGAGAATGTGTATGAAACCATGGTATCAGGGAGTCTAAGTCCAAAATGAGTGGACTTCGAGTTGTTGAGAGGTAAGGACAAAAGTCTTTTAAAAATATTATTTCACAAATAAGAAGATAAACAAAAGAGGGTCATGACCACTGCATGGGACCAAAGGTATTAAATAGAAGTTTGGTAGGAAGAAAACAGAACATCTAACTTCCTGTTTTTGCTTCTGATTTCTCTGCCAAGTACAGACCAAGAATTCATAAGGGAATACAAAATCCAAGGGTAGTAAAGTTGTTTTATATGAATTCAAGTCATTCGGCTTAGATGAGTTGTATCCCAAGGCTCTAAGAGAACTTATAAATAAAGTCACTCAACAACGATCCTTGTTTTATGAGAAATCTTAGAGAAGGGCAAAGGAAACTAAAACCTGGAAGGAAGCCAATGTCAGTCTCACTTTCAAGTGGAAAATGATAGGTCTGGCAAACAAACCACTGGATACAAGGATGGATTGCTAAAGGAATGGATGGTGAGTACCTAGAGGAGAGGGCAGCCATCATAAAGTGTCTGAGAACGTCTTGTCATGCTCCACTTATCGTTTGCTCTGAGAAGATTACAGGAATTGTCTAATATGAGAATCCAGCACACAAAGCTTATGGGAACTTCAGCAAGTTCCTAACAGTCAGACAGTTTACTTTTTAGATCCTTTTGTATAGAATGGAGAAATATGAATTGAAGCTAAGGAAGATTATCAGATTAGTAGCTGGAAGATGTATTGTAGACAGAGTAGTGACTTGGGTAGTAATGAGTTGATGTCCACCAACAAAGTAATGTTGACAGATGTTATGGGTTCAACTGTCTGCCCCAGCAAAAAATGCTGAAGTCCCATCCCCTGGTACCTAGGAATGTGAACTTACTTGGAAAGAGGGTCTTTGCAAATGTAATCAAGTTAATATGAGGTCATTAGAGTAAGCCATAATACAATACGACATAATACAATTGTCCTTATGAAAAGAGAAAAATACCATGTGAAGACAAAGACACACAGGACCAAGACCATGTGACAGTGGAGGCAGAGACTGAAGTGTTACAGCTGCAAAGGCAAGGAATGCCAAGGTTTGCCTGCAAACCACCAGAAACTAGGAAGAGGCAAGGAAGGAATCTTCCCTGCCCGTTTCTGAGGGAGCCTAGCCCAGTCAATAACGTAATTTCAGACCTCTACTCTCCAGGACTGTGAGAGGATACACTTCTGCTGTTTGTCACCCAGTTGGTAGTATTTTGTTACAGTCTCCCTAGGAAACTATCCCAGGTATATCCTAGAATCAGGAGCCTGATTCTGACTCTGTCCATTCAGGATTCTAAAAAGAACTGTGAAGTTACAACAGACATGCTAAAAAAACTAGGAACACATTGTAAGAATAAAAATGTACTTAATTCAAAATAATATATATTAAATAACTAGCTTAATGTAGTTTTAACGTAATTAAAAAAATAAAACTACACAAGTACATGCAGAATTTATTTATGTTTCCAAATTTTTACTTACCCAGAGATTCAAGACAAATCATTGTTGCTCTTAATAAGTTAATGATGGATCTTTCCATCATTTTAATAAGCATAAATGGCATAGAATGCTTAATTCCAAATACAGTGCATTAAAGAAGAGTGAATAATGAGGCCTAGTTCAGAGGAAAGCGATCAAAAGAAGGGCTCTGGGCTTCCCTGGTGGCGCAGGTTGAGAGTCCGCCTGCCAGTGCAGGGGATACGGGTTCGTGCCCCGGTCTGGGAGGATCCCACATGCTGTGGAGTGGCTGGGCCCATGAGCCATGGCCGCTGAGCCTGTGCGTCCAGAGCCTGTGCTGCGCAACGGGAGAGGCCACAACAGTGAGAGGCCCGTGTACCGCAAAAAAAAAAAAAAGAATAAAAAAGAAAAAAGAAGCGTTCTCAAAACCATGCCATATCAAAGTTTAAAGAAAGTGACAAAGTGTCAGAGTTTAGTGTGGAGAAGAGATAACTCAAAGCAGACACCACACTGCCTACAAATACTGAAGAAGCACTGAAAGGTTTCTCCATAACCTCAGGAGGCCTCACTAGTTTCAAGAAGCCTCACGCTCCTATTACTAAGATGCATCAAGCAATGAGCTATCTGCAGTTTGTATTAAGGATAAAAGTGTCACATTGTGGCTAATAACATCAATGTAATATTCATTTAATTCTGAGACACATTTTTCCCCACATTCTAACATCCCTGAAATCAGCAATGGTCTTATAATCAGGGACTGCCAGGTGGCAGCCATAAAGGACTTTTCACCAACAGTGCATGAACAAGCTTGGACATAGCCGTTCACATTTTTGTCACTTCAGTTGAGTAACGTGCATTGCTGGGGCATCACCTGTTGAGTTTAACTGCCATTCAAAATGTCTACAAAAATACTGTACTTTGATTTAATGATGAAATGAAACTCTTGCATATGAAGAAAGGCAATGGGAACAGAGCAAAAATGTGTATATTTGAGAAGGAAATATTAGTTAATCATGGGAGGCATGATTGCAATTCTGTGTTTTCTTGCAATGGATCAATGAAATTCTTTACTAGACTGAGGAAAACACAACGCATGTTGCTATGTTTTGTAACTGATTTACATGCAAAAATTTGCCTATCTCCTGCTAAGCGACACAATTGAAAGCAAGATGTACCGCAATATTTCTTAGAATACATGAAAGGATATTCAAAACAAAAAGAGGCTGGGGTATGATCCCTTCATGCATCAAACAGCATACTAAGGCACTGTATCATCGTTTACTTGGCAGCATTTTTGTTCGTAGTGAAATGTAACTAATGATACATCTTATGATTGATAATCTTAGATTTAATAAAATATGGCACTTTTTATACAGAACTTTATAATTTACAAAGCATTCTCGCAAATATCATTTTAGTTGACTTCAACATCTACATGAAATAGGTGGTCTTTTTTACAGTCATTTAACAGAGGAGAAAACTAATGCTTGATAGTTAATTAATTTGCTTATGGTCACATGTTTAACACGTGGCAAAACTGAAACTACAATCAAAGACTCCTGACTCCTTTTCCAGGGCTTTTCTATTTAAAAAAATGATGGATTCATTTGTTTTTTCCTGGAAATATTTAGGTAAGTTAAGATCTAGTGAGGAGAACATGTGTAACATATCAAAATTCTTACCTTGCCTTTTGATAGCCAAAAAACAAGTCTAGTGAAGAATTAATCTTTTCAGTCATTTTCCCTTTTACCGGGCACAAAGACAGGCTCAGAAAATAGACCTCCTGCAGAAAGTTTTTGCAAGTGATACAAACAAAAACCAACCCTTTCTCTCCTAGGAAACAATTAATAGCTTTGCCATTTTAACTACACCAAAGCTAATGCAATTCTGAAACTGAAGATTATTGACAAGATTTCATAATCTAGGCTCACACAAATGCATGACTACAAACACAGAATATGTAATTTCCAAATATCTGTCTGTCCTCTGAGACAAATATTAGCCTCTTTAATATATCTCCTTGACATAAAGCATACAAATATTCTGAGTCTTGGATTTAAAGTTTAAAATAAAGAACGATGGTGTATTACAGTTTTAGATATTATCACAAATCTCAATCATCTTATTCATACTGTATCTTAATCTTGACAATAATCCTGTGAAATGTCATCATCATCATCACCATCATTATATCACCATTATTACACTATCAGCATCACCACACCATCATCACTATCATATCACTGCCATGGGACAGAGAAAGAAACTGAGGCTCAGAGCAATCATACATGTAACTCAAAGCCACTCTGCCAACAAGTGGGTTGTTTCCACCTTTTGGCTACTGTGACTAAAGCTCCTGTGAAGATTAGTATACAAGCATCTGTTTGAGTCCCTGCTTTCAATTCTTTTGAGTATATATCTAGCAGTGGAATTGCTGGATCATATGGTAGCTCTATGTTTAACTCTTAGGAGAACTGCCACACTGTTTTCCACAGCAGCTGCACCATTTTACATTCCCACCGGCAGTGCACAAGGGTTCCAATTTCGCCACATCCTCTCCAACACTTGTATTTTCTTTTTTTTTGATAAGAGCAATCCTGATGGGCACGAAGTGGTAACCCACTGCAGTCACTGCTCATTTTTAATTAGCATTTTTCTTTTTATTGTTGAGTTGTAAGAATTCTTTATATATTCTAGATATTCCTTTGGATCAAACAACATGTTACAAATTGATAATGGTCAGCATGAGATTCATATATGACAGAATCCCCTACAATGGCTTCCATTTAGATATTACCAAAGAATTGCATGTTTAAAGGGGAATTTACATGTGGGGTAAGAATCATTTTTACTAAGTATACTAAACCACCAGAGCAGCATCCACGTTCAGTATTCAGAGCAAAAGCAGCTGCAGTTCCCACCATGCCTCTTTGTGCACATTGTACCTCCATGTGTGTGAGTTTTCATTTTTTTAAGATCTGCTACTTTGAGTGCCCAGAAATTACTTTAAAATTCACAGTAGATTAGAAGCAGGCATTTGGTTATTAATGAAGAGCTCTGAGATGCCAATTTTGGAAAACCACAGGGTGGTGGGAAATGGTATTTTATTAAAGGCTGAAAAACCTCCAAGCACAAAATGGGCAGGGGTGGGGAGAAAGGGACTGTTTCTGTGAGTGGTTAAATGGTGCCTTTCCATTTCCTTATCGCAGGACCTGGCAGGGCAGCGCTAAGGATTCCCATTCAAATCCAGCAGCCGAGGACAGCCCAGATGGAATACAAATAGACACAGGAGAAGTGGAGCAGGGTTAGCGAGGTGTGCAGTGGGCGAGATTGATGTCGATACTCTTCACTGCCAAGTGAAATGCCAATAATGCTTGTATAGCATTTTGTGAAGGCAATGGGAGTATTGATTCCTGAGCAATAATAAAGAATGAAGCCGCCCTCTCAGGTATAAAAATATTGGCAACTGTTACAAAGAATTGACTCATATGAGCCCGAGCGCTGGCCTCTCTTAATACAAATAATTCAGGCTTCAGAAGGATTTCAAGAGCAGCCAGGCATGGTTCTCAGGCACTGACTCTGCTATTAATTTACCTGAGGCTTTCATGGGCCTCCCAGCCCATCGGCCAATTGGTCTGAGTAGAGCAGGATCTAAATGGAGTCCTGAGGTCTCATTGAGAGTTGAGAGAAAACAATGAAAATGAAGAAAGAAAGGAAACAAAGAAAGGAAGTTAAAAGAAAGACTGTAAAATTTTTACGCATACATTTTAAAAGTTACAGGTTCTACTGGTGTTTCTTTCTGAAAATGAAATAATGCACGTGGCAACCACCTAAACAAAGAACATTGTATGTGCTTTTAAACACATTTCTGTTAGAGATGCGGGAATTCCGAAAAGAGTGTTTTATGCTATGGATTACAATAAGTCTTACACACTGAAACCAAAACATAACACTTGCAATGTACAGACCTATTACATTTAATGATATCACATACTTGGCAGGAAAGCTTACAAACATTCTAAGTTTATGTAGAACTAGAAAATTGGTTTGAGAAGAGATACAATGTTCTACTCCCATAGTTACCCATTCCTAAATCAGAGTGACCTCTTAGAGAAATAAAAATAAATCATCACCGCTGGGACACCTAAATGTCTTAACAACTTTGCACAAGGTAAAAAGCTCTTGGTCCCACATGAACTCAGTACCTGGCCTAGGGATTAAAAACCTATTGTGAAATAATGGAATCTTTAAAATGATCAACGGATAAATTGTTAAGAAGTGTGTGTGTACACATACGCATGTATGTGTGTGTGTGTGTGTGTGTGTGTGTGTGTATATATATATATATATATATATATATATATATATATATTAGGTTTGGGCCCAATTATACCTTATAGGAGAAAGGTGTTTTGAGAGTTAGAAGAAAGAGGTTGGGCCTTAAAATTTATCCTTTCTCAGATGGTCTTTAGCTTTTCCAAAATTTGCTCATGTGCAAGTAGTTTGTATTGTTGTGTTTTGTGTTTGTTTTTGCTTTTTTGCTACTCAGCTCATGATCAATCCTAAGAGCACAAGTGCAACACATGAGAATTAAAATACACTGGATTGAGAAAACAATAAGCTGATACAGACTCAACATGAATAATATCAAGCACTGGGAGCCTAAGTCAGCTTGTGAAATAACCCACACTGGCTTAAGCTGGATTCTGCAAAAGCACAGTTTAAAAGCCCCTGGCCAAGGTAGACTATTTAAAATGCCCAATGTTGCTGAAGGTAAAAGAAGCAGTCTTTGTCCCATGCTGCTGGTGGGAACGGTGTGACTTTTCCATAAGCAACATCTTACAAAGCTTTAATAGGTTTCTTAATATGACTCTGAAATTGTACATATAAACATGGATTTCACAATGATGCGACCATAAGATTGTTCACAGATGTGTTGTTTATAATATTGAAAAATTGAAGGAAAAATATCTAAATGTCAACATCAGGGAAGAGAGAGATTTTAAGTGCAATAAGCTTCAACTCTTATTTAAAAAAGAGGAAAATCTATAGCCACTCTGATTGACTCTGTAGGTTACCCAATGTCAACATCATCTCACCTCAATCTTCCTCTGGAATAAGCTCTTGAATTTGTTAATCCAGCCACCGCTCCCCCATGTGACTCAGAAAAGGTAACCCTTTGTCCAGTCTCAGGGAGTGATCATGCTTATTAGTATAAGCCAACCAGAGTCATCTCCTGACCTTTATCAATGATGAGAGAAATAGATTTCTTTACTGCTTAAGACAGATTGACTTGAAACTTTCTGCTTTCAACGGATTATCATATGTTTATAATAGCGTAAACATATTTCTGCTATAAAACATAATAGCTGAATGCATCCTCAATAATACATTATTTTTAACATATTGCTTTCAATGCCAAGCATGCAAAACAGTATATACCCTCTGGCTTTACTTTTGTTATCAGTTATATAAATATAATCCAAAATATTAATTATCTTGCAGAGTGATAGTGATATGTGATTTTTTTGTTTGTCTATGTATTCTAAATTTACTACTGTGAATATGTATTGTAATTGAAATAAGAAGAAAAGCACTTTAAAAAATCCCTACCAATATTAGTTAACATAAATAATTTACTGGTTATATTTGCTTATCTGGTTCTATAGCAACTAAGAGCCAGGAATTTCTAGCTATATTTTAAGGAAAAAGATAATAAGGTTCAAAGAATCTAATTTTGCTTCCATAGCAGCAGGTATCATTTAGAATTAGGTCCCCCACTGAATTCTTGGTCTGTGTAGCAGATACTAGATAAGAAGATACATATTATCTAAAATTGAAAACATTTTCCTGTTGCTATTTTGATATAGTAATATAGCTTCATTATTTCATTAATTTATTAAAAGCATTTATTGAGCATCTGTTGTGTTCCAGGCAACATGCTAGCTAAGCAGAGAGATGATAAAGATGAATGAAAAATTGTCTCTACCCTGCAGGAGCTCACAGTCGAAAGAGCAAAACAGGCATGTAAAAGTTGACACTATAATAAGATACTGCTGAAACGGAGGCATGAGAAAAGTGAGTGGAAACATAAAGAAGAAAGTGATTTAGTTCTAATTATATGACAGGGAAGATATGCAGAGGCAACGGCACTGGATTTGGGTTTTAAATAATTAGTAGAAACTACCCATGGATTGGAGGAGGTAATCCTGCCAAAGAAAAAACAAAGAGGTATGATTATATATAGGGTATCCTGGGAAAATCCAGTAGGTTGGTTTGGCTGCAATATGTAAAATGTAGTGGACAATAGGAAAGGAAGAAGTTGAAAAAATAAATAAAATGTGTGTTCATTTAATCTTTAGGTAATGGGGAACTGCCAAAATTTTTTTGAAGCAAGCTAATGACATGACCCCATCTCTGTCATAAATAACACTGGAAGATAATCTGAGGGAAGAATGCAGCATGGTTACTTAGGGAGAGACCACAAGAGTCCAGGTAAGATACAGTGAGGATGTAAACTGGGGCAGCGATACTGGAATTGGAGATGAGTACAGAAGTAAGGGAGCTATTTAAAGGTAGAATTGATGGTATATGGTGATAGCTGATGCAGAGAGCAAGAACTGATGATTCCAACTTGCTAATTCAAGGACTAAAAAGATTGTATCTTAAATCAGAAAGGAAATACATAAGGAGGAAATGTCTTGGAGGGGAAAAGAAATGTAATAAGCCTGGTTTTCCAAAGTATGACTTTGAAATTCCTAAGGGAAAAGCAGGTAAAGATGGCTAACAAGAATTTGGTAACATCTCTAATGCTTTAGTTTCTCTGTTTCTGAAATGAAAAGAGTTACATCTACAAATTATAACCAATGTTTAAATATCATTTAAGAGGAGGTATACAAAAATTCTCCTTGACACTAGCCTAAAGCAGCAAAAAAAAAAAAAAGGCCATTTATCTTAGGAATGGAATGAGGAAAAATCTTCAGGGATTAATCAAAACCCAAAGTCTATTCCCAGTTTGGGAATTAAGTTTGAATTTACAACACTCATTTGCTCTGTAAAATACAAGCTGTAACATTAACATAACACTTTGTCCAGCGCCACTGGAATGCCTGCAGTCCTAACAAAAGCAAAACCAACCTTCTCTGGAGAAACCCTTTCAAATCTTAGAGGTCATGGGATTCCACCAGAATTGTTACCCCACTTGCAGAACTGTAATCAATAAAAATTTACAAACTACCAAGAAAGCACTATGAGGGAACATCAGTCAATACCTAAAACAGAAAAATAAGTACCCTCAAGTATTTGAAAAAAAGAATAATTGGAAAAGTGATTGTAAAGATATATAGGTAGATATACCCTGAGAAAAAAAACATAATTCAAAAAGAGTCATGTACCAAAATGTTTATTGCAGCTCTATTTACTATAGCCAGGACATGGAAGCAACCTAAGTGTCCATCAACAAATGAATGGATAAAGAAGATGTGGCACATATATACAATGGAATATTACTCAGCTGTAAAAAGGAATGAAACTGAGTTATTTGTAGTGAGGTGGAAGGACCTAGAGACTGTCCTACAGAGTGAAGTAAGTCAGAAAGAGAAAAACAAATACTGTATGCTAACACATATATACGGAATCTTAAAAAAAAAAGAGAAAATGGTCATGAAGGACTTAGGGGCAAGACGGGAATAAAGACATAGACCTACTAGAAAATGGACCTGAGGACACGGGGAGGGGGAAGGGTAAGCTGGGACAAAGTGAGAGAGTGGCATGGACATACATACACTACCAAATGTAAAATAGATACCTAGTGGGAAGCAGCCACATAGCATAGGTAGATCAGCTCGGTGCTTTGTGAACACCTAGAGGGGTGGGATAGGGAGGGTGGGATAGGGAGGGTGTGAGGGACGGAGATGCAAGAGGGAAAAGATAGGTGGACATATGTATAACTGATTCACTCTGTTATAAAGCACAAACTAACACACCACTGTAAAGCAATTATACTCCAATAAAGATGTTAAAAAAAAGAGATAAATGAAAAAATAGAAAGCATAAGATTAGGACAATATAATAAAGGAATGATTAGACTTGAAATAGAACCACTATGAAGAGCTTGCCACTAAAATAACCCCCACCTGCATGGATATGTCAGAATAAGTTATATTGTGACTTATGAAACACACTACTGAATTACAATGGGAGCAATACCAAATTTGTGGGAAGGAGCTAAAGTCATATTTAGCAGAATATTTATAATTTTGATAATACATATTAATAAGGAAGATTAAATATTATCTTAGTTAAATTACCAACACAAGAAGTTTGAAGGGTAAATAAAAAGTAAACCTAAGTAATAGAAAAGAATTAATAAAGATAGGAATTAATGAAACAGGACAACAAACAATAGAAAAGAATCACAAAAATAATTTTTTAATGAAAGCAACAACATAAAGATAACCACTGATTTAACAAAAGTAGTGTAAAACTTATACTCTGGAAACTAAAAAATATTGTTGAAAAAAAGTAGAGAAGACCTGATGTATGAAAGACATCTCATGTTCATGGATAGGAAGACTCAATATTGTTAAGATGGCAGTACTTCCTCAACTGATTTAATGGTCAATTGATTTTCAACAAGTATGCCACGACAATTAAATGGGGAAAGAAAATCTTCACAATAAATGGTGTTATGACAACTGCCCATCCACATGCAAAAGAAAAAAAAAGTTGGACCCCCTACATCACACCATATGTAAAAATTAACTCAAATTGGAATCAAAGATCTAAATGTAGAAGCTAAAAGAACAAAATTCTTAAGGAAAAAATTGTAGGCATAAATTTTCATGACCTTGAATTAAGCAATGATTTCTTAGGTAAGACATCAAAAGCACATGCAACAAAAGAAACCATCACCACAATCAATTTTAGAACATTTTCATCACCCCCAAAAGAAACTCCATATCCATTAGCAGTCACTCCTCATTATCCCCAACCCCTTCAGCCCTAGGCAACCACCAATCTACTTTCTGTAGATTTCCAGATTACCTAATCTGGAAATTTCACATAAATAGAATCATACAATATGTGGGTTCTTTGCAAAACTGGGATTCCTAGCGACTGCAGCTGTCTTGCTCAGTGGCTGAGACAGCTCACTAGTTTTGTATCTTTGTGCCCTAGATAAATGGGAAGGGAGTGAAGGGGAATGAGACACTTGCTAGACTCATACTGCTTACTGCTGTTGGAAACCTGGGCCAACACTATCAACACTAGAGCTAAATCTGACACCCCTTCCAAAAGTGGAACAGTGTGAGTTAAAATCAAAGACAAGTTGAGAAAAAGAGGAATAGTAGCTGATGTTTTCAACATACTTTGAATGAAAAAAAGCAGGCTAGAGAGGCAGGAACAGTATGATACCATTTAGGCAAATTATACAAACGGAGAGATATAAGACATATTTATTAAACTATTAATAATGGTTATCTCTGGGTAGTGGGATTTAGGGTGATTTTTTTACCTTCTTTATAATTTTCTATACTGCTTAATTTTATTTGTAACAAGCATCTATGAGTCTTTGCAAAATAATAAGGCTATTAAAAAAGTAAACTAATACAATGAAAAGAAAAAAAAGAAAAGAAAAGAGTAGCTGAAAGAAATGAAAAAATGGGTTATGCAATGAGGAAAACACATTACATTGCTGCCTTGAGAGAGGCTCAGAGCAAGAGGATAATTTTTGTCTCTCAGCATAATTAGACCAAATGGCTGAAAGAGTGAAGCTGTATGTTTGCCAAGACCACTTCCACTTTCAGAAATTGACAATGCTGAATGGAAACCTGAAAACTTGAGTGGCATCACAATCAGATACATTCTGGTCATAGGCTATGATGACGAGTAGCACTAACTGTTAACAACTGAAAGGAACTCTGGTAATGTGTTAGTCTCTTTTGATCCTTACTTTTCAAGTATATCTACTATGTAAGACATCATTTAGGAAGGAATTTCCAGGAATTACTCCCTTATGGTCATCAAACCATGTGGTATACAATTCCTGGCAGACTGATCACTGTATAAATATTAACCTTGGTGAAATGCTTAAAAATATTCCTGCCTATAATATATAATATGTGTAATATATAAAATATAAGAGTTTCATGTTGTCGTATGCTGTACACAAATGCAACACTCTTGTTGCATGGTTTTCCCTGTTTTCCTCCCTATGTGCTTTTTCATTTTGTTGACTTTGCTCTGTATCCTTTAACTCTAGTAAACCATAAATGTTCACATAATGACTTCTAAGTCCTATTGGTCCTTTTAGCAAATCACCAAATCCAGTGGTGGTCTTGGTGCCCCCCCAACACAAATATGTCCTAGAATTCCCTAGTATCTCACATGCAGTACTCACTCATTTAAAATTTTGTACATGAATAAATCAATTGGACGTAACACTATACCCATTCACGTCCTCTAGCACTAAGGTATATCATGGATGATACTCTCTCTGCAAAGACATTTTAACTGTAGACACTGGAACAACTTGCCTGGGTCTAGTTGGTTTTACTTGTAATCAGAAAGAAACAAATAAAATATTCATGTTTTCTTCCTCAGAATATGTCAAAAGAAAATTGGATAACAGGTTAATAAAAAACAAATTGAAAATAAAGAAGAAAATCATTTCTAACAATAATGTTATGAAAATAATGCCAAAAGAGAAGTCCTGTGAAAAAGCAAATAGCAAATCAAAGCTATTTTAGAGTCTAAGATAAAAAAGAACCTCTGGTCCTAAACTTAAAAAAAAATCAAATTATATATGTAATTCAAATTATATATATAATTTGAATTACATATATAATTTGAAACAGAGGACTAATGAAAAGTCTGATATTGAAAGAAAAATGTTAAATACAACACAGAATTCCTAAAATATCAGTAGGTTAGATGATTAAGCTAGTCTAAAAGAGCAAGGTGAGATTTAAATGTGAGGACAGGAAAAAGAAAACCATCAGCTTTGAAGGTGAGTCATATGCCTAAATGTGGAAATAGCATTTATCTCTATGAACATAATCAGAGCATTTGACTATCTCTCTCTGTACTACGTTTATAGTCATGTGCCATTATTATAGAGAATTCTGTTCAGGAATCATTAATATACTTGAAATAGCACAAAAATATTACTTGCCTGATTTATTTAGGTCCCTATATCTTAGTATTTTAATAAAGTTACTTCTTTCATTCTCAAGTTCCTATAAAATAAATAGGGTATTATTACTTCAACTACTTGAAGTATTTTAATAAAATTATTTCTTTCATTCTCAAGTTCCTATAAAATAAATAGAGCATTATTACTTCAACTATAGAGTCAATGAAACTAGCATCGGGAAACATGGTAGCATGGAAATAAACACAAAATACCCTGATAGGGGAAAAAAAAAGTAATTTATAGGACTGTACAAAGACTGTGATATGATATCATCTGTGCAAATACAAACAACAAATGGATAGATAGATAGATAGATAGGGAGATTACATGGAAAAAATATCCTTTGGAATTCATAAAGAATTATTAACAATGCTTACTTTTGAGCAATAAGATAGAGCACATGGTAGTGACCAGTGGTAAGGAGAATTCTTGATTTCATTTTGTACTTTTTGCTGCCATTCAAATTTTTACAATGAGAATATATTATTTACTCAATGGAAAAAAAGGAAGAAAGAAGGGAGGGAGGAGCAAGGGAGGGAGAGAGGGAAGTGGGAGAGAAGGGGAGAGAGAGAGAGAGAGAGAGAGAGAGAGAGGGAGGGAGGGAGGGAAAAATAAATTAACAAGCTTCCACGGGGGAAAATCTGTTACCTACAAAAAAAAAATCAGCATCACTTCAAAAGTCTTTTAACAACTAATGTCAAAAAGTAGCTTAGGTATTAAGTTTAAGGCACAACATAATCTGGCCATGGAAGGGCTGGGACCTCTATGAGAGGAAAGGGACTGTGTCTTAAAAACTGCTGCAGGATGAAATTAATATGTTAAGGCAAGATCTGGAAGAGCGGTTATATGATTAGATCTTAAGGGTGCTGGATCAAAGGGGTAAAACATTAAGTTGAAACAGGGAGAGTGTATGGATATGTGAAATCTTCATGTGACAAGGCTTAAAACCTTATAAGGACTTTATGAAAAGATGATAGCATGTTGCTCTTAATAGCTTGGCAAAAGCAGTAGCCCATACTAAGTGAGGCAGAAATGTCAAAATTGCCAGATGGTGGAAGAAGAGAAGTGGGCTTGCTAAGATGGAAATACTACTTAAGGCCAGAAACCCACCAGAGTACCATGTTTCAAGGGCAGACCCAGAGGTGCTCCATTTACCAGAGCAATAAGGAATGTGCAGGTGAGAGGGGCACCAGCAACACTGAAAAGCCCGGTGGTAGCTCTCCTGTGAAGACCAAGGCTGACAGAAGAAGATACCATTACAGAACTTGGCCCTCTGACAGCAATGGGGGATTCTAGGATTGCAAATATAAAAGAGGCTAGGTAGCAGCAACTCAGTCCTCAGAAACGAGGTGGTATAATGATTAAAATGAGCAGCAAGTTTGGATGCCAGCAAGTGGAGTCTAATCTGAAGAGTTATAGATAATAAAACATGCATCCCTAGGAGAAAGAACCACTGGCAACCAACAAAAATGTTACTCAATCTTGAGTACAACAAAGGAAATCTAGTGTAGATGATAAGGAAGCTGACCAGAACTGTTGATCATGATCAGGGTCCTATAAGACTCACCATGACACAAGGTCAGGTGAGACTAATACCTATCCATTGTAAGATGAAAGTGGCAGACCCAGATTCGGGCATGAGCAGCACCAAACGGCAAAAGTTAGCTGCATAGGGGCTTCCCTGGTGGCGCAGTGGTTGGGAGTCCGCCTGCCAATGCAGGGGACATGGGTTCGTGCCCCGGTCTGGGAAGATCCCACAGGCCACGGAGCAGCTGGGCCCGTGGGCCGTGGCCGCTGGGCCTGCGCGTCTGGAGCCTGTGCTCCGCAACGGGAGAGGCCACAACAGTGAGAGGCCCGCGTACCACAAAAAAAAAAAAAAAATGTTAGTTGCATAAGCACATGGCGAGATGCCCTATAATCCATTACTATTGAACCAGCACCTCTTATTCTAGGTCTCGCTTATGATCAGCTGAAGGAGGACTAAAAAGTTCAAGCTTGGAACACGGGCTCCTTAGCCCAGTATGTGGGTGCAAACTGAAAATGGACAGCTGCATTATAGCCCCATTCAGTGATAGTGCTGCAAATCTGTTGCAAGGAGGGATCTTCCTAATGGACAGGGCTTTGGGCAGTACCAACAGTCATCCAATTTGGGGGGAAAGGATGTAGCCTGAGGATGGAATATATATGAACAATAGGCAGTGGTGAATGGCTAGCTGGTTGACCAGGAGCCTTGAAGGAAAAAAGAGCTCAAGATAGGGCACAGGATATCTGGAAAGAGACCATGGACCTGTAAGACAGGAAAAGAAATGTGAAGATTTTGGTATCACATGTGAATTCTCACCAGAGAACATCCACTACAGAACAGGAATAAAAAACCAAGTACACATAATGACTTGGCCAGTTGACATCAGCCAGCCTTTGCTATTTATAGGGCACTGCTGTCAATTCAACAAGGTTGATCTAGTTACTTCCACTGTTGAAAGCCCAATCTGCCAGTTACAAAGATCAATAGTAAGCCTCTCAAGCAGACCAATCAGCCTTTGGCAGCAAATTGATGTCATCAGATTCCTTTAACCTTAGAAAGTTAAGCTTTGCCTAGATCTAACACAAACTTGGCATGAGTTCACTTTTCCTCCCCACAGGACCTCAGTGAACATACCACTATGGATTTGCAGTGTGTCTGATGCACTGGTACAAGATCCTGAATAATATCACACAGGGTCAAGGAATCTATTTTACAGAAAAGGGGGTGTGATAATGGGCACAAGGTCATAGGATTCATCAAGTTCATTCATAACCCAGGAGTTGCTCCCTGTAACTACCTCTGGAAGGCACAGCCAAAGTGCCAGCTTGATGATACCCTCCAAGGATGGGCTGCATCCTCCAAGATGTGCTATATTCTCTAAATCAACCCCAGAAGGATTGGTATTTTGGGCTACATAAGTCTTTGTGGCAAGGGCTTCCCTTTGAATTGTGGGATGTTTTGCAGCATCCCTGGTTAGATGCCAGTAGCATCCCCACTTCAAGTTGTGACAAGCAAAATGTCTCCAGACAATGCTGTCTGTCCCTCGAGAAGACAAAATCAACCTTAGTTGAGAACCACTGCTCTAAATCAACAGCTGCAGCCTGTCCTTAATAGTAAAACAACACATCACTCCCAGGGACCAACTTGAGTAATTTGTTCATCCTGTGCCTGGGATCTGCATGTTTAGAAAGTTTGGCTACCAGAGGAGGAATAAATCCACCAGGAGACACAGCAAAATTTCCATTACATTTCAAACTATGGCTGTCATCTAGTCACCTCTTATTTGACATAAGATGAGAAGGCAAATAAAGGAATCAGAATCATTCCATTAATATTAGGATAATTGACACTGATGATCAGGAGGAGGTAGGGCTTCTGTTACATAGTAGGGACAGGAAAGAATTCGTTTGGAAAAAAGTGATCCACATGAATGTTTCTTGGTATTTCATGCCTTAATTTTGATGGAAAATGAAAAAGTTCCCCAGTCATAGCCTGAGAAGGAGTTGGTGATCAGGGGCTCAGACCCATGAAGAAAATGGGTTTGGGTGACTCCACCAGGTCAGCCACCTAGACCTCAGAGATCTGATGATTCTAGAATAGATAGTAGAAAGGGGAGATAGTGAACATTGGTGACTGTGGTAAGGGCTATAGTTCATCATACTGACTCCTCTCTTGTTACATCAAGAGGTCCACCAAGTAGGTGCAGCTGTTATGGAAAACAGCATGGAGATTCCTCAAAAAACTAGAAAGAGAGTTGCCCTATTTATTTGCCCAGCAATCCCTCTCCTGAGCATATATCTGGACAAAACTATAATTCAAAAAGATATATGCACTCCTATGTTTGTAGCAGCACTATTTACAACAGCAAAGACATGGAAACAACCTAAGTGTCCATTGACAAACGAATGAATAATGAACATGTGGTATATATACAAACACACACACACACACACACACACACACACACACACACACACACACACACACTGGAATACTACGCAGCCATAAAGAAGAATGAAATAATGCCATTTGCAGCAACATGGATGGACCTAGAGATTATCATACTAAGTGAAGTAAGTCAGAAAAAGACAAATACTGTATGGTATCACTATACATGGAATCTAAAATATGACACAAATTAACTTATCTACAAAACAGAAATAGACTCACGGACAGAGAGAACAGCTTGTGGTTGCCAAGGGGGAGGGGAGGTGAGGGAGGGATTGAGTAGGAGTTTGGGGATTAGCAGATGCCAACTAGTATATGTATATATATATATAGAATGGACAAAGAACAAGGTCCTACTGTATAGCACAGGGAACTATATTCAATATCCTGTGATACATCATAATGGAAAAGAATATAAAAAAGAATATGTATATAACTGAACCACTTTGCTGTACAGCAGACATTAACACAACATTGTAAATCAACTGTATTATAATTTAAAAATAAAGTAAAATAAAAGTGGTCCACCAAAATCCAGGAAGAGATTCTCCCAGAACTTTTAGCAAAAAAAAAAGTGGATCCAAGCAGTGCAAGGTGTAGACTGCAGTTGATGCTGTGGAGTGCTATGGAGACCTCCCCACTTTGAGATTCAAGCATTGCTTTTCTCAGCTGCTGAAAGTAGCAGCAGCTGACAGCTCTTAGCTGAGTCTCTCTTCAGGGACTGCCTGCAGCTGAAGAGAGACCCAAGACCTTGCCAGTGTCCGGTGACAAGTACATGTGAAGTTTCCCAGGAAAGCCAAAGTGCATATATTCATGTAGTCGATATTCATATTGTTAATGAGATTCCAAGACATCGAGTCACTGTCCCTCAGTGACACCTCAGGATATTCAAGCTCTGTGTCTTTGTTCAGAATTCTTCCCTACCACCCTTTAACATCTAACTTAAAGCTCTCCTCCTTTCTCGAGCCTCCCAAGAACAATAATTTTAACCTATTTTAAAGAATGCCCTCGTTAAATGATCCAAGCTTGATGCTGTCTGGGAAGAAATGTTGTTTATAATTCTATCATTTTTTTTCATGGTTACTGACCTGTTTAGATTTGCCCTTTCTACAATTCAGTAATTTCTATTTTCCCAGAAAATCATTCATTCCAGGATCTCAAATGTATCTTAATAGAGTTATGCAGAAAAAAAAAAATTGTATCTCTGGTTATTTCATCATCTTTCCTTTTGATTTAGTATATTGTGCTCTCTGTGGATTTTCTTTATTGAGCTAGCTAATGGATTATTTATTTTATTGACTTTTCCCCTAAAGAGTCTCTTCATGGATTACCAATTTTGACATTGAGTTAAATTATTTTCTGCTTTTATCTTGATTATTTCCTTCCTTCCACTTTCCTTTGGTTTAATTTGTTGTTCGTTTTCTAATTTCTCATGTAGAACGTAATTCACTTATTTTATCATTTCTTGTTCAGCAAGGTAAATATTAAAAGCTTTGTATTTTTCTCTAATCAAAGCTTTGCCCACACACCATAGGTCTTGAAAGTACTATTTTCATTATGATTATTTCCTTATTACTTTGTAATTTTCTTTTTTAATTTAACTCTTTACTTTTAAAATTACCTATAAGTAATTAAACAGGAGATTTTGTAAATTACAAAATAGTTATGATGTTTTTGTTGCTATTCTTTTTATAATTTCTATGTAGGTTGCCATATGATGAGAGATACAGGATGATAATATTTCTAATTTGCTATTTTCTCATGATAAAACATTTGGTTGATTAAAATAAAAATCTTATCCCATTAATCACTGTTGCAATAGCATGCTTGGCTTATTTTGGCATTTTATTTTTTTCTTGCTGTGTTCTATAATTTTATTATTTAATCTCTGGTATGCAACTTCCTTCCTCTTACTCTCTCCCCCAAATTTATAAAGCATATATTCTGTTATTAAACTTAACCTTCACACCCTCATTTCTTTTCACCAACTTTAAAAGTGAACTAGAATCAACTGACTCACTTTTTTGAAGGTAAGAAAATTATCACAATGGGACTTTTGTGTTAGTCCATTATAATTAATATTGTTTTATGTGATGTAGATTTCTTTCAACATTTGTAACATTTAAATTTTGTTGCACAGCAATAATTCCAAAATTGTTTAGCTTCAGTTCTACATTTAATTAGGTTCAATAATCACCACAATTCTTTTCATATAATGCCTTTCACATTCCTGTGTTCCTTGTTTTGATTATTCTCTTGGTTGACTTGATTTTATTAACAAGTAATAGATTCAAAGGCATTTCATGTATGCTGTAGTCCTTGAGTTCTTGCACATTTAAAAATCTCTCTGTTGCCTTTCTGGAGGATGACATTTTAGTTGGGTATAATAGTCTTTGGTCCTGTATTTTCTCTTCCAAAATCTATAGATCTTGCTTCACTGTCTTCTGACACTGAAGGATGCTTAGTCAGCCTTATTTTCCTTTCATAAAGATAATTTATCATCTCCCTAGATAACCATAGGGTTCTTTCCTTTTCTTTCAACTGTATAAGCTTTATCAGCTTAAGTCTTCACGTTGATCATCCTTGATTTTTTTCCTTTTAAAACACATTGTGGTGACTTCCTTGGCGGCGCAGTGGTTAAGAATCCGCCTGCCAATGCAGGGGTCACAGGTTCGAGTACTGGTCCAGGAAGATCCCACATGCTGTGGAGCAACTATGCCCATGAGCCACAACTACTGAGCCTGTGTGCCACAACTATTGAAGCCCATGTGCCTAGAGCTCATGCTCCGCAACAAGAGAAGCCACCGCAATGAGAAGCCTGTGCACTGCAACAAAGAGTAGCCCCCACTCGCTGCAACTAGAGAAAAGCCTGCATGCGGCAACAAAGACCCAACACAGCCAAAAATTAATTAATTAATTAATTAAAACACACTGTGGCCCCAGTTCCATATTCATGTCTCCTTTAATTTCAAGTTGGGAAAAGTGTGGCTTTAGAATATTGTTATTCATGGTTCTTGCTTTTTTTCTGTTACAAATCCAATTTTGATATTCACTCTACCTTTTGGAGGCATATTTGGCCCTGCAGATGTGAAATAACTTCTAGGATATATTGTTAAGTAAAGAAAAAGTGCAAAAGCCTATATACAGTATGCTGCCTTTCGTACAGAACCCATAGGTGTATTTGCTTATTTTTGCAAACAGACACACTTCAAGTTTGTATCAGAAACTAATGAACTTGATTACCTGGGGTGGGCGGGGGAGGGATAAGGGAAGGAGTATATACTTTTAACACTTGGAATTATATTAATGCTCTACATATGCAAAAACTAAATTTAAACCACAAAAATAGAAGGAACTCTAAAACTGAATTCCAAGAGAAATAAACACATCTGTATTTCAACGGAAGGGCAGAAAACAATCTACCCAAGCACTTTTGAACAGTATAATTTGACTAAATACTCAGTCTAAGGAAAGAAAAACTGAAAATACATAGTGAACAATTATTAGTAGGTTTACTTTTTAATAGTACAGATATAAAAATTCCAAAATTATTTTGGGTATATTACAGGATTGAACAAATGAATAAATATATTGATGTTGAGAATCCCAATTCTCACAATAAAGACAGTAATATGGAGAGAGAGAGAGGCAATAAGGATCCCTATAGGATAGCAGTTGAAGTATCAGTAGAAACTCCTGATTCCTGTATTATATGCATGGATGTCTGTGCATGGATACACACATATACTTTTTTCTAGCACTGTCCACTAAAAGGACCCTTTAGCAATAAGCAAACCTACAGCCTCAAACTGGTGTTTTAGATACCATTCCCCAGTAAAAAGAAGACATCAAAGTAACAAGTGAAGTGGTCAATATCAAATCTAAATAGTTCAATGACTTTCCTTCTCCTACCAACTGTGGCTCTTGCAGACTAATAGGAGATCTTTCCCAACTCCCACAGCCTATCGTTCTAACATTATAAACAGATGAAATGCTGCCAGGAATCCTCCTCATCAAACTCCCTACCATGGCACTCGCTGACTACCCCTCCCAGGATACAGTTCTGTTTCCTGAATCACTCCTTCCTTCCTCCCTCCTGCTAATTTGTTTGTTGGATTTTGTTTCGGAGTTGTGGTCTCTAAGTGGGTGTAGGAGAAAGGCTCTTGACAGGACATGAGAAAGAAAGGAAAATGAAACTCTACTTACTTAAAACAGCAGCAACCCTAAAAGTAGTAAGTTGGCCTCTGAATTTACTTGGTTGGTGACAACTTGGCATTTCTGAGCTGAGGTGAGTCACTGATGGACAAAAGAACCCACCCTCAGAGGACTGGGCTCTTGCAAAGCTCACAGAAGGTGAAGATGGTGAAGTAAAAGATCCCAGCCACCAACCCCCTACGAAAATCAACAACTAGACAGCTATCCATGAACAAAAAATAGCTCAGGGAGCACTCAGGAGTCCACTTAAGAAACTTAAGCAGCACAGTGGAAGGGAAAAACCTGAGAATAACTGCACGAAAAGAAAAGGAAAACAGCTTCACTTTGCCCACAACACCCCACCCCCCAGGCCTGCTCTGCTCAGCATCAAGAGGGAACCCACAACTAGAAAGAGTTCTCCTCACCGGGGAAGAGAGAACAGGGTGAGCAACAAGCTTCCCAAGCCTTTGAAGGCACCACAGTAAGGACTCACTTCAGTTTCACCCCTCCCAGAGTCCAGCCAAATTGAGATGTGTGGAGATGGTGAGAAACAAAGAAGATGAACAGGAGCTACCAGCATTAACCATACAATGGGAAAAGTGGTGGTTCCCATGACCTGCTCTGCAGATCACCCCAGCAGCTTTCACCATTGAAGAAACAAATGGCCAGCACCGCACGGTTATCTCTTGTCTTTTTGATAATAAGTATCAGAAGTAGGATTGCTAAATTGTATAGTAGTTCTATTTTAAATTTTTTAAGGAAATTCAATACCGTTTTCCATAGCGGCCGCACAAATTTACATTCCCACCAACAGTGCACAAAGTTGCTAAGAGTAGATCTTAAACATTCTCGCAACAACAAGAAAGGTAATTATGTGAAGTGATGGATGTGTTAACTAAACTTATTTGGTAATCATTTCACAACATATACATCTATCAAATCATCATGTTGTGTAACTTAAACTTACTCCATATTATATTCAATTATATCTCAATAAAGCTGGGGGAAACGTTTCAGTACACTTTTAAATACACTTCCAATAATCCTAACTGCCTAGATTATGGAAATACGTTGAAACTTCCAATTTTGGTTGTGTTACGAGTTTTGGTCTTTCTCTGTCTTCATTGGCAGTTCAACAGAAAGTTAAAAGAGGTTGTATAAGGGACTGTTAGCCTGATGCAATTTTAAACTGAAAGCTGCTTAATCTTCATTTATTATTAATCTTCATTTATTATTTCTTCATTGTATTCTCTGCTCACTATTACGACTTGCAGGTTTAGTTTGGATCACAAGCTTTCCTGGCTTTACTAAGGCTCCCTGTAAATTATCTAAGATGTTCTTGGTATTTAGATAGAGCCATTTTTTCTCCTACGAAAATGCACAATAGAAGAGTAGGTTCTGTTACTCCTTTAACATGACTTGCTTTTTCATTCCACTTCTCAACATCCTGGGGCAAGCTCAAATATCTCTTCTCACCCGAAGGTGGACAACTATCATTTCTAGCTCTTTCTTCACTTTGCACTATTTTCCCAGGCCCTAAACAAGTCTGCTAGAGTTGACTCTTTCTCAAGGCAACAGCAGAAAGCTGCTGAAAGGCAGCTGCTGTCACTCTCCCGATCCTCTAATCTCATAATTTCTTCATGGCCTTCTGCACACTGGGGGTCACCGAACAGCTTTCCACACCTGCAGGTGTTATTTTTGCAACTCTTCCCCAGGGCCCTCAAAACCAGAGTTGGGCCTTTTCTTGGCTTCCTGCTGCTAAAAGCCAAACAAAGGCAAGTGAGAGAACATCATTTATAAAAGCCTGTCTAGAGAGTGTCAGGATGGGACTGCGTGTCTACAAGACATTTATCTCTGGAGGAAAACAATCTCTCAAAGCGCATACCTTGGCCTCCAAAATGGATAGGTTTATAGGTAAACATGGTTTAACTATAACCTTTAGCCACCAGAGCTCCAGGCAGACTTTCATTTCCCATTCTTCAGTGGTGAGCATTGATTCCTGCTCTGTGGCCAGTACTTCTTCCCCAGTTGAGAAGGGAGGGCCAGGCTCATAGTCGTTTGAATCGATGGAAAAGGGGAGGTAGAAAATGAGAGCCTGAAACTGCTGTCTGTCCTACTGCCCTTCCGCCACACCACACTCCTGATAGATTTCTCCACCTCACTTCCATAATTCTCTTGCTATCACAGGGAATAGAAAAGTGGCACAGACTATAAAATCATGTTGCTCTGCATGCCAGTACCTATCTTCCCATTTAGTCAAAATAGTAACAGTGACCTCCATCACATCCCATCCCACCCCCAAGGGTTGAGAAAGATTCGCAGTTACCACAAACATCATTACAACAGATTTAAGGAAATTTCAGATGTGTTCTTTGATTCCTATGGGGTATTGCTCCCTGTTGATGCACTGGCATGTCATCATCACATCAGATTTCAAAAGCATCCCAGGTGTTAAGCAGATCTTGAGTTGTAACCCTAATCCCCTCATTTTGTTGGTGGTGTTACTCATGGAGCCATGTCCTCAGTGAATTTCTCCAGAACCCTGAGTGATGTATTTTTCTCTCCACTACCATCACCACAACTTTTATACACCTCCTCTCACTGGTGATGGTAAGAAAGAAGGCAAAATGTTCCAGGTTATTTTTCAAAATAAAAAAACACTTTTTCAGAACCATGATGGGTGAGATAATGGCAACACATTTCATTTAAAAAATATCACTTCATACCCCTACAAGGGAAAAAAGGAACCAAAATTTAAAAAGAAATGTACACATACATTGCCACAAACAAAAAATTAGCCCTACCTTATCCAAAAAAAAGAAAAAAAAAAACTCTAAAAATATGTCAGTGTATTCACAATTTTAAAGTCAACAGGAAAAAAAAAAGGATGCAAACAACCAATTCTAAAGCACAAAAGCAGAGTGCATTGCAGTGAATTTAGTTATGGGAATAAAATATTCCTCAGCCTGGAATGTCCTCCCATCAATTCAACTACTGCAAAAACTCTTCCCTCATCAACTGAGCTGAAACAATACTTTACAACTCAGTAAAGTCTAATGTGTCATCCCCTACTGTCTAGCCAGGCACAATAACATCACTCTCACCTGTGTGTTTTCATGTCCGTATTAGATAGCACACATCACTTTGCTATGTAAATATCTGTTCCCTCAACTAAGTTATAAAGTTTTTATAATAAGTAAGTGGCATCTAGTAGGTATTTCATAATTACCTGATGGACTGCTTGATGCGCTAAATCGAAGAACACAGCCTTACCTAAAATATTTAGAAAAAGTCTATTTGATTGCTCAGCGTATGTTAGAAGGCAGAGTAGTAAGAGGCAGAAAATTAATAAAAGGGGTGGCCGCCTTTAATAGCCATATTTTGACATGCAAGATGGCACTAATGCATTTTACTTGGGAGAGAAACCACTTTTGCTAGCAGGACCCCTGACGATATAGTTTGTGAGGCCCAGCTCAAAATGACAAGGTGGTGCCCCTTGTTCAAAAGCAGGAAAAAAGTGCCACTAAAAGTACTAAGGTATAAAGCTTTTTCTTTTCTTCTGCAGCCTTTCTCTATTCACCATGGTGTTTTTAATTTGCTTTTTAATGTAATTCCAAGTAAAGAAAAATGAAAATTTTCAATTATTAGAATAAATTTTACCATTTATCATTATACTGTGCAAGGCTAGTTTAAGTGCAGGTATAAAAGAATTTAACTCAAGTAAAGTCATCAAAATTACACAATCTGTATTTTGTAACTCATACATGCCTATGTATTTCATTCTTACCAAAGCTGGAAACAAAGAACAAAACTAACTCAACTGTTTTCATTTCAATTTTTGATATGTACAGATTCTACCAACATGCTCTATTTTCAGCTTACTGATGAATAATAAAGGACAAAAAGTAGGGCTTCCCTGGTGGCTCAGTGGTTGAGAGTCCGCCTGCCAATGTAGGGGACGCAGGTTCGGGCCCCGGTCCGGGAAGATCCCACATGCCGCGGAGCAGCTGGGCCCGTGAGCCATGGCCGCTGAGCCTGCGCCTCCAGAGCCTGTGCTCCGCAAAGGGAGAGGCCACAACAGTGAGAGGCTCGTGTACCGCAAAAAAAAAAAAAAAAAAAAAAAAAAAAAAGGACAAAAAGTAAAAAATAACTATGAGTTGCCCTATCTTTCCTTTTTCCTCATCTTTTTCAGCATAAGCGGTTGTATACAAGGAAGTAACATAAACAAGAAAGCATATGATAAGGTTCCTTGGTTGTTCCTCGTCCTTAGAATGTCATTGCCTTCTTGCTACTTTTGAAGCAAATGGAAAGCGTGGTCTCTGGGGACCGTCTATGAACCCACTTACTCCATCTTAGACATAACACGCTTACTATGTGCTCACTGTAAGTCTCCCTGAACTCCCGTGCATTGAGGGTCCACTGGAATTCTGTGCTCATGGGGCTCTTGTGTACATTATACATGAACGGGGCAACAACAAATGGCAGATACATACCTGCCATGTGGACATAATGGCAGACAGTGGCTCCCCACTGGCTAATTGGGTTTCACTTACCAAACACAAGTTCAAAGATGAAACTATCAATAATTTCAAGATGGTAACAGCAGAGCATTCAACCAAGCATGGACCCTACTGAGCCACACACCCCTGTAACCTGATTGACGGGTTCCAGCTCTCACAATATGAGCTCATGGCTTGCAGGTGAAGTCCTCTGAATCACCTCATTACCAGCTGACAGAACCATGTTGATTTCCCACGTTTCTATCAAAACAGACTTTCAACCTACCTCCTCATATTCACTTTCAGGTGCAGACGTCATCATCCACTCACACTGGACTTGCGGCAGACTGCCACATTACGGCTGAGCAGTGTTTGGGCCATGCTGAGCATATGCCTAGTTCCAAACTACTCACTGTCTTCGGCAGCCTGCCTGGCTAAGCAGAACATCCCACAGCGAAGTGCAACGAGACGGAGTGTGTGCCACGTGAATCCCATGCTGAGATTCTGCCTCCCTGAGCACTGCTGAGTCCTCGTCGCGAGCAGGAGACTGCAAGCCCTGAGTTGTTAAGCACGGCTGTGAAAGAAATCTGGAGGTGGAAACCTTGTCAGTCACTGACATTGGCACTTGCTCAGCTGATAACAGAACTACTGCCACTGCCTAAGAAAGATCATTGTGAGTATTTTGGAAAAGGCAGCAGTGACCTTTCTTTCTAACAGCCAAAGACCCAAAGTATCTGAAAGCTTTGCTGATGGATTTTTTTTTTTCCTTCTTCCTCTTTCTTTCCACTCCAGGGATTCGAGAGGCATTAAAGCACTTTTAAGCCAAAGGAGTTGTCCTCATCTCCATGGAGTTTTTCATATTGCGTTCTACCACTTAGCAATTAATTCGATTATGACTGATTATTATTTACTCTTCCTGTCACTTCATTCTACCAATAGACGCTTACACCATCCTCCCAAAGAGTGTTTCTGTTTATTAACATGTATCTCCTCTTCACTATTGATGAATGTTAGATTTCAACAAAACATGATGAATAAGATGCAACACTAGCATTAATGTCAGTGAAAAGGAAGAAAGGCAAAATAACTAAAAGATTATTTTTTGCTTCCTGAAAAAAATTACCCCAGTATGGGTGGCTGATTTTTTGTCAGTTTTGTTGATGCATAATTTGTATACAGTAAAAGTCACCAATTTGAAATACACGTTTCAATGAGTTCTGACAAATGTGTACCACCACCACAAGCATGGTATGAAACAAACACGACTTCCTTCACTCTACCCACGCTTTACTCTTTTGCAGTAAATACATCTGACTGCTACCACTCTAGTTTTGCCCTTTCATGAAGTTCATACAAATGGATGCATATAGCATGTATTCCTTTATGAGGCTCGCTAGGAAAAGTGCTTTTAGCTTCATCCATGTTGTATGTGTTAGTTTATTCCTTTTTATTAATGAGTAACATCAATTGTCTGGTTATACCACAATCTGTTTATCCATTTGCCTTCTGATGAAAATCTGATTTACTCCAAGTTTGAAACTATTGTAAATAAAACTTCTATGAACATTTCTGTCCTAGTTTTTTGGACAGATGTATGTTTTTATTTCTTTTGGGCAAAACTCTAGGAGAATTGCTGGGTCATATGTTTATAAGAAACTACCACACTGTTTTCCAAAGCAACTGTATCATTCTTCATTCCCACTAGCAGTGTATGAGGTTGTTATACCTCCCCACCAACACTTAGCACTGTCAGTCTTTCGGATACAAGCCATTCTGGTAGGTGTAAGAGGTATCTCACTGCGGGGTTTTATTTGCATTTTCTTATTGATTCATGATGATGAGCATTCTTTTATATGTTTTTGGCCATCTATAAAATGTCTGTGCAAATTTTTGCCCTGTTGTTTTTTTAATAAGCTTTCTTTTTATTATGGAGTTGTAACTGTTCTTTAAACTCTGGATATAAGCTTTGATCAGATGTATGTTTTGCAAAATATTTTCTTTCTGCCAGTGCATTGACATTTTATTTTTGTAAGTCTTTTGAAGAGCAAAGTTTTATAGTTTTGGGGGGGAGGTGGTTCTTTTCTTTGTTCCCCCTAGAGTTTAGACAGTTCTGGGCTTCTTTTTTTATTTATTTATTAAAAAAATTTTTTTTGGCTGTATCAGGTCTTAGCTGCCATAAGCAGGATCTTCATTGGGGCACGCAGGATCTTTCACTTCAGCATGTGGGCTTCTCTCTAATTGTGGCGTGTGGGTTTTCTCTCCTCTAGTTGTGGCATGTGGGCTCCAGAGCACATGGGCTCTGTAGTTTGCAGCACTTGGGCTCTCTAGCTGAGAGCACACAAGCTCAGTAGCTTTGGCACGTGGGCTTAATTGCCCCACGGCATGTGGAATCTTAGTTCCCCAACTAGGGACTGAACCTGCATCTCCTGCGTTGGAAGGCAGATTCTCTACCACTGGACCACCAGGGAAGTCCCAAAGGTTTATAGTTTTGATGAAGCATAATTCACCCGTTTTTTTTTTTTTTTTTACAGTTCATACTTTTTATGTTCAATTTAAGAAATCTTTGCCTAACACAAAGTTATAAATATTTTCTCTTATTTAAAAAAATATTATATTTATAGCTCTTACATTTAGGTTCTTGATCAAATTTTTTTTTTAAAGAAGATGTTGGGGGTAGGAGTTTATTAATTAATTTATTTATTTTTGCTGTGTTGGGTCTTCGTTTCTGTGCGAGGGCTTTCTCCAGTTGTGGCAAACGGGTACCACTCTTCATCGCGGTGCGCAGGCCTCTCACTATCGTGGTCTCTCTTGTTGTGGAGCACAGGCTCCAGACATGCAGGCTCAGTACTTGTGTTTCATGGGCCTAGTTGCTCCATGGCATGTGGGATCCTCCCAGACCGGGGCTTGAACCCATTGTCCCCTGCATTAGCAGGCAGATTCTCAACCACTGCGCCACCAGGGAAGCCCTTGATCAATTATGAGTTAATGTTTAATTTATACAAAATTTACATAGTAGTTTAAAGAAGTGTTCATATTCTTCGGGGTTTTTTTTTTTTTGCATATGGAATCAAATTATTTTAGCACCATCTAGATTATGCGTTTAGGATTATTTTTTATAACATAATCAATCAATGCTATAAATTTTTCCTTCTAAGCACTGCTTTAGCCATTTGGCACAAATTTTGATATTTTACTATTTAAATTTTTATGAGGTTCAAAATATTTTCTAAGTTCTCTTGTAAGTCCATCTTTGATCCATGGTTATTTAGAAGAGAGTTATTAGATTTCAAAGTATTTGGGATTTTCCAGATATCTGTAGTTTATTTCTAATTTATTTATTTTAATACAAGAAATATGTTGTACAATTTCAACCCATGCCTTTATTGAAACTTGCTTTATGGTCTTTATATCTTGGTAAATGTTACATATACATTTGAAAAGAATATGTATTACGTTGTTTGTAAGCAGAGTGTCACGTAAATGTTAGGTCAGATTAGTTGATGTTGTTCAAGTTTTCTATATCTTTACATATTTTCTTTATGCTTAACTCAATTACTAAAAAAGAAATGTTGAATTTTAAATAATTATACATTTTTCCATTTCTCCTTTCAGTTCTGTCAGGTTTATTTCATGTATTTTGAAACTCTGTAATTGGGTGCATATACAAATTCTCTCTTTATCCCTACTAATAGTCTTTGCTTTGAAATTTGTTATAAATATAGCCAGACTAACTTTCATTTGATTGGTGTTTTTATATCTTTAACCATTTATTTTTTACTTCAATCCTACCTGGGTCTTTACATTTAAAAAGGGCTAGCTTTCAGACAGCATACAGAAGAATCTTCATATGGCAATCTCTGCCTTTTTATTGGAATGTCTAGACCACTTATATGTAATTAAGATTGAGTTTAAATCTACTATGTGTTACTGTTTTTTCTGCATCCCATCTGTTCTTTGTTCTTTTGTCTGCCTTCTTTGGAATCAACTATGTAATTTTATTTTTCTATTTTCTCTCCATTATTTTTTACTATACTTTTTTGTTTTGACATATTTTTAGATGTTTCTGTAGGATTTACAAATGTGTTCTTAACTTGTCTATCTTCAAAAGTTATACGACATCATATAGTAAGTAAGGAAGTGTTGAACAGTAAACTTATTTTACCCCACTTCCTTCCTTTGTGGTACTGTAATCATATACTTTTTCTCTACATATATTATAACCCCCACATTACTACTATTTTTGCTTTAAATACTCAAAATCTTTCAAGGAGCTTGAAAGCAATGAGAAAAAAAGCTTTTATATTTATCCTCATATTTACTAGTTCAAATGCACTTTATTCTTTTGGATGGATCCAAATTTACATATAGTATTAAGAATGAAATAATGCCATTTGAAACAGCATGGATGGACCTAGAGATTATCATACTAAGTGAAGTAAGTCAGACAGAGAAAGACAAACATCATATGATAACACATATGTGGAATCTTAAAAAAAAGATACAAATGAATTTATCTACAAGAGAGAAACAGACTCACAGACTGTGAAAACAAACTATGGTTCCCAAAGGGGAAAGGGATGGGGGTGGGGGGAGGGATAAATCAGAGTTTGGAATTAGCGGATACAAACTACCATGTATAAAATAGATAAATAACAAGGTTCCACTGTATACCATAGGGAACTATATTCAATATCTTATAATAAACTATAATGGGAAAGAATCAGAAAAATAATAAATAAAAATAAAAATAATATATATAACTGAATCACTCTGCCACACACCAGAAACTAACACAATTTTGAAAATTAACCATACCTCAATTTTTAAAAAAAAGGAGAAATCGACAGTAACATGATAAGAGTAGGGGACTTTAACACCCTACTTTCACCAATGGACAGATCATCCAAAGTGAAAATAAATAAGGAAACACAGGCTTTCAATGACACATTAAACAAGATGGACTTAACTGATATTTATCGGACACTCCATCCAAAAACAACAGAATACACTTTCTTCTCAAGTGCTCACGGAACATTCTCCAGGATAGATCATATCTTGGGTCACAAATCAAGCCTTGGTAAATTAAAGAAAACTGAAATCGTATAAAGTATCTTTTCTGACCACAATGCTATGGGACTAGGTATCAATTACAGGAAAAAAAAACTGTAAAAAATACAAACACATGGAAGCTAAACAATACACTACTAAATAACCAAGAGATCACTGAAGAAATCAAAGAGGAAATCAAAAAATACTTAGAAATAAATGACAATGAAAACACAACGACCCAAAACCTATGGGATGCAGCAAAAGCAGTTCTAAGAGGGATGTTTATAGCAATACAATCCTATTTCAAAAAACAAGAAACATCTCTAATAAAATCCCTAACCTTACACCTAGGGCAATTAAAGAAAAACAAACAAACAAAAAACCCCCAAAGTTAGCAGAAGAAAAGAAATCATAAAGATCAGATTAGAAATAAATGAAAAAGAAATGAAGGAAACAATAGCAAAGATCAATAAAACTAAAAGCTGGTTCTTTGAGAAGATAAACAAAATTGATAAACCATTAGCCAGACTCAACAAGAAAAAAAAGGGAAAAGACTCAAATCAACAGAATTAGAAATGAAAAAGAAGTGATAACTGAAACTGCAGAAATACAAAGGCTCATGAGACATTTCTACAGGCAACTATGTGCCAATAAAATGGACAACCTGGAAGAAATGGACAAATACTTAGAAAAGCACAAACTTCCAAGACTGAACCAGGAAGAAACAGAAAATACAAACAGAACAATCACAAGCACTGAAATTGAAACTGATTAAAAATCCTCCAACAAACAAAAGCCAAAGACCAAATGGCTTCACAGGCAAATTCTATCAAACATTTAGAGAAGAGCTAACACCTATCCTTCTCAAACTCTTCCAAAATATAGCAAAGGGATGAACACTCCCAAATTCATTCTACAAGGCTACCATCACCCTGATAGCAAAACCAAAGATGTCACAAAAATAGAATACTACGGGCCAATATCCATGATGAACATACATGCAAAAATCCTCAACAAAATACTAGCAAACAGAATCCAACAGCACATTAGTAAGATCATACACCATGACCAGGTGGGGTTTATCCCAGGAATACAAGGATTCTTCAATATACAGATCAATCAATGTGATACACCATATTAACAAATTGAAGGATAAAAAGCATATGGTAATCTCAATAGATGCAGAAAAAGCTTTTAACAAAATTCAACACACATTTACAACAAACACCTTCCAGAAAGAAGGCATAGAGGGAACCTACCTCAACATAATAAAGGCCATATATGACAAACCCACAGCCAACATCATTCTCTGTGGTGAAAAACTGAAACCATTTCCACTAAGATCAGGAACAAGACAAGGTTGCACACTCTCATCACTATTATTCAATATAGTTTTGGAAGTTTTAACCATAGCAATCAGAGAAGAAAAAGAAATAAAAGGAATCCAAATCAGAAAAGAAGAAGTAAAGCTGCCACTGTTTGCAGATGACATGACACTATACATAGAGAATCCTAAAGATGCTACCAGAAAACTACTAGAGCTAATCAATGAATTTGGTAGAGTAGCAGGATACAAAATTAATGCACAGAAATCTCCTGCATTCCTATACACTAATGATGAAAAATCTGAAAGAGAAATTAAGTAAACCCTCCAAATTATCATTGCAACAAATAGAACAAAATACCTAGGAATAAACCTACCTAAGGAGACAAAAGACCTGTAAGCAGAAAACTGTAAGACACTGATGAAAGAAATTAAAGATGACACAAACAGATGGAGAGATATATACCATGTTCTTGGATTGGAAGAATCAACATTGTGAAAATGACTATCAAACTACCAATGGTGTTTTTCACAGAATTAGAACAAAAAATTACACAATTTGCATGGAAATACAAAAGACCCCAAATAGCCAAAGCAATCTTGAGAAAGAAAGATGGAGCTGGAGGAATCAGGCTTCCAGACTTCAGACTATACTACAAAGCTACAGTAATCAAGACAGTAATGGTACTGGCACAAAAACAGAAATATAGATAAATGGAACAGGACAGAAAGCCCGGAGATAAACCACGCACATATGGTTACCTTATATTTGATAAAGGAGGCAAGAATATACAACGGAGAAAAGACAGCCTCTTCAATAAGTGATGCTGGGAAAACTGGACAGCTACATGTAAAAGAATAAAATTAGAACATTCCCTAACACCATACACAAAAATAAACTCAAAATGGATTCAAGACCTAAATGTAAGACCAGACACCATAAAACAGAGGAAAACACAGGCAGAACAATCTATGACATAAATCACAACAAGATCCTTTTTGACTCACCTCCTAGAGAATTGGAAATAAAAACAAAAATAAACAAATGGGACCTAATGAAACTTAAAAGTTTTTGCACAGCAAAGGAAATCATAAACAAGACAAAAAGGCAACCTTCAGAAAGGGAGAAAATATTTGCAAACCGAGCAACTGACAAAGGATTAATCTCTAAAATATACAAGCAGCTCATGCAGCTCAATATCAAAAAAAAAACAAACAACCCAATCCAAAAATGGGCAGAAGACCTAAATAGACATTTCCCCAAAGAAGATATACAGATTGCCAACAAACACCTGAAAGGATGCTCAATATCACTAATCATTAGAGAACTGCAAATCAAAACCACAATGAGGTATCACTTCACACCAGTCAGAATGGCCATCATCAAAACCTCTACAAACAATAAATGCTGAAGAGGGTGTGGAGAAAAGGGAACCCTCTTGCACTGTTGGTGGGAATGTAAATTGATACAGCCACTATGGAGAACAGTATGGAAGTTCCTTTAAAAACTAAAATTAGAACTACCATACCACCCGGCAATCCCACTACTGTGCGTATACCCTGAGAAAGCCATAATTCAAAAAGAGTCATGTACCACAATGTTCACTGCAGCTCTATTTACAATAGCCAGGACACGGAATCAACCTAAGTGTCCATCAACAGATGAATGGATAAAGAAGATGTGGCACATATACACAATGGAATATTACTCAGCCATAAAAAGAAATTAAATTGAGTTATCTGTAATGAGGTGCATGGACCTAGAGTCTGTCATACAGAGTGAAGTAAGTGAGAAAGAGAAAAACAAATGCCATATGCTAACACATATATATGGAATCTTAAAAAAAAATGGTTCTGAAGAACCTGGGGCAGGACAGGAATAAAGACACAGACACAAAATATGGACTTGAGGACTTGGGGAGGGGGAAAGGTAAGCTGGAAAGAAGTGAGAGAGTGGCATGGACATATACACACTACCAAATGCAAAATAGATAGCTAGCGGGAAGCAGCTGCATAGCACAGGGAGATCAGCTCAGTGCGTTGTGACCACCTAGAGGGGTAGGATAGGGAGGGTGGGAGGGAGACTCAACAGGGAGGGGATATGGGGATATATGTATATGTATAGCTGATTCACTTTGCTATACAGCAGAAACTAACACAACATTTTAAAGCAATTATACTCCAATGAAGATGTTAAAAAAAATAAAATAAAATCAGGTACATGGTAAAAAAAAAAAAAAAAAATAGAGAGAGAGCATAGTGACTTGTGGAACAACTTTAAGCAATTTAATGCATGTATAATCAGATCACCAGAGAAACAACAATGGGGGAAATTTTGTTGAATAATTATTGAAAATTTCCAATATTTGTTGTAGAAATGTCAACCTGCAGTTTCAAGAAGCTCAGAAAAATCCAAATAGTTTAAATACAAACCACACCTAGCACACTGTGTCAGGAGTCCCCAAGGCCACCTTTAGGCTCAATGATTTGCTGAGAGGACTCACAGGACTCAGAAAAGCTGTTATACCCATGGTCAGTTATCTCCCAGAAACCAGCCAAGGGGCGGTTCTGAAAATAGGCCTCTCTTGGGACTATGTGGGGTCTGAGCAGCCTAGGCCTGCTAGTCAACCCTTTCCTACACACATCTTAGTCAAACTGCTGAAAACTGAAGGTAAAGAAGGAAATCCTGAAAGCAGCCAGAGAAACTTGACACACTGTGTATAGGTGACAACGATATAAATTTTCTAAGTCTTCTCATCAGATACAATGAAAGTCAGATAACAATGGAATTACATCTTTAAAATGCTGAAAGGTAATAAAAACCGCCAGCCGAAACCTCTTTATCCAGTGAAATCATCTTTCAGAAAAGATGGTGAATAAAGGCATTTTGGGGAAAATGACATCTGATAAAATTTCCCACAATTTCAAAGGAAGGACTTTAGGCTGAAGGGAAATGATACTAGACGGATACTCGAATATACAGAAAGGAAGAAAAGGCATTATAAATAGTAAATATGAGGGAAAATATAAAAGACAAAAGTTTCTTTTGAGTAAAAAAAAGACAATGAAGGGGCTTCCCTGGTGGCACAGTGGTTGAGAGTCCGCCTGCCGATGCAGGGGACGCGGGTTTGAGCCCTGGTCTGGCAGGATCCCACATGCCACGGAGTGGCTGGGCCCGTGAGCCATGGCTGCTGAGCCTGCGCGTCTGGAGCCTGTGCTCCACAACGGGAGAGGCCACAACACTGAGAGGCCCGTGTTCCGCAAAGAAAAAAAAAAAAAAATGAAGGAGCGCTGTCACAGCTAATCAACCAATACTAACAGCAGTACTATTCCTCCCAGCAGACATCTGTGCAAAGGACTAAAAGCAGAATTACCAAGGAACTGATATACAGTTAGTTGAAATGTGGGCAATTATAACTAAAAGGGATGAAAATTAGCTTACTAACATCCCTAAAGTACAACTTTCAAAACTGGATTGAGCAGTAACCTTGTGTAAGTCTTGAGGCAAACAAATCAGGCTAACACGGGATGACTGAAAACAGGACATCTCTCTTCACATTGAGTATTTAGCAGACTGCACAGCACAGGAAAAATCTGTACAAACTGCAGTTAACCAAAAAATTCCTCCTGACGGTAATTAAAGAGGCTTTAATTCATAACAAATCAAATTTAAGCACCAAAAGCAGTTCTAACCTAAATCATTCAGAATACAACCAATACTATAGTAATAGGAGTCATATTCTCTCATAAAACACATATTACAAAGTCCAAAGTCTTTAATTTTTTTTTTTTTTTTTTTTTTTTTTTTGCAGTACGCGGGTCTCTCACTGCTGTGGCCTCTCCCATTGTGGAGCACAGGCTCAGCAGCCATGGCTCACGGGCCCAGCTGCTCCACGGCATGTGGGATCTTCCCAGACCGGGGCACGAACCCATGTCCCCTGCATCGGCAGGCAGACTCTCAACCACTGCACCACCAGGGAAGACCCGAAGTCTTTAAATTTTTGAGAGAACTCTTTCCCCCCCTTTTTTTTTCAGAGAAGGAAGTTTACTTTTATTTTACACACAATTCTAAGCTTGCCCATAGCAGAGTAAATGCAACAAATTAGAGAGAGGAACGGGTACCATTAGGAGCTGATACCTGCTGGGGAAAAATAGTCACTTAGAGCCTGAGCAAAGACATCAGAAAAATACTTGAAAAAACTCAAATTTAAGAATTCAAAAAAAAGGAATACTGAGGGAATAAAACACTTTACACTTAAATAAAATGCTGAAATATCCCCCCAAAACAGTAAAACTTGTGGTTTAATATTTCAGTTAAAGAAATTCAAATCAACTGTGATGCGTTTGAGAAAATAAACGCCTTTACATGTCCCAGATTTTGGCATTTAAGTGTATAAGTTTCTGTTACTTAGGGAATGTACTTGTGTGCCCTTCCCCACAGCCAGATGACCCTGTGCTACCTTAAGTACATATGCCTATTTGGCTCACACATGACACATGAATGCATTCACACATTACACACATTCAGAAAAATTCACTGACCATCAAGCCAAAAGAAGGAAACTCATTCTCATGTTGTAAATACCAATTCATTTCCGGATCAAAAAACCAATTTTTTTCAGAAAACCACATAAAACATATCTTTACATCAAATTATATGTTGTGGAATATATGGCAAATATCCTACAATTAAAGAAGAACAAGATATTGACTTTTTAAAGAAACTGATTATTTTTAACACTAAGAAACCTAGTGACCATTTCAGTTTACATGGCAGAAGAAAAATACATCAGGCAACTCCAACCACTAGAGGAATATTAATAATTGATAGCTTATAAATCTGTTAACAGCTTTTTTGCCATGACACAGCAGTTTTTCACAAAAAGATCACTAACTGCTTACAACTAGGCCCAGAAACAAACATTTGCATATATGGGCGAATTATTTTTGACAAGGGTGACAAAGCCATTCAATGTGGGAAAAGAACAGTCTTTTTAGCAAGTGCTGCTGGAAAAACTTAATATCTACATGCAAAAGAATGAAGTTGGCCTTTACCTAACACCATATACAAAAGTTAACTCAAAATGGATCAAACACCTAAACATAAGAGCTAAAACTATAAAACACTTAGAAGAAGGCTTAAGGCAGATACTTTAGAACACTGGATTTAGCAAAGATTTCTTGGATATGACAACAAAGGCACAGGCAACACAAGAAAAAATAGACAAATTGGACTTCATGAAAATTTTAAAATTTTGTGCATTCAAAGGACATTATCAACAGAGTGAGAAAGTAACCCACAGAATGGAAGAACATATTTGCAGATATCTGATAAGGGATTAATATCCAGAATATACAGAGAACTCCTAAATGTCACCAACAAAAAAAATAATCAATTCAATTCAAACATGGGCAAAGGACTTGAAAGACATTTCTCTAAAGAAGATAGATGAATGGAAAATAAGCACATGAAAAAATGCTCAAATCACTGATCATTAGGAAAATGAAATCAAAACCACAGTGAGGTATCACCTCACAACCATTAGGATGGCTACTTTAAAAAAAAAAACAAAAGAAAAAACAGAAATAACAAATGTTAGCAAGGATGTAGAGAAATTGGAACCCTTGGACATGGTTGGTAGGAATGTAAAATGATACAGCTGCTGTGGAAACCAGCATGATAGTTTCTAAAAAAACTAAAAATATGATCTAGTGATTCCACTTCTGGGTATATACCCAAACTTGAAAGCAGGGTCTCAAAGAGGTATTTGTATACCCATATTCATAGCAGTATTATTCACAGTAGCTAAAACATGGAAGGAACATAAGTGTTCACTGACAGAAGACTCGATAAGCAAAATGGAATATTATTCAGTCATAAAAGAGAAGGAAATTCTGACATATGCTACAGCATCGATAAACCCTGAGGACTTTATGCTAACTGAAATAAGCCATCACATAAAGAATAATATTGTATGATTCCACTTATGTGAAGTACCTAGAGTAGTCAAAATTATAGAGACAGAAAGAATGGTAGCTTACAGGGGCTGGAGGGGGTGGGGAATTGGGAGTTATTGTTTAATGGCTATAGAATTTCAGTTTTACATGATGAAAAAACTTCTAGAGATGAAGGGTGGTGATGGTTGCACAACAATATGAATGTACTTAATACCAATGAACTTGAAAATGGTAGCAAAGGTAAATTTTATATTATGTACATTTTATAACAATTTTTAAAATGTTAAAAATGGAAACCTTCTGTCCGAAAATATTTACAACCTGAATTCAGGCAGAGAGCTGTGAATTTACCATCTCTTATTTAAATAATTCTCTACCTGTAATTAGGCTCCAGCTCCTCCCTTTTCCTCCCTCTTACTTCTACCAAACCTTTAATCTTTCCCCTCTCTACCCTCTGCACAAAGTTCTCCTGGTCATATGTGAAGAAGTAGTTTATTCACATAATGAAAAATGTCCTCAGAAATTCAGCCCTCCTTTGTCTAACATAAGACAGATTCAGTGCTGGCTTTTCAGGAAAGTGGAGGTTTATGTGTAGTTTCACAGAGCAGCCTTTGAAGGCCTGGCAATGCAAGAAAAGGCAGTTTCAGTCCATCTGCCTGACATAAAATCATGCACAAGATAGACTGTGCAAGGTAAATTGAAGTATTAATTACCAACAGGCAAAATATATAAGAAGCCAAAGAAAATCAAGGCACGTTTCAACCCTGGCCCTCAGAGTTTCTGGGCCTCCATGTCTATTTCTTGATGAGCAAAAATGTTAACACAGAGACATACTACCTGCACCGTACAGGTAAGATTTGAGCAAAGTGAAAGTTTCAGGTTCAGTTCCTATTCTTTCTGATGAACTGAGAAATTTGTTTCCTTTTGGATCTAGACTGAGTGGGTATCAAACTCTGTTATGAGTTCTTCAACACACTGCATTCTAGGACCTCCACAGGCAAATGCAGAGAAGTTATTTAACAGAGCAGAGTAATAGAAAGCAGGAAACGTTGGGGAGGAAAAAGAATGAAAACAAGTTTGTAAAGTTTTACAGTACTTTGAACTTATGCCCATTTCTGAACACGAGGTGAAATTATTATAGGGCAGTACGTCCTTTGCTGTCTTTCAAAGTACATCATGCTCAACTGAATGGCAGTTCACAAAGAAATACGGGTGGCCAATAACCTGAAAAATGATGCAACTTCATCTGTAATAAGAAAATATACAAAGGAAAATAATATCACATTTCATGTTTCAAACTTAGAAAAGAATTTGCTTAATGATAATCATAAATTCTGGCAAGAATACAGCAAAACAAATATTCTCCCACACTACCAGTGACAAAGCAATTTATACTTCTGACGGAGAGCAATTTGGCAGTAGATAAGAAGAGCCTTAGAAATACTCTATTTCTTCATCCAGTAGGTATAATTCTAGAAATTTAACCTAAGGGATTAATCTGCATTATGTCCAAAGACTGACTTAAATTAAAGGGAAAAAAAGACAGGATACAGGGAATCTGAATAACAGAACACAGGTAAACTTTTATATGATGGAAGCCATGGAAAAAAATCAAATGCATCAAAAATTTTCAGTAAAAAGTTTTAGGTGAAAATTTGAATAAAGATTACTTTACGTCCTATTAAGTTTCTGACAGTTTACTGTGACTTTAATAACTTTTTTTAAATGATAGTTCAGAAATGGAGGAAGATTCATGGATTTATTGAATCATCTGTTATAGCACTGCTACTTGCTCATCCAAACACTTCTGAGATTCCGACAATTGAAATTTATTTATTTTGATCTTAATTTATTGGAATAAGGGAATTATTTTGGGGGAAATGTACATACACTAAAATCAAATGAAAATATACTATAACTAATTCTTATATTTGTGGTCATTTGGCAAAAACAAACATACAAACCAAACCCCAAAATACCTATCAGTTGGTTAGGTTGTCATAAAATGATGCTTTGAAAAACAAGCTTTCTCTAGCATGGTTATGGGCTGAATTGTTTTTCCCAAATTCATACGTTGAAGCCCTAATGCCTCATACCTCAGCATGTAACTGTATTTGGAGAATAGGGCCTTTGAAGACGTGAATAAGTTAAAATGAGGCCATTAAGGTGGGCTCAAACCCAATCCAACTGGAATCCTTAGAGGAAGAAGAGACTAGAACATGTGGAGACACCATGGATGCACAGGCACAGAGGAAAGACCACGTGAGGACACAGCAAGACGGCTACTATTTGTGAGCCATGGAGAGAGGCCTCTGGAGGAACCAAACCTGCTGACACCCGTCTTGAACTTTTACTCTCCAGAACTGTGAGAAAATAAGTTTCTGTGTTTAAGCCACCAAGTTTGTGGTAATTTGTATGGCAGCCCTAGCAAGCTAATACAAGGATGAATCAGATCTATCCATAGCCCAGAGAAATTTTAATCACTGAAAACATGTAATCATAACTTTAAAGTTCCAAAATACTTTATAACAATAATTCTCAAGTTACCCACAGTGAAGGACCCGTTTTTTTTTTTTAATTTCAAGCTCATTGTAGACCAATAATTTGTAAAATACAAAATCACATGCCTAGATGTTGCAGCAATGTCAAATTACTATAAAAGTTCCTAAACAGGGCTTCCTTGGTGGCGCAGTGGTTGAGAGTCCGCCTGCCGATGCAGGGGACACGGGTTCATGTCCTGGTCCAGGAGGATCCCACATACCGCGGAGTGGCTGGGCCCGTGAGCCATGGCCGCTGAGTCTGCGCGTCCGGAGCCTGTGCTCCGCAACGGGAGAGGCCACAACAGTAAGAGGCCCGCGTACCGCCAAAAAAAAAAAAAAAAGTTCCTAAACATTCTCGAAGTCTGTACAAAGTTTTTTCACAAACTGGTAACAAATAGTACCGGACTAAAACTGCTTTAAAGCTCATTTTGTCCAAACCCTTCAATTTACAGCTAAGAAATCTGAGGTCTTGAGAAGTTCAACAACCAACTCAATATCACGAAGCTTGTTAGATCTCCATATAGCAATCATGCTTCATTCAGCCTTAAATAATTCACCAAACTCCTCACTCCATTTCCTTTCCAGCTATGCTAATACCACCCAGATTTCTCTGTTTTTCCTACTAGATATGTCCACTCCTGACATCACTAATGCTTAGGAAAACTGAGTCATTTAATTATCTTATTCAGAAATTCTACCTCTTCTCTCAGTAAATGACCTTTGCCACCTTGAGATACTCCTGCCTTCTGTACAGACATCTTGTTTCCATGTACTTGAAACACATCTTATTATCGATCCTCTTGTGAAATCTTCCCTTCATTTTCCACCTTTGATATGCCTGAGCTTTTGTACACTCTCTAAATTTATTCTTTAATCTTTTCCAGCCTCTTCTGTCCCAAATGTTTTCTATCTTGCATATGCCTCTTGTTCAACCCTGATTACTCTCAGCCCTGCTCCTTCATTTACATGGTCTCTGTAAAGCCTGTATTGTGTTTATCATTCAATGATTTGCATAGCCCCTGGGCATATATTAATTTTTGTTCAAATGCTTGCCATTTCCCTCTGCTTCCTTACTTCCATCGACATGCCTTATTTGTTCTCAATCATCACAGCCCATATTCTTTAAAAGATTGATTCCATAGGCAGTGTTTTTTTATATATTATTCTTCAAAGTTTTAACAATAATCTTGATGAGCATTTATTCATAACTCTAAAATTATCCCCACTTCTTGCTTGTGAGTAATAATGGTACCTGTCATCTTTTTCCAGTGGTTTTGTAGCTAATCACTTCTATGATGCTGGGCTAGTCATTTAAATCCTGTAGGCCTCTTTCCTTATCTGTAATATCAAATGGTTGAACTAAATATTTTACAGGTCCCATCTGATATTAAAATCAAAATTCTAAATGTTGACTCTGTCACTCATCTATCTCTGAGAGAGAAAGTTTAATCAATCAGAACTTTTGGAATATTCTATTGCTTCTCCAGTCATCCAATCCTACCCATCTTTCAAGGTCAATATCAGATCTCACAGCGCCAGTAAGTCATACCAAATTATTGCAGCCAACATTTATTTCTCCATATTATAATTTCTCAGAGTCATGTCTCATATTGATCATTTAGCCTTTAAATAGCCATTCAAGAATGTACCTAAGTGTATTGTCTCATCAATGAATATTCTTTGAAGTGAATAACCAATATATATATTATGTTAAACTATATGAAATTGCCTTTTTTGTAAGTAAAAAGATTAAACATCAACTACTTCATTTTTTCAACCTAATATATAAATGTTAGTTAATTAGAACTCGATTGAACACCTACAATTAGACATTATGCTACTGTCATATACAGTGTTTCATTTAATAGTGAAGATAGAGAGATTGCTTCAAGATGGTGGAACAGAAGGACATGCTCTCACTCCCTCTTTCAAGAACACCGGAATCACAACTAACTGCTGAAAAATCATCGACAGGAAGACACTGGAACTCACCAAAAAAGATTCTCCACATTCAAAGACAAAGGAGAAGCCACAGTGACACGGTAGGAGGGGCGCTATCACAACAAAATCAAATCCCATAACTGCTGGTGGGTGGCTCACAAACTGGAGAACACTTATACCACAGAAGTCCACCCACAGAGTGAAGGTTCTGAGCCCCACATCAGGCTTCCCAATTTGGGGGCCTGGAAACGGGTGGAGGAATTCCTGGAGAATCAGACTTTGAAGGGTAGTGGGATTTGATTTGATTGCAGGACTTCAGCAGGACTGGGGGAAACAGAGACTCCACTCCTGGAGGGAACACACAAAGAAGTGTGTGCATCAGGACCCAGGGAATGGAGCAGTGACCCCATAGGAGGCTGAACCAGACCTACCTGCTAGTGCTGGAGGGTCTCCTGTAGAGGTGGGGGCAGCCGTGGCTCAGCAAGGGACAAGGACACTGGCAGCACAAGTTCTGGCAAGTACTCCTTGGCGTGAGCCCTCCCAGAGTCCACCATTAACCCCATCAAAGAGCCCCGGTACGCTCTAGTGTTGGGTGGCTGCAGGCCAAACAAACAACAGGCAGGTAACCCAGCCACACCCATCAGCAGACAAGTGGATTAAAGTTTTACTGAGTTCTGCCCACCAGAACAACAGCCAGCTCTACCTACCACCAGTCTCTCCCATCAGGAAACTTCAACAAGCCTCTGAGACAGCTTCATCCACCAGAGGAAAGATAGCACAAGCAAGAAGAATTACAATCCTGCAGCCTATGGAACAAAAACCACATTCAAAGAAAGAGAGACAAGATGAAAAGGCAGAGGGCTACATACCAGATGAAGGAACAAGATAAAACCCCAGAAATACAACCAAATGAAATGGAGAGAGGCAAGCTTCCTATCTCCATTATTCTGAAAAGGAATTCAAAATAATGATAGTGTGGCTTCCCTGGCAGCGCAGTGGTTGAGAGTCCGCCTGCCGATGCAGGGGACACGGGTTTGTGCCCCGGTCTGGGAGGATCCAACATGCCGCGGAGTGGCTGGGCCCGTGAGCCATGGCCGCTGAGCCTGCGCGTACGGAGTCTGTGCTCCGCGATGGGAGAGGCCACAACAGTGAGAGGCCCACGTACCGCAAAAAACAAACAAACAAACAAAAAAAGAATAATGATAGTGAAGATGATCCAGGACCTTGGAAAAAGAATGGAGGCAAAGACCAAGAAGATGCAAGAAATGATTAATAAACATCTAGAAGAATTAAAGAACAAACAAACAGAGATGAAGAATACAATAACTGAAATGAAAACTACACTAGAAGGAATCAATAGCAGAATAACTGAGGCAGAAGAACAGATAAGTGACCTGGAAGACAGAATGGTGGAATTCACTGCTGCTGAACAGAATAAAGAAAATGAATGAAAAGAAATGAAGACAGCCTAAGAGACCTCTGGGACAACATTAAACACAACAACATTTGCATTATAGGGGTCCCAGAAGGAGAAGAGAGAGAGAAAGGACCAGAGAAAATATTTGAACAGATTATAGTTGAAAACTTCCCTAACATGGGAAAGGAAATAGCAACCCAAGTTCACAAAGCGCAGAGAGTCCCATACAGGATAAACCCAAGGAGAAACACGCCGAGACACATAGTAATCAAACTGGCAAAAATTAAAGACAAAGAAAAATTATTGAAAGCAGCAAGGGAAAAATGACAAATAACATACAAAGGAACTCCCATAAGGTTAACAGCTGATTTCTCAGCAGAAACTCTACAAGCCAGAAGGGAGTGGCATGATATACTTAAAGTGACGAAAGGGAAGAACGTACAACCAAGATTACTCTACCCAGCAAGGATCTCATTCAGATTCCATGGAGAAATCAAAAAGCTTTACAGATAAGCAAAAGCTAAGAGAATTCAGCACCACCAAACCAGCTCTGCAACAAATGCTAAAGGAACTTCTTTAAGTGGGAAACACAAGAGAAGAAGAGGACCTACAAAAACAAACCCAAAACAATTCAGAAAATGGTAATAGGAACATGCATATTGATAATTACCTTAAACATGAATGGATTAAATGCTCCAACCAAAAGACACAGGCATGCTGAATGAATACAAAAACAAGACCCATATATATGTTGTCTACAAGAGACCCATTTCAGACCTAGGGACACATACAGACTGAAAGTGAGGGAATGGAAAAAGACATCCCATACAAATGGAAATCAAAAGAAAGCTGGAGTACAAATACTCATATCAGATAAAACAGACTTTAAAATAAAGAATGTTACAAGAGACAAGGAAGGACACTACATAATGATCAAGGGATCAATCCAAGAAGAAGATATAACAGTTATAAATATATATGCACCCAACATAGGAGCACCTCAATACATAAGGCAACTGCTAACAGCTCTAAAAGAGGAAATCAACAGTAACACAATAATAGTGGGGGACTTTAACACCTCACTTACAGCAATGGACAGATCATCCAAACTGAAAATTAAGAAGGAAACACAAGCTGTAAATGACACAATAGACCAGATAGATTTAATTGATATTTATAGGACATTCCATCCAAAAACAGCAGAGTACACTTTCTTCTCAAGTGCACACAGAACGTTCTCCAGGATAGATCACATCTTGAGTCACAAATCAAGCCTCAATAAACTTAAGAAAAGTGAAATCATATCAAGCATCTTTTCTGACCACAACACTCTGAGATTAGAAATTAATTACAGGGAAGAAAACATAAAAAATACAAACACATGGAGGCTAAACAATACATTACTAAATAACCAAGAGATCACTGAAGAAATCAAAGAGGAAATAAAAAAATACCTAGAGACAAATGACAATGAAAACACGATGATCCAAAACCTATGGGAGGCAGCAAAAGCAGTTCTAAGAGGAAGTTTATAGCTACACAAGCCTACCTCAAGAAACAAGAAAAATCTCAAATAAACAATCTAACATTACACCTAAAGGAACTAGAGAAAAAAGAACAAACAAAACACAAAGTTAGCAGAAGGAAAGAAATCATAAATATCAGAGCAGAAATAAATGAAATAGAAATAAAGAAAACAATAGCAAAGATCAATGAAACTAAAAGCTGGTTCTTTGAGAAGATAAACAAAATTGATAAACCATTAGCCAGACTCATCAAGAAAAAGAGGGAGAGGACTCAAATCAATAAAACTAGAAATGAAAAAGGAGAAGTTACAACAGACACCACGGAAATACAAAGCATCCTAAGAGACTACTACAAGCAACTCTATGCCAATAAAATGGACAATCTGGAAAAAATGGACAAATTCTTAGAAAGGTATAACCTTCCAAGACTGAACCAGGAAGAAATAGAAAGTATAAACAGACCAATCATGAGTAATGAAATTGAAACTGTGATTTAAAATCTTCCAACAAATAAAAGTCCAGGGCCAGATGGCTTCACAGGTGAATTCTATCAAACATTTAGAGAAGAGCTAACACCCATCCTTCTCAAACTCTTCCAAAAAACTGCAGAGGAAGGAACACTCCCACACTCATTCTATAAGGCCACCATCGCCCTGTTACCAAAACCAAACAAAGATACTACAAAAAAGGAAAATTACAGACCAATATCACTGATGAATATAGATACAAAAGTCCTCAAGAAAATACTAGCACACAGAATCCAACAACACATTAAAAGGATCATACACCATGATCAAGTGGGATTTATCCCAGGGATGCAAGAATTCTTCAATATATGCAAATCAATCAATGTGATACGCCATATTAACAAATTGAAGAATAAAAACCGTATGATCATCTCAACAGATGCAGAAAAAGCTTTTGACAAAATTCAACACCCATTTATGATAAAAACTCTCCAGAAAGCAGGCATAGAGGGAACTTACTTCAACATAATAAAGGCCATATATGACAAACCCACATCCAACATCATTCTCAATGGTGAAAAACTGGAAAGCATTTCCTTTAAGATCAATAACAAGACAAGGATGTCCACTCTCACCACTATTATTCAACATAGCTTTGGAAGTCCTAGCCACGGCAATCAGAGAAGAAAAAGCAATAAAAGGAATCCAAATTGGAAAAGAAGAAGTAAAACTGTCACTGTTTGCAGATGACATGACACTATACATAGAGAATCCTAAAGATGCTACCAGAAAACTACTAGAGCGAATCAAAGAATTTGGTAAAGTTGCAGGACACAAAATTAATGCACAGAAATCTCTTGCATTCCTATACACTAATGATGAAAAATCTGAAAGAAAAATTAAGCAAACATTCCCATTTATCATTGCAACAAAAAGAATAAAATACCTAGGAATAAACCTACCTAGGGAGACAAAAGACCTGTATGCAGAAAACTATGACACTGATGAAAGAAATTAAAGATGATACCAACAGATGGAGAGATATACCATGTTCTGGGATTGGAAGAATCAATATTGTGAAAATGACTATACTACCCAAAGCAATCTACAGATTCAATGCAATCCCTATCAAATTACCAATGGCATTTTTTACAGAATTAGAACAAAAAATCTTAAAATGTGTATGGAGACACAAAAGACCCCAAACAGCCAAAGGAGTCTTGAGGAAAAAAAACGGAACTGGAGGAATCAGGCTCCCTGACCTCAGACTATACTACAAAGCTACAGTAATCACGACAATATGGTACTGGCACAAAAACAGAAATACAGATCAATGGAACACGATAGAAAGCCCAGAGATAAATCCATGCATCTATGGTCAACTAATCTATGACAAAGGAGGCAAGGATTTACAATGGAGAGAAGACAGTCTGTTCAGTAAGTGTTGCTGGGAAAACTGGACAGCTACATGTAAAAGAATGAAATTAAAACACTCCCTAACACCATACACAAAAATAAACTCAAAATGGATTCAAGACCTAAATATAAGACTGGACACCATAAAACTCTTATAGGAAAACATAGGCAGAACACTCTTTGACATAAATCACAGCAAGATCTTTTTTGATCCACCTCCTAGAGTAATGGAAAGAAAAACAAAAATAAACAAATGGGACCTAATGAAACTTAAAAGCTTTTGCAAAGCAAAGGAAACTATAAACAAGATGAAAAGACAAACGTCAGAATGGGAAAAAATATTTGCAAATGAGTCAAGGGACAAAGAACTAATCTCCAAAATATATAAACAGCTCATGCAGCTCAATATTAGAAAAACAAAAAACCCAATCCAAAAATGGGCAGAAGATCTAAATAGACATTTCTCCAAAGAGGACATACAGATAGCCAAGAAGCACACGAAAAGCTGCTCAACATCACTAATTATTAGAGAAATGCAAATCAAATCTATAATGAGGTATCATCTCACACCAGTTAGAATGGGCATCATCAGAAAATCTACAAACAACAAACGCTGGAGAAAAGGGAATCCTCTTGCACTGTTGGTGGGAATGTACATTGATACAGCCACTATGGAGAACAGTATGGAGGTTCCTTAAAGAACTAAAAATAGAATTACCATATGACCCAGCAATCCCACTACTGGGCATAAACCCAGAGAAAACCATAATTCAAAAAGACACATGCACCCCAATGTTCACTGCAGCACTATTTACAACAGCCAGGTCATGGAAGCAACCTAAATGCCCATCGACAGACGAATGGATAAAGAAGATGTGGTACATATATACAATGGAATATTACTCAAGTCATAAAAAGCAAAGAAATTGGGTCATTTTTAGAGACGTGGATGCATCTAGAGACTGTCATACAGTGTGAAGTAAGTCAGAAAGAGAAAAACAAATATCGTATTTTAACGCATGTATGTGGAACCTAGAAAACGGTACAGATGAACCAGTTTGCAGAGCAGAAATTGAGATACAGAAGTAGAGAACAAATGTATGGACACCAAGGGTGGAAAGCAGTGGGGGGGTGAGGGTGGTGGTGCTATGAATTGGGAGAGTGGGATTGACATATATACACTGATGTGTATAAAGTGGATGACTGATAAGGAAAAAAAAATTTAAACATTTAAAAAGAAAAAGAAAATAACAGGACACATGTGACTAGGGAAGGAGATCTTTTCTGAGAGTCAGGTCCTTAAGTATCACAAGTACAGCTGCTAAAATCAATCTAATTTAACCCTAAATTAAATATTCCCGTGCTAGTGAGACCTCTGCATAAAGAAGAGGTACATTGTTCTTTCTCGTGTAGGAAAAATATGGCTTGTTTTGAAGTTCAGGACAATAATATCCAGAAATAAAATTTGCTATGTCTATATTTCTACATAATCCTTCTTATGAACTACTTCTCTCTGATTCCTTCAATAAGAGAAAAATTCTGAAAAGTGAGAATAATAGAGGTAATAGCTGATACTAGATGAGTTTGTGTCATTTATTTCACAAGACAGCTTAAAGGAACTGTATTTGCACAACTGAAAAATATCTACCCTATTGTTGGTGTATATGTTTAAGCTAGAATCCTAAGAGTCTACCCTGATGTTTATTTTTTTTTTAAAAAGTGAAGATAGTCTAATGAGTTAAGAACTGTTGTCTCCATTTTACAAACAAGGGAACTGAGGCTAAAGGGGTTTACATAATTTGCCAAGATCATATAGTTCAAAATAGATAGAACCAGGATTTAGAGTCTGGTCTAGTCTGACTCTACAATTCTTATTTCTTTCTCAAATTTTGTAGAATATTGTGCAGTGCAGGTAAATACTGATCTCCAGTTTAGATTAGAGAACACGATTTTAGAAAAACATGAAAACAAACAAACCCCTTTGAATGTCATTTGGTGCTTTGCAACAAAGAACAAGCATTTGTAAGTTGAGATGGTAATTTGGTTTCTGTGCTGACTCTCTCTAGAAATATGACTAAGATTTTAATTAATTTAGCCAATAACCACTTTCCTATTGCCAAAGACCTTCACAGAAACATAAATCAGTACCTCCCCTTCCAAATGGTTAAATAATGGTATATTATTCTGTAATGTTGTATACAGCAATTTAAAATATAAGTTGGTAGCTCTGTGTGTACTAACACAGAAGGACATATATGATATAGTGTTGAGTAAAGAAAGAATGTTGTTGAAGAACAAAATTACAATGATTCCATTTAGAGGTTAAGAAAATCTTTAAATGTGCCTTTGTGGTAATGTGAAAATATATACATATAATTATATATTTCTGAGTATGAAGAATAATATTTAGAAGTATATATAAAGTATACAGCAAATGGTGCTTATCTCTGGAAAATTAGAGTAGGCATAGGAAGTAAAAGGCAAAGACGTTTTCTGATTTTACTTTTTAGTCATCTAAATTGTCTGCATCCTTTTTTAACAATTCTGTTCTTTTGTCTAATAGAAAAAAAAAAAAAGGAACCTTCCCTCAGTCATCCGATTTAATGATAAACTACCATTCCATATGGTTCATCTAAGTTTCTTGTGTTGCAAAAAGTACATGTTCCAACACTGGCCATAACATTGAAAACTACATTTGTCTGTGAAAACTGTTACTTGTCACACTATCTTTTTTCATATGGCATATTTCTCATTCCTACTGTGATCATTGTTGTTTTCCATTGACCAACCAGCAGTAACTTTGCAATGATTTACAAAGGGCAGACTGCCAGAGACTGATGGGAAACCCCACCTAGTCCTCACCTGGGAGCAAGATTGTCTTTATTACATAGTGAGCATTAATCTGCCCTAGGGCCTTAAAGGATAATTCCTCATAACTACATTCTCTCGTGTCTTTTAAGAATTCTCTCCTTTTTAAAATTTTTATGATACACATACTTATGGCATCAACCGTTCTGTGGCCTCAACAAAGCATGTAATAGGTTGCTCTAAAAAGATAAGTAGGATCATAACAATTCCCCTGAGAATTATCTTCCACACTGTCTAAAAATGTTTAGTCTGTTATTGTAATAAATGCAATTTCACCCATTAGGGAGGAATAGCTGCTGATAAGCGGCTTCTTTTAAAGTGAATTGTGAACTCTCATTTACGTGAGATCACTTTACTGAGATAAATATTCTCAAAAGACCCAACTGGACCACAGATTTGTTTAGGTTGAGTTCCCCAGAAACAGGAGAGAGCCTCAGACACATGTAATTTCATGAGGATGTGCTTCTCAGGAGAGCCCTACAAAGGAGTGAGGGAAGCAGAATAAGCAAGAAAAGAAAGGCTTTTAGGTAATGACTAGTCATGGCCGAATCCAGCACTGTCCCGCCTTAAGGCCGGGAGGAGAAGCTCTTTGTACCCTCTACCAGTATCAGCATCAGGTGGAAAGGGTGTCAACCCCAGAATTCTGAATAGGGAGCAGGCAGTCCCCTCGAGCAGGCTAGCTGATGTTAACCATTGGTCTCGGCACTCGAAGCAACACGGAGTATACTGACTGAAAAAGGGATCTGCACTTGTGCCCAGAACATCCACTGCCAGAGCTTCGGCGAAGCAAAGGGAGGAAGAAAGTCGGCGTAATTATGAGTTTGGGCACTAAAGAAGCCAGGAGGCAGGGACTGGACTAGGTTTTCTTCTCCTCATTAAGAAGTCACTGGAGGGTAAGGCAAAAAGGTGCTGGGAAGAGAAAAAAAAAAAAAAAAGTTGAAGAAGAAGTTAGAGAGTTCTAAAAAGAAAGCGTTACTTATTTCTTAATTTGAAAATGTAAACATAGAACTTCATTCTGTCACTGACTGGATTAGTTTTTTCCCTTTTAGAAATTAAAACCTAAGAACACTAAAGATTGAAGTATTACACACCTTCTGTCATCTATTTTGTAAGCACCACCTTAACAACCAACCTGGGACACCTTTGTGTAGTTAGAATTCACTAGACACTGCATGTTCCTTATGGCCAGGGCTCTACCAGGGAGGAGAGAACAGGCCTGCAACTGACTGTCCTCACACTTATGGATGCGCAATGACTCTGCTTGATTAATGTAACATCATAAAGCACCACCTGGAAAGAACACCTCAGCCCACTATAACCTCCTGAAAAATATCTTTCCCAGAAATATACTCACTCCTTTCAGACTCTGTGCTTTTCAGAATGATGTCAACTTACAACAGCTTCCTGACATTAATTACACGCCATCCTGTAAGTTTAGCTCTCTGAAAAGCAGCCTGAAGCTGTCAAGGAGGGTCCCATATTTTAATATCCACTTACCTTGATACCAAAGTAATTCAAAAGATACTTTCAGCTCCTCATTCCTTTTCAAACATTAGGAGGCAAGTGACCCACCATCCAATCCACAAATCTTGATTAATTTCTTCCACTTAGCGTGTCCCAATTTCTGCCAAGGTATGTGGTCTACAGATTGACAGCCTCATTAAGAGCTTATTCAAGGGCTTGATTATACAGTTTTGGAAGATTCTTGAGCCCTCGGAGTCTGAGGAGTAGAATCTCCCTCCCCTGCCCATTGCAATATCCTGTCTAATACCCAGAGGTACAGGGGTTTTGGATTTAAGGACAGTCAGTTCTCAGCCCCTGCACACAAGTTCTAGAAGCAACAGTTTCTGCCCTTAAGCTTCCTCTCCAGGAGCACCTGGGTGTCTGCCCAGTGTCACCTCTCCACAAGGGCCTCTGAGGGCTGGATAGAAGAGGAGGGCTGCAGGGAGAGGCCCATGAAGGAACCGTGTGCACAGAATCCTTATCCGGAACCATGTCCCAAAGATGTTCCCATTAGTCAAAGCCAAAGATCAAAGACAGAGGATAGATGTAACTCAACTGGTTATGAATTTCTAAACAGGGTAAATGAGGACAGAGGCCTATAGGAGAAGCTCTTTATCCCTATCTACAAAGCATACCTTGTATCCCACTGACAAACTTCCTCTTCAGTGGGAGCCAGAAAATGACCATAATAATTTAGCACGGCTAAAATGAAGTTGTAGTCTCCCACCTAAGTAGTTTGGGTCCCCCCATGTTTCTTCTGGGTCAGTCATTTAGAATTGGAAAGTACTTTTCCAGTAAAACTGTGTCAGTATGTTACTAAAGGTCTTAAAACAACTTGCCATCATGCATTTAACCGTACCACTGTAAACGCTAACAAGCTTTGGGGAGTAATCTTCAATCCTAACAACAGATTATTACCCACATTTTCAGATTCAAAAAAAAAAAAAAGAAAGAAAGCAAATGCTGAGACATAAAGAAGTAATTTTCCCAAAGTCACACAGTTAAAAAAAGGCTAAGCCAACACTGAAGTGGTTTGTCTGATCCTGTAGCAGAACTAGTAAGCACCATGCTCTACCTCTCTTAGAATTACTGCTAAGAAAACTACCCTCCCAACAGGACTAGAGCTTCCACCACATATAAGGATGTGTGATGAGAAATGAATTGATTTCCACATCGAAATGCCCAAGCCCCACGTTTTTCTGATGTCATCTCTAGAGTGAGAACAAAACCTCTCTTTCAAATTCCTCACAGCCCAACACATCCCAGTCTCAGCTCAGTAGCCATCTCTTTCTAGAAGTCTTCCCTAACCCCCTGCTCATCAGACCGGGTTGCAGGGTCCACCTTTGTCCTCCACAGCTCTCTGGATTTACCTCCGTTGCCACACTTAGCCACTGTATTATAAGCATCTCTCCCTTTTCTGTCTCTTCCACTAGATTGTGTGCTTCCTGATGGCAGGGGCTGTGCTGGTCATTCTTTTTTTTTTTTTTTTTTTTTTTTGGTATGCGGGCCTCTCACTGTTGTGGCCTCTCCCGTTGCGGAGCACAGGCTCCGGACGCGCAGGCCTAGCGGCCATGGCTCACGGGCTCAGTCGCTCCGCGGCATGTGGGATCTTCCCGGACCAGGGCACGAACCCGTGTCTCCTGCATTGGCAGGCGGATTCTCAACCACTGCGCCACCAGGGAAGCCCATGTGCTGGTCATTCTTTGGTCCCCAGTCACCTGTCTAGCAATGCACCACCTCCAACTGACTGGTCTTAACAGGGATGAAGGTTCCGAGGAGGTTGGGGAAAGGGGTGGTATGGATACTAGAATCTCCTGGAAGCCTTCTCCCCTAAGGATCCTGTTTGGTCCTAGACAGGCAGACCCCTTCTTTTCTGCTCAGGCTCAAAGATCAGTCTAAATCACCCCCATTGGTATCCCTACGCTAGCAAGGTTTTTCCGTTCCCCTTTGGTACCCTGTGGAAGGGTCACTGCAGCAGAGGAAAAGGAAGCAGGAGGTGGCACACTGTCTCTTAAATGTCTCCATGTCATTTGTTAGCATTAGTCAAATCACCCTGCCTAGGCACGAAGGGAGCTGGGAAGTCTAGCCTTCCTACGTGCCCACAAAGAAGAGAAAAACTGGAAATGGGTAACCAGCACTAATGAACCCCACCAATATCCAGAATCTAGACCTTTTCTTCCTTTGTTTCTTTTTACTGTGCAACCTAATCTTTAGATTACTTTGCAGCTGAAGAAAGACTCATTGATTACTTCTTGAAAAACTTAGAAGCAGCATCTATCTACCTCTCTTCCTTCTTGAATAAACTACTGTGATGAACATTTCCTCATAGGACTGAGGAGAAAAACCTTGAGTTAAGGATTGGAACTGGTCCTTGACTGGGGCATTGAGAGGTTATGAGAAAACAAGTATCATGGAGAAATGAAATGCTTGGAGCCACCGAAGACAGCCACCTTAATAAAAGGCAAAAAAAAAAAAAAAAAAAAAAAAAAAAACCATGGGTAATCTAATCTTGTATAGCACTTACAAAGCTTTTTTTAAAAGGGAGTGGGGACATTAGGTGATCTTTTTTATTGTGATATGGTAGAAATAACATAAAATTTACTACTTGAACCATTTTAAATTGTACAATGCAGTAGTATTAAATATCCTCAAGATGTTGAACAATCCCACCACTATCTAGATTCAGAACTTTTTCATCAACCCAAATGGAACCCTCTATCCATTAAGCAATCAGTGTCCATTTCCCCTCCCTGTCCCCTGAAAACCCTAATCTTCCTTCTATCCCTATGGATTTTCCTATTTTGGATATTTCACAGAAATGGGATGATATAATATGTGGCCCAGATGATATAATTCTGGCTTCTTTCATTTAGCATGTTTTCAAGACTTATCCGTGCCATACCATGTATTAGCACTTCATTTGTTTTCAGGGCTGGACAATATTCTATAGTATGGATATATCATAATTTATTTACTTATCACTTGATGGACATTTGGGCTGTTTCCACTTTGGGCTATTGTGAATAGCCAAACATTCACGTACAAGTTTTTGTTTGAACAATTGTTTTCTACTAATTTGGGTACATATCTAGGAGTGGAATTGCTGGGTCATATGCTAATTCATATGCTAATTCCATTCTATGTTGAAGACTCTACAAAGCTTTTTAACATTATTATATTTAATCTTCCCAGCATCCCTGAGTAATGTATTATTATCTCCATTTTACAAATGAGGGAAGCTCAAAGGCATTAAGTGAATCACCAAACTAAGCCTTGATTCTCCAACCTACAATAAGCACTTCGTAAGACCACAGTGAAAAACAAAATGAGTCAGACTTATATCTAGATGTATTTTTCCTTCACCTTAAAAACATGATGAATCTTAAAACAGAACATTCTGTAACAGTGGCAGAATACCACAGACTCCAGGATAAGGGAAATCCTTCCTAGCTTCTCCATCCTCTTGCATGCTTCGTTAATTTGATATTTAGGTCACTGGTTTTATAGGCTTGAAGGAGCTGGTCCTATAGAAAATGAAAAACCCTCTAAATAAAAACTAGGCCTGCTGCATGTTTATAAACATGGAAGTGACTCTTTCCTTCCCAAGACAGAAGTGGTGGTATGACTAGCTTAGTTGGGATGTACATAATGTCACAAAATGACAAATGCAAAGATATGGGTGATAGAGAAGTGGAGATATCAGAGGTCAGCCAAGAGAACATCACCTCTTGCCTTCTTGCAGTGCAGTCTGTGGCTACAAACGCCTGAGTCACTTCTGAAATCTGCCATTTTAACATCTGGACAGTCTGAGTGATCCAGCTCAAAACCATCCATTTCTGAACACCATCTCCTTTCACAGGGTCACAGTGGTAGTGGGCTGGGGATCTAGAAGCCAGGTCTGCACTTTGGGTCCCTGACTCTTGGTCTCAGTTGGTGGAACTGAGGCAGCCTGGGCCAATCAAATTCTCCTGCCTGCCTAGAAATTTGGAATTGGAATTCAGAAGGTAGTTAAGCTCTGCATGCAGTCAAGACCATAATGTGAAAACTGGGCTGTGGAACAACCATATTCTGTCTTGTGGATAAAGGAGCAGCCTTTTAAAAAGTGCACAGAGAGACACAGAGAGAGAGTAGAAAGAAGCAGTGGCACAAAAACAAAAAGAAAGATATCAAGAGAAAAAGAGGCAGAGACAGAGAGTACTGTCCTATTTCTAGGCCCACTCCCTTCCTGAAGGCCTAGGATTCTGTGAGAACCCCTATGCTCTTGTCATAAACATAAGCTAGGTGGCAGACTGGCCAGATGTTTACCAAGCCATTCCCTTTCCTTCTGGGCATACAGCCAAACTGCATTCCCAGGCTTCACTGCAGTTAGCTGTGGTCATGTGACTGGGCCTTGACCAATAAAATGTGAGAGGAAGTGATATTCTCTACTTTCAGACTTGGCTAAGAAACCTCCCCTGATTCTCCACTAGTTCTCTCTCCTCATAGGCCAGTTAAAGGTCAACACCAGGGACAATGGTGAAAGTCACGTGTTGAGGATGTCAGCACCTTCTCAGCCTAAGGTCCTGAAAGAATGTTAGGAGCAGCCATGCCACCCTCACGAGGCAGACTTTACAAGCTCAAGAAATAAATTTCTCTTATGTTAAGACTTTACAGGCTCTAAGTGACACAGTATCAAGCTCTATCTGAACTAATACAAAGTCATTTCAGTAGTTTTCTTTTTTGAAACCTGCCACCGAAGAATCTTAAAACGTCACACCTCCAGCAGTATCTCTTCTCATTCAGTTGCTGCTTGTTAAAAAGGCTGAAGACCTTGGGCCAAACACCTTGTGCGCCAGGCTCTGAAGCCTGCAGCAGAGGGCAGAGGTAAAGGACTCAATGTTCAGGATTCCGAACAGGCTACCCCAGGTGACATCACACACCCAAACACATTGCCTGGTTTTTTGACAGACATCCTTTGAATGCTCTACCAGTTCTGAGAGTAATCAGCCACCGTTTCAGTCTCCCTATGGCTGTGCAAGCTAAAAGCAAAAGCCTTTCATGTAGGAACTTTGTGTCTCTATTGAAGTCAGTACTGAAACATGTTTCCTTTCCAAATGATTCAGGCAGATTTTCAAGATGGCTCAATAATACCCTGTTCAAATACTGGAGTTCTAGAAAGGAGAGGACTGACTAAAGAAAATGGCTTTATCAAAGAGCTATATTGACACCTGCTATGCCTTTAAGTATTCTGGAAGATAGGCTTGAAAGCAACAGTTCTGTATGTGCAATATATGAATTTCTGTTCTTTCCATGTAAGCAGTAACTCCTGTGACCACCTAGAGGGGTGGGATAGGGAGGGTGGGAGGGAGATGAAAGAGGGAGGAGATATGGGGATATATGTATATGTATAGCTGATTCACTTTGTTATAAAGCAGAAATGAACACACCATTGTAAAGCAATTATACTCTAATAAAGATGTTAAACAGAAAAAGAGCAAATTTAATGGAGTAGTAGGGATATTAATAGAGGACATATAAGGCAGATCTTTTTGACATTATTTTACAAACCTGGCTGTTTGGTCAATAAAATGTCTCTAGAAAAGATGCATTAAATGCAATGGAGCTCATTTCAAGTCCAAGTGCTTGCTTTAAATGGCATGTAGTTTTTGTAACATTTAAACTGATGGTCTTTGTTGTCTATGACATGTACAAGATTGAAGGTGTGAGAGCTTCAATTCAGGGAAAACAATGAAAACACCTCACCTTGAGGTAATTTTATCAGTCTTTCAAGAACAAAATGTGGGAAATATTAGGACCTCGCTTTGGGATCTGTTTTTTTTTTTAGCAGTTGTGCTAAGGCCCTGGGAGATTCTGAGCACATAAAATCAATCACCGTCATCCCAACTGTAGCCCCTTTCTCAGACTCTCTTGATGTCCCACTTTACCCAAAACATACCATTTTGCTCTCCTCTTAAAAAATCCCACACAATTTATAAGCTAAAAATGTGAAAGATCAAAAAATTAAATAGAATGTGGCCTTCCCCATCCCTGGAAGAGTCTGTGTCCCTGGAGAGATATGGTGGTGGGAGAGAATATAATTTCTTCAACATCTTTTCGCATATCTCAGTGTCATGGTCCACAAAAGAGAAGTGAATGTGATGGAAGAAACCCCAGTAAGACCATAGTCAATTTCTTCAGTTTCCTACTTTAATAGTTCACCTTAGAAGACACAAATAACCTCATAATTATCTCATTTAATATTTATGACTTTGAAATAAGAACTATAATTCCTGGTTTACAGATTTAAAGATTAGACTGGAAGAGAGTATAAGAAGGTCAACTATCCAATAAGTGTCAGAGAGAAAGAGACTTGATTTTAAACACAGGGTTCATTCTGTTGTTCCAAGGACTGTTTCTGATCCCCACACCTGTTGATCTAATTTTCTTTCCCACATGACTTTAACACTAAGAGTGTATCACTGGGACTTCCCTGGTGGCACACTGGTTAAAAAATCCACCTGCCAATGCAGGCAACACAGGTTCGAGCCCTGGTCCGGGAAGATCCCACATGCCACGGAGCAACTAAGCCCATGTGCCACAACTACTGAGCCTGCGCTCTAGGGCCCGCGAGCCACAACTACTGAAGCCTGTGCACCTAGAGCCCGTGCTCCGCGACAAGAGAAGCCACTGCAGTGAGAAGCCCGCACACCGCAACGAAGAGCAGCCCCTGTTCCCCGCAACTAGAGAAAGCCCGCAAGCAGCAACGAAGACCCAATGCAGCCAAAAATAAATAAATAAATATATAAATAATTCTTTTTAAAAGAGAGAGAGTATCAGTGGCATTCATTAGAGCTTTATAGACAAGTAGAAATACGTGGGTAAGGATACAGACAGTATAATTTACAGCTGACTCTACAGCCCCCTTCAAAGATTACTGATTAAGAGTAATCAACTGCAATCAATCAATGACAAACAAGAGGGCCCCCTCTGCCAAAGTTCTGATTCATACTTATCAGCTGTTTGTGAGGGACACACAAAATGTATGCTCACTGAGTTTCTTGGTTAACAAAACAGTGCCGATGGTTGACAGATCAGTGGCAAAACCAGAGCAGACATGGCATTCAAATTTCCTGCCCATCAGGACAAGAATAAAGACGCAGACATAGAGAATGGACTTGAGGACACAGGGAGGGGGAAGGGGAAGCTGGGACGAAATGAGAGAGTGGCATGGACATACAGACACTACCAAATGTAAAGTAGATAGCTAGTGGGAAGCAGCCGCATAGCACAGGGAGATCAGCTCGGTGCTCTGTGACCACCTAGAGGGGTGGGAGGGAGACGCAACAGGAAAGAGATATGGGGATATATGTATACGTATAGCTGATTCACTTTGTTATACAGCAGAAACTAATGCACCGTTGTAAAGCAATTATACTCCAATAAAGATGTTAAAAAAAATAAAGTCTATACAACAACAACAAAATTTCCTGCCCGTGTACTGTGCTCTTACCAACTGGGAACTGGCCCTAGGGCTATGCGAGTCCCTTTACCCTACCCACTGCTGGTTGGAGCAAGGGGAGACAACTGATTCAGGCTGGGTCAATCAACTTCTGTACTCACAACTTGGAACTGGGATAGAGACCATAGATGGTAGGCTGAGTATCTTGGTCTAGAAGTAACATAGACCCAGAGGCTGAAGGTAGAGTTTCAAGACGGCCAGGATGGATCTAATGACAGTGAAATGGAAGATATATTCTACAGAAAAAGGAAAACGTGAAGCAAACTTCAGGGAAGGGTAGGCAAGAGGTCCCATGATACCAGACCAAGGGAGATGGGAAGGCCTTGGCCACTGAAGGTTACACTTCCAGCTCCAGTCTCTCATCAGCCTTAGCTCTGATTTCTGCCCTTCAGTTCTATGAAACATCCCTGTTCCCTGATCATAAATCTTCCCTCACCTAAACTGACTGAGAAAGTTCTGTTCCTTATAAACAACCAACCAAAGCTTTATTCAAATTCATGAATATTTTAAAATCCTGCTCCCTTTGTAGGAGGAAACAAGATATAAGAGCTCAAGAGCCTACACTCTTCAGAACAGCATCCTGGGCACAGACTTCTCAACCTCTGTGTTCTGGCTGCTTCTCAGAGGAATTAGTCTTTATCTAGAAGATTACATGATTCCTACCACGGGGATACTGTCCTTACCAAGTGACTCTTTCATACAAAGTGCTGTTGGAGCCCTTACAAGGACTGAGAGTCAAGAATGTATTGAGTTTGCTGTAGATTGTGTGATTGTTTTTGTGCATGCCTGGTTAAAAATGTGTTTATACTTCTGTCTGAGTGTCTCACTGTAATGAGTTTGCGGGGGATGAACTATAACAGACACTTACCTCTTATCACACAAGGTTGTAAGTATCAACCATAGGAAACACGGTAATTGTGAATAACTGAGTGGGCTTGGTTAAGTGTGAAACTCTGGAGGTATCAGAAAAATGAGAGGGGATCTGGTAGGGTGAATATTTCTTCTTTTGTGTTGCCTCAGGGGACAGACCTGTAACTAATTGGTAGCAGCTAATTTTATCTCCAAATAGTAAAAATCCTTTGAAATGAACAGAGCAGTCTAGAAACAAAATGGCCTCCAAGTGAATTCTTCCCATCCCTGCAAACACAGAAGCTAAAAATCTTCTCATCAGACAGATGGCAAAGGAGATCCTTGCAAGAATAAGATCTCTAAATTGTCCCACTCTCGCAACTTAGGAAACACGAAATTATCTTAGAAATCCACCCCTACTCTTCTTACTTTTGACTGCCTTTCATTAAGCACCATTAAGTAACACTTCATTTAACCAACACAGCAATCTTCTGAGGAAGATATTATTATTACTCCCATCTTATGTGTAAGGAATATAAGGCTTCCATATCTTAAGTAACTTACCCAGAATCATCCAACTACCAAGTAGCAGAACCAAAACTTCAACCCAGATCCCTACCGTTGTTCATTCAACCACTTACTACCTTGCTGTATACTGGGTTACCTTACACCAGCAGCACTGCAGCTTTTAGAAATGCAGATTCTCAGGTCTCACTCCAGACTTTCTAAATGAGAATCTGCAGTTTAACAAAATCCCTGGTGATCTGTATACACAGGAAAGTTTCAGAGACCCTATCTTATAAAAATCTATGTTTTAATTATCCCCAAAGCACTACTGCCCATTAAACCTGCTCCATGGTCCACTCTATCCCTGGGCCTAGTCTAAACCTTGGGCAATACACATGATTCATCTTCTCACTCTTAGTTTCTGTATCAGTCATGGTTTTCATTTTCTGTATTTCCTGCTACGTTGACATCTTGAGGCCTTGCTGACACAGGAAATGACGACCCCTCCCAAGGTTGGCTAATTCCTAGAGCAGCCAACACCTGCCCAAGAGCATGCCCTTCAAAAGCAAACCAGCCAATCCAGAACCCCTACCTCCACCACCATCTCCTTTATCGGACCCTCACAGTGCTCTCATATGCCAAGCCACTCTCCACCTGTCCTCACCACCCCAGTGCCAGGTATCAGGCAAGTAGGAGAAGCCCTTACACCCCAGGACCTGTTGAGATTATTCAAACTAGCTAATCCTAAACCCATCTTCTCTGCTTTGCCTTGCTTTTCCCACAGAAATCACCAAAAAGGCTCTTGCCCACGTTTTCCCCTCACTCTCTCCGCCTTCTGACTGACTCCGCTGCTTTCCCATGTCACCCTGTGAGGCATAACATGCCTTCTGTTTCCAGGGATCTGTGAGTACAAACGTTTCTTCCTTCGTGACAACGTTTTCCATGTCTGCATGCCTTACCATGCCTGATTAAAACAAATCCTGGACATATTTTAAAGCAGTTAATATAGGCATCCCTCGGAGATAATGCAGGTTTGGTTCTAAACCATCGCAATTAAACAAATATCACAATAGAGTCGCACAAAATTATTGATTTCCCAGTGCATATAAAAGCTACGTTTACACTATGCTGCAGTCTATTAAGTGTGCAATAGCATTTTATCTTAAAAAGGGTACACAGCTTAAATAAAAAATACTTTATTGATAAAAAATCCTCACCATCATCTGAGCCTTCAGCGAGTCAATCTTGTTTGCAATAGCAAAATCAAGTCACTGACTGATCACAGATCACCAAACAAGTACAGTAATAATGAAAACATCTGAAGTATTGTGAGAATTACCAAAATGTGACACAAAGACACAGAGTGAGCAAATGCCGTTGGAAAAATGGGATTGGTGTCCATCACTCCCCAAAGTTTGCTCATTCCCCTTTGTAATCATTCCTTCTCCCGCCTGACCCCTTCAGAAACCACTGACCTGCTTTCTGTCACTACAGATTAGTTGATTTTCTAGACTTTTGTATAAGAGAATCACAGAGTATGTACCCTTTTTTTGTGGCAAAATACGCATGACATAAAATTTACCATTTTAACCCTTTTTGAGTGTACATTCACATTGTTGTGCAAAGTGTGTACTCTTTTTTGACTTCTTTCATTCAGCATAGTATTTTGAGATTCATTCATGTGCGATAGTTCACTCCTTTTTATCACTGAACAGTATTCCATTGTATGGCTACACCATGATTTGTTTATTTATTCACCTATTGATGGACAGTTTGATTGTTCCCAGTTTGAGGCTGTTCATAAACAAAGCTGCTGTGAATATTCATGTACAAATTTTTGTAAAGACAACTTTCCATTTCTCCTGGGCAAGTGCCTAGGGGTGGAATGGCTGGGGCATGTTTAACTTTATAAGAAACTGTCTGTTTTTCAAAGTGGGTATAGCATCTTACATTCCCGCCTATGGTATATGAGCATTCCAGTTCCTACACATCCTTGCTAATACCTGGTATGGTCAGATGTTTCTTCTAGCAACTCAAATAGTTGTATAGTGGCATCTCACTGTGGTTAAATCACTTAGAAACAGTTTGACGCTTTCAGGTCTTTCTTTTAAGGTTTGTTAGGTGGGAACTTTCGGCTACCAAAGGGGAAAGGGAGGAAGGGATAAATTAGGAGTTTGGGATTAACATACACACACTCCTATATATAAAATAGATAACCAACAAGGACCGACTGTATAGCACAAGGAGCTATACTCAATATTTTGTAATAACCTCGAGGGGAAAAGAATCTGAAAAAATAGATATATATGTATGTATAACTGAATCACTTTGCTGTACACCTGAAACACAACATTGTAAGTCAACTATACTTCAATTAAAAAAAATTTTTTTTAAAGATTTGTTAGGTGGGACCAGAGTAGTAGTCAGTCTCGGGCTAATCATTCCCCAATACTGAGACTGAACGCTTCTGAAGGCTCTATTTAAAGCCTCGTATACCATGAAGTTTTCCAAGGTGGGTGGTGGGAACAAGCACTATTCCCAGTCACCCAGGAGGGAGAGTAAAACTAACACCTGTTATTCCATCTTGGCAGGAAGATGAAGACTCCAACCGGTTTTTGACCTTCTTCTTTAGTGGTTCAGGTTAAGTAGCTTCAAACCTCACTTTGGAAAGTGAGAATTCGAGCCTTCAATTTTCTTGAGTATTTGACCAAAACGAAACAGATTACCTCATTGAACATGTTATTGCATACACAATGGATAGCTTCTGCTGTGTTTTGCTTTTGGCTGAGTTTCCATAAATAATTTCATAAGACCACAGCACAGGGTGATGGTTCTTTAGCTAATGATGATAAGTCATGTACATACAGTTTATTCTGGCTCAAAACTTCCCAAGGTATGCTCTTTATGGTCTTACATATACAAAGATTCCAATGTATTTGTAAGATTTACAATTCCAACTTGGACAAAACTAGTGTGATAAAAAGTAAATTTTGAGTCAGGGTAAAAGCAAAGCACACTGAAGGGCATATGCTTCTGGAGTCACTCAGGCCTGGATTTGAATTCTGGTTCTTCACTTACCAGTGTGTCAAGTTGAGCAATTTATTTAACCTCTCTGAGATGCCAAGAAAGCAAGCTGCATTCAAACGAGGGAAACAGGTTCACAAATAGCTAACAAAGTGTGATGACAGAATGTAATGCATAGTTTCCATATAATGTATATAATGCATTTCCACACAGTGCATATAATATTGCAAGTAATTAAGATACAAAATATTACAACGTATTTTTATTTATTTTTTAAATTATTATATAGTGGAATGGCTTCTTATCACAGAGTCTACAATCTGCAAAAACATGGACATACTAGAATTTCTAACTTAGAAGTTCTAGATTTGTAGGTTCAAATGTAAGGGTAAACCAAAGGCACTGAGGCAATTTCAATTCTTCTTTCTTTTAATTGTGAACAAATAAAAGATTATTGGATAAAATGGTAAGATGAAATTATCCGTCATTACTACAAACTCTCTGTACTTGAATATCTGGAGGGTAAAATTCCTCAAGCCTTCTTGCCCCTAACGCGACTATCCTAACAGCTTCCTTTCTTGATTTTTGCATCTGTAGAATGGGAGCAATAGCAGTGCAGCACACCACCATTATATAGATCCAACAAGATACTTCTTATAAACATGGTACTCCAACATAGGCTCTAATTATTTTTTATACCCTGAACATTCAGGCAACAGCACTTTGGATCAAGGCAAGTTAAGAGCTTAAAAGTTCTCTCAGTGGGATCATCATAAGTTATAGACCAATTTAACTGCTTCAAATAAAATAAGAACCATAGATAGTATAGCACCTTAAAAGATGTATACTATGTTGTTAGCCTCTTAAAATTTCTGAGTGATATTTGCCTGTTTTAAGTGAAAATGTATTTGGGAGTCATTGTAAAAATAGTGGTTTAATTTAGCCTATTTTACTTCCTAACCAAAGTCTGAAAAAAAAAGTATTAAAAGGATCAAAAATTGTCAAGAATTTTTATATTTTAAATTCTTCAGGTATAGTTGAAATCACTGTTCCCCAATCAGAATCTAAGTTTCCTGAGAGTAAGGACTATTTATTGTTAATTACTTTCTATTATTTCTAAGTAACAAATAATTAAATGTGTGGTGAATTGACCAGATACCTTTTTTTCTCCATCTTAAAATATCAGATGTAAGCAGAAAAGAAAATCACTGGGGCTTCCCTGGTGGCGCAGTGGTAAAGAATCCGCCTGCCAATGCAGGGGACACGGGTTCGAGCCCTGGTCCGGGAAGATCCCACATGCTGCAGAGCAACTAAGCCCGTGCGCCACAACTACTGAGCCTGCGCTCTAGAGCCCGCGAGCCACAACTACTGAAGCCCATGCACCTAAAGCCTGTGCTCTGCAACAAGAGAAGCCACCACAGTGAGAAGCCTGCGCCCCGCAACAAAGAGCAGCCCCTGCTCACTGCAACTAGAGAAAGCCCGCGTGCAGCAGCGAAGACCCAATGCAGCCAAAAATTAAATAAATGAATAAATAAATAAATTTTTTTAAAAAGAAAATCACTGATTACCTAAATAAACACACCTGTATTTAAAACTGGGTTTGAAGTCACAGAAATTATTATATTAGCTATTTGCTCTTTCTGCTTCAAACTAATTCCCATCCTTCTAAAAACATCTGAGTGAGGGGCTTCCCTGGTGGCGCAGTGGTTGAGAATCCGCCTGCCGATGCAGGAGACACGGGTTCGTGCCCTGGTCCGGGAAGATCCCACATGCTGCGGAGCAACTAAGCCCGTGAGCCATGGCCGCTAGGCCTGCGCGTCCGGAGCCTGTGCCCCGCAACGGGAGAGGCCACAACAGTGAGAGGCCCGCATACCGCAAAAAATAAATAAATAAATAAATAAAATAAAAACATCTGAGTGAAATTAATATTAACCATTTTGATCCTATTCCACTTATCTACATCTTACTCATCCTTTGATGGCCTGTCTATGTGGGAAGTTCCCTCTGTGTTCTCCGGCCCTTACTGATATCTCCCTCACTTCCAGACTCCTAAAATACCTGTGACCTATTACGTAGTTTAAAAAAAAAGTGTCTCCATTCTGGAGGTATTTCTGACACTTCAAAGTACCTACTGTGGGGAGGGAAAAGCCCTAGAAGTAGAGTTTGAAACCCTGGGTTTTCAAACCCTGGTCTCCCTACCTAGAGGCTGTGGGCACTTGTTACTTAACATCTTTTACATCTCTAAAACGTAATTTCCTCATAAGTAAAACAAGGACCATATTTTAAAATTATATATCTTTGCACAGTGCTGGAAAATAATTTGTCAATTACTTCTTGATGTGATTGATTTATTGAGTGATTGATAAAATTCTCACCAATAGTAAAAATATTGCAGACCCCACAAAATTCCCCAGTACCTACAGATGGCCCATAAAGTTGTCTTTGTGTGGCTACTGTTCTAGCATATATCACCAAGATACAGAGTTTTCTGTCCTGATGCCTGTGGGCTTCAAGAGCGCTGTACATGCCCTGAGATGGTATGGAAAATCACATGTGTGCACTCGCATGTGTATTTGAGGGAGAGGAGAGAAGACCAAGTGTTGAGAACCACCATTCTTCTCAGAAAATATGAAAGCAGAAGTGAGAGGGTGCAAAAGCAAATGGGAATAAGCAACTCAAGATGTTGGAGGAGTTGGTGAGGGTTGGAGGCAAGACTGATGGGCAAGGCAACTGCAGGTTGAGGGCCAGTCTAGCTCTGGTCTGCACTAACAAATCCATGACTTCTCTTATTAGTCTAACTAGTCAACCTTGCCTTGTCCACAACATCCCCAGTTCCTACCACAGTGCCTGGAATACAACAGGCATGCAACAATTACCCATTAAAAAATTATTTTAGTTTTCTTACCTGGAAAATGAAGGAGATTGAACAAAACTATCTTTAAGGTTCCTTCCAATTATAAAACTTAATTACATTTGAAGCTAATTATTTCATGGAAAAAAACCATTGGAAATGCCTCCCCCAACTAGCGAGGGTCAAAATTCAGCACCCATTCAAGAGTGACATTTAATAAATTTGCTTCTCAGAAAGCTTTGTCCTCAGAAAGATGACTTTTATTATTTTTGTTTTTATTAAGTAAGCTACAAACATTTCCTTAAGATTCCTGCTTCCTTTTGGGACTTCTGACAAAGGGCAGGTAACAGATACAGTACATTAATAAATCAGTATTATTTGAAGAGTTAGTCCTCTCACAGCCAGGCTTTTAACAGGCCCAAATTCAAACGGCATTTCTTTCAAGCACATTTCGTTTATCAGTATTTGAAGTTTCAAAGGGCAATCAATATCAAGGATCTAAATGCAGAAATACAGGAGACCTTCGGAAATGCAATTATCATATTCTCCTATAGATAATTAACTGAAAAACAAGTTACCTCTACTGAGATCTTCTGAGAAAATATCACTGAATCTTAGGTGCTCTGAAAGAATTAGGTGTTCAAGCTACCAAGTGGGCTGCCTGGGCTTTGTGTAGCTATTCCAATAGTGGTGATGACTTTGTACTGGATGAGCTTCCCAGGGCTGCCTCGTTATCCACCTGCCCCATCCTCATACTCACATTAACTGCAAAATACTCTGTACAACACTGTTGCTCAGGACCACAGCCCATAGTCATGAAAGAGTTCTTTCTGGTGCATGCAAAGGGGAATTGAGCCTACAAACATTCACTGGGTACTCCTCTGAAGAAATACAAGACAGTTGAGGTGACAAAAGCAAAAATAAACAAATGGGACTACTACCTCAAACTAAAAAGCTTCTGCACAGCAAAGGAAACTATCAACAAGTGAAAAGGCAACCTATGGAATGGAAGAAAATATTTGCAATTCATATATCTGGTTAATACATAAAATAAATAAAGAAGACATACAACTCAACAGCAAAAAATGAAACAAAAACAAATCAAAACAAATAATCTGACTGAAAAATGGGCAAAGAAACTGAATAGATATCTTTCCAAGGAAAACATACATATGGCCATGAAAAGTGATCAAGGTATTACATGAAAAGGTGCTCAACATCACTAATCATCAGGAAAATGCAAATCAAATTACAATGAGCTATCACCTTATACCTGTTAGAATGGCTATTATCAAAAGACAAGAAATAACAAGTGATGATGATGCACAAGAACACTTGTGCACTGTTAGTGGGAATGTAAATTGGTGCAGCCACTATGGAAAATCGTATGGAGGTTTTTCAAAAAATTAAAAATAGAACTACCATATGATCCAGAAATTCTATTTCTGGGTATTTATCAGAAGGAAAATGAAATCACTGTCTCAAAAAGCTATCTGCACCCCCATGTTCATCACAGCATTATTTACCATAGTCATATATGCAAACAACTTAAAGTGTCCATCAAGGGATAAACAAAGAAAATGTGATATATATATATATTATATTAAAATATATATTATACACATATACATATATATATAGTGGAATATTATTCAGCCATCAAAAAGAATGAAATCCTGCCATTTGTGACATGGATGCCCTTTGAGGGCATTATGCTAAGTGAGATAAGTCAGAGAAAGACAAATTCTGTATGATCTCACTTAATATGTGGAATCTAAAAAAAAAATGAACCCAATTACAGAGGACTGGTGGTTGCCAGAGGTGAGGGGTGGAGGGGTGGGCAAAATGGGTGAAGGTGAGCAAAAGGTACAAACTTCCAGGTATAAGATAAATAAGTTCTGGGGATGTAATGTACAGCTTGGTGAATTTAGTTACTAATACTGTATTCTATATTTTTAAGTTGCTGAGAGTAGATATTAAAAGTTCTCATCACAAGGAAAAAATTATAAGTCTGTGAGGTGACGAATGCTAACTAAACTGTGTTAATCATTCATATATATATTATATATATAATATTCACTATGTTGTACCCCTTAACTAATGCAATGTTATATGTCATTCATATCTCAGTAAAACTTGGGGAGAAAAAGAAATAGAAGACAGTTGAGATTGACTCTAGTACTGAAATGCAGCACAAAGGGGTTGTGTGCAAACACTGCACATTTGCAGCACATTGTGCAATCATTGTGCTACAAACATTGCAGCACAAAGGTGTTGGGTTTGACTAAATATAAAGGCATTTCTAATAGTTACAGCTGTTCAGAAATGAAATAGGATGCCTTAAGGGTGGTCTACTCCTTGTAACCAAATTTGTTCAAGCAGATCCATTGGGTCTGCTATAGATAGGATTCCTTTGTAAAGTGGGGGCCTTTTTTCAGGTCTTCCGAAACTTTGGGTTTCTTCTTTCTCTGTCAGGTCTTCCTTTGAGTTGTTTGATTGTAACGACATGGAAATTTTAAACACAAAGAGAGAATTTCACATAGTATTTATCCTCTAAAATTTAATGCCAATATATCTACATTTAGCCTGGCCTACTTTCATCGTCTATGAGACTCTTCCATAGTGTAAGCATCCCGGAGTGTCACAGCATGTGTTATTCCCTCCATGACTGGGCAGATGGAAGAGGCATCATAACATTAGTCCCATCAGTTCCCCCAAAAGAAAAAAAAAAGTGTTACTTAGTCCTATTAGGGTGTAACAAGCCCCGTTTGGGAATTTTTCCAAACGTCTCCCATACCTATTCTGTCTTCCTCTTAAGGAAAAAAGGATAATGAGCAATATTACCAGGTAAGAGGCTAACAACTTCACATACCTTTATTTCATTCATTCATTTCATTCATAATAATGACACCTTGAGGTAGCTTCAGTATGTCCATTTGACAAATAAAGTCTGAGACCCAAAGAGTGTAAGTCAAATGCACAAAGTTACGTCACAAGCAACGTCAAAAGTCGAAATTCAGACCTAGATTTATATGGCCTGAAAAACTAGGCCTATTCCCCTATTCCATGATCTCTCTTCTCTGAAGATCTTTGCTCAACTCCAGACCAAAAGCTTTTAACCCACTTCACACGAATGGTTATCCTACTATTAACTTACTCTAAGCAATGGTGTTTTTAACCTTCCTTGAAAAACATCCTTAAAAACTCTTAGTGCCAGCACTTAACGTTTTCACTGAACTTCCATATAAACTGCAGTATGTGGCCTGAAAGTACATAAAATGAAGGCTAGATCTTCTCAAAGACTACTCTTATTTTATCCCTTAAGATGCCAAATGCCTATGACTTGTCTTCAAGATGTCCCCCCAGACCTACCTAGAACTCTAGCATATAAAAGTGGGCTCATAAGCAGGAAAAAAAGACCTGTGTTTTAAATTAAAATGTGCATTTTTATTCTAACCATGAAATTATTTTTTCAAATAGGCTTCAACAGAAAGAAATCATTAGAGTGCAAGTAAGCTCAAGAAAAAGGTCTTTTTCCCTGAAAACTCAAGTGGAAAGAATATGGTAGAGCTGGGCAGCAAATTGTTAGTGAGCATCCAACTGCAGGAAACTCATCCACATCAATCAGCTCTTGGAGTCTGTGCCCTAAGAGAGAACTGACAGGAAATTACACAAGAAGTTATGAGGCTCAAGACACTGAAGTTCTTCTTGGGAAGAAAATCATCTTTCATCTTCAGCTGACCCCATGAAGAGAAGGGGTGGAATAAACCTGCAGGTGACAACCTGAGGAACTGAGGTAGGGTTTTGGTGTAACAGGAGTGAGAGCAAGATATATTAAAAACATTGAACATCTGCAAAGAATCTGCTGAAGTTAAAATGAATGCTTCTTGTTCAGCTAATATTTCAGGAGCGCCTACACGTTCCTCATGGAGGAAATGGTGCCCAGACCAATGATCTAGCATCAGAGCAGCTCGTGGTAGAACAGACTAGAGCAAGAATCACCGTCAGACCAGACTCTCAGGTGGTTTTGAACATTAGACCTCTGTTCTTATGTAGGCTGAAGCCTCACGAATTTAAAAGAACTAGTGCTGGGAATTGAGAACCAGAGGAAAAAAGGAATGGGGAATATGCAGTATTCAGTGATAATGTCTTGATGACAGTCAGAAGAGAGTTCTTGATATTCTCAAGGTATTGGAGAAAAAAATCCTGAACCTCGGCCTCTAGCTCACACCATATCCAAAAGTTAATTTAAGAAACTATGACATTTTTTAGAAGAAAACAGAATTTTTGTGAAAAATGAAAATTTTTCTTGGCCAGGAGACCAAAGTACAAACCATGAAAGCGCAAGCCACAGACTCAAACTCAAGGGTATTCTCTCCAATGCAATGTCCAATTCAAGCTCTCCTCTTCTCCATGAAGTCTTTTTTTTTTGGGGGGGGGGCGGGGTCACATTCATACATACACACAAACACACACACAGTGATACTTCCCTTCTCTCAACTCCTGTTGCAATTAAAGCCTGAATTAATTTAAAATTGTCACACAGTGCTATCATATTTATTGTATACAGTTATCTATTGGCTGCCAGCAGTGATGTATTGGTAAATATTTAGCAAACTGCACTCTAGTGGATAAAGCCCTGATATGTAACATTTGCCAATTTCTGTGGTGTAAATACTTCACCATGGCCTATTTCAAGCTATCAACATGAATTGACCAGATGTAGCGTTGGGAAGAGATCCATACAAGAGGAGTGTGTGTGAGCAAGCACAGGCTGGTTTTAGCACAGCCCTAGTTCCCTGTCTCCCTGTTGAGTCTATAAGCAATCCCTGGTGGTATAACTGCAGTTAACATGGTTCCTTACTTTCCTTATTTGGCAAAAGTGCGTTACACTCAAAAGAGTAACCTCCTTAGAGGAGAATTAATTCTAGAGCTCTATTTAAAGTTCAAGAAATTAAAATGGACATTTGTAGAATGTGTCTCCAACATCCATATCTTCTTCTAGAAAGAGCCTCTGTTTTATGTTTGGGCTCCACCCCTCTCTCCACAGTCCTCAGATTAAGCTCCTTGCCCTGCTCCAGAGTAGATCATGTAACCAAGACCAGTCTGCATATCCTATCCTCTGGCCACAGTGATTGGTTCACAGATTGTCATGTGATCCACTGGCAACAAGAAGCAGCAGCCAGAGCTTTGCTGAAAATACTGAGACATAATTGGGCATTTGTTCCAAAATGGACTTGAGCCAAAGAGAATATAAGATCTGGAGCTAGTGTCATCTCCTTGCCACTGCATGGAGCCTGTAAATGATGCAAATCCAACAGAGAGAGAAATACTAAATAATGATGAAAATGTTTGAGTCCTGAATTCAGAAATGGCAGCCTTAGACCTTTTATTTATGTAAGCCAATAACTTTCCTTTTTCTTTAAGCCAATTTGTGTTAGGTTTTCTCTGACATACAGCAGAAAAATTCAAACAGACGCAGAAACATACCCTGATTAACAAGCTCACTGTATTATTAACCCAACTGGAAATATCAGCAAAACTTTACAGCATAATACTTTTGAAAGCATCATTTTGGCAATTTCTTATAAAGTTAAATATACACTTGCTATATGTCCCAGTTTTGGTAGGCAGGATAATGCCCCACCCCTGCCCCACTCCAAAAACATCCACATCCAAATCCCCAGAATCTGTGAGTATATTACCTTATCTGGTAAAAAAGGATTTTGAAGGAAACTTGAAGCTGTGATTAAGTTAAGGATCTTGAGATGGGGAGATTATCCACGTGGGCCCACTGTAATTATAAAGGAGGCAAGGACAGAGTCACAGAAGGAGATGTACCACAGAAGCAGAGGTCACAATGATGCAGGACCACTGGCTAAGGAAGATGGTTGGTTTCTAGAAGCTGGAACAGGCAAGGAAGTGGATTCTTCCCTAGAGCCTCTGGAAGAAACACAGCTCTGCCAATCCAGTCTAGACTTCTGACCTCCAGAACTGTAAGATAATAAATGTATGTCATTATGTTTTTTGTTTTTGTTTTTTTTTGCGGTACACGGGCCTCTCACTGTTGTGGCCTCTCCCGTTGCGAAGCACGGGCTCCAGACGCGCAGGCTCAGCGGCCATGGCTCACGGGGCCCAGCGGCTCCGCGGCATGTGGGATCTTCCCGGACCGGGGCACGAACCCGTGTTCCCTGCATCGGCAGGCGGACTCTAAACCACTGCGCCACCAGGGAAGCCCCATTATGTTGTTTTAAGAGACTAAATTTGTAGTAATTAGTTACAGCAAGAGAAATCTAATAACCTAGCAATCCCACTTCCAGATATTTTACTGAAGAAAAATGAAAACTGATACAGAAAAACCTGTATGCAAATGTTTATGGCAGGTTTAATCATAATTGCAAACACTGAAAACATCCTGAATGTTCTTCAACTGGCAAATGAATAAATTAACTGGATAGTATGGAACTCAGTGGAATACTACCCATCAAAAAATAATTAGAGGAATAAATTGAGAGATTGGGATTGACATATACACTGCCATATACAAAATAGATAACTAATAAGGACCTACTGTATAGCACGGGGAACTCTGCTCAATACTCTGTAATGACCTATATGGGAAAAGGATCTAAAAATGAGTGGATATTTGTATACGTATAACTGATTCACTTTGCTGTATAGCAGAAACTAACAACATTGTAAATCAACTATACTCCAATAAAAATTGTTTAAATGATGAACTACTGATGTATGCAACAAATGGGTGAAGCATGAATGTATTATGTTAAATGAAGGAAGCTAAATTCAAAATGGTACATACTTTACAATTATGTTTGTATGACATTTTGGAAAAGGCGATACTACAGGGAGAGAAAAGAGATCAGCGGTAGGGGGTGGAGAAAGGGTTGATTACCAAGAAAATAGCACAAAAGAATTTTAGGGGTGAAGAAACAGTTCTGTATCTATTTCATGGTGATACTTTTACAACTCTGCATTTGTTAAAACTCACAGATCTATATATCATCAAAAGAGTGAACTTTATTGGATGCAAGTTACAAAAATAAATAAATTGGTCGGCACTTCAAAAATAAGCATCTGGGGCTTCCCTGGTGGCGCAGTGGTTGAGAATCCGCCTGCCGATGCAGGAGACACGGGTTCGTGCCCTGGTCCGGGAAGATCCCACATGCCGCGGAGCAACTAAGCCCGTGAGCCATGGCCGCTGAGCCTGTGCGTCCGGAGCCTGTGCTCCGCAACGGGAGAGGCCACAACAGTGAGAGGCCCGCATACCGCAAAAAAAAAAAAAAAAAAAAAAAAATAAGCATCTGTATGAGAGCAAGTTTGAGATGCTGGCATGAAAACATCTGCTTAGAGGAGCTGCTTTTTCTGTGTCAGTCACATTCAGTCACGTTTTCACATCTAACCTCCCTTCTTTCCGTTCAGCCATCATTTCTACAGTAACTAAACAACAGTATAAAAAATCTGCTAAACTAAAAATTCAGAGTATCCAGAGGCAAGTCCCTGAAGGACCCAATGTCTCTAGAAACTCAGTCAACAACAGCTCACTATTCCTTTAAAAACACAATGCTTAACCAAACTCTGACCCTATGTTGTTGCCTGGGTTTCCATTCCTATTATTCCCTTATTCATTTTTTAAAAGAAGGCATTTCCACAGTTACATTGGGTTTAAAACCAAATATATATATATATATATATATATATATATATATATACACACACACACACACACCTTTTTTGGTTTTAAGATTTCACATCTTTGACCCTATATGCATCACCAGAGAAAAACACTGGCTCTATCTTTAAGAAGAGAAATAGGGAGAAAAGAAGAGCAGTCTGATAAAAATGAATACAGTAAGAAGTGGGGGGCAGCAGGTGGCATATTTCTAGGAAAAGTTGATAGATGCATGGAGAGCTATGGGTGACCTCTGGCAGCGGAGGGCATACTTCCTCCTTCATGTCCCAACTTCATCTCATCTTATTCTATAAGAGTACAGTGCCTCATTTCCTTCATGGTACCGTGTCATAAGTAGACAAAAACAGAGGAAGAAAGAAAAACAAGGGGGAACAGAGCCATTTTTCCCGGATCTCAGAAATGGAGTTCAGCATGTCTATAACACCTTAGCGGGAAAGGAAGGAGATGCACCAGGACTGTTGTTTTTTCATGAGTTCCCACGTTCTAGTGCCTGCAAATGTTTCCATATTACTCCTGTCACAAGCCAAGGAAGTAAAGGCACTACCTGTCTTTAGTCTAATGTCACATGATAAAGAACCTGAAGACCATCAGATCCTTAGGGAATCCCAAAATGCTCTAAGACTGATCCAAATTTGGGCCATCTCAAGGTAAATGTGAGTTAAGGTTATGTCTCTACCATTTCACTAATTCTTGTCTCAAAAATCCAAAACAGGGTTCCTTGCTCGAAATAGGTGCTCTTGAAATCTCCAAACAGAACTCACTTCCCACTTAACATATTTCTATAAACAAGATTTCCTTCTTCTTCCTCCTTATCAGTCCCTGTCCTTTCTCTCTAGGAAAACAAACTCTCAAATAAACAAAAAAACTCATCTCCTCCCAGAATCTCTTTACTAATTAATACCTACCATAACGACTTTACTCAACACCTACACAGTTTTATAGACAACTCATTTTTATGGTGACCTGGGAGACGGGAGGTCATAGAACTGAAATTTCTAAATTAATTTTTTCATTAAATTAGAAAAATCATTTCTGTGCTATACTAAGGGAAAAAGGACCCCAAAGGAATACACAAATTATATCAAATCTTATTCTTTTAAGCAGAAATAAAACTGACTGTTATTTTAACTTCTTGAGAAGAAAATGCCAGGGAGGAAAATCTTTGGCACTACTCTCTTATGTTCACTGACTGGGGACCTGTGAATTAGACTAAGAAAAGAGAGATTCAGCCATAAAAAGAAACGAAATTGAGTTATCCGTAGTGAGGTGGATGGACCTAGAGTCTGCCATACAGAGTGAAGTAAGTCAGAAAGAGAAAAACAAATACCATATGCTAACACATACATATGGAATCTAAAAAACAAGCAAAAAAAATGGGCATGAAGAACCTAGGGGCAAGATGGGAATAAAGACGCAGACCTACTAGAGAATGGACTTGAGGATACAGGGAGGGGGAAGGGTAAACTGGGACAAAGTGAGTGAGTGGCATGGACATATATATACACTACCAACTGTAAAATAGATAGCTAGTGGGAAGCAGTCATGTAGCACAAGGAGATCAGCTCGGTGCTTTGTGACCACCTAGAGGGGTGGCATAGGGAGGGTGGGAGGGAGACGCAAGAGGGAGGAGATATGGGGATATATGTATATGTATTGCTGATTCACCTTGTTATAAAGCAGAAACTAACACACCATTGTAAAGCAATTATACTCCAAAAAAGATGTTTAAAAAAAAAAAAAAAGGAAAGTAAATACATTTTCGGACCAACGAAAGTAGAGTAATTGGAAATATACAAACCACCTAATGGGAATATCAGTTATTATGGGAAAGTGCATATCAAATAGAAACTAAGCAGATTATAGTTGTCCTAATTTAACGTTTGAAATGGAGGTATAAAAATTTAAACAAAGAGTCTTCGGATTTTGAATTTTTAACTGGAGAAAAGTTACATTCTATGAATACATCTGACTTGTCAAAAGCAACCACTGTCTTGCCTGTTACATATTCTGAAATTTTAAGTCATATAGAAATTCCAACTGATGGTTTTAAGAAACATGCAACACTGATGCTTTGTAATATAAAATCAGCATTGTGTTTGGATCTTCTAAAACTGATTCACAAATTTTGCTGAGCGGAATCGTATCCAAATTTGGGAATAGCCTTGAAAAAATGTTTAGCTATACTAGTTATGGTGGCATCCTGCAATAGAAGTCTCAGTAAGCTGCATTTAAAAATTGCTTAAGAATGTCACTTGGTCAAGAGAAATTGTCAAACATTCAATCTATCAATAGAAAATGAACTAAGCAAAGAAGCAGGTTTTGAAAATATTATTCATGAGTTTGTTTCCATTAAAGCCAGGGAAATAACATTATAATTCTGGTTTGAGTATAAGTAAAACATGGAAACATTAAAAAAAAAAGAAAAGAGATTAACAAGAGAAAAGGCACACAATTTTTATTAATGTACTATATGTACAGGAGTCCCCAGAAAAGAAGTGAAACTCAAAGTCGCTAAACTCAGAAGTTTATATACCATTCTAACAAAGGAAAGGGGGTTTGGGCTTCAAAGGATGATATATCGTGGGCAAGTGGCTAGAAAATATATTGGGGAAACTAATGGAAGGTAGGGTTATTTTAGTGAAGTTTGTTTATGCATAACTCATCTCAGTGCTGACTATCTGCCTCTGTGGTAAGAGTCACACTCCTTTTCTTGGTACAGGGGAAGAACACTTTCACAAAGGGAAATTTATGTCCTGCTTTTAGGCAGAAAAGGGGAGGGCAGAGAACTCTTCCTGCATCTGTTGATTCTCAATTGTCTTCAGCACAAATAATCCATATGCCAAAGTGGTCTGTTTGGCATGGCACAGCCTGATTCCCTTCAAAAATCTTTCCAAAGTATGCTTTACCCATAGAAAATATAATTTAATCTTTTCCTAAAAACAAGGCCATCATTAGGAACACCAATTAATATGACAATATAGATTAGCTCCGACTACTTACTTCTTCATTTTCATAGAAACAATGTTGGATAACAAAGAATACAGGATTCAGAGCCGTACAGACCTGAGTGGCATTCTGGAACTCCTTGTGGCTCTGTGACCCCGAACATGTTTCTTAACTCTAGTTAATCTAGTGTGTTAATCTAAAAAGCAGAGCAATATGTTTTCTTCCCAGAAATGCTCATTAAGACTATAAAGAAAAAAAAGATAACTAGAAGACATGATATAGTGATTGATTAGGTCTTGGTCACATGATCCATTCCTGTGCTGGGCCTATTAAAACATTTAAAAGACTATCAATAAAAACAGAAAGTATTATTATAAGGTTTCAGATGCTCCTGAGGTATTCATAATTATTTATGTTTATACCAAATAGCTCTAGAATTGTCTTCGTGGTTTGCTTTGGTGTCTGTTTTTTAATGATTTTCTATTTTCTCTTTCACTGCCCAAGTATCAGCTGCCTGTTTGTGTATTGCTGTGTAGGTGCTTAAGGTAGATTATATTCTTTGTCTCAAGTCTTCACTAGAGGATATGCACACATGTCCCTGCCATGGCCTCACGGTGGAGGAGGTACTTCCCACCCTGTGACTTTCAGTGTCACCACATGATCTTCTTTGGCTAGTGTGGTATTAGCAGAATTTTGCAAGCAGAGGTTTGAAATGGACTAGCGTAGCTCAACCTGTTTACTTGTACTCTGTAAAGAAAAAGATCCAGGTAGCCACTAGTCCAGTGAGGACGAGATAAACAAGGAGCAAACCTTTACCCAACCAGCACCCTGGAGCCAAACATGGCTTAGGTCAGCTGAACCCAAAGGAACATGCAGAAGGGTAAGTTAAAAATAAGTGATTATATTTAGAAGCCATTGGATTGGGGGTTGTTAATGCAACTTTATTGTAGCAGTAGCTTAATAACACAGTGCCCTCAAATCTTTAGGTTTCACCTCATTGACTGATGATAAACTTCTCAAGAACAATAAATTATCACTACTATCAACATGGAAGTCTCTACCAAACCCCCAACACTGTACTTATCCCAATACCTCCTTCTTTTCTTTGATGATTCTAATTGCTGGGCAATTTTTAAATATGTATGAACTTGTTAGATTTGTGTGAAGAATAAGGATAAAATAGGTCATAAGAGAGTCTGAAGCAGTACTGTCCAGTAAAGATGCGATGTGAGCCAAATATGAAATTTTAAATTTTCTACTAGCTGCTTAAAAAAGTAAAAGGAAACAGTAGAAATTAATTTTAATAATTTAACCCAATATATCCAAAATGCTATCATTTCAACATATAATTATTATAAAACTTTTAATGAGATATTTTTCAGTCATTTTTCCATAGTCTTCAAAACAGTGTGTGTTTTACATGATGATTCACCCAGACTAGTCATATTTCAAGTACTCAATAGTCACATGTGGCAAGCGGCTATCATATCATACAGAACATACATGGAAGGTTTTCACAAGATGTGAAATGGAGAGACTTTAGTGCCGTGGTTTTCTGACAACTACTGCAACCACTCAAAGCCTCTTTTCTTTTTCTGGGTTTTTGGGGATTTTGTTGGCTTATTTCTGGAGAGTTGGCTGATCTCCCTACGAACAGAGGTTGCCTTGCACTTGGCAGCTTTCTTTGTTCTAACCTCAAACTTGCATTCATCTATTATTTTATCCACATTTTAATTTTCACTAATTCTTTAGTTTTTCCAAAGAACAATTACCATATTATGGTTGTTCCTAGGAGCATTGTACAATGCAATGTGAAATACAGTGGGATACAAATAATACATATTTACTTCCTATGCTTTACTAAGTACCAGACCTTTAACCTAAAATATTTTTTCTCCCCTTCTCCACCTGCCCCAATTGATAACTTCCTCCCGTTCTTTGGTTTAAATGTCACCTAATCTACAGGGTCTTTTTGGCTTTTCCTTAATCCATCACTGTCCCCAGAGTTTTTTATTAGTTTCTAAGTCCTTAAGAAGACTGTAAACTCCTCAAGGAAGTAACTACTCCAATTCCTTTTGTACTCAAGCGGCCTGAAGTATCATATCAAGCATGGGGTTCTTCAGGCAAATGAAGGCTAAATAATACTTGTGGACTGTCTGACTGACAATGAATGACCATTGCTATAAGGTTCCCAATAAGGAAGTCCATGGAAAGTATCTGTTGTTTTCCAGCCCCGGTAAATTCTGAATTCAGCATAAAATATTGTCAGTAAAAGCCCACATGCTCCTGTATCCATGGTACCAGAATTCTCCTGTGGGTGACACCTTAGTTCTCTCACTCCTAGCTATACACTCATGCTGTCAGGAGAGCACAAATGGAAGTCAGACTCAAAAAGTTGCACAATATAAATGATTTTAACATTCTGTTTTAGTTTAATTTAAGAAGGTTCAAAACCTCATTTATTTCAGATTATTTTTAATATTTTGGCTCAGAGATTAATATTAAGTTTTTATCCCCTCTTTCTTTTCTTGATATTGCTTTCTCCAACCTGCCTGCATTGGTGGTTAAAACTCTAATTAGAGAATAAAAGCATGGGTACATTATTTTCAATATGGCTAAGACCAGACTACCTTCATAATAAAATTCCTTTTGTTAATGAATTTAAAGTAATCTCAATAATGATTTTTCTGTTGACACTGATAACACAACACCATCGGAATTATAATGATTTCCTATTTTTTTCACACAAAGGAGAAAATTAATTTTTGATAATGATTTACACTTTTCCCAGATTTAGCATAGATCTACGAAAAATTTTTAACAATCAGATCCACTGTAGAACATAATCTTATCGCAGAAAATATCTGTGCTATGGTAAGGTTGTGGAATGAATATCTAGAGTGCAAGAGCACCATTCCATATGCTCATAAATAAAAACTATTTGAGTTTGACCAAAAAAAAAAAAAAATCAGGATGACTCTATCAGAAATCAACCAGCAGGTCCACAAAATATCAGAGTAGATAAGAAAGTAAATGAGGATGCTAGGATTTTTTTTAACCCTTTATTCTTTGGCTTAATATGCATAAATTTTTCACTGAAGTATTTTTTACTCTATTTCTTGCAAGATGATTTTCATATCTTGGAGTACCAGAAAGGAAGAAATTTAGGGGCAACAAGAAATAAAATATACTGAAAAGCCAACAAATTTTCAAGATTTTGTTTCGCATTTATTAATACATGCCTGCATTTTTTCCAGTTTTCATACACACACACACACACACACACACACACACACACACAGAAATAAATTGTGGAAATGAAACAAGACAAAATGAAAAGGGTTTCAGGCTTCCAAGAGTGGCAAACTATGGGAAGGTAAGTATATGGGGGAAACTGATGGAAGAGAAAGGTCATTTTGGTAAGGTTTGTTTGTGCATGTCTATCTTGGTGCCAACTTTCCACCTCCTTCATGGCTGTAAAACCTTCCCGTAGATATAGGTTTTTACCTTCAAATCATATATTACTGCAGTAAGGGAAATAAGTGTTGATAAATGATTTTAACACAGATTTTTTTAGAAGGTGGGATATAAATGAGATTTTCCATGGCTCTGGGATGTGGGGGGGAATACTTCCTGAGAGCACAAGGGAAAGATGTAAAGGATTCTTGAAATGAATCAGAGTCAAGTTCAAGGAGGAAGTGGTATTCACTCTAGTGATAAGCATTTAGAGGTCCAGAAACAGAGGTGATAGGAAGAGAAAGGAAAATACTCCTACCTTGCAAAAATGTCTGCAACAGAGAAATAAGAGATACTTAATAGAATAAAGTTGTAAATTCATTTATTTGTTATTCATACATCAACTCATTCTCTAAAATACTAGAGGTAATTCATATAAATACACATGAAATTAATAAAACAAGAATTAGAAGGTTTATGCATTTAAAAATAAAGGTTTATTGAGTACCTCACATGTGCCAGGCTAGCAGGAAAAAAACAAATCTCTACCTTCGTGGAGTTTACAATCTAGTATGAGAGACTCAATAAAGAAAAATAAACACATAAAAAAATAAATCTGTAATGCTGTGAAAAAATAGAAAGCAGGAAAAAAGAAAGAAGACTACTAGTGAAGGGTATCAGAATATGCTACCCCCAAATATGGCACCTTTACATATAGATTATTTTTAGTTGAAGCCAATTGAGAATCAAGAGATACAGAAAGGAGTCTTCCTGGAGTTTCCCTTATCTGACTAAAAGCAGAAACTTCTGAGAATTGAGAACTGCCATAAATCCCCTCTCCCAGGAAAGTTTTACGACCATGAAGAAGACGGGAAGTTGGCACCAAGATAGACATGCACAAACAAACCATACTAAAATGACCCTTATCTTCCATCAGTTTCCCCCATATACCTACCTTCCCATAGTTTGCCACACTTGGAAGCCTGAAACGCTTTTCCTTTGTCTTGTCACATTTCCACAATTTACTTCTCTTTGTTAAAAATGGTATTGTGGGGACTTCCCTGGTGGTCCAGTGGGTAAGACTCCATGCTCCCAATGCAGGGGACCCAGTTTCGATCCCTGGTCAGGGAACTAGATCCTGCATACATGCTGCAACTAAGAAGCCCACGTGCTGCAACTAAGAAGTTCACATGACACAACAAAGATCTCTGCGTGCTGCAACTAAGACCCAGTGCAGACTAAATAAATAAATAAATAATAAAAATATATTTTTTGAAAAGTCTAAAATAAATGGTATTGTATATAAGCCCTCAGGCCTAATTGCTTCTTTGGTCTTCATTTCATTTCTAGGTAGGCCAACATGTCAAGTAAAAAATTAACATCAAATAAAGTCTGCATACCTTTTCTCCTGTTAATCTGTCTTTTGTCAGTCTAATTTGCATGGCCCCAGCTAGAGAACTGAGGAGAATAGAGGAAAAGCTTTTCCCCCTTCCCTACCCTATTTTAGATACATTGGTCAAAGAACCCCTTTCTGAAAAGGCAATTTTTTAAAATTAATTAATTTATTTTATTTTGGGCTGTGTTGGGTCTTTGTTACTGCACACAGCCTTTCTCTAGCTGCGGCGAGCCGGGGCTACTCTACGGTGCACGGGCTTCTCATTGCAGTGGCTTCTCTTGTTGTGGAGCACGGGCTCTAGGCACGCGGCCTTCAGTAGTTGTGGCACGTGGGCTCGGTAGCTGTGGCTTGCAGGCTCTAGAGCACAGGCTCAGTAGTTGTGGCACATGGGCTTAGTTGCTCCACGGCATGTGGAATCTTCCTGGACCAGGGCTCGAACCCATGCCCCCTGCATTTGCAGGTGCATTCTTAACCACCACACCACCAGGAAAGTCCCTGAAAAGACAATTTTTGAGCAGAGATTTGAACAAAGCGAAGAAATGACTTTGAATATACCATGGAATCACAATGGATGGGTTTCTTAAATGGTAGCTTGGGGCTTACAGAATGTTCCCAGAAGCCCAGGTGGAAACTGCAAAGCTTCTTAAGAACTAACTTCAAAAGACACGAAATTTCACTTCTGCCTCCTTCTAGCAGACAAGTAAGTCATTAAGCCCAGCCTAGATTCAAGAAGAGGAGAATTAGTCCCCATCTCTCAATGGCAGAAATAACAAAAATACGTAGCCATCCTTAATCCTTCAGAGTTGTGCGAAAGTTTCTAGTTAGGTGACACATCTTTACCTAAAGCAATGGTCTACACATCAGGGGTCAGCAAACTATGCCTAAGCAAAATAAAACCAGCAGGCCTAATCCACCTTTGCTTTTGTAAATAGTTACATTGGAACACAGAAATACCCATTCATTTACATATTGCCTGTCTATGGCTGCTTTTCTGCTTTAAGGGCAGAGTTAAATAATTGCAATAGACTTCATGGCCTTCAAAAATTAAAATGTTTACTATCTGACCCTTTACAGCAACAGTTTGCTGAGCCCTGGTCTACAGAAAGCCAACCATGCCACTTCTCAATCATTCCACAAAGATTTCTAGCAATTTTATTTTCAATCTCGGCTATGGGTCCCTAGGAATAATTACTATGCTTTGAGTAAATCCAAGTTAAAGAAGATTTTCAAAATGAAAACTGATATACAAGCAGAAAGCATGTGCCTCAATAAAGATAAATATGTTGAAGCAAATCACACCAAACCTGAAGCTAACTGAGGCCGAACTGGGAAAACCAGGTCCTCTTCACACAACCCACACTGGGCAGCCAATCCACTACAACCTGTTCAAAGCTTCTGGTTTGTTGCTTAAAATTAAGGAGACGAAAAATATTTCCAATATTAAAAAAAAAAATGCATTTCTTCTGCAGACTGGATATTAAACCCATCAGAAAAGCTTGGGCTTTTATACTCCCTCTAGCAACATCCCAGAGAGGAAACTTAGGTCCACTTCAAGACATTTGCCAGGCAGCTCTAAAACAATGAAACACTGGCTAATCTAAAATCTTAACCGGGACTTCCCTGGTGGTCCAATGGTTAGGACTTTGCCTTCCAGCACAAGGGGTGTGGGTTCGGTCCCTGGTCAAGGAGCTAATATCCCACATGCCTTGCAGCCAAAAAAATGAAAAAACATAAAACAGAAGCAATATTGTAACAAATTCAGAAAAGGCTTTAAAAAGTGGTCCACATAAAAAAAAAATCTTTAAAAATAAATAAATCTAAAATATCTTAACCATTGGAGGTGTTTGGCATGATGTCTCTTTGCCATGTTTCCCCATATCTGGCAAATCACCCTCATCCACAGTCAAGAATATAGCACATATTATACCAGTCCTAAAAAGTGGAGGTGTCTACTTAGGGGTTCAAGTTAAACACACTAATTTAATCAGCCAAATGAGCAGTCTTAAGACTGTCTCTAAGAAAAGTGGAGTGATGTAAAGAGTACAAACCTAACGGCTATAGCATGGATTATATAACAAGCATATCAAGACTGGATAGTGCATGACATCAAAAGAAATATTCCCATAGAACAAGTATGCTTTTCTCCAGATAAAATCATTATTGATGCTGGAAGCCTTCTCATATATACCTTCTTACAATCTGAGATTAAATGTGTGTAGGGGTTGGTGAACAGGGTTTCCCTGCTTATGATGAGCTTCCCCTCTGCTGCATCCATTCTTGCCAGCCATTGTACAAAAATCAAGGACTAACCTAAAACAACAACTACAAAAATCTAATGAAAGTTATTAAAAGTACATAATAGCAGGCTTCCCTGGTGGCGCAATGGTTGAGAGTCTGCCTGCCGACACAGGGGACATGGGTTCATACCCCAGCCTGGGAAGATCCCACATGCCGTGGAGCAGCTGGTCCCATGAGCCATGGCCGCTGAGCCTGCGTGTCTGGAGCCTGTGCTCCACAAAGGGAGAGGCCACAACAGTGAGAGGCCCGCGTACCACAAAAAAAAAAAAAAGGTACATAATAGAGTCCTGTACCACAATGTTCACTGCAGCTCTATTTACAACAGCCAGGACATGGAAGCAACCTAAGTGTCCATCAACAGATGAATGGATAAACAAGATGTGGCATATATATACAATGGAATATTACTCAGCCATAAAAAGAAATGAAACTGAGTTATTTGTAATGGGGTGGATAGACCTGGAGTCTGTCATACAGAGTGAAGTAAGTCAGAAAGAGAAAAACAAATACCGTATCCTAACACATATATATGGAATCTAAAAAAAAATAATAATGGTTCTGAAGAACTTAGGGGCAGGACAGGAATAAAGATGCAGACATAGAGAATGGACTTGAGGACTCAGGGAGGGGGAAGGGTAAGCTGAGACGAAGTGAGAGAGTGGCATGGACATAAATACACTCCCAAATGTAAAACAGATAGCTAGTGGGAAGCAGCCACATAGTACAGGGAGATCAGCTCGGTGCTTTGTGTCCACCTAGAGGGGTGGGATAGGGAGGGTGGGAGGGAGACGCAAGAGGGAGGAGATATGGGGATATATGTATATGTATAGGTGATTCACCTTGTTATAAAGCAGAAACTAACACACCATTGTAAAGCAATTATACTCCAATAAAGATGTTAAAAAAAGTACATAATAGCTATTTTAAAATTATGCATGGATAAAAATTATGTAGTAAAAAAGGAAGTATAAATTTTTATTAACATTAACAAAAAACAAGTAACAAAGCCTTTAAAAACAATATATTTTAAATTTAAATATAAGTGCCAAACAATCAAGAAAGTCTTTAAAAACAATAATTTTAAATGTAAAACATGAATATAAAAAATGACCTTAACAGAAATTAAATGTTTAAGATAATATAGATAATAAAATTCAAAGTAAGTTCATAGTAAGGACAATATAAATTCATAAAAATAAACCTAGATTTCAAAGTAAGAAGTTAGGAATAGAAGAGGTTTTGAATTATAAATAATAAAATGAGCAATTAATATAAATGATAAAAGGTAAAACTGTCAAAATAAAAAACAAGCTAATGAGAGTTAACAGAATAAAATATTAGGGACAAGAATTAGAAGATAACATAAATACAATTTTTAGAAAATATAGGAAGACACTCGGTGCAGGAAACTTGAAAAGTCAGCAAAGTGCCAAAATGAGCTAAGAATAGCAGATAAAGAACAAACAAAAGAGCATGGATCAGTTTGTTAACAGTCCTCAAACCTACGACTATGAAACAGAATTCTTTATTAAAAATAAACACCCTAAAAAGAACAACCACCTGGAAACACACGAGTCATGGGACTCAATAAACTAGAAACATCAGCTTGCCCCATGCAGAAGTCTGACCTGAGAGGCTGGGAGGATGACCAAAGTGAGATGCCCTTTCCTCCTGCCTGTCTCGTACAGGGATGCCCTCTGCCCAAGTCCCAGCTCAGCCCCCAAGTGCTATGTGTGGTGAGCAGATGGATTTGCTGGTAAGGAATGCATTAAAGGTAAACAGTGGGAAATCTGGCCGGACGCACAGGATAAGAAAGACTATAAAAAGCTTTAAATGCCACACTAGGTCAGCGTTTTCCAAATCTGGGCATTTGATTAAAATACAAGTTTCATACTGGAGATTCTAATTTAATAAATCTGGGGAGAGGGAGGTGATGGGGAAGTAAATACTCTATGATTGTCACTTATGACCTTCGAACAGGTTCCAACCATTTAACAGGTCACACATACACACACACACCAAGGTAATTTTGATATTTACGCACGTTTAGAAAATAATGATTTACAATCTTAAAACAACTGACACTTTTCGATATCCAGGTGTCAGATTCTAAAACACAGGTAATGAGAAAAATGTGTTTTGAATAATAGAAGGTCAGAGTTACATAAACCCAGTAAAAAAGTTGCAGCCAAGTAAGAGTAATGCTGGAAACCTGTTGCTTTCATTTGAAACTCAACTGTTTTTAACATTTTGCTACTGCCAAGAACCACCGAAGTAAGAGGAAGCCATGAATATACGTGTCACTAGTGGCTTTTAAGTATCAGAATAACACCCAAACAAACAGCAAGGGTCCTTTGATATTCATATTTCTATGAGATCAAATGTATGCCACTCCAAGTCCTATCTACTTCTAGCAAGACACTGAAAGGATAAAAACTAAGATGATTCATGGTCTTTCCTTCTCAACTGTTGTAGCCCACAGTGCTATGTATGTATCACTGGCACACCTAGGAAATGATTATGTTTGTACAGCACGCTGAATAAACGGCAGGGGATTTAGGACCCTCTGTATAGACATGGTGAAAAAAATTCATTACATTTTCTTCACATCAAATAATTTGGGGCTTCCCTGGTGGCGCAGTGGTTGAGAGTCCGCCTGCCGATGCAGGGGACACGGGTTCGTGCCCCGGTCCGGGAGGATCCCACATGCCGCAGAGCGGCTGGGCCCGTGAGCCATGGCCGCTGGGCCTGCGCATCCGGAGCCTGTGCTCCGCAATGGGAGAGGCCACAACAGTGAGAGGCCCGCATACCACAAAAAAAAAACCAAAAAAAAACAAACAAACAAAAAAAAAAAACCAAATAATTTGAAAGTAAAAATAAAACAGAGTTTCAATGTATTGTTTGTAGGGGCAGGGAATGCACATTCCGAACCCTCAGCCCTACAGGGATCGCCTTACCTTGCCCAAGAACTCACCTGTTGTGGGGCAGCCCTATGGAGTAACCAATCAGGCAAGAGTCTAAGGACCCAACCATACTGGCCCAACAGGGAACAACTCTGTGGAGCCTTGAACACTCCAGAGCTGCCTGTGGGGAAAGAGGGACCTTGGCCCAGACTCTGAATTCATCATAATACAATCTCCTCTGCCCCACCCCGCCTCCACCCACTTCTCTCCACAGGGGTGGATCCCTAATAAATACCCTGCCCGCAAACTCCATTTCTGCGACTGTTTCTGAAGAACCAAACCTGCAACAGTATTCAAAACTGACTTGCATGAAACTTCCAAACAATCTTTTCAAAATGTTTAATTAAGAAACTTGAGTTTGATTTCCTTTTATCACCTTTTTGACTTCAACTTTTCTATCATGAATTTTGCTTGAGATAGCTACTTGTAATTTTTTTATCAGACTTTAATAATTAGCCCTTCAAATACTTGTGGATCCCCAGCTACAAGAAACTTTGTTCATATACAGGAATAAAATTTTTTACACCAAATTTGACCACCATCCAAAAATGTGCAATGGTTGAAAAATCTGTTTTTTAAAAAAAGAGTATGGGACTTTCCAGGTGGCGTAGTGGTTAAGAATCGTGTGCCACTGAAGGGGACACAGGTTCGAGCCCTGGACCCGGAAGATCCCACGTGCCACAACTAAGCCCGTGTGCCACAACTACTGAACCTACGCTCTAGAGCCCGCGAACCACAACTACTGAGCCGGCATGCCACAACTACTGAAGCCCATGCGCCTAGAGCCCCTGCTCTGCAACAAGAGAAGCCACCGCAATGAGAAGCCCATACACGGCAATGAAGAAAAGCCCCCGCTCGCCACAACTAGAGAAAGCCCGTGTGCAGCAATGAAGACACAATGCAACCACAAATTAACTAATTTTAAAAAGGGTACCTTTTCTTTTTCTTTCATTTCTGTAAGTAATACTGAAATAGCTTATGAAATATTTTGTATCCAATCAAATAATTCTTTCTAAATAATTGAAAATGGCGAAGCTCTTATTTACAGACTGCCCACATATTGTTGGAGCTGTCATCATTAGCTCAATTCAGCATTACTAAAAGTAAACAGCAGCTGCACAAAGGATAAAAGTCTTTGGTGTGAAATCAGAGTTTCAGGGCAGACCCTGATAGCTACACTAGTCAGAAGACCCCACCCCTGACCTGCTGCACCCTCTTTAGGCTCATGGAACACGAACCCTTTCAGCAACTCAGACATGGCACATGAGACAGCTGCTCAACGATAAGGCCCCTTCTTAGCAGTGGTCAGAGATTCCCAGTAGAATGGCAAATGCCCAGTTATGCCCACCACCTTTGCTACCTGTTTTGACTACTGGATTAACGATCAGACCCCCCTCGCCAGGCAGTCCCCTGCAAGCCCTGGATGAGGTTGCTCGAGCTCAGTTTGCCAGAAAAAAATGCAGGACACCCCGTTAAATTTCAATTTCAGATGAAGAACAAATCACTTAAGAAAAACCATGTCCCAAACATTGCAGGGAATTTACTTGTACTGAAAATATATATCTGCTTTTTATATGAAATTCAAATTTAATTGGGTGTCATGTATTATTATTTGCTAAACCTGTCAACCCCACTTGAAATCCTGAAGATTCTGGTCACCCCAGGCCCACCCTGGCCTGGGATAGGCTAAGGAGATCAATATCTCTTCAAATACCTATAACTCATTTTCTCTGCACATCTTTCGGGGAAAGGCTGTTACTGGATTTGATATTGTTGATTCCTTCAGTTTTCCCTCAGAAACTCATCTTTGCCTTTCTTGACACATCATTTTTTTTTTTTAAACTTCTAATATTTGACTAGTCTTTCTCTGGATTCTAATTCCTTCCTTTCCCCACTGTCTAAATCAGAGGTTAGTCAATGTTTCCTGTAAAGGGTAGATAGGAAATATTTTAGACATTGAGGGCCACTCAGTGTCTGCTTTCACAACTACGGGACTCTGTCCTTGTAGTGCAAATGCAGCACTGACAAGTATGTAAATACAAGAGCATGGCTGTGTTCCAATAAAACTTTATTTACACAAAAAGGAGGTAAACTACATATGACCCACAGGCTGTAGTGTGTCAATCCCTGCTCTAAATGCCAGTGTACTTGGATCTGTCCTTGTCTCTCTTCTATGTTCCCTCTTTTGTCAATCTCATCCAATTATGTGACTCACCTACCACTTATATTTCAGAGACACCCAAATTTGCACCTCAACCCCTGACTTCCCTCCCAGTCTACAGTCCTACATCCCAAAGCAAGTAAGACAATTCTTCCTTAATGTCCTATAGACATTTAAATTCATCAAGCCCAGCTTCCCGCTGAAAGAATCTTCTGCTCTTCCTCCATGTTCTATATTTCTGTCAGTGCAACTTTTATCCCCATGGCTAACCCAGCTCAAAACTTCCACAAGAGTTTGGTTTCTCCCTTCCCCCAGCTGCTCAAATTCTTCCAGTTGACGAGTTCTGTAAATTCAGCACATTAATGTCATACTTGGGTCTCCTTTCCTTTCCTACCACCAAGGGGAAGCCTTCTGTACCTCTCACCCAGCCCTTTACATTATGATCCAAATGACTGTTAGATACCAGCATCTGCCTTTTCCAACCACATTTCTCCAATACTATCAGACTGACTTTCTTTAGAGTGGCTCTGATTTTTCTTTTTTTGTCAAAACCTTTTGAAACCCTCCTAATGCTTTTGTATTAAAGTCCAGGTTCTTCTGCCTGACATCAAAGACCCTCTGGGAGCCAGCTTTGCACTAACAATCCAGCTGTTGAACTCTGCACCATTAACAGTAGTCAAATGGAACTATGTGCAATCCTTGATCCATTCAAATACTTCCTAATCTGCTTAATTTTCCCATACTTTGGTTTTCCCCTGCCCTTCCCAACCCAGGGCCACCTAATTCCTATTCACAATGGAGGAGCTCAAATGGTGTTTTCTCCACAAAGCCATCCCTAACCTTCCAGCTAAAGAAATATTTCCATATTCAGCACTACTAAGAGAGTGCCTCTCTCAGAGCTATTATCATTTTTTAACCTTGTATCACACTTAATTCCTGCCCTGTCTTCCCTTACACACTGCTTAAAACCTGGAAACAGATTCCCTGAATCTTCTTTCTTTTCCTCAAGGCATTCAGTTAAACAACTTCCAACCTTCCTCATTTTAGGGATTAAACACATACTTGGAAGATGAATAAGAAACAGAAGATTGGTGTTCTATACACAAAAGAAAGATGATATGAATGTAAATGTGTGTGTGTGTGTGTGTGTGTGTGTGTGTGTGTGTGAATGTACAGAGAGAGAAAGAGGCAGAGACTTTAGATCAGTGGTTATTTTTTTTTTTTTTATTAGTGGTCAATTTAATTTTAACCCATTCTTCTTTTTGGCACCTTCCCTTCTTTACATTGGGGTGGAGGAGAGAGGGTCATGAGGTAAACATTATTTTAAATTCTAATCAGTAATGTGAAAATCATTCATAAAAAATACAAACTTACATCCCACTGGTGCCAAGGATTGTGCTGTTTTGTTGTTTGTATGTTTGCTTAGGATTTGTCTGCCTTGTTTTATTTCGTTTGAAGACTAGTCTTTTTAATTTATAATTATACTATATTAAATTACATAATTTAATCTATATAAAGATTATATAGAAAAGGATAAAAAAATTAAACCACTATGATTTATTGTTTTTCTTATGCCAGGCACTATGTAAGTGACTGATATGCTTTACCTCCCCAAATCCGTTCAACAGACCCCAGAGGTAGATGATGATCTCCCTTTACAGATAAGGAAACAGGCTCAGAAAGGTTCGAACAGCTATAAAGAGTAGAAATTCAACCTAGATCTGTCTTATTCAATAGCAGGCTTATTCTATAGCCTGTATTCTTACCTACTAAGACATAACAATGTCTTACTCACATTAAACATAACTATGAAGCTGAAAGTAAGGACTTGGGACTATTAGTTAAGGTGTGCTTTTTATTACATGTATATTAAGAAATGGAAAGCTGAGGTAAAGTAGCAGTCAGAGCCAGATCAGGAACTAGAAACCATACTAGTTATTTTAGCAAAGATAATTTAACATAAGGAATTTTGACTAGGAATAAAGCGGTAACTAGATAACTAAAAAAAGATAAGAAGAGAATCCCAGTGTATCAAAGAAGTGGTGATTGAAAGAAGCACCTCATCCCTAGGGCCTGTGAGAAACAAAAGGAAGTTGAAAGTGTTGAAACTTAGAAGCCTAAAAGAAGGACCTCGTGGAGCTGACAGTCAGATTCTGAAAAGGGGGTTCCTGTTGAGCTGGTGTTGAGAAAACAATTCCAAATGGATTTGGCTGCATCTATAAGAAGGAACTGCTGCTGCCAGGAAAAAAGAGGCATTGCTGGGGAGATGCTCATATGCATGGGAAGCAGACAGGAAGGAGCATATGTCTTCCTCTTCGTCCAGGCCCTCTAGCGCCCCCTATTGACAGAGCCTACGTTGTAGCAGCTGGCAAAACAGAAGCCTGACTTGCACGTTCCAGCCCCAGCAAAACAAAGAGACAGAGTATAGAAGGGTGGGCTTTCAAGTGAGAGGCAATAACTTAAGTGGCATAGGAAGAATACATAAGAGGAGGAATCTATTGAAATGTGGCACTTGTGGCTTGAAAATGAAATCAAACAAGCCAAAGTAAGCAATACAGGACAGCTCTCTTGCCTATTAAAAATAAAACTGTAAAGACTGCTAGGTGGGGACCTGAAAGCGAGTAAGAGAGTAAAAGATGCAAATAGATTTCTTGACTTCAAAAATCAAATAACAGCTCAAGAAAGCACCACCAAGACAAATTACCCATGATCTTGGGGTGGGGGGGAAGCAAAATTGTCATAATTGGCAAAGTGTTGTTAATTCAAACCCCAAAGAATTCTAAAATGCCATTGCTTCACACTAGAGGTCACCCCCAGTAAGAAAATATAATCGTACCATCCTTTACTGTCCCCCTGTAGCTGTTACAACATTGGAGAGCTGCTCCTTATTGCAAAGAGATTGGATTTTTATGAGACTGACATGCTAAGCAGCTTTCTAGTCAAGTAAAATACTGCATTAAACAGGATTCACTTTCTTACTTTAGTGAGAAACAGATATATTGACTGTATAATACAGGAGACAGTATTCATTACATGCAATCACTGACCTATTTCTAAGGCACCAACTTTAACCAGAGGAAGGTCAACACTGTATCAAGAAACAATACTTTGTATACAACACAGAGACTGATATTAGTTTTTTTTTTTTAATTGGGGAAAATACTGCCTCCTGTCAGCAGAAAGCAGGGATATAATGTAGAACAAATATTTTAGAGCAAATATTTTAACAAACTTACTAATTTTGGAGTTTATCCTGTCAAGGTATTTATAGCTTAGGAATTTGGAATGTCTTTATCATTTTATGGCAAATTATGATGCTTCAAGGACATCTCCTAGAAATGACATCTGTTAGAATTCTTCACCGTGGAGTATCCTCTTTAAGCGCAGAATTCTAATTTTTAAAATCATTTGGAAAACACTACAAATAAGCTGATCATTCTTTAACAAGCCTATACATTGATATAATGTGGGTTACTTTTATACTATCTCCATGTCAATGCTCCTTGATGCTCCTAACCTTTAATATCGACTAACTCATTTTTTCTGTTGTTATTGCTTGTTTGGCGTTCCCTATCAATATTCTGGTCTTCAACATCATTCCCTGAAAATGTCAACACCTGACTTTTTCCTTTATATCCAACTCCAGTTGTCATTCTTGGAGACATCAATACCAACCCTGTTGTTTAAACCATCCAAGAGCCCAACCTCTCAAGTCCTTGGACGCCTCACCCACTGTGGTCTTTTCTTGTACCCCACACTTCAGCCACCACATCACATGGACACACCCTTTTCCTTTTCATCAAATCATCACACCACCTTCAAAACTTCTACTACCACTGCTTATCCTTCCAGTGCTCTTATGATTGATAGATACACGTATATTTATTACATTGCATTATATTATTATATATACTCTCATTTTACTATTCTTTAGCCTCATTAATATAATACATCCAATCCAGTGACGCTTCACTTTATTTTTTTTTTTACAAGTCATCACTTCTCATGTTGGTACCTTGTTGAGAGCCCATGATTTATCATTATAATCACTCACTTGCTACCTACTCAACTCCCTTGTCTACTTTCCCTCTATTATGTTCCTCTGGATAAATCCTAACCTTGCTTAAAAACCAACTATCTCTCTAATCTATGCTTCTCTCTAAAGCTGAATGGTAACAGGGAAAAAACACAGAACCATACTGTCAGGTCTAAATTTGAAAATCATAACCAGAGTTAAATGGAAAACATAACCAGAGAGTCAAAAGGTCTCTAAACAATCCAAACATACTTCCAGGATATATTCACTCACCTGCTTACCAAAATGGAGTTTTCATATCTTCTCTCTCCTCAGACCTCCAGCACTACTTCTCCCCCAAGACACATACACACACATACTCTCAGCTAATGATGTTAACTCATATTTGACTGAGAAAATGAAGCAGCTAAAGAGAACCACTTTATCTTTCCTCACCAAGTCTTCCACCCTCCCTGGATCTCTTTCGCTCCACTTACGCCCCAGACCCCATCTCTTTTTCTACTTCTCATGTATTTGTTGATTTCCTGGTAATCAATTTCTCCCTCTCTACTGAATTGTTCCCATCAACATATACACCTTCTTAATTATGTCCCAATGACATCTATTCCTATTGACCCCGCACAACCTCCATCGAGCTCATGGTCCACCTCTAGTTTCTGGAGTACTTTTCTGCTCATTTGCATGGCAAAAATATATTGAATGACTTATTTACTGGCCATGCCATCTCTTCATTCCCTCCAAGCCATCTCTTCTGAGCCCATTACCTTTCCCACACAATTGATTCCTCTTGTCAAGGTTATTGGGAATCATCACAAAAGTCCACCATGCTTCTAAATTTACTAGGCACTTTTTTTTTCTTTTCTTTTTCTTTTTTCTTTTTTTTTTTTGTGGTATGCGGGCCTCTCACTGTTGTGGCCTCTCCCTTTGCGGAGCACAGGCTCCAGACATGCAGGCTCAGAGGCCATAGCTCACGGGCCCAGCCGCTCCGCAGCATGTGGGATCCTCCCAGACCGGGGCATGAACCAGTGTCCCCTGCGTCGGCAGGCGGACTCTCAACCACTGTGCCACCAGGGAAGCCCTAGGCACTTTTATATTTGTTCATCTTACTCCAATTCTTGGCAAGATTAGACACTGGTGGACATTCAATCCTCCTTAAAACACACCCTTAGTTTTTGTGACTCCACATTTTTCTGTTTTTCTTCCTTATACACTAATCACTTCCTCTTGTCTCTTTTTCTATCCCCTCCCTTCGGTTCAAACTTGAGAAGCTAGAGTGCTCCAGGGTTCCTCCAAGGCTCCACTGTTCTCCATCTCCAGTGTTTTCTTTGGCCAGTTTTGATAAATTCCATGATTTTAAATACCCCGTGTGGGAGACTATCAAATGTGTATCCCCATCACACCTCTCCATTGAGCTCTGAAATCTAAACTGTAATTAACTGTAATTCTATGATTGGTATTTCCCCTTGAATAACTAATCTTATTAATCCTAAAATGGCCAAACAGAACCTTGATTTCTTTGATTTTGTCCCCGGCATGCACCTTGGCACTCCCCCACCACCAATATCTCCACCAAGCACCCAGTGCTCAGATACAACATTTAGCATCATTTTGAGTCCTCTCTTCCCCTCATCCCTCACATACAATCCTTTAAAAAGTTATGTCAGGGGCTTCCCTGGTGGCGCAGTGGTTGAGAATCCGCCTGCCAATGCAGGGAACGCGGGTTCTCCGGGAAGATCCCACATGCCGCGGAGCGGCTGGGCCCATGAGCCATAGCCGTTGAGCCTGCGCGTCCGGAGCCTGTGCTCCGCAAAGGGAGAGGCCACAACAGTGAGAGGCCCGCGTACTGCAAAAAACAAAACAAAACAAAACAAAAAGTTATGTCAGAATCATCTCCAAAATAGATTTTAAATCCATCCACTCCTTTTTTTTTTTTTTTTTTTTTTTTTGCGATACACGGGCCTCTCCCGTTGCAGAGCACAGGCTCCGGACGCGCAGGCTGAGCGGCCATGGCTCACGGGCCCAGCCGCTGTGCAGCATGTGGGATCTTCCCGGACCAGGGCACGAACCCGTGTCCCCTGCATCGGCAGGCGGACTCTCAACCACTGCGCCACCAGGGAAGCCCCATCCACTCCTTTTTATCTCTCCTGCACCAGCCACTTTCAGTCGTGATCATCATCACCTGCATGATTGCTTTGGTCTCCTTCAAAAGAAACCATTTCCGTGACTGTGTGGAAGCTTTGCTTCCACACACACACAAAAAAATCTGAACTATGTTTCAAAAACATAAATCCTCTCATGTAACACAACACACCCCCAACACACAGATACACACACACACACACACACACACACACAAACACTTAAAGCCCATCACTTATTTCCCTTTGCACTTAGGACAAAATCTAAAGTCCTTACCCCACCTACAAAAACCACTATGACATGACACAGTTCCACCTTTCCAGCCTCACGACCTACCACTGCCTCCCTAGCTCATTATACTCCAGCCCCAATAGCTTTGCTTTTACTCCTCAAACTCACAAAACTTTCTCTGCCTTGAGGCCCCTGCACTTGCTATTACCTCTGCAGGGGAGACTCTGCTCCCATGTCTCTGTGTGACTGGCTCCTTCTCATCACAGCTCAAACTCCATCTTCACAGAGGCCCCCTCTGTCTGTCCCATATCACCCTGCTTTAGTTTCTTCATAGCATTGATCACCCTCTGACACTCTCTTGCTCATTTTCTTGTGGTTTACTTGCTTTTTTTTTTCAATCTCTCAGCTCTCTCTAGGCCAGGGACTTTATGTATCTTTACATCACTTTACCTAGAGCCTAAATTGTCTAAAGCATAGTAGACACTAAATAAAATATGTGCGGAAAGGAGGAAGATAGAAGGACGGAAGGAGGATGGAAGGAAGGAAAGATGGACGGGGGAAAGGGTGGAGGAAGAAAGGGAGGAAATAAATAGGGTTTCGTGATTTTTCTCATGAAGGTAATGATACAACTACTTGTACAGTTTCTCTAACATCTCTTTCCAGCTTCCCCAGCTAAACTTCATCTCTACAAATTTATGCCTAAAAAGTACAGAGTACAGCTTAGCTCAGAGGCATAGCTCTGTTAAATAAAACTAACCTGACAGGATCAGACCACTGGGGTTTGGTCATTCACATTCTGGATGGCTGGAAATGATAATGTGCCAAACCTCCTTGGGTACTCAGTGAACCACACTCTCCACCATCTCCCTACACACTCCAGGCAATTACCCATCTGGTCTGCCTGGCTCACCCAGTCGTATTTGAAAGAGGTTTTTCAGCTGAAAGTGAATGGCGTGTGTCCGACCTGAAAGGCAGCCTCCAGCCGCTGTTGCGTCCCAAGCCTACTTTCATCTGCAGCCACTCTCTCCAGACAGGAGTCAGAAGCCTCCCCAAAAGCAGCAGGACAGTCGAGGACAGAGGAAGCAAAGGGGAGCCCAAGGCAGAAGTCAGGAGACCTGGGTTCTGTCTCAACTTCACCGTATGACTTGATACAGTCCCTCCACCAGGTTTCTGTTTCTCCGGTTGCAAACTGTGGGGTTCATACTAGGTAATCTCTACGAATTCCTTCCAGCTCTAAGATTCCAGACTTATAAACCTCCAAGTGGTAAGCATTTGCTGGGTTGCAAATTCTCCCACCCAATAAGCAAATCTCCAACCTGGGATGAGTGGTGATATATTACTGCTCTTTAGGTTTTTTATATTTTCCCAGAACCTCATAATTACAAGGTTACCATCACCATACCCTTCTGACATAGATGGGTGACAAACTCTAATTACCCTCCTTTGCTGGAGGTGGAAGGAAGGCACAGAATGATTAAGTGACTCACCCTCTGTTTATCAAAAGCAGTGGACTGGAAGAGACTAGAAATTCATGAACTTTCAAGTTGTAGACCTGAGCTCAGGACAGTAGAGCTCTGCTGGAGAATACAGATGCTTTGCTTTGTTTGTTTTTTTATTCTGGAATAGATGTAAAACACTCATGATTGCATTCTTTCAACAAACCACCTAAGAAAATTCTGTGTGGGCAGGCAATGAGGTACACGGGGAGAGCGTGGATTTTAAAGTAAGAGATACTCGTCTTTGTTTTGTGAGCAAACATTTTTCTAGGTATTAAGAAAGCACAGAAAGGATAAAGATGTATAAGAATCAGTTCCACTCATAGCTCCATAAGATACTTAATTCTCTGAGTCTCAGTCTTCTCCTGTGTACAACGTGATCTACAGACTTGTCCACAACGTTCTTGCAATGATGATATGTGATGAGAAATGGCAGTTACTCCCGTTATGACTCCTCAATTAACGAGCACCTTCCCCTCTTTTGCCTCCTCCCTCTAGAGGAAGGAAAAAGGCATTCCCTACCCACACACTGTACCCTCTACACCCAGAGCCCCTGCTACTCACCATCATCCAATGACCACAGGCTACTAAAGCAGGTGGCCCATTATCCATGGGGGTACAGGACACCGGGATCTCTCGTTCCAGCCTCACTAATGATATGTTGTATTGTAAGGAATGAACAACTGACGCTGTGTCTCCACCCATAATAGTAGGACTAATTAAAGTGTCCCAGGGAATATTCTGGAAGGAAGGGTCTGTGAAAGGCTTATACACCCTTGGACATAAAATGTAGACTAAGTGCTATGATTTTTAGCGAGCTCTTTCATGTCACACACAAATCTCTCTAGTCCTCTGCATAAACACTTCAGCCTCCTTGTCCATCAGCTGGTCCCTGTCATGCCACCAGCAGGGTCAACCGTGGAAACCAGAGGATAAGAACAAAAAGACCAAAAGTAGGGAAAGAAGGCAGTTTACCAACAAGGCAAACGTCTCATCTCAGCTTGTATCCTCTTCTTACCCCTCAGAGATTTGGAGAATAATATTTTCCAACATCAGGCTTCTGTTTTTAACCAACATTTTTAAAAACAAGGGACTCGGAATGACAAACAAGAGACAAGTTTACACTGAGGTGGTCTGCTGGTGATGCAGAAGGAACTGCGGATGCTGAGATGGGAGATGTGCTTTCAGATCTGCCTCCACTACCAGTGGGCTGTGTGATGATGGCAGGAGAGTACACTCCTTCAGTGATAAGACTCAGTTTCCCCACCTCTGTGTAAGTCGGCTAAGATAAATTGTCCCCAATATGTTTACAGCACTAAACTCCTATGAATCCTGGAATAACATACACAGAAGCTAGCACACAGTATCCACACACGCCTTATATTGACAGTGTTAGGGGCCCATAAGCCCAAGGATTTAATACTATCTTCATGGCTTCTGACAGGGCATTGTTCACTTCTTAGATGTAGGAATAAATTTTATCTCCCTGAGAGAAATATAAACTTATGCAAGAACAATGTATTCCAATACAACTGTATTGTTAACAAGTTTCCCAGGTATTTCAGATTACAAAAAGATCCAAGGACCACGTTTTGAAAACCTCTGGTCTAGACGTGCATATCCCATACTATTAACTAGGAAGAGACGAAAGGCAAGAAAAGACACTTAATATTTGAAAGAAACCAGTAATAAAAATGCCACTTAAATGTGATTATTCTCAAAGTGTAGAGGGAAATTTTTGAAAACACAGATTCCTGAGCCGTATTGCTTACCTATGAGATCCGATCTGTAGTAAGGGAGTATAAATGGCCCAGACACAGGTATATTTGCAAAACCCCTAAGGCCATGCTGCTGATGACCCAGGTTTTGGAAACCACTGTTAGAAAGCAAAGCCTCGGCAGCCAAGTTTGGCAAGTATGTCAGTCCCCCTCCTCAGTGCCCAGCAGAAGTCATCTCTCCTCTTACTTGTGAACATCTGTGATAATCATCGTGTAGAGCGAGCTTGTTTGTTAATGGGGGGGAAGAAAAGCTATTTACCTAGTTTGCAAGCCAAGGGAGAGCTTAATTAATGTCAGAGCAGATACCATTTCCTCCTCTCTCCTTGCCCTAGGAACTCATAGGGATGACAAGAGGATTTTTAATTAATGTTTGAAAAGCATTCTGAGATCCCTGGATGAGAGGCTGTGGAGAAAGGCACAACATGATTATTGTCGTTCTTTTTTTTTTTTTTTGCGGTATGCGGGCCTCTCACTGCTGTGGCCTCTCCCGCTGCGGAGCACAGGCTCCGGACGCACAGGCTCAGCGGCCATGGCTCACGGGCTTAGTTGCTCCGCGGCACGTGGGATCCTCCCGGACCAGGGCACGAACCCGTGTCTCCTGCATCGGCAGGCGGATTCTCAACCACTGCGCCACCAGGGAAGCCCCGTTCTTAATAGTAGTTGCATTAATAGAAATAATGAAGTTCTCTAAAGTGATTTTTTTAAGAAAATCTATGACATCCATCGCCGGAATATTTTTGTGGCAAGAGTTTTGGAGAGAATGAAAGAAAAGAGGAAAGAGATATAAGGAAAATTAAAAATGTTTTTTTCCCATTTTTTTTTTTTTTTTACCCATTAGAACTAGGTAACATTTTGAGGTTCTAGTATAAGAACGCTATGAAAAGTTCTTATACATTTCCAAGGTAAATTAACATACAACTATTAATTTCTATGATACAGTGAAAGATTCTGGAGAAATAGAGCTATGATGCAAAGAACTCGGGGCTGGGAAATAGATGTTTTGAATTTGGGGCTTATCATTTGCAATTTCCTGACTTACCATTTACTAATTATTTAACCTTGCACGAGTCACATTGTCTAAGTTTCTTTATTGGTAAAACTGGGAGATATTGAAATATGTTCTACCCAACTCACAGACTAATGAAGATGGATGAAATGGAAATGATAAATGTGGGAAAATTTTATGCCTGTAAGTTATACAGATGTTACTGATGATGAAGATGATGATAATGATAATGATGACAATGATTCCACTAAGAATAAAACTGCAAGATGTAGAAAGGAATGTACATTTCTTATGGATTTTTTAAATATATTTTTTGTGTTATGAAGTAAAATTATTCTACAAGACTCACAATAAAAAGCAGCTTCCATTCCAGTCCTTATTCCAAGAGATGCTCCTTTTCAATTCTTCAGCTGTTTCTTTTGATGTTTATCTTTAGATTGCTAATTAATATGGTTGAACTGTTATATCTTGCTTTGTACAAATAGTTATTCATTTCCTATTATAATAAACATATTAACTTTCTTATACTACCACCCTCACTTGCCTCCCTCCTTTCTATGGATATAGTCAGATTTACTTTTGTTGAAACTAATATTTACAAGTTACATCATTACTACTGCATAAATATTGTTTATTTCTAACCAACTAGTATAGTATTATTACATTTCCTCTCATGCAACTCCTTGTTTTTCTTAGGGTTATTAATTGCCTAACTTCTTTTTTTAAAATTTCCTTAGATTTCTATCTACTTCACACTCATTCTTTTCATATATTCTTGTACAGCTTTTAACCTCTTCTTAATACTGCTGTGTTTTCTACATTGTCAAATGCATCAGATAATACAGTATTTTTTTTCATAGACACTTCCCTCCTTGAGTCTCCAGTCTTTCTACTGTAATTGAACAATACCATGTCAGAGGCCATGAAAACAGTAATAACTCCTTAGACCTATGATCCCTCAACATTGTGAATATAAGGCATGTGTGCATTCTATGCATTAGCTCCTATGTATGTTGTTCCAGAATTCATAAGACTTTAGATTTAGTAAGCATATTGGGGACAATTTATTCCTAGCATACTCATAACATGGAGGTGGGGAAACTGAGACACAGAGAGTACATTCTCTGGAAATGGAAGCAGACCTGAAATCACGTATCTTAGCTTTAGTTTTGCTAAAAGTGACTGATCACCAGTACTTCTATCATTTGTATTATAAATACAAATATATCAAAAAGCTGCCACCAAAAATACTATACCCAGCAAAGCTGTCCTTCAGAAATGAAGGAGGAATATATTCCCAGACCAAAAAAAAAAAAAAAAAACAAAAAAAAGCTAAGTTTACTACCACTAGATCTGCCTTACAAGAAATGCTATCTAGAGATTATTATACTAAGTGAAGTAAGTCAGACAGAGAAAGACAAATACTATAAAATATCACTCATATGTGGAATCTAATTTTTTTTAATGAAACAGACAAAACAGAAACAGACTCACAGATATCAAAAACAAACTTATGTTTACCAAAGGGGAAAGATGGGTGGTGGGGGAGGGATAAATCAGGAGCTTGGGATTAACATACACCCACTACTATATATAAAATAGATAACCAACAAGGACCTACTGTATAGCACAGGGAACTCTACTCAATATTCTGTAATAACCTACATGGGAAAAAAAACCTGAAAAAGAATGAATATATGTATATGTATAACTGAATCACTTTGCTATACACCTGAAACTAACACAACATTGTAAATCAACTATACTCTGATAAAATTTTTTTAAAAAAGAAATGCTAAAAGGAGTTCAAGGTGAAATGAAAGAACACTAAGTAATAACATGTAAATATATAAAAGTATAAAAACTCATTGGTAAAGGTTAATATATAGTGAAATTCACTATACCCTGTTACTGTAATGGTGGTGTGTAAAGTGCTTTTATATTAGTATAAAAGTTAAAGAATATTAAAAATAACTATTGCTCCAATAATGTGTAAATGAGTACACAACATAAAAAGAGGTAAAGTATGACATTAATAGCATAAAATGTGGGTAAGGAGAAGTAAAAAGGTAGGGCTTTTGTATAAGATTGAAGGTCAGTTTTTATTAGCTTACCATAGACTGTTATATCTATAAGCTGTTTTATGTAAGCCTCATGGTAACCAAAAAAAAACCCTAAAGTAGATACACAAAATATAAAAAGAATGGAATTAAACCATACCACTAAAAATAAATAAATAAATCACAAGGGAAGACTGCAAGAGAGGAAGAAAGGAACAAAAAACAACAAAATGGCAACAGTAATTTTTATCAAAAATTAGTAATATTTTTAACTATCAAAAAAATTACTTTAAATGTAAATGGAATAAATTCTCTAATCAAGACATAGGGTGGCTGGATGAATTTTTTAAAAAGATTCAACAATATGCTTGCTGCCTTGTAAGAGATTCACTTTAACCTTAGAGATACACATAGGCTGAAAGTAAAGTGATGGAACAAAATATTCCATGCAAATGGTAACCAAAAGAGAGTAAGAATATCCATACATATATCAAATAAAAGAAACTTCCCATCAAAAATCAGTCACAAGAGACTAAGAAGATCTTTATATTGTGATAAAGGGGTCAATTCAAGAGGGCATAAAAATTATAAGTTTAAAGTAAATATTAGCCAAACAATAGACAGCATTACTATAATAGTACAGAATTTCAGTACCCCACTTTCAACACTGGAAAGATCATCCAGACAGAAAACCATAAGGAAACACTGGACTTAAACTATACTTTATACCAAATGGACCAAAAAGACTTATAAAGAACCTTTCATCTAAGAGAACCAGAACACACATTCTTCTCAAACTCATATGGAACATTCTCCAGAATAGATATGTTGGGACACAAAGCAAGCCTGAATACATTTAAGAAGATTGAGATCATATCAAATATCTTTTCTGACCAAAGTGGTATGAAACTACAAATCAATAACAGGAAAAAACCTCACAAATACAGAGAAATTAAACAACACACTCTTGAACAACCAATGGATCAAAGAAGAAATCAAAAGAGATATCGGAAAATATTTTGAAACAAATGAAAATGTATCATTACAAAACATATGGGATGCAGCAAAACAGTTCTAAAAGGGAAGTTTATAGAAATAAATGCCTAAATTTAGATCTCAAATAAACAATTTTACACTTAAAGGAATTTTTTAAAAAGAAAAATTAAGTCCAAAGGTAGCAGAAGGAAATAATAAATATTAGAGCAGAAAAACAAATGAAATAGTAGAAAAACAATAGAAAAAAAATCAATGAAACTGAGCTGTTTTTTGAAGTAAGAAAATTGACAAAACTTTAGCTAGACTTAATCAAGAAAAAAGAGAAAAGAATAAACAAAACTATAAATGAAAGAGAAGACATTACAATTGACACCACAGAAATACAAAGGATTAAAAGAGGTTACTATGAACAATTATACTCCAACAAGCTGGATAACCTAGAAGAAAATAAATAAGTGTCTAGAAACATACAACCTATTAAGACAATGAGGAAGAAACAGAAAATCTGAACATACCCATAATGACTAAGGAGATTGAATCAGTAATCAAAAACTTCCAACAAAGAAAATCCCAGGACTAGATGGCTTCACTGGTGAATTCTACCAAACATCTAAAGCAGAATTAATGCCAATTCTTCTCAAACTCTTCCAAAAACTGAAAAGGAGTGAACACTTCCAAACTCATTTTACAAGGCCATCATTACATCATTACTAACTATCATCATTACCTTACTAAAGCCAGGTAAGGACACAGAGAAGAAAACTATAGTCAATATCCCCAATGAATATAGATGGAAAAATTCTCAGCAAAACACTAGCAAGTCAAATTCAGTATCATATTAAAAGGATCATACACCATGAACAAGTGGGGTTCAACACATGCAAATAAATAACATACACCACATTAATAGGATGAAGGATAAAATTCATATGATCCTCTCAATAGATGCAGAAAACATCAAACCTTTTGACGATTAAAGCTCTCAACAAATTGGATATAGAAGGAACATACTTCAACATAATAAAGACTATATATGACAAACCCATAGATAACATCATATTCAATGGTGAAGAGTTGAAAGCTTTTCCTCTGAGACCAGGAACAAGACAAGGTATCTACTCACCACTCTATTCAACATAGTAATGGAAATGTTAGCCAGAGTAATTAGGCAAGGAAAAAAAGGTATACAAATTGGAGAGGAAGAAGTAAAACTGCATCTGTTTGCTAATGACATAATCTTATATATAGAAAACCCTAAAGATTCTACCAAAAACTGTTAGCACTAATAAACAAATTCAGTGAAGTTGCAGGATACAAAATCAACATACAAAAATCAGCTGAGAAAGAAATAATACCTGCAAGAAAAATAAAAAATAATGATCTCATTTACAATAGTTTCAACAATAAAATATTAAGGAATATATTTAAGCAAGGAGATGAAAGATATATCCACTGAAAACTATAAGACTGATGAAAGAAACTGAAGACACAAACAGAATGATATCCCTTGTTCATGGATCAGAAGAATTAATATTGTTAAAATGTGCATAGTACACAAAGCCATCTATAGATTCAATGCAATCCCTATCAAAATTCCAATGGTATTTTGGAAAAGACTATCCTAAAATTTGTACAGAACAATAAACAACCTCAAATAGACAAAGCAATCTTGAGAAGGAAGAACAAAGCTGAGAACATCACATTTCCTGTTTTCAAACTATACACCAAAAACTATCATAATGAAACAATATGGTAATGGCATGAAAACAGACACATAGACCAATGGAACAAAACTGAAAGCCCAGAAACAGGGACTTCCCTGGTGGTCCAGTGGTTAAGACTCCGCGCTCCCAATGCTGGGGCCCAGATTTGATCCCTGGTCAGGGAACTAGATCCTGCATGCCACAACAAAGATCCCACATGACACAACAAAGATCCTGCATGCTGCAAACAAAAATCCCGCATGCTGGGCTTCCCTGGTGGCGCAGTGGTTGAGAATCCGCCTGCCGATGCAGGGAACATGGGTTCGTGCCCCAGTCTGGGAGGATCCCACATGCCACGGAGCGGCTGGGCCCATGAGCCATGGCCACTGAGCCTGTGCATCTGGAGCCTGTGCTCCACAACAGTGAGAGGCCCGCGTACCACAAAAAAAAAAAAAAAAGATCCCACATGCTGCAATGAAGAGCCAGTGCAGCCAAATAAATATTTTTTAAAAATAAAATAAATGGTGCTGGGAAAACCAAATATCCATACACAAAAGAATAAAACTGGACCTTTGTCTTGCATGACTCACAAAAATTAACTCAAAATTAAACACTTAAGATCTGATGTAAAACTCCTAGAAGGAAACACAGAGAAAAAGTTCCTTGACATTGGTCTTGGTAACAATTTTTTGTATCTGACAACAATGTTTTGTGTGTGATACCAAAAGCAAAAACAAACGGACGAGACTATATCAAACAAAGCAGCTTCTGCACAGCAGTAGAAATCAACAAAATGAAGAGGCAACCTATAGAATGGGAGAAAATAGTAACAAACCATATATCTGATAAGGGGTTAATATTCAAAATGCATAAGAAACTCATAAAACTCAATAGCACACACACAAAAAAATACAATCCAAATTAAAAGTGGGCAGAGGACCTGAAGACATACAAATGGCCAATAAGTATATGAAAAGATGCTCTACATCGTTAATTACATGGAAATGCAAATCAAAGTCACAATGATATATCACCTCACACCTGTTAGAATGGGTATTATCAAAATGACAAGCAATAAATGATGGCAAGGGTGTGGAGAAAAGGGAACTCTGGAGTACTGTAGGAGGGAACGTTAATTGGTGCAGCCATTATGGAAAACAGTATGACGGTTCCTCAAAAGATTAAAAATAGAACTGCCATATGATCCAAAGTCCTATTTGGGGGTATATTTCTGAAAGAAATGGAATTAGAATCTCAAAGAGGTATCTTCACTCCCATGTTCACTGCAGCATTATTCACAATAGCCAAGACATGGAAACAACCTAAAAGTCCATCAACAGATGAATGGATAAAGAAAATGTGGTATATATGCATATACATATAAAGGAGTTTTATTCAGCCAAAGGAAGGAAGGAAATCCTGCCATTTTTGGCAACATGGATGGACCTTGAGTGCATTATGCTATGTGACGTAAGTCAGACAGAGAAAGAACAAATACTATATAAATCTTTAAAAGCCGAACTAATAGAAACAGAGAGTAGAATAGTGGTTGCCAGGGGCTTGGAGTTGCAGAAAATAGGGAGATGTTGGTCAAAAGGGATAAACTTCCAGTTACAGGATAAATAAGTTCTGGGGGCTCAAATGTAAAACATGGTGACTATAATTAACAATACTGTATTATAATCTTGAAAACTGCTAAGAGAGTAAATCTTAAATGTTCTCACAACAAAAGAAAATGATAATTATGTTAGGTGATGTATGTGTTAACTAACCCTACTGTGGTAATTATTTTACAACATATACATGTATCACGTTATTAGGCTGTACACCTCAAAATCACAATGTTATATGTGTATTATATCTCAATAAAGCTGGGAAATTTTATTACAAAGCTACAGTAATCAAGACAATGTAGTGCTAACATAAGAATAAACATATATATCAGTAGAACTGAGAGTACAGAAATAACTTTTTACATTTTTGCAAGGGTCAATTCAACGCATGGGGAGGGGTGGGAAAGGTGCTGAAATAACTGAATATCCACATGCAAAAGAGTTAAGTTGTACCCTGACCTCACAAAAGATATAAATATTAACTTAAAATGAATCATAGACTTAAATGGAATCTCTAAGGCTATAAAACTCTTCATCAAAATCTTCAGAGTAAACCTCTTCAATCTTTGATTTGGCAATGGTATCTTGGAAATGACACCAAAAGCACAAGCAAAAAAAGAAAAACAAATCGGACATTATCAAAATTAAAACGTTTTGTGCATCAAAGCACACTGTCAACAGACTTATTGTGGTGATCATTTCTCAGTATACAAAAATATTAAATCATTATGTTGTATACCTGAAACCAATATAATGTTATATCAGTTATACCTCAATTTTTTTTTAAAAAAAAGCACACTGTCAAGGGAGTGAAAAGACAATCCACAGAAAATGAGAAAATATTTACAAATCTTATATCTGATAAATGTCTTGAATGCAGAATATACAAAGGACTTGGAAATCCACCATTAAAAGACAAATAACCCAAGCAAAGGATCTGAATAACCATTTCTCCAAGAAGATACTCTCCCAAGGAATGTTCAACATCAATAGGTGAAATACAAATCAAAACCATAGAAACTACTTCATATCCACTGGGATTCTTAAAAAAAAAAAAAAAAAAAAAACACACACAACCAATAACAAGTGCTGGCAAGGATGTAGAGAAATTGGAAGCTTCATGAATTGTTCATGGAATTGTAAAATGATGCAACCACTTTACAAAACAGTTTGGCAGTTTCACAAAAAGTTAAACATAATGTTTCCATATGACCCAGAATTCTATTCCTAGATACATGCCCAAGAGAATTGAAAACACATGTCCACACAAAAACCTCTATACAAATGCTCATAGTAACATTATTCATAATAGCCAAAAAAGTGAAAACCTTAATGCCATCAACTGATGAATGCAAAAATAAATTATATCCATACAACGGAATATTATTCAGCCATACAAAGGAATAAAACATTGATGTTATTATTCAGCCATTAAAAAGGAATAAAATGATGATATAAGCTATCAGTATTTCAATGATGAACATGAAATATACTATGCTAAGTGCAAGAAGCTTATCACAAAAGGCCATATATTGTATGATTTCATTTTTATTAAGTGGCCAGAATGGTAAATCCATAGGGAGAGAAAGTAGGTTAGTAGTTGTCAGGAGCTGGGGGAAGGAGAGAATGGGGAGTTAGTACTAATGGAGTTTGATTTTGAGATGATGTAAATGTTCTAGAACGAGACAGTGGTTACTCATAACCTGTGAGCACAGTAATAGACCATTAAATTGTACACTTAAAAAAAAGACTCTCACACAGCTTATCATATGCTATGACAATATGTCAAAATCTACTCAGAAATTATGAAAATATAGCAATATTCTGTGTCAGTAAAGATATAGAATTATTACTCTGTAATAAAATTAGTTTCTTAATAACAGGTAAATGTGCTTTATTAAAATTACTATAGTAAACATCTTTTTAACCTAAAACACTATTGGTGCTGAATAAATTTACCTTATTGAATGATATTTTGTTTCATTTTTACTATCTAGACCCCTTCAGAGAACATCTTTAGAAAAAAGAATTTTCACCCTTAGCTTATCCTTCTCATTTGTCTAAAAAGTATGTGTATGTCTGTAAGTATGTATACTGGAAAAGAACAAAAATGGAAAGAGAAATTCACTTTATTGGTGTCATCATTTTTACCATTTTTCAGGTGTTTACTGAACTAACTGGCTTGCTTGGGAGTTGTAGGGATGTACCACTGAGTTGTAAAACAAAATGCAATTCTCAGACATAGGACTCCAGGACTTCCTTTCTCTCAAACAGTTCTACATCACAGAAGAACAATGCTGAGGGCACAGTCTACATCTGGAATTTCCTGCAGATATAATATATTCTAACTAACACTTTCATCAATAACTTTTTTACTCTCGATTATTGTCTAAATTCCAAAAGCAAAACAAGGCATATCAGCTTTCACTCAAAACCTTTGGGAATAAGTTTAGACTCATACTGCCAGAAAGAAGAAAAGGAAAGAATCGAAATTTGAGGCATGGTCACCACTGTAATCAGCATTCTTAAAGCTAAATTATAAAGCGGAAACAAACTTCACCAATGAAAGTAATAAGGAGAAAGATATTACTTATGGTCATCAAGTGGTTATCATTCTCAATTGTTGGCCCACTGAAATGGTGTCCAATATACACGGAGAATCTGGAGGGCTTTGGTTCCTCTAGCTTTTTAAAACGACGACATCATCTCACAAGGGACAAAAAGGAAATGCCACCCATGGAATTACAGCCTTTATTTAATATCCTAAAGCTAACTCAATATTACTGTGATTTTGTTGTTGCTACTAGTAATAACTTGCATTTTTACCATGCTGTGTTCAAAGCACTTATACATTTATTTAATTTTATTATCATAGTCATCATCTAAAGTCAGAAGAGATTAAATATTAGTATCATTTTCCAGATAAATCAACTGAAATACAGGTTTAAGTTCTTGGCTTGACAACCTAGTTTTCACAGGCCCTTATATCTTTCCCTTCTCAAGACATTTCTTCGTAAAATACCACAAAAATATCTGGAACAGAAACCAATGACTAATATATTCTTTAATAAGCATTCACATATTTTTCAAACTAGCTCCTTAGAACAATTTATATCTTTTTTTTTTTTTTTTTTTTTTTTTTTTTTGTGGTACGCGGGCCTCTCACTGTTGTGGCCTCTCCCGTTGAGGAGCACAGGCTCTGGACGCGCAGGCTCAGTGGCCATGGCTCACGGGCCCAGCCGCTCCGCGGCATGTGGGATCTTCCCGGACTCGGGCACGAACCCGTGTCCCCTGCATCGGCAGGCGGACTCTCAACCACTGCGCCATCATCAATTTATATCTTTGTAATTAATGTTTTTTATAAATAACAAAACAGAATGCAACAAAGTTTTAAGTCCAATTATATGCTACAACATACGGTCCCCTAAAGACTAAATAGCTGACCTCCAAAGGAAGTTTAAAAGAGCCAGTCACCAACTACTGAAAGCATCTTCAATTTGTGTTTAAGCCTGTCTCTTAGATAACACTGTCTTTGTGAGGCATTCTACACCAGAGATTATTTACACATTTCCCCATGAAAAATGGGCCTAGGATATGACAAAATGGGATTGATGTCACATTTAATAAATTTATTAAGCAATTATTCTAAAAACTTTGGAGAATGAGAAGGTACTTCAAAACCCCTTTTAGGATAATTTTACTAAAGGAATAGATCAACAGTATTCATGCACAGCGTGTTTTTGCATTTATTATTATTCAGTAAATATTTATCATTAATTTCTAACTATGGGTCAGGTATATTCTTGGCACTAACAATATAGTGCTAAACAATAAGTAGAAGGTCTTTGCCCTCAAGACACTAACAATATAGTACTAAACAATAAGTAGAAGGTCTTTGCCCACAATATTCAGTAAATATTTATCATTAATTTCTAACTATGGGTCAGGTTTATTCTTGGCACTAACAAAATATAGTACTAAACAATAAGGTCTTTGCCCTCAAGGAGCTTACATTACAGTAGATGGAAATGGAAAATAAACAAATTTAAAAGAATATTGGAGACTGGAAACTTATACAGAGAGAACAAAAATGGGGCAATGTAAGAGAATAACTGAGTAGATTTTTTTTGAAAGGATAGTTAACTCTGCTGAAGGTGATATTTAAATGACCAGGAGAAACAAACTGAGCACAGATATTGAAAGATCACCACAGGGTTTTAGAATGGAATGAGCTTGTAACTTTTCTAGAAATAGTCTTTGGGTTCTTTTTTTTTTTTTTTTTTTTTTAAATCTCCTCCCCCCACCATCTTTTTATGTGTAAACCAATCCTTGTTGAGAGCAATCTATGGCAAAGTTGTACAATTTTCTTTGGAAAACAAAAGATGGGTACTTATATGAGTTAAATTTAAAAAAAAAAAAAAAAAAAAAAAAAAAGGAAAGAGCTTAACTTGGCCAAAAAAAAATAAAACAGAGAGAGAATCCTACTGTGACTATAACCTATAGTGGTCACCAGATGATGCCAGAGGGCTAAGCCACAGCCAGATTACATGGGATATTTTGGTAAACCAGAACAAGGGTTTGTTTGTATACTAATAGGAAAGATCAAGCACGTTGGGAATGGTGGGAGAAATGGATGACAGTAAACCGAGGAGTATCATAACTCAACAATATGATACTAACTTTCCCTTGCCACGCTTACTTTATCCACTGTTTTGGGGGTGACTGAATTGAAGTAGAAGTATACTGACCATCCTATAAATAGAACAGTGGTGAAGATTTCCAGTAAAGATAACTCCATTAGTTCTGACTTGGAAGCAACCTCTCTGTTCCAAACAATGAGCAATAATACATAAAGGTAAAAATAGAAATAAGAAAATGTTATAAATATCTCAAGATCAAGATAAACATCTCTTGAATGAAAAGTGGTCAGCCAGGCTGAAGCCATGAGCTCTAGACCTCTAAGTCTGAAAAAGAGAGTGACAGCATGCAGGGAAACAGAGACAGAAACCAGGCTATTACTTGAAGCAAAAGACTTTGGTGGCGCCATTTCCCTCTTGGGATAAAAACCTGAAATATATTCCCACCATTTGCCTAGAACAGTGGTTCTCCACTGGAGGTGCTTTTGTCCCCCAGGAAACATTTGGCAATGTCAGGAAGTATTTTGGTTGTCAGAACTGGGGATGTAAAGATGTTAATCACATCTAGTGCATAGAGGCTAGAGATTCTGTAAAACGTTCTAAAACACATACAGACACAAAAAGCCCCACACAAAACAGAATCATCTGGTACAAACTGTCAATAGTGCTAGCATGTAAATAGTGCAGTATTGAGTGCCAAGTCTCAATAGTGAGAAACCACAGTCACTTAAAGCCTAGAGACATCAAAAACACAGGCCAAGTCTCTCAACCAAAAACTAAACCAAGCCCTCCACTGGCTCAGTGATTACACCTGTGAATTCACCAATATTGCTTAGAAGCAGGAGCCACAAAATGAATAATGAGACCTGCTTATGGACTGCAGTCCTAAAAGTCAATCATTAAACCCCTAGGCAGGGAAGAGTGGGAACAGAAAAGGAGTGTGAAGAAACATCAATTCAAAATTAAACTTTCAATCGAAACTCCAAAACGTGAAGAAATGCTAAGAAAAACAGACAACACAACCAACAATTAGAACATGAATGCACTTCAAATGTAATTATACATACAATCAACAGGAAAACATGGTCTACTAAAATTGTTGAATTTCATATTTCTTAATACAAGGAGACTACAAAGCAATGCCTACAAAGTTTGAAGAAAGAAAGTGTGACATAAGACATAACCAAACTCTGGTCCAAATAAAGGCAAGAGAAAAATAATTTTTTTTTTTTTGAGAAAAATAATTTTTAAAATAAAAAATTAAAACATAGTTCTCAAGAGTTTTCTATAGAAATTATCAGAGAATGAACAAAAAACTTGTGGCACAAGAATGAATGTATAATGAATCCATTTTATCATAAAATTAAAATAATGTGGAGGCTATATAAAAGAGAATATAAATGGACAAAAAACAGGTAAATAAAGCTGATAGGGGAAGGGAAAATGAGAGACAGTGAATATGCATGGATTTCTTCGTCTCTTATCACCAAGTATCAAAAGATATTCTACAGGTATAATAAATCAAGTAATCATGGCATAGATATACTTAAAGACATAAAGGTAACATTAATAAAAAATAACATAGTCAACAAAAAATATCGCATGGCAAAAGAGAAAGATGAAAACGGAGAAGTTAAAACTGCACTAATTCCATCATTGCTTGTACAAAGGAATCAACAGTATAGTTGTTTGTTCACAAACTGGCCCCCATACACAGAGAAAGGCAAGGAGAAACCAAAGAAACAGACCGGCCACGCCACATTAGTAGGTGGCAGGTTAACTAAGCAAGGGAACTCACCAGGCTTGTCTGGGGCAGCTGCACGACGAGTAGGAGACAGGCTGCGGCCTGGGACCCTGCGCTGCAGTGCTTGCACCTGAACAGACATCTCCTCCAGCAACAGAATTCAAAGAAACCATAAGGGAGCAAACATAACTGCTCACATACGCAGTCGGGGCAAGGTATAAACAATAAGATACAAAAAAAGCCAAAAGCCGACTGCTACTTCGGAGGTGTCGGGAGCAAAAGCAGGTTACTGCGCATGATCCCTGTGCTCAGCACTGCCAATGGGGCAGCAGGCCACGTAAGCCACGCCTCCAGGCCGACCCACCCATCGGCCCCACCCTCACCCCATTTATGAACCAGCTCGCCCACGCTACTCAAAGAGTGAGGTAGGGCACCTGTTAGTTGTTTCGCCCTTGTGCTGCACCACGGGCCCCAATAAAGCCTTGCCTGAATTCCTCGTCTGGCCTGTTATCAATTTCTATTGATTAAAGAGTCCAAGAACCCAGGTCGGTAACAAGTAGATACTCTACACCTGCCTACTAGAATCTTAAAAGTTTATACAGAGGGCTTCAAACGAGGTTTAAGACACCTGCACAGTCCAGGTCATCTCAACACATTGCTCTCTCAAGGCTGCGTCTTTGAAAACAGCTCCCACTGTGGGAACAGAGAGCAAGGTGTGCACTGCAAGGACAGGGGAGGGGGTGAGGAACCTTCCATTGCCCTGGTCCAGCTCTAGGGTCAACCAGCAGTCACATCCTCTTGATGACCTCCTACAACCACAGTTCATAAAAAATAAAAAAGGAACTGCTAGGACTTCCTGGTGGCACAGTGGTTAAGAATTTGCCTGCCAATGCAGGGCACATGGGTTTAAGCCCTGGTCCGGGAAGATCCCACATGCCACGGAGCAACTAAGCCTGTGCTCCACAACTACTGAGCCTGCACTCAGAGCCCACATGCCACAACTACTGAAGCCCGCGCACCTAGAGCCCGTGCTCCACAACAAGAGAAGCCACCGCAATGAGAAGCCCGTGCACCGCAACCAAGAGTAGCCCCCGCTCGCCACAACTAGAGAAAGCCCACATGCAGCAACGAAGAACCAATGCAGCCCAAAATAAATAAATAAATAATTTTTTTTTTAAAAGGAACTTCTAAAACAAAAATATGGTAAGGGGTAGCGCAGAGCGTGGGGACCTGGGTCTGCAGCTTGCACTCTGCCGAGTGGGTACCAACAGAAAACGATGTTACAGTGGGAATGAGCAATTTTGCACAGGAAGCTTTGGGAAGTGTTTACCGTAGTCTGCCTGAAGCTGGGACAAAATTGAACAAATAAGAGGAGGTTGGTGCTTTGGAAAGTGTGAATGCTGCTGGTGAACTCTATTCTCCTCTATCAGGAGAAGTAACTGAAATGAATGAAGCTCTAGCAGAAAACCCAGGACTTGTCAACAAATCTTGTTAGGAAGATGGTTGGCTGATCAAGATGACACTCAGTAATCCTTCAGAACTAGATGAACTAATGAGTGAAGAAGCATATGAGAAATACATAAAATCTATTGAGGAGTGAAAATGGAACCCTTAAATAAACTAGTTTGGAACCAAAAAGAAAAATCTCTGAAAATATTTATACATAGAAATATACAAATCATTATCGTGAAAATGGGAATATACAAGTGTTGACTTGAAACAGACAGACTGCCAGATACTTCCCCAGCAACGATGGATTTATTCAGGATAGCAGAGAACTGCAATTCAGGGTCTGCAACCATGAGCAAATTCCCCACAGGACAAGGGAAGAAGAACACTTTTATAGAGGGGAAAGGAAGTTGGGAGCATTATTCTTAACAGAGTCCATGACTTTTCACTGCCTGAGTCCTTGCCGGGAAAGAAGAGGAGTCTGTCTTCTTCCTGTTGGGCTCTGCTATCAGTTCAGGCCACGAGAGCTCCCCCTGATAGTGTCCCAACTCTATTTAATTGAGATTTCTGTTTATTAATTTTTACAGAAGGAATTAAACATAAGAGAATTAAGAACAAATATATGTCATATAAGTAAACATACTATGTGTTTTGTACATATAGCATAAGAGTATGTTAAAAGAGGAAAGCAAGGCAAGATTCAGTTCACTGCAAAACTCAAAAGACACTGTCCTAATCTAGGCTTCCCTGAAAAAGCAGCCTGATCCAGGTGGTAAATTTGGGGAAATAATCACAAGGATCAGGAGTGGAGGACTGAGAAAGATGAAATAGGAAAACAGTGTGTCATGAAGCTGATTATCCCTGGGACACCTAGGTATGATCCCGCTGGGAGCTCTGTGCAGCCACGTGAATATACTTCAAAACTGTCCACCCAAGAGATGGAAAAGGAGAATATTTATGCATTGTCCCCTGTCCCCCATTAGTCATGAATTTTTGCCCATAATAACAGCTGAGCAGGTATATACAGATACATAGCTTTGTGTTACAGACAAGGTGAGTGCTCAGATTACACATACAGAGAGCCAGTTGCTGCAACTACAGCTGAAAAGTGAAACAACAGTGAAAAGTGGACAAAGAGAATGTGAGGCAGGGCAAACAACTTAGCAAATGCTTACTGGGTAAATGCACATTGAGGAAAATTTCAGATAAGGTTGGATTTAGAGCAAATATTATTTAAAGGGTACACTTCAGAGGGAAGATCTAAAAATTACAAATATCTTTGTAATAAATAATACACAGCCATTTTCATAAAGCAACAGAAAACACAAGGAGAAAGACACAGAAGACAAGATTATAACAAAATTTTCAGGAACGACTCTGGAGTCCAAAAAGAAATCAAAGTGAAATAGGCAGACTATATTTTGAACATAACAATTAAATAGAAAAGAAGAGAGAAAGTGTGAGAGTTACTCTTCAAAACAGTAACTGGCCCTGATGCCTTTATCAAGAAATTCTAGCACAGGGAGATCATCTTGGTGCTTTGTGACCCCCTAGAGAGATGGGATAGGGAGGGTGGGAGGGAGGCGCAAGAGGGAGGGCATATGGGGATATATGTACACATATAGCTGATTCACTTTGTTATACAGCAAAAGCTAACACAACATTGTAAAGCAATTATACTCCAATAAAGATGTAAAAAAAAGAAATTAATTAACGCAACATTGTGAATCAACTATACTTCAATTAAATTTACAAAAAAAAGAAATTCTACCAAACCTTTTTTCAATTGGCATATAATTGACCTATAACATTATATTAGTTTCAAGGGTAAAACATAATTCAATATTTGTATATATTGCAAAATGATCACCATAATAAATCTAGTTAACACCCATCACCACATAAAGTTACAATTATTTTCTTGTGAAGAGAACTTTTAAGATCTACTCTCTCAGCAATTTTTAAATACAATACAATATTATTAACTATTGTCACTATGCTGTACATTACCTCCCCATGACTTATTTATCAAGAAACAGATAGCTCCAGTACTATTTCAACTCTTCCAGAAAATAAATTGTAAAAGGAAGTCACCCAGATAAGTTTTATGAAGCAAGTATAACAATGGTACCAAACCTGACAAAGATAGCACCCACAAAAAAGGAAACTATAAACCAATTTCATTTACAAATATTGATGCAAATATAAAAAAAATTAGCAAGCAGAATGCATCAGGATTTTTAAAAATAATAAACCATACAATGAGAGATAAAAAATAGGAGTATAGGATTAACAGATACACACTACTATATATAAAATAAACAACAAGGACCTACTGTATAGGAAACTATATTCAATATCTTGTAATAACCTATAATGGAAAAGAATCTGAAAAAAAAAAGTGTGTGTGGGTGTGTGTGGGTGTGTGTGGGTGTGTGTGTAATCCAATCACTTGGCTAATACCTGAAACTAACACAATATTGTAAATCAATTACACAAAAACTTTAAACCTAAATAAATAAACCATGATAATATGTTTTATTCAAAGAATGCAATAGTTTAATACTAGGAAATCTGCATGTAACTCACCATAGTAACAGCTCATAAATAGAAAAATCATACAACTACATAGTTGCTGAAAAGGCATTACAAAATTTAACAACTATTCTTAGTAAGAATTTTTTTTAAAAAATAGGTTCTTCTGTGTACAATAGGGAAACACAGCTGGAAAATTTCTCATTAAAGTCCAAGAGCAAGACAAGATGTCTCTTTTCTCCATTAATATTTAATATTATTCTATAAGAAGTAGCCAAAGAAAGAAATGAGATATAAAAACAGGAAAAACAAAGGTAAGATTTACCATTATTTGAATGAATTAACTATTTACAAAAGTAATAATAATAATTATTATTATTATTTAGGAACCCCCAAAAGACTCAAGTGAAAAGCCATTTCAAATAGTAACATGAATTACTAATTTCATTAAGTAAAAAATAATATACAGAAATCATAAGTTTTCATGTATAAAAACAAGTTAGCAGACATAATGGAAGAAAAATAAGTAGCATTCAAAAAGACAAAATACGTAGAAAATGAATTTTTTTTTTTTTTGTGGTACACGGGCCTCTCACTGTTGTGGCCTCTCCCGTTGCAGAGCATAGGCTCCGGACGCGCAGGCTCAGCGGCCATGGCTCACGGGCCCCGGACCGGGGCACGAACCCACATCCCCTGCATCTGCAGGCAGATTCTCAACCACTGCACCACCAGGGAAGCCCAGAAAATGAATTTATAAGAAATGAATACAGGGCTTCCCTGGTGGCGCAGTGGTTGAGAATCCGCCTGCTGATGCAGGGGTCACGGGTTCGTGCCCCGGTCCGGGAAGATCCCACATGCCGCGGAGCGGCTGGGCCTGTGAGCCATGGCCGCTGAGGCTGCGCGTCCGGAGCCTGTGCTCCGCAACGGGAGAGGCCACGACAGTGAGAGGCCCGCGTACCACAAAAAAAAAAAAAAAAAAGAAATGAATACAGTTCATAGGGAGAAATCTTTCAAATGATACTAAGCAATCCCTAAAAGACAAATACCATATAGAATCATGTTCTTGAATATGTATTAAGAGGATATCAATTTTATCTATATTTAATGAAATTCCCCCCTAATACTCACAGTTTATTTTTAACATGTTGATTCTGATACTCATACTGAAAACATTAACAAGCAAGGAAACCTAGGAAAAGTCTGAAAGAGTAATGAAAGAGAAATTGCACTACCATATGCTAAAATTTATAAAATTACAGAACTTAGCATGAGTAGACAGATCAAACAGAATTGAAAGTTCATAATTGGACCTAAATATAATCTAGTATATGATAAATGTAGCATTTCATTTCAGTGGGAAAAGGGTAGATTATTCAATACATTGTTTTGAGATACCTGGGTTGCCTACCTGGATTCCTACCTTTGACTTATACAAAAAAAAATATAGATAGATAGATAGAGCTATATATATACACACATATGTATATCAGATAGATCAAATATTCAAATTATCAACTTTGTATAGAGGTACTACATGAAATTATCAGAGATTTTTTCTATATAATTTTGGAAGAAGGTCTTTCTAGGCAGGACACAAAGCTCAGAGCTCTAAATGTAAAAATCAATTTGATTAATAATTCAGTTTAACTGTCTACTTGGCAAAAAGAAATCATGAATTATATCCAAAAAGGGAGTATATATTGAAAGAAATATTTGATACTCACTCTATAAAGCCCTAATTTCTAATTACTTGACATACTTTGAATGCCTAAAATTCCATAAGAAAATTATTTTTAAAAATACAAAGAATTTAAACAGATAAGACATAACAATAATTCTTAAATATATGAAAAGTTTTTCAACTCCACTGAAGGGGATCAGAATGTGCCACTTTGGCATGTTGATTATTTGAGCTGAAGGCAATTGAGATACAGCAGACACAGGAAGAGCTTTCTGCCGTCTCCCTATCTGCCTAAAAGGTACTTTTCCTGTAAGAAAGGTATCCTCCCTGTACCAGGAAGAGTTGAGCCCTCTTATCACCAGAGGAAAGGAGTCAATACTGAGATGAGTCTACACAAATAAAACCTACCAAAAAAACCCTTATCTTCAATATATTTACCTATTTCCTCACATATTCCTTATTTACTCTTCTACAATTTATTGGCCCTAGAAACCCAAACCCCCTTTCTTTTGTCAAGTTACTTCTCCACAATTCATTATTCTTTCTCAAAATGGTATATAAGCTCCCAAATCTAACTGCTTCCTTGGGTTTTCACTTCTTTTCCATGAAGTCTCCATGCACATAAAAATATTAGTCAATAAAAATTGTATGCCTTTTCTCCTGTTATTCTGGTTTCTGTCAATTTAATTTGCAGGCCCCAGTTACTCAACATAAGAGACTAGAGAAATAGTTTCTCCTCCTTACACCGCTCACAAGAAAAAAAAAAATGCAAAAATACCATTTTTACTTATATTGACCAAGATAAAAATAACTTTGATAATACACTGAATTAGTGAAAAAATACAAAGCAGGTAGATCCAGGTGGAAATAACTTCATAAAAACACAGAACCATCTCTCTTGAAATTAAAAATGAACGTGATACAAATGAAATTATGTACAAAACAGAAACAGACTCAGATATTGAAAACAAACTTATGGTTACCAAAGGGGAAAGGGTGGGGGGAGGGATAAATTTGTAATAAGGGATTAACAGATACACACTACTATATATAAAATAAACAACAAGGACCTACTGCATAGCACAGGGAACTGTATTCCATATCTTATATTAACCTATAATGGAAAAGAATCTGTAAAAGATAGGTAGATATGTATAACTGAATCACTTTGTTGTACACCTGCAACTATACTTCAATAAAAAATTTTTTTAATAAACACACTCATTTTCCCAGCAATGCTACTCCTAGAAATTGCTCCTACAAATAAACATGTACATATTTAAATTAAATTTCACCAGAATATTCACTGAAGTACTGTTTATAACACAAAAATGTTTAGTAGGGAGAAAGCTAAATAAATAATGGGAAAATTCTTCATACAATGGGATTAGATGCAGTCATTTAAAAAAGTTATTAAGCTCAAAACTGACTGACAAGGTGTGGTTCTTAGGATACATTTTAAGTGAAAAAAAAAATCAAGATTGTGTGTAAAGAAAAAACGGAATATATACATGTGTGCTCATATATGCATAGGCACAGTATCAATATATCCCTGGAAGGGTCCACTAGAACTAGCAAAAGTGGTTGCTGCCATTAAGAAAACTGAGTACCTGGGGGATATAGGTAAGATATTTTGAATTTTGAATTATGTATTTCCTATTTAGAAAATAAAATTTAGAATATAACACATATGCTAATGTGTATTATAAATCTTTAGGTGGGGTTTCTGAAATGTATTGAACCACAGAGCCATTTTTTAGTGAATATATAGTGGAAACTGTCACCTCTTTTCAACGTCTTCTTCAGTAAGAAATGATGTTTCCTTTCTTTTTGCAGTCATCATATGGTACGCGCTGTGGAAGCACTTCGAAAGTAATACTTGGATTATACTCAGCTACACTCATGTTTGCTCCACCCCCTTTAGATCACAAGGTCCTTGAAGTCATTCCTTGTTCCTTATTCATCTTAGTCATTACCAGCATTCATCATAGTGCCAACATACAGGAATTTGTTGAAGTGACACATCCCTTACCCTTATGTTTTGCATTGGAAGGAACACTCCTGGGAGAGGGCACGGGGGTGGCAGAAACGGGGACATATGGCATGGCTCAGTTAGGCATGGGTTGCCCCTTCATCCAGAAGAAATCTGACTGCCCAGTCCCCTTGGTTACCCTGACTGGTCACTTGACTATTCAGCAGCCCTTGTTATTGTAATCCCTCAGATGGCCATCTGCTCTGCTTAGCCGGCCCCAGGGAGAAGTGCTCAGCTGCCCTGCATCCTCAAATCAGGTCAATTACACCACTGCTCCTTAATTGCTCATGACCGCTTGGCTACTGTGTATGAAGCATCAGTAATTTCCAGTTCACTGTGGCTAAAGATTCCGGGCTAAAGAAGGTTTCAACCCGTCCCCCAGGGTCCCTGGCACCACTCAGCTTGTACATGTTGCACAGTATGTTGGGTTCCATTTCACACCCTATCAGCCACTGAACTTCAAGCTAAAGTCCAGGGTAAAATAAAACCACACCACAAAGGACAAGGCAAGAAGAATGTCTTGTAAAGACAGTGATTCATTTTCAGTGAAAAGGAGCAGGGAGAGCATAACCCTAACAACAGCCCTAATTAGTCCTTTGAGCAGCAAGCAGCCTGCAGCACTGAGCACAGGTGGTGGTCGTGGTGGTGGTTACTGCTGTTTCACCTGAGGAATGACTGGTCCCACAGGTGATTGAGGTGAATGACTTACTAGGCCAAATTTAGGGGTTTTCATAAAATTTCAGATAAGTGAAATTATCCTTCCAAAACTTCTCATGAGAAACTCTTGTGCTCATTTATCATCTTGCCCTGGTATAAATGAATAATCTTGCAAACTCACTACACTGTGAACAGTTGGGTTCCTTTCATCTGATGGTGAACAAAGAAAAAGTTGATGGAAATTTCCCAACTAGCACATTTGAAAAGACTGGATTTGTAACAAAAAAACCAAACTCTTCTAGCTCTTAGTGATACTAAGAAATTTAAAAGTTGAGTTTCTCATTTCTCTCGTGTGCTCCTCTCTCTCTCTCTCTCTCTGTCTCTCTCTCTCTGTCTCTCTCTCTCTCTCTCCATGTGATTATATATAATATTCAGAAATAACTGCATACTAGAATATATCTCCAAGGTCACGGATTCATTGATACCATATTTGATAAAGATACTAACAAAGAGTGGATGTCCTGTCAACTTTACTTTCTCAGTTTTCAGACAACTGTACTTGGAGTTCAGATTTATATAGATGTTGCTTCCAACATGGCATCACACTAAGCCAAAATGCCAGCCTTTTGCTGTCAACTCACAATATTGTAGCTAACTATTTTAAATCCAACATTCTTTCTTGGAATTATTTCAAGGAGTTATCCAACTAAAAGTAAACTTCAAGAATATCTTGCCAAAAAAAACCCTTCCCTTTCAAACTAAGGAATCCAAATAGGTTAGATGTATTTCCAAGTCACATGGCTAAACAGTGGTGATCACAGATCCAGCAACCCAGATCTCCTGCATCCTAAGGAGACACCTGTGGGCCTCATGGAGCTTCCACTTGCCTAAGAGATCCTCCCTCCTTCTCTCTCTCTACACAAGCACACATACAGGATATTTTGGTATTTTCCTTACCGAATGAAACTGTGCCACTTGAATTAAAATAATCAAAATCAGTTCCTTCTTTTCTTTTCTCCTGAATGTCACTTGGAGACTATAATAGAATGTGATAACTTTGAAAAGTATTTCATTCAAAGGAATTGTGAAAACCCACTTCCCAGTTCTTAACATATGAGATGCCATCTAGGGTTAAAAAACATGTTTTGCAGAAAATTCAGATGATAACTGTAGAATCATTGACTTAGAAAGGCTAAATGCCCCCCATTAAAGGTGAGATTACATTTAAATTATCCTCTGCAGAAAGAAAGTTAGCATATCCTGATGGATATTCAGAAAGAAGAGCCCACAACACCTCCTGGTGACCCATCTCTCCAATAATGTTGCAGAGAGAATTCTGGGCTAGAAGTCAGAAGATTGAGTTTTAGTCAGTCTTGCTCCTCAGCTGAAGAGTGGCCCTGAACAAAGAACCTTTCCAGCCCTCATCTGTCAAGGAGGGCAGGTCCTTCCAAACTCTGCCTCTCTGATTCCTTTGGTTGCATGGCCATTACTCCTTCATCTAATTTTTTTATGATGCTTTTAGGACTCTTACACAGAGAGTAGGTACATGTCCAAATAAATAAATAAAGGTTATAGGCTGTGACACTAAAGTAATGAATGGGTCATGTATTGTTTGTTTTTTAAAAAAAATCATTCCAGGGACTTCCCTGGCAGTCCAGTAGTTGAGACTCCTCACCTCCAATGCAGGGGGCATGGGTTCAATCCCTGGTCGGGGAACTAAGATCCCACAGGCTGCACAGCATGGCCAAAAAAATAAATAAATTTTTAAAAATAAAAATTAAAAAATCATTCCAGGGGGCTTCCCTGGTGGCGCAGTGGCTGAGCATCCGCCTGCCGATGCAAGGGACACGGGTTCGTGTCCTGGTCTGGGAGGATCCCACATGCCACGGAGCGGCTAGGCCCGTGGGCCATGGCCGCTGAGCCTGCACGTCCAGAGCCTGTGCTCCGCAACGGGAGAGGCCACAACGGTGAGAGGCCGCGTACCACAAAAAAAAAAAAAAAAAAAAAAACTCATTCCAGCAGTTATCTTCAAGATAAGCATTCCCCCTTTTTAAGCGATTATCTTAAGAAGATATTTGGCCTCAAGTCAGTTTATATGGCACACACAAAATTTCACACCATTACCTTAGAACCTCCTTTCATTTTTTTTTAAGAGTAATGGTTTTGGCTACATCACTCAATTTATTTGCCAGATTGACCACAGATAACTTATGATCATTCCTCCAAATCAGAATACCATGAAGGATGAAGGTGTGCCATCACTGGAGGTAGAACAAACAGTGGCCTCAGTCTTCAAATATAGTTATAAAAGGACAGAAGAAATTCTTTGAGTAATAGTAGCAAGAGCTGAAGAGGAATATAGCCTCCCAGGAAAAGGATGCTGAAAGAAACCTCACTCACTTGAATGTCTGAATATTAATATGCTTTAAAAATCAGCAACATGGCACATAATAGAAAGCTCAGGAATAAACCCTCACATATGAAGGGCTTCAGAACATGCCACCCCAAAATATGCCACTTGGGCATACTGATTACTTTGAGTGGAAGGTGCTTGAGAAACAGCAGAGGCAAGAAGAGCTCTCTGACCTCCCCCTTTCTACCTAAAAGCAGATCATAAAATTTCCCATGAGAGAGGTACTGTCTCTGTACCAGGAAGAGAAGGACGTGCTTATTACCAGAGACGGAAAGCCAATGCTGAAATGGACCTGTATGAAAAACCAGTCTTCCATTAGTTTCCCCATATATTTCCTAGTCACTGTCCCACAATTTACTGCCCATAACTCAAATCCCTTTGTCTTGTCACAGCCCCACAATTTATTGTTCTTTATTTTTAAAAGTATATATAAGCTTTAGACCTAACAGCTTCTTTGGGTCTTCCTTTTCCTTTTAAAGACACCCATTACACATAAAAACATTCAATAAAATTTGTATGCTTTTCTCCTATGAATCTGTCTTATGTCAGTTTAATTCTTAGGCACAGCCACAGAACCTAATAAGGTAGAATAAAATTCTTCCTCCCCTACACATATATGGCCAAGTGATTTTCAACAAGGATACCAACACAAATGGGAAACAGACGGTTTTCTCAACAAATACTGCTGGGGAAAATGGATATCCACGTGCAAGAGGATGAAATTAGACCTTTTCTTTACCATATGCAAAATTTAACTCAAAATGGATCAAAGACCTAAATGTAAGAGAAAAAAACTCATACAACTCCCAAAAGAAACCATAAGGAAAAAGCACGGCATTGGATTTGGCAATGGTTTCTTAGATATGACAGCAAAATCACAGGCAACACAAGAAAAAATAGAAAAATTGAACTTAGCCAAAATTAAAAATGCCTGTGCATCAAAGGACACTATCAAGAGAGTGAATAGGCAACCCACAGAATGGGATAAAATATTTGCCAATCATATATTTGATAAGGAGTTACTATCCAGATTATATAAAGAACTCCTACAACTTAAAAACAAGAAAACCAAACAACCTGATTTTTAAAATTGGCAAAACGGGCTTCCCTGGTGGCGCAGTGGTTGAGAGTCTGCCTGCCGATGCAGGGGACACGGGTTCGTGCCCCGGTCTGGGAAGATCCCACATGCCGCGGAGCGGCTGGGCCCATGAGCATGGCCGCTAAGCCTGAGTGTCCGGAGCTTGTGCTCTGCAATGGCAGAGGCCACAACAGTGAGAGGCCCACGCACCGAAAAAAAAAAAAAAAATTGGCAATGGAATTGAATAGACATTTCTCCAAAGAAGATATACAAGTAGCCAATAAACACATGAAAAGATGCTCAACGTTACTAATCATTAGGGAAATGAAAATCAAAACCACAATGAGATACCACATCACACGCATTAAACAGAAAATAACAAGTGTTAGTGAGGATGTAGAGGAATCAGAATGCTTGGGTATTGCTGGTGGGAATGTAAAATGGTGCAGCTATCTTGGCAAACAGTATGATCGTTTCTCAAAAAATTAAACACAGAATTACCATGTAAACCAACAATTTCACTTCTGGGTATACACTCAAGAAAACTGAAAGCAGAGACTCAGACATTTATACACCAATATTCACAGCAGCATTATTCACAATAACCAAGAAGTATAAATAATACAAATGTCCACCAACAGATGGATAAACAAAATGTGGCATATACATGCAGTGGAATATCATTCAGCCTTGAAAAGGAATGAAATTCCAATACATGCTGCAATATGGATACACCTAAAAAAGAGTATGCTAAGTGAAACAAGCCAGACATAAAAGGACAGATGTTGTATGATTTCACTTATATGAGGTACATAGAGTAGTCAAATTCACAGAGATACAAAGTAGAATAGTGGTTACCAGGGGTTGAGAAAAGGAAAGAATGGGAAGTTATTGTTTAATGAGTAGAGAGTTTCATCTTCAGAATGATGAAAAAGTTCTAGAGATGGATACTGATAATGACTACACAACAATGTCAATGTACTTAATGCTACTAACTTGCATACTTAAAATGGTTAAAGTAGTAAATCTTATGTCTATTTCACCACTAAAATCAGTAGCATGACTTTGAGGTACACGCCTACTGTAGAGGTGGCCCACATCACCGATCAAGAAAGAACTTGCTATTCAGCTGCAAGGAGTGCAGGTGATTGAGAGCCTCCAGCTGTTACCACCTTCAGGAGGCATCTCAGCTTTCAAACTGAGACCACACTCTCCCCAGACAACCTCCAGCCAATGACTAAGCAAGCAGGGCTGCAGGACCTGGAAATTTCTGCCCAACATAGGAGTCCTTATGGGTAATCTTAGCTCTAGAGCTCCTGTCAGTTTGGCTGGGTTTTTTTTAACATCTTTATTGGAGTATAATTACTTTACAATGTTGTGTTAGTTTCTGCTGTATAACAAAGAGAATCAGCTATATGTATACATATATCCCCATATCCCCTCCCTCTTGTGTCTCTCTCCCTCCCTCCCCATCCTATCCCTCTAGGTTTGTCAGACCTGCAACATGGTCTGTAGGTTTTCCCTGCCCAATCCTGCTTAGTCCCCTTTTATCTATTTCATAGTCACTAATCCCCAATAAACCTCCTGCCCTCCTAACTCTGTCTCAGTGTCTGATTCCTGGAGGATCTGAATGTCAGAGCTGTTACCAGGAGTGACCCAAGAAAGCTGGCAGTAACCTGGGATTTGGAGAACAGATCACTCACTGCCCAGCTGACAATGAGGACTTCATCCCAGGTGGCATGTGGGACACAAATAGTTCACGGCATTACGTGGAGGTCCAGTTGCTAAAACTTTCACTGGTGGTTAACTTGAGAGAATGTTCTGGTGGAGCAATATACTCTGATGAAATGAAGCATAAATAACGATGTAGGAAATGGTTCATTATCTCCTATTTAATAAAAATTTCAGGTTATAGATTGGATTATCCCATAATTATTTTTAAAAGTATATACATGCATATTCATAAATGCCATAAAAATATACCAAAAGAGTAATAATTATATCTTAGTGTGATTATGAGTTTTTTTCTTCTACTATAAATTATATTATTAGTAAAATGATAAAAATGCCTTTAGGTTTTTAAAAAGAAAAGAAACTTCATGATCCAAACCAGTTGTTTACAGCACTTTAGAGAATAGAAAATGTGTCTATTGCCCCCATACTGTACCCTCACAGAGATATTTAAATGTAGTATCTCATATCAGCAAAGTGAAATTTTAATATTAAAAAAAAGTAAGACAGTAAATTATCGAATTTGAAAATTGGGTATTAAGTGTTCAGAAGTGCTGTTTAGGAATAATGACTCAGACGTAGATAATGGACTTGAGGACACGGGGAGGGGGAAGGGTAAGCTGGGAAGAAGTGAGAGAGTGGCATGGACATATACACACTACCAAATGTAAAATACATAGTTAATGGGAAGCAGACACATAGCACAGAGAGATCAGCTTGGTGCTTTGTGACCACCTAGAGGGGTGGGATAGGGAGGGTGGGAGGGAGATGCAAGAGGGAGGGGATATGGGGATATATGTATACATATAGCTGATTCACTTTGTTATACAGCAGAAACTAACACAACAATGTAAAGCAATTATACTCCAATAAAGATGTTAAAAAAAAATAAAAGTGCTGTTTAGAACAAAGAACCAGCCTCCTTCATCTAGTAATTATATTATTTGCTCTCATAGTGGTAACTCTCAATATTTTTCTCAATATTACTCCTATATGAAACAGAAAAAATGTCCCTAGTAGGAAACTAAAATTTTGTGGTTGTATTTCCATTTTAAAATGGCACCTAGCAGATCTTGACATAGCTTCCTCTGAGTTAGATGCTAAGATATCTATGTAGAAAAAGGGACTACTTAAAACAAAATAAAATGTTAATTATATCTTCATGGTATTGTTTAACATATTCCCATATACCCTGTGTTTCTAGAAAGCTAGTAGTTGGATCTCGAGGCTTGAGCAGATTCAAGTTGGATATTTTTAGTAAGAATACTTCAAAGTTGCAGTGTAGATTTGATTTTCATTTCTCTAATAACTAGTAATGTTGAGCATCTTTTCATGTGCCTGTTAGCTGTCTGTATGTCTTCTTTGGAAAAATGTATATTCAGGTCTATAATGAGGTACCACCTCACACCTGTCAGAATGGCCATCATCAAAAAATCTGCAAATAACAAATGTTGGCAAGGATGTGGAGAAAAGGGAACCCTTGTACACTGTTGGTGGGATTGTAAATTGGTGTAGCTACTATGGAAAACAGTATGGAGGTCCTCAAAAACCTAAAAATAGAACTACCATATGAAGCAATTCCACTCCTGGGTTTCCAAAAAAACACCCCGAAACACTAGCTCAAAAAAATACATGCACCCTGATATTCATAGCAGCATTGTTTACAATAACCAAGATGTGGAAGCAACCCAAGTGTCCATCAACAGATGAATGGATAAAGAAGATGTGACATAGATAGATATATAGTGGCAGCCATAAGAAAAAGAATGTAATTCTGCCCTTTGCAACTATGTGAATGGACCTAGAGAGTATTATGTTTAGTGAAGTAAGTCAGAGAAAAATACTATATGTTATCACTTATATGTGGAATCTAAAAAGTAAAACAAACAAATGTATATAACAAAACAGAAACAGACTTACAGATATAGAAAACAAACTGGTAGATACCAGTGGGGAGAGGGAACAGGGAGAGGCAAGAAAGGTGTATGGGATTAAGAGATACAAACTACTATGTATACAATAGATAAGCAACAAGGATATATTATCCAGCACAGGGAAATATAGCCATTATTTTCTAATTACTTTAAATGGAGTATAATCTATAAAAATATTGAATCATTATGCTCTACACTAATATAATATTGTAAATCAACGATATTTCAATTTTTAAAAAAAGTTGTCCAGTAGAATCCCATCATGAGGTATGTAATGTTTGGTTGTCTCTTTCCTTCATGTTAAGATTGATCGGGGGGTTATATATATTACAGCCATAGCCTCCCTTAAAAAGTTCTCAATCAGCTCTTTACCTAGTAGTCTTAGCAGCCATTGAAAATATTACCATTACTCATTATGTTAGGGGTTACAAGATGGCATATTTTAATTCTGTCATTCTTCTTTGATTAGCTCTAATGCGTATATAAAGAAAGACTTTACCTCATCAACTGTTTGGTTCCACTTAAGTGAAGTAACAGGAAGGCCAGGACAAACACTTGATTTTGAGGAAAAAGCACTGTCCCCAAAATCTTTAGTCAGACTTGTCCAAGAGTACAAATGAGCCAGCTCCTAAGAATTCCCAGAATACTTGAAAGGGAATGGGTCCTGGGATAGAGAGTTGGGGGGAAGGGGGCAGGAGGGGTGTAAGATGAACAACTGGAGTTCCTGCTGAAACAGGGAACACATCCTAGTGAAATTTAAGTAACTATTGTTAAAATGATCCAACTGATATCCATAGGCTCATGATGCATGGGAAAATTCGAGTTACATTAGATTTTAGTACAACATCAAATTAATGAGGAAGAGAAAGATTATGTGTTAAATTAGACTGGGACAGTTAAAATTCTGTATTAAAATAGAGTGGGACAATCGCAAAAATATTTCGAGTTTAAAAAGTTATATTATCGTAAATTAGATAGCTAGTGGGAAGCTGCAGCATAGCACAGGGAGTTCACCTCTGTGCTTTGTGACCACCTAGAGGGGTGGGATAGGGAGGGTGGGAGGGAGGGTGACACAAGAGGGAAGAGTTATGGGAACATATGTATATGTATAACTGATTCACTTTGTTGTAAAGGAGAAACTAACACACTATTGTAAAACAGTTATACTCAAATAAAGATGTTTAAAAAAAAAAAAAAAGTTATATTATCCTCTGGACCTAGAGACCGTCATACAGAGTGAAGTAAGTCAGAAAGAGAAAAACAAATACCATATATTAATGCATATATGTGAAATCTGAAAAAATTGGTATAGACGATCTTATTTACAAAGCAGAAATAGAGACAAAAACGTAGAGAACAAACATATGGATACCAAGGAAGGTGGGATGAATTGGGAGATTGTGATTGACATATATACACTACTGATACTATGTATAAAATAGATAACTGATGAGAACCTGCTCTATAGGTTCTCACCTCAATGCTCCATGGTGACCTAAATGGGAAGGAAATCCAAAAAGGAGGGGATATATGTATACATATAGCTGATTCATTTCACTGGCCAGCAGAAACTAACACAACATTGTAAAGCAACTATACCCCAATTTAAAAAAAAATTTATATCATCCTTAGTTCATATGTTACACCTAAGAACACCAGTCAAATTAAAGAGTTAAATATAAGAAATAAAACCAAAGAAGCATGGAATTCTTGATGAATGTTTATCTGACTTTGTAGTAAAATTTCTAAGCATAATTGCAAAGGAAAAATCTACACTGGGGAAAAATTGATATATGTGATTTCACATAACTTTTAATATGTTTGTCAACTCTAACATAAAAGATAAATGACAACCTGGAAAAAAATTAATAAAAAATATCCTCAATCTATAAGAAGCTCCTATTACCAAGTCAATAAGAAAATCATGAACATTAGTAGTAAAACAGAAGAAATGCATAAGTCATTCAAAATGGAGAAACACATGCAAATTAAAACAATATAATTTTACTTTTTTCCTTTAAGATTGACACCAGTTTTTTCCTCTAACGTTAAAACCTACCATTAAAACTGATACAGGAAAAAGAAAGCCCACACTCTGCAGAGGGAATCATAAATCAGTATAATTTTTAAGAAGAGCAATGTGGTTATCATGGATAAAAGTCTTAAAAATATGCTTACCCTTTGAGCCAAAATGTCCCTTACCATAAACTTAGAATTTCTTGTAAAGACATAAACGGAGATTATGCAATAAGATTTGTGTACAATGTTGCTCCTGTAGGGTTAGAAGACTCAGAAACAATTTAAGTAAATAATGTACAGCTATGAGATGAAAAATGATAGTTAATAAAAATATTTCCAGAAATATCTTAAAACATGTGAAAGTCCTTCACTATATAATAATGATAAAAAAATAAGGTTCAAAATTATTTCTTTAATCAAAATCTAATTTCACTGATATACATATATGAGACTTAAATATATATACATATTTACACACAAATATGTATAAATGTATTTTATATTTGTATATACATGTCTACGTACTTACATATTTATATGTTATGTGTATGTGTGTGTATGAAAGTGATTTTTTTTCCCTTCTTTATAAAGTTTTTTTTTAAGTGAAGTACAGTTGATTTACAATGTTGTGTTAATTTCAGGTGTATAAAGTTGTTTTTAATTATGTTTTTCCCAATGAAACATTTTATAATTCAAAATAAGAAAAAATTAATATAATTTTAAAAGAAATGTCTTGTTTGATTCACTCAGGTGCTCCATCTATGTACATTCACTTCATCACCATCAAACTTACAAACATTTTCTGTTATGTGCCAGGCACTATCAGTACTGAGATACATGGGAAAAGGGCCTGGCAATCATTATAATACTGAATAAGATGCTGACCTTCCCCTTAGGGAAGCATACTAGAGTGAAAAACAACAAAAAACCAAAAAAAGCCAGATCTTTACAGAACTAAGTATGATGCCCTATCCTCAAAGCTTTAAAAGAAGTATAAACTAAGATCAGACAGCTATTACACAATCAAAATTTTTTTTTCCCTCAGTTCTGATTGGAGCAAATACATGATTTGCAAGGCCAGTGATCTGTGTAGTAGAGAGGTCTCCTAGCAAAAAGGGAAATGTAGACAGAATGCAAAAGACTCAATGTTGTATTTAACATGAACAGTGTCACTCACTGCTAAGATGCAGAACCATCAATATCATTTTGTTGCTGTATGGTCCTGATTTTCTCTTAAGTCATCCCTACCTTCTTAATGCTGAGGGTTGCAACAGTTCAAGATTTTCCCATTAAACATTAAAAAACAGTCACCAGCCATGCTTGTCTTTCTCAGCCTCTCTGCCCTGTTCCACATCAGGTAGCACCAGGTCCCAATCCAAACCAACCTTGGAGGTTTTGCTCCACGAGTTATGTGGGCAGAGTTAATGGAGCTATCGCTTGCTCTTGTCTGCAAACAGGGAATGATGGATGGCTATCTGCTAAATGTATCCAGCTTCAGTGCAAGAGAGTTGCTGCTTAGCATGCAAGAGAAAGAGAAAAATTAGATTCTCCATTTCTTCACTCACTTCCTGCATTCTCGAAGCTTTTGTCCTCTCTTCCCTTCTCATGCTAGTCACCAACATAACAAGTTCCTCAGTGTCAACCCACATACACAGAACGTATTTAACACAACACATCCATTCATTTATTCTACAAACATTTACTGAGAACCCATTAAGTGGCAAAGCTCTGTGCTAGGAGCTGGAGAGAGAGATGAATAAAACATAGCGCAGGTACTTGAGCTCTTACGATATGGTAGGAGAGAGTGACGTTAAAACAAATCACTGAAATAAAGGGTTGTAGGTGTTCTAACAAACAGAATATACAGAGGAACAGTTATAAATCCTTTTTATCGAGAACTTGCTATAGAAGCACTATGATAGATATCTCGTACGCATTAAAATCAGTCAATCCTTACCATATTCCTATGGGATAGTGAGAAGTTAAACCAACATACTTTCCTGGAAAAATATTTTCCTGCTTGTGTGCTAAAAACAGTAGGACCAAGCAAAAGGAAGTACCCTTTTGTTCCATGAAATATTTGCTCCTGGAAGGTAAGACTATGAACCAATTAAAATACCTTATCAAGACTAAATCTGCTCATCAGGGCTTGCTTTAAGATCTTGCCTAGCTATGTCTACCAACCAAAAGTTATTTTATCATAGTCACCGGCCCAATCCCAACCAATTCCCTGCCTTGAAAGACCCACCTTAAAATCACACAGCTTAGGTCCTAAAATGTCACATACACCCACCCCTCATTTCTCCATTTTGAGACACTACTAAAAGTCAGCCAAATTAACCTTCTTCCTTACTTTGGTAGGCCTAATAAGCTTAGCTGTGCTTGATCAATAGGTTTTCCTGAGATCTTTTGAGAGATCAGTGATCAGCAACTGATATTATAGTCACCATTTGACATATCTATCAAGATTTATGTGAGTCTAATCTAAGCCTTATATTTCTGTCTGCCATTTAAGGGGGATTAAAAGAAGTGATACTTTATTGGAAAGTGAGTGAAAGAAAGGCAAAGTGGAGGTGCTATTTAAGCCAAATTTTAAAAGACAAGTAAAATATTCATCTGATCTTCAAGAGAGGAAATGATATCTGTGTGCATAGAGACAGAGGCATGAAACTGTAAGATAGATTAAGAGAACTTAAAATCGCAAAAAAGGCTAGAACTAAGAATACGTGGTCGGGTGAAATTCTGGGAGATGAGGCTGGAAGCGTAAGTGGGGCCAGATCACAAAGGGTCCTACTGTCATCCTAAGAGTTTTGATTTTACCTTGTAGGCAATGGAAAAAAACATAGCATGATTTTTTAACCAGGTAATGACGTAATTGGCTTTGTATTTTTATAAAGGTTATTCTGGCTACAGAAAGGAAAACTGAGCTGGAAGGCGTTAAGACTAGAAACAGTGAGACTTGTTAAGAAGCTGTTTCAGGAACCTAGCAGAGATTCTGATGACCTGGATGACGTCAGTGTCAGACAGATGAAGTAGATGGGATGTATGAAAGAGACTGAAGCCAGAGAATACTGTTAGGGAAAAAGAAGAGTTTGGGATGACTCTAGGTTTCTAGCTTAGGTTAATGGATACAAAATCACACCATTTTAAAGATGGCAAATTCAAAGAGAAAATCTTCTTTTTGAAAAATAAAATAGCACCTGTAACTCTATTTCTGTTTTGTAGGTAAGTTCATTTGTACCCTTTTATTTAGATTCCACATATAAGCGATATCAGATGATATTTGTCTGACTTACTTCACTCAGTATGACAATCTGGTTACCAGGGGGTAAGGGTGGAGGGGGAGGGATAAATTGCAAGATTGGGATTGACATATACACACTACTATATATAAAATAGATAACTAATAAGGACCTACTGTATAGCACAGGGAACTCTACTCAATGCCCTGTAATGGCCTCTATGGGAAAAGAATTTTTAAAAAGAGTGGATACATGTATATGTATAACTGATTCACTTTGCTGTACACCTGAAACTAACACAACATTGTAAAGCAACTATACTCCAATAAAAAATTTTTTAAAACAAATAAATAAAACAGATGCGTTCAGGATTAGACGAATTTTTTAGACATACTGAATTCTAAGTAGCTATGGAGTATTTGAATAGAAAGGTAGATAATGTTGGGGTATCTGAAACGCCCAACAAATAGCACCCTTTCTTCCCTGAGCAAATGAAGAAATAAAATACTGGAGCAACACTGATTAAGAGACTAAAGTACCACCTTTTCTACCAATAGAGGCCAAGAAGGAAGCTGTGGCTTTACATTTGTTATCCAAATGGGCCTCCTAACAGAACTGCATAAATAGGTGGGCACACCAACTCTGCCACTGGCGTTGGGGTCCATGAACCAGGCCAAGAAGCTGAGAGGGAGCAGTCACAAGTAAATTAGAAAAGCCAAGAGAAAGTGATGTCACAAAATCCAGAGCAGGGAAGTAACCAGGAGGAAGGACTATGGAGCTTTAAATACTGTATAGGTCAAGCAAGATGAGGCCTGGAAAAGTACAATTTTAATTGGAAATTCAGGACTTTGAAAGCTGAGAGCAGGGGACTCAGGTTGAAAAGACAAGTGTTCTAATCTGCAAGGCCATGAAGAGTACATACTGCAAAACTCTAGGCCTTACTCAAAGGAGCTGTGGTAGAATATATGGAAAGACCAAGGCAAGAATCTTGGCTAATTCTTACACCCTACTCTCATCTATAATATCCTCCCAAGATAGAAAATTTGGAAGAAACTTATAACCACCTCTCCTTTCCTTGTTTAGTGGGTAAGACAAAGTGATTTATAAGGTTTGATACCAAACTACTTTTAAAGCTCTAAGAATTTATGAGTGTAATAGTGAATGAATAATACTAGAAAAAAAAAGTCCCCAGAAGTGCTTCTGAAAGAGACAACTATGGGGCCTCCTTTAAGAAAGATGCTATTTAAGGTGGTTGCTTCTAATCAAGACATTCACTTTGCTTCAAGACATGTGTCTTGATTGCTACTTTGGAAAAATGTCTTTAGCTTGGTGTGAAGTACCACCCTGATCAGACTCTGGGCTACTTCCTTTTTGCATCCCATCATCCATCCTACTTTCCAGCTCAGGAGTCAGCAAACTATGGCGAGTGGGTCAAAATGAACCTACACCTGTTTTTGTAAATAAAGTTTTATTGGGACCATGGCCACATCCATTCATTTAGATATTGTCTACGAGTATCTGCAATGGAGACCATATGGCCCACAAAGCTGAAATATTTGCTATCTGGCCCTTCACAAAAAAAGTCTGCTGACCCATCCCATGTGATAACAGCCTATTCTTCTCCATACATACCCTTTGATTTCCTCCTTCTTATCTTTTTTTATTCCATTCTCACTGTGTGGAATGCCCCTCAAATACTACACAACCTTCAGGAACTAGCCCCTTGAAATGCCATGTCTTCCAGAGACAGTTCCCTAATGCCCCTCCCTGGGGGGCCCTTCTGCTGTTTCTGAAATCCCATAATAACTGAAGTATCTGGCATGTTTTGGGGATCAATGAGTAACTGTTCAGTGAATGGAGGAAGGGGGTCTATTTCAAGATATTGTCCATTCTTTTGTTGTCATTATGCACACATCTCTAGAGCCTCTATCTAGAGGGCAGATGAGTCTGATAACTTCTCAAAGCATTTAACACAGTACCATGAACAGTGTAGGATGTGATGAGCATTTATGGAATGAAGGGCTCAGAGGCAGGAAGAGAGTAAAGCATGAACTGGCAGTTAGTGGAAAGGAGCTCCCACCATTCTAAATTTTGGATGCTTCCCCAAAGTAAACACAGATTCTGAAATCTTTGCAAGGCCCTCACATCATTAGCTTTTATATGAATTTCTGCAATGGAAACATTGCCTGCTTTTATTTTGCTCCCTCGTATTTGAAATGGATGAGGAGGAACCATGTGACAGAGAAATGAGAATTAATATTTGGGAACCTGAGACTCACAAGTGAGCTGAAGAGTCTGGGGAGATATGAAATATGCCATATCCACATGGGTCATGAATCTAAAAACAAAGGCAAAATACCTTTGGTTTGGATTGCTCAAAGCCTAAAAACAAAAACTAGGACCTGAATTCTTTTTCATTTTTTTTTTACTCTAAAATTTACAGAAGATAACATTTACCTTCTTAACCATTTTTAAATGCATAGTTCAGTGGCATCAAATACATCCACAATGTTGTGCAACCACCACCATATCCATCTCCAGAACTTTTTCATTTTCCCAAACTGAAAAATTTAAGTTCAACACTTGATTTGCAAATTTTGAATCTGGATTTTCTCGGGTATTATCATGGGACAGTCTATGGCCTCATCAGTTCATTAACGCAAGTCACTTGGTGACTCTTCCCAAGTATAACTCAAACATATAGCTGATTGTTTAGAAATAATCCAAGAAAATGAAATTTTAGGAGACATAATTATTCAGGATGCTAGGACTCTAAGGAGATTCAAACAGTGACAAAATATCCACTGTTCATTTCCTAGTGGGTAGGACTGGAGTTGTTTAAGTATTGAACAGAATTATCAAGAAATATATTTTATGCAAGCAACTGTTCCTTTTCCATACGAAAAGAAAAAGAAGCTACTCCCCAGATCATTCCCAGGACCCAGCTATACTCATTTCCTGTTAACAGATGCTGCCACGTGTCCAAAACATAGTCCCCAGAGGGGATTCTGTATCTTCCATCCTATCGTTTCCAGAAACACAATCTTCTCCGCTAACATGGCAATCGCTGCAGGGTGTCCCACAAGGGGGCCACTCTTCACCTTGTAATGTCTAACCGCTGTAGTGTCTGAACTGCAGAGATTGATTTACAACCTAAGGTGTCTGGTCCCCAAGGGCCACTTGCTTCACTCTAGCCTTCAAGAATCCTATTTCACAGTCCCAGATAACCTGCAGATAACCTGCGTGGGTAACAATCAAATTGAGCACCAGAACTGCCAAGAGAGCAGCAGGTCTGGCGGCCAGAGAACCGGGACGGCCGGCTTTCAGGCGGATGGGTGTCTCAGGAGCCAGACATCTTGACTGACTGACAAGCACTTTGCTTCTGGTCCTGTCTGTAACATCCGACAGCTCCAATGGCTACCCACTGTGCCGTAGGCTCCAGTTCTCAATCCAGAAAGGCCACGTCTATTAGCCAGAAGGCCAAATTCTGGAAGGAGCTTGTGGGAGGTGTTCCACAGTTTTCCAGCACTCGGGGTCACTGGGCTGGGCCTGGGCAATGTGCACCAAACCAAAGGGAGAGGAGGTGCTTCCACCCAGAGCTTGCCCCTCTCGCCCTGTGGGCTGGCTAAGGCCTGGTGCAGAGGTGCATCAGACTGAGGCATGGCACCTTTAAAAGTTCACCCCAGCCTCAGCACTGGCCGAGGCCAAGCTGAGGAAGTGCCTCAGGGAGCTATGAGCACTGCCAGGGGGAAGCCTGAGCTGGCACCATTCCGGGTCCTAGGCCCCCTTTAATCCAAGCAGCTTTCTATACATGTTAAAAATGATTAAAGAAGACAATTGACGAGATACAAACAAACTTTAACACTAAATGAAGCAGGCATTCTCCACTGTCAAGGGTCCAGAGAATTGCAAAATGGGGCAGAAGGCAGGAAGCTTTTATAGGATAAAGAATGAGAAGCAAGGAAGAGAAAAATAGAAAATGAATAAGGAACAAACAGGTAAGTACAGAGCCCAGAGTTGGCCTGGTGTTTGGGGATCAAATGACTGGATATACTAGGTTTCTGGTCAAGTGGAGCATTAACAAAAGTCATCTAAGATTTGGTTTGCTGATGTGTACCCTGGACAGGAGCTAAAAATAAAACAGAACAAAACAAAACCCCACCCTCCAATGAGAAAACAGACTTCTAGCACAAAAAGACCCGGCAAGGTCACACAAACCAAGTGAGGTCCAGTGATTAGAATCTGTGTCCTCCTAACACCAGGCCCACTGCTTCCTCCACACTCCACGGCCAGCTTCACAGTGCACCCCTGAACTTCAAAATGCAGAATGGCAAGCCATTTACAATGCTCTGGTCTCAAGTATCATTCAGTGTGAACAGCAGGAGAAAATGAAATCTCTGAAAGAAGTGTAAAGGATCTGCCTGTGGACATCCTGAAAATCAATGGCAAACCCAGAATAACCACAAATAAGCCTGCCTCAGGGTCCAGGCCTCTCTGCCCTGAACTCATTCTCACCTGCCCATGAGCCCTCCACTGTCTTTAATGTTTGTGATTCCTGCTTATTCGAGATGTACAAGGTGAATAGTGAAATCCTGATGCTAGAATTTCCCCCAAATTAGGCCTAAACCTGGGCCTTGTCAAGGAGCTCTGGGATTTCAGTACCTTCCCAGCTAGTGTATTTTTAAATGCAGGCTTGTTTTTTCCATATAATTGAGAGCCTAGGTCCTCGAGACAGAGAATGCCTCCCCTCCGAGATGCTCCTGCAGAAGCCCTCAGTGAACTGTGGGTATTCCCTGAATAATTAGTAGTTAATACCACAGTCAGTTACTTGGAACAAGGAGGAGCAGTTTCATAAAAGCATTGCCCCACTCTTTCAGAAAAGGACAGACCCTCATATATGGCAGTTCCCAGGTTCTTTGCACTACGTTATTCTCACGAGGCCAAGTACTTAAAAAAAAAAAAAAAAAAAAAAAAAAATCAATTATTTATTTATTTATTGGCCACGTCTTGCAGGACCTTAGTTCCCCAACCAAGGATCGAACCCAGGCCTCCAGCAGTGGAAGCGTGGAGTCCTAACCACTGGACCGCCAGGGAATTCCCAAGACCAGGTACTTTTTTTTCCTAGATATTTAAGTGGATGTTTTGATTGAACCTACCAGTATGAGGCAAAATACGTCACTCAAAATACTTTTTCTTTCATTCATGTAAATGATAAGAGGATTCAAAACACCAGCACACAAAGAAACAATGAAGACAGTCCAATTCTTTGATTATTACAGTTGGGTAAGCTGAGGGTTGCCCAGAAATTCTAGATAGTTCATGGTAGAACCCACTTCCCAGTCTTGGATCTTGCTACCAAACCCCATGACAAGAGCAGGGAGAGAGACACCGTATCACATTTTGCTTGGGACCATCTCAGATGATGTATGTTGTCCCAGCATAGTTACCGATAGTGCCTCTGTCACTCTCAAAAGTGTCCCAGTGAGGGCAATAAGTGACATGGGCTAAGGACATGTGTCCCCTGGGCTTCTAACTAAGCTAGATAAAGCCAGGGGGAGAAGTCAGAAGTGTACAGAGCATTAGCCCTTGGACTGACTCAGGGAAACCCAACTGAGACCCCAAACCTTGTGTCGCTGTGCAGGCTCCTCAAATTCTCAGAGACAACCATGATCTAAAACCGGTGAACAATGACTAATCTAGTTCATGGCCCCACTCCCTGGGCAACCATCCCAGGAGACAATCAGCTAGGCCGCCTCCCCCTTCGCTCCTTCTCCTTGCACCAAACCGTTCCCATGAAACCCAAACCTTTCCAAATGAATTTGGCTCTTCTTTTACTTTTAGTACTAACTCCCTGGGGCCTCTCGCTTTGGCAAGATTCTGTTCGGTTTGTCATGTTGCAGCAGTGTAATGATTAAGAATCATAGAGGGCAAGGGAGTGGGAGGAGCAGAGAAAGAGGAGGAGGAGGAAGGGGAGGAGGGGGAGGAGCGAGCGGGAGGAGGAGCAGGAAGAGGAGGAGGAGGAAGTATTGTTAACAACAGGACCACTGGGACAATCAGCCATGGGAATGATTTCAGTTTTGTTTCCCGAGCTCTCAAATGAGCAGCGTTTGGCTGCAACAGAAGAAAAGGATCCTTAGGGGATCCTTGGGGGTGGGGGGAGGGCAGGGCGTTCAACTGCCTCCCTGTCACCACAGGCTGTCATCTCCCAGAATCCAGGCAAAGCTGGGTTCAGTGCTCTCCAAGGAAGAGGCCACTGAGGGAGACCTGAGAGGCCGCAGGTGTTTGGGTGATAACTGCTGGGGCGCTCTCCTCCCTCTGAACCTTTCCCTGGGAGATTCACCCTCCTGGAGATCCCGCCTTCTCTCCTGCAGACATGAAATAAGGTTGAGGCCTCCGGGGATATTAAAAATCCCGAGATGACTGCAGGGGGTGAGAAAGCAGTAAGAAGAGATGGGCTTTTAACTGCAGGAACCAGCAGCTCAGCTCCCTTTCGAGGTGAAACCCAGCCACGGTCCTCTCGACCCCCTGCCTTCCTTCAAAATGAAGAACAGAGTTCACGTGAGAAACGGGCATCGTTTCCCCACTGGATGGGCTGCTGTGAGCATCAGGGACCCTCTCAACGTGTCTCTGTGGCACCCAATGGCAGCTCTCATGAGTGTCATGAAAGGGGCTCTGCATTTGATTTGTGAAGAGGTCTGATTTCTTCAGAAAGAAGTAAATGGCTTCCTAGAAAGGAGAATTACCACTCAGCCAAGGGGAAGCATGTTGTAAAACTGTGTGTGCTCAGTCAGGTGTCTGAAGGAACAGTCCCTGCTCTCGCGGACAGCCCTTCCTAGCACACCCCCTTTGGAAATTAACACATCTCAACCTACAAAATAACCTCTAGAATGGAAGCTGGAAAATGGTCACTTGATGCTGGCCTTTTCCCTACACACCAGCGGCAGTGTTGTCAGGAAAGGCACGTCATAAGCAGCCCACGCAGGGGCCCCAGAGGGGGAAAATGAGTGTCTGGTCAATGTGAATGAGCAGATTCTTCCTAAAGAATCTCAGACCTCAAGGTGACAGGTCGGCCTGCCTTAAACTTGAGAAACCCAGGGCAGCTGAGGCAGGTAACCTCTCTCAGAAGTCAGGGGAAGCGACGGACATTTTCACTTCCCTTCCCACTCTCCTGACCTCCCTTCTCACTCAGTTTTGAGACCAAGTGCATTTATACCCCCAAACTGAGAGCTGACACTGCACAGTGCCTTTCAGAACCCCTCCCCCTGGCTACCAGCTGGCAGAAGAGATCCTGAGCCACCTCCTCTGGAGCACCATTCGTTACTCCTCTGAACAGGCTGGGACTTGCTTTCAAAAGGCAGCTGGGCCTGGGGACCATGTTTCACTTCTTGACACCATTAATTGGGTTATGAGTCAGAGCCATAATGAAGACAAGTTTTGGTGTCTCCTGCAACTGTCCTGGGAAATGCACTTGCACAGGCCCAAAAGCCACAGAGGGAGGGAGAGCTGCACAGATTTGCTTTGTTTATGGGGCCCACATGGCCACAGATAAATGGTCAGTGCCATGGGACTCCTCTGTGGACAGACTGACAGTTTTTTCTGCTGCTCCCAGAGGCCCTTAGATGTCATACTGTCTCACCCAGAGAGGCTCATTAGTAACAGGAGGAAGTGGGAGGAGGCAGAAGTAGGTTCAAAACAAGCTACACAAGGAGGCTGAAAGGAGGGAACATTCTGAGAGCCTGTGATGGTACACGGGAGGCAAGAGCTGGTCTTGCATGCAAACCAGGCCACTGCACATTCAGGCACAAGACCAGCTCCCCACATGAAGGCAGCTCTCGGCAGTCTGAATCAAGAAGCACACCTCGAAGGTTTGACTCAAAATAAATGGCCTAGGCTTATAAATGTCAAAGAGAGCCAGTATGCATGTGGTTCTGAGTCCGGCCAGTTAGGCTACATAAGACGTGCAGGCTGATAAGTCCATCACAACTAATTCGAAAGAACAATTACATTTATAGGATTGTTGGCCTCTCTAATACCTCCAGGCAACCCTATCAGACTTCACGTTGTCTCCCTGCCCTTTGGGTTATACATGTGCAGCCCCAGCTGCAATCTTGCTAGGATTTGTAAATCCCCTGGTCTTTTGTATTGTTTACAACTAGCCTACGGGGAGGCTTAGGCATGGTCCTTTGGAGAGGATGCATTATGACATCATCTAAGGAGGTGAGAACGAATACCACCTACAGGCTCTCCCTTAAGACCTCTACTCCAGAACAAGTCCATAAACCCCAGCATTGTATGAATCAAACTACAGAAAGGCACGGTATCAGATAGACTAACTTTCTAAAACTAGGACTTTGGAGTCTCTTCCAGGGCCAAGAGGGGAGACTGGCCCAGTACTGGGTTATCTGTCCCCAGTTCCGGGGTTGTGAGAAAGCTGGGAGCTGGGGTGGGGCAGGTGGGAAGCACAGAAGGAGGGAAGAGTTTGTATCTTTGAAGGCATGTAACTTGGCTGTTCATTCTGAGTGCTCCGGAGTCAGACTGCCTAGTTCCAATCCAGCTCCACTATTTGAGTCCTCGGGCAACCACTCCTTGTCTCCTTTTCCTCTTTTGTAAAGTTGAGAGAATGAAAGTGCCTGCCTCATGAGATGGACTCCACTGGTGGCGCAGTGGTTGAGAATCCGCCTGCCAATGCAGGGGTCACGGTTTCGTGCCCCGGTCCGGGAGGATCCCACATGCCGCGGAGCGGCTGGGCCCATGAGCCATGGACGCTGAGCCTGCGCGTCCGGAGCCTGTGCTCCGCAACAGGAGAGGCCACAACGGTGAGAGGCCCGCGTACCACAAAAAACAAACAAACAAAAACAACAACAACAAAAAATGCCTGCCTCATGAGATACTTGTTAAAGAAGGTAATACAGGTGACATGCATAGAACGATGCCTAGCACAAAGTAATTGCTCAGTAAGTGTTAGCTCTTATCCAAGCAGCTGAGCATGTGGACTTGTTATGTCCAAGGAAACTGGAAGGTACAGGCTCTGCCCCTAGATGGAATGCAACATTAACCCAGGGAGCCAGGCAACTTGAAAATGTGGTGGCACCAAGGTTGACTGTTGCCTCCACGTTCTCACTCAAGACACCAGATAGAGACTTTCTTGCTGGAACTTTCCAAAGACAACAATACCAGATAAGCTACACAGAGCAGCCTCACATTCTGATGCCAACCTTGGAATCAGAGAGTGTGCTTGGGACTGGAACCTGGACTCTGAACCGTGGTGACTCTCGTGAGCACCAATTAGGCCCTTCCTCTATTGTAGCAAAGCACAGGCTGCAAAATTTGAATGTGTTATCAGGCAACAAAAAGCTAAGGATTTCCTGTTAACCTCCGCTGCTTATTAAACCTCCCGTCTGGAGTGCTGCAATCTACCCTAATAACATGGTTATCTCTCCTCAGCCTGTGAGCCCTTATTCATTAACTGGCATCTATTCCACGTGAAGCTACCACCCTGGGAATTTCCAGGAACGAGGCTGAGCCCCCCAAGGTTACTCACTCAAGTAAAATTCTACTGTGAGATTAGTGGGTGATAGATACCCCACCTCACCTCACCCCCTACCCCAGATGGAGCTGTCATTCAGAAGCTGTTGTCACCAAATGTCACGTTAATGGTGTTTTTACCTAACCTGGTCTGAATTGCAAATATTTCTGGGCTCACTTACTCTTCAAGACAACCCCAGCATTTCACACTGAGATTAACACGCTTTGACACAGCACATGGTGCCAGAGTGTAACATTCACAAGGGGAAAATAACATGAAAGTGAAGGAGACCAAAAATGCATAATTACCAAAGGCACCAAGGCAAACTGTTTTGTTCATTCAGTGATTACAGTGGTTTTAAAGCCTTATAATTTATCATAGCTCAGAACAATTTAAATCTCAGTTGTGCTTCTTTAAGAAACCAAGACACTTCCCTTTCCTTGGTCCTTCTGACAGGCTATTCTTTTAATATCATCTAAGTTCTAAGATGGCATAGACTATACCTTCCCTACATCACACACAGAAGAGAGGAAAGCTGACAGCGACAGACGTGTACCTTTGCATTAGGCTGCGATGCCCAAATAACCAAAGAATCTACCAATTGCAAATGGGTGTAATTTCTTGCAGGTTCAAGTATCAGCTTGCTTGTTTTGCTGTTGCTAATCACCTCTTAAACAAACAATTGCTTTATCAGTGTACTGTGCCTCATTTTACTTTCAAATTATGTGTCTTTTGCTCCTAACAGCTTATTATGATCTGTAATTAACAATTTTGCTGAAAGCAGAGCCACGTATTGAAGAGAGCCCGCGTGCTACCTGAGAAGTACTTGAAATGAGAGGCCTTTGGTTTTTTCCCAAATTTGGCAGACAGAAGGTACCTCCCATCTCTGCTGTGCATTGTCGTCTCCAGAAGTCCAGAAGTGGACAGGCAGCAAATTAAAATAAAGATTTCAAACTGTGGCAAAATTTCAATTTGCTGCCTTCAAATCTAAATAAACCAGGGGTTCTCAGATTTGGCCACAACCTACAATCACCTCGGGAGCTTTTACAGAAATCCTCAGACCTAACCCCAGACCAATTAAGTCAGAATCTCTGGGGGCGGACCCAAGCCTGAGTACTTGTGACAGTTCCCTAGTGATTTTAAAGTGCAGTCAAGACTAAGAACTACTGTGGCAAACTATCTAGTCTACTTTGCAGAAGCCCAGAGAAGAAAGTAACCACTGGTAAGTATTAAATGGTTAAAAGCTGAATTTACTAGACTGCACTGAAACTTAGGTTATTTGCCAAGCAATCTCCAATTTAAGTAACTTGCACAAGATTCTTCTGACCTACCTCTCAGCTTATTCAAACTCACAAAGCAAGCAGCAAAGTTGCTTAAAAATTTCACCCTTGGAAGCAGGTCTTTGAGATAATGGAATGGAAAATCATTTGGGAACAGATTTCCTGGATGTGTTCCGGAATGCAGGCAACCTGCATTTCTCTTGTGGTGCAACTACTTTAGAATGTTCTCTGTGAAGCTTGACAAGGTAATTAAAGACACAACCCCTAAATTCTTGTGTTGAAACGTCTGGGAATAGTTCTCCACTTTCAACACAGTCTGTTAATTTGGAAGGAAACTGGTTTCTTCCACACACGTCAGAGAAGCTAGGCGTGGGCTTTACTACGAGTGAGCCATCAGAAATTTTAGGCATAGGTATCTTTCCTCCCTTAGTGACACAAGCTTGAAGCTTTGCCAGGAGACCTGCTCCTGGACCCAACACCAAAGTGTGCCAAATGTGTCTTCTGTGCTACCCTCTACCCTCAGTACAACCCTCTCTGGAAATCGCTCTGTCCTTTATCTCTTTTGTATTGGACTTAGTATCAACTAGATTCATCTTATCAACAAATTTCTGTACATGTACATTCAAATTCAAAGTGCTAATAAGGGGGCTTCCCTGGTGGTGCAGTGGTTGAGAGTCCGCCTGCTGATGCAGAGAACGCGGGTTCGTGCCCCAGTCCGGGAGGATCCCACATGCCATGGAGCGGCTGGGCCCGTGAGCCATGGCCGCTGAGCCTGCGCGTCTGGAGCCTGTGCTCCGCAACAGTGAGAGGCCCGCATACCGCGATGAAGAGTGGCCCCCGCTCACCGCAACTGGAAAAAGTCCTCGCACAGAAACAAAGACCCAACACAGCCAAAAATAAATAAATAAATTTACTAAAAAAAAAAAAAAAAAAAAAAGATTCTCATTTTCCAAAATCTATTCTCCATGTAATAAATAAGAACACATATGCTACATCAGAGGGCCTGCTCCTCAAACAGAAACCTCCAATTAGGAGTTTAGAGCTGGACAAGTGATGGACTGGAAGGAAGAGAGAGTTTTAGTAAAGAAGGTTTATGAGAGGGTTAAAAAACACAAAACATGGAGGAAAAGAGACCTCACATTTAAAAACTGGTATAATACAAAAACATTTTCTAAAATGACTGAGCAGGCAAGGGGTAGGATGCTTTGGAACTGTTCTCAGTATCTCTCATTGGCTGGTTTGCCTCACAGATTCTCCTTGTGAAGAAAACACTGCAAGGCAAGAAATATTATGACTTAAATTGCATTCATAAGATCCTCTGATAAAAAAAAATCAATGTGTCAGATCAATTTTTCTTAAACAAGTTCATCATACTCTAGAGTGATCAATAGGGAATGTTTTTGAGCCACTTCCCAGCCTTCCCACTCAGTAATTGCTAGAATTTCATATCGACAGGTCATAGGATGCTCTGAAGGCTGAACTGATCCATTAGCCTGTGGTGCTACAAGACTTGGCCACAACAATAACACTGTATCCCCCCAGGGACAGGGCTGGAATCAAACAGGAGGTAAGCCAGGACATTATGTGTTTGACCCTGGAGGAGCCAGACTCCTGCTTCTATCTATAGCCAGAGAAGGAGGAAGAGGAAGAAGAATCAGGAAGTAGGAAGAGAAGAGGACCAAGAAGAGGGGACAGCAGAGGCTGGGGAGGAAGGAAATGGTGAGAGGTCAGCAGCCTGATTATAAATGGTCCCCACCGAAGAGAAAATGCTGTGTGGCCAGGTGAACCACATATGCTGGCCAGCTGCAGTCAAGAGAAAAATCAACTTGCAAAGACTCCTAATGGGAAGCTAAATGATGCTCATCAGTATCATTCTGGTCCTGAACTTTAGCTCATAGTTCTCCTTTAATATTGATGTGAATAATTACTCGTGCCAGGGGCAAAGGAGAAAGGGAGCTTCCCAGAGTGCAGCCAAGGAGAAAGGGGCAGCATGGAGAGGGAAAATGGAGAAACTCTTCTCCTTTGTCAAGAGGTAAAATTATTCATCTTGTAATCACTCCTGGACAGCAGTTCTGTGCATTTATGCAACCCACTAGCTCAGCAGGTTATCATAATAGGGATTATAATAAAAAGAGCATCTCAGAGAAATCAAGGCTTGATTCACCATAGAGGGGACTTAGCGTAGGGGGCCGGGTCATACTGCCTTTTGCAGCACAAAGTCTATCTCTGGTAACGGGAAAATAAAATCTGACATTCAGGATGTATTCTAGTAAGAGTCACTGATTTGCTTGTTACAAAGTCGCAGTTAATCTATTAGTCAAATAATTGTTCATTAACTGTCCTACACACCCCAGTTATGTGGGCTTCTCAGAAACCTGCTGGAAAGCAACGTCTGTGGAAAGTAAATTTGCACTTGAGATGGAAATTGTCCACCACAGGCTAGCATGGTTAACCTTCCATTTTTATGTGGAAATTAGGTATGCCTTATTAAAACTCAAAAGCCAGGGCTTTACTGCTCTCAAATACAAGCATATGTAGATACCAGTAGCACGAGCATAGTTCTGAGTGACAGGCTGGCATATATAAGTTGCTGGCTTAGACTTAGCAGAGGATAAACTGATGTGTTCTGTCCTGTCACACGTCGCTTTCTGCATGCACTAGACATCCCGAAGGACACTGACCTCCTTGGCAGCTCATACGTTTTGCAGTTTCCAAGAAAACCTTATGTAGTGAGTCCATGTGGGCATTTGCTCAGTATATTTCCCAATTAGAGTCCGACATGGAATTCATGCAAATATAATTAATCTGTCCACTCTGAATAGACAGCTTCAGTATCACTTATGTGATTTTTTTATATAAGAAGTTAAACATGGGAGAAACGAAATTACAAAATAATGACTCTGTTTCAATGACGTGTTTGTTGAGTATGTTTCTAGATAAACTCATTGACAGAGTTAGATAATATTATGCAGTTAGCAATATATTTACTTGAGCAAACCTAAATGATGGAAAATTAATACCTTCCTTCTAGAAACAACCACCCATAAAGGGCAGAGAGAGGGTGGCAATATCAACCTGGCTTCCTCCTTTGAGTGACATAGACAAGCTTGCTACCTCAATGTCTGCTATAAAGTCAGGAGCGAATTCCTACATAGGGCAAGACAGCCCGCACTCCAGGCAGGCTTTTGTGCTGCTCCTGCCAAAACTACCACTAGAATGAGTGACAGATAAGGCTGTCCCAGGAAATGAACCTCACACACACCCTGTCCTGAACCAACTTTATCCGAATCACTGGGGAGGTTTTATAAGATACTTATCCCTAAGTTCCACCTCCAGATCTAGGGTGGGCCCTGAAATCTGTACTTTTTAAAGTTCTGTAGGTGACCCTGATGGATAGCCTGCGATGGGAACCAGTAAGTTCCACCTGGTTCCTTAGGTGACCTAAGCCCTTACTATGCAAAGCATGTATGGATCAGCAGCATGTTAGGATTGAAGAATCTCAGGCCCCATCTCAGACCTACTGGACCAGAATCTGCACTCTAACTAGATCTCCAGATATTTTGTGTAGATGCTAAAATTCAAGAAGCACTGCTCGAATCTGTTTGCATATCTATTGAGTCACTTGAAGTCATCAATCCAGTGCTCACTGGATCGCCACCACCTTACTTCACGATGCAAAGAAATGCCTTCACTAAGTTATGCCATCAGATTTTGATAAATTTCAGGAAGAATGGTTCTGTTTCTCAGTAAAACGATTGTTTAAGGTATCATATATTGCTTAAGGCTGTCAAACATCTCTTGTTCTAAAGGCCTATGGAGAAAATTATTTTTTAATTTAAAAAATCTGGAAAATAATACATGTTTACATACAAAAATACAGATAAGCAGAAAAAATGCAAGCAAATAAAAGTGATCTATAATTCCACCCTTCAAATAAACATACCATTGATATTTTGTTATAGAGTGTATATTCATATTCTAGGTGTATCATCATAAACATTTTCACATAATGAAAAGTAGTCATTTTCAATATGGTTTTTTATGCCATCTTAAGATTCTACTATATGAACACATATCACTGTATGTAATAGTTGTGTGGAATATTACTATACCACTCTTCCTCAATGTTTACTTCTAGTTACTTCTTTGCTGGTATAAACGATACTGTAATAAACATCCTGAATATCAGCATTTGGATTTGTATATCCCTGAAAATATTTTTTAAATACATAATATATAAAAAATTGGCTCACCTGAGGAAATGCTAAGCTAACATTTTTCCAGATGAAAATTATAGTGAACTGCGTTTCCCTTTGTACTTTCATTGGCATGAAACTCAAAATCACATGTAATGCTCAATTATATTAATTACACTAACCTAGATTTTGTATAAATAGATGTATATGTGCATACATTTTTTTTGAAAGTTTTGAAAATGTGCATGTCTAATAAGATACCTCAAATCTTCTAGAGCAGTAGGGGACTTACCAATTTAAATAAAGGTAATTAGTGGATTCAAAAGAAAAGATTCCAAAGCTGGCAGAGTTCCTTTTAATACATGTCAATAAAATTACATTTTAGGTTAGGAAGATAAAGCCCAGCAAACATACTGTTATTTAAATACCAACAGAAATTCTCCTCACTATTCTGTTGTCAGAGACTTATTTCTTTAGACATTAAAGCATTCCCCTATAAAATGCTTAAGTCCATGTTAAATTAAAGACAATACGAAATTCAGAGCAAATTGCTGCAAAGGGGAAAGATGTGACTACAGGAAGATGATGAAAAGGAGCTAAAAGAAGAAACAAAAATGGCCACAGGAAGGCTTTGCCCAGAAGAGAGCAGATTCTCATAGAGTAGCTTATAATACAATGACTTCTAAATGAAACCAAGCTTTAATTCACTATAAATACAGATTACCACACAAGGACTGCTTCCACAAACACTAAATCTAAACAAAGGGAAGTTTAGATTCACTCAGATTTAAATGCAAATAAGTGATGAGATTAAGGGAGGGAAAGGGAAAAAGTGAGAATTACTCTATCAGTTTCCAGATCCAAGATACGTATTTGAGATACTGTCAGACAGATTTGTTTGCTCAGATTCAAAATGATGAAGAGGGAGGAATCAAGGAAAAGTAGACAACAGAGCAGTTCCCATAGCAACTCCCAGTGGTTCTTAGGAGACTTGACCCAAAGCCTCGTCTCACCAATAACTAACTTAAGCCAAGAGGATAGAAATTGAAGCCTTTTATAACATTCTCTGCCTTCTCAGGGCCTTCTTGCTTGCAGTTAGTTAATGCTAGGAAAACTTCTAACTCTTCAAGAATGACAAAAGTAGATAACCTGAAACCACAAAATAAACTTGAGACAGACTATTTGATGTGAACCTTGAGAATACAGACCTTCCCAGCCTCAGACCTCATGTTATCTCACCACTGAGCCAGAACGGCACTCATGGACAGAAAGCCTCATGGAGATAGCCCTTCACTGGGACTATTCCTGTTGTAGCCGAGGGAATAAATGGCTTTCACTAGGGGAGCAATTTAACTCTGGAGCAAATTATTTTTGTAATGAAGCTCAAACAATGGAAAGAATTAATATAAAAACAGGTAAGCAATGAATCCATTTTCAGAGAAGTGAGAACAATTCTGCTTAGCTGTTTTTGAATCGGAATTTTTGAGCTGAATAAAATGGAATAATTCTGTAGTCCAACGGTTCTCAGTGAGTGATCCTTGACGTAGTAGACAGAATAATGGCCCCCAAAGATTTCCATGTCCTAATTTCTGGAACCTTTGAAATATTTTTGTTCCATGGCAAGGGGGTATTAAAACTGTAGACAAGGGCTTCCCTGGTGGCGCAGTGGTTGAGAGTCCGCCTGTCGATGCAGGGGATGCGGGTTCGTGCCCCGGTCCAGGAAGATCCCACATGCCGTGGAGCGGCTGGGCCCTGTGAGCCATGGCCGCTGAGCCTGTGCATCCGGAGCCTGTGCTCCGAAACGGGAGAGGCCACAACAGTGAGAGGCCCGCATACAGGGTGGGGGGGGCAACTGTAGACAAAATTAAGTTTGCTAACCAGCTGATCTTAAAATAAAGAGATTATCTTTGCTGATCCGGGTGGGCCCAATGTAGTCACAAGGGGCCTTTAATGTGGAAGAGGGAGGGAGCAGAGGAGGTCAGAGAGAGATTTGAAGGCTCTACACTGTCAGCTTTGAAGATGGAGGAAGCGTCCACATGCCAAGAAATGCAGAGAGTCTCTAGAAGCTGGCAAAGGAATGGATTCTTCTCCAGAGCTTCCAGAAGGATCATAGCCCTGCCAACATCTTGACTTTAGGCCAGTGAGAAGCATTTCAATCTTCTGACCTCCAGAACTGTAAGATAATAAATTTGCATTGTTTTAGGTTTGTGGTGATTTGTTAGAGTAGCAGTAGGAAAGTAATATATCTGGAAACTTGGTAGAAATGCAAATTCCCTGGCTCCACCCCAAACCGACTGAGTCAGAAACTCTGTGGGTGGAGCCCAGCAATGAGCATTTAACAAATAATCCAGGTGATTCTGATGCATGTTAAAGTTTGGGAACTACTGATCTAATCCAACTCCCTCTGAAACCCAAAATAGTGAAGTAAGATTTGCTAATGTCAAGAGCCTTGTTAGTGGCAGAACTGGAACTAGACCTACATCTTCTAGTTTGTATACAATTGACTAAAGAATATCCATATGTGTGTGTGTGTGTGTGTGTGTGTGTGTGTGTGTGTGTGTACATACATATATATGTGTGTGTGTGTATATATTATATATATATATTTCAGTTATTTTTATGCCCTTGTATGAACGTACTACTATTTAGTGTAGACCTGGGTTTTTTTCATCAATGAAATGAGACTAAGTCTGTTTAACTACCATTCCGAGCAAAAATTTAGGTAATGTGTAAGTGAAAAAGTTTTGAACAGAATAAACTGTTATTCAGAAAAAGGTATGTTTTCTAGACTGATTAGTGGTAATATTACAGTGGAATTTTTAGCAGACTGAGGTAACCATTATTTTTGTGTGCCCAGCAAGCTGTTCTATCTTTCTCATACAAATATAACCATTCTCTCCTCACTTTAAAGTATCACCCACAGATATGGGCACACGACCCACCCTAGCCAAATAATACCTCATTCATCTCCAGCGCATTAGGGAAGATCAGATGACCCAACAAGGCCAGATAGTGTCCCTCCCTTGGACGGTCATATGCATGACTAGGCAACAAAGCTCTTTCCACTGTGTTTGTTAAACCCTGCCATTTAGAGGAATTCTATCTGCAGAACAAAGTCAAGCACAGATACAGATGAGAGATGGATGAGTGGGTGGATGGATGGATGGATGAGTGGACGGATGGATGAATGGATGGATGGATGGAGATGGTGGCAAGAGGCAGAGAAAGACATGGGAGTCAAGTGCTTGGTTCAAGTTCTTGAGGCCCCGGTCCTATGCTGTAACTTCAGTCTGATGACCTATACCTATTTCCTTCTAAACTATGTAAGCCAATCAATTCCCCTTTTTGCTTCAAATGTCTTAACTGAGTTTCTATCACTTGCAGCCCAAAGGGTTCTGAATAACGTAGCATTCTTCTTAAATACAATACTGTTCTTTAACACCAAAATGTTGCCTTTCACACTGACAATTCTCTCCATCAGCACTTCGTAGCGGTTCCAGTCTGCACTCCCACCACCCTCGGAGGCAACTCTCTTAGGCTCAATTTCCAGGATACTGGGCCTCAGCTGGAAGCCCCCTCACTTGCTACTCCCATCGTCATGCTCTCACTAGTCTTCCCTTTACTCCACCTGCACCAAAGTTGCCCCGAGTCAACAGCCTAATAGTATGGCACAAGCCTTGCAACAAGGTTTTCCTCCGTTTCCTTATGACTTCCACATAAGAACATTTTCACAATTCCCAACAATATCTACATTGTTATCTATATCTGTTAAATATAGATATCTATATCTATTATATATAATATATTTAATATATACACATATTATACTATATGTTATAATATAATACATAATTATATAATTATATATTATATAATATATAATATATATATTTTATATAATATATTATAAATAATATATATTATACATATTAAATAGATAATAGATAATATTATATAATATATAAAAATATTATATAATATATATTATACTATATATAATATATATTATATTATATATATATATATAAAATATCTATATCTATATCTGTTAAATATTCCTAGAAGACTCCTTGAGAATCCAACCCTCATAAAGTTCCTCTGGGCCTTCTAGGTTAAGAGAAGTACTGACAAGAGTCACAGCTTTCCTATGTCATTAGTCCAGATTTGACTCAAGCCAGATGCTACCTGAAGTGATGATGACAGTTGGATGATTTTCTATTGTGTGCACAATATGAGATTATGGTTATGTGGACTACACTTAGTGGGCAACTGCTCATGCAGCAGACATCAGCACAAAGCCTCTCAACTGAACAGGGAATAGACTGAATTCAGAAATAACTTTCCTAATTATAGGAAAGAAGATACGTCTAAGGGAAGAAAGGGAAAACAGAAAGAAGAAAGGAAAGAAGGAAGAAAGGTAGGAAGACTTCCACTGGCCAAGCAAAGAAGGAAGGGAAGGAGGAAGTCTGGTTCTTTATTTTGGATTCTGACTAAAAGACATCTTTATAGACATGGAACATTTTCAAGAATAATAAAGAGCTTCACATTTTAAGGTAGACACTAGAGAAGGTTGAATTCGCCAAAAATACAAAAAAAAACAAATATGTCATAGAAAATGATGTCATATAACACAGCTACCTTGCAGACTGAAGCAAGCATTTGTCCTAAGTAATTAGGCAAGATCATGCCACAGAGAAAAAAATTCATACCGAGCTGTTTCCCTCTCTACCCCACGTTCTAGAAGGCAACAAACAATAGCTTTCCCACGTCTAGGGAGAACATGTCTTTTTCAGGCAACATCCATTTCCCAAACATGCTCCTTGGGCCTGAAGAAAAACTGCATCTACCACATGTCTGGGTTCACCTCAGCGGGCTGCCTCGTCAAGAAGACTTCTTCCAATACAAGCCTGGATTTAAAATATAGTTTCTAAGTCCTGTGGGCTAATTAAGCACAGCTGGGTCTACATCAGCCCTACTCAAGTGTGACGATTAGGCTGGCAAGAAAAAAAATCAATCATCATTCATCACTAAATCCATGTAGTGACTTTTAGAGGTGCTAAATGGGTACAAAGGGCGATGGTGATGTGTTTCATCGAGCGACCAAATGGTTAACGTGAGAGAGAGCACACACTCCTCCTAGAATGAATAGCCTGGGTGGGAACATCAGATGCGCATGTGTTTACAGAACAAGAAAATCTAGTTAGTGTCGGAATAAAGTGCTTATAATTTTCCACACATTGCACTCCCTCCAATTTTGGTTCACTGCTAGGACGAGGGGGAGATGCTATTGCCACCTGAATGGTACCTCTGGTAGACTTTAAGATATCTCTTTTAGAGCGAATATATATATATTCACTTGTAAAGTGTTTTCACTGAGCAGACTTTTTTCCATCTATTGGACTATTCCCTACAGCCCTTTGCCTTATGATGCACTGGGTGTTTATGCCTTTTCCGACTATAGTCTTTACCGAAGAATTCACTGTAAAGCAGCCTGGTTTATACCAATCCCATTTAATTTACCAAACCCATCGTCCCTTTTAAGGAAGGTAGTGTAAAGCTTTCAGATTTTCACGTGGAGGACAATCAGCAGTAACATTATTATCGCTTTGTATATTGTTGTTTTGTTTTAGGTTTGCTTTCCTGTCTTTAATACCCTTGTGTTTCACTGGCCGAGCAGGCTGACTTTGGAAGCTGTGGTAATATTTTACTGTGCTCGCAATGAGAATCACTTATCAAATAAAGGATCCCAGTCCCTTGTTTCATCACTGGCCATTAGCTTAGAAGCCATTTGTCCTGTGCCCCGCGATACAAAGTACAGCCAGGGTGTGCCTGTTTCTCCAAAAGGAAGCAAGCCCTGGTGTTCTTTCTGCTGCAAAATGAGTGCAGAGATTACTTTAGGCAACAACACACTACACGCTGCCTCTCCCACACTCCAGCTGAAGACAAGTGACAGCACACGGGACTCATTTGCAGGCCAGTTTGAAAAGCAAGAGGTACAATAACAAGGAGGCAGCCTTAAGCAGATGAGGCAATTTTCACATTTGCCTTCTGAACCTTAAACGTGTCCACTGTAAACGCAACATGTGAATTGTCTTGTCCTTGGGTCGCTCTTTGAGGATCCTTTGCTGGAGCACCTAGGAAAAGGCAGGCTGTAAACCCCACCACTTGTCCCCAGCCCAGTGCACCTTCTTTCCTTTAATCCTAGTGCATGAGCACTCTCCTTAGTGAACTTGGGAAGTGCTTTAATAATAATGATAATAATAAGCCTAACATCTAATGTTAAATCGCCTTCTCTTCTTTCAAAGTCGGAATCGCACAAGAAGAAAACAAAAGACATGTTCCTTTAGTCTCCATTCCCCTTTACCCTTCTGGAAGCAGCAACTTTAGAGACAAGAAGCACGATAAGGAAGGGGGCGGTGACTGAGATGGAGGAAGAGAAGCATCAATGCCAAGAAGACATGAAGAAAGGCAGGCAAGAGAAAAGGGGCAGGAGGGACAGGAAAACAGGCATGAAAAAAAAAGGTCTGGACAAAACATCAAGGAAGCCAGCACGGCTTCTCCACTGCCTGTCCATACCTCCCATCACTCCTAGCAATGCTTCACGCCCATCCATTCCTACCATCTGGGAGTACACGTCTTGCTCTCAGAGACCCCATCATACCAAAACATTATGCACTTTGTCATCCACTTGCCAGACTGAACCCTTATGGTCTCTCTGACCCCTCTGTGTCTCCACAGCCTCCAGCAGAGTGAGGACGCAGCAAGTACTCAATATATACTTACTGAAAGAAAGCACAACTAGACGATGAGGACTGATTACTATGTAGCTTTAGAAAGTTCAATATGAGGATTTTTATATACCCGTAACCTAAATGACAGATTTTCCTGGAAGAAATCATAGATATTTGGCAGGCCCTGGAGTAGATATCATGGTTGTTCAGGCTTTGGGAGGCTCTTCGGTTTCCACCAAGGCAATGACCTACCCACCAACCCAAGAAGAAAGGAAGAAAGGCAACAAAAGTGGGACTTGCATAATAGTAGGTGGTTAATTCTGGTCCAGGGCACACGCGCACACGCGCACGCACACACACACCACCCAATTCTTACCTATTACTCTATTATACTGGATTGATGTCAGAAATTTTAAACTATGTTTTGAACATCCTGGGACTGCTAAGACCTTAAGTTGGCAGGCATATCATATGAATTCATGGTTCCTGGGCCTGTTTTGACAAAGAGTAGGGAAGAGAATGGCAGTTACTATCGATCTAATTGGGAGTCATAGGGCTTCCCTGGTGGCGCAGTGGCTGAGAGTGCGCCTGCCAATGCAGGGGACACGGGTTCGTGCCCCGGTCTGGAAGATCCCACATGCCACGGAGCGGCAAAAATTAATTAATAAATAAATAAATTTACAAAAAAAAAAAAAAATTGGGAGTCATAGAGTAATAGGTTAGGACTCAGATAGGAAAAGAAAAATGTTCAGATGCCCTTCAGGCAAGCTGTCCAGGTGTGATCTTCTAGACTAGAAAACCACTGGCTGATTAAAGCAGACACTTACCCAAAACCTGTGAAGCTGACACTTGCTCAATCACTCAGAACGTCTGTTTTAAGTCTCATGAACAAGACGCCCCTGTGTTTCTGGCAATGCAGGTGACCTACCTGAAGACGGCCAGCTGTGTCAAAAACCCACTTTGCCATCTGAACGCATGTTCCCCACCAGCACATTTTGCCAACAAGCTCCTCTCCCAGGGCCTAGGCCTGGCACAGAGTAAGCAGATGCCGAGAGGAAGGAAGTGTAGGCAGTGGGTGAGCAAAAGCAGGAGAGAGGGATCATGGACGTCAGCCAGACTGGGTTTCCTGAATGAAACACCACCAAGATCCCAGCATTCAACAGAGGGAAAGCACAGATAAAAAACAGACACACACACACACACACGCACATGCAGCCACACACGGAGAGAATAGGAACAGCTCAAGGCTAAAAAGAACTTTTCAGTGGGCACAAGTGGCCAGTAGCAAAGTCAACTGAGGCCTGCGATAGGAAAGCAAAGCCTCCAGGGATGTGTGACCAGAGGCAAGGTTCTGACCACTTGGCAACTCCAGCTCCCAGCTAGTGGAAGAACCTATAGACCAGCAAGTGGAGGGACAGGGTAGCACGGCTGGGGCATCCAGTCCTGATGCTGTTTTTTTTTTTTTTTGCAGTACGTGGGCCTCTCACTGCTGCGGCCTCTCCCACTGTGGAGCACAGGCTCCGGATGCGCAGGTCCAGCATCCATGGCTCATGAGCCCAGCCGCTCCGTGGCATGTGGGATCTTCCCGGACCAGGGCATGAACCTGTGTCTCCTGCATCGGCGGGCAGACTCTCAACCACTGCGCCACCAGGGAAGCCCCTGATGCTATTTTTTTTAAACCCACCCTCTCAGTGCCTTCTTTGGTGAGTGCTGCAGGGTGCTGGCCACTGATGCGGATGCTCAGCTAGACAGGTGTAACCTTTCATACAGTATTTGGCAGTAAGGGGCTCATGTGACAAGACACCCAAGCTAGGGTGAGACACAGCCTCCCGTAAGCAGAATTTACAATGGAATCATAGGAGAACCTGTTCCACCAGTTGTGTCTCCAGCCACCCACTCTGACAAAACAAAAGGGGAAAAAAGTAAAGAGACAGGATTGGTGAAGGGTTCTTTTAGAAAAAGGCTGTGCTCACAGTGAATCCCCACCATAGGCAGAGCCCCAGTGCACAACCTGGGGGCACCATTCTGATTGCATTCTATGTGTTCTAGGTGTGCCGGAGTTCCAGAAGCTTCTGAATACATAGATTGAAATATGAATGCTGCCCCACAGAACCATGCAAAGCCACAGCCTGGTCCCACCACCCCACATGTCCCTGAGGGGAAGAGGTGGGGAAAGCTGCCTTCTCTACACATGTCTAGTGAGGGAATCTGCAAGGGTTCATTTTGAAGAGCTTCGAAATGGACTGTCTGTAACCGAGACACAAAAATAATTGGTGCTTGATCCATCCCCGAGAAAGACAAAGCAGACTGTGGACTGGGGCCTGACTCCAGCCCACAAAAAGAAGGTTGAGGGAGGAGGTGACTGTTTCGATGGCAAAGGAAGAAGTGCACGGCCACATGGAGGCATCTGCAACGTGGCATTCATTTCAGCAAGTGGGAGGCTGGGGAGCATGTGCTTCATGTCGGCTGAAAGTGAGTCATTTAGGACAGCAAGGCACACAGGAATTTCTTTTTTCTTTTTTTAAGTCAATGTATTTATTTAGTTTTGGCTGCATTGGGCTTTCGTTGCTGCGTGCAGGCTCTCTCTAGTTGTGGCGAGTGGGGGCTACTCTTCATTGCAGTGCACGGGCTTCACATTGCGGTGGCTTCTCTTGCTGCGGAGCACAGGCTCTAGGTGTGCAGGCTTCAGTAGTTGTGGCACGCGGGCTCAGTAGTTGTGGCTCGCGGGATCCAGAGCACAGGCTCAGTAGTTGTGGCGCACGGGCTTAGTTGCTCCGCGGCATGTGGGATCTTCCCAGACCAGGGCTCGAACCCATGTCCCTTGTGTTGGCAGGTGGATTCTTAACCACTGCACCACCAGGGAAGTCCCTAAGCCACACAGAAATTTCTTAAGGCCACTCGAAATAATAAAAAAGCATCAGTCCAGGCCCAGAAAGTTCTACACGAGAGGGCCAGCAAAGAACCTCCAAAATTCCTGCAATATGCCCACAACACAGCCAGCTGGGACCCTCTGTGTGCCCAGAGAGAAGAAGCCACCAGCCAAGTAAGAACTGTCCTACTCCTTACATCTCCTTGCTATCCACCCCTCTCACCCCAAGTAAAACAGAAGCCAGCTCGGGGGAGAAAGAAGGTGAGGCTGGAGAGAAGAGCAGGAAAGCCAAGAGGCTCCCCTTCACCACTGAAGGCCTAGATGGGGAAGAAGGGATTTTAAATTATATCAGTTTGCTGCTACATGACAAATTACCACAATCTTAGCAGCTTAAAACAACAGCCACTTACTACCTACCAGTTCCGGAGGTCAGAAGTCCAGCATGGCTCATCTGGGTTCTCCACTTAGGGTCTTACAAGGCTGAAATCAAAGCCTTAGCCAACTAGGTTCTTATCTTGAGGCTCTGGAAAGGAATCCACTTCCAAACTCATTAGGTTGTTGGCAGAATTTAGTTCCGTGTGGCTGTAAGTCTGAGGTCCCCATTTCCTGGCTATTGGCTGGTAGCCATTCTCAGCTCCTCATTGCTCTCTGGTCCTTGCATGTGGCCCCATCTATCCTCAAAGGTAACAACATCACATGGACTCCCTCTAGGGCTTAGCATCTCTCTGACTTCCCCTCTACTTCCAGCAAGAGAAAACTCTGCCTTTAAAAGGCTCATGTGATTAGATTTGCCCCACTGGAATAATAGGCCTTTTGCCATATAAAGTAACACCACCATGAGAGCAATACCTCATCATACTCCCACATCTCACCCACACTCAAAATACCTAGGAATAAACCTATCTAAGGAGACAAAAGACCTGTATGCAGAAAACTCTAAGACACTGATGAAAGAAATTAAAGATGATACAAACAGATGGAGAGATATACCATGTTCTTGGATTGGAAGAATCAACACTGTGAAAATGACTACACTACCCAAAGCAATCTACAGATTCAATGCAATCCCTATCAAACTACCAATGGCATTTTTCACAGAACTCGAACAAAAAATTTCACAATTTGTATGGAAACACAAAAGACCCCGAATAGCCAAAGCAATCTTGAGAAAGAAAATGGAGCTGGAGGAATCAGTCTCCTGGACTTCGGACTATACTACAAAGCTACAGTAATCAAGATAGTATAGTACTGGCACAAAAACAGAAATATAGATCAATGGAACAGGATAGAAAGCCCAGAGATAAACCCACCCACATATGGTCACCTTTATTTGCTAAAGGAGACAAGGATTTACAATGTAGAAAAGACAGCCTCTTCAATAAATGGTGCTGGGAAAACTGGACAGCTACATGTGAAAGGAAGGGAATTATATAAGACTAAGGGTGATCAGAGGTCATTCTTAGAAATCTGCTTACCACAAACAAGTCAGGTAGGAAGTTTTGATTAATCTTCAGGCCTGAGCATGCAAATTGCTAAATCAAGGGTCTTTTTGAAACACAAAGGAATGGCAGAACTGTCTATTAGTGAAGAATGAGCAGAAACATTCATGATTTCCACAGTTTTCATGGGGGGAGAAGAGGTAGTACAGGGAGATTATCACCAATGAATAAATGTTAAGGACAGAGGGATAAAACAATGTTTCATTTGCACTGTTGAGTTGTACTTGTTGGACATACAGTTTACCCAAGGATCACAATGCTAGAGACAGTTAGGGTTGAATTAAACCAAAATAATTTGTGCTAATGATGGCACTACCAGAGTGGATATTGAAAGTAGGAGTAAAGTGGCATTCCCTGCTACAAAGAGAAAATTCCAATTACTAGAAAGGAATGTTAGGTGAATCTCTGTGCACCACAGGGGAAAAACACAGTTATGTCAAGGGAGCCCCAGAGTGTATGCCAGGAGATTTAATCCTGGTCCCTGTTCCACCCTTTCACTTGTGGTATAAACTTGGGCAACACCCTAACTCCCTAGACCTCAGTGTCCTACCAGGAAAATATAATAAGAATGCATGAAATAGGGTGGCATAAACTCTACAAGTGTAGAAACTGGAGGCCCATATGCTCTGGCAGGCCCACAGATGTGTTTTGTTTGGCCCATGCAGTGTTTTAAAATATATAATATCATTTAATGCCAACATTTGGGAAACACCAGTAGATTTCCCATTTAAAAAAAAATAATCCAGATTTCCAGCTTCTCTTGAAAATCTGGAAGATTTGCAAACACAGGGCCTGCACTCTGCATGGCGACAATCTTCTGTGGCTCTGCGTCCAGTTCCCAACACCATCACCAGGCGGGCTTCAGGTTTTGAACTTCTGGGACGCCTCACTGGGCCCTGTTGGATCAGCATCTTTGATTTTGCTCTAAAGCATTACACAAGTGTTGGCTGTTATTACCTGTAAAGTGAGGTCACTGGAATGGATGAGCTACTTCCACTCGGAGAAGCTGTAATTCCATTCCGTTAGATGGGTCTTCAGTCACTTTTCCCAAAAAGGTGTAAAATGATCACCCCAAACCCAGACGGTCTTTGTCCCCTGTATAGTTATAAAGGCCAGAAAATGTGCTGAAAATCAAGTATTTGTACTGGGAGCTACAGAAAGACTTCAATAAACTGCAAATGTAGTTTCCCACTGGACAACATTTAGGCACTGGCTTCTTTAAAAGCAAACAGAAAGTGGAGATGAGGAAAGGACAAAGTTACCATCCCCTAGAAGAGAGAGGGCAGACCTCCAAGAAAGGAGGGGATTTTAGGAAAAATAAACATTCGCCATAAGAGATCTAATCCCAGGTGGTTCATCCAGAGAAAGAAGCCAACAGTTTATAGTTCTTTGGGGTTCGTTTTATTTATCCACCCCCACAATATATAAATCAATCTACTTAGTTAGGGATGGTTGAGAGAACACATTTTATTGTGATGGATAATTTCCCAAGGGAGAATGATCATAGTGTTTCACTTCTAACATTTTTTTCTCTTTGGGTTTTGTGAAACCCCAGAAGTTTATGAAAAGTTTTCCAGATGAGGACACAGAACTTAGCAAACTATTCCCATCTTTAATTCTCATAAAAGTGGAAACACATACTCATGCTCATGCACGCATAGCACCAGACACCCGGAAAACTAATTGAGTGCCAAGCACTTCTGGTACCCTAAGGATATATATATATTTTGGTAGCCTGAGGCTGCCAGAAACTTTGCCTGCTGAATGAATTATAGAACAGGAAGCAGATGGGCTGTGTATATGAAACAACCACTATCTGGCATGATGTGCTGTGCAATTTGGCTGCAAAGATTAAATTGAGCTATTGAATGTTTAATACACTATGCATAACAAATACAGCCAGAGCCACAAAACAGCATAAATTACAGAATTGGTATTCACACGGCCTTTCCCAGGAATCAATACACTGCCACCGCTCATAAGAGTCTGTTATTTAATACACATAAAGAAGAGAAGAACTCTTCTATTAAAATGAGTTATCTGGGCTATTTACCAAAGGCAGTGATTTAGCAGTGGTAAAGTCTATACAGTGCTGTTGAATGCAGATGATAATACTTCTTGTCCTTGTCTGCCTGTTCCACTGTGCCTATCAGTTGCTGGGGCTTCGAGTCCCTTGGGTACATTAGCAGTCAGCCCAGGAAGTGTGTTTAAGTAATGGACATAATGTTCACATTTGCTAGACCAGCCTTCTCCCTAATCATGAATTATTCTTCCCTAAGGCTCAATTGGAACATTACTTTAGAAGCAGAAGATTTAATCCTTTTCAGCTGATTGGAGGGAATGATTACAGTATTATTTTCTTGTACAGGCTGTCTCCAGTGAAGGTGCCTTTTTCTGTCCCCATCTTTAATAGGCAGCAATCTTTATTTCCCTGGAGGGAAATGGCAATGAATTCGAAATGGGATAAATCTTCAGGAATGCAAGGTGCTGAAGCTGTTAGTTAATTAGTTTAGCCCTCACTTGTTTCATCTCCAAGATAGAACACCTTGTAACAAGGGGAAACAGTGGGTGGGTGGGTGGGTGGGTAGGTGGGTGGAGTGGGACAGCCAAGGAACCTGCTGTAGGCAGATAAATAATCAGATGCCTTAAAGCAACAATGTCCCTGTGGATTTCCTTCTATGCAAATGTTCAGTTCTGGATCTTTGATTTCTACTTGCTACCATCATTAAAATAGGTAGTGCTTGCTTTACTCTGACCATTCTGACTTTTAAGAACAATTCAAGTCACCAAAACGGATTGCACCTTTATCTAGCAGAGATGGTTAAAGCACAACAGTATAGAAGATGAGGCTGAAGAAGACTGGAGTTGTAGCCCTAAAATGATATACATATACAGGGCTGGCCCCAGACTAAGTCCTAGGAGGAAAAGGAAACTGTGGTTGAACATTCCTGGTTAGTGCTCTTTACGCCCTGCTGCACAGAGAAGCGATAAATAACAATTGACTCAAGGTTTTGTTTTTTTTAATTTTCATGATTAATGTTTCCAGAGAGGGGAAAAAATGTGGCTTCGAAATTAATTATCTTGGGTTGGAAGATCTAAGCTTCGGACATGCTATCTTCCTGCCCCCGCCCCTTCTGATGGAAAGACCCTGCTATGTAACCTTCCACTGCTGAGGAATTCCTGAAGTTTGGGTTTCTGGGGAGCCCCTACCACCTTCCCTTCACCCACCACCAACTTTCTGTTTTCTTTTTATATAAAAACAAAGGGCTTCCCTGGTGGCGCAGTGGTTGAGAACCCGCCTGCCGATGCAGGGGATACGGGTTCGTGCCCCGGTCCGGGGGGATCCCACGTGCCGCGGAGCGGCTGGGCCCGTGAGCCATGGCCGCTGAGCCTGTGCGTCCGGAGCCTGTGCTCCGCAATGGGAGAGGCCACAGCAGTGAGAGGCCCGCGTACCACAGAAAAAAAAAAAAAAAAAAAAAAAAAAAAAAAAAAAAAAAAAAAAAAAAAACAAAGAAACAGATCAAACCTAAAGAGATCAACGGAATCATAACAAAGTCCTTGACAGCTAACACATTTTGCATCTGATTTAAAGCAGGAAGCCCCCATATCCAGCTGCCTGTGATCTATTTAGAATAAAACAGGGTCAGGCTACCTTGGCCCTGATTATAAATATATTACATTTAAGTGATGAATGCAGCATTCACGAGGAGCAGGAGATCAAGAGTGCCCGAGGCTAGCACTTTCCATCTCCCCTCAGCGCTGAGTCCAAGATTTCAAATAAACACGCTGTTAGGTGAATGCTACAGGACCCATGTATGGAGCACTGGGATGATTTGGTTTCTAAAGCGGAAAATAATGGGAGAGGAGAGGCCATGTCAGAGCTCCTCGGAGGATGCAAAGAAACCCTCATTTTGTAGGCTTTACCCAGGCTCCCTCTGTTCCCCCGAACCAATTCTATTATTCTAAGCCACCAAGAAAGGCGGACAAGGTCACGTTTCTTCATATCAGAGGGAAAGATGGCATGACATGCCTGTTTTCTGTAGACGTGGTCAATCCTTGAATTCCTTCACCTTCCGTGAATGGTCACATCATCTCCTCACCACCCCCATAGATCCTAACACAGGGCTGATGTAGGAACTCCAGAAACAGTTACTTGGGTCAGCCCTCTGGTCTTTAAAAGGGCAGGAAGTTGTTTTAAGGACACACCGCTGGAAACAGCCCATCTGAGACTGACCCCTAGAAGCCAGTGCCATGTCTGTCTACAGGAGACAAGCTGCCTACCCTCCTGTGACCTCGTTTAAGGCACCCCTGGATTCTGCCCTCCAGGAATCCCAAACTCCTCTGAATCCAAAAGGCCCCAGGCCTCGGTAAAGGACCACCAGCAATCCGCTGTCTCCTTCTGCTCTCATCTCTTTCAAGAGATCAATCAAATCAATATTGATGGAGCACCTACTGACTGACCTCTCTCAAAGGCTAAGCGCCAGCAGAACGGCCCCTCCTGTTCCAGATCCCTTTAGTTGCTGTCTGACCCAGTTTGGTTTGTTTTATTTCCATTTTACTTCCATCAGCTTCCAGCTCAGAAAATTAGTATTTCCCCCCAAACTGACATTTACCTATGTTACATTTCTATTCTGCTGTGGTGGGAAATGTTTTTTGCCTCTCCTTCTCCTTCCTGAGATAACAAAATTCAGACAAATGACCAAAGCTGCAGAAAGGAGGAGGTACAGGGAAACATGATGGAGAGGAATGAACACTGAGCTAAGGAGTTGGTAGAAATGGGTCCTAATCCCAGGTGTCGCCGAAATTACTCGTCTGACCTTGGTTGAGCCACTCAAACCCCTCAGGGCCTTGCGTTTTTTTTCCTTTTTATATAAATTTATTTATTTTTGGCTGCATTGGGTCTTCGTTGCTGCATGCAGGCTTTCTCTAGTTGCGGCAAGCGGGGGCTACTCTTTCTTGCAGTGCGCAGGTTTCTCATTGCAGTGGCTTCAACTTGTTGTGGAGCACAGGCTCTAGGTATGCGGGCTTCAGCAGTTGTGGTGCACAGGCTCACTAGTTGTGATGCACAGGCTCAGTAGTTGTGGCTCGCGGGCTCTAGAGCACAGGCTCAGTAGTTGTGGTACACGAGCTTAGTTGCTCCGCAGCATGTGGGATCTTCCCAGACCAGGGCTCGAACCCGTGTCCCCTGCATTGGCAGGTGGATTCTTAACCACTGCGCCACCAGGGAAGTCCTGGGCCTTGGGGTTTTTAATGTGAAACATTAGGAGTTGGATGTAGGTCCCTGACTGCTCTATATCTCTATGGATCTGCTTGCTCTGAAAATATTAATTGGATTTTACATCATTTGGTTTCATTTCCGGACATTTACAATTCTCTGAGTAATGGGTAACATTTACAGCCCAATTACTTTCCCAAGCTCATCAAAATTTAATTTGCTGCGTGCAGTGACACACTGAACGGAGTTCGACTAGGAAGTCAGCAAAGCCACACCAGTGATTTACACAAGGCTCCCAGACTACAAAATTTACCACCAGGAATGTCTAATGAAAGTTTTTCTCATGTAAACATATAGCTTTCACATCTACTGGAGTTGCAGCAGGTGAGCTTCCCAAGACAGAATGTACTAGACAATACACTCTTTTCACACAATGAGCTCAGGAAATTCTGCTGTGAAATGAAGGGTCTTGGAGTTACCATAACGCTTCATAAATGAGAACTCTATCTCTTTCAGGACTTCACGATGTTATTTGCATTTTAAAAACACCTGACCCCCGGAGGCTGCATTTCTTCTATGGCAGCTTTAAAAATACTATGACCCACATTTACATTTAAAGACTGATACCTGTGGGTTTTTACTCTCAATCTACTGTAAGGTTTTGGTGAGGAAGGCATTTTGACACAAAATTAATGTGATTTTAGGAGGCAGAAAATATTATTAGAATTTAGAAGTCACCGATGCAACCATCATTAAATTGCTGGATCAAAAGCATTTTCTTCTTCCTGTCACTATTTTTAAAACCATACATCGATATTGTCCAATATGATAGCCACAAGTCACATGTGATTGTTGAGCACTTGAAATGAAGCTAGTCCAAGCTGACATGTGCCTGAAGTGTAAAATACACAACAGATTGCAAAGATTTAGCATGAAGAAAGAAGGTAAACTGTCTCATTAATCACTTTATATAGATTACTTGTCAAAATAAGAGTTTGGATACCTTGAGTTAAATAGATTATTAAAACTAATTTTACCTGCATCTTTCTAGTTTTTTAAAGGCTTCTAAAAAGGTTTAAACAGGCTGCTCACATATTCCAATTGGACAGCTCTGTTCTAAATGTCTCATAGTTTTATATTATGCTTCATACACCTAGTGCAAAGTTCACTTAGTCTGCAAATCATTGCTAAGGGTTTACAAAGTGCCATGCTCTTTGCTTGACAGGAGGAACTGGAAAATGAAATGATGGTTTTTGTTTTTAAGGATCGAACATTTTAGAAGAGGTGTAAAGAAAATTAAAATCTGCATGATACTCACTACTTCCCAAGCAGGGCCCTGACTTTATCTAGCTTAGGAGACATATAAAGGATGAACATTCAGTCTCCTTTGTAGCTCTGCAACCCTTATGATCGAATCCCAGGCCTAGTTTTTATGTCCTGGGGTGGATGCAGATTTGGTGGAATCTGAAGCTTATGGAAGCCAGCTTTAGTAAAAACTAGGATGCAAAATGATAATGACAAAATTAGGGTAAATATTATAATTGAAATATGAAATACTTAAGTCAAACAAAGCTGGGAATGATTAATCCTCTGAGTGGTTGAGAGGTGACTCCAGAAGATCATTGACTTAGGTCATGTGGGATGAGTAGGAACTGGTTAGGAGGGTGGGACAGCTTTCCCTGCCAGGAAAGAGCATGGGTAAAGGTACAGGGGCACTTTTGGCAAGAGTGTAAAAGGAGCCAGTAATGAAAAGAAGTGAGGCTGAACAGCAGGTGGGCAGGGACTCATTATGTGAGGGCTTGCATTCTGGGTAAGGGCATGAAAATTTCATCCTTGAGTACAGTAATTGGGAACTGTTGAAAGATTTGGAATTACATGATCAGAATTATGATTTAGAAAGACCACTGAAAGCAGTGGAGAGATGAGGCCAGGCACACTCCTGATTCAGCATGTGTACCCACCTCTCCATGAAAGGTGGCATTTCTGATTTGAGTAGTCACATCAGAGTGTCCCAGCGGATATCCTATCTCCACAGTCAACCCACAGTCCCATGTGCCTAGATTACAGAATGCCTTTTCCCCTAAAATGTCCAAGGAGTTCTCTTGGTTGACTGGTGTTCACTGAGTCAGTCTTATCTCTCACCTCCCCACTAACTCCAACCCTCAGGCACTGCTCTCCACCACCCAAGAGAAGCTGCTGCTTCTGAATGAGCACCACATTCCAATCTAGAGACCTGGTGTGGCAGTTAATGCTGGGACACCCAAGAGATTTACACAGCAAAGAGACTGGTATCTGAAGAAACAGGGTTGTCCCAGAGGCCTGAAAACAAAAGGATGACAACATGCCACTTGCAGCTACCTCAGCCAGTGGTGCTCCAGACTGAACGTGGCCCAGCACCTCAGGACACAACTCTTCAGACTCCCTCATGTGGCCAGTCTCCAAATCCCAACCTGCCACCTGAGGGATTTGCTCAGAGAAGTCCTGGACCCCCTGCCTCAGACACAAAAGCATCATTTTCTGTTGATGACCTAGTGTGGGATGAAGCCCTCTTATCAGTCTCTCTTCTTTATACACTGAGTAGCCTCGGTCAGGGTTACCTCAGTTTACGCCTAACCGGCAAACCATTAACTTTGAACTCAGTTATGTACCCTGTGAACCCATGTACTACACTTAAGCGAACTGGCTTACCCATTTCCATGCAAACATCTAGCTCCACCTACCAATAGGTTCTGTGGCAAAAGTAAATAAATTGACCTTCTAACTTGCCAAATACACAGCTACAGTGGGAGTCATAGAAAGGACCTGGAACTCAATGAATGCCCACTCAAATTGCTTACTTTGTCTTATTCCTAAAGTGAATCTCCACTGTAGACCTCGACAGGATGGTAAATACCCATGACTCCTCCAGGCCCTGGATGGGGGTCTGATTACACTCTGGCACTCAGCCTGGCACCCTGACGGTACTGTCTTACCTTTTACTTCATGATCAAGAAAGTGAAGCTCCTTTCAACACAGGAATATTCAGGAGCAGGTGTAGTGGGGGTCACCGAACAGAGCTATATCCCAATGTTCAGAGCAATGTATTTACCTCTATTGAGGCCAAAACACCTATGAACATCTTCAAGAAGGTTGGGAGCCATAGTTGGTAACTGCGGCCAAAGTGTTCACCTAAATGCAAGCCTTAAAATGTCTTATAGGGTGTTATGGACTGAACTGTATCCCCTAAAATTCATATGTTGAAGTCCTAATCCCCAGTGCAACTATATTTTGAGATAGGACCTTTAAAGAAGTAATTAAGGTTAAATGAGGTCATAAATGTGAGGTCCTAATCCAATAGAACTGGTGTCCTTATACGAAGAGGAAGAGACACCAGGGATGGGCATGCACCAAGAAAAGGTCATGTGAAGACACAGCAGAAGGTGGCCATCTGCAAGCTACGGAGAGAGGCCTCAGGAGAAACCAAACCTACCAACACCTTGATCTCAGGAATACCAGCCTCCAGAACTGTGAGAAAATTAATTTCTGTTGTTTAAGCCTCCAGGTCTGTGGTATTTTGTTATTGCATCTCCTAGCAAACTAATATTCAGGATATTTGAACAGAAGAAATATAACAAGTTAACTCAGCCTAAAGACCAAAGAAAGAAACTATTCCAGACTAAAGAAAGAAACGCAGTTTCCTTCTTCTCCAAAGGAAATGTGACTTGATAAGACGGTGATGTGATCAGGAGGTGGTGGAGGAACTTTTGAATGCTTTCTACCTGCCAGGAGCTACTCTAAATGTCATGTATATATTGAACTATTTGACCCTCATGAGACTAGAGGTAGATGTCATTGCCCCCATGTTTAGCTGAGGAAAGGGAGGCTCAGGCGACTAACACCAGAGTGAGATGTAGGACGATGAAATCACTGATCTGTGAGATCCAGAAAGGAGATATAAGATGGAAAGCCAAAAAGAGAACAAGAATTCATATCTGAGGCCTTGCTTCTTCTTGACCTTTGGCTCTTCATGTAGGGAACTCTGTCACTCTAGTGATGTAACCACTTTTCATTATTTGTATTATGTGAGTATACACGTGATGCAATGGGGTTAAAAATGTGCCCCCTAGAAAGCACCATACCCCCCCAAAAAAGAAAGAGATTTCCTGAACACAGTCAATGTAACCCATCTTTCACCCTTAGACACTCAAATCCCACCATTTTGTCTGACTTTCTATGTCCTCTGATTCCTAGATCTTGCTTATTCTTTGTGTGTTGGTTTAGATTTGAAGGTGAATTCTTTCACACCAAAAGACATGCAAAAGTCATAGGAAGTCAACATTTCAGTGTTCATTTTATGTGTTCCTCAATTGTTTTTTCACACCATGCTATTTCCAAAATAAATGTTGCATGACTCTGTTACTCTATTTTTCTAATCCATTATCAGTCAGTTCCAATGGACTAGTGCTTGATCAACAGAAAGTTTATCTTTTTTGCACACATAAACCCAAAGTGTATATCCTAAATTTTTATAACTCAATATTCTAAAATAGATACCTTCAAGGATCAAACTTTAAAGTAAATTCACGGCCTCTAGCTCTCTGAAAGCAAAAGCAACACACATATGCCAGCCACACAAGGATTAGAAATTTGTGCTGCCACGTGCAGTTGAACTGTAGAGTTTAGGTCCATGTTATACAGGTGAAATGAATTTGTTTCCTTTTAGGTTTACCATGGAAGTTTTTCTTTGTTTCCAGTGAACATCCTATTCTTTTTAACTTACCCACAAGTACTGCTTCAGGAAATCCTCCCCCCCCCCACCAAAATCAGAGAAAGTGAGGCTGAAAATAACAATCTCGATACTGGATAAATGTGAACACACACAGAACAAATGAAATAACAACAATAAAACACAGATGAGCCAGAAGAATTGTGTAGATTGAAGGGGTGTGTCCAGAGATGGTCATCACTAGGTAGAGGCCTAGAGGCCTCAGAAGAGAGCATCTTAATCCAAAAATGGGACTTCAGTTCTAAAGGCTCAGAAATTGGATTTTGTGAATATCCTAGACAGAGATCAGTTTCTCAAAAACAAAACAACATCATACAAATTCATAAGAGACTAATGTAACAGCCGGAATGTTGCTCAGTAGATGCTTCCCTGTTGTGAAATCTACATGGGAAGCCAAATTCTGATGAAGAGATTGAACAATTCACATGTGCTCTGGCAATCAGAATATGGCTTTTGCATCTTAAAGGCCCTGAAGCTGTTCTCTTAGGTAGGATCGAATTCACATGGACAAAGTTTTCTCCAATTTTATGTAGTTTTCTCAACAGCAGCTTGAGGACCATTAATATAGCCAAATGATTTTTTCCATCTCTATGTTGGTTAGGGCTCAGAGGTGAGGACACACTATCAAAAAGCACCTTCTAACCCCGAGCATTCAGAGAGCAGGATGCCACCTAACAGTACCCTCTTTAACAGAGGAAACTTTTCATTTAGACTTTAATAAATTATTGCCTTTTTATAATTTGGTTTACCACAATGTGATTCTTTTTTTAAAAATCACTTTAGGCAGTGCGCTCAGCTGTCCTGCAGATCTGTCTTTTGCTTCAACAGCGTTTGGAATGAACAGACCCAGGGACGTTCCTTGCTCCAGCCTCTGACCACCCTCCAAGCTTTTTTCCAGTCACAACCTTTGGAATCAGCCACTCAGCTATCCTTGGCCTCCAGGACCAGCCAACACCATTTTTTGCGCTTAGCTCTGTACTACCAATCAACCATGAGCTCCCAGCTTCGTCAGAATTATTCCACCGAGGTGGAGGCCACCGTCCACCGCCTGTTCAACATGCATCTGTGGACACTTACCTCTCTCTGAGCTTCTATTTCGACAGCAACAATGGAACTCTGGACGGTGTGGGCCATTTTTTTCGCGAATTGGCCGAGGAGAAGTGTGAGGGAGCCCAGCGTCTCTTGAAAATGCAAAACCAGTGCTGCGGCCGCGCCCTCTTCCAGGATGCGCGGAAGCCTTCTCAAGATGAGTGGGGTAAAACCCAGGACGCTGTGGAAGCCGCCATTCTTAGGGAGAAGAACCAGAACCAGTCACTATAGGATCTGCGCGCCCTGGGTTCTGCCCGCGCAAACTCCCACCTCTACGACTTCCGACTTCCGGGAGAGCCGCTTCCTGGAGGAGCAGGTGAAACTCATCAAGAAGATCAGCGACCACGTGACCAACCTCTGTAGGCTGGCTGGTCCGCAGGCTGGGCTGGACAAGTATCTCTTTGAAAGGCTCGCTCTCAAGCACTAACAGGAGTCTCTGAAGTCTAGCGGCCTCTGAGGAGCCCCTCTGGGGTCAGAGCTTTTCCTAAAGCCCCGCTCTGCAACCACTAGGCAGCTTTTTAACCACCCTGGAGCTCTCTCCCACGCCTTGGACCAAGTGGAAACAATAAAGTTTTTGCAGCAAAAAAAAAAAAAAATCACTTAAGTTCTGTCTCTTCTATAGAACCTACTAATCACCAACCATCTCCCCAACAAAAAAATAAAATTACGCACATACCAAACATTAGTATAGAATGCCTTTTAAAAATCCACTAATACTTAAGAGAATTAAAGATTTAGCCCACTGTGGACAAGCCCTATTTTATATTTTTTTCATTTTACACATCACATAGTGTGTCAAAAACTAAAAGTGAAAAAACACTATTGAAGAATGCAAAACTGTGTATCCTGCTTTGTACACTGATTTCTCCCCCAGTTTCAAAAGATCAAGATATATCAAGCATTAGAACAAGATCCTCATAGGTGAGAATATTATTGAAGATGCAGCATTACAGAGTAGAGAAAATAAAGAGGTAGAACCAGAGGTCCCTGCCCTCAAATTCAGGGTCCCTTTTACAAGCTGTTCCATCGTCACATCTTTAAAACAGGATTGATGATATCAAAAGTGTAAGGTCATTTTTAGAGTTTAAAAAGTTAATGTAATGTGCTTGGTATATGCAGATACTCAATAAACAGTAGGTATCACAGCTGTCATTTTAGAGATACTTCATTTTTTGAGCATTTCCTTTCCCCTCTCCAAAACAACCCTATATCCCTTCAGTTAAATGAAGTTTAACAAAATATCTTCCTAACCCACAGCATCTACAGATAGCTTAGGGGAGTGTCTATATTCTTAACTTTTCCAGAAGGACACTAGTGTCTTTCGCCTGGAAACAGGGTGGGTTTAAAAGAACCAATCAGTTGAGCTTCTGTTTTAATGACAGAACTGGAGAGAAACCAGACTTCACCTTGACCAGGACATGGAGGTCAAGACTAAAAAGTGCATTCTTAAAGTGGAATTATCACAAAGTTCAGAGGTTGGTTTAGCTCCACTTCCTAATTCTGTTTGTATTTGTTCTGCGGTGGCTTTCAAACTTTTAATATGTGTTTTCAGCAAATGCTCTTTTTAATCAAAATCTCAGAGGTAATGTACAGCTTGGTGACTGTAGTTGATAATGCTGCATTGTACATTTGAAAGTTGCTAAGAGAGTAGATCTTAAAAGTTGTCATCACAAGTAAACAATTATTTGTAACTTTCTGTGGTGATGGATTAACTAGACTTAATGTGGTGATCATTTTACAATATATACATGTATCAAATCATTGTGTGGTACACCTGAAACTAATATAATGTTATATGTAAATTATATCTCCATTAAAAAGTCTTGATGCCACCAAACAGAAGAGGACCTTAGTATGGCTTTAACTCAAACAGCCTCTCCCCTCACTGTGTTACTGAAGGCTTGAAGGGCGTAGGCAGGGGAAAGGGGAAGGAGAGGAAACAGCCAACACTAACTTGCATTTAACAACATACTTTCCTCTTTTATTTGGCTCCCACTTTTTCCTTTTTACTTCTTACTGAAGTAAATATACCAGTAGGTCTTTCAGCAGAAAGAATAATCAATGAATAATAAACTCTATAAACAATAAACGGAACAATAAACTCTCCGTCTTTGTATATCTACATTTGTCTACATTTTACACTCTTTCATGAACAATATTTTAGCTGGGAATGGAATCCCAGCTTGCTTCCCCATAGGACTTTGCAAAAATTATTTAATTGATATCTGGCATCTACATTTTGCTGTGAGAAGCCTGTCATCAGTAAAATTTTCTACCTAGAAAAGAATAAGAACCTCACTTCTTTTTTCTGGTAGTTTTTAGATTTTCTAGGTATGGATTTGTTTTGAAAATCTTGCTTGCAACTTAATGTTGCTTGCTATATTTGAGGAATCATGTCTTTCTTCAATTCTGAAAAAAAAAATTTTGGCCATAATCTCTTAGAATATTAACCCTGCCCCATTCTCTCTAATCTCTCCTAGAACTCTTATTAGATAAATGTTGGAGCTTTTAATTCTTTCCTCCATGCCTCTTAATTTCTCTTCTATTTTCCCATCTCTTTATCTCTCTGAACTGCATTCTGGGTGATTCTGTTAGAGTTTTACAATTCAGAAAAGTCTTTTCTTGAGAGATCTAATTACTGATTAACCTATTGAGTTTTACTTTATGCTGAATATAAGCATTATACAAAAAACTATAGTTTTAACCTCATTCCCTGACTTATACCAAAGAGATGAAAATGCATATTCTTATGCAAATGTTCTTTTTGTGGTAGATGTTTCTGGAGATGTTCCTGATTCATATTCTGTATAAATAGAATCTTGCCATTTCAATCCTATCATAGTGACATATTGGACACTTGTGATAAAACGAAGCCAGGAAACATTTCTAATATACACGGAGACATATATTTTTCCAGTTAATTATCTATCCCATTTTAAAGCATGCTTATTTTTAAAGTGTCAAAATGTACTAATCCATACTGCAATTGTTTGGAAAACTTCATGAACAAGTATATTTCAGCAAGAAAAGACATTTGATGCCAGCCAAATTCTCTTTTTTTCTGTCACTATAAATGGCTTTCCTATTTTCAACAGTTTTTCAAAATCGAAGTCATATCTAAGCTGACAACTTCTTTGGCAAGTCTCAACTAGATGTAATTTGAAACAGTCAAGGAAGCAAAGCCTAAACAATAAGGTTTTTAATGGGAACGATGACAGATCCTTAACTACTGTCATACTGTGTCTGACACCAGAAGACTTGAGAGGAAATTTGTTAAATAAATACTTGCAGTTAAAGGAATACACCTGCATTTAGAGTATGTGTTCTGTGTCATAAAAATATGTAAGATCTGAGAATTCAGTGATGTTAAACACTTAACAAAAACATACCTGAAAAATACCCCCAAGGAATTTTTCTCTTTCACCTTCAGAATATTCTTTATCTATAGTCTGCATCCAAAGGTCATTAAAAGGTCACAAGGGATTAAAAAAAAAAAAATCAAAGTGCTCCTCCTTTTAGCCTCAGCTTAGTGCTATACAAAACAAGATTGTTTACTTACTAAGGGAGAAGAAAATTCTAATGTGACCTTTTAACCGCTATTGCTTACACACACATATACACACATGGTTTGCTTTTACTAGAATGAGACTTTTTTACTATTAACACTATATTGGTATTCATGTATTATATATTCAGTATACATGAATATTATGTTTTAGAAACACTACAGATTGGGGGCTTCCCTAAGAAAACTAAACTAAATCACCAGGAAAGCTGAAATGAGGCTATACTTGACAGTTGGTTTAATTTATAACAATTTTCTCTATTTAAATTGCCTAAGCTTAGTTGCAGATAAAAATTACTATCTTTGTTTAGGCTTTTTATGTCTCAACAGGTAAAATACCAATTCCGATGTGTAAAACTCCTTAATTTAAATGAAAATTACTAGGCAACATGAAGAAAAATTAAGACTGTGTTTTAGGACACAGCTAAATCCTCCAAACCCAATGAATGTTTGCACAGCTATAATAGAGAAGAAGAAACAAGCAGGTGATTCTGGGAAGATGTGGCTTGATTACACCTCTCTTCTCCCCCACTACCAACTTCAATCTATCTCCCTCTCCGTTGAATAGCTGCTCAGCCCTACAAGCTAGCAGGAGCAGATAAACTCTTGGGTTCTGTGCAAGTCCTAGAGGAGAGAAAGCTGCAAGATTGTCTGTGTCTTACATTGGTTAAGCACATGAGACTAGAACTGAGGGTGAATGTCATAAACTGGTAGACTCCAGGGAGACCACAGAAATGCAGAGACCTGTGTATTTCCAGACAATGTCAAGATCAACCCTAGGAAAGGGCCTGACACCCTGATCCCTAAAAGGCCAAGAAGGAGCACATGATGGACCCAGTCATTCCTTTCCTTGATCCTGGCAAAACACAAGGAAACCAAAAAATTAAAACTAGAATTACCGAGCAGAAGCAAGAAGAACTACAACCCTGCAGTCTGTGGAACAAAAACCACATTCACAGAAAGACAAACAAGATGAAAAGGCAGAGGGCTATGTACCAGATGAAGGGACACCATAAAACCCCAGAAAAACAACTAAATGAAGTGGAGACGGGCAACATTCTAGAAAAAGAATTCAGAATAATGATAGTGAAGTTGATCCAGGACCTCAGAAAAAGAATGGAGGCAAAGATCGAGAAGATGCAAAAAATGTTTAACAAAGACCAGAAGAATTAAAGAACAAACAGAGAAGAACAATACAATAACCAAAATGAAAAATACACTAGCAGGAATCAATAGTAGAATAACTGAGGCAGAAGAATGGATAAGTGACATGGAAGACAGAATGGTGGAATTCACTGCTGCTGAACAGAATAAAGAAAAAAGAATGAAAAGAAATGAAGACACCTCTGGGACAACATTAAACACAACAACATTCGCATTATAGGGGTCCCAGAAGGAGAAGAGAGAAAGGACCAGAGAAAATATTTGAAGAGATTATAGTGGAAAACTTCCCTAACGTGGGAAAGGAAATAGCCACCCAAGTCCAGGAAGTGCAGTGAATCCCATACAGGATACACCCAAGGAGAAACACGTCAAGACACATAATAATCAAATTGGTAAAAATTAAAGACAAAGAAAAATTATTGAAAGCAGCAAGGGAAAAACAACAAATAACACACAAGGGAACTCCCATAAGGTTAACAGCTGATTTCTCAGCAGAAACTCTACAAGCCAGAAAGGACTGGCATGAAATACTTAAAGTGATGAAAGGGAAGAACCTACAACCAAGATTACTCTACCCGACAAGGATCTCATTCACATTCGATGGAGAAATCAAAAGCTTTACAAACAAGCTAAAGCTAAGAGAATTCAGCACCACCAAACCAGCTCTACAACAAATGCTAAAGGAATTTCTCTAATTAGGAAACAGAAGAAAAGAAAAGGACCTACAAAAACAAACCCAACACAATTAAGAAAATGGTCATAGGAACATACATATCAATAATTACCTTAAACGTGAATGCATTAAATACTTCAACCAAAAGACACAGGCTTGCTGAATGGATACAAAAACATTCCCATATATATGCTGTCTACAAGAGACCCACTTCAGACCTAGGGATACATACAGACTGAAAGTGAAGTGATGGAAAAAGATATCCCATGCAAATAGAAATCAAAAGAAAGCTGGAGTAGCAATACTGATATAAGATAAAACAGACTTTAACATAAAGAACGTTACAAGAGACAAGGAAGGACACTACATAATGATCAACGGATTAACCCAAGAAGAAAATATAACAATTATAAATATATATGCACCCAAAATAGGAGCACCTCAATACATAAGGCAACTGCTAACAGCTATAAAAGAGGAAATCGACAGTAACACAATAATAGTGGCGGACTTTAACACCTCGCTTACACCAATGGACAGATCATCCAAAATGAAAATAAATAAGGAAACAGAAGCTTTAAATGACACAACAGACCAGACAGATTTAATTGATATTTATAGGACATTCCATCCAAAAACAGCAGAGTACACTTTCTTCTCAAGTGTGCACAGAACGTTCTCCAGGATAAATCACATCTTGGTTCACAAATCAAGCAACAGTAAATTTAAGAAAATTGAAATCATATCAAGCATGTTTTCTGACTACAACACTATGAGTTAGAAATGAATTATAGGGGAGAAAATATAAAAAACACAAACACATGGAGGCTAAACAATACACTAGTAAATAACCAAGAAATCACTGAAAAAATCAAAGAGGAAATCAGAAAATACCTGGAGACAAATGACAATGAAAACACGACAATCCAAAACCTATGTGATGCAGCAAAAGCAGTTCTAAGAGGGACGTTTATAGCTACACAATCCTACCTCAAGAAACAAGAAAAATCTCAAATATACACTCTAACCTTACACCTAAAGGAATTAGAGAAAGAAGAACAAACAAAACCCAAAGTTAGCAAAAGGAAAGAAATCATAAAGATCACAGCAGAAGTAAATGAAATAGAAACAAAGAAAACAATAGCAAAGATCAATAAAACTAAAAGCTGGTTCTTTGAGAAGATAAACAAAATTGCTAAACCATTAGCCAGATTCATCAAGAAAAAGAGGGAGAGGACCCAAATCAATAAAATTAGAAATGAAAAAGGAGAAGTTACAACCGACACCACAGAAATACAAAGCATCCTAAGAGACTACTACAAGCAACTCTATGCCAATAAAATGGACAACCTGGAAGAAATGGACAAATTCTCAGAAATGCACAACCTTCCAAGACTGAACCAGGAAGAAATAGAAAATATGAACAGACCAATCACAAGTAATGAAATTGAAACTGTGATTTAAAATCTTCCAACAAACAAAAGTCCAGGACCAGATGTCTTCACATGTGAATTCTATCAAACATTTAGAGAAGAGCTAATACCCATCCTTCTCAAACTTTTCCAAAAAATTGCAGAGGAAGGAACACTCCCAAACTCATTTTATGAGGCCACGATCACCCTGATACCAAAACCAGACAAGGATACTACAAAAAAAGAAAATTACAGACCGTATCACTGATGAATATAGATGCAAAAATCCTCAACAAAATACTAGCAAACAGAATCCAACAACACATTAAAAGGATCACATACCATGATCAACTGGGATTTATCCCAGAGATATAAGGATTCTTCAATATACACAAATCAATCAATGTGATACACCATCTTAACAAATTGAAGAAGAAAAACCATATGATCATCTCAATAGATGCAGAAAAAGCTTTTGACAAAATTCAACACCCATTTATGAGAAAAACTCTCCAGAAAGTGGGCATAGAAGGAACCTACCTCAACATAATAAAGGCCATATATGACAAACCCACAGCAAACATCATTCTCAATGGTGAAAACCTGAAAGCATTTCCTTTAAGATCAGGAACAAAACAAGGATGTCCACTCTCACCACTATCATTCAACATAGCTTTGGAAGTTGTAGCCACAGCAATCGGAGAAGAAAAAGAAATAAAAGGAATACAATTTGGAAAAGAAGAAGTAAAACTGTCACTGTTTGCAGATGACATGATACTATACATAGAAAATCCTAAAGATGTCACCAGAAAACTACAAAAGCTAATCAATGAATTTGGTAAAGTTGCAGGATACAAAATTAATGCACAGAAATCTCTTGCATTCCTATATACTAATGATGAAAAATCTGAAAGAGAAATTCAGGAAACACTCCCATTTATCATTGCAACAAAAAGTATAAAATACCTAGGAATAAACCTACCTAGGGAGACAAAAGACCTGTATGCAGAAAACTATAAGACACTGATGAAAGAAATTAAAGATGATACCAACAGATGCAGAGATATACCATGTTCTTGGATTAGAAAAATCAATATTGTGAAAGACTACACTACCCAAAGCAATCTACAGATTCAATGCAATCCCTATCAAATTACCAATGGAATTTTTTACAAAACTAGAACAAAAAATCTTTAAATTTGAATGGAGAGACAAAAGACCCCAAATAGCCAAAGCAGTCTTGAGGTAAAAAAGTGGAACTGGAGGAATCAGACTCACTGACTTCAGACTATACTACAAAGCTACAGTAATCATGACAATATGGTACTGGCACAAAAACAAATATAGATCAGTGGAACAAGATAGAAAGCCCAGAGATAAACTTACACACCTATGGTCTACTAATCGATGACAATGTAGGCAAGGATATACAATGGAGAAAAGACAGTCTCTTCAATAAGTGGTGCTGGGAAAACTGGACAGGTACATGTAAAAGAATGAAATTAGAACACTCCCTAACACCATACACAAAAATAAACTCAAAATGGATTTGAGACCTAAATGTAAGACCAGACACTATAAAACTCTTAGAGGAAAACATAGGAAGAACACTCTTTGACATAAATCACAGCAAGATCTTTTTTGATCCACCTCCTAGAGTAATGGAAATAAAAACAAAAATAAACAAATGGGACCTAATGAAACTTAAAAGCTTTTGCCACAGAAAAGGAAACATAAACAGGACGAAAAGACAACCCTCAGAATGGGAGAAAATATTTGCAAACGAATCAACGGACAAAGGATTAATCTCCAAAATATATAAATAGCTTGTGCAGCTCAATATTAAAGAAACAAACAACCCAATCCAAAAATGGGCAGAAGACCTAAATAGATATTTCTCCAAAGAAGACATACAGATGGCCAAGAAGCACATGAAAAGCTGCTCAACATCACTAATTATAAGAGAAATGCAAATCAAAACTACAATGAGCTATCACCTCACACCAGTTAGAATGGGCATCATCAGAAAATGTACAAACAACAAATGCTGGAGAGGGTGTGGAGAAAAGGGAACCCTCTTGCACTGTTGGTGGGAATGTAAATTGACACAGCCACTATGGAGAATACTATGGAGGTTCCTTAAAAAACTAAAAACAGAATTACCATATGATCCAGCAATCCCATTACTGGGCATATACCCAGAGAAAACCATAATTCAAAAAGACACATGCATCCCAATGTTCATTGCAGCACTATTTACAATAGCCAGGTCATGGAAGCAACCTAAATGCCCATTGACAGATGAACGGCTAAAGAAGATGTGGTACATATATACAATGGAATATTACTCAGCCATAAAAAGGAACGAAATCGGGTCATTTGTTGAAATGTGGATGCATTGAGAGACTGTCATACAGAGTGAAGTAACTCAGAAAGAGAAAATCAAATATTGTATATTAATGAATGTATGTGGAAACTAGAAAAATGGTACAGATGAACCAGTTCACAGGGCAGAAATTGAGACACAGATGTAGAGAACAAACATAAGGACACCAAGGGGGGAAAGCGGCTGGGGGTTGGCGTGGTGGTGTGATGAATTGGGCAATTCGGATTGACATGTATACACTGATGTGTATAAAATTGATGACTAATAAGAACCTGCTATATAAAAAAATATATAAAATAAAATTCAAAAATTAAGAAAAAAAGAATTACCATATGTAATTCTATATGTAATATAGATTATATATATAATTACAAATCCACATATATAGATTAAATATGTAATACCATATGTAATAGGTTATCAACAATCCCACTTCCTGGGTATATATCCAGAGGAAATGAAATCACTACCTATATTCCCATGTTCATTGAAGAATTTTTCATAATAGTCAAGACCTGCAAACAATCTATGTGTCTTTCAACAGATGAATGGATAAATAAAATGTGATATATAGGGGCTTCCCTGGTGGCGCAGTGGTTAAGAATCGTGCTGCCAATGCAGAGGACATGGGTTCGAGCCCTGGTTTGGGAAGATGCCACATGTCACAGAGCAGCTAAGCCCATGACCACAACTACTGAGCCTGAGCTCTAGAGCCCACAAGCCATAACTACTGAAGCCCGCGTGCCACAACTACTGAAGCCCATGCTCCTAGAGCCCATGCTCCACAACAAGAAAAGCCACTGCAATGAGAAGCCCTTTGCACCACAATGAAGAGTAGCCCCCACTTGCCACAACTAGAGAAAGCCCGTGTGCAGCAACAAAGACCCAATGCAGCCAAAAATAAAATAAATAAAAATATTTTTTAAAATTTGATATATATATATATTACAACACACACACACGCACACTAGAATGTTATTCAGTCTTAAAAGAGAAGGAAATCTTGCTATTTGCAAAAGCATGGATGGACTAGGAGGGCCTTACACTAAGCAAAATAAGCAAGATAAAGAAAGATAGAAATTACATGTTGTCGGGCTTCCCTGGTGGCGCAGTGGTTGAGAATCTGCCTGCCGATGCAGGGGACACGGGTTCGTGCCCTGGTCCGGGAAGATCCCACATGCCGCGGAGCGGCTGGGCCCGTGAGCCATGGCTGCTGAGCCTGCGCGTCCGGAGCCTGTGCTCTGCAACGGGAGAGGCCACAACAGTGAGAGGCCCACATATCACAAAAAAAAAAAAAAAAAAAAGAAATTACATGTTGTCACTTATATGTGGAATCTAAAAAAAAAAATTCAAACTCATAGAAAATCGTGGTTGCCAGAGACTGAGCGAGGGATGAGGGAAATGGGGAAAGGTTGGTAAAAGGGTACAAAGTTTCAGTAACAAGAGGAATAAGGTCAGAGAATCGAATGTATAACATAGTGACCATAGTTGATCATACTGTATTGTATCACTGGAATTTGCTAGGACAGTAAAATTTAAGTTTTCTCACCAAAAAAAAAAAAAGGAAGTATGTGAGGAGATGGATATGTTAATTAACTTGATGGAGGGAGGGAATTCCTTTACAATGTATACATTTATCAAATAAACATGTTGTACACTTTAAATATATTACAATTTTATTTGTCAGTTATACCCCACAAAACTTGAAAAAAAGAGTAAACTAAATATCAAATAAGTGTAAATAAAGAAAAATCAGGGGTAAGATATTAATATCTGAGAAGTTAAAATATGATATTTACAGTAAAGAAGACAAATAAGCATATTAGTTGAGGTATTTTAAGAATGTGACCGGTCTTCCCTGGTGGCGAAGTGGTTAAGAATCTGCCTGCCAATGCAGGGGACATGGGTTCGAGCCCTGGTCTGGGAAGATCCCACATGCCGCAGAGCAACTAAGCCCATGAGCCACAACTACTGAGCCTGCACATCTGGAGCCTGTGCTCTGCAACAGGAGAGGCCGCAACAGTGAGAGGCCTGCGCACTGCGATGAAGAGTGGGCCCTGCTCGCCACAGCTGGAGAAAGCCCTTACACAGAAATGAAGACCCAACACAGCCAATAAATAAATAAATAAATGTATTAAAAAAAAGAAAAAAAAAAAAAAGAATGTGACCGATCTAATAGAAAAAGTTACAAAGGATAAAAATCAATAAACTGAATGTATTGGGTATATATATGTGACATACATGCGATATATATATATAGTAATTTTTATAGAGAGAAAGCCTTATATTCCTCAAATATTGTGTTTGTTTTTTTCAAATCTCCATGAAATATTTTTTAAAATCAATCTGAACTTGTTAAAAAATGAACGAATTTTTAAAGTCATATTTATACAGAACATATTCTTTGTTCACCAATACAATTAGAAACAAATAATATTAAATGATTGAAAAAGCTTTCCATATCTGAAAATTTAAAACACACTTCTTAATAAACCTTGGAATGAAAACAAAATCAAAAGGAAAATTTCAAACTATCTGGAAAACAATGCAAGAGAAAACAGCCCATAAAACACCACTGAGAGAAAACAAAAGCACTACTTAGAAGAAAACCTTGATTCAAAAGCCTCCATTACCACAAAATAAGAATAAAAAGGAACTTAGTACTCATCTTGAAACACTAAAAAAATAAAGAAAGAAAGAAAAAGAAACAAAAAAGCAAGGAAGTTATATAAGTCTAATTAAGGAAAAAGAAAAATACTGTAATTATTATAAATAAATTCAAAAACTGATTCTTAGAAGGAATTTATAAATTAAGTCCTTCATGAGTCTACATAAGGGAGAATAGAGAGAAGAAAAAAACAAGCTTACAAATGGAAAAGGAAACATAATCACAGATAAAGAGATTGAAAGAATTATAAGACAATCCTGCAGACAGCTATATGGTAACAAATTTGAAAATCTAGAGGAAATGAAAAAAAACTGGCAAAAAATGACCCAAGATGATGTGAAAACTTCAATAAACTAGATTTCTATACAATAGATTTAAAAGGTGATTAATAACTCAGCATTGAAAAACAGCACCATGAACACATACATTTACAGCTCATTTTTATTTAGCTTTTAAAAAGGTGTTCTTAAACCCTAGCAACAAACCTTAACAAATTTTTTTCAATTTTTTAAATTAATTTTTATTGGAGTATAGTTGACTTACAATGTTTTGTTAGTTTCTGCTGTGCAACAAAGTGAATCAGTTATACAGATACATATATCCACTCTTTTTTAGATTCTTTTCCCATATAGGTCATTACAGAGTATTGAGTAGAGTTCCCTGTGCTATACAGTAAGTTTTTATCAGTTATCTATTTTATATATAGTAGTGTGTATATGTCAATCCCAATCTCCCAGTTTATCCCTCACCCAAGCTTTCCCCCTTGGTAACCATAACAAACCTTAAAAAATTTAAAAGAATGGAAATCATACAAAATATGTCTCTGAAAATAATGAATTAAACTAGAAATCAACAGAAACATTTTTTAAAATCTCCAAACACATGGAAATTAAACAACACACTTCTAAGAGTCTATGAGGAAGTCTCAATGTAAATTAGAAAATATTTTGAATGAAATGAAAAGAAAAATACAACACATCCCCAATTAATGAGATATTACTAAAGCAGTGTTTAGTGAGAAATTTATAGCAATAAATTTTTATATTGGAAAAACTGATCTCTAATCAATAATCTAAACTTTCATCTTAAGAAGCTAGAAAAAAGAGAGAGAGCAAAAGAAATCCTAAGCAAGTAGAGGAATGAAATTATAATAAAGGTAAGAGCAAAAATCAATAAAATTGAGAACAGAGAAGCAATAGAGAAATTTAATGAAACCAAAATTACTTCCTTGAAAACATTATTAAAAGGGATAAACCTCCAGAGTAAGAGTGACAAAAAATAACTCTTTTAAAAACACAAATCACCAATATCAGAAATGGAAAAGGGTACATCACTACAGACTCTGCAGACATTAACAGGATAATAAGGGAATACTACAAATAATACCAGACACATACATTTGACAACAACAAATAAAATGGACCACTTTCTCAAAATCCACAAATTACCAAAATTTGCACAAGAAGAAATAAATAATCAGAATAGTTCTTGTATTAGTTGACTAGGGCTACCATAAGTAAGGACTACAAATTGAGCGACAAACAGTAGAAATTTATTGTCTCACAGTTCTGGAGGCTACAAGTGCAAGATCAATCTGTCAATAGGGTTGGTTCTTTCTGAGGGTTCTGAGACAGAATCTGTTAACATGTGCTCTCCTAGCTCCTGGTGGTTTGCTGGCAATCTTTGGCAATCCTTGGCTTGTAGAAGCATCACCCTATCTCTGCTTTCATCTTCACATTATGTTCTCCCTGTGTGCACATTTGTGTCCAAATTTCCTTTTTGTTACAAGGACACCAGTCATATTAGATTAGAGGCCCATTCTACTCCCCTATGACCTCATCTTAACTAATTACATCTTAACTAATTTCACTCTGCTTCTAAACAGGTTTACATTCTGAGATACTGAGGGATAGGACCTCAATGCATGAATTTTGGAGAGGATACAATTCAACCTGTAACAGTTCCATAACTATTGGGCTGGCCAAAAGGTTAGTTCGGTTTTTTCCATCAGATGGCTCTAGTAGCATTTAGTTGTGTTTAACATCATTCGAAACAATTTTGTCAGATTGTATGTGAAAGCTGTCATATCAACATGCATTAAAAAAAAAAGACTTATCAAAATTGGTGAATTTTTGTGTAGCCATTTTAATATTAAATATAGAAGAAAAAAACATTTTCAGCATATGATTTATTATTTCAAGAAAGGTAAAATCGCAATGGAACACACAAACAAAAAGATTTGTGCAGTGTATGGAGAAGGTGCTGTGACTGATGGAACATGTCAAAAGTGGTCTGTGAAATTTTGTGCTGGAAATTTCTCACTGGACGATGCTCCACGGTGAGGTATATCAGCTGAAGTTGATAGCGATCGAATTGAAACATTCATTGAGAACAATCAATGTTATACCACGTGGGAGAGAGCTGATATACTTAAAATATCCAAATCAAGCACTGAAAATCATTTGCATCAGCTTGGTTATGTTCATTACTTTGATGTTTGGGTTCCACATATGTTAAGTGGAAAAAACCTTCTTGACCGTATTTCAGCATGCGATTCTCTACTTAAACGTAATGAAAACATTCCGTTTGTAAAACAAATTTCGATGGGCGATCAAACGTGGATACTGTGCAATACTGTGGAACAGAAGAGACTGTGAAGCAAGCAAAATGAACCACCACCAACCACACCAAAGGCCGGTCTTCAGCCAAAGAAGGTGATGTTGTGTATATGGTGGGATTGGAAGGGAGTCCTCTATTATGAGCTCCTTCCAGAAAACCAAACGATTAATTCCAACAAGTACTGCTCCCAGTTAGACCAACTGACGGTAGCATTCGACAAAAAGTGTACAGAATTAGTCAACAGAAAACGCATAATCTTCCCTCAGGATAACGCAAGACTGAATGTTTCTCTGATGAGGGGCAAAAACTGTTACACCTTCCCTGGGAAGTTCTGACCATATTCACCAGACGTTGCACCTTCGGATTTCCATTTATTTAGGTCTTTATAAAATTCTTTTAATGGAAAAAATTTCCATTCCCTGGAAGACTGTAAAAGGCACCTGGAACAGTTCTTTGCTCAAAAAGATAAAAAGTTTGGGGAAGATGGAGTTATGAAGTTGTCTGAAAAATGGCAGAAGGTAGTGGAACAAAAGGGTGAATATGCTGTTCAATAAAATTCTTGGTGAAAATGAAAAATGCGTCTTTATTTTAACTTAAAAAACTGAAGACACTTTTTGGCCAGCCCAATATTAAAGAAACTTAATTAGTAGTTTAAAACCTTCTGGAAAAAGAAGTCCCTACTAATAGATGGTTTCACTGGTGAATTCTATCAAATATTCAAGGAGAAAAATAACACCAATTCTGCATAACCTCTTCCAGAAACACTTCTCATCTATGTTATGAGATGAGCATTATCCTGATTCAAAAACCAGACAAAAAAGTACAAAAAAGAAACTACAGATCAACAGATCAATATCTATCCTGAACTTAGATACAAAAATGCTCAGCAAAGTGTGAGCAAATTCAGTGTGTCAATATACATTAAAAATGTTACATGACCAAGTGAGATTTATCCCAGAAATGCTATTTATCCCAGAAATACTAGTTCAATATTTGAACATCAATCAATGTATTCCATTATATTTATAGCCTGAAGAAAAAAAACACGATCATGTCAGTTGATACAGAAAATATTTGACAAAATCTAACATCCATTCATATTCATGATTAAAAAAAAAAACTCTCAGCAAACTAGGAATAAAAGCAAAATTCCTAAAAGTGACAATGATCATTTACCAAAAATAAATAAATAAATACATAAATCATAGCTAACATCATATTTAATTATGAAAGGCTGAATGATTTCCCATAGATTGGGAACAAGGCAAGGATATCCATTCGCACCACTCCTGTTTAACATCATACTAGAGACCTAGCCAATGCAATAAGACACCAAAAAGAATAAAAGGCATACACATTGAAAAGAAAGAAATAAAATGTCCTTAGTCCCAGGTATCATAGTTGTCTATATGGGAAATCCCAAGGAATCTATAACTAAAACTCTGAGAACTAACAATTGAGTTTAGCAAGACTGCAGAATACAAGGTCAACAAATATGCCAGACAAAACAAAATGAAACTAGCAAACAAAAAATTAATGTTCTATACTATATATTAGCAATGGACCACTGGAAACAAAGTTTTAAAATACCATTTATAATAGCTATAAAAATGAAGTATATAAATATAAATATAAAAAATATATGCATGGATTTTGTATGATGAAACTGAAAATATCCTGGTGAAAAAAATGAAAGAAGACCAAAATACATGTAAATACATACTACATTCATGGATAGGAAGGCTCAATATAGTAAAGATGTCAGTTCTCCCCAAACTGATCTACAGATTCAACACAATAAAAAACTCAGCCAGTTTTTTTGTAGATATAGGTAACTGATTCTAAATTTTATATAGAAAGGCAAAGGAACTAGAAGAGCCAAACATTTTTGCAAATTAACAAAGTTAGAAGAATCACACGCTCAATTTAAGAAATCCTGTAAAACTACATTAAAATGCTGTATACTAACAAAGGATAGACACATGGATCAATGGACTAGAATATAGAGTGTACCAACAGACCTGGATGAGCATGGCCAACTGATTTTTGACCAACATGCAAAGATAACAGAATTAAGAAAAGACAGTCTTTTCATCAAATGATATTGGAACAACTGGACATTTATATGCAATAGAGTAAACCTCAACCTAACACAAAATTTAATTATACTTCATACAAAATATACTCAAAGTGGGTCATAGATCCATTAGATCATGGATCTCAATGTAAGACAAAACTATAAGATTTTTGGAATAAAACAGAAAATCTGGGCTTCCCTGGTGGTGCAGTAGTTGAGAGTCTGCCTTCCGATGCGGGGGACGCGGGTTCATGCCCCAGTCTGGGAGGATCCCAGATGCCGCGGAGAGGCTGGAGCCATGGCCACGGAGCCTGCGCATCCGGAGCCTGTGCTCTGCAACGGGAGAGGCCACAGCAGTGAGAGGCTCGCTTAACGCAAATAAAAAGAAAAGAAAATCTTCATGATCTGGAGTTAAGAAAAGAGTTCATGAATATGACACCAAAAGCACAGTCCACAAAATGAAAAGCTGACGAATGACATTTCATCAAAATTAAAACTTGGAGGGGGAGCTTCAAGATGGCAGAAGAGTAAGACGTGGAGATCACCTTCCTCCTCACAAATACATCAGAAATACATCTACATGTGAAACAACTCCTACTGAACACTGGCAGAAGACCTCAGACCTCCCCAAGGCAAGAAACTCCCCACATACCTGGGTAGGGCAAAAGAGAAAAAAAAAACAACAGAGACAAAAGAATAGGGATGGGACCTGCACCAGTGGGAGGGAGCTGTGAAGGAGGAAAAGTTTCCACATACTAGGAAGCCCCTTCACTGGTGGAGACGGGGAGTGGGTGGGGGGGCAAGCTTCAGAGCCACAGAGGAGAGCGCAGCAACAGGGATGCAGAGGGCAAAGCGGAGAGATTCCCACACAGAGGATGGGTGCCGACCAGCACTCACCAGCCCGAGAGGCTTGTCTGCTCACCTGCCGGGACGGGCTGGGGGCTGGGAGCTGGGAGCTGAGGCTCGGGCTTCGGAGGTCAGATCCCAGGGACAAGACTGGGGTTGGCTGCGTGAACACAGCCTGAAGGGGCTAGTGCACCACAGAGAGCCCAGAGGGAGTGCGGGAAAAAGTCTGGAGCTGCTGAACAGGCAAGAGACTTTTTCTTGACTCTTTGTTCCCTGGTGCATGAGGAGAGGATTAAGAGAGCCACTTAAAGGAGCTCCAGAGACTGGCGTGAGCCGCGGCTATCAGCACAGGCCCCAGAGACGGGCATGAGACACTAAGGCTGCTGCTGCAGCCAAGAAGCCTATGTGCAAGCACAGGTCACTCTCCACACCTCCCCTGCCAGGAGCCTGTGCAGCCCTCCACTGCCAGGGTCCCGTGATCCAGGGACAACTTCCCCGGGAGAACACATGGGGTGCCTCACGCTGGTGCAACGTTATGCTGGCCTCTGCTGCCGCAGGCTCGCCCCGCACTCCGTATGCCTCCCTCCCCCTGGCCTCACTGAGCCAGTGCCCCTGAAACAGCTGCTCCTTTAACCCCGTCCTGTCTGAGCTAAGAACAGATGCCCTCAGGCAACCTACACACAGAGGCGGGGCCAAATCCAAAGCTGAATCCCAGGAGGTGCTCGAACAAAGAGAAACGGAAATCTCTCCCAGTAGCCACAGGAGCACAGGATTACATCTCCACAATCAACTTTAGGTACACTGCATCTGTGAAATACCTGAATAGACAATGAATCATTCCAAATTAAGAAGGTGGACTTTGCAAGCAAGGATATATATATATTTTTCCCCTTCTTCTCTTTTTGTGAGTATGTATGCGTATGCTTCTGTGTGTGACTTTGTAGAGCTTTGCTTTTACCATTTGTCCTAGGGTTCTGTCTGTCCATTTTTTTTTGGGGGGGGGGCTTTCTTTTTGTACAGTTTTTAGAGCTTGTTATAATTGGTGGATTTGGTTTGTTGCTCTCTTCTTTCTTTCTTTTTTTTATTATTTAAAAATATTTTTAAGTTATTTTTTATTTTAATAACTATTTTATTTTATCTTCTTTCTTTATTTCTTTCCTTCCTTCCTTCTATTTTTTCTCCCTTTTATTCTGAGCTGTGTGGATGAAAGGCTCTTGGTGCTCCAGCCAGGTGTCAGGGCTGTGCCTCTGAGGTGGGAGAGCCAAGTTCAGGACATTGGTCCACAAGAGACCTCCCAGCTCCACATAATATCAAATGGCAAAAATCTCCCAGAGATCTCCATCTCAATGCCAAGACACATCTCCACTCAACGACGAGAAAGCTCCAGTGCTGGACACCTTATGCCAAACAACTAGCAAGACAGGAACACAACCCCACCCATTAGCAGAGAGGCCGCCTAAAATCATAACACGGCCACAGACACCCCAAAACACAACACCAGATGTGGACCTGCCCACCAGTAAGACAAGATCCAGCCTCATACAACAGAACACAGGCACTAGTCCCCTCCACTAGGAAGCCTACAAAACCCACTGAACGAACCTTAGCCACTGAAGGCAGACACCAAAAACAATGGGAACTATGAACCTGCAGCCTACAAAAAGGAGACCCCAAACACAGTAAGTTAAGCAAAATGAGAAGATAGAGAAACACACAGCAGATGAAGGAGCAAGGTAAAAACCCACCAGAGCTAACAAATGAAGAGGAAACAGGCAGTCTACCTGAAAAAGAATTCAGAATAATGATAGTCAAGATGATTCAAAATCTTGGAAATAGAATGGAGAAAATACAAGAAACTTTTAACAAGAACCTAGAAGAACTACAGAGCAAACAAACAGTGATGAACAACACAATAAATGAAATTAAAAATTCTCTAGAAGGGATCAATAGCAGAATAATGGAAGCAGAAGAATGGATAAGCGACCTGGAAGATAAAATAGTGGAAATAACTACTGCAGAGCAGAAGAAAGAATAAAGAATGAAAAGAATAGAGGACAGTCTCAAAGACCTCTGGGACAACATTAAACACACCAACATTCGAATTATAGGGGTCCCTGAAGAAGAAGAGAAAAGGAAAGGGACTGAGAAAATATTTGAAGAGATTTTAGTTGAAAACTTCCCTAATATGGGAAAGGAAATAGTCAATCAAGTCCAGGAAGCACAGAGAGTCCCATACAGAATAAATTGTCCCATGCCAAGACACATATTAATCAAACTATCAAAAATTAAATATGAAGAAAAAATATTAAAAGCAGCAAGGGAGAAACAAATAACACACAAGGGAATCCCCATAAGGTTAACAGCTGATCTTTCAGCAGAAACTCTGCAACCCAGAAGGGAGTGGCAGGACATATTTAAAATGATGAAGGGGATAAACCTACAACCGAGATTACTCTACCCAGCAAGGATCTTATTCAGATTTGAAAGAGAAATTAAAACCTTTACAGACAAGCAAAAGCTAAGAGAATTCAGCACCACCAAAACAGCTCTACAACAAATGCTAAAGGAACTTCTCCAAGCAGGAAACACAAGAGAAGGAAAAGACCTACAATAACAAACCCAAAACAATTAAGAAAATGGTAATAGGAACATACATATCCATAATTGCCTTAAATGTAAATGGATTAAATGCTCCAACCAAAAGACACAGACTGGCTGAATGGATACAAAAACAAGACCCATATATATGCTGTCTACAAGAGACCCACTTCAGACCTAGGAACACATACAGACTGAAAGTGAGGGGATGGAAAAAGATATTCCATGCAAATGGAAATCAGAAGAAAGCTGGAGTACCAATTCTCATATCAGACAAAATAGACTTTAAAACAAAGACTACTACAAGAGATAAAGAAAGACACTAAATAATGATCATGGGATGAATCCAAGAATAAGATATAACAATTGTAAATATTTATGTACCCAACATAGGAGCACCTCAATACATAAGGCAAATACTAACAGCCATTAAAGGGGAAATCGACAGTAACACAATCATAATAGGGGACTTTAACACCCCACTTTCACCAATGGACAGATCATCCAAAATGAAAATAAATAAGGAAACAAAAGCTGTAAATGATACATTAAACAAGATGGGGTTTTCCTGGTGGCACAGTGGTTGAGAATCTGCCTGCTAATGCAGGGGACACAGGTTCGAGCCCTGCTCTGGGAAGATCCTACATGCTGCGGAGCAACTAGGTTTGTGAGCCACAACCACTGAGCCTGTGTGTCTGGAGCATGTGCTCCGCAACAAGAGAGGCCACAATAGTGAGAGGCCCATGCACCACGATGAAGAGTGGCCTCCGCTTGCCACAACTAGAGAAAGCCCTCACACAGAAATGAAGACCCAACACAGCCAAAACTAAATAAATAATTATTAAAAAAAAAAAAAAAAAAGATGGACTTAACTGATATTTGTAGGACATTGAGCCAAAAACAACAGAATACACTTTCTTCTCAAGTGCTCATGGAACATTCTCCAGGACAGATCACATCTTGGGTCACAAATCAAGCCTTGGTAAATTTAAGAAAATTGAAATCGTATCAAGTATGTTTTCTGACCACAATGCTATGAGACTAGATATCAATTAAAGGAAAAAACCTGTAGAAAATACAAACACATGGAAGTGAAATAATACACTATTTAATAACCAAGAGATCACTGAAGAAATCAAGGAGTAAATCAAAACATACCTAGAATCAAATGTCAATGAAAACACGACGACCCAAAACCTATGGGATGCAGCAAAAGCAGTTCTAAGAGGGAAGTTTATAGCAATACAATCCTACCTTAAGAAACATCTCAAATAAACAACCTAAGCTTGCACCTAAAATAATTAGAAAAAGAAGAATTAAAAAACCCCCAAAGTTAGCAGAAGGAAAGAAATCATAAAGATCAGATCAGAAATAAATGAAAAAGAAATGAAGGAAATGATAACAAAGATCAATAAAACTAAAAACTGGTCCTTTGAGAAGATAAACAAAACTGATAATCCATTAGCCAGACTCACCAAGAAAAAAAGGGAGAAGACTCAAATCAATAGAATTAGAAATGAAAAAGGAGAAGTAACAACAGACACTACAGAAATACAAAGGATCATGAGAGATTACTACAAGCAACTATAGGCCAATAAAATGGACAATATGGAAGAAAGGGACAAATTCTTAGAAATGCACAACCTTCCAAGACTGAACTAGGAAGAAATAGAAAATATGAACAGACCAATCACAAGCACTGAAATTGAAACTGTGAATAAAAATCTTCCAACAAACAAAAGTCCAGGACCAGATGGCTTAACAGGTGAATTCTATCAAACATTTAGAGATGAGCTAACACTTATCCTTCTCAAACTCTTCTAAAATATAGCATAGGGAGGAACACTACCAAACTCATTCTACAAGGCCACCATCATCCTGATATGAAAACCAGACAAAGATGTCTACAAAGAAAGAAAACTACAGGCCAACATCACTGATGAACATAGATGTAAAAATCCTCAGCAAAATGCTAGCAAACAGAATCCAACAGCACATTAAAAGAATCATACACCATAATCAAGTGGGGTTTATCCCAGGAATACAAGGATTCTTCAATATACGCAAATCAATCAACGTGATACACCATATTAACAAATTGAAGGAGAAAAACCATATGATCATCTCAATAGATGCAGAGAAACCTTTTGACAAAATTCAACACCCATTTATGATAAAAATCCTCCAGAAAGTAGGCATAGAGGGAACTTACCTCAACAAAATAAAGGCTGTATCTGACAAACCCACAGCCAACATCATCCTCAATGGTGAAAAACTGAAACCGTTTCCACTAAGATCAGGAACGAGAAAAGGTTGCCTACTCTCACCACTAGTATTCAACATAGTTTTGGAAATTTTAGCCACAGCAATCAGAGAAGAAAAAGAAATAAAAGGAATCCAAATCAGAAGAGAAGAAGTAAAGCTCTCACTGTTTTCAGATGACATGATACTATACACAGAGAATCCTAAAGATGCTACCAGAAAACTACTAGAGCTAATCAATGAATTTGGTAAAGCAGCAGGATACAAAATTATTGCACAGAAATCTCTTGCATTCCTATACAATAATGATGAAAAATCTGAAAGTGAAATTAAGAAAACACTCCCATTTACCATTGCAACAAAAAGAATAAATATCTAGGAATAAACCTACCTAAGGGAAAAAAGATCTGTATGCAGAAAATTATAAGACACTGATGAAAGAAATTAAAATTGATACAAACAGATGGAGAGATATACCATGTTCTTGGATTGGAAGAATCAACACTGTGAAAATACTCTACTACCCAAAGCAATCTACAGATTCAATGCAATCCCTATCAAACTACCACTGGCATTTTTCACATAACGAGAACAAAAAATTTCACAAATGTATGGAAACACAAAAGACCCCAAAAAGCCAAAGTAATCTTGAGAAAGAAAAATGGAGCTGGAGGAATCAGGCTCCCGGACTTCAGACCATACTACAAAGCTTACAGTAATCAAGACACTATGGTACTGGCACAAAATCAGAGATATAGATCAATGGAATAGGATAGAAAGCCCAGAGATAAACCCATGCACATATGGTCACCTTATCTTTTTTTTTTTTTTTTTTTTGCAATACGCGGGCCTCTCACTGTTGTGGCCTCTCCCGTTGCGGAGCACAGGCTCCGGACGTGCAGGTTCAGCGGCCATGGCTCACAGGCCCAGCCACTCCACGGCATGTGGGATCTTCCCAGACAAGAGCACGAACCCGTGTCCCCTGCATCGGCAGGTGGACTCTCAACCACTGCGCCACCAGGAAAGCCCGGTCACCTTATCTTTGATAAAGGGCACAAGAATATACAGTGCAGAAAAGACATCCTCTTCAATAAGTGGTGCTGGGAAAACTGGACAGCTACATTTAAAAGAATGAAATTAGAACACGGCCTAACACCATACACAAAAATAAGCTCAAAATGGATTAAAGACCTAAATGTAAGGCCAGACACTATAAAACTCATAGAGGAAAACATAGGCAGAACACTCTATGACATAAATCACAGCAAGATCCTTTTTGACCCATCTCCTAGAGAAATGGAAATAAAAACGAAAATAAACAAATGGGACCTAATGAAACTTAAAAGCTTTTGCACAGCAAAGGAGACGATAAACAAGATGAAAAGACAACCCTTAGAATGGGAGAAAATATTTGCAAATAAAGCAACTGACAAAGAATTCATCTCCAAAATTTACAAGCAACACATGCAGCTCAATATCAAAAAAACAAACAACCCAATCCAAAAATCGGCAGAAGACCTAAATAGACATTTCTCCAAAGAAGACATAGATTGCCAACAAACACATAAAAGAATGCTCAACATTATTAATCATTAGAGAAATGCATATCAAGACTACAATGAGGTATCACCTCACACCAGTCAGAATGGCCATCATCAAAAAATCTAAAAACAATAAATGCTGAAGAGGGTGTGGAGAAAAGGGAACCCTGTTGCACTGTTGGTGGGAATGTAAATTGATACAGCCATTATGAAGAACAGTATGGAGGTTCCTTAAAAAACTACACATAGAACTACCATATGATCCAGCAACCTCACTACTGGGCATATACCCTGAGAAAACCATAATTCAGAAAGAGTCATGTACCACAATGTTCACTGCAGCTCTATTTACAATAGCCAGGACATGGAAGTAACCTAAGTGTCCATCGACAGATGAATGGATAAAGAAGATGTGGCACATATATACAGTGGAATATTACTCAGCCATAAAAAGAAACGAAACTGAGTTATTTGTAGTGAGGTGGATGGACCTAGAGTCTGTCATACAGAGTGAAGTAAGTCAGAAAGAGAAAAACAAATATCATAAGCGAACACATATATATGGAATCTAAAAAGAAAAAGAAAATAAAAAGGTCATGAAGAACCTAGGGGCAAGACGGGAATAAAGACACAGACCTACTAGAGAATGGACTTGAGGATATGGGGAGAGGGAAGGGTAAGCTGGGACAAAGTAAACGAGTGACATGGACATATATACACTACCAAATGTAAAATAGATAGCTAGTGGGAAGCAGCCGCATAGCACAGGGAGATCCGCTAGGTGGTTTGTGACCACCTAAGGGGTGGTATAGGGAGGGTGGGAGGGAGGTAGATGCAAGAGGGAAGAGATATGGGGATATATGTATATGTATAACTGATTCACTTTGTTATAAAGCAGAAACTAGCACACCATTGTAAAGCAATTATACTCCAATAAAGATGTTTAACAAAACAAAAATTGTGTTCGCCAAAAAGTTCCTTCGGTTTTCTGTAAGCTCTCACGGGAATACCCGAACGAACCTTTTGGCCAACCCAATACATGAAACAAAAAAAATGATACTGTGCATCTTAAAAAGAAAAGAAACCACACTGTACAACCTCAGTCATATAATTTTAATTGGTCAATCATACCCTAATAAAGCTAGATAAAAAGAGTGAGACACATTTTAAAAAACCCACAAAACCTTATTATTACTGTATGTCAATTATATCTAAATTAAATGGGGAAAGAAAGAAAAAAAAAACAAGTTGTGCTCTTTGAAAGACTGTTATGAGACTTAAAAACAAGACACAAATTGGCAGAAAATATTTGCAAATCATTTATCTAAAAAGAACTTTTAACAACATACAACGAATTTTCAAAACTCAGCAAACAGAAAACAACCCAATTTAAAAATGGGCAAAAGACTTGAGCAGACACTTCACCAAAGAGGATATATGGATGACAAACAAGCTTGTGAAAAGATATTTAACATCATTAGTCATTAGTCATCAAATTAAAATTACAGCGAGATGCCACTGCACACCTGTTAGAATGGCCAAAATTAAAAATACTGAGAGTACCGAGTCCCGGCAAGGTTGCTAAACAACTGGAACTCTCACATGTTACTAATAGAAATACAAAATGGCACAGCCCCTCTGGAAAACAGTTTTGCATTTTTTAACTTTATATTTAAAGATACACTTACCTTACAACCCCACCATCCCTCACTTAGGTATTTACCCAAGAAAAATTCAAACATAAATGCACACAAAAACTTGTACACGATGTATATAGAAGCTCTATTCATAATCGCCAACACCTGGAAGCCACCCAAAAGTCCTTCAACAGCTGAATGAATAAACAAGCAAACTATTGATTCACACAACAACATGGATGAATTTCAAAGGCATTATGCTGAGTAAAAGAAGCCAGTCTTAAAAAAGCCAGTCTCAAAAGGTTATATATTCTGATTTCATTTATATGACATTCTTGAAAAGACTCCATTTATAATGATGGAAAACAAATCAGTGTTTGCCAGGGCCTAGCAGTTGTGGGGAGGATTTACAAGGGAGTTTTTTGGAGTGATGAAACTGTTCTGTATCCTGACTGTAGTTGTAGTTCCATGAATTTCACGTGTTAAAATTTACAGAACTATACACCAAAAATAAAGTTCACCACATGTTAAGTTTTTAAAATAAAATAATGTTAATCAACTAATTCAGCCGACAGAAAAATATAGAGTTCTTCCAATTCATTTTATGAATCCTGTATAACTTTTACTTCAAGTCCTGGTAAAGATACCACAAAAAAGAAAACTTTCTTGTGAATATAAATGCACAATTTCCAAAAAAAGATTATCAAAGAGAATCCAGTTTTGTAGCAAATGAATGTTCAAGAGCAAAATTATGTTCAAGAGGGCTTATTTCAAGAATACAAGGGCAAATAATTATTGGGTAATATATATTGACATAATTAATTGCACTGATTGTTGGAGGAAAAGCAAATGGTCATGTTGCGGATACTGAAATAGATTTTCTAAAATTCAGATGCCATTCTTATTAAAAATTTCAAGTAAAATGTGTTTTAAAAGTATTAAAGACTACTATCAAAATCCAACAGAATATGTTATCATAGATAATATATATAATATATACACATATGCATATCATAGTGATATATATGTTCATATATATCATAGGTGATATACACACATGCATGCACACACAGACACACACACACATATATATATATACACACATACATAAATATATAAACACATAATTTGAGTTTTTTAGAACTGGATAAAATAATCTTAAATTTTTCTTGGAATTAATAAATCCCAGAAAATAGTCAAAAATTTTAAATAGAAGAATGGGAGAGAGATTTGCCCTGATTGATATCCAATGATTCTATTAAGCCAACAGTGATTAAGTCAACATGGTATGGGCCTAGGGACAGACAAAAGATCACTGGCACAGAATAGAGAATCCAAACTTACGCCAACATATTTGAAAATTTAATGGGTCAAATATACTATTTTAACTCAATGAAAAAGGAGATTTTTGTTTTTTAAATACCAATTTCATTAAAAACTGAAGGGCAAAAAAATAAGACAGTTACAATTCTATAAGAAAATATAGCTATATACAGACTATACAGTGTAGGTAGAAGAAAACCTTTTAACCAAGATTGGGCATTAGGAAAGTATAAAAAACAACCCATTTGGCTCCATTTTTTTCAAATGTATAGAAAAAGAGAGCAAAACAATTAAATAAACAATCGATGTGGAAAAAAACACATGCAATGAAGGAAACAGAGCACTTGTATCTGTAATGTACTCATTTTCTTCCAAATTTCCCAATATGGAAAAACAACCCAGCAGAAATATGGGTAAGATGGAAAGCATGCACAATTCAGAGAAAAACAATACCAAGAAATATATTAAAACAAACTAGCAGCCCAGAAAATTCAAATTAAAATAACAAGGAGACATTAGACAGGCAGAAATGAAAAAGTCTGATAATGCATATTGCTTCCAGGGATATGGGATAAGTGCTTCCCCATGTGGCTGGTGAGAATATGCATGAAATATTAAAGCCTTTGGGGAAAGCAACCTGGCAATATCTATATTTAAATTAAGAATCCTCATGTATTTCAACAATGCCAAGACACTCCTAGGGATGTATCCTATGTAAATGAAAGTACCATTATCTGAGTAACATTAACCACAGAAAATATGAGCAAGAGTGTTTGTTGCAACACTGTGCTATTAAAAAGCAGGAAACAAAGTGAATGCCCAGCCACAGGGGAATGACTGGATAGCTTTGGTATATCCACACCACAAAATAGCCACTAAAAAGAAATACCTGGTGATTTACAAAGCAAAATACAGAAAAGTGTATATAATATAATCATCCTAAAATAAAGAGAAATATTGACCAAAAACTGTGTATGTGTTATATTTATTTATGGTTATATGCATATATGTATTAGTATATGTGTGTATCATGTATTTCTCTATAATCATATAAAACGTAGAGAAAAGCACTGGAGGACACACATACAAGGTTGTCGGCTTGGGCTCTTACGAGATGAATGGAGTGATATGAGTAAAGTCAGGGTAGGAGGAGAATAGAGGCAGAAGGAAGCCAAGACAAAAAGAAAAGATGCAAAAAAAAAAAGGTGGAGGGATTTCCCTGCTGGCGCAGTGGTTAAGTACCTGCTTGCCAATGCAGGGGACACAGGTTCAAGCCCTGGTCCGGGAAGATCCCGCATGTCACGGAGCAACTAAGCCCGTGTGCCACAGCTACTGAGCCTGCGCTCTAGATCCTGCAAGCCACAACTACTGAAGCCCACATGCCTAGAGCCGACGCTCTGCAACAAGAGAAGCCTCCACAAGAAGCCCACGCACTGCAACGAAGAGTAGCCCCCACTTGCTACACCTAGAGAAAGCCCGTGCACAGCAACAAAGACCCAACGCAGTCAAAAATAAATAAATAAATAAAAATTAAAAGGTGGAGACGCCAATGTATATAGTAATGTCACATTCAGGCATTTATATAAAATATTATATGTACATAAGCAGTAATAAAAATTCAACTAAAGTAAAATAAAGCAAGCAAGAAGAGGAACTGGATGCCTTTAACACAGGGGACAACCATATGACCAAAAAGGGATATTCCAAAAGTTCCACACCAAATTGGTTGCTTGAAACTTGGATTCTATCTGCCCAAACACACATACGCACATATTCCCATGCAATTCTTTTTTACCCCATAATGTCCCTGGACCCTGTAGTACAATGAATTCTGTAGAACCTATTCAATAGGAAATTTGAGTTCCACCTAGGAAAGCCAGGGCCACCTCCTCCAGCTGTAGCAGTGAGAGTGGTCACAGGTAGGCCTATTCCAGACCTCCCTGCCTCCAAGGAATCAGAAGTGAGAGCAGGGCCAGGTGTTTTGCACAACTCCGGGGAAAAACATTCACCTTGTATTCTACGGGAGTGCTACTTCCTAGAGTTGTGCTGTACAGTGGTCTTGGCTAGGACTTTTCCTACTTGCAACCTATTGATAGAAATTCCTGTGCCCAGAAGCATGGATTCCCAGACAGATGATGGTGGAGGGGCTGGGGGATGAAATGTTAGAATTGGGACAGAGGTCTAGGGCAGCAGAGTGAGATGACATGAAGCAGGTGCAGGGAGAGAGAAGGCTAGACAAGCATGTGCAAATCATGCCATGACAAGTTTTGTAAATCAAGAACCATCTCCATACAGCTCTTGATGAGAACATGAAATTTAAATATCATCACGTAGCAACAGTCCAGGCCTATGTCTTCACTCAGTATTTCGTTCTCACATTCAAAAACCTAATGTTTAATCAGACAGGTACATAATAAGGATGTGAGAACAAGCAAAAGTTTTTTAAAGCTGGCTGTCACTATTTAGTCTCCATTGTGACCTGGGTTCAAGTTTTAAGAGTCATCTTTTGAAGCCACTTTTATATTTTAGTAACTTACTGGATGCTTTAGGCATCCAATCAGGTCCAAATATTTTCCTCTTGCAGATGGAACCACAGTCTATAATTATAGCTTACCACAAGCCACCCAATTCTCTAGTGTTTATTCAATTATGTTGTAGAAGCAGGAGCAATGTCTGCGGTCTGATATCTACCCTCATCCACAAAGCCTGAGAGCCTCCAAACACCGCTGGGAGCCAGAACCACACCACAAACTTTTTTTAACATATACATTCCACCTTTCACTGTCCGCCTCGCCCTTCTCTTCTCTTCCTTCTCTGTCTAACATGAACCCTTTCACACGGACACAGTGTCATATAATAAAACCCTGACTTAAGGGACTTTCAAGAGTATTCATGCTCAACATAGTTTCCACAGTGATTCTTCTTCTGGAATTTAATTGCTAAGCTCTATCTAAGCCCACAGCTGACCCACACAGCAAGCCTAGACTCTCATCAGTGCCGAATATCCTGTGGCCTAAGCAGGTGGTCATGTCACCTTCAGTGAAACTGAGACCATCAGAAAAAAAAAAAGAAACTGAGACCATCAGGCCGAGGCTCCTCTCATATCAAGGGGTTTAAAGGAAAGCTCATGATTCTATGTTGACAGCAAGGCTTGCACATCAGCCAAGAGTCTGACCTAAAAGAAGGAGAACTCAAGTATGAGCCAAGGGTTATTTACAGCCTTCTAGCACTCTTAATGCAGCCTGGCAAGGACCACTGGTAGAGTAACAGACATTTTCACTTGTTTCTGATTCTGTCCAACCAGCAGATGAGTCACATAGCTGCAGCCAAGATTACCGGCTTATATTTCCCCCTTGACACAAGTTAATCAGGACAGTGACAGCAGAAGGGGCCAAGAGAGGGAACAGAACGACTCAAACATCCAATTGCCAAGGGGAGCATGCTAAGGGACATAACGAGTGAAAGGCGTCGGTGGTTGAGTCAGCCCCTCCTGAGTAGGCAGAGAAAAACAATCGGTTTGTAGTTACAACTTCCTTTCTTTTAGCTAGTTAGGATTTTCTGGTTCCACAGTTAAAAAGAAAATTTTGGCTAACTTCCATCTAAAAGAGAAACTCTATCAGCACACCAAATGACTGGGCTGTCAAAATGGAAATGTGTTGGCCAGTATATTGGTTGAAAGTTTATTATTGTGGATTCAGAGGAGGCAGAAATAAACAAAGTTCACAAATGTTAGCCTAATATACACTGTCAAAGATCATCAGCTTTACTTCCTCTAAGAAATTTCTTCCACCCCAAGTTCTACCTCTTTCTTGCTAAGCAATTCTTATGAAGCCTTCTTGAAAAACTGCTTGTTTTGGAAATTGTCATTTGTCTGACTTAAGCTGATATTATTTAGACTTTAAATTTTGAAAGGTAGTGGCAGCAATTTGCCCCCACCAAGAAAACAATTAAAAGTCAAAAATGCCCTGATCCCCAGAGAAGCACAAGTTACATTTCAAGCAACTGTACTACTCTCTTATTTGGGAAATTATCAGGTGCTGCTTCATAAACGTATTTAAGAACCACAAGGGTTTTTCAGTTCGTCAGGACATTTTCCTATTTAAACACTGATTTAGAAACCTTGCCAAGTAAACCAGGAAATCAAGAGAGCAAAATTACACAGCACATAAAGAAAGCAGCTGCATTTCTCCAACCCTAGTAATTTAACCAGTCGTTTCTTTAAACAAAAATGAAGGGGGGGGTGGGAGAAAGAGAAACAAATCTGGCAGCACTAATCTCATTTCATTACCCTGGCAAGCCAAAATATCAGTCATCAAACATATTTGATAGAAAACATTTGTCCATTGTGTTGGTGTTCTTAAAAAGTAAAACCTACAATATAGTATAGGAATTTAATATCAAATTACATTTGAAGGGCCATTTCAGTAATTAAGTGAGAAAATGATTTCTAGCAGATGCCTTTCAGCTTACAAGCATACCCCAGGCAAAATTCCCCAGCATTGAGAAAGATCAAGACTGTCAAGAGATTCAGGAGCCTCACACATATACACACACACAAAGGTCAGGGTAGAGAATGTGCACCTTGAACAATGAAGTACGATACATAAGAAGATGAACATTACAAGACACAGATAAAGGAAGCAGGTTGTCTTCATTTAACTTACCATACAATAAGAAAATAGAGAGAAAGAGAGAGACAGAGAGAGACACCACTGCCTAAAGATTTATAATATGACTTTCATGCTGCTTTGGGGTTGCGTATTGGCCCGATGTTTAAGATTCCAAATTACATAGATAAAATCTCTTGTGGATATTTACTTAGTCTCCTGTTTAAGCCCAAGTGGGAAGTAGCTAAAAACTGGGCAGAAAGTGTACCTGGATTCATCATACCCCCCCAATTCATATTATCCCTTCATCCAAAGTTTTGCAAATGACAGAGACATGTGCATGAGTATCAGTCTAACAGGTTGATTCTTCGATAAACTTTTTGAACATCAGTGAACAGGAGAGATAATTTCTGAAATTACCACTGTATGAGTAGCTACCTATCCATCCATAATCTGGCCAGACTACATAGACAAGATATTCAAGTCTTAAAGAGGAAGCACAAGATTAAATATAATACTCAATTAAACTTAAATGATCTTTAAAAATGTTACAAAGAGGGCTTCCCTGGTGGTGCAGTGGTTGAGAGTCTGCCTGCCGATGCAGGGGACACGGGTTCGTGCCCCGGTCCGGGAAGATCCCACATGCCGCTCCGCGGCTGGGCCCGTGAGCCATGGCCGCTGAGCCTGCGCATCCGGAGCCTGTGCTCCGCAGCAGGAGACCACAACAGTGAGAGGCCCGCGTACCACAAAAAAAAAAAAAAAAAAGTTACAAAGAATAATAAAATTTTCTGGATTCTTCATTCATCTCTTCTGGTTCCAGAGAAGTGCTATGATTGTTAACTTTCATCTTACAGAACTTTTAAAGAAATGTAAAAAGACCACCAATTTAGATATACTAATGATTCCTGTATTAGCTTGCTAGGGTAGCCATAACAAAGTGAGACACATTGGGTGGCTTAAACTACAGAAATTTGTTTAAGCCTCCTCACAGTTCTGGAGGCCAAAAGTCCAAAGTGAAGGTGTCAACAGGATTAGCTTCTTCTGAGAGTCTTTCTTGGCTTATAGATGGCCATCTTCTTCCAGTGTCTTCACATGGTCATCCCTCTGTGTATGCCTGTGTCCTAACCTCTTCTTATAAAGACACCAGTCATATTGGATTAAGGTCCACCCATATGACCTCATTAATTAACTCTTTAAAAGTCCTATCACCAAATACACTCACATTCTGAGGTCCTGGGGGTTAGTACTTCAACACATGAATTTAAAAGGACACAATTTATCCCTTAACAATCCTCTTATTGGAAACAACTAAAAAAATGCAAAAGGAAATTTTTTTGTAAAATGTTTTCATTTATTAATGATCTATAAAGTAAGAAATACTCAGAGTCAAAAGCTAAGTGAAGAAGAATCTGGAGATATAAGCCTATTACTGAAACTGGCTTCTACCCTGAGTTCATTTGCCTAATACAGGTGATTTTGACCTTTGGTTCTCAAAGCCTCAGGTCACTGAGAATAGGAGACATACCTAAGGGCATGTCTAAAGTAAGGGGTTTGATGGGAAATGTTAACTTCCTACCACTTCTAAAACTGAAACCCTAAAGAGAAACCTGAAATCACTTCCCAAGGGACTATAAGAAAAATGCCTGTACCAACCAGAATAGAATAAAAACCTCCCATAAGAGTTTGTTATCATAAACATGTTCAATATCTTTAAATACGTAAAAAGGGGGATTAAAATGAGTGACTATTTTAAATTACCAAGATTTAAAGAAACAAAATAATTCCTCAAAATGAAAAATGAAAAAAGGATAAATTTAACAGGAGATCAGATGCAACTAAAGAGAGAATTATAGAACTAGAAAATATTTCTCAAAAATATTATCCAGGGCTTCCCTGGTGGCGCAGTGGTTGAGAGTCTGCCTGCCGATGCAGGGGACATGGGTTCGTGCCCCTGTCCGGGAGGATCCCACATGCTGTGGAGTGGCTAGGCCCGTGAGCCATGGCTGCTGAGCCTGTGCGTCCGGAGCCTGTGCGTCCAGAGCCTGTGCTCCGCAATGGGAGAGGCCACAGCAGTGAGAGGCCTGCATACTGAAAAAAAAAAAAAATTATCCAGAATGCAGTACAGAAACAAAGAAACAAAAAATATTAAAAATATTTAAGAGATAGAGAATAAAGTAGGAATTTCTAACATATATCTAACTGGCATTTTGGCATTTCCAGATGGAGAGGGAAGTAAAAGCAGGGCTGAGTCAATAGTTGAATGTTGAGGATATTCCAGAACAGATTTTAAAAGTCCAATAAAACCCAACCAAGGTAAATAAAAATAAATCTACACCAAAACCCACCATAGTAAATTTGTAGAATACTACCATCCACAAGACCAAAAACAATCAAACAAAAACAACAAAAAAATATTTTTAAGTTGACAGGAACAAGAAAGATTTTCTTCAAAGGAATGACAGTTTGATTGAGAACTGACTTCTCAACAACAACACTGAAACTAAGAGATAAATGGAAAAATATTTCCAAGGTATTGAGAGAAAAAAATTGTCACCTAGAATTTTATAGCACCAGGAATGGAACCTGTGGTTCATTTCAACATAAGAAATCTTAACTGGCCTGGACATTGACAGGATTGAGAGATTTAATGCCTTATAAGAATGAGGTTGAAATAAAGACTTTTTGAGACAAATAAAAACAGAGAGCTTTCCAAAAGCAGATGGTTTTTAAAAGAAATCTAAAAGATATTCTTCAAGTGGAAGGAAAGATATTACAGATTGAGAGTCTGAGACCGTAGAAAGGATGAAGAGCATACAAAGCATAAAAATAATACAGAAAGAGCCAAATACTTGGATAAATTCTGATCAAATGCTGACTACTTAACACAACAATAGTAGGGCTTCCCTGGTGGTGCAGTGGTTAAGAATCCACCTGACAATGCAGGGGACACAGGTTCGAGCCCTGGTCCAGGAAGATCCCACATGCTGCAGAGCAACTAAGTCCATGCACCACAACTACTGATCCTGTGCTCTAGAGCCGCGAGCCACAGCTACTGAGCCCATGTGTCACAACTGCTGAAGCCTGCACAGCTAGAGCCCATGCACCACAACGAAGAGTAGCCCCCACTCACTGCAACTATAGAAAACCCGTGCACAGCAACAAAGACCCAATGCAGCCAAAAATAAATAAGTGAAATAAATTTATTTTAAAAAATAATAATAATAATAATGTGAGTTAGAAAGCAAAATTTTTCTTTCTTTTCTCCTTTCAAGAAACTGAGCATGGACATGCCCACTACCCCTGCTTTGTCTCTGCAATGAACAACACCATAGGGGAGATAGAAAAACAAGAAGAAACCTGGATTCCCTATTTAGTGACTGTTTAGTCTGTATTTAGTGACTGTATGGTCTGGCCCACTTACCACAGGACTAGTATGTGAAAGAAAAATTGACTTCCAATATCTTCAAATCATTGCATTTTTACTTAGACTGTACCCAACTCTAAATTTAATATTTATATACCAACAATTTAATTCTGATCACCCACTCCTGACTTACATAATACTGTTTATTAGTATTTTCTCCTCTCTTTCTTTCTCTTTCTTCCTTCTTCTCTTCCTTCCTTCCTTCCTTTCCTTTCTTTTCTTTTCCTTTCCTTTCTTATAAGAACACTTAACATGAGATCTATCTTCTTTAAGTGCACAGTGCAGTATTGTTAACTATAGGCACATGTTGTAAAACACTTCTCTGGAATTTATTCATCTTACACAACTGAAACTTTAAACTCACTGACTAGCAACTCTCCATTTCCTCTTCCCCCCCACCTCTGGTAACCACCATTCTACTTTGTGCTTTGATGAATCTGACTATTTTAGATAAAACTTACAAAAAGTGGAATCATGCAGCCCTTGTCCTTAAGTGACTGACTTATTTCACTTAGCGTAATGCCCTCCACGTTTATCCATGTTGTAGCATATAGCAGACTTTCTTTCTTTTTTAAGGCTGAATAATATTCCATTATATGTATATACCATTATATAATACAATTGTAAAATATTTTACAGAATGCCAGAAAATGTATGTACCTAGAAGCATAAACTCATTTTTAAAAAATAAATGGCAGGCCTACAAAGTGAAATAAACAAATATTCTACCATGATGAAAAATTTTCATGCAATTCCCTCAAGCATGCAAAAAATAAATAAGGATTCAGATAATTTTATCAATAATCAATAAGTTTGAACTAACAGACATATTTAGAACATTAGCACCAACAATGGTACAATACACATACTGCTCAAGCATATGTAGAAAATGATTATTTTAAAATTTCCAGTTGTCATTGTTAATTTTAAGTTTCCTTCTATTTCTTTTCTTTATTCTGTCATTGTTTACTTCATATATTTTGAAATTATGCTATTAGGTATTTTTATATTTTACTGTTTAGTATTTTTATACTCTACAAATGTCCATTCCATAAAATATTCATCCCCTGAAAATACACTGTTTCAAATGGGTTAATAGTCATCTCAGATCAGCTGAGCCTTTAAGTGAATTAAGTAAGATTGAACTGAGTTTCTGTCATTCTTCTTGATCCTCAACAAACTCTTCATGACCACTCCATGATTTGTTCTGTGCCTGTGCTATATCTTATTTTCTCCCTTCTCTCAATCCTCCTCCCTGCTACAATAGTATAGCAACTATAGAATTTATAACCTCACACTGGTGTCCAACCTCAGACTTCAGCATCTTGATTGAACCATTAGTCTCTAATTCATTCATCCATTTCAGTTGCAGTATCCCTTTCACAAGAGGTTAAAGAGTTCCATTTGGCTTAGATCAGGGCTTACACTGGTAAGCCCCTATCAGTCAACAAAATGGAAATTTTTTTTTATTATTTATCTCATTACTTTTTTAACCTAAAGAATGTTAATTATGCTTAAAACACTTTATTAAAACATTGAACCTATATTTAAATGATTTTTAAGATATGTTAAAGGTCAAAATATTATTACAGAATTATGTGTATAACTGCTAGTGATATAAAATGATATATGAGAAGATATTCTGGAAATTTTTGACAAATTGGCAAGACAAGTACATGCCACATCTCATTGTCTTGCCAAAGTTCTCACACTTGCTTCTATGGTCACACTTTAACTATTGAGGCAGACTAGCTAAGACATAAAATTCTAATAATAATTTACCCATTATAACTGGGATTGGTTTGAGGGCTAAAGGTGAGTCACGCAGGAAATATAGATTTGCTGATGAGGTTTTTAAAAGATTCACTGATAAAAAGAAGGAAGTCACTAGAACATCTACATTCACCAAAGATTCCCAAATTGTTATAATACAGCTATAGAGTCATCTCATTCTACAAGAATAGTTCCTTCTAAAACCATAGAAAGATTTTCTTTTTCCTTTGACAAATTCATTCAAGCTGAGAAACAGTTTGAATTAATAGAGAATGTATTCCTACTCCAGATCATGAGTAAATATGAAAAGGAAAGTGAGGAACAAATTGTACATGTAAAATTTCTTATTGACTTGGTTTATAAATTTTTAAATTTATATTCACATTTTAACTAACATAATTAAATACTTTAAAATACATGTTCTCGGGCTTCCCTGGTGGCTCAGTGGTTAAGAAGCTGCCTGCCAATGCAGGGGACACGGGTTTGAGCCCTGGTCTGGAAAGATCCCACATGCCATGGAGCAACTAAGCCCATGTGCCACAACTACTGAGCCTGTGCTCTAGCAACTGCAAGCCACAACTACTGAGCCCAGGCGCCACAACTACTGAAGCTTGTGCGCCTAGAGCCCATGCTCCACAACAGGATAAGCCACCACAATGAGAAGCCCACACACTGCAACAAAGAGTAGCCCCCACTTGCTGCAACTAGAGAAAGCCCACACACAGAAACAAAGACCCAACACAGTCAAAAATAAATAAATAAAATAAACTTTTTAGAAATTATAAAAATAAAAAAATAAAAATACATGTTCCTGTTTTATTTTTTTTATTATTATTATTTATTTATTTATTTTTGTGGTACGCGGGCCTCTCACTGTTGTGGCCTCTCCCGTTGCGGAGCACAGGCTCCAGACACACAGGCTCAGCCATGGCTCACGGGCCCAGCTGTTCCACGGCATGTGGGATCCTCCTGGACCGGGGCACAAACCCGTGTCCCCTGCATCAGCAGGCGGATTCTCAACCACTGCACCACCAGGGAAGCCCCATGTTCTTGTTTTAAGATAATTTTATTTTTTAGAGACATTTAAAATCATGTAAATATTAATTATTTTACTTTCATTTCTGCCCATGAAGAATTAACTTACATGAATTGCTGTCCCACCACAATCATTCAGAAACACACATAAAATACTTGGAACTATTTTCAGACATAACAACAGGCAACATAGGAAACTGATTCCTCAGTGAAGGGAAACAAACTAAACAGTCTCTATGACTGTCCCTGGCTTACTGCCTGGAGGCATTCTCCAGGCCTGCAGTGCTGAGACAGGTAACTCAGAGCCCAGTAGGTCTTCCTGAGTTAAGAAAACATAGATCAGAGTTCAGGGAAGTTGAAGCAGCTAGAATTTTTAGGACAGAGTACTGAAGAGGAAGAAACTACACAGAGAAAGAGATCCAGAGACCCACAGAGAGGTCCATCTAGTCTTTGCCTAAGTACTGATCCATGCAAGTGTTGGGTGAAACTTCATGAGGCCTCAGAAAGAGCCACTGGAAATTAGGAGGCCCAACAATTCTCACAGCTAAAACAAGGTAGAGAAGAGCTGGCATCTCACCAGCCAGAGTAGAAAGACTATTATATGTGGGGCCTAAGGTAGAGTCCTGAGCAGGGTCTGCCCTTGATATTGGTGTTAACTTTCCCTTGGATAAAGGCTCTCTGGAACTGTCATTATAAAGCTTAAAAAGAAAGCCTTAAAAGGATAGAACTGATCCCAAGTTATATGCAGTTATATGCCTGAACAAAGTCCAACACTCTTTAAAGGAATTCAACAAAATCAAGCATTCAACAAGGTAAATGTCACTAATGATCAGCATTCAATGAAAAATTACTAGGCTTACTGAAGTCCTTCCATGTAGAAATGTGAGGCAGTAGACATGGAGCCCCCACCCACCCCTGCCCTGCCCTAAGATATGTTAATAAATCATAAATAACTTTTTAAAAGTTACTAGGCTTATTTTAAAAGCAAGAAAATACAACTTTATTCAGGAGAAAAATAAATCAATAGAAATAGACCCAGAAATGAGAGAAATAATGGAAGTAGCAGATAAAGCTCTTAAAACTGATTTTTAAAATCTTATAAATAAGTACAAGGATGTCAAAATATGAAAAAAAGCAATGAAATATCAGTTATTTGGAGTCTTGATTACTGTGATTACAGTACAACTTACCCAAAATGCCCATGATAGCCTTGTAAATTAGATATCGTTATTCAATCTATTCACATTCTCCTATAAAAACATCCCTTTGATTCCCCATTACCTTCAAAAGAAAATGGAAATTACAGGCCATTGTTTCCCAAAGAATGCTCTAGATCAGGAGTCAGCAAACCTTTTCTGTAAAGGACCAGATAGTAAGTATTTTTGGCTTTGCAAGCCATATAGCATCTGTTGTAACTATTCAACTCTGTTCTCATAGAGTGAAAGTAACCATAAACAATATGTAAACAAATGGGCATGGCTATATTTGGCCATCTGGCTCTCATTTGTTGGCCCATGCTCAAGAGCTGTCTGATACAAAAGCTACTAGCCTCACATGGCTATTTCTATTGAAATTCAAATTACTTAAAATTAAAACTAAATTAAGTAAAATTAAAACTTCATTTCCTCAATTGACATGTGGCAAATGTGGATAGCACAGATTTAGAACATTTCCATCATCACAGAAGAGTTCTGTTGGACAGTGCTGCTCTAGAAACTCCATGCATAAGAATTATTTGGTGTGCTTTGTAAAGGCAAATTTCTTCAGCTCTCTAGACACGTTGAACTACACTCTTTCTGTCTCTGAAGGTAAAATCCACATTTCTGTAGGATAAGTCATATGTGTACTAGACATGGAGAACTTCTGGGTTAAAGAATGAAATCCTTAACATAGTCTCATTATAGCCTTAAGGTTTTAATTCTAACCACTTTTATGCCTTTTGATTATTCCTCTTGTATGCCGGCCTATTATTCTTACCCAATCGGCTATGTCACACGTTACAATTGAACTGCATGAATTAGCATGAATGACTACAAGAATGAGGCAAACAGAAGAAAGACTTATTACTCTGAAGAAACATGATCAGTGGCCTCTTTTAGAAAAGGAGAGAATTTTACATGCATTTTGTAAGTCAAATTACTTAATAAAAAAGAAATCTATCTCATGTTGAGCAAATATGGTAGACACTACTTTCTCCACTTAAGCTCTCTCCTCCCTTGGGTGTGTCTTTTAGGAAATGAAAAAAATATCACTGCATAATATAAATTTGAACAGTAGTATGTGCAGAGTGTGGGATCTACAGCCAGATTACTTGGATTCGAATCCCAGACTTGAGCAAGTCACTCAACCTCTCTGTGCCTCAGTTTCCTCATTTATCAATGGTGAACACTGTTGTAACTACTACACCCTATGAAGATGATATGAGTTAATATATGTAAGAAACTTAGAACAGTTTCTGACATATAATAAATGTCAAGTGTTAGCTATTACTCTTTTCATTGTATCAGCACTAAGGTAAATTTTATAACACCAATAACATTAATTACCAAATGATCTTATTACAAATTGGACACATTGGGCTCATTATAAACTGGACTCTTTTAACCTACATGTATGTCATGTATATTAGGAATAACACTACTGTGAGAGTTCCCCGTACAGGAAGTATACATCAACACAAATGTAAGCATATGTTGAAGCCTCAAGTATTACTGAAAATAGGTATCTCTTTTATGCATGCATTAAAGCCACTTCCTACTTTTATCATGCCTTTATTATTTTTTATTTTTCACAATGTGAAAATACTCTAACAGAATTTTATTCGGCCTGAATCCATGTTTGCATTTATGTATTCACATCATTTTTGAACAGAAACTAAAGCAAAAGGAAAAGTATAATATCTTGCAAGTAAACTTTGGGATGCTTATCCTTTCTTTGTGTATCAGTTGTCTATTGCCATGACAATACTACATAACAAAAAACCACAAAACCTCAGGAGTATACAAAAATAAATATTTTCACTCATCACCCTTTTAATTGGCTGGGTATTATGCTCATCTGAGCTGTACTGGGCAGAGCTCAACTATTGGTCAGTGGTCAGCTTTGGATTGAGTAGGCAGCTTTGCTGAACTTGGCTGGGCTCTCCCGCATGTCTGAGGTCTCAGTGGGCCAACTAGGAAGACTCAACTCTATCCTATGTGTCTCAGGATCCGTCAGGCTATCCCAGGCACTTTCTATGATGAAGGCAGAAGATGAAGAGAGAGCAAGCTCAGTCACACAAAGTTCTGTTATTTTCTGTGTGTAGCATCCCATTGACCAAAACAAGTCATTCAGCCAAGCCCAGAGTCAGTGTAAGAGGAACCACAAAGATATAGGACAAACAGCATGATAGAGGGACGCCATTAACTGGGGCCATGCAATCAGTTTATCACACTCTGTTTCATAAATTTTAGTACTTCCTTTTCTTAGACTAAACTCACTTGCATTGTCTCATAATCACTAGGGTTGGTTTGTTTAATTCCCCACTAGGGTTTTCAATTTGACAAATGTTTATTTCTTGAAATGCAGTACACTTGTGTCATTGAGCTGCACTTATCTATTTTTAAATAATTTAAATTCTAGTATCTGCTAGTAACTGAGAGATTTCCATTTTTCTACATTCTCACTCAATCCTACATGAAATGGATTAGCCTCTGATTAAATGTACTGCTTTCTAATTCGTCAATTGTCTTGTCCCAAGAAAACCTGAGAGTATCATTGACAATCCAAAATAATCAAAGATTATATGATTTTCAGTAATTGTCCAAGTAATTAAAAGTCAATTTGGCATTATCCTAAGGTCTAAAAGTATTTTCTAATATAGTAGTGAGCTTGTCTGCCACCTTCATCTTTAAAACTATACTGTAACATCTCATTAGTTTATAATTCCTTGCAAAGAAAGAATTATTCCATTTTTATTAGCTATTGCTATCAGATTATATACAAAGCTTTTGAGGTATGCTTTTGGCATAGATAGAAAAACTTGCCAAGGTTTCTTTTTTTTCTATTCTTCTAAGCAAATATCCATCAAATATCCATAATGACCAAATACTACTGATATATTAGAGATCCTAAAAACAAAAGTTAATCTAAGGCAAATCCTTATTCTGTCTGCTGCACTCAGAGAGATTCTTTCTAAGATGAGTCTAAATGATGAATTAAGTAGAGAAAAGAGACAATGTTAGACATGATATTTATCATAATATTTTCAAGCCTTTAATTATTGTCACAGCTGTATATGGGCAATTTTCTTATCTTGGAAATTTCTACCCAAGCCCAACACATTCACTCACTCAAACCACAGAGTGAATGATGTGGCTGGGGAGATGCCCGTACAATACAGTTACCTGTGAATCAGAAGTTTCATTGGAGTGGCAACCTAAGTCCTATTCAATTCACTGCAATATGCTTCCATTATGCCTCTGTTTCTGCCCAGCACATATTGATATTATGCAAACAGATTTACTAACAAGTTTCTTTAAACTGGACGTGTATTCTCATATTCTTCCTAAAATTTCATCCTCTGTGTTCCTAATTCTTATTAGGTTATACATTTTACTTGAAAGGCCCCAACAGTCCTCTAAAGCAGCGTCTCTCAACCTTTAATGTGCATATCCACCACCTGGGGTTACATTTTACAAATGCAACTTCTGATTCAGTCAGTGTGGGACAAGACACGCAATTCTGTACTTCTACTAATCTCCCAGGTGATGTTGACTCTGCAGTACCATAAACCCCACTTTGAGTAGCAAGTACTAGTCATAAGGGCTTTTATCCCCATGTGGAGGCATATACCCTGCTCCCAAGATAATTTGATCACTCTTTCCTCCCTCTCAAACCCTTTTACTGAGTCATCTGAAGAGTCCTAATATGAGATCTACAAATTCTCTCCATTCTAAACCCTCAGAGTGTGCCTTTAATCTTCTTATAAAACATTTAGAATAATGCTTGACACATCTTCACTACTCCATAAACGTTAGTTGTTGTTTTGTTAAGTGAAACCTGACCATTCCCTTAAAAGCACTGTTCTTAAGTAGAAACATTTTATTTTCATAATCCATATACCTTGGTCACAAGAGATTCAGTAGTTGTTCTTTTTGCTCCCCAGGGCCACTTCCAAACAATTTCTCTTTTTCTGTCCTCCATCAAAAACAAATGAACAAACAAACAAACAAAAAACCAGTTCTTTGAAGCCTGCACCATCTGGCTCTACTACCTACTACCCCACCTTGAAGTTGCCATCAGCCAACATCTTGTCATTCCCCTAGCTCTCAACCACTATACCTGGTATCACTCTCAGTTGCTTCCACAACTAAGTGGATGAACCAGATGATACTCTGACCTCAGTTTCTTGAGTTTCTCACCTAAAACTATATTATCCTTCACTCCTCTTCAGCCACCCATTCCACGAACAAACCTTAGATCTTTTCATCCCTACTTTCAAAGCATCCATGTCAAACACCCACACTATGTCCACCATAAACAGTACTTCCACCTCACCTGCTCAAGGACCCTCTCACTACAATTCTTTGACCTTATTGCAACCTCCAGGTCATTGAAATGTTATATATATAAAATAAGTGCACATATATATATATGTACACATATATATAGTGGTTTTATATATAATTAAATTATATACATTTATGTAATGAAATTTTTTTGTACTCTTGCTTCAAGTAATTCCATTTATATCCACCTGCCTTCTAAGTAACACAAATAGTGATACAGAATCTGTCATAGTCCAAGAACAAATGTGACTTACCTGAGTTTGAAACTTGAGATCCATAGATGTGAACCCGATACGGTTTATAAATAATTGTATCTTTAATTACGTACTTTTTAAGGGAAAGTGCCCACAGATTCCAGCAGATTCACAAAATGGTCAGGAATTATAAATAGATTAAGAATTGGTGACCCACACTATTTTTTCAGGCACGAAGGAAGAATGAGTATGTCCTTGGGGGAAAACCTGGATGAACATGTCAGGCAGAAAAACCTATCTGTTCATAAGAGTGAAGGGATGAGATTCTCTTGAAAGCAGGTGTCTTCCTAAATTCCTTTCCAAACCTAAATTTCACAGTACACAGGCCCACTAAATTCAATCTCTGCTGCTATGCAAAGCCCTTACCTGAGTAAATACATGGGGCCTGAAGGAAATAAGAAACTGTAGCTTTCTTTGTTTTTTTTTTTCCATTTCTTATCACCTCCTTTATTGTAGACATAAATGGACACAAATGAACTCTCTATGAAGATAGGGTATGCATGGCTTCTTTCTGAAACTTTGGCTTTTTTTTTTTAATAGGTCTTTATTGGAGTATAATTGCTTTACAATACTGTGTCAGTTTCTGTCGTATACCAAAGTGAATTAGCCATATGCATACATATGTCCCCATATCCCCTCCCTCTTGAATCTCCCTCCCATCCTCCCTATTCCACCCCTGTAGGTCATTGCAAAGCACAGAGCTGATCTCCCTGTGCTATGCGGCTGCTTCCCACTAGTTATTTTACTTTCAGTAGTGTATATATGTTGATGCTACTCTCACTTCACCCCAGTTTCCCCCTCACACCACATATCCTCAAATACATTCTCTATGTCTACGTCTTTATTCCTGTCCTGCAACTAGGTTCATCAGTACCATTTTTTTTTTTTTAGATTCCATGTATATGCATTAGCATATGGTATTTGTTTTTCTCTTTCTGACTTACTTCACTCTGTATGACACACTCTAGGTCCATCCACCTCACTACAAATAACTCAATTTCATTTATTTTATGGCTGAGTAATATTCCATTGTATATATATGTGCCACATCTTCTTTATCCATTCATCTCTCGATGGACATTTAGGCTGGTTCCATGTCCTGGCTATTATAAAAAGTGCTGCAATGAACATTTTGGTACATGACTCTTTGAATTATGGTTTTCTCAGGGTATATGCCCAGTAGTGGGATTACTGGGTCATACAGTAGTTCTATTTTTAGTTTTTTAAGGAACCTCCATACTGTTTTCCAGAGTGGTTGTATGAATTTACATTCCCACCAACAGTGCAAGAGGGTTCCCTTTTCACCACACCCTTTCCAGAATTTATTGTTTCTAGATTTTTTAATAATGGCCATTCTGACCGGTGTGAGGTGATACTTCATTGTAGTTTTAATTTGCATTTCTCTAATAATTAGTGATGTTGAGCATCTTTTCATGTGTCTCCTGACCATCTGTATGTCTTCCTTGGTAAAATGTCTACTTAGGTCTTACACCCATTTTTGGTTTGGATTGCTTGTTTTCGTGATATTGAACTCCATGAGCTGTTTGTGTGTTTTGGAGATTAATCCTTTGTCCATTGTTTCATTTGCAAAAATTTTCTCCCATTCTGAGGGTTGTCTTTTCATCTTGTTTATGGTTTCCTTTGCTGTGCAAAAGGTTTTAAGTTTAATTGAGCCCATTTGTTTATTTTTTTCTTTTTTTTCCCATTTGTTTATTTTTGTTTTTATTTCCATTACTCTAGGAGGTGGATCAAAAAAGATCTTGCTGTGGTTTATGTCAAAGAGTGTTTTTCTTGTTTTCCTCTAAAAGTTTTATAGTGTCCAGTCTTACATTTAGGTCTTTAGTCCATTTTGAGTTTCTTTTTATGTATGGTGTTAGGTAGTGTTCATTCTTTTACATGTAGCTGTCCAGTTTTCCCAGTACCACTTATTGAAGAGGTTATCTTTTCTCCATTGTATGTTCTTGCCTCCTTTGCCATAAATGAGGTGACCATATGTGTGTGGGTTTATCTCTGGGCTTTCTATCCTGTACCATTGATCTATATTTTTGTTTTTGTGCCAGTACCATACTGCCTTCTTGATTACTGTAGCTTTGTGGTATAGTTTGAAGTCAGGGAGCCTGATTCCTCCAGTTCCGTTTTTCTTTCTCAAGTTTGCTTTGGCTATTCAGTGTCTTTTGTGTATCCCTATGAATTGTAAAATTTTTTGTTCTAATTCTGTGAAGAATGCCATTGGTAGTTTGACAGGGATTGCACTGAATCTGTAGATTGCTTTGGGTAGTACAGTCATTTTCACAATATTGATTCTTCCAATCCAAGAACATGGTATATTTCTCCACCTGTTTATGTCATCTTTGATTTCATTCATCTGTGTTTTATAGTTTTCTAAGTACAGGTCTTTTGCTTTCTTAGGTAGCTTTATTCCTAGGTATTTTATTCTTTTTGTTGTGATGGTAGATGGGATTGTTTCCTTAATTCCTCTTTCTGATTTTTCGTTGTTGGTGTATAGGAATGCCAGAGATTTCTATGCATTAATTTTGTATCCCAAACCTTACCAAACTTAATGATTAGTTATAGTAGTTTTCTGGTGGCATCTTTAGGATGTTCTATGTATAGTATCATGTCATCTGCAAACAGTGACAGTTTTACTTCTTCTTTTCCAATCTGTATTCCTTTTATTTCTTTTTCTTCTCTGATTGCCATGGCTAGGACTTCCAAAACTATGTTGAATAAGAGTGGTGAGAGTGGACATCCTTGTCTTGTTCCTGATCTTAGTGGAAATGCTTTCAGTTTTTCACCATGGAGAATGATGTTTGCTGTGGGTCTGTCATATATGGCCTATATTATGTTGAGGTAGGTTCCCTCTATGTCCACTTTCTGTAAAGTTTTTCTCATAAATGGGTGTTGAAGTTTGTCAAAAGCTTTTTCTGCATCTATTGTGATGATCATCTGGTTTTTATACCTTAATTTGTTAATGTGGTGTATTACATTGATTGATTTGCATACATTGAAGAATCCTTGCATCTCTGGGATAAATCCCAACCTTAGGCTTCTTTTTAGAATGAAATGTATCTTATGGACACTGAAAATATATTAAGCACATAAAAAGCACAACACAATTTCATAAAAATGCAGACCATGTATAATTTATAAATCATCAATTTTGTGTCATGATTCAAAATTCTAATCATCTTATGAGCATATATCTTGGAGAAGATCTCTGATGATACAAACTAGAGGAATTATAGCCCTGTGTTTGGTTGGTTTGGTTTTGGTTGTTTTGGGTTGGTCTTGACATAATAATTCTACTACTATGAAAATTTAAGTTCCATATCAACTGTCCATGAAATGTTTGACAGCCACTGACAGGCATCTTTTGAAATCACTTCCAAATGAAAACACTTTTCTGTACAGGTAAAACAATGTCCAATATTTGCTTGTCTTCAATGGACTTTTGCTTGTTTGTTTCCCCTGATAAAGAACATGTGCTACTGATTAAAAAGCACATATCTATTTAAATAATTCTAGCCAAACCATGCAGGACTTCATTTCATATCTAAGAGGAGTTCAACCTGAAATACTAAGAGGAAATTGTTCCTTTAAAGAGAGAGATTATTTCAAAAAACAGACTCAATTATAGAATCTGATGGAGGAGTTTGCTCTTTTATAAGCGATTGGTCAATAATTCATATTTGATGACTCAGAAATTACTTTTTGCCTTCAGGAGAATTAGGACAGAAATGCTTTTCTCAATTCTCTAATCTTGAGATTAAAAAATAAAACATGCAGGCGGTCATATGTGAGGCACTACTGCCAAACCAAAACTTATCACAAAATGGAAATTATCATTGGTTAGCTGATACTGTGATATCATTACTTTAAGTAAAGTAAGTGTGCATTCAGACAAGTTACAGAATAATATAAATGATATTTTTATTAAGTGCAAGATTCGAACACTTTTTCTTCTTTACTTCTACAAGCAGTTATAAAAGCAGTTTAGAGACTGGGCTTTAGAATGAAAGGACCTAGAGTCAAATTCTAAAGGCTAATTATGCCAATAATTTAGCTTGAACTAAGAGCTCCTCTGAACTCCAAATTCATATCAAACTGTCTACTCCACAGCTTAACTTGGATATCTAACAGGCATCTCAGACTTAACATGTCAAAAGCCAAACACCTGGTGCTTTTTTCCCCCAAATCTGCTCCTCTGCAGTCTTCCCCATTTCAGTAAATAGCACCTCCAACCTTGCAGTAACTCAAGACAAAAACCAAAGCAAACAGATAAAATTACCCTTACTCTTCTTTTTTTTCTTACATACAGCCTTTGGTTAATTAATAGACTACATTGGCCCTCCACTCAAATACACACAGAATCTGACCAATTCTGATTACCTCCACCATTACCATGGTGGTTGCAGGGATCATCATCTCATGCTCAGGTTATCGCAATAGGCTCTGAACTTCTCTCTCTCTGCTTCTACCTTTAGTTCCTTCAGTTATTCTCCATATAACACAGCAGCCAGAGTGATCCTGTTAACATGTATAAAGTAAATTATCCAGTGGCTGTTGATCACACTCACTCCTTACAATGGCCTTCAAAGATCCTGCCCTCCTATGGCAAAGAAAATGGAACTCACCAAAAAGTCTACTGCTCCACCACATTCCTCAGACTCCTGGAATTAGGTGAGGCCAAAGTATAGGAGAGCTATGGCACAATACTCTACCTGTCTACTTTGCTTCTGTTAGAATCAAGGAGTCTACACAATCCAAACAGTACCTCTACAAAGTGAGGTTCATCAGCTTAGCTCCTTAAGAAATGATGTGGAGCAGAGTCCCGGCCAACCCAATACGGAAACAGCATAAAATAAATTTTTGTTTTGTTAATCCACTAGGATCTGAAGTTAAAGATGCTACAGAAACTTAACCTAGCCTATTATCTACTCTGACTTTGTCTCCTACCATGATTTCATTCATTCACTCTGTGTAGCCATGCCAGCCTCCTTGCCTTTCTCTGAATACATCGAGTATTCTTCCCACTCAGGGCTTGGCTAATCTCTCTAATTGCAATGCTCTTTTCCTAGGTCTCAAGCTCTTTAGTCAGTACAGAATTCTTCAGATTTTCTATTTCTTCTGAGTCAGTTTCAGTAGTTTATATCTTTCTACCTATCTATCCATTTCATCTAGGTTATCTAATTTGTTGACATAAAATTGTTTACAGTACTCCCTTAGAATCCTTGGCACTCTATCAAACTGTACACTTAAAATGGTTAAATGTAAACATCACGTCATCTAAATTTTACCACAGTGTTAAATATATATGGATGAAGATATTGCTAGTTACATGAGCCTGCCAGTGACTGGTTCATAAGAAGACAATCTACAAGTTCCTGAGGGGGAAGAGCACAGGGTAAGAGCTAAGGATGTTACTTTAGGCCAAAGGAATTCATGAATATCTGATAGTTTTGATAACTTCAGCTTTAATATTCCATTTGTCCTTTCCACTTTTTCATAGTTTTGAGGGTAATAAGAACTGATCCAAGTAATACCTGGTCCTTTCTCTATTTAGCTACTTACAAATGGCCTAAATCCTTCCTTGGCATCAGTCTTAAGGGAATATTGAAGAATTATAGGTAAAGATTTAGATGAATCCATCTGAACTCATCTGAGTTATGCTCCAATTATTATATTTTGCCTCTATCCATACAGTCTTTTTTCCCACAGTAGTTCTAGAACCATAGCTAATTCTCTAGCTATTTCTTGAATCATACATAATATTGATGTGTGTATTATCTGTAAATCCAGATCAGCTATAATTTGATTGTATGAGGAGGAACTGTCTGGAACTTTTACAAAAATACTTCTGTAGTACATTGTATCTGGCAGTTCCATTTGCAGAATAAATCTCTAGTACATGTACAGGGAGTGAATCACAGAGAAGAAAAAAGGGTTGTTCTGATAATGGTCCCAAAGCAGTAAAGTAAAGGCATGGGAAAAGCTTAGGATTGTTATAAATTCCCATTACTTGAGTGGTTTCAATATTCTAAGGGGACTGATAGTCTATGGTAGTAGGAGTAATGATAACAGAACATAACCAAATCAAAAAGAAACTACAGTGTTGTTTATTTATACTTCTAGATCATGATCCTTGTGAATTCAGAAGAAGGACAGGAAATTGTTGGGTACTAATGTTTCACTTGAAGAAGTTCACTGGACATATTTTGGAGAGCTGACCTTTTGTTTCTTAACTTCATAGGGAACATTGCCTCTTCCAATGACTCTTTTCCTTATAATGTCTTATAAGTGTCTTTATTTACGAGCTCCTGATTCTTAGATAATAGAAGAATTTTTGTTCTTATTTTTATTTGGGGGCTAGTGCTTTTATTTAAAGAGCTCAAAGTTTATTTTTATTTCCAGCTTGTTTGATTTATTGCAATTCTTCACAAATGTTTGCCACATTTAGAGATCTTCTAAATTGGCAATTTTCAATTCCAATTTTTTTTTCTGATTATTTCAGTCTGAGCCCATTTATTAAAAGAGAGGACAAGGCTTGTTTTACTTTAGCTGTACAATATACCCTAGAATCTCATTTGAAAATTTCCTGAAGTCTATTTTAAACTCACCTATTTATTTTTCTTGATTTTATTTAAAATTTTTCATTTTTGACAAATCATTGCTTAAGGAAAAGGCTTCTAAAATGACCTTATGTAATGCATTTTCTATTTTTCTTATTCTCTCAAAGTCAATTTTTTCAATTATGCAGAGTTTGGCTACTCAAATCTTCTCCTGGCCTTTCCCTTCTTGCTTCTTTTAACAATTTCCTCCTGACTGAGAGGCCAGAAAATGAATTAACTAGTTGGTAAAATCTACTGTTCCAAATCTGATATTTTAAAATCCTGAACTCTGCAATAAATACTTACTTGTCTGTATTTCTGATGCTTAAAATAAATCTCTCATTATAGCTCATAATGCAGCTTTAAAACAGTATTTAAGTTCAACGCTTATATAGTTGCCTTCTTGTTTAGCAAAACAATTATTCCTTTCTCGAAAGCCAGAGAGCTATACAGGTCAGGCCCAATCACCCTCAGCAAATTACACTGCTGTTCTTAGAATTTTTGAGACGTATAGAGCTCAGGGACTCGCTGATTCTCAGATGTTTAAAGGGGTTGACATCAGCTATAAAAACATGGGTACTCAGGTGAGACTGGTGTTTAGTTGTCACTCAGCGTGTGTTTAATAGAGTGAGTATGTTTATGACTGGCTGATTTTCAGAAGCCAAAAGCTATAACAGGTTAGCCTGCAAAACTATACTGACTGATGCAAGTTGTTTTTGATCAGCTGAACTGGTATAAAACTTACCTGATGCAATGAATGATCAGTCTTTTCCAAGTGCTGTGAAAACCTATCTCACCCACTAGAATATAAGCCCCATGAGAGCATATGTTTTGCTCACTATTCTATCCCAAAGCTAGCACAGTGCCTGCCATGTTATATTATTCAAAAGTATTTCTTGAATGAATGAATAAATGAATTAATCAAATCTAAATTTAGTCATTTACCTATTCAATGAACTTCTGCCAATCGCATAATCTCCTATGACTTCAGTTTCCTCTGAAAGAGGGTTAATTTTATTTACTTTACAGGATTGTTGTGAGGATTAAACTACGTTAATATTTAATACACCTGGTAAGGTGCCGAACAGATAGAAAGATTTCAATAAGCAATGGTGGTTATGTGGTAGTTTCTATTTTTCTGGTTAACGTTAGATGGCAGGGTGAAATATATGAAAAAATTTACTTCTGTCATCATGCTTCCTAGTATCCTTACTTAATATTGACATCCCGTAACCAGAAACATGTCCCACGCATTCTAACACTCCTTTATCCTTAATTATTCAAAATTTATCTTTTTAATGTCCCATTCTCCTGGGGACATAACTTAACTCTTTTAAGAGCTAATAATAGCTGATAATGCTATATATTGATTTCCTTCAGAGGGTATCTTTCCTTGCCAGAACCTAAATTAATGGACTAATGATGGGAACATAAGACACTGAGGCAGCCTAGAGAAGTTTACAGTGTTGTCCACCATTCTTAAATTCACCTTCAGTAAGATGGCAAAGCCCAGAATCTGTGCCTGGCTGTCTATCCCCTTCTCCACATTGCCTCTCTCATGACGATGAGTGTATTCAGGCTCTCAGATATGCGAATCTGGAGTTAAGGGAAGAGGTTTGTCTGTTCAGAGATACAGATTTGGAAATCAAGTAACACTAGTTCTAAAAAGTGTCCCCTGACCATGAGACCAGGTATCAATCACCTTCCTGAGAGCAACCTAAATGACACAGTGATGTCTGCAGAAGCCAGACTAAGTTGTTTCAGGCATCACTGAGAATTGAGACGAGAGAGTAAAGTAGTTTTTCAAGAAGTTTTTCATGGTAAGATGTGATACCTTGAAAGATAGAGTAAAGCAAGGGTGGTGGTGATTATTATCTCTTTTGTTTTAAAAAAGAGAGTAGTTTAAAGAGGGAGGGGATTCAATGCACTCTCTATCAAACTACCACTGGCATTTTTCACAGAACTAGAACAAAAAATTTCACAATTTGTATGGAAACACAAAAGACCCCGAATAGCCTAAGCGATCTTGAGAAAGCAAAACGGAGCTGGAGGAATCAGGCTCCCGGACTTCACACTATACTACAAAACTACAATAATCAAGAAAGTATGGTACTGGCACAAAAACACAAATATAGATCATCGGAACAGGACAGAAAGCCCAGAGATAAACCCACGCACATATGGTCACCTTATCTTTGATAAAGGACACAAGAATATACAATGGAGAAAAGATAGCATCTTCGATAAGTGGTGCTGGGAAAACTGGACAGCTACATATAAAAGAATGAAATTAGAACATTCCCTAACACCATGCACAAAAAGAAACTCAAAATGGATGAAAGACCTAAATGTAAGGCCAGACACTAGAAAACTCTTAAAGGAAAACATAGGCAGACACTCTATGACATAAATCACAGCAAGATCTTTTTTGACCCACCTCCTAGAGAAATGGAAATAAAAACAAAAATAAACAAATGGGACCTAATGAAACTTAAAAGCTTTTGCACAGCAAAGGAAACCATAAACAAGATGAAAAGACAACCCTCAGAATGGGAGAAAATATTTGCAAACGAAGCAACTGATGAAGGATTCATCTCCAAAATTTACAAGCAGCTCAGGCAGCTCAACACCAAAAAAAAAAAAAAAACCACAATCCAAAAATCGGCAGAAGACCTAAATAGACATTTCTCCAAAGAAGATATACAGATTGCCAACAAACACATGAAAGGATGTGCAACATCACTAATCATTAGAGAAATGCATATCACAACTACAGTGAGGTATCAACTCACACCAGTCAGAATGGCCATCATCAAAAAATCTATACACAACAAATGCTGGAGAAGGTGTGGAGAAAAGGGAACCCTCTTGCACTGTTGGTGGGAATGTAAATTGATACAGCCACTATGAAGAACAGTATGGAGGTTCCTTAAAAAACTAAAATAGAACTACCATATGACCCAGCAATCCCACTACTGGGCATGCCCTGAAAAAACTATAATTCAAAAAGAGTCATGTGCCATGATGTTCACTGCAGCACTATTTACCATAGCCAGGACATGGAAGCAACCTAAGTGTCCATCGACAGATGAATGGATAAAGAAGATGTGGCACATATATACAATGGGATATTACTCAGCCATAAAAAGAAACGAAACTGAGTTATTTGTAGTGAGGTGGATGGACCTAGAGTCTGTCATACAGAGTGAAGTCAGTCAGAAAGAGAAAAACAAATACCGTATGCTAATGCATATATATGGAATCTTAAAAAAAAAAAAAGGTTCTGAAGAACCTAGGGGCAAGACAGGAATAAAGATGCAGTTGTAGAGAACAGACTTGAGGACTTAGGGAGGGGGAAGGGTAACCTGGGATGAAGTGAGAGAGTGACATGGACATATATACAGTACCATATGTAAAATAGATAGTTAGTGGAAAGCAGCCTCATAGCACAGGGAGATCAGTTCGGTGCTTTGTGACCACCTAGAGGGGTGGGATAGGGAGGGTAGGAGAGAGAAACAAGAGGTAGGAGAAATGGGGATATATGTATATGTATAGCTGATTCACTTTGTTATACAGCAGAAACTAACACACCATTGTAAAGCAATTATACTCCAATAAAGATGTTAACAAAAAAGTTATTATATAAAATAATAAAATTGCAAAAAAATAAAAAAAATAAAGAGGGAGGGGATATGGGGATATATGTATACATAGAGCTGATTCACTTTGTTATACAACTAACACAACATTGTAAAGTAATTATACTCCAATAAAAGAAGTAAAAACATAAAGAAAGAAAGAATAAAAAGAGGGCAGTTTAAATTATTTTAGAGTGAAGGGAAAAAACCCAAAATTATCTAAGAGTTAAAAAAAATGATAGAGCAAACAATTGACAAAGCAAGGTCTCAAAGGGATAAGCATACTTTATATTAATGATGGAAATAAATGGTAATCATAATTAAGCATCAATAGAGCTAATAATCTGTGAGCAGATTCCACAATGAATAGTTCCTTAGTTTAATGTAATCTCAAAATTTTCATCCATGATATATGCACAACCACTCAAAATCACTATGGATTTAAGAACACCCTCTTTATGGGAACATATGTATATATATAACTGATTCAGTTTGTTGTAAAGGAAAAACTAACACACTATTGTAAAACAATTATACTCCAATAAAGATGTTAAAAAAAAAAAAAGGAAAAAAAAAAATAAGAACACCCTCTAGTTTCTTCGCTCATGCTACTAATAGTAATACTAAAACTGTAATTCTATAAACTATATATTGTGTTAGGTGCTTTGCACGCATTGACTCATTTATTCACCACAATAACACTGTAAGAAAGATTATCTATAGAAGAAAAATAGCAAGGTTCACAAAGGTGAATAATTTGTTCAAGAGACACAGGTGGAAAGTGAAGTGATTGGGAATCAGTTGTAAGTATATAATCCAAAAACCCATACTCTTAAGCACTTTTGTATACAGCATCAGAAACAAGTCAGGGTGAACATCTGTCATGTATTCATTTTTCTCACATTCTTTCCTTTTGGAAGCTCTCTCCTAGTGTATCTGATTATGGTGGGATTGAATATACAAGACGTCTTTTCTCTGCCAAAGCATCAGACACACAGCACACAACCTAAGCTGGCCAATAAGGCCAATTAGGTGGGATATGGCTGAAGCTGAGCCAGTCAGACAACTCTCTAGGACCACTCAGCTGGCATATGAAAGAAAATGATGTTCTTTCCCTGGAGGCTACTAAGATAGTAGTATTGGGGTTACAAGCTTTCAGTCATATAGAGAAAGTCTGTCTGAGATCAACCAACATAATTTAGAACTCCATGCCTGAGACTTTCTTCCATAGGACTTAAAAAACCAATCAATTCTTTATTGTGTCAATTCTTTATTGTGTTTAAGCCAACTTAACTTAGGTTCCTGTCACTTACAACTGAAATATTCCTAATAAACTAATGTACTGGAAAAAATAGACTATGAGATCAAATTAAGATTCATATCCATCTCCCTGAATTCCTAACTGTATATCCTTGACTAAACATATTTCTGAATTTCATTGAATCTCAAAATCTTGTCTAAAAACATAGAGCTAATACTACTGTATAAAAGAAAAGACTTAGGGATGGTCTGTCTGTGCTCAAATCCTTATTTGCTGTGTGACCTTGTACAATTTATTTGCAAACTCTCTCCCTTTATTCCTTTTTCCCAGCTTGCCTTCTTCCAGGCTGTGTTCCTAAAAGAACCTATGGAGATGTACAACAATAATTCATTCAACATATAGAACTTATAATGTGCCAGGAACTGAGCTACTTCCCAGGAATTCAAAATGAACAAAATAGACACAGTCTCAGCCCTCATGGGAAGAAGACAGATAATTAGATAATAATCACAGGAAGAGATGCAATCTATTTGGCAGCTGGAGCTTTTCATCCCTTTGAGCTCCTGAAGAATTGCCTTGAACTGACCCTCCCACATACTCCCCTGCCATGATCACAGATGACTAAAGTCTTCCCCAAGATTTCTACCAACTCTGTGTGGGAAAGGGAGGAATCTTACACTCTCCTGGCTTCTTGGACATTGGTTTCCTTATCTGTCACTTGCACCACTTTGATCCCTACATTAAACTGCCTCGCCTTATTCAGTTTTTACAACAAAATCACCTAACCCAAGCATTTGCAGGACTGTTGGTCATTACCAAAGATTTCAGATGGACCCCAAGAAAGATCCCTTTGAATAGTACACAACTTTCTTCCAATCTCACCGCCTCCTCCAGTGTCCGTTATTTTCCTCCTATTTTCATTCCATTATGGAGTCGAAATTATGGATTATAGAATTGAAAGTATGATAATTCTTCAAAAGTTACAAATTCTTCTTCCTCTATCTCACAGAACAGATTTTCCCTTAGGCTGAGTATACAGTACAGACCAACTGCAATCCTTCAAGAGGCTTGCTTCAACTCCAAATGCATATTGAAGTATTTTCCCAACAAGTATAATTCTCTTCCTAAGGAGACTTCTATGGCTATCTGTTAAAGTAACAAGATATTTTTCCACCTCTTGAAATCGTTATATATTTTTAATAGTAACAAGAGATGAGAAAGAAGAATGGAGTAACTATGAGAGTGTAAAACGAGGAATGTGACTCAATCCAATGGGTCAGAGGAGAGTTCCCTGGACTATCTGAAGAATGAATAGAAGTTAACCAGCAACATGAGAGAAAGAGAGCATTCCAGAGAAAGGAAATAATATATTTAGATTTTTTTAATAAAGAAGAAAGAAAATTAGGGTGAAAAGTTAATAAGGATAAGAAAATAAAGACGAAGCCAGCTTTGCAGTACAGAAAACAGTAAAGAAAATACATGCAACAAAGTCCTATGTAATTGACAGAGGTGAGCTACAAATTCTAAACTGACTTTTCTACTAACAAATACAGGGAGGAAATGGTATTGCTTTACAATGGTGTGTTAGTTTCATTACCAATGGTATAATTGAATTTGCATAAAATAAAAACACACGAAGACAGATTTCTGTTAGCACATGGCTGATGACTGATTAATAATAATAATGTGAACATACTTTGAATGCTTCCTTGTCTCATTTCATCATAAGAAGTCTAGATAGTACATATTACCATTACCCCATTTCAGAGGTGAGGTTTAGAAAGGCTACATGAGCTGTGCGTGGTTGCTAAACTGCTAAGTGATAGAGCCAAGATTCCAATGCAGGCCAGATATTTGGCCCCCGAGGCCTTCTCTCAACCACCACAGTACACTAAACTCAGGCCCTCTGTGTTCTCTGCTTTCCTAGGACAACGCTGAATGGCAGGACTTTAATATTTGTAGCTCATAGACAGCTACCCTTCCATGATATCATCTAGCCACTGCTTGGTGCAAATGAAACACTTGAAAAATTCCCTGAATTCATGAAGCTTGTTCTTCATTTGGTTGAACCAGGCTCCTCTTCACTGTAGATGTATACAGAGAATTCTGTGATGTGTTTCTCATGTTATTTTTCAGTTATTGAAGCCATGAGAATTTGAACTTTGACGGGTTAAATATTTATGGTTTATGTGGAGGAATCCTGGTTCAACATATTTTTTTAATAATGATATTGACCATACCAGATAATATGTTTTTAATCACTTATCATGAATAAAAATCATCAAAACAGTCAGTTTTAAGAGAATTAATAAAACTCAGGTTTATATGGCTAAATAAACAGAATATGGAAATTGTACTCAATTCATTCCTACCTGTATGCTACCTATTTGAAGATTCTTGAAAAGAAATAGAAAAGTGATCAATTGAAACATTTAAATATTCAAAAATGATCAGTAATAAGGAGCTCAAAATACAATGATCAGCCATTTGAATACAGATTCACACACTCAATCCTCTGACAAGGCCTGTATGATATGGTAGGTACAATCCTAGTCATTTCAGTCATCCATACAACCAGTGGGGGCTTTGCAAGATTTATTCAGATGTGGTTACCAAAAACTATGTAAAGACTAAAGCAAGGAACCACAAATTCAGTTTCTAAAGGCCCTGCCCTACCCTCAGGGGCTTCCCCTTCTACTCTCTTCTTTTCTTATACTTACAGTGTTTCTTCCTCTAATCAAGTTATTCTCCCTTTCCCCTGGTGGAGTGCCTTGTGAAGAAAGCATTATAAGGCTAGATTGCCAATGCACTGAATTTTTAAACCCTCTCAATAGGACATTAGTTCATAGCTTGAATGTTTTGAAATCTGATCAACATGTCGTTTCTCAATACATTAAGCAAAGCAAGCAAAATTAGTCTGCTTTATGTCAGGTGCTTAGCACAAATCCCTTAATAATGTGCTTGAGTGCAGAAACCATTAATAAATGCATAATTCTCTAAGACAGGCTTGATTAATTAAGTCATATGTGTATCCTTCTAATTAAAAAAAAGAACATTAGGCAGATGAGTGGAAATTCTGAGTACAAAATTCAAAGGCTTCCTCTGAATGCCTTTTGCCTTTCTCTTCAAGATGAAAGGAACGCTGCTGGTTATTGTAGCTGCCAACAGTTATAGCATGGGCACAAAGCACCCAGAACTCTGTGTCTTATTAAAAACAATTTGGTATTCATCTGCCAATTTGTAACTCAGTTCTCAATCAGGGGCCTGTCTGATTAAGTCAGGCAATTCAAATTTGAGGGGGCAGCTGGTGCTGCTATGCAAATAAACAGATGAGGAAGAAACGGGACCAATGAATCAACAAGCAGATGGTAAAAAGCCAAGGCCTGCAAAGAGTACTTGAATTTCTTTTCCTCTCTTCTTCCCATAACACTACATCTCACAGAATTTATATTCCAAGGGATTATAAAGATTATCACTTAGTTTAACAATCAACATGGAACAGTTTCTAATGCTGATCCCTTTAGCATGAAGGATTTACAGAAAGAAAACACTGGTCACCGGATGCTATATTCAATGGTCGTCTGCTTCAATAAATTCCTCATTTTTTTCTTAAAGACTTAATCAATTAACTACATGATAGAATTAAGACACTTATATGTGCTCATCTTTATTTCTGGCCAAGTGTTTCCATGCAAAGCTGCATGCTCTTCAAAGGAAGCAAGACCCAAAGAGTGGCCTGGGTCCTGAATTTGCTCCTTACCTCAATCCTACATTTCTTCACGACTGGTTCAGGGACACATAGTCATACTCATTCTTGATCTTTTTTCCACAACTGGTTCAGGCATTACTCATTTGTCCTTGTCTGAACTGGATCTCTTTGGAAAATGCTCACAGAGTCTATCTTTATTTCAGGACATCTCAAATTTCAGATATAACTTTTGTAAGTTGTATCATGTTGTCTGAGGTCTCAACATAAACATCTTCATTAATTACACCTTTCATCTGCCAAAATCTTTTCTTTGGCTTGTTTTCTTTGTCATGATATCAGATAGAGACAAATCATGTAGTTTTGCGGGGGCAATATGATGAGAATAGATGCTGCTGAAAGGTGTTAAAAGATTTGAAGCAGGCATGATATTATTTGTATACATTTTTAAAAATAATTTTTTGCTTGATTCTAAAGTCAACTTTTTTTAATTAATTAATTTTTAAAACTATTTTTGGCTGCATTGGGTCTTCGATGCTGCATGTGGGCTTTCTCTAGTTGCAGTGAGTGGGGGCTAATCTTTGCTGTAGTGCAATGGGCTTCTCATTGCAGTAGCATCTCTTGTTGCAGAACACAGGCTCTAGGTGCGTGAGCTTCAGTATTCTCAGACCAGGGCTCAAACCCGTGTCCCCTGTATTGGCAGGCGAATTCTTAACCACTGTGCCACCAGGGAAGTCCCTGTTTTTAAATGTTACATACTAGTTCTTATGATGACTTGTTAGAAATATTGAGAGACTGCTTTTAGTACTTTGACAGCTGAGAAGACTTTCTTTAGAATATGGTAACAAGTCACCGGTTTTAACAGAGAGGGGAACATTTCCATTTTTATAGGCAAGTATTAACACAGGATCAATTCTGGACTTCAAGGACTGCTGAACTCAAGGATATGTTTCTTGGTGGTAACATACAAATCACAACATTTTAAAAATATTTGTTTATGCTAAAATATTTTTGACCTGGGTCTTTGAAATGTTTCCTTTCTGCTTTCTTAAGTAGAAAGTATTTTTTCATAGTCATATGACATTATCTTGGAGTTCTCAATAGCATGATACTAACTGCTTTGGACTAGCTTTATATCAGCTAGTGATTAGCTATGTTCTCTTGCATCAAGCAAGGCAAAGCTTGTTTATGCTACTTTCTCCATTATTAACTATTAAAAGACCCATGTAAGATGGCCAACAGGCACACAAAAAGATAATTATCATTAATCATCACAGAAGTGCAAAACAAAACCACAATGAGATATCACTTCACACCTGTCAGAATGGCATCAAAGAGATCACAAATAACAAATGTTGGCAAGGATGTGAAGAAAAGGGAACCCTTTTGGTGGGAATGTAAATTGGTGTGGCCACTGTGGAAAACAGTATGGAGGTTCCACAAAAAACTGAAAATAGAACTACCATATGATCCAGCAATTCCACTCCTGGGTATATATCCGAAAAACGTGAAAACCTTAATTTGAAAAGATATAAGTACCCTAATGTTCATAGCAGTGTTATTTATGATAGCTAAGATATGGAAGCAACCTAAGTGCCCATCAACATACGAATGGATAAAAAATATGTGGTATATATATATATACAATGGAATACTACTCAGCCATAAAAAGAGAATGGACATTTGCCATTTGTAACAACATGGATGGACTTGGAGGGTATTATGCTTAGTGAAATAAGTCAGAGAAAGATGAATACTGTATGATATCACTTATATGTCGAATCTAAAAATTTTTTTTAAAGTGAATAAAACAAAAAGAACAGATATAGAGAACAAACCAGTGGTTACGAGTGGGGAGAAGGAAGTTAGGAATGGCAACATAGGGATAGGGTAGATTAAGAGTTACAAACTACTATGTATAAAATAAATATGCTACCAGAATATATTATACAGCACAGGGAATATAGCCAATATTTTATAATAACTATAAGTGGAGTATAACCTTTAAAAATTGTGAATCACTATGTTGTACACCTGAAACTTACATAATATTGTAAATCAGCTACACCTCAATAAAAAAGAAGATAAGCCAATATAAACTGTGAAAAGGTCATGAACAATGCTCAGTAACATCTCTTTTTTCCTTGACTAACAAAAATCACTAAAGACCAGGGATAAAAAGCCAATTTCCAGAAATGTGTGACCAATGTACTCTGTGTTAAAGATGTCAGCAAAAGTCCACAAATACAGTCACTTATGCACATACATAATTCCAAAACATGTACCACTGAGTTATTTCACTTCAAGGTTTCTATAATCTTCCCACAATACTTTTTCTGTCCTTACCTATTACTTTAGCTACCCCAATTGGTTCCAGCTCCCTGGACATTCTGATTTGATTCCTTATTTGATTTACAATTTCATATTTTATTTTTCTGAGAAGTCAGGTATCAGTTTAATTATTGCTCCTTTGACTCTACTTTCTTGTTCTCTGCCTACTCATCTATTTCTCTTTTGTGCCTGGAGATGGACTTTTAAAATTTATCCTTCTTGAATATGTGGCTTGGTGTCTTTAATTAGGTTTGGATATTTGTCAACCATTACCTATTCAAATACTGATTTTCCAGTTTTCTATTTGCTTTTCTTTAAGACTCTAATAATAAATATATTAGATCTATCTTCTATGTTTTTTGTCTGTTTTCTGTATTTTCCATCTTGTCACTCAGTACCTACTTCTGGATATTTTCTTCTGATCTACTTTCCAGTTTGTGAATTCTCTCTTCATCTGGGTCTAACATGTTTAGGACCCTATTCATTGAATCCATAAATTTAACTTTATAATTTTAAGTTCTAGAATTTCCATTTAGTTTTTTTTTATAGTTTCCTGCTTTCTGTAAAAATTTTAAGTCTTGTTTTGTATCTTCTTAAACATAACAAGGATAGTTATTTTAAACTATTATCCAGTATCTGGAGCTTTGGTGGATTCATTTACATGGTCTGTTTTTTTCTACTGTTTTTGTTGTTTTCTTGTCATTTTAGGTATCTGGTTACTTTTTACTGATTGCCAAACACCGTATTCGCAAAATTGTTTGTAGAAATAATTTTAAGTATCGAATGTTATCTTCCACCAGAGAGGATTTAAAATCAACATTGGTGGGCAGCTAAGGGAACTAGCAACATGGGTTCGGTTCATTCTAATTTGGGAAATTGAAATGATTTACAGCTGAGCTGCAGTCTTAACAAATCATGTTTTTTAGCACAGGGAGATCAGCCAGTCTTAACAAGTCATGTTTTTTAGCACAGGGAGATCAGCTCGGTGTTTTGTGACCACCTAGGGGTGGGACAGGGAGGGTGGGAGGGAGATGCAAGAGGGAGGAGATATGCAGATATATGTATATATATAGCTGATTCACTTTGTTATAAAGCAGACACTAACACACCATTGTAAAGCAATTACACTCCAATAAAGATGTTTAAAAAGAAAAGTCATGTTTTCCCAGTTTCCATTATTCTTAGGGCTCATCTCTTTAAATTCCTATTCAAAATATTGAGAGACTGAGGACTCCAAATTTTGCCCTTGTCAACTGACACTGTCAAAACACCGTCAAGTCTCTCAGCTACACCCTCCAGAATAAGCAAATTGCCACATGGGTAAAGCAGTACAAAATTCTACCTGGGGCTCTGAACTCCTCTATATCCTAGCCCAGCATATTCTTCACTCTTTCACTGTTTCATTTTTTCCTTTGCCTACAAGCAGATTTTTTTAAATCTTCTGTCCAATTTTTCCAGTTGTCCTAGTTGGAAGAATTGGTCCAGTAATTTAGCTTTGTCCTAACTCTTGAATTTGAGTTCCTTCTCTTTATGTCACTGACCCTATCGCAAGCCTGAAACACTACCTGACAGACTCAGTTAAAAACTGATGATATTACAGGTTCCTTTTCCCACAAACCCATAGAACACACACACACACACACACACACACACACACACACACATATACACACCCTAACAAGCCACATTATACCAACTCATCATCTAAAAACAGGGGTAGTACCAATAAAATTAGAAATTTTAACTTTTGAATAAAATACACAGTGCCCAGCCCACACTCATGACTCTAAATGAATCTAGGAAATAGATTCATCATGGAAATACACACTGGAACATACAAAAAGAAGCCATAGGCATTGGCCTGTATCTCCAAAATTCATCCAGACAATCAATATATGCCTATTCCCACACTGTACCTTTTTCTCATGCCATCTCTACCTTCAGCTTCACCCATTTGTGTCTGTTTCTTTCCTCCAGTTTCTCAACCAATCCTCTTGATTCAGAACTCCCTTTGGACCCACTTTCACATCAGCACCTTTCCCACTACAAACCCTCTGGCATTTTTCCTCTGGTCCAACTCCATGATCTTGTATAAAAACTAATTCACAGGTAAAACTACCTGGCTCTATTAGACAGGCTTATGAAGTCCTTGATCCCCATACAATGCTGCCCAAGGGACAGGAGATAAACATTTACATACAATTTCCAAATTATTTAGTGTTCAAACAATTCAATGTTTAACTCAAAATTACTATTTGCTACAAATTATCTAAGATGTTTTAAATAAAAACACTTTTTATCCACAGGCTATTAAAGATTAACAAAAGGATCTAAAAATATAGATAACAGAGGGAATTTAGGAAGAATTTAAGTCAAATAAAATTACAAAAGGGCTTCCCTGGTGGCGCAGTGGCTGAGAGTCCGCCTGCCGATGCAGGGGACACGGGTTTGTGCCCCGGTCCGGGAAGATCCCACATGCCGCGGAGCGGCCGGGTCCGTAAGCCGTGGCTGCTGAGCCTGCACGTCCGGAGCCTGTGCTCCGCAACGGGAGAGGCCACAACAGTGAGAGGCCCGTGTACAAAAAAAAAAAAAAAAAAAAAAAAAAAAAATTACAAAGACTTCAGATCTTGAGAAATAGAGAAATATGGTTGATTACATGGAGAAGGGGTCAGAAAATATTTCCATATCCAGCACAGACTGGGTATATTTTCTCAGTAGTATTTAATTTTGATCTTTTAGTTATGTAATTAAAGCTCAAGATACTGGTTAAAAAGGAAAAAAAAACAAACAAAAAAAGAAAAAACAGCTTTCCTAAACTTACTTCAGGCTTTTGTTTGCTTTCCCATAATTCAGTTCGGAAACAAAGCACTTTAAAAAAAAAAGAAACAGGAGCAAGCAATAACAACGAATAACCATCGCTCTCTGTCTCTAGTTTGAGTGCCAAGGTTTTTTTCTCCCTTAAGGAAATCTGAGTTACAAATCTCTAAAAATAGGGGTTTCTAATGGAGACCGCGATGGGGCAAAAGGCACCACTATAAATTTATTGTTGTTGTACGCGGGCCTCTCACTGTTGTGGCCTCTCCCGTCGCAGAGCACAGGCTCCGGACGCGCAAGCTCAGCGGCCATGGCTCACGGGCCCAGCCGCTCTGCGGCATGTGGGATCTGCGCCACCAGGGAAACCCCCACTATAATTTGATAGGGACTTATTTAGTCAAGCCTAGCATTTTAAATAGAGTAAAAGGTTTTAAACATATTTGTTAAGAAATGATTTATTTAGACCACCACTAATGCCAGGAAGATTAAAGACAGCATGGCTAGTTGTTTAGCTGGAGATCTCTCTAAAAAGAGGCGATAAATTTCTGATACAGGTCTTACAATTGCTGCTGACGGAAGAATTAGATCCATATTATAATTCAATTGCTTTATCAGCACACCAGTAACTTCCCAGTTGCCTAGAATGTCCTCATGGTGACTTCATCCTTGCTGAAGATGCAACAATTCTATAGATAAATTCCAGGACCACCCCGTTGAGAATTTCCCCCTCTCCCTGCTTTTTTGAAAGTTCTGGTAATTTATAACCTCATATTAATGTCAGAGCTCTCTGAAGAGCAATTACATAAATATTTTTAATTGCACTGTCCTCTTAAGCACACAAACCACAATTTTTCTTAAGTAGGTCAAGGTCACTGGTTATCTCCACCAAAGTTTTAACATGAAGTGGCAATCTTAAAGTTCTTCAGTTAAAACATTTCAGCAAGTTTAGAAGTTGTTCCTGTGAACTATATAGAGTGTACAAATCTTCCATGGGCATTTTATTTCTCCATGTTGCCTGTGTTGGCTAACTCCACGGAATAATTTGCAAATTATGTCAAAGGTATGAATTCAATTTTACACAAGAAACTACAGCCCAAGTGTTTACCCTCAGCTTTATATATTCATACTTCTGCATACAAGGAAACCTAGGGATGACAGTATAAATTAAAGGCAATCCTTTACTACTATGTGAACAAGCATCTTCGTTTTTCTCTTTCAAAAACAAAGTCTGTTTCAATGCTAAACCTATATGAAAGAGAGCAAGAAATAGACAAAGGGTAAACTAAAAGATGCCACACCTAGGACAATATCATGACTAGTATATAAGGAGTATAAAGAAGACTATCAGGAGGTGTATATTTGGAAGTATAGAGTCCATTGCTCTAGCAAAGCAGGGAATTTTTTTTTTTTTTTTTTTTTTTTTTTTTTTTTTTTTTTGTGATACACGGGCCTCTCACTGTTGTGGCCTCTCCCATTGCGGAGCACAGGCTCCGGACACGCAGGCTCAGCGGCCATGGCTCACGGGCCCAGCCGCTCCGCGGCACGTGGGATCTTCCCAGACCGGGGCACGAACCCGTGCCCCCTGCATCAGCAGGCGGACTCTCAACCACTGCGCCACCAGGGAAGCCCAAGCAGGGAAAATTTTAAGGTAGTACTTTGCCTAGGAGAATTTTTTAACAACTTCCTTTTCAAAAAAGCTGGGATGTATATAAAATCTCTTCTATTGCCACTGCAGAAAATAGAGACCATGAGGGGATACCTTTAATTAACTAAAAATTTCAAAGCTTAGGTTGAAAAGTAAATTTCACCAAATATTAGCAAATTTAACTGAATATTAGCATTACACTGGTCTGTACAGTAAAACATTAAAAACAGGGCTAAAGATAGCCAGAGCTATAGAAATATTAGCAAAACTCTGTATCTGATCTATGAACTTTGAACAATTACAGAAACAGGGACAGACAATGTTTGTTAAGTCATGCAAAACCCCTGATACAAAAAGTCATGTTCACTCCAACAGAGGCTGTCATGGAATAAGTCCCACACATCACATCAGATCAGTAGATAATATAGGAGAAAAGGAAACAGGAATCTGAGGGTGATTATGACGGAGACATTCCCTTACCACTAACTGGCTAATAATCTTATAAATTCTCTAGGGAAACAGGAGTGATGTCTTGTGGTATATGCAATACTACACATATTCCCACTTAAGTTAAAAATGCATTCAATTCATACAGCATATGTTATTATTTAAATTCTGTCATTCTCCTTATAATGCTTTCACTGTCTACATAAAGCCTCATATCAGAAGAACTTGGCCAAATCTTTTTAAATACGACCATTCTGGATATTCCCATTTGCCACTCTGATCCATTCTCCATTCACCCCCGCCCTGCTTTTTGGCCTAGGAACCTGACTTCCATGGATAGCAACACCATGATCTTCTGTCCCCTAGCTTCCAGTTAGGTTCACTGGATGAGAGGTTACAGCATAGAGGGTGAGAGGAAAGAGGTTTGGGGGTATTTATTCTACCAGCTACTTCCCTGCCAGGCCTTGGGTTGGCAGCAGCTTGGGTCCACTGCTTATAGTGATAATTCACGTTAATGCTAGTTGGGTGCCGCTCTTCTACAGCTGTAGGAGACTGGGAACCACGTCCTCCCCTTTCCCCTTCTGGCCTGCATGTGGAAGGGCTCTCCATTCTTGCTGCCCTGGGGTGTGTCACTATTGCTTGCTGGCTCCCTTAACCCTGCCTGTGTGTCTACAAAGAGTCCCTTCATTGATCTCTCCTCATCTTACCCATGTGAGTGTGATATAACCTGATTGATCTATTATCCGAAGTGAATGGAACCCAACTCAGAAAACAGCATCTTCACTTTATGTGCTCTCATCTAAAAACACATCACATCAGCAGCATGTCCAACTTCAATTAAATCAGCTGTCACCTCTTTATAAACTATGGTGACAGCAGGGGTTTTTTTGAGGCATAACTGACTTATAACATTATTTTAGTTTCAGGTGTATAATGATTTGATATTTGTGTACATTGCAAAATGGTCACCACAATAAGTCTAGTTAACATTCGTCACCATGTATCATTACAAAAATTTTCTTTTCTTGTGATGAAAACTTTTAAGATCTATCAATATTTTTTAAGCAACTTTCAAACATGTAATATAGTATTATTAATTACAGTCACCATGCCGTACATTACATCCCCATGACATTTATTCTATAACTGGAAGTTTGTACCTTTGACCCCCTTCACACATTTCATCCCACCCCCCCCACCCCCACCCCCACCCCCACCTCCACCTCTGGCAACCACATGACAGCGTTTTCTACACCAACTATTTAAACATGGTCTCACACAGTATTTCTAATTTCTCATTTATGAATTTGGTTTATACGAAAAGTCTTACAAAAATTTTAAAAGTGAAATCATAGGTCTGCATTTAAAAGCCAGTCTGTTTTCCCATCGCCAAATAACACATAAACGAGAGGAGTAGAACACATAAAGCTGAAAAAACTTGGTTTTCAAATATTTTAGGGACAGAGTAATGAGATGGTCTTTCCACAGAATTCTAGCCTTTGCCATATATTGAGATAGTGCTTGATTCATCTCTGTCTGCACCCCTGCTATGAATTTGTTTTTTATATGGAAAGGACAAACCAACTTTCTGTAAAAATATTTTGAATGTTTCTCATACAACACCCAAAGAATACCTCCAGAGGAACTGAAACAATATACGAACATAAGGGGGGAAACACAATGATAAAGGCCTGAAAGTACCTTCAACAAAGCAAGAGACTTCCCAAAAGGAGAAATAAACGCAGTTGAACTCCCTTTATCTACATCCTAACAAATAACACCTCCTGTGCCTTAAATATTTAATGTGAAATCTGTGGATCTATAAAGCTTACAAAATGCCAGGGGCTTATTATCTTTACAGTTTGCCTGACAGGAATATTCGTATCACTCGATTCCACAGTCTAAGACAACAGGAATTCCTCCAGGTGCCAGTGGCAGCTAACTTTCACGTGGCTTCAATAATCCACTAATTATGGAACCCCTCAGGTAGAACAATGTCATTAATCTGATTAAATTATTTATATTGCTGGAAAGCTAAATCTTATTAGGTCTTCAGTATTTTATTTGGTTCTTCAATTCAACATGGATATGCAAAGGGGCAAAACCATCTTTTCTCCACTGCATTTTCCAGCTGAAGAAAAAAGAAAATAAGAAAGAAATAACCCCATATTTAGTGTTTTGCTGCAAGATCACCAACCAGGAGCAGGGTCTACCTCTCTCCCGGGCACCCTGAAGCCCAGAATTTTCCAAGTCCCTTTTGAAACTCCATTCCTGTGGTTGAGGTCTTCTTCCCATGTTTCAGTAGCAGGACCATAAGCCTTGATAAGATTAAAGTTCTGTCAGAGTCACTTACTGTCTAACAGCACCTCTAAGGTCCTGTCTAAATTAAAGTGAAGAGGCTTTATTTCTCTTAAAAAGATCACTGAGAAGATTGTGAAATCCCTTATGCTAAATGGACTACCCAGTTACATTGAACAGACACCCCCTTTTGGGTTTTTGACAACATACTGGCCCATTTCATATCTGTGCTGGTCTATCAGACATTTAGTTAGAGTATTAAAGAAGTCTGGAGGTTAGATTAAATCTTGCTGAATATGATGGGCTACTCAAAACATGTACCATTTATCCAAGCCCTCTGTGTGAGTACTAATTTGTAAACTGCTTTATAACCCATATTTTAAAATGTCATGGCTGATTCATCCATCATTTCCATTTTACAGAAAGAGGTACTAACTCGACATACTTTCATCAGGAAAAAAAAAAAAAACACAAGGTTTATAAGGAAAAGTGTGTGTTTTAAAAAATGGAAACAAAAATACAAAGTGTTGTAAGTTTTACGTTTGATCAAATCAGTTAACACTGTTCACTTTATTGAAAATTTCCTGAGTCTAGTTGTCCCTCATCTACTCGGATTTCTATTAAGTTCCTCACTTCCCAAATAGTCTTCCTTCCTTCAAGGTTTCCAAAACACGAGAAGCTGTGATGAGCCTTTCTTATGTAGCCCAGGGCTTTCTTTTAATAGATATGTGGTCAAGACACACAGCCAGTCCAGCTCCCTGCTAAATTTAAATCATATGATACTAGGAATAGAATTCATAATCTTATGTTACAAAAACACCATCCTCCTAATAGACCTCACAGGATTTCAAACAACTCTATTTTCTTCTTGGACCAGCAGCTAGAAGGCAGCAGAGAAATAAGCCTATGCTCATATCCAGCCCCAACCAACCATGATAACTTGGAAATAGTAAGAGCCAGCCTCTATTCCACCTGCATGATTTTTGCAATTACATTCTTGGAAACAGGCGTTTGGGTAAAATGTGTCCTGAGAGGCTTCAGGCCACATACAGTAAATCTTAGAGCAGCAGACTGGGTGTCTGTCTGTCCCAGGATTTCCTAAGTGACTGCAGAAGTGATTGTACGTGTACCTGCACCAGTTAGATACTTCTCTAGAAATGAAGGACCTGGTCAGCCGGGTTACAGGGAGTGTTGCAGGCACACAGTCCTCAGCTGTCAGGCCCCTACAAGGATTGTCTCTTCTGAAGAGGGCCTCCACACTCAAGACAGGGATCACTGTGCAAGTGATATACAGAGGGCATGCTCGCAGGTAAAATCTGTAAGGGAGGGATTGAAGAACAGGCCAGGAGAAGCTGAGATGCAGGTTCAGCTGAAGTCTACCCTTGGTCGGGGAACTTCGGAGCATGAATAGTACCACAGAGATGTCTCCCCTTGAGAAGAAGCCCAGGCTTTTTCACCCTCATATCTGGCAGTCGTTGACTGGGGGCTGCCCTCAGTTGGGGAAGGGGGTGGCAGGGAGTGGACCTCCCAAGCATTTCTAGATGAAGTAGCTTCCTAGGCCAAGAAAAGGTACAGCTCCGAGCTTTGAGAAGCCCACCCTCACAGTAGTGACCGATAGGCATACTGGCCCTGGAAAGGGAGTCTGGGATGGGACCCAACAGCGTCTACAACATGAAACAAACACCATCCACGCGTAAGGTGCTGTGCAGGTGAGAAATATAAATGTAAGACTGGACCACAACAAGCATTGCCTCAGTGTCTTCCCATATCCCCACATCTAGTCCAGGCTAGCTACGGGGTTTCACCCCATCATAGGATACCCCTTCAGAATAATCTCTGTTCCTGCTGGAAGGACCCCCTGCAGGAATCTCTGCAGGCTACAGTGGAGGAGGATCCAGATGGGAAAATGAAAAAGAAAAGGCAGTGCTGACTGTCAAGTCGTTTTCCAAGAATTATTCTTTTACAGACTGATCCTAAAGAATGATCCTTTTAAAAAAACTGTGACCTGTAGTAGTAAAGTTCCTTCTTGATTTATATTATTCTTATTTGTCAAGTCATCAGGAATGCATGATTGTAGATAAGCCAGAGTCCCGATATTCAGGAATATACTAAAAGATCTAACTGCCAGTTGTAAAAACCTCTTTTGTTTTTTATCTAAGTGAAAGGGATAGTAGTGATTTCATAAAGTTTTGCAAAAATTATGGGAAATTGTAGATGTTAAGCTCCTAAAGTGACAAAAAATAGATGCATGATAATTTATACTTCTTGTTTTAAGTCTTATGCTTAAGGACAATGTTTCTAATGATTAATTTCTAAAAATGGTTTTAATTCTATATATAATCAACAAAATGCTGTTGGCCTGCTTTCTTAACAAAATGTCTAGTTTTTTTCCCTATAAATACAATTTCAAGGTTGAAAATAAATAAACAAATAAATAAATAACTTCCAACTGAAGAGTCATAATAACATTTGACTAACCTAAATTGAATGTTTAGTTTAAAATGGAACTAGGCTCACCCAATCCCTGAATGAGAGGCTCAGGAAATGATTTTCAATACCTTTACATCATTGTCCAACTGAATTCAACACCAAGTATGGAAAGGGATGGATCCAGTCACTAAGTCCTCATGTTGCACTGGGCAAAACACTTCACCTCAAACTACCTTAATTTACCATTGTTAATAAGAGGAATTTGAACTAAGTGGTTCATTTATTGAAGAAATATCTATTGAGTACCTACTATGTGCCAGACAGTGTGCTAAGAACCCAGGATAGAGTGGTAAACTAAAAAGACAGAGCCAGTGCCCCGGTGGAGAACACGATCTGAAAAGGAAGATAACACAAATAAGTTCCAAAAAAATGTGAATTGGGATAAACACTATGAAGGAAACAAAAGTTGAGGAAATATAAAATAATGGAAACGAGCTATTTTTGATGAGGTTTTTATGGAAGGCCTCTATAAAAAGACAATATTGAAGCTTGGACCTAAAGATAGTAAGGAGCCAATCATGTAAGAACTTTCCAGAGAGAAAGCATAGACTGTGCGAAGGTTCTGAAGTGGGCACGAACTTAACATGTTTAAGAAAAATTAGACTAGATAAAGTATAATGAGCAAGGGATACAGGAGCACAAAGTGAGGCTGGACAGAATGAGATCATGTAAATCAGGATAAAGAACACAGATTTCACACTCCAGGAACAACGGGACAACATTGCAAGTTTTGAAACAGGAGCAGAACATTATCTACTTTGCATATTGGATCATACCAGGTGCTGCATGGAGAACTGACTGGGGGTAAGAGTGAAATACAGGACTCCTGTAGGAGATGATGCTGTAGCCTAGCAGGAGATGGGTAGCCCAGTTAGGGTACTGGCTGCGGCAATGGACAGAAGTGGAGAGGAGACGTGTTTCGGAAGTTCTGACAAATGTCTGATATATTGATTATGGTTTGGACGTGGGGGATTGCTAAAAAAGAAAGAAAAATCAACAGTGATGCTTGGGTTTCTAACATGTGTAACAGAAAGATAGTGTCGCCATTTAGTTGTGAAGATTGGCAAGTGGGAAGGAATAGTTTTGGGATAGAGACTCAAGAATTCATTTTGGATAAATTAAATTGCATAAGAGAAATCCAAGAATATATGTCACATAAACCGTGAAATAGACACATCTAGAGATCAGTGGAAAGATTTTTGTCCATTTATCATCATCATCCTTAAGCAAGGCACTTAACCCTTTGGAGACTCAGATTCTTCATAAACAAAATGAGGATAATAATATCTACCTTCCTAATTCATAGAACTGTAAGGATCAAAATGAAATACTATATGGATAAGCAGTTGGCAAACACACCCATAAATGTATAAATATGTATGTATGGATAATCAGTCAGCATTTCAATGGAAAACATGAAAAGCAATTCTTTACACAAGTCCCTACGAGCAACACTCACACGTGGTTGTCAGGATCATATTGTTGCTCTGTTAATTCAATGAGCATTCTTCCTTTTTGAGTCTATAATGTGTAATTGGCTCTAGATTAGCATACGTGTCTATTCCCACCAGATACTTGGTATTTTTGAGGAGGCTTAAGAAATAGACATAAAAGTGGTGCTGAGCATTGAGAGAAAGAGAGTAACCAAAATAATTGCCAAGCAAAGCTCACCAGTGCGTGTCAAATATCAGTAAATATTAAGAAGTCAAAGGCCAGAACTTTCTTCAATAGATAACAAGACTCTACAGAAAAATACTGTTTCTTACCCTTTACTTCACTTTCCTTATCACACTAATTCAAGGAATCATATTCTCCAAGTAGAAACAAGAAGTATTTTCCTGTTAGAAGTTCCTGCAGATATAAAAAACACTCCCTTGGCCTCTGAAGAACACCATTCCAGTAAGATGCAACGTGAGTGTGGAAGTTCCAGTAACTTCTGAGGGGTTAACCCTATTTATACAGGGATCTGTCTCTTTGAACAGACCTTCTGGAGTCATAACCAGTCTAATTAATCCTCTCCATGGAATCGCTTGGGCAGACAGAGTCTGGTGCCAATGCTAAAAAAAATATAGACATAGACAAGAAAGGTACTGTAGTTTTTATCACCAAATACCCTAAACTGACAGCCAGATATGGTAATCAATGATAATGAAGCAAAACTTCTGGAAATCTGTCATGGCAGCGGGAAATGTTTATCTCAATAACCAGTTTCTGCAATAGACTCAGTCAACTGGGCTCCTTTTCAAAACCAGTTAAAAGATAAAATATATGATTGCAGCTCTTATTGGTAGTAACAGAGACATTTTCAGTAACCTGCTAATCTTTATCTTTGTTGTATGCTTTGAGTATACCTTTCAGAAACATAAAATCAAAATATTAGAAATAAAATTCTTGTATTTGTTGTATTTATTAAACTAAGCTTTTGAATTTTTTTTTTTTTTTTTTTTTTGTGGTATGCAGGCCTCTCACTGCTATGGCCTCTCCCGTTGCGGAGCACAGGCTCCGGACGCGCAGGCTCAGTGGCCATGGCTCACGGGCCCAGACGCTCCGCGGCACGTGGGATCCTCCCGGACTCGGGCACGAACCCACGTCCCCTGCATTGGCAGGAGGACTCTCAACCACTGCGCCACCAGGGAAGCCCTTGAAATTTTTTGATGTTTAATTGACTTCATTCTCTACTTAAAGATGGTCAGGACTAAAATCTTACCTAAATACTAATTGGCAGAATTCATTATTGTGAAGACTTTCTACTGTCTTTGAAAATGTTAAGCTTATGTGACTAGAATTTGAGATAGACAACTAGAAGGCTTTCTGAACTCAGGGTGATATAAGTAGGAAAGAGAAATCTCTGGGCAGGAGGGGGTGTCCCCACAATTTTTTCTCAGGTGTATAAGCAGTATTAGGGCAAGAAAGGGCCCACTTTACTCATCTTCCTTACATTAGTGATGTCCAGAGTGATGTACACAAAATACTCTGTTTACATTTATATTTATTTACTCCTTTTTACTATTGTATATATTTAATGATGAACATAGTACATTAAAAATTTAATTTAGGTATAAAATATATTTATATATATTTTAAATATATATATAGCATATTTACATACTTAGAAATTTTCCTGATAATAATGAATCATCCACATATTTGAAGACTCTTGCTCAGAGTCTCAGGATATGACCAGTGATGTTTTAAATACATATATAAACCGACTTGCCCTAAAACGCTTTTCATGAGTATTATAACCACTGCAAAGGCTCTAATTCAGGACCAAATCATGCCATTCTGCAAATCTGAAAAATGAGCGCTTCTTCCAGGTGGACCTGCTCGGAAAGTACAATCTTGAGAACTAAACGGGGGCTGGACTGCAGCCCCACCCACCCCTCAGCAGATACCCTTGTGCAGTGAACAAACTGCATAAATGTCCAAACGCGTGGGCCCTGTGTGTTCCACTTTCAGAGAATGTGCTCAGAGCAATCACGCCCCCTGCCTCCATCTGGCAAAACTTCTGGGCAGTAGCCCCGGCAGCCTCACAAGACGGCAGTCCCTTTGTGAATTTGCTGGATCACAATCCAGAGTCTGATTCTCAGTTTCACAGCCTCAGAAAGTTTTTTGTCAGTAATGGAGACAGATCCATTTGCTTTGACCCAAGTCACAAAGTTATAAAATTTATTATTGTGTCTCAAGAAATAATGTGTCATGAAAACCAGAATTCTCTATACAAGCACAATGAGCTCATCTCCTTATCGTAAGCAAAATTATATGGGAAGGAAAGTTATAATCACAAAGAAGGTACACCCATCAAATGAATCAAAAGCAAATGGGATCAGGTCATGACAGCAGATGTCTGCAGCTGACAGTAGAGGTGGTTATACCAATAGGACCCAAAATGCTGTAGCAACAACTATTTGGATCCCTCTCCATATTAGATGTGATCTTGCCAGGAGCTTTGCCAATACGACCAGCAGACTGAACTAAACAGCCACTGGCTAAGAGGATATTCTCCTCCCTCTCAGTGGTTGGAAAGGCACAGTTGATGCGTGTCTCCCTAATTCTCCTTTGTACATCCCTGGGTGATAAAACATGCCCTCTTTCTGACAGGCATTTTGGTTTTCTTTACATACATTATGACACTAAATTCAGCTTCAATCAGTCCTGGAGGGAAAGCTATCTCTCTCAAGATCCTATAAGTCACTGCTACTGGCCTGTGTGCTTAAAGTTTAACTTTCCAAGGAAAGTCCAATTTTTTGCAACTTCTTTGGGATGCCAAAAGGTGCCTCTAAGTTCTGAAAACAATGTGTTTTCTGGAGGCAATTAACCTCAATTAACTTTGACTGATGATGGTCAGATTCTCAGAACTCAGAGAGCCATCTCCACACCTATAGATTCCCTGGTCAACTAATGCTGGTCATGTAACAGCATCAAGAGGTGGCCCTCCTCATAACTAGGACATTTCTACCGTGCTGTCCTCTCAGAACTAAGAATGTCTGCATGGCAGACACCTCCTTCTGATAAACTTATTATTACATCTTTGGCAACTAATAGTGATGTAACAAGGGGAAAGCCATGTATTTAGACTCGACAGCAAATAAACTCCACCAGGGGAAAAATGTGACCATTCATAAAGTGTTTATACTAATAGGGCCCAGCAGAGGAAAATTATTTACTTAAAGCCCAAAACATTTCTCTGAATGATGTTTGACCTTGGTTTTGTGTCAGAGTTTAGTAGAAGAATGTATCCCTATGTGTTTTCATTTTCCCATTAATATATGCTACACTGAGAGAAAATAAATAAGTAAAAATAATTCAGGAGAGTCAATGAACTAATGTGAATTTGTTATTCATGTTTTAAAGTTGGCAACAAAAAATAACTGCCAGAAAGTACAGGGGCTCATAGATCCCCAAGGTCAGCTGTTTTCTGTAAACATAGTTTCTAGACGGTTAATAATATGTCCTTGAACCAGAGTCTTGGGCCATTGCTCTGTTTACCCATTAGATCTCCTGCAAGTGCATAAAATGTCTCTTCTCATTTTAGTGAGTGAGAATTGGCTGCCTATTCTTTATAATGATCATTTTTTACCTTGGAACAAATTGTTAAATTTGTTATTGATCATGCATGAAAATAACTATCTGGCCTGAAACCTGGAAAAATTTTTCAGACTTTACTAGCTGATGCTATTTTTGAGGGTAAAAATACCATCTATTACTTAGAGCTGTACTAAACTATTTATTCACACCTCTTCAAGAATTGTGATTTTTCAGTTTCCTATTTACACAGAAAATAGTATTTAGCTTGTTTTATGCCAAAAGCATTAGGCTAGACAGTGGGAAAAATGGAAAAGTGAATTAGACCTGGTTCCTGCCTCCAGGAACCAGACACTCTACACAGGGACAGGTGAGCCACACACATGAATGTCTACAATGTGAGGCGGTGTGAAATTGGGTCATGGAAAGAAGGACCAAGTAACCTAGGAATTCAAAGGGAGCCTCGCTTCCAGTGGGGCTGGTCAGGAAATGTTTTCAGCACAGAGGAGGAGGCATCTGAGTTGGGCATGAAGCCACGAGGCAGACTGCAGAAGGCACAGATGGGGAGATGAGGCATTGCAGCAGATGGAATGGCATGAGCAAGGACAGAAGTAGAAAAGCGCAGGGAACAAACAGTGATCCGATTTGGCTGGACCGTGTGTACTGTGGGGTGGGCGGTGCTTGGGAGGTAAAGGTAAGCTGAGGTTAAATCTTGAAGGGTTTTGAAGGCACAGTTCACGAGGAAACGCTCCTTGGTAGGCAACTGAGGGAAGATTGACCATCTTTATCAGAACGTATTTTAAAGCAATTGATCAGGCAGTGAGTGCAATGTGGGATAGACGGGGAAGAGAGGAAGGTGGGGCAGTGACAGTTGATGTATTCCGCACGGGAGATGGTTAGTGGGCTTCCCAGCAGACTGCACTGAACACAGGAAGTTTGAAGGGTGATAGGGATTTCCCTGCGTGCCAGTTTTTATTAACCTATTTTTTTCTTTCCCTTTCTGGCTACAGGAGTCAGAAAGGCCAAACGCCATCGAGGGCTTCACCAGTGCAAAATGCTAGACGTGAATTCGAGGGAGCTACAGAATTTGAAGGGGTCAGAGGTGGACACTGAAATCAAGCTGCAGAGCTAAGACTTCTAAATGCAGAAAAATAAGCCAGGCACAAACCAAGTCAATTCGGAGAAATTCGAGGGTGGGAAGAGAGTCCTGCCAAACTGCCTAGAATGGAATTTTTTAAGTTTGTGTTTTCTTTTTGATGATAATCTAAAAAAACTGTGAAAACATACTTTGGGCCTCCTTATAAATGAGGAGTGTTTCTACTCTATTTTAGTTGCTTGCATTTTCTTATTGCATTAACACCAAATCGTACTATTTTAATTTTCATGGGCTAATGCAGAGAAGGCAGAGGAGGAATTAGTATAGAAATGACATATTTATGCCAGCTGAAAGCCAAATGAAATCCTGCTGCACTAAATGAACAATGAGTTCTCAATGGTTCTACTAAAGAAATGGGGAATTGAGTCCATGATACCAAAACTAAGCAGCACTAAAGACTCAGAGACCATTGTAATAAGCAAATAAGTTTTCTTAACTCAGTTTAGAATTTGGATTTCATTAGTTTGATAATTTTCTTGATATCTAATTTGTAAATATGTTTTGATTTTATAACTCTTTGCCATCTATAACCATCATGAGCTTAAACCTAGTTACATTTGCACAAATGTAAGTACCATTATCTTAAAAAGATATCAGTTAATTCAATGAGGGGAGAATGAGTGAAAATGTTTTTTCATTAAAGTGGGCCCATGCATTACGAATGTTTGGAAAACATGCATTTTGCCTTGTTTGCTTTTATGGTAGAGGTATGGTGACTATTTGCTTAAATTGTCAAGGCCAAGAGGACACTCATATATTTATATTCTAAGAGTTAAGCTTGCCCATTTTTCAAGCTGTAAACTTCCAAATTAATATACACAATAAAAAAAATTTTATTTACCACCTATTTGTCTGTGGCAATGAACTAATATATTTACTGTGTGATTTAACCAGATAGCCCCTCCTTTCCAGGCTATAAAATAACATACCCCCTCCTTTCCAGATTTTAAGAATGTGTTTTATAGAAGAAATTCTCCAATTTTTTTCAATTTTGTCCTTATTCCATCCTGATTTTAATAGCAGGTAGAATCAGACAACATAAGATAATCTCATACATTCTTATGATACCTAAGCAGGCAAATAAAATCTGCATATCAGTCACCACTGGGATTATATTATTTTTAGCATGCTGATGCGAAGTTCAGTTTAGGGGGATTCTCTATTACATTAATTGGCTACCAGTTCTGCTCAGTGTAATTAGCACTACTATTCATATCTCAGCTCATGTGTGAATCTGGCAGCACTGTCAGCATAACACACCTGTTTTCCTACCCAGGATATCAACTGAGCAACAACTGACAGATATCCTGAATTACATTAAATACACTTAATAGTATTTCTGATATGTGTTCAAAGAAGACAGTATTGACATTTTTTCCTCATTGCTAATATCATATAAAGAAATACGTTATTTCCCATGAGATTAACAAGCTTTTAGCTAAGTTATCTTTAAACTATCTCCATGAGATATTCATCCCATTATCTCCGTTGTATAGATTTGGGAACAAGGGTCAAGATGTCCAAGGTTTTAATATTCATCAGTTTAGCACTTTCTTAAAGTGTCCTCCTTGTGAATAAACTCATAGTAAATGTTCCCAGCATGTGGTGGACAATTTAAGAATGACCAGTTTTAGGGCAGGAAAAATCCACGGGAAATACTAGGTTAGTGTTTACATGAAGACAAATGTTTAAAATAAGGCAAGTTATTCAACATACTTAGCATAAATACGGGATCCAAGTAATGCCAAACACTCACAAATTTCTAAATTAAAAAATTATAGGTTTGTATCTCATCTTTTGACTGCTAATGGTGCCCTCGCAGTCTCTTAACCAATTGCCATGCTTAGATGTCATGTCAGCTGGTCTACAGGTGAAAGGGGCATCGCATATTCAAGACTTGATACCATTTCCTCATATTTCTCTAAGCAGCCAATTTCTACTCAGCTCTATTCCTTCTTCTGGAAGCACACTCAAGTAACTGTTCTTTCCGGATCTCTCATTTGTTTTATACAAAACAATCACAGCAGTTTCCAATCAACTCACTCTGTCTGTCTATACCAACTCTGCAAGATTCAGGAACCTGCTTTCCTAATGAGGGCAGCTTATTTTCAACCACATCAATATGTCCCTAGAATCATGACGAATAATCCTAAAATCCGCCAGCTCCCTCTGCAATGTGAGTTAAGGCATCTCAGGGCCCCCTACAGCTCCAAAATGTCACAATGTCTTTTCCATCTACCTGCCTTAGTGCCAGAACATCATCATTAGTCCTAACCTTTGGGATGGAGCATTACACCCGGAACAGCCCTATTAAATTGTAAACTGTGAAGGCAACATATTACTCCATTGATTATTAAGCAGAGGTGTGCAACAGAACCATTTGGAGGAGCTTTTCAAAATATATATACTCAGCTTAGCCCTCCAGAAGGTGTTGCTCAGAAGGTGGGTCCAGGAGGAAAGCCATGTTGAGAAAGCACACTGGGCCACTCTGATGTTCACCCCAGATTCAGATCTACTGCAGTAATTCCTCATTAAGCATCCAAACCTAATAGAAAAGGTTCATCTTTTTTGTGTCGTGAAAAAATAAGATAAGAAATAGGGAAGTTTGATGGTGAGATGGCAGCTAGGAAAGGAAAAGTAGGCCAGAATGTTTTGCTTCAGGGAAAAAAAATCTGGGCCTCCAGGGGACAACATGAAGAAACTGGCCCCCGGAAGGAGCGTGGGGGATTGGGAGAGGTAAACGGAAGAAAAGTTTTGAAACTACTTCCTAATTTAACCAGAGACAGACTCCAGTATTGAAATTTCCAGCCTTAAGTTCTCTGTAACTGTGATAAACAGTTGGTGGTTCCTTAAAAAGTTAAACATAAGATTACCAAATGGCACAGCAATTCTATTCCTAGATATACACCCACAAGAATTGAGAACAGGTGTTCAAACAAATACTTATACATGAATGTTCAGAGCAGCACCATCCATGGGATCCAAAGGGTAGAAAAAAACCAAGATGCCCATCAACCAATGAATGCATAAATAAATACGGTATATCCATACAACAGAACATTATTCAGCCATAAAAAGCCATGGAGTATGATACCTGCTACAATATGGATGAACCCTAAAAACATTATGCTGGGTAAAAGAAGCCAGACCCAAAAGGCTACATATTGTATGATTCCATCCACATGAAATGTCCATTACTACCCAATCCACAGGGACAGAAAGCAGGTTAATAGCTGCAAGGAGCTGGGGAAGGGGGCAGGCATCCACGGAAATGGGAAGTGATGCTAATGGGTACAGGGTTTCCTTTGGGGGTGATGAAAAAGTTCTAGAACTAGATGGTGGTGATGGTTGTACAACACTGTGAATATACTTAATGCCACTGAATTGTACACTTTAAAATGGTTAAATAGGTCAATTTTATGACATGTGGATTTTAACACAGTGTTATTAAGTGCTTTAGAAGTAGGCTTTCTTTATTCAAACTCTGCCACCTCCTACAGGAACTCTGAAGAAATGCACTCGTCGGTGAGCTTCCCATGGATCTGGCGGTGCTTCTGCCGTCCTTTGCCGCCTCCTACGTTGAATTCACAGAAAGTGTTGAGCAGGTGTGAACAGGAAAAACTGGTCAAGTAAAGCATCTCAAGTTACCCTGTGCCTTAGGTGAGGAGATGAGTAGAGGAACGTGACAAGAACATTAGAACAAGTGTGGGTCCCTAAATGTCACTGGGCTTTAGGTCACTAAACCTCACCCACTCTCTGGAAATTGCATAGATTGGCAGGCGATGACTACAGTATGTGCCCTGAAATTTAAATCCAACCCAACAGAAGGGAGGATTCCAAAGCAGACAAAATGCCAAAGAAAATTCCCATCGAGGCAGGCACTGTCTACATCCTTACAGGGTCAGCAAGGAAACAAAAGTGCTGTGACTCCTTTATGCTGCCTAGCTCTGCCTTATTCCACATCTACAAAGCAGAAATGTGAGAAATGAAGCTATTTTCTGGGGAATTTGGAGAATTCCCTAACTACCTAATTACTGGCCTCCAAAGTATTCAGCTATGAGACTTGAACAGTGGAGGAAAATATGTTTCTCTAGGGGGAATTCATCTTCTGATTATAGATATAGACAGTCCCTCATGCCACTTCTCTGTGGCTGCTCTCTCTGGGTTTACAGTCACCAGGTCTTCGATTCATAGCGCATCACAATTGATTATCTTTGTTCCCAGTTTAGATAACTTAGATAAGCAGAATGCATTGCCTAAGTACACACACGAGTAGACATAAGCAAAAGGAAAGAGGAGAAATCTGTAGGTAGAATTCAAGTTTTCTAAATATATTTTAAGAGAGTGTTGGATGAAAGGTCATTCAACAACATGTTTACAAAGGCTGCTTTAGGGTGACAGGATATTGGTAATACGTGGCTATTTTTCCTTTCTTTTTTTTAAATGTATTCCTCTATTTCTGAATTTTCTGCAGTAGTTACATATTTATTATTTTTAATGTTATAAAAGAAAAAGTACCATTTTATTTTTGGCCTAATGTTAAGTAAAAGTATGTGCACAGGCAAGCTCAAGCAGATTATAGTTTGTAAAGGCCTTTTCCCACCAAAAGGAACCAGCTCATTCTACGTCTATGGCATGAAATATGCCAAATAAACCTGGAACGTTTTGTCCAACTAGAAAGCAAGAAAACTATTAAAGACTATCACAATTGTCAAAAGGGCCCAGGAGCCAACTTGAAAAGCATTCCACAGCAAAAGATGGAACAATTTGAACATTAATATTAACTATAACCTCAATGAATTAAAACATATCATATATTAAAATAATTACTCATTGGCTACCTTTGGCAAATGCTAGGGAATGAATTCAATACTCTGAAAACTGGTAAACAAAAAGAAAGAATCAAGCATTTATCTTATCTTACATTTTTCTTTCTTTTTTTTCTTTTTTTTTTTTGGTTGCATGGCCTGTGGGATCTTAGTTCCCCAACTAGGAATTGAACCAGGCCCATGGCAGTGAAAGTGCGGAGTCCTAACCACTGGACCTCCAGGGAATTCCTATCTTGCCTTTCCTATACTAAGTTTACTTGAGGATAACCAAACAGTTGATGAGGGAAAATATTTATTTTTAGAATCATTCCAGCTTATAAATTAGGTAGGAATTTGGAATTAAATTATCATTAGTTTGCAAGCCTGATAAACTAGAGTGAATGCAGGAAATTATCATTAATGGCTACTAATATCACCAAAAGAGGTATAACCAGATATGTGCCCCCTACCACAAGTAGACACCACCACCTATAAAGAAAAGTCTCTAGATCTAACTTTCAGTTTCTAATAAATATAGGGGAAAGGGCATTTCATTGAACAATAAACTTGAGGGTGCCATCAGCAAAATCAAAAATGTGGAAAACTATACAGAACAAACAACTTAGCTTCTTCAATGAATATATACAAGGGAAAAAAATTAGATGAGAAGGGGAGAGCCTAAAAATTAAAAGAAGTTAAGAGTCATATCAACCAACTGCAATGCAACCAATTCTTATTTGAATTCTGATTTGAATAACTGTAAAAAAAATTTATGCAATCTGGAAAATGTGGCCACCGAGTAGCTATTTGATGATATTAAGGAACTATTATTAATCTTTTAGTTATGAAATGTGATTATGGTGTTTTAAAAGAGTTCTCACCTTTTAGAGATACATACTGAAATATTATAAACAGAATGATTTGATGTCTTGGAGTTGCTTCAAAATGATCCATCTGCAGTTGGCAGCAGGACTTGCCATGAGTTGAAAATTGATCAAGACAGGTGATAGGAATATGGGTCTTCTCTGTACTAATTCTTCTTCCATTTGTGTAAAAATAATAAAAAGTCCAAAATCCCAAATCATCTACGAATATCCCCAAACTATCCACCTAAGATTTAAAAGTATCTTTTTCCTCTGGCTGAATATTAAGGCTTAGAAAGAAACACCTGACTATTTTATAGCTAAATAGAGAGACATCACAGGACTGGAGGAGAGGTGGCCAGGTTGAGCTTGGCACTGCTGAGCAGGCCAGTGGAACTTACATTTCAGTCCATGTCTTTAAAGGGCTAAGTTTTCAGAGTGAGTTCAACATTAATTTTCTGATCAACCTAGGGGCAGTGATGTGAAGCTTCTGTTTCATCCTTCTACTTCTTAACACAAATACCTCATGGAATTTCATAACCAAGAGTTGGAAAATGGGGGAATATTGTTTCAAAGGATCTTGGCAGAATTTCTCATAGAAACAGAACTGTCTTTTGTTAAGCAAAGTACCTTGATGAGCCATTTAGGTAGAACAATGGTGATAATCTAGAAGAACAGAGTAAAAGAGAGAAATAAATGTCTTTTTATATTTTTGTTAAAATGAAGAGCCTCTGAGGGGTGAGTGGCCTCAAAAGAAAGAAGGGGGGATGCGTGGACGGGGAAGGAACCCAGCATTCTGGAGCAAAGTCTTTTTAAGGAAAAAAGATGGCCCACGAAGAACTCATCAGTGCTAGCCATGACTGTTGGGCTATTTATAACAGAGATGGCTAAATTTCAATTTTGAAGTATCTGTGGTGCTGTTAGGTGATGTGACCCCCCAGTCCTCCATTATTGCCAAACCGTAAGTAAAAGCAACTGCCCACACAGCCATATGTGGGTAGTTATTGGAAGAGAACCAAAGGCAAGGCAGTTGCTGTTTATGTTGAGTTGATGTGGGCGGAAGGAGGAGACAACCAAAGAAGAGGAGCTGTGTGTTCAGTGGAATCAGAGAAACACATCGCTGCGGGTATGGATGCCCCTCAAGCATTCTCAGATATGGGGCCGGGAGATAGGAAACCTAGGAGTAAAGGCTTGAGACAGTTCATTTGACTCTTAAAAGAAAACATCAATATATAATAAAGGATGACTCCACAGGCTAGAAGATTTGGGGATATCTACGATGCTAACACTGGGAGAACAGTTAGAAGACAATTCAGACCACCAAGCTCTGTAATCCTATGATGTTATTTCTGGGAAAGAAATAACAGAGATCCCAGAGATCACCCAGAACGGCAATTTTGAATTTGGTCCACAAAGCTCCTTGTTTCTCAGAGGTGGCTCAGGGGCTTCCAGAAGGGGCATGGATTAGGGTCCAAAATCCTTGATTAATCCAGAAAAGTTTATTCTATATTACTTATTAGGATTCCACTTTGGATCTTATTTTTTTTAATGATTTTTGCTGCTAAAAAGAAAAAAAAAAGGCATTGATATTATCTAACCACCTCATGTTACAGAAAGGCAGAGAATTTAAAAAATGCTAAGGAACTTGCCTACCATCACATAGCAGAGCAGATATTAGAATCCAGTTCTTCTGATTCCCAGTCCACTCTGTCCTCCTCTTGACTGAGAAGCTAACAAAGGTGCCAATGGAAAATAGATGTACAGTCAAGGCTGGACTGGCCTCCGCAGCTTTATGGGTTCTCGGCATCACATAGAAGTCACTGTAGGCCAGGTATCAGGAGTCTTCTCCACGGCATAAACCAGGTGGTGAAGAAAGGCTTGCTTACAGGTTAGAGGAGACCGTTGCCCTCTCTCTTCCTGCAGCAAATATCCATCTAATTCTGTTTTGAGGCCTTGCAGAAAGCCCGAGGCTGTGAGAGAAGTCCCAGCTTCATCTATCTGTCTGTTTTGTTCCCACTCTGAGAGACAGTCTGAGCTGCCTTCCCTTGCATTGCCCTAATTTTTTTTCCTCCCAGTTTTTTTTGAGATATAATTGACATACAACATTGTATAAGTTTAAGACGTACAGCATGACTTGACCCTAATCTGTTTCTAACAGAGTCAACTACCATCTCTCCACCAAATTCTATCTCGAAAGCCAAAGATGAAATTTCAGGAAAGGCTCAGGCATAATGGAAGGAAGACAAAATTGAGAAAGAAAACTCCCAGGTCGAAAAGACAGTTCTACCAATTAGCTGTGTAGCCAGAGGTAAATTAATTAACTCTTCATCTGTAAAATGATTCTAATAATACTTACTTCATAGGGGTATTGCATAAGGATTAAATGAAGTAAGCCACTTAAAACATCTACCCCAGGACATCTTAGTCATTCAGCAAATATTGGTTGGATTTTTTTTCACATTTTAATTCAACCTCACAAAGAAGCACTACAGTACTCTCTTGGCATTCTGTCCTTGGTACACATCAAAGGCAAGAGGACCAGGGGCAGCCAGAAAGGTCTTGAAGACATATTTCTTGTCTATGACTGAATTCTGGATGTTTTTCCTAGGACATGTCCACAGTAAAAACCAAAGTTGTTTCCCTCCAGAACATATGATCTATAAAAAAATGGCAGAACTTTCTATGTGGTCACAGTTGACTGTCTGCCCAGGCCACTCTTCCCCTGGTGGTCTCTTGGGACTCAGGGAAAATGCTGGCATCTCAGAATATATTTTAGTCTGCTGGTTCAAGTTTGTCGAGGGAGTCAGGCACTCATCGGGTGAATCCAACCAAGTCTGAAGGAAACTCAGCTCCCTCCATTCACACAAGACATTTTAGATCAGTGGGCCTTCAACCCCCCATGGCAGCAGCAACTCCATCCTCTCATCCTTCCCTTCCGCCTTCCCAGGCCCCGTTACAGGGTTCTTCCTCAACTACACGTGCTCAGTTAGTTCACATACCTAATTTAAATAGTAGCCATAAATCCCCTACCGTGGAAGAACTGCCCCATCCCCCTGTGACGCACACACAATAGCCCACTTGTCTCGTGTGTAGCCATTCTGTAACCTTATACACAGTCCCCTGTCCTGCTTGCAGATGACAGTCATCCTTTCTAATCACAAACTCACTGTTTTGAATAAACTAAAGGCCTGATTTGAATAGTTTTTCTAGAGTTTCACCTAACTTGCAACACTCAAAGCAGCTTCAATTTATAAGCATAAGCTCAAGAGAAAAAAATTGCACAAAAGTTGAGACACAATGATTACATCCATCAGCCAGTGTCACAATAATGCTAAGTCACAAACCAAGGAGAACTCAGTGACCACACCACAAGGCTCTTCCCCAGGCTGGAAGTCAGGTGGGACAACTTTATTCCACAAGTGCTCATCCTGGGTCCCTGGCTGAGGAGGCGGCAGCCCTTATCGGGGAAGAAGCCAGAGACTCCCAGAGGTTCACGGGGACACACACGAGGTATCTAAAGGCCCAGAATCAGAACTCACACACTGTCATTTCCTACTATATTCCTTTAGCCAAAGCAGGTCACAATGCCAAGTCCACAGCAGTAGGGTAGGAAGTAGATTCCTCCAATGGAGGTATTCAGGGGTAAGAGAATGAACATGTGCTGAACGATGGTCTAACCCACAACACCTATGTACATGCCAGCTCTTTATTCCCTGCATGCTCAATATTCCCTGCATCTCAATATTAGTGTCTTCCTTGCCCAGATTTAGAAGTCAGATAACACAACACTTCTACAAATCAGGAAGTTGCCTATCACAACAAAACCTGCATGAGGTCTAATCACTGTTGCCTACTCAGCATTAGGTAAGAGAATTGGACTAAGCCTCTCTGCTAGCTGTGTGCATCAATCACTAGAAATAAATGTATGTAAAATGATGTGTAGTTTAAACACACACACTCACAAATCACAGACATTTTTGCAAACTCGCCAGTGCCACGGGGAACCTCCAGCCTGCGGTCTGGCCTTTCATGTGGAGTTTCACTTGAGTATTTACTTTGGAATTTGATAAACACAGCTATTCACAGGGCCATCTACCACAGAAACACAGAACTTCTTCTATAGGAAAATCCCCTATTCATCCTGTAAGCTAAATCCCTGCCGTTTCCTAAAGATCCCACAGAATGGTTGTACGCATGGCATGTAATTTGGAATGGGGGTAATCATTCATTTTGCACAGCTCTTCTTTTGCTTCCTTCCTTCCATCATTGTATTTTACTTTAAAACTTAAAAATACAAGAGATAGGGAAAATATGGTCTCACTTGAACGACTGAAAAGTTGGAGTGGTCAGGGAGGAAGATCTGGCTAGGGCTGGTCTTTTGTAACTTTTTCTGCTTTTGCTACCAAATTACATCTTAAGGTCTAGAAAAAAGAATGGGGCTTCCCTGGTGGCACAGTGGTTGAGAGTCCGCCTGCTGATGCAGGGGACACTGGTTCGTGCCCTGGTCCGGGAAGATCCCACACGCCGCGGAGCGGATAGGCCCGTGAGCCATGGCCGCTGTGTCTGTGCATCCGGAGCCTGTGCTCCGCAACGGGAGAGGCCACAACAGTGAGAGGCCCGCGTACCACACACAAAAAAAATAATAAATAAAATAAAATATTTTTAAAATTTTAAAAATTAAAAAAAAAAAAAGAATGAGCAACAGGCTGACCCAGAATTAACCTCAGAACTTGCCTATTATTTAACTTTTTGTTGTAATGTTGAAGGAGAACAACCATGTCTGTCCCCTTCCTATGTGCTCAGAATTTAAACTAAGAGAGATTTAGCAGGAGACCTGATAGGAAGTGGAACACCAATCTGGAAGTCCCAGAAGAGACCACACAAAGTATTAGAAAGTGCCCCAGCTCTGTAATCAGACAGATGCTGCTTTCCATCCAGACTCTGTTCCTTCCTTTGCCATCAGGCAAAATTGCTTAATGAAACGCTGTTTAAGTTACTTTTTGCTGCATAACAAACCACCTCAAAACTCAGTGGTTTAAAATGACAACCATCTGACCATAGTCACAGTTTTGTGGGTCCAGAATTAGAGCTGTGCACGGCAGGGACAGACGGTCTCTGCACCACAATGTCTGTGGCCTCAGATAGGGTAGCACAGAGGGCTGGGACTGATTGGGATGATCCAACTCTGGACACAGGCTGGGGCCTGGATTCTGGCTTTGGTTAGTCTTTTTGGTTCTTCTCCAAATAGAATCTAATGGGGCTGGAATGTCCAAGATAACTTCTGGGCTGAGATGGCTAGAAAATTGGTGTTGGCCAAGTATGCCTGTCTGTCTGTCTGTCACCCTTCCTCTCTCTCCTCCTCCTCCTCTTCCTCCTCTTTCTTTCTCTTCTCTCTTTGTCCCTTTCTCCTTCCTCCTCCCTCTCCCCCCCAGCCAGGTAGCCTCTCCACATGGCTGACTTGGGCTTACTCAAAGCATGACAGTCTCAGAGTACTTGAACTTCTTACATGGCAGCTAGAACAAAAGCAAAAGCTATCAGGTCTCTTAAGGTTTAGACCCAGAGCAGGCAATGTCACTTCCACCACACACTATTGGTCAAACCAGTCTCAAAGGCCAATTCACATTCAAGGTAGGGTAGAACAATACCTAACCTCTTGATGGAAGGGTGGCAAAGAATTTGCAGCTATTTTTAATCCACCACAGACTCAATTTCCTCATTTGTGAAATAAAGGCAACAACCATAGAAACAAGTTGTTCTGAAATGAAAATACGACTGTTTTGTAGATGAAATGTTTGTAAAATATTCCACATTTAGGTAGCATTTCAAATGGTAGCCTTTATTACCAAGAGAGTTTGTTTGGACAAGAGAACATCTAAAACTCCCAAGATCAGATGTTGGTCTTACTGATGTGAAGAAATGAGAGAACAAAGCTTTCTAGAGATGTAAACATATATCCAAGATATAATATAATGTATAATAAATGATCCCCATTCTGTTGTTTCCTTCTGATTTGTTCCTATTATTATTAGCCTTCTATTGTTTTCATGGCTCAGATGAATCTAATATCCATTTCTTAAGGTGGAACAGGAAACCACTATGGTGGAATTGTACTATAATCTGGAGCTGGGGGCGGGGGGACAGATGAGGAATATACTGATGGTGAGAGCTGATGCTTAGGAAGAAGTCCTGTTGTTGGAAATTGCCCATGTATGCCAAGCCTTCTTCTACAGTCATACAAAGGACAAAGAGAAGAACTGACCTCCTGCAGAGATAGACTCTCCCCTGGGCTGTGGACCAGGCACTGCAGAGCAGAGAACAGGAGTCTTAGAGAAGAGAACTTGAGCTGAAATCCCAGCTCTGACACTTGCCACAGAAGACAAGTTCCTGTATCGCCATTTCTTTAATACAGGGGTACACAGTATGCGGTATGGTACACCACATACCAAAGTTCCCTCTTTCAGGACCTAGCCATGTCAGTGGACACAATCACTGAATGCCCCAGACTTTGCATGCATTCTCTACTTTAAACTTCCCGTCCCCCTAAGTGCATTCATACGGATAGCACGGGTGGCTTTTGTTTTGGGTTGGAGAATTAACTCATTTAGCCTGGAGGTGACTTGAGAAATCTGAGCCTCCAGGGAGGAAGGCACAGCCAGGGGTCCTGGGACCCCTCGAGAAGGTGGGAGCTCTCCTTTTGCTACAAAGAGCCTCTCCTGAACATTTGGTTTCCTGCCTCTCACCAAGGCGATGGGATGGTCTCACGAGACACTGGTGTCTATTTCTCCCCCTCCATTTCCTCAAACCATTTCCATTTGGCCTCTAGCTCCAACAGTCCATCAGAACATCTCTCTCTAACGCCACCAATGACACACACGTTCATAAAGAAAACAGATGTTCTTGCTTTCATCCCCCTTGACCTTGTGCAGCAGCATTTGGCACGGTTGGCTTCTCCCTCCTTTTTAAAACACTCTTTCCTTCAGTCCAAGTGACCACTGTTATTATTCATACCAACAACTCCACCTCATTCTCCTCACAGGTTCACCCTCCTCTACCTGACAAATTTTACAGTCCCTCCAAACCTGGTTCTGTGTCCTCTCCTCTTCTCACTACGTACTCCTTGTCTCCAGCCTTCCCATCCATAACTCTCCCACAATAGCCTGCTAATGGCACAAGCACAGACATCTCTAGCCCAGACCACACTTATGAACAATTCCTGATAGGTCTCTCAAAGGCACTTGAAACCCCAAATGTCCAAAGCTGAATCCATGATCCTTCCCCCACAAAGCATGGTCTTCCTCTAGGACATCATTTCTCCATTTATGAAACCACCAACTGTATAGTTTCTCAAGCTGGGAAAACTAAGTCATCCTTGATAGATCTCATGATTTCCAAGCTATCAATTTTATCTCTGGATTTTTTTATCTGTCAACTTCTCTCTATCTCTACTAAATCTCACCAAGACTAATGCAATAGAATAGTAGCTATTGTATTTCAATCAGTATTTTTAAAACTGAAAACCATTAGTAGACTGTGAAATAAATATAGTAGATGGCAAACAGTACATTTTTAATGAGATAGACTACTCTAGATAAAACAAAAATATGAGAATGCATCCCCACAAAGAGGGTAAGTCGTCTCTTAACACTTAACTTCTGGAGTGTGTGTGTGTGTGTGTGATGTATACTAGATCACAATGTAAAATGTATTTTTAAAATGTATAAAGAAATTAACAAGGGATCACCTGCAAAAACTGTTTGACAGCCACTGACACAATCCATTCTGGCCTTCCTGCAAAATATTCTCTACAAGCCAACCAGAGTAATTCTTTCAAAACACAAATCTGGGGCTTCCCTGGTGGTGCAGTGGTTGAGAGTCCATCTGCCGATGCAGGGGACACGGGGTCGTGCCCTGGTCCGGGAAGATCCCACATGCCGCGGAGCGGCTGGGCCCGTGAGCCGTGGCCGCTGAGCCTGCGCGTCCGGAGCCTGTGCTCTGCAACGGGAGAGCCCACAGCAGTGAGAGGCCCGCGTACCGCAAAAAAAAAAAAAAAAAAAAAACACAAATCTGATGTCAGCTTCTCCTACCACCAACCACCAAGGAAGGTCACCCTCCAGCCCCAACCCAATCTGGAATACATTCGCCTCTTCTTCTGTGTTCCAGTTTCATGGGTCTTCTTCCAGCTCCTTCTGATTTCCACGTTCCCTCCTATCACAGGAAAACTTCATAAGCTGTTTACTTTGCCTGTTTCCTTCCCTTGATTACCTGGTTAGCACCTACTATGCACCTGCCCTTATACACTAGAACACATTTGCCCTTTTACATGTTTTTATGAAAGTTTGGTCTTTGGACATCTTCCTCACTAAACTTGTAGGTCAGTGATATCAAGGACTATGCTTTTACTCATCGTTATATCCCCAGAACCTACCTTATAATAATATAATAAATTAAGATTTATTAATATTATAAAGCTGGATGTGAATGCCAGGGCTGATACTAATTAGTTGTGTGAGACCAAGTTATTATCTTCACTGAGATTCGGTTTCCTAATCTGTGAGATAGGGATGATAACACCTTTCTGGGTTACTGTGAGAATTAAATATGTCTAAAGTACCCTGCATGTACTAATGCTTAAATTATTGTTTGATAAAATGAATCCATAATGTAATTTCCCAAAGGATCCAGTTTCCCTGGTACTAAGATAATCAATCTTAGTGTTCATCAGCTTCTACCTTTAATTTTAACCTACCTCCTCAACTTGGGTTGGTTAGTGTGAGTTGTTCACTGTTTCTTTTTAGATAGGGCAGCCAAATCCAAGTAGACGCATTGGATTGGCTAGCTCAGTAGCTCCCAAGCTTTTGCTAAATTCACAAGCAACACCACACAGATTAACACTGATTTGACCTTTACTTACATCATTTTTCCTCCTCAGATCATAATTTCCTTGAAGCAGGGTCCATGGGCTCCGTTTTGTACATATTTTACAATTTCCCCAGCAGGAGGATGAAAGGCAGCCTGGCATATTAGAAAAAGTGTAAGTTTGGTACTAAATGGCCCCTTCATTTTACCATTTATTAGCTGGTGGCCCTCAGCTGGTCTCTTAAATCTCTGTAAGGAAGTGGTTCCCAAACATGGCTGCACATTGGAAACACCTGCCATTTGTGTTTGTCGTTTTTTGGGTTGTTTTTGTTTTTGTTTTTTTTGCTGCATTGGGTCTGTTGCTGCGCGCGGGCTTTTTCTAGTTGCAGAGAGCAGGTGCTACTCTTCATTGAGGTGTGCAGGCTTCTCACTGCAGTGGCTCCTCTTGTTGCAGATCACGGGTTCTAGGCATGCAGGCTCGGTAGTTGTGGCGCACGGGCTTAGTTGCTCTGCGGCATGTGGGATCTTCCCGGACCAGGGTTCAAACCCATGTCCCCTGCATTGGCAGGTTGATTCTTAACCACTGCGCCACCAGGGAAGTCCTGTGTTAGTGTTTTTAAAAAATACTAATGCCTAGCTTTTATCCCCAGGCATTCTGATGTACTAGGTATGGGTTGCTGCCTAAGCACTGGGATTTCTGAAAGTCCCCCAAGGGATTCTACAGCTAAGTTTGGAAATCACTGCTCTAAACTACAAACTCCCTCATCTATAAAACAGTGGTGAAAACTGTCCCAATTATAAACAGTTAATGAGACATTTTAACAAGATCAAAGATGGTAAAGGGTTTGGCATAAGTGCTCTGAGAATAACAGTTATCCTTGTTAGCTGGTGGTGATGGAAGTCGTGAGGCATCAGACGATGAAGATTCACGAGGACTCTCCCAGCCTAGCTAGCTATGTAGCATATTTAGATCCCTTTAAATGTCAGCCCATTTTCTATTTCTATGCATCTGGAACTTTTTCTGACTTGTAGAAAGCACCTCATTGCAGAGGCATCTTTTGTTTGGATTTACCTGCAAGTGACATGCACACTAGACTTTCTCACCTCGTGTAGCAATGAGACAACACGTCCTATGAGTCTAATAACTAACTAAATAACTAACCAGAAAAACTTTTGTGGGGCCTTCAAATTTTACAGGGCTAAGTTAAACACGTGAGGAGAAAATTTTGGTATCAAGTTGCATCAGAGCCTTTGAAACTATTTCGGGTCAGCTACACAGCAGAAGTTTGGGCCTGGCAGAGAGCCCTAAAACTGAGCCAAAAATAAACCAAAGACCATTATAAAAATGTTGTAAGTGCCAAATGCATGAGATGCTAAAACTGCAACATAATGGAGTAAAAATTTACAAAAGAGGCTTTCCAATGGTGGTACTGAGTGTCCCAACCCAGAGGAAGAAAGTTTGGGGGAGAAATGTGGAGAGTGAACCCAGCTCTTGGAAATTAGCCTCGCGGAAAGTGATGACTGCCCCCATCCAGGCTATTCACAATTTATTACCCATCAGGCGTCAAGAGCATTGCTTTTTTTTCCCCCTATGAGAGAGCATAGGCTGAATAGTCAGGATACAGGAAGAGTTTTCATAAAAATTAATTGGGCCACTCAGCTTTTCCTCGTATTCAGCAAATGCTCCTCCACTTGCCCTTCTCCTGGCCTGGACACGCTCTTCCTGCTCTTCTCTCATATCCAGCCGGCCATTCCACAATGCACTCGGGCACATCCACTTGTTATTTATGGTCTTACCTTCCTGAGCTCCAGAAGAGGTGGTGATTTATTCTCGGTACAGGCCTGTGGTGGAGGTTTTCCGGAAGGGTAGCAGCAAGCACTGGGCTTCTTCCTCCTGGCTCTGCCCCGCCTGCCACACTCAGCCTGCACTGCCCAGTCCATCCCCCCGCTCCTTTCCCCCAATTAGGAACTGCTACCAATTGTACATGGACAGATTTATGCATGGCTGGGGACCAGCTAGTCTCCCACTGGTTGTCTAAAAGAAGAGCATGTTCTGTGTCAAAAATCCTTTGCATGGAGTCCAACTGTTTTCTTGGAAATAGCTTCTTTGACCCAGGCCCATACTTTTTTTTTTAGGTTTGAATTTTATGGGCCTGATGCAAAGTCTGTCAACATTTTCTTTGTGAGACTTATTCAGGATACAGCATATTTTTGAATTGTGCAAAAGTTTGGGGATATTTCTGTCATCCAGTGCCAAGAGAATGTACTGGAAAAGAAGAGGGCGGGAGAGGCAGAGGAGTAGGCTTAATGACCACTTACTAAGGGATTTTTGAACACCAAGGCAGAAGTGATATTCTAGTAAATTTTTGAAGTAGCTTGATATTAAAACAGCAGATCCTCTAGTGTTGTCCTTGTTCAGGTGACCCCAAGCCTCCCACCCACCCCCACCTTGGTGAGGCCATCCGGACTGCTAAGATCCAGAGAATGGCTTAATTGGCCCAGAGCTGTGCCATTTCTTCCCATATGACCCCTGGCTGAGAAGATCAAGGTGAAGAAAAGGGTCGGCCACACAACTGTGCATCAGACCCCAACCTTAATTTTCCCTAAAGATTTACCTTTCTCACATATGTTACAATGTACCTTTGGATGCGCTAACAATAGGGTGGGCAGTGACCGTGACTGATTTCAGATGGGTGAGGACTATTTTAATCTATTCACTCAATGGAGAACTATATGGTCTTGATATGCGTGTGATACCCCCTTATGCAGAAATTCAAATCAAGTGATTTGCTCTCTGAAAATAGCAAGTTGATGAGCATGGATAGGAAACAAAATATGAAAAATTAAGGGTTGCTCATATTGTCATTCCTTAAAACTCCATCGGATGTTTTATCAACATGCAATGTTTAAGAAAAGCCCAAACATGTCACGCAGGCCCACAGCTTCTTGATGTTATCAGCAGAGATCTAGAAGTCTGTGCAATGAAATAGTGAAGAAGTTTTTTCTTCCATGTCCCATCCCTTCCCCATGTTCCCTTTTCCCGTCTTCCTTGTCTCCGGGGGTTATTGCCTCCTCTGCAACAGTAACCTTCTCTGTAATCATAAGGAACTTTACATTTCATTATTAATTTTATTCTTACCTTTGGAACTCCACTCTCATTCTTCTTTTCATGTCACCTATCCCACTCTACCCTAATTGGGTTATTAAGATTGCTGCCTGGGGTCCTCCCTGGTGGCGCAGTGGTTAAGAATCTGCCTGCCAATGCAGGGGACACGGGTTCGAGCCATAGTCCAGGAAGATCCCACATGCCGCAGAGCAACTAAGCCCGTGCGCCACAAGTACTGAGACTGCGCTCTAGAGCCTGTGAGCCACAACTACTGAAGCCCGTGCGCCTAGAGCCAGTGCTCTGCAACAAAAGAAGTCCACGCACTGCAACGAAGAGTATCCCCCGCTCGCCACAACTAGAGAAAGCCCGCGTGCAGCAACGAAGACCCAACACAGCCAAAAATAAATAAATAAATTTATATTTTTTTTAAAAAGATTGCTGCCTGGCCTTCTGCACCTTCCCTGAGATACCCAAGCTTTCCCCTCTCTAGGCCTTTCCTGACCCCTTGCCACTCCATCAGAGCATACCACTCCCAACTACTGATTTTAAATTGTTCCAGTCAGAGTAATTTCATTAAGATCAGAGGTGGGTGCACATGTCTACGTATATGTATGCACACTTATATGTGCATGAGTAAATAATATTCTGTTGTTTAAATATTCAATAATACTTCTGGTTTCCAGTTTTGTGTGTAAGGAGCTTGGACGTTACCATTCCATCTGAACAACAAGTAAAAGTTGAACAGACTGAAAAATCAACACTCTTCTTGGATTCACAAGAGAAAGGAAGACACAAGCAAACCACTGCCCCCAAGACTGGAGAGACAGACATGTGAATAGAGTGTCAGGACCTAGTTTATGTGCTTTATACATAGTAGCTCACTTGATCTCTCAGACCTAGTGAAGTAGGTGTTATCATCCCCAATTTAGAGATGGGGAAACAGACACAGAGGTATTCAAATACTTTCCCCATAGCAACGCAACTAGCAAAGTAGATGAGTCAAGTTTTGAGCTCATGCAATCTAGCTCCAGAGTCTGTCTTAACTATTATACTTGACTACCTCTTTAGAGTCTAGGACAATTTCCAAATTGGTGCACAGAGCATGGAAGATATATTTCTAGACAATTCAAATCACACCCTTTGGCAGAGGTGTCTTATTCCCTTAAAACACACAATGATTTTGGTGTGCTTCATATTGCGTCTATATGTAATTCTTTGGGGTCAATTTGGTACCCTGAACCACAGAACCCATTATCAAAGAGAAGGCATAGGGACTTCCCTGGTGGTCCTCTGGTTAAGAAACCGCCTTCCAATGCAGGGGACACGGGTTCAATCCCTGGTCGGGGAACTAAGATCCCACATGCCGCGGGGCAACTAAGTCCTTGAGCCACAACTAGCGAGCCCGAGTGCCACAACTACAGAACCCACCCTCTCTGGAGCCCGCATGCCACAACGAAGAGCCCACCCACCGCAACTAAGACCTGATGCAGCCAAAAATAAATAAATAATATTTTTTTTTTTTAAAAAAGAGAAGGCATGGGCTTCCCTGGTGGCGCAGTGGTTGAGAATCCGCCTGCCGATGCGGGAGACACGGGTTCGTGCCCCAGTCCGGGAAGATCCCACATGCCTCGGAGCGCGGCTAAGCCCGTGAGCCATGGCCGCTAGGCCTGTGCGTCCGGAGCCTGTGCTCCGCAACGGGAGAGGCCACAACAGTGAGAGGCCCGCATACCGCAAAAAAAAAAAAATAAAATAAAATAAAATAAATAAAAATAAAAAGAGAAGGCATAAACCTCTTAAATGGTATGTCAAACTGAGGTATTGCTTACCTGGTGTGGTAGAATGATTCACACTAACTTTGAGACCCTGTAGCAATAGTAGTAGTAATAGTAGCAGCAGCAGCAGCAGTAGTAGAAATACAAACACTACCACTACTACTACTGCTAACAACAATAGTAGCAAAGTCATAATAGCACTTTGTTGATCAATTATTACTTACCAACCATCTTGCTTAGTGTTTTCATATTCATCATATTTTTTAATCCTCACCAAACCCTCTAAAATAGGTATTATTATCCTCATTTTACTGGTGAAGAAACTAAGACTGATAAAAAGGATTAGTAAATTCTGTAAGATCACGGAGGAGTAAAAGGATGAGGTTTGAACCCAAGTCTTAGCCCCAGGCTGCATGACCCTTTATTGCCAATTTAATCTTCTGATAAGTTTGTTCACCAGTAAAATGAGAGAAGTTGAATTCCAAGATGGCTTCTAGCTCCACACTGAAAGGATTGAATGCCGTTGAAGAGATATAAAATTGGGTCTCAGTAGAAAAGTAAATAGAGGTGGGATAATTTGAATAGATAAAGAAGAGACTAAAGATAATCTAGTTTCGTGGAAAGGATATAAAGCATTTCTGCCCAAAAAAACCTCACCTCTGGACACTTAGGAACTCAGATGTCAAGCTGACCAAAGGCTAGAGTAGTAGCCAGACTCTAAATCAGAGAATAGATTCTCAGAAAGCTGACTATGGAGGAAACAGCATGATGTTGGAAGTTAAGGTTTACCAAACATTTGGGCTCTGTACCAATATTTACTCACAATTTCTTCTGTATATAAATTTATTTTAATAAAACATATGAGCCGGATTTGAGAAAAATATCATGTAGAAGAGGTTTAAATAATATGCAGATAAGGCAAAAACAAGAAAGCTATTATATACAACTGACTTTAGGAATACTGCTAGTCTAGAACTCAGTCTGATACTCACTAGATATGAAACAACAAAGCTCTCCAAGCTTTAATTTTCCCATTAATAAATATGAGAGTTAAGCTAGAAATTCCTAAATATCTCTCACAGCTCTAGTGAGGCTTCACTTTTAAAAGCTGTTCCTAAATAAATTTTAAAACGTAACCTCATTATATTTCCTTACACCCTTCATTAATTCAAGTGTGCCAGCCCCCCCCACCCCGGAAATAGCCAACAGTCATATTTAGGTTAAAAATGGTTTGACCTACTCTGCTATCTCCAATCCTGAATGGTTATCTGTCTGTCTGAAGTAGTTTAGGAGAATGATTCTGAATTTCCTTCTCAATCTCATTTTAAATTCACATCACAAATTTCAAAAGAGAATGATATAGAGCCTTCCAATTTTTAAAGGGCAAAATGAAGATATCTCCACCCTGTATTCCTCCTTGAAATTACCTAAAAGCAAGACATTTGAGAGGTAGAAAGGCAAACCTCAGCTAGAATGAAACCTGTAATTGAGAACCAAATTGCATGAGAAAGAGTCTCCAAATTTAGCGAATAGTAGACGAGAGCACAGAACATTGCTGAGGGTACAACTGCACCTGGAGGTCACAGAAACCAAAGCAGATGGTGCCCTTTAAGGCAGAAGCAACAGAATAAGATGTGCAGTGATGGTGGGACCTTCCCTGGATACTGCAGCCAAGAATAACAAGAGAGACCAGGATAAAAAAGTAACACATAGACTTGCCACCATTCCTTGAAAGAATATGTTACTGAGATGGGAGAGAGGAGCAGTTCTAAAGTTTGAGGAGATGTTAAACTCTGTCATCCTCAGAGATAGAAGCATCAACTAGCTGGCATTCAAAACCCTAAATCAGGGCTTCCCTGGTGGCGCAGTGGTTGAGAATCCGCCTGCCAATGCAGGGGACACGGGTTCGAGCCCTGGTCTGGGAAGATCCCACATGCCGCGGAGCAACTGGGCCCGTGAGCCACTACTACTGAGCCTGCGCGTCTGGAGCCTGTGCTCCGCAGCAAGAGAGGCTGCGACAGTGAGAGGCCCGTGCACCGTGATGAAGAGTGGCCCCCGCTCGCCGCAACTAGAGAAAGCCCTCGCACAGAAACGAAGACCCAACACAGCCATAAATAAACAAATAAATAAATAATCTTTAAAAAAAAAAAACAAAAAACCCTAAATCATAAGGAGTTTTACTGTGCACCAGCAAGGCCTCCTGCTACCCCAGAACACTATGAACATAAAACACCCCCAAATATCTGGTTCATCATTCAAAGATGAGTGATAATAAAAAGGAATTAGCAACAGATCTAGTCAAAGATACTACAGTAAAATACAAAAGAAAAGAAACAAAACTAAGCACATCATAAAAAATATTACAATGAAGCAGACAGAAATATCAAACACATATGCAGGATATCAGAGAATCAAATAGAACAAATGTCATTTTAAAACAAAAGCATGAAGAAAAGATACAAATAGTCAAGAGGGAAAAAAATGATCAGACATCAGAAGGAAATTATATATGAAGTACCCAGAGCCCAGGAAAGAAGGTGAAGAGAAAAATAAAACCATCACAGAAATCAAGGAGACATCAAAAAGGAGAACAGACACTGTAGAAAACACAGAACTGAGAAAAGAGAACAAAATAAAATGTATATGAATAAAGAGTTTTATAGGATTAGAGAGGAAATAGAATACATAGTATAAAGCAAGAAGATCCTAAATTCAAGTATTTTTTTGTTCCTGAAAAAAGAGAATTAACTGAAGAGAAGAAAAAAATCAAATATATAATTCAAGATAATTATCTTAAATAAAATTAGATTTAAAACTACAGATTGAGAGGTTATGCCATATACCAAGAAATAATGAGTCAGAGAGATAAACATCAAGACATACTTCAGTAAAGTAATTAAATTATAGTTAAAGAAATAGTTATTTGGGTAGTGATCCAATTATATCCATCATGAAACTGCCAATATTCTGTCATTTTAACCTGTAAAAACAGCAATTTCTTCTGGTTTTACTTAATAACAAAATCTTGGAGATAAGGGCTGAAAAAGAGAATGGAATGCAAGTACATTGGTAGAAATTAAAATATATCATTTAATTCTGATTAATCCAGTAATAGAAGTATGTATACAGAAAGGTTCAAAGTGAACACCAGGAAAACAGAAAAAGATAATGTAATCAGCTAAAATCAGGGTAGTCAGGAAAACGAAAAGGGCAGGAAAAACTGCAAGAATACTTATTTCTTTTTGTTCATAAAGATGAAAATTAAGTATGTTACATTAGACTGTAACTATAAGGATAATAATGACATACAGAAATTAACATAAAACTTCCAAATTACCATACGAATTTATATCTTCTATCAGGAAAAGTAACTGTAATGAATGAAGCTCTAGCAGAAAATCCAGGACTTGTCAACAAATCTTACTAGGAAGATGGTTGGATGATCAAGATGTCACTCAGCAGCCCTTCAGAACTAGATGAACTAATGAGTGAAGAACCATATGAGAAATACATAAAATCCATTGAGGAGTGAAAATGGAACCCCTAAACAAACTAGTTTGAAAGAACTTAATCTAGCATACTTGTTTTAAATTAGTGGAGGACAGAACATTTTTTAACACCAACTTTTGCAAAAGAAACTACTTGTAACAATGTTACCAAAAGAAAATACTCCTTAAGTTCCTAACAACATCAGATAAACACTGTGAGTCTTTTTCATAGCATCCTATGATTTTTAGGCTAGGCTCCAGCTATAATATTCAGAATTCCTGAAACTAGCTGTGGTAAAACTAGTTATAAAAATTATGTAACTCAAGGGTAACACTGCTATCTTAAGCCTTATATAATATTGTAACTTGCTCACATCCATCCCTGGATTTGGTTCAAAATACTTAATTATCTTCCCATTGGAAATAACTGGCAGTGGAGAAAAGTTTTTGTTAGTTGCACAGTGTCAGATGAAGAACAATACTATCTTAATTTTGCAATATACTGTGTTTGCTATTTTTATACAGTGAAGCAAGAGTCATGCAAGAAAATAAGGAACAGTTTAATAATAAAATATTCAACTTCTTAATTTAAAAAAAATAGAATGATTCCAAAGCGATCAAAGCAAAGCTGGAAAATGAAAAAGAAAGAAAAAGAGTGGTGGTAGAAAGGAAGGAAAAGAAAAGAGAAAGAAGGAGAGGGAGGAAGGAGAGAAAGGAGGAAAAGAAAAGGTTATGATCCCAATATTTTTTAATGCATTCATAGCATTAAAACGTTTCTCATTGCAAAGATTATACTCCATAAATATCTAGCAGGCAGAATATTTATGCCAAGTAATACAGCATAATGAAAAGTCATAAAGACAAGACTGAAGCAAAGGGAGGCACAGTTTTTGAATCTCTCACAATCTCCGCATAAAAACAAAGGAACTAGGTGATAAACCAAACACTCAAAGGCAACAATTACGACAAACCACAAATGCTGAAATATAAGTGGGTAGGGAAAAACCACCAGTAGCCACAAAATCTGCCAGAGCAAAACAGCATCTGAAGACTCAAGAACAGGAGAATCCCCAAATTGCCAACAGGTATTCACCGAAAAGCAAGCTGCTCCAGTCTAGGAAGAGCAGTTAAAACCGGAGAGAAGGGCTTCCCTGGTGGCGCAGCTGTTGAGAGTCCGCCTGCCGACGCGGGGGACACGGGTTCGTGCCCCGGTCCAGGAAGATGCCACATGCCGCGGAGCGGCTGGGCCCGTGAGCCATGGCCGCTGGGCCTGCGCATCCGGAGCCTGTGCTCCGCAATGGGAGAGGCCACAACAGTGAGAGGAGTTCTGCCCAAGCACATGACAGGTGAGTACAAGGGTCACGTGAGGTCTCAAGGTCTTGAAAGGTAGAGCTTAATTCCCACCACTATCCTTTCTTCAGAAGGGCTAGACTGTGATTCACCTCCAGAGGATAGAACAGGGAAAGACCAAAGGTACAGTACAGAGACCTGGTAGACACCACCTTAACCAAATGGTAAAGGTTCACATTCTCAGTGGCGTCATGGAAATATCACATATGCCCCGATAAAGTACGATGAGAAGGGCACTTCAGCTCTGTACTATTCTTTCCAAAATCGCATAACCCCAATCTAATCATGGGGAAAATATCAGATATACCCAGATTAGGGAACATGCTACAGGGTTATCAGGCCAGTACCCCTGAAGACTGTCAAGGTCATGAAAAACAAGGAAAGGTTGAGAAGCTGCCATAGACCAGAGGAGACTCAGGAGATATGACAACCCATATATCTGTGGCACATTTGATTGGTCCCGGGACAGAAAGATGCATTTGTGGAAAAACTGGTGAAACTCATATAAAGTCGGCTATTTAATTGGTTGTAAGGTGCCAGTGCGGGTTTCCTAGTTTTGACGAATGTACCATGGTAGTGTACCCTGTTAACAGTGGGGATAGTGAGTAAGGGGTTTATAGGAACTCTCTGTAGTATCTTTGCCACTTCTCTGTAAATGTACATTTTTTTAATTAAAAGGTGGTTTGTTTTTTACAGTAAATACGTTCCTTTTTTAAAAAGAGGGCAAAAAGGGACAGAGAAAAAGCAACAGCCTTTTGTTAATTTATATTTTTTCAAGAAAATAATTTACTTTGTAAGGCTTTCCGATTAATTTGCACAGAACTTGATCAGGGCATTCATTTATTCTACAGTGTTTCTAACAAACACAAAAGTATAAAAGATGCTATAATAAACTCCCATGTACTCATCCTCCAGCATCTGCTATTTTCATCATTATTGCCAGGCTTGTTTCATTTAATATTTTTAAAAAATCAACACAGAAGGAAGAAGTAATGCAAATGAAAACAGCAATCAGCAACTTGGAAATTAGAAAAAAATATTAGTAATATTAAATTATTGATAATTAAATTCAAGATCTAGCTCTTTGAAAAATCAAATAAAATAGATAAACCATTAACTGATTTTTTTTTTTTTTTTTAAAGAAGATGTTGGGGGTAGGAGCCCATTAATTTTTTTTTTTTTTTTTTTGCTGTGTTGGGTCTTCGCCTCTGTGCGAGGGCTCTCCCCAGCTGCAGCAGGTGGGGGCCACTCTTCATCACGGTGCACGGGCCTCTCACCATCGTGGCCTCTCCCGTTGTGGAGCACAGGCTCCAGACGCGCAGGTTCAGCAGTTGTGGCCCACGGGCCCAGTTTCTCCGCGGCATGTGGGATCCCTCCAGACCAGGGTTCGAACCCGTGTCCCCTGCACCAGCAGGCAGATTCCCAGCCACTGCACCACCAGGGAAGCCCTAACTGATCTAATTTTTTAAAGAGAAAAAGCACAAATTGACAAAAGACATGAAAAGATAATTCAAGGAAAAGGAAATTAAAATGGCATTAAAATGTTTTAAAAGATATTAAATATCATTAATAATAAAAGAAATAAAAATAAAAACTATGCAAGATTCCATGATTTAGTTATCATTATTGGCAGAGATCGAAATACTTGGTAATACCCAGTTGGTATGTTGGCAAAAGGAGTGAGGAAACAGGTATTCCTGTGTATTGCAGATGGAAGTGTAAACTGTCATGTATTTAATAAAAGATGATCTGACAATATTTTTCTAAATTAAAATATTCACATACTCTTGACCCAGCAATTCCACTTCTCAGAAATTATGCTACAAGTACACTTACAAATGCACACAAAGACATATGCACAAGAATTTATTTAGAGCATTCCCCCCAAAAAACCATATTTGCACATTGGAAGTAATTTAAATATTCAATAATAGAGGACTGTATTTTAAAACATTATAGTACAACAAAATAACAAAATATTATGGCACCATTGAAAAGGCCTAGGCAGCTCTTTAGATAACATTATGAAACAATCTCCAAAATACGATGAGTTTAAAAGCAAGGTTCAGAAGAGTCTGTATAGCATCGTAAAATTTGTGTACAAAATAAGACAGGAAGGAATCCCATGTCATTCCATGGAACTCATAGAGTTGTACACATCTGTTCTCAGCAGCTGAGTGGATTTAGCTATGCACTAATGTCACTTTCTTCCTGAGCATGCACTTCTTTGCCCTTTGGTTGAAGTAGTCTAGTACCTAATGTCAATAAGCATCTTCTTTCTTCAGTATGACTGGATGTGCTCCTCACCCTATCACCACTAACTGCTTGGTTGGTTGCAGGCATTTCCTAAGTGTATGATAACAGAAGAGGTTTTCTGTAATGTCACTCAAGACTAGGAAGGAGACAGACACTCTAATAATATAACAAAGGTTAGATATCTTAGTGGTACATAAATCTTCAGAGTGCAGGATGCCTGATTGCTTTTGTTATTAGATACTCATGGCCAAGCCAGATCCCATAAAGATGTTTTCCATCCCCCTACACTCTCCATGACCCCAACAACAGAACCGAGGAGAAAAAAAAAAACAATAATAACAACATTGGAGACAGTAACCAGAGAGAAAGAAATTTCAAAGTGGATGGGCCTGAGTGAAGAGAGGGGCTTCTGAGGATATGTTCCCAAATAGGTCTTTTCAGCAATTTTTAAGGTAATGTGCTAATATGACAATTGTTGGGCTTATAATGAAAAGTTATAAAAGCAAGAATCCTTCTGTTCCAGACACAATCAAAAGATCAGTTGTCAGATCATAAAGCACTTTTCTATGGGCTGACTCTCCTACCAATCAAAAGCACCGGCCCTACACCACTGTCACCAGACCCCACTCTCAGGCCCCATATACCTATTAAGTAGAGGCCTAGACTTCAGAAAACACCCCAAAAGACAGATATGGCACTATTTTGATATACTAGCTCTCCTGATGTCATACCTGGATGCTCTTGTTAGGAGAAGGTGGAAAACAGAAAAATTGTAACAGAGGATATAGAGGATTCAGGGAGAAAATCCAAGGGGGATACCCTCAGCCAGAATCAAGAGAAGCACCCCAAATCCACTTCACCAATCCCCACCAGTGGTCATGACAAAGAAACTAATGTCCTAGTCTCTTGGGGCACTCTTGGGATAAGCACCATCAGAGTTATTCTGATTCGACACAGGTCTAATATGTTTGCTTGCATGTTTATGGCATGTAACATTTTGCCATTCTTCCTTTGCCTCTGAGGGATAATTCAGTAAATCAAGAGATAGTTTAGAAAGTGGTGGTCCTTTTCAACATTAAATTAGCCCAACCGATCCCTCAGCAGGCCATCTTGCTTTCCCATGGCTTCTAGAACCAATCAGGGTGAGCAAGGAAATGCGTCACTTTGGAATTGCTTGGAGGGCCAAAGGTAAGTAACGACCTTCCTGATTTAAGGAATAACATTGGCTTCTGTGCCTTGTATGAGGAAATAGAAATTCTCTCAAGGGTCAAGATGGAGTCACCTGGGCTTCCCTGGTGGCGCAGTGGTTGAGAATCCGCCTGCCGATGCAGGGGACACGGGTTCGTGCCCCGGTCCGGGAAGATCCCACATGCCGCAGAGCGGCTGGGCCCGTGAGCCATGGCCTCTGAGCCTGTGCGTCCGGAGCCTGTGCTCCGCAATGGGAGAGGCCACAACAGTGAGAGGCCTGCGTACCACAAAAAAAAAAAAAAAAAAAAAGATGGAGTCACCTAAAGAACTTTCTCACATCTGAACCAAGAAAAACAAGTCTTAGTTCCTCCTTTTAACTGTTAAAATTACACTAACACCTCCTCAGTTTGGAAATTTTTAATTAAATCATTTACAAACATACAAGGCTAATGTTTATCCCTTTTACTACATACCAAGTAGAATTAAAACAATAGCTTAGGAAAGAAATTCACCTGTTTTCAATCACTTACAATTATTATTGTGCTCATTCGCATATAATGTTCTAATTTTTAAATGTTACATATATAATAACAGACCCAAAAGAACTTCACTTAGCAAATTTCAGTATATATTTGCACCAAGAAATACGTACTTCAAAATATGTGTATGTACATGAACATATGCAAGACTAAGACTTTTTTTATTAATTTAGACTGTCTTTCTCTTATTTCTTAATATTCTAAACAAGCAGACATATCCAACATATAACATTCCTGCTGTTTTTCTATCTTTCTCACCCACAATTCACTGAAGCTCTACAGAACATTTAAGAGAAAGATTGGAACCTGAGAAGTAAGGGAGGCACCATGCCTTCTAAAATGTCTGCAGAAATATTCACGTTTTCTTGAGCAAATTTCTCAATACCTGTGAAAATGTGCAATGGGGCAGGATGGGGATAAGAGCAAGGGAACTAGATGCTCCTCCTGACAACATCCTCTAAAATGGTAAGTGTTCAACAATTATAACTATACTGAAGATACAGAGGAGGAGGCAGAGTGAAATGGAATCCATTCATTGACCCATTCAACAGAGGCATGGGCCAGCCCTTATTCTCAGGTCTGGTGATGCATCTTAAAGGGTCCCTGTCCACTTGGACCTGATGTTCTAGTCAGGAAGAAGACAGGCACTACATAAAAAACCACGAAGAAAATGAAGCAAATTAAGGGGAAAGACAATAGTGGAAGAAATACGCTCTTTAGATACAGTGGTCAGGAAAGTCATCACGAATGAAGTGGCATCTTTGCAGAACTGTGAGTGAAGGGACGGAGTAAACCATGAAGACATCTTAAAAGAGTACTCCAGGCGGAGAAAATAGCAAGTGCAAAGGTTCCAAGAAAGTCTGGATCTTAGAGGACTTGGGTGGTACTGTAAGGACTTTCTATTTCATTCCAAGTGTGATGGGAAATCATCTGAAGGTTTCAAGCAAAATACAATAATAACACAATTGGATTTACGTTTCAAGAGCATCATTCTAGTTGCTATGAAGTGTCCACCCTGTAAACTGACAAGACTGGAAAAGACAGGCTAGTTGAGGCTATTGCCATAGTACAAGCCAGAGTCTATATAGCGACTTAGACTACAGTGGTAGCAATGGAGATGGTGATAAATGGTCACTATCTGGGTATGTTTTTAAGGTAAAACAACAAATTTGCTGACAGAATGGATGTGGCGTACAGAAGTGGGAAAGGGAGTCAGGAACGACTCCTTGGTTTGTGGCCTGAATAACTGGATAATTAGAAGTGTCATTTATTGAAATGGGGAATACTGGGGTCACGAAGGTTTGGGGCGTGAAACTTAAGACTTCAGTTTTACACATTTTAAGGAGTACTAGGAATTTATTTTCCAAGAGGAGTTGCCAAGGAGGCAGATTGGACATGAGAGTTAGAATATCAAGGAAGAGATCTGGACTGGAGATATAAATTTGAGAAAAATTACATAATAAATGGTACTTAAAGGTGTGATGTGCTGTGATGACATCTAACGGTATATGGGAAAAAAGGAAGATGTGGAAAAACTGAACCTTGGATACACTGACATGTAGAGGTCTGAAAGATGAAGGGTATGTCACAAGAGAGACTGAAAAAGACTGGATAATCAAGGGAGAAGAGTGTGTGGTCCCTGAAAGCCAAATGAAGAAAGGGGTTCAAGGAGGGAGTGATGAAATGTATCACATACTCTTAGGGGCAGAGTGAGATGAAGACGGAGAATAACTACAGAATTTGGCAATGAGAGTTTACTGGTAATTGTAACCTGAAGGATTACAGAGGAGCGGTAAGGAGAAAACCTGACTGGAAAGGATCACAGAGGGGAGTCAGAACATAATCCTTTATAATGTGGTTATAATGTGCTTGTTTATACCACCAACCCAAAGTATGGTATGCACACACACACACACACACACAATATCAATCTCTCTCTCTCTCTCTCTCTCTCTCTCTCTCTCACAGTCTTGCTTACAGTTTCACTTCCTCTGAGTTAGACTATAACTCAACTTCTAGGGTATTCAACTTCTTTGTACTATATTTCATATCAATGTACAACTTTACACAGCTACATTTTTATTTCACAATTTGGACTAAGTTCTTAATAAAGGGTATAAGAAGATAAAAGAGTCTTGAGGCAACTAGAAAATATAGTTTATATGGAGGATAATGTTCCCACTTAAATAACTGCTCCAGGGCTTCCCTGGTGGCGCAGTGGATGGGAGTCCGCCTGCCAATGCAGGGGACACAGGTTCGTGCCCTGGTCCGGGAGGATCCCACATGCCGCGGAGCAGCTGGGCCCATGAGCCATGGCCGCTGAGCCTGCGCATCCGGAGCCTGTGCTCCACAACGGGAGAGGCCACAACGGTGAGAGGCCCGCGTACCGCAAAAATAAATAAATAAATAACTGCTCCAGTGTGACATGACGATGACCTCAAAGACCTTAGTGTCATTACTCCGTACGCATTGCTAATAAAGGTATGTAAACACATTTCCCTTGACAGGCAGAAGCCACAGAAGCTTCCTCTAGCCACCAATAAGAGAGGCAAGTTGTGAATGCTGAAGTAAGCCTGGACCTGCTTAAACACAGAAGTAATCTATTCATTGGTCTGTGTCTAACAATAGCCAAGAAATTAGAGGACGACACTTGAGTAGACTCCTGTTCTTATCAAATGAATTATTTAATCCACTGTCCTTTATTTAGGGTTTCTGAGCTCACCAAAGTGTGCACACATCACCTTTCAGCCTTGAGGACAAAAGAATAAAACAGACAGCTCATCACGTTACCAAGAGGGATAAGTACTGTTTCAATTAATGTGCTAATCCCTAATGAAGACAGCAGCCATTAGATAAATAAGCAAACCATTAGGGTAGGGGCAGAAATAACAGTGCATTCACAGATCTACTGATGGCTGCTAGATATCAGCCACAACCTACAAATACTGAAAAGAGATTAGTAAAATGTGGTCTATTTCTAAGACTGAAAGCTCTATTACTGTTAAAAGAAATTGATTAGATCTATACTAAAAGGAATGAGCTAGCCTATCAGCATGGCAAGATCTCAAAAGCATGTTGAAGGTAGATGGGTGATGTTCAAAAGGAATTATCCTTACGTACATTTTAATTTTATTTACTTATTTATTTTATTTTGGCTGCCCTGGGTCTTTGTTGTGGCCAGCTTGCAGGCTCTTCGTTGAGGCATGCAGGCTTCTCTAGTTGTGGCATGCAGGCTCTAGAGCACATGGGCTCAGTAGTTGCGGCGTGGGCTTAGTTGTGGTATGTAGGATCTTAGTTCCCCAATCAGGGATCGAACCTGGGCCCCCTGCACTGGGAGCATGGAGTCTTCATCATTGGACCACCAGGGAAGTCCCAGGAATAATCTTTATGTACATTTTAGAAAGCACTCACAAAATAACACTATACATTGGCTATGGATATGGAGAGGTAGATGAATAGATATAGAGGGGTTTTTTTTTTTTTGGAGTATAATTGCTTTACAATGTTGTGTTAGTTTCTGCTGTACAAATGTATACCTACATCCCCTCCCTCTTGGACCTCCTTCCCACCCCACCCCCCATCCCACCCATCTAGGTGGTCACAAAGCACTGAGCTGAGCTTCCTGTGCTTTATAGCAAGTTTCCGCTAACTATCTATTCTATGCATGGTGGTGTATCTATGTGAATCCTAATCTCCCAATTCGTCCCACCCTCCCTTCCCTCCCGTGTCCACATGTCCATTCTCTACATCTACGTCTCTATTCCTGCCCTGCAAATAGGTTCGACTATACCATTTTTCTAGATTCCACATATATGCATTAATATATGATATTTGTTTTTCTCTTTCTGGCTCACTTCACTCTGTATGACAGACTCTAGGTCCATCCACATGTCTACAAAAGACCCAATTTCGTTCCATTTTATGGCTGAGCAATATTCCATTGTATATATGTGCCACATCTTCTTTATCCATTCATCTCTCATTGGACATTTAGGTTATTTCCATGTCCTGGCTATTGTAAAATCTATTTAGGTCTTCCACCCATTTCTTAATTGGGTTGTTTGCTTTTTAGATATTGAGCTGTTTGTATATTTTGGAGATTAATCCTTTGTCTGTTGCTTCGTTTGCAAATATTTTCTCCCATTCTGGGGGTTGTCTTTTGTCTTGTTTATGGTTTCCTTTGCTGTGCAAAAGCTTTTAAGTTTCATTAGGTCCCATTTGTTTATTTTTGTTTTTATTTTCATTACTCTAGGAAGTGGGTCAAAAAAGATCTTGCTGTGGTTTATGTCAAAGAGTGTTTTTCCTATGTTTTCCTCTAAGGGTTTTATAGTGTCTGGTCTTACATTTAGGTCTTTAATCCATTTTGAGTTTATTTTTGTGTATGGTGTTACGCAGTATTCTAATTTCATTCTTTTACATGTAGCTGTCCAGTTTTCCCAGCACCACTTATCGAAGAGGCTGTCTTTTCTGCATTGTATGGTCTTGCCTCCTTTGTCATAAATGAGGTGACCATATGTGCGTGGGTTTATCTCTGGGCTTTCTATCCTGTACCACTGATCTATATTTCATTTGCTCCAGTGAATATTCCCTGGGATATGAGGTTTTCTGTTAGTCCAGTGGTTCAGATATGGAGCTCCCACCCCAGGAGCTCAGGTCCAACCCCTGGCTGGTGAACCAAGATCCCACAAACTGCGAGGGACAACAACAACAACAACAAAAAAAAAAAAGGAGCAGGACAATAACAAAGAGTAAAAATTAAATAAGATTAGAAAACTAACAGATATGTTAGAAATAATTTAAATGTAGATGAAACAACAACTGGAAGGTAAAACAGAACCACAACAGCAGAAAAAATAAATAAAAAGGCTGCAAAAGGCCTTGGCTGTGGGGAGCGGGGCTAGGCTCAGTGTGGCTGGACGGGCCCAGGAGTGCCTCCAGACTTGGAGGGTGGAGGATCAGGTCTGGGACCCCAGCAGCCTCCCTGGGCCCGAGTGGGCAGGTGAAACGCTAGGAGTGTTCCCCCCGATCCTCCAATCTCAGATGGTCCTTCCCCTTTAGCCCCTCCTCTTCTTCATGCCTCCTCCCTCCATCCTACGCCCCTAGGACCCTCAGAGGGCAGAGGACCAGGTCCGGGAGCCCAGCAGGCTCCCTGAGGCCTGAGTAGGTAGGGGAAATGCTAGGCACATTCCCCCCGATCCTCTGATCCCAGAGGGCCCATTCCCGTCTGCCTCTCCTCTTCTCCACCCCGCCTTGTCCCTAGGATCCACGTGGCTGGAGGGGCCCCTGGAGGGTGGAGGACCAGGCCCAGGAGCCAAGGCTCCCCAGGGCCAAGTGGGCAACAGAAATGCTAGGCACATTCCCCCCTGATTCTCTGATCCCAGAAGGCCCCTCCCAGTCTTCCTCTCCTTCTCCCCCCCCCCACCCCATGCCCCTAGGACCAATGTGGCTGGAAGGGGACTTGGAGGGCGGAGAACCCAGCCCAGGAGCCCAGCCAGCTTCCCAGGGCCCAAGTGGGCAGGGGAAACACTAGTCATGCTCCCCCTGATCCTCCAGGCCCCAAGGGTCCCTCCAGGCATGGGAACCCCTCCCCACTCCCAGCCACCCTTCAGGGGCGCCGGTCCCGTCTGTCTTCCACTTCTCCTCTCCACTCACTCCCCATCACATCCTACCCAGTCACTCGAGGGTTCCTCCCTCGATGGGAGGGTTCCTCCCATCTCCTCTGGGGAGAGGGATGCACCTGCTAGATGCACCAGCATCTAGCAGGTGCCCTAGTTGTGGGGAGACACGAACTCCAAGTCCTCCCACTCTGCCATCTTCAATAATAGAGTTTTTATAGTGATATATAATGATATGCACCAAACTATTAATGGTGGTTGCCTTTGGAGATGTTGGGAAGGAAATGGGACATACAATAATGGTTAAATGGGATATCAACACAGTTAATTCTGAATGATGGGAATATGGGTGTTTGTTACGTTCCCTTTTATGCTTTACTATATTTTTTAATCAAAAAAAAATTTTTTTAATAAATGATAACCTACTGTTCTCTGAGTGGAAATTGTGGAGACCTGCAGCCCACAATGGAGAGAAGATCCATGATGTCCACCACACCATCAGTCACATGGATTTACCTGTGCACTGCCCTTAGCTCCCTCCATGCCTCAACTACTGCCATACAGTCTAGCTATCATTTCACAGTTTCACTCATCTTGGGATGGTGTGATCATGGAGTTTATAGTAGAGTAACAGTTTCACTGTAAAGAACTATTGGTGGTCCACAAAGCTTACAGTTCTCAGTCCAGGCTGTCTTTCAGGAGTAGCTTTTCCAACAGTCATTCAGTGACTCATCAGAACCCATCCAGCCACACTTCCAAGCATCAGGGAATGGACCACTCTGACTCCTCACTAGACAAAGATTGCAGGGAAGTCAAGGAAACTTAGCAAGTGGACACTTTTTCATGGAACCCAGAAGCAGTCACTGAATAAAAGCTAAGTAGCAAAAAAGTAGCAAAGCCTGTTGGAAAATCAGACTCAGGAAGCACAGTAAAGTATCAATTATATTAAAAAATCCAAATTATCATTTGGTGAGTGCAATTTGGCATCCAGATGGACCACACTAAACAATGCAATTCTTTTTAATTATTTAAATATTATTTTGAGAATCACTTAACTTGTTAAGGAGAACTGTTTAAAATCTAATGTTTTATAGGAACCACATTACAGTTTTGCTACATAGGGGAAGACTTTCTGTAGTCTTTGCATCATTTGTAGTAGATGATTCTAAGGTTTTAATGGACTGCGTGTTCCAGCAAGGAGGAAGGGAACTAATATTCACAGTTCTTTATATGTACCAGGGCTCGGACTGGTACATTTAAGTGTCTTACAGTATGAGATCAGTATCATGTAGAGATGATATTCTAGAGAGTTTTTCCCACAATCGAAAGATTCTAGAGATGAGAAAACTAGGTTTTGACTATGGACATAACTTATCCAAAGTCAGATGTTTGGGAAGTGGCAGATCCAGATTTCAAACCTAGGTTGCTCAACTTCAAAGCTTTTGTTCTAGAGACAGCTCATTTAAAATAAAATTTTAAAAAGTAATATAGACTATAGTAAGAAACATCATGTGTAGTCATCACAGTAAATGGAAATGGAAATTCTATGATATATCTAAGGGCTTTTGTGACAGAATCTGTAGAAACATGAATTCTTTGGCCTATGAACCCCTACCCCCCCGCCAATACTCTGTGGACTGTGGAAATCTCCCTCATTGAGATTTAGTAATCCATGATCAAACTTTAATGAGCAGATGAATCCTCTGGGGATCTTATTAAAAGGCAGATTAAGATTCAGCTGGTTTAGGATGGAGGTGAGACTGCAGATCTAACAAGCTCTCCATGATAATGATCTTTCTGGTCCATGGACCACAGTTTAAGTAACAAGGAGTTGCAGAATATTTAACTATTTTCAAGTGAAGATGGCCTTCTGGGACAATCTTCTGCTGATGGAAATCATTAAATCCTGTTTTGAATGACAAGATCTCATCTTTAAAATTATTTAATTTTCTTGAAGACCTTGGATTTATATCTTGCAGAACACACCCTAAGGGATGATTCTCCTACAAAAAGAGCTCCTCTAAACTTCCCCAAATTACAGATCTATCATTTCACCAAACACATATCCCAAATCTGTGGTATCTTTTTCCTCAATACATTGTACACGTTGATTTCTCATTTAAATAGTCAGCATAACCAATAAGCTACTTTCAAGATGAACTTTTTACCATTGAGCTTTGATATACTTTGCTTCACTTAACAGAGGAATGGGTTAAAAACAGCAGCAAGTATTAGACAACTCTAAGCATTTTTAAAATCAAATCTGTCTTTACGATCTCAATAAAATGATCCGAGACACTTAAGGATCCTTTGAGAGACTTTTATTTTTGCAATATCACCTTCAAAATCACACTGAAGTATTTCAAACCACTATTTCAAATAGCATTAAAAAAAAGACTATGTTCCAGCCATTTCCTTTTTAATTTATACCTGAGCAATTGTATGCAAATCTTTAGATACATGCTCTCCTGCAATTAAAAAAAGAATGGTTGTCATTCGTACCCATTCTGAGAACATAATTCTACTGTAATGTTCTAAAGAAGGTAAATATATTGGTTAATTAATCAGGTAGAAGCATTAACCTTGATTATAATTAAACCAAAATCATAATTTTTGGCCAACATGTCTCTGCCACGAGATGAATCATGATAAACAATTCTGCTCCTTGGGTTCACTCATTTGATTAATTGGACTATATTTTGTGGCTAATATGATCCTGACAGATCAGAATGCCTGCCTCGTCAAAAATTTAAACCTTCATGTTATAGAATTGAAGAACCTTACCCTCAATATCTTCCAAAAATAGTGAATATTGTGTTTGCCTAAAAAATAATCCACTCCCTCTTCTTTTGTTAACTACTCAATTCTCTTTAGATATCTATAGCCGTACATAATCACACCCTTCCTGCCCCATGAAGCCAATGTGCTTTAGAGGAAGTCAACTCCACCCCTAGCCAGTCAGCCCTAAGCCAAGCAAAGTATCCCTTTCTCTGGGCAGAGCAACTGGTTCAGAGATGGACTCCTGATCCAACTGAAGTCGATAAAATATAAGAAAAGGTTTTTTGTCACAATCCAGGAAGAAAGCTTTCTCACTCCCCAGAGGGAAAATTCAGAAGGCTCCCTCTCCCTGTTCAAGGCAAGCCATCAGTGAAGCCACCTTTAACCACAAGGGGGAGCCAACCCTTATGATGAAGCTGACACCATAGAGGAGCAAAAATAGAACCTATGTGAAGGGTTGTTACAAAGGAAATACCCTTCATACACTCTTTCCATCTTCTATTCAACCAGTATTCCTCTAACTGATCTATAAAGACATCTTGAAAGCCCCTTCGGATGCCTTGCTTTAGTTCAAAAGTACACTCTGCCACATTTCCCCTGGCATGATAGTCCAATATATCTGTCAGAGAAGGAAATGAGGTTACTGTAATGATGACCCAAACACTTCCTCTTCTTGGAACTCCAGGAAATAAAATAAAGCTCATAATTCAATAGTTTGCAGAATCTCTCTTCCTCTTTTTGAAAACTGGAATGGCAAAACGGCATTTGCCCATATCTGCTCTTCCAACGTACCTCATTTGCCAAGATTACTCAACAATCGCATTTACAAGTTCTTTTTTTAATATGTTGAAATATAATTTAAAGAAAAAAACATGCATTTATTGCAAGGGGGTGCTTCAACTTCTCTTAACAATCTATTTGCTCATTTTGGCTCTCTCTTCCCCTTAATTCTAATTAAGGAAGGATTGTTACTATTTTCTCCACTGTGTTAAATTGGATAGAAGTTTCTTTGTTCCAAAAAAGAAGTCCCTAGGTAGCTAGCTCATGGTACTTGTGGCAGCTTCATTGTCACCAAGGACTCGAGCGCCTTTTCTCTTACAGCTCAGTAATCTTAAGCTTGTACCCCATGATCCATGCTAGTTAAGAGCATCAACCTGCTTGTCCATATTCCAAGCAGCACAAAGGAGAAAGGGGGGACAGAAAAATGTGCCCCTTTCTTTAAAGGACTGCACTGATTAACTTATGCTGATTATGCCATGACAACAAGCTCCAAAATATGAGGTGCTTACCACATTTATTTTTCTCTCTCTCTCCACTCCTCAGATTCATCATCTCTCACCACTTAGAATGGATCCCCTTGTGGGTTTGTGCCTCCTCTAATCTGACTCAATTTCCCACACCTCCGTGACTCCCTAACACCTTGCTCTGAGCCCTCTGCAACTGGAAATCCCCTATGCTGTGACCTCCTCTCTGGAAGTTGCCTTCACCTTCTTGCTCTAGCTAGAGCTTTCAGGTACCACTTCAAGAGCAGTCCTTTTAAGCAGAGGCTGTTTTTATTCTCATACCCAATATTCAACAAGGCTTGAGATGGGCAGGATCCCCCTTTCTCCTTATCTTTATTTCTAAACTACTGTTTCCCCCCAATCTCTAAAAGTCCTCAGTTACATGGAAACGTGTGTTATAAGATTAGATTACCACATTAACCTTCCCTTATTGCAATAATCTACCTTCTGCTGGTTCCCATATTAACATCCTAGACCTTGTCATTACCAACAAATGTACTGCCTCCAAATTTTCCATTTAGGTCACCATCTCCTATTCTTCTTGCATCCTTTCAACAATCTTGATCCAGTAATTCTTCAACCACATTGGGACTTCCACTGACTGCCCCTACCAAATTTCACGGTCTGTTACACGCTCTTTTATTTTTTTACGGCATTCTTATTTGCCTCCTTGCCCTGGTTAGATTTCACAATCCATTATTATAATGTTTCCCTTGCATATGCCTGCTACACTCCCAGCAAGATCCCAGTTGGACCAGGTGCCTGCCTCCAAGCAGCTGGACACCACAGGAGAAAGCTCACGACCAGTATGACGGCTCACCATTCAACGTCTGGGCAAACCTCAAGTGGGGCCTCAGTGCTACCAGACAAGTCTTATTTATTCAACATTTCAGACACAATCTGCTCTCCCCCTCCTCCTTAGGAGGCCCATTCTACAATTTCTCCCTTCTCTGCAAACCTCCAACAATTCCTCCCTAGTCATTTTCAGCTGGCTTTTTTTTTTTCTTTTGCTAAGAAAATAGAAACAAACCAAGAGGTTAACTGCTATGACAATGCACCCCAAAATTTCATTGAAAAGACCACGAGAGCTCTGGATTCTGAGAGAAAAGCAGGAACACAGGTAGGAAAAGTATAGTAAATAAGACAGCATCAGCAACAGACTTTATCTTATTTTTATTTATTTTAAAGGCCAGCTCTTCATGCTGTGTAGGACCCACCAGCCAGAGACCCTGGGCATATGGAAATGAACATGCCCCCAAAGTCTAGTCCAGTCTTAGAACCCCGACTCCAGTCTTGGTTCCACCCACCTGACGGCTGCATAAACCTTCCTGCCCAAACAGGACGGATTGCCAACTCAATTAAAGGAATGAAACTGCAGAGACCTTATTTTCCTTATAAAATGGCACAATCAGCTTCTATGCTCAGTTTCCTTTAATGTATGCAAATGAATGGGGAAGTGGGAGTGGCTGAACTTTCCTATAAATCTATCTGAACTCCTTCGGGGAAAGATGTAAATAAGTAGAGCTACACATTCATTGTAAAGACACAGATATGGTATTATCATCATTAGTAATAATTTAATTATATTAGCTAATTGTTATTACATTTTTATGCATTCACATGAAGGCAAATTTTGTCTTCCTGCTATCTCTGTCATTAAAACAAAAGAATAATGCTATCCTAGATGAGAAGAATAATGACTACACCTGTCAAAATAGATTTATATCTTGAGTCTCAGACAGCCTCTGCAGAATGTCTTTGCCAGGAATATTCATTTGTTCTTTTTTCTTTTCTTTTCTTTTTTAGAGAATAAGACAGAAAGCAGATTTTAATCTTTCCTGTTGAGCCTCCCTCTCCAATGATGCTCAGGGCAACAACCCTTCAAAATTAGGTACCAATCAGTGCCAATTCCTTTGGTAACCACTGTAATAACATTAACATGATGAACTAATGAGATATTAATGTAGTTGTAATAGACATTTCCATAGGAGTTCCATTGTAATTGAGTAGGTTAATAATGTGCCTTAATCTGTACTTGGCAAGTAGAATGTATGATGAATAGGGAAAGGCAGAATTTTGATGACTTTCAGCTTGTAAGGTGTTTACTCTTTCAAAACAGAAAGGAAATACCTGTTTTTAAAAGCAGGTGCACAAGTGAACATTGGAGAAAACTGAGCCCAGAGTGTCATAACCCTTATTCCTCAAGGCATTTTATACATTTAACTTTCTAAACAGCACTAGATGCGGGGAATAGATACTTAAGATCTTTATTTGTATTCGATATGCATCTGGTAGTTCATCCATTTATCTGACTTTTAGTCTATCAATACTTAGCAATTACAATTACGGATGGCAAAGCGTTGGGAATTCAACGATGGTACAATCAGCGTTGCTTCTAAAGGAAAGAGACACCACATACCCACCCCCCACACACACACCCACAGCCACACATGTAACACACACTTACATACACACACTTGAACGTATACACAAAGACACACACACACACACACACACGTGTACACTCACACACAGAAGAGCTTCGATTGTTTGAGAGAAATAAAGAAATAAGGTCAAGAACCTATAAAGAAATAAAAAGGAATGAGGTGATGGAAAAGCAAAAGCAAGATTGAAAAGCCAAGATATTCAGAGTGTTTCAATTGGATTCAAAAGGATACCTGCAAATAACCCTGGTTTGAACTCTGCTGAAAGGGAGAGGAGCAGAAAGAGCAAGGCCTTTTCTATGATTATTTATTCCAGCAAACAACAGCACACGGCAACTCAGAGCCTTGCTATTCCCTGAGCTAATATTTGGAAGACATTGTATCTCCAGGGCAAATTCTAAGAGTGCCTCCTCTCTCTAAAGTAAAGAGGAAAGGGGAAAAAATCAGAGGTTTCCATCATCCAAGGATAAAAAGAAAATACTGGTGATATTCAACACTGAACGTTGTACAAGGAAGATAAAAAATTAAGAGGAAAGTACGATGATAAGCTTTGCAATGGCAAATACAAATAAAGGCTGTGTAAACACGTGTGTTTTGGGGGGGGTTTTTTTGAGGCAAACCGCTGTTAAATTAACCGGCAGCATTTCAGAATCCCGTAAACACTGCTGCCAGTTCTATTCAGCTCTTAACCCCCTCTGCATGAGATGTGCTTTCCTGAACTGCTCCAAGTGGTCTCAGTTCTGCCCAGCCTGAATTCAAGGAGGATTCGCCAGCTTCCTCCATCTTCCCCAATTCCCTTTCCAGCTGATAATTACAGTGGCCCTATTTCTCTGCTTCCCCTGGAAGAACTGACTTCCTTAGTGTGACTCGGCACCTTGTATCTGCCTGGAGCACAGCTTCCAGGGCTTTTGCTTTGCTCCCTCATCATAGCTAACCTGCAATTACTAGAGGGGATTGTCCAGATTCTGCCTCGAGTTTCACCCAGAATTTCACTACTTAGCAAACTTTTGGACCCACCTGTAAATTTGACACCAGTAAGGGTTTTCAACACTAAGACTTTTGGAGAATTAAGCAGGCAGACCAGATAGGAGACAGACCATCATCATGGAAATCAGAACAGCCTGTTTTCAAATTCTGGTTTCTCCATTTAATACGTTACGTTACTTCACCTCTAGTGCATTTCAGCTTACTCATATATGAAAATATCTGTATTAGTCTCCTCAGGCTGCCATAAGAACACAGACTGGATGGGATAAACGATAAAAATTTATTTTCTCACAGTTCTGGAGGCTGGAAGTCCAAGATCAAGGTGCTGGCAGGGTTGATTTCTGGTGAACCCTCTCTTCTTGGCTTGGAGATGGTTGCCTTCTTGATATGTCCTCATGTTGCCTTTCCTCTGTGTGCACATTAGAGAGAGAGTTCTCTGGTGTCTCCTCTTTTTTTTTTTTTTTTTTTTTTTTGCGGTACACGGGCCTCTCACCGCTGTGGCCTCTCCCGCTGCGGAGCGCAGGCTCCGGACGCGCAGGCTCAGCGGCCATGGCTCACGGGCCCAGCCGCTCCGCGGCACGTGGGATCTTCCCGGACCGGGGCACGAACCCGCGTCCCCCGAATCGGCAGGCGGACTCTCAACCACGGCGCCACCAGGGAAGCCCCTCCTCTTTTTATAAGGACACCAGTCCCATCAGAGTAGGCCCTAACCTTATGACCTCACTTAACCTTAATTACCTTCTTTAAGGCCCTGTCTCTAAAAACAGTCATATTGAGGGTTAGGACTTCAACATGTGGATTTGGAGAAACACAATCCAGTCTCCCATAACACCTACCTTGAAAAATTTCAAGGATTCCCAGAGTTTTCATACTCCATGATGGAAGCCCCTGCCCTGAAATGTACAAAGAGGATGAGAGGAGAAAAAGAAGGTCAAATCAAGCAGCTTGTTTCAGGAACATCTCTGTTCTGAACATCTTATAAGAGCTAAGAAAACTTAGCTCTTATATTTTCTCAGGCCCTTATTAGCAAAGATTCTGTATTTATAAGAGATAACTAAATAATGGATAATTTTATTCTTCTCTTATATTAGGAAACATTGGGATAACCATAGTGCATATGACCAGAATATGCAGAATTCTAATTTCTGTCCCTGCCATTGACTGATATGGTCATTGTGAATATTACAATTTACCTCTATTTTTAGAGGAAATCAAATACTGCATAATAAACTACAGTGCAAATAAAACTATGTTATGCTTCTCAGCAATTATAAATAACCAGATAAATCCTAATCAAATTGAGGGAACATTTAGAGTCTACTGAGACCATTAGCTGTAGTCTAAGATAAATAGAATATTCTTAATGAAAGACACAGACCATTGCTAGCTCTGCCCATACCCTCTTCTGAATGGACATAGGGATGTGCAACACCTTGGGATCAGGTGACTGGACCCAGGGTGTGTACCGAACCCAAACTTTGCCTAACCCTATATTAGTTAAGGAAAGGCCGCAGTTCCCATGTCTCCCCAGCAACAGGGCCCCTAAGGCCCATCTTTTAGCTCTATTTCCTAATAAACCCCCTGAAACCTCTTAGAAACCTTTCTCTTTTTATGGGCTGGCTTGGGTGAGTTTCTCTTTCTGCAATGAAGGGAACCATCACTACCAACTTTGGATCTAGGATTGCAGCTTTTCTGTGCATTTCAATGCCATCAAATCTAGGAAAATACTCCAAAGCCTGAATGTCTCTTGATCCAGTGGCTGCTAAAGGACTTGTTGGTATCTGGCTTACTAGATGTTATGTATCTTATTCTATTACTGTTACTCCATATTCAAAGTGTGTGGCGATATCAGTCGCTATTGAATCACCATAACAGGATATCACCATTTACAAAGAATTAGTCTTCACAACTGCAGATGAATTCACCTATAAATATTAAAACATATCTTGAGCAAACTACAACAACAACAACAAAACATTGGTTAATATTCCCCAGCAGGAAAAAAAAATATCAATAGATGAGTTTTTAAATTCCCAGAGCTAGGAATCAGGAGGCCTAGACGGTGATGTCAAATCTCCCAATAACTAGTTCTATGACCTTGCGCACCTGTCCATCAGAACTTTTTTTGTTTTGTTGTTTTTTTAATTGAAGTATAGCTTCTGTACAATATTACATAAGTTACAGGTGTACAATACAGTGATTCACAATTTTTAAAGGTTATACTCCATTTATAGATATTATAAAATATTGGCTATATTCCCTGTGTTATACAATATACCCTTGTAGCTTATTTTATACCTAATAGTCTGTACCTCTTACTCACCCACCTATATATTGCCCTTCCCCGCTCCCCTCTCCCGACTGGTAACCACTAGTTTGTTCTCTATATCTGTGAGTCTCCTTCATTTCTGCCATATTCACTAGTTTGTTGTATTTTTTAGATTCCACATAGAAGTGATATCATACAGTATTTGTCCACAAGAACTTGAAGTTTTCTTATTTTTCTAACGATGACAACACTTTCCCAAGCTGACAGAGTTGTTATGGGGAGTCAGTAAGGCGACAGATGCACAGAGGTGACTGAATAGCTAGAATGCTACATCAACAGGTTTTAAAAAATGATATGTAACATATTATTCAAAATATTACATATCAATATATTATTAAATAATGTATTATTGTAAAATTCTGCCTTGATCATTTCAAAGTAGTGATTATACTTCTATATTGAAATGCAAGAATGTGATACTCAAAATGTATGAAAACATCCTTTTATCTAACAAGTCTCCACTTTAACATGCAAAGTCTACTTACAAGAACCAGCAAGTGAAGTCTGCCTGTAGCTCCCGACCCTGACCTGACTTGGACATGATGGCTGACATCAATTTTCCTTCCTCATCCACACCCTACTTCCAGTCTTCCTATTTCAATCTTAAGCATCATAAGGATAGCAAGTAAATCTATCTCACTTTGCATTGTATGCTCAGTGCTCAAAAAATACTAGGTGTTCAATAAATACTGTTGAACAGTTTTCAAATAAATGAATAAAATTTCCTCAAAAACTATTCCTGGGCTTCCCTGGTGGCGCAGTGGTTGAGAATCCGCCTGCCGATGCAGGGGACACGGGTTCGTGCCCCGGTCTGGGAAGATCCCACATGCCGCGGAGCGGCTGGGCCCGTGAGCCATGGCCGCTGAGCCTGAGCGTCCGGAGCCTGTGCTCCACAACGGGAGAGGCCACAACAGTGAGGCCCGCGTACCACAAAAAAAAAAAAAACTATTCCTTCTTGTGCACAAACTACACTACTACAACACAAATTTTCTCTTCCCTTCATTATTCAGGAAGCCTCAAAATACTTGCATTCCTCCAACTTGATTTAAGTTATTGAGGTCAGGAAGTTTGTCTTTGACTTTTTATATTCTCTCCATTGCCTTTAATGCAGTAGATGCTCAATAAGTGTTGGCTGATTGGTTGAATGATAACTTGAAAATTTAGTGAAACAACTGACAATTCTTTTTTTAAAAAAATCAAATCAGTTTTGTCGTGAATTGACTAATCAATGCTTCAATATTCTAATACCCAAACAAACTTTTCCCATTTTTAAGGAGCAGTGATTTGAACCAAAATGTTCATATAGGACATTAGGAGAGTCATAATGTTTTTAATTCTTAACCTTCTTATTCATGCATTATACTATTTTATTACTTCCTTGTTATCATCAGAGCCTACCTTGTTGTTTTTGTTGTTGTTGTTGTTGTTTTTATTTTTTTTAACATCTTTATTGGAGTATAACTGTTTCACAATAGTGTGTTAGTTTCTCCTTTACAACAAAGTGAATCAGTTATACATATACATATGTTCCCATATCTCTTCCCTCTTGCGTCACCCTCCCTCCCACCCTCCCTATCCCACCCCTCTAGGTGGTCACAAAGCACAGAGGTGATCTCCCTGTGCTATGCAGCAGCTTCCCACTAGCTATCTAATTTACATTTGGTAGTGTATATATGTCCCTGCCACTCTCTCACTTCGTCAAATCTTACCCTTCCCCCTCCCCATATCCTCAAGTCCACGCTCTAGTAGGTCTGTGTGCCTACTTTGTTTTAATGGGGAAAGGACTGCAGAAGAATATGTAGGAGACACCTTGGGAAAATGAGGAAGGAATTAACTTTGAAGTTGTCTAGTTTGAAAGATTAAAAAGCACTCCAAAATAAAACAAGTCAGCATTCTTGATGCTGGAAAATGACAGTGACTAAAAAAGCCTTTCCTCCTGGTATGAGCACTGTCCTCTGTCCCCATCCCTAGTGCCGGGTAACTCAGAGATATAATTTATGATGGATTCACAAACAAAATGGTCAATGGTTCAGCACAAACCAAACATGAGCAGACACATTTCTAAACCCAACCGTCATGCTGCTTACACAATCTGTTGATCCATTGAACAAATATATGTTGAAAGATTAAGCGGGAGTTGACTGCCATTCAGGAAGATAAATGTAGAGTAGACTCATTTTCCGCCTGACTTAATGCTTAAGGATTTGTATTAGAAGGATGTTGGGGAGGGGATGTCTGCAGGGGATGGGAGGAAGGGAAATTCCAGTCACCCAGATCTTTAGAATGAGATTATCTCGCCAAGGACCTCACACAGAGGTCTTTACCAGCCACCTCTTATATCCTGGACCTTCTTTTCTCCTCATTCTTTTACTGTAGGAAAAAAAAGATCCAAGGGAATAAATGAGTGCTGCAGGAGCACTTGGCTCAGCTATTCAGGCCTCATTGATGGAACGATAGGAGACAGAATGTTTTATACAGTACAGTTGGAGATTTAAAAGGGGGAAAAAGAGTCAGCCAGTCATAAAGGCACATTGTTATCCAGCTGTCTCATAAAAGGGCTGTGAGCCATTAAGCTGTAGAGAGAACTCAATGCCTGAAGCTAGAAACTCGGTGTTCCTGCTGGTGGGGCCAATGCCATCCCCAGGCAGAGAGCAGGGCCAGCCTTGATTCAACTCATTCTCGTTGACACCTTCCTCAATTGAGGTATGAGGCCAGGCTTCTGGAGTTGCATTTGTCCAGCTTTGCTGGGCTGAAAAAGACAGCCCTTCAATACCGTCGATCCTGTTATAAGTGTTTGAGCTTCACAAGAGAGCTTTGATAGAATGAAAGTAAAAGAAAGAGAGGGGAGGAATGAAGGAGAGAGGAAGGAAGGAAGAAAGAAAAGAAGGGAGGGAGGGAGGGAGAAAAAGGAAAGCACAACCACCTGTACAATATAAGTGGCGTTTCCTTGATTTGTAAACCTTGGCCATGGCTACAATACAACAATGCAATCATGCTGCTTCCTTGTTTAGGAAGCTGTGAACAATTTTCAGAGACATCCAACACCTCTGGCCTGGTCGGGAATGCATTCAGAAAGAAAACCACTGAGCACTGCAAAAAGAGATGGATCTTGACCTACCGAAGTACATATGCCAATAAATGCACTGGGAAGCAATTCACTTTGATTCAACATTTACGGAACACCCATATGGGTCATGACACAGGAGTAGGAACCATGCAAGCTTTCAAAAGACCTGGCTCTTGCAAAGCGCACATGCCAAAACATACCATGTGGACATGTGCAGAATGGTGCTTAGATGTCCAGGAAGAGGTATGTTTTCCATTGTATTGAGAGAAACTTGAATCTTCTAAATTGGAGAAAATTTTAGGCAGGTGCTAGACTTCAGCAGTTTTGTGAAGAAGAAAAGGGAGATGAGCATGGACAGTTTCACATATACATTGTGGGCATAAAGGCCAGAGAAGAAACAGTATTCAAAATAGACTAAGAGGGCTTCCCTGGTGGCGCAGTTGTTGAGAGTCCGCCTGCAGATGCAGGGGACACAGGTTCGTGCCCCAGTCCAGGAAGATCCCACGTGCCGCGAAGTGGCTGGGCCCGTGAGCCATGGCCACTGGGCCTGTGCGTCCGGAGCCTGTGCTCCACAACGGGAGAGGCCACAGCAGTGAGAGGCCCGCGTACCACAAAAAAAAAAAAAAAAAAACAGACTAAGAACACCTTTATTTGCCAAACAAAGCAGTATGTTTGGAAATCAAGAGGTGATGGGTGAAAATGACTGATGAAAGGCCTTGAAGTTATCTTTAGCCAGTCATAAGCCCTTGTTTTCCATTTTTAAATGCATCTAGTACAAGATGAAGAAATGTTAAAATATAAATGCGTGCACATAATTCTCTAAGTCAAATTTCTTTGGGTTCTTGTTCTTTTTAACTTTTAATTGTGTTTCTTCTTATCAGATTTCCTACCCATCCCAGGCCTCCAAGTTGAAGAGGTTAATGACCAACATATTCTAGCCCACTGTTTCAGTTTCTTGTTGTTTTTGTTGCTTTATTTCACTGGAAAATTTTGCTGGGATTTAAAATGGGGCCACACAACAGGAGAGTTTGGACCATTCCTTCAACATAACACCCCCATTTTCTCCTTGATGACACTGTTATTAACTTTATCTTTTATGAGCACCTTACTTTCAGATAAAACCAACCATCTCATAGCACAAGTCTTGATCAACAAGTTTTAACTTTTGGACCAGTGAGTCTGCAGTTCATTTTATTCCATTTGTTTATTTTAATCAAATATCATTAACTTGGAATGCTTAATCTTAAGTATCTGATCTCACATCTTCTTGGATGGCTAGCACTTGGCAAGCCAAACATTAACTGCAAGAATAGCAAAGAAGAAACACTGAAACTAGTGAATTCACTGGAAATGGTTTGCAGTCTAAAGAAAACAGGACCATCTGGGTTAAGTTATAGACTGAGGTTTTTGTTTGGTTTGGCTTGGGGTCGGGGCAAGTTTTCCCTACTATCACCCCTTTTTTTTTTTTTTGTAGTACGCGAGCCTCTCACTGTTGTGGCCTCTCCCTTTGCGGAGCACAGGCTCCGGACGCACAGGCTCAGCGGCCATGGCTCACGGGCCCAGCCGCTCCGTGGCATGTGGGATCCTCCCTGACCGGGGCACGAACCCGCGTCCCCTGCATCGGCAGGCGGATTCTCAACCACTGCGCCACCAGGGAAGCCCCCTACTATCACCCTTTTACACTTTTGCCCAGCAGCACAGTGTCAGATATTATTATTCTATGAGTGGCTTTAGGTTTTCTGCAAGTACCCTGTTGGACAAGCAAACCTATGTGCATCTTGCACGTGATGGAAACTGGAAAGTATTCTCCTGTATGTTCATACAGCTTCCTAAACTTATTTCTCCCCTGCCCTGGAGTGCACAGGGAACATAGTGTATGGTCCAATCTCACCAGATCCAATCACCTCAGGTCCAGGTGAGTAAGACTGTCTTAAATTACTTCCATAGGTGAGTATGAGCCAGCTGACAGCAAAGCCTAATCTGCCCAACATGGGCAGGGACTAGTACAGGTTCTCCTGATTGATTTGTGGCCGTCCCAGGGAAAGGAACAGGATGGATGTGAACCCAACCCTACTTTGGCAAGAGGTTATACTGGCCTGGATAGCCCTCAAAAACGGCGTACAGAAGGACTAAGTGGTCACTGGGGGATTTCAAGGATAGGGAAAGTTAGTCATTCTGCCACAAAATTCTATTCTGGATTGAAAAAAAGAGCTCTATTTTTATCCCCTAAACCTAGGAGAAATTCTTTCAGAATAGCAAAACTAATGGTAGCCAAAGCTAATGGAGTGTTCTAAGAAGTATTTTATTCTTTCTCAGTGAAGCTCCATGTGTATGATGACATTTTCAGAAGGAGCTAAAAGCTATCTTCCCCAAATTAAAAGCACAGTCAGAAAATCTGCTCCAAATACAATGGTCTGCTGGCTTTGAAATATTGCTCCAGAGACAAGCCCCAAGGCGCTGGAGAAGACCTGAATCAGCAGAAGGCAGGAGGGGGCGCGAAGACGGTATTTATTATGTCTCGCAACGAACTACTCCATAGGTCACTGCTGATTTCTGTTTACACTGTGCTGACCCTTCACACTCCAGAGCAGTTTGTTCAGCTGTGATCTACAACTGAGAGTACACGCAGTCTGTCATCTGCTGGGCTCCGCTCTGGCCGACCGGTGTACCCAAGAAAACAGGCAGTATTACATACAGAGAAATGCCCACCAACCTGCAGTTCCTGCAGAAAACATAAAAATTGTCTGTTTTCTCACTGTGCACTTTTGTATTAATAAAAATTACATGTCTTGGGATCCTGGTGTAAAGCATGATCCTAACAAACTGGATTTTAACGGAGTGATTATTTCCACTTTACATTATGGAAACTGGAAAATGAGCCTGTAGAAACAATCTTATCTGTAGGTCATTATTTCACCCATTTCAGTTAGGAGGTTCAAATACTGACATGCAGTAGTACAATGCTTTTGGTAATGCATCTGTGCCAACTTTTTTGCAAAGGATTATCTGAGGTCACCATGCTGTGGTCAGAGAGAAACCATGGGCAGTTCTGTTATCCTATGAGGTTGATGTTTCTGGTCTGACTTAGGAGGGTCTGTTTCTTGAACTTGGAGCTCCCTGATCGTTTTACCTACCCATTCAAGAGCAGAAGACTCCTCCTGTCTTCCTGGGTGTGAGAGTTTAACTACATTGCTATGGAAAAAATGTTCTGTGATTTTTCTTAGGCTAAAAACAGTCTCATACCTGTGTAACATAAGCAATAATAATACAGTGTTTGTTTCCCAGACAAATTCTAATGCCAGGGACTAGACTACTTCAGTCCCTCACTCCTGATCTGCTCAGATGGGCTCTTTAAAGGGGAATTCCCATATACAGATTACCCTTTATGATGGGCTCCCCTAGAAAACCTTCTATATCTGCCCCCTCCTGTGTCAATCTAGCACCTTGTACTTCCCCCTACCACAGCACTCAACACTGTACAATCACCCACACAACTGGTTATTTGAGGACAGGATCCATAGATGCATCCTGGATCCATCTATGAACCCTGGTGCATCCACAGAGCACCAGTGCCTAGCACAGTGCCTGACACACAATAGGCAGTCAATAAATGTGGGAGTGAACAGTGATTCTGTTACTTCTTCCCTAAAACTCAATAGTATCTTGGGCTCTGGGGTCCTGGATTCCTTTAAAAAAAATGAGGTGGCGGGGAAGGGAGAGGGAGAGGAGAGGAGAAGAGAGAGAGAGGAGGAGGAGGGGAGGGGGAGGAGGAGAGAATGAGAAAAGAGGAAAGAAAAGAAAAGGTAATAAGGAAGGAACAGAAGAAGAAAGGAAAGAAAGAAATGAAGGGAAACCCATAGCTCTGTGTCTAACACAAGGAAGGATGGGCTAATAAAAGAAGTAATGCTGATGAATGTAAAGTGATCAGGTAAGCACTATTTTTTAAAGATGAAACAAAACAGAATTTACAACTCTGTTTCCAGCAACATGGCAGACTAATCCCTCCACGCATAACTAAAATGCTGAATAAAATGTCATTTGAATGCATGGTGTGGCTGGCAGGGAAATACAGGGATGGATCGGAAGCCAGAGATGAAGAATGTGACTCTCAGAAGTAAGCAAGCAGTAGAGAAAGCACTTATCTTAGGACTATCTAAAAATCCTCAAGAGGCCCATAGCTCATTTTTTACTTGGCTGCACCCAGTACAACTTGGGGCTGTAGCAAGGGAGCAGGTCAGATTAAAAAGCATTGGCATAAAGCTGCCCTCCTAACCCCAAATATATATACTTTCAGAGGGTAGGGGAAAACATTCCATACACTTTACAGAGGAGATGTTGGGCATATATGCCTCATTGGGCTTGAGAATTTCTAATCACAAGTCCCGTTTATGTGGGTGTAATGTAAGAATTCCCTCTGTCTGTGTGACTCCCAGGAAAATACATATGGAAAAAATATTTCTTTCAGTAGTCCAGCTATCATATACACATGCTATGAATGAAAGAGAAAAAAAGGAGGAAGACAAGCCACCTCCATTTCCCAGATGTTGTACACCAATTCTGGCCATAACTTACTCATATGATGATACCTAGCTGTGTATGCTGTCTTTATTCTGGGTTCCAAGGTTCTACTGATGGAGAGAAATGAAAGAATAAACATGGGGGGTAGGGAGCTCTGCCTCTATCTTCAAATATTGAGATGACTCTCAAGAGAGAATTAAGGTAATATTTGATCCTTGGACATCTTTCTGGTTAGTAATAGACAGGATTTTTTGAGTCTCACTGCAGAATAAATTGGTTTTGTTTGTCTGTCTTCAGATTTTCATTAAAAAAAGATAACTAGGTAAAAAATATATTTGAAATTGGAAATCAATTTCTTAAATAATAAGAAAAAGAGACGAAGAATCCAAGAGCAAGAAATCATATAAACTGCAATTAAAGTTCTTTTTCTCAGGGAACTTGAAGTTCCTAGTATAGACAAAACTGCTCAGAACTGATGTGACCTTATTGTTTCTTCCCTGTTTCCTTTCATTTTACTGCTCAACACAAATTTCCTCAAAAGAATATAGAAGCAAAGTCCTTCTGCAGAGCTAGAAAAAAGGGAAATAGCTGAATGGTTTCCTTTTGGTAGAATGCCTTGCTTAAGGCTTCTTGTTTGTTTGTTTGTTTTAGGTTTCAACTAAAAGGTAGGAATAATTTGTCATCTTTAAAAGGTTTAAAAAGAGACACTTTCTATAATAAGATATCATTTAAAAAAAAAAAAAAAATCCACAGCTAAGGTAACTAAATGTTCTTTGCAGAAGGGAATTGTAAGTTTCCCTTTATAGGATTAGCTTAACATAAAAATTAAATAAATAAAAATCAAAGCACCAAATCTGAAAATCCACAATAGAGGCATGTGAAAGGTCCCAGAAATAAGGGAGATATTTTATTTTCTGTATGGTGCTGCCAGCTAATGTACCAAATATAAAATAAAATTTATTGTTGGTCAAGTATCAAAATGGCAGTGACTGGTAAGAATGGTTATTCTGGCTAAGTTAAAGGGAGAAGTAAACTATGTATTGGTTTGGGGATGCAAAGAGGACACTCTTACACACTCTTGCACTCTCATACACCTATATACATACAGTTGTGAGTCACAGCAACCACTATATTAGTACAAAAGTTTTCCAGATGGCTCAGCCCTATTACCTGAATTTTCAATATTTCTACTTAGTCCCTGTACATGGATAGCAATAAATCTACTATAATCTAGTGCCCCAAGAGGAGAGGAAAACAAACCTAAAGCCTCTGTGAAAAAGTGATTACTTTCTGAAGAGCAGTTACAGTACAGATATTTTGTCCTCTTGCATTTCAAATGACTCTCGATTTATTTGGTAAGTGCATTCCTTGTAGCAGGAATCTTCTGCCCTCCAGTCATCTTCCTTTCCCCTCTATTTTTGAGATGCCCTGGGTCCATGATAGTAAGGCACCAAAATGTAATCCAACGGGCTTAACTCTCTGTAAGATTAGGATCATGAAAACAAAGATATTCAGCTAAGTCACAATTTGAGATGGGTGTATTCTGTAGGATTGTTTTTGGTTCAGTGCAATGTAGATCCACCTAAAAAAGCTTAACCAAATACTGTATATTTCTCTTGTAATAAGTCTAGGAGTAGGCCATCCTTTTCTATCTTTTCATTCTGCCATCTTTAGCATTTTGCTTTCATCCTCCCTGCCTCAATATGGCCGCTATACCTCCAGGCATCACATCCACATTCCAGACAAGAAAAAACCAGTGACAAAGAGGAAAAGGAAATGTCTACATCAGGAATGCAAAACTTTCCTAGATATCCCTAATAGAATTCAGCTTGTGTCTTGCTGGCCAGAATTAAAAGAAAAGCTGCGACGAAGGTTACATAATAGACTGTTTTTACTAGACATGTTGCCACCTCAAACAAATCAGGGTTCTAATCTAATAGGAAGGATAAGAAAGAATGGTATAAAAATTTAATGCCAAAATTCTACAATTTCAATCCACAGAGAAAGTAATTAGAGTCTCAAAGGAAAGTATAATATCATATTCATTTTTTGCTCTCCAAGTGCTGACACATAGTCCATGGTCATCCAGCAACTATTTCTTGAGCTCCTTTTGTATGCCAGGTGCTATTTTAGGTGCTTGGGATACATCCAGATAAAAATTCTTGTCCCATTATATCTTACATTCTAGCAGGCAGAGACAGATAATAAACTATAGTCACAATAAATAAAGTCTGCAGTTTGTTCAAAGGTGATAAATTCTACAGAAAAAAAGTATAGCTGAGTAAAGAGAATTAGGAGAGGAAGGTGGAATGGACAGGTTGTAACAAAAATAACACAAGAATTAAGTATTAATTTTTCCTTTCATTCCTCAGACCTTTCGAATTTCTGGAACATATAGTATGTTTTATCTTGGAAAAAATAGTTCATTCCTTTTTTCAACTCCCATTCTTGAAAGTGCTGAATCCAACTGCTGTTATTTACACAAGAAATATCAATGATTGTTTCACGTAGTGTAATGGGCTAGACATTGCTTCACACGGAGAACTGTTTGCAATTTACTCAAAGAGTCTAATTCGATAAGGAAGAAGGGAAATTCTGAGGAAAAAAAGAGCAAAATCAACGAGGAGAAAATGCTCTTTTGACCTGGTGCCTTCTGAATGTCAGAGCAGCGCCTTTCCGGGGAATGTGGCTCTTCAACAGACATAGTGCAATTGGATTAACTCTCCTCTGCTTAAAATTATAAAAATAAGAACCACACACACACATACACACACACACAGAGTTACATTTCAATGTAAAAAAAATAAAATAAAATCCAAAATCAACATCTCCCAAGGGATTGGGGTTTGATTGATTTTATTTAAAGTCTGGGTGGGTTTCTGACCACTAAATATTTGCTTAATTATCCCAGCAATGAAGAGTGATGCTCTCATTAGCAGGGGTTAGAAGCCCATCTGTGCTCTCTGTCGGTGTTTTGTACAGGATTGTAAACCTGCAAATTGCATGTACAGTTGGGGAGTTGGAAAATTATAATTGCAGCTCTGATATTCATTATCCCATGAACCTGGGTAGAGCAATTTTTTTTTTCCCTGGGCCTTGGCCTATTTGTGCATAAATTGTAGTTAACGGTACTCTACTACAATACATAATTTCAACACTATTTTACGCTAAGCCAAAAAGTCTTGCCTTGTGTACTGCTTATTGGCAAAAAGCAATGCTCTCCCAGATCCTGAAGCTGAGGTTATTACACAGCTCAAAACAATTGCTGCACAATTAGAAAGCAAGAGGAATCTTATCGCTTTTGATTTTGCAAACACAGAAATCACAAAGATGCCACATCCCCTATTCCTGAAGAAAACCAAAAGTGAACGCGGCCTCTTCAGAAGGATGTGAAACACTATGAGGTGAATTTCACAAATGTCTGGGGAAATGACTGACCCAAAGTCCTTTGATAGTTACTCTCAGGAGAGGCAAAGTCAGATTTTCTGAGGCCTGGAGCTTTTAAAAACATTTTTGTCAGGGAGAGAGAGGTGCTCTTCAGTAAAAGGAATACTTAGTATTTCTTCAGAATGAAAAAAAGTCACATTATTAATTTTTAATAGGAAATATCATAAAAGTCACAAAATGTGTAAAAAACTGACATTTTACCTATACGCCACACCTCCATAATATTTTTTCCCACATTTTTCATCTGCACCCTTGACCATCTCTTCGTACAACAACGACTTTGAAAAGTATTTTCTGAGGCAGATTTACCATGAAATGGATAAAGCTTCAGCTTCAGGCCCCTCACTCCCATAGGTCCCTTGCAAGGCCCTATACCAACTTCATATTTTTCTCAATTCCATTCACGAAAGAAAAAAAAATTATGGTGGCTTTATAACGGTGCATGTTGCATTATCAGGTTATATTCCTGAGAGGAAAGAACTTCCATTTACTATGCTTTGATGAGAACCAAATTTTCTACTAAGAGCTGATGGTGAGACACATTTTCCTTACCAGTTTCTGACTCTATATGCTTCAACTTCTGTTTTTCCTCCACTACTCATATCCTTACAGTGCTGAGCTATGAAACATGTTCATGGTGTGAGATAACTCCTTCCCCACACCTTCACGGCACAACACTGGGTCAAGTAGCCAATGGCCAGTAGGAGCGTTCCTGGAAGCCATTCCCACAGCAGAACACCTAGGCTAATCCTCCTTCTAAAGAAACATCCACTACGTACTTCTGGAAGTGACTGTGAAACAAATAAACATAGCTCACTAAACTTGAACTACAGGTATCCCCAACTCAACTTCCTCTTAGCTGGATTCCCAACACATATGGCCTTTCCAGTGCCACCCTATGCAAGAGAAAGAATGGTGGAAGGAACGTTTGAATGGAAAGGAATCCTGATCTTAAACAATATGTTTAAAACGTTTTATTTTGCATAGCTTATACCTATAACCTTGCAAGTAAGTGGCCCTGAAGTTTAATCATTATTCATTTAATGGTAAATCTTCACTGATTCTCCTGAGTTCTAGCGGCTCCACACATGGTCCTGTTATGTGTGTGATGGCTGAGAGGAAATAGATGGCTGTACAGGTGTACAACATTCTGAGCTTCAGAAACAGCAGTATGGCATCTCCAACTCCTTTGAATCTGGAGATGTGAATTCTGGTCTGGATTTCCGAGGACATAAATTATTCACTCAGTTGTGGTTCATTCATCTAGCTATCAAGACACCAAAAAAATACTTATTGAAGTCTATCATCATTAAGAGACTCTGCTAAGATGTGTGGCTGATTGAAAAATACGTCCCTGCCCTTACAGGACCCAGGGTCTAGCAGAGAAGACAAAAAAATACATAACGCAGACTACATTGGAAGAACAAAGGAATTATCAATAGAAGTCCAAATTGGAGTCCAAATGGTCAAGTTGTGGGCTTATTCAACTGAATATTTTTATAACCTCTGATCCTCAGTTTTACCATCTATAAAATACAGGTGGTAATATTCATCTCACAAGACTAATATAAGGATTAAGGGAGATAAAATTATACAAAATTGCTTAAATACAAGGTTTTCTTTAAATATCACTCCCCAGAAGCAAAAACAATCTTATTCTTTTATATATCTGCTTCTGTTCTAATGCTCCATAAATCTCTGTTCAAAGTAGAAAAATAAATAACAGGGTGAATAAATAAAAATATAAGAGATGTGAGGGCTTCCCAGAGAACATCTGATGTTACCCAAGCCTTGAAGGGTATTTCGAACACAGAGAAGAGATACCAAGAATGTATCGGGGCTTCCCTGGTGGAACAGTGGTTGAGAGTCCACCTGCCGATGCAGGGGACACGGGTTCGTGCCCCGGTCCGGGAAGATCCCACATGCCGCGGAGCGGCTGGGCCCGTGAGCCATGGCCACTGAGCCTGCACATCCGGAGCCTGTGCTCCGCAACGGGAGAGGCCAAAACAGTGAGAGGCCCGCATACCGGAAAAAACAAAAAAAAGAACAAGACAGGAGTCTTTTCAATAACACGTGGTGGAAACCCACCTCTAATGGCTTCAGCAAAAAAGGGGGAAAAGTTGGCTCACGAAACTGAGAAATCCAAGGGCAAACTTGGCTCCCCGTTGGCAGAACCCTGGTATTCAAACAATATTCCCAGAACCAGTCTCTCTCCACTGCTTGGCCTGCTTTTCTTCATGTTGGCTTTATTCCCAGGCAGGCTCTTCCCACACCATGGCAAATAGTCACCTTCAGCTTCAGGTTTACATGGGCCCAAATCTGCAGTCTCTGTGGAAGGATTCTCAGATCTGGAATATGCAGATGAGATCACCCATGAAGATGAATGAAGGGTTGGCATACATACCGGGAGGCATTTCGCCCACACTGAATCTCAGGAACTGAGAATGGGGAATGGGTGGATCCCTAAAAAATCCAGCAGCTACGTAGAAGGAGGGAAGAGACTGCTGGGGGATTCTCCTCAAAGCACATTTCAGGTAGAGAAGAAGCTAAGAGCAAAAGCTCCAATGTCTACTGAGTACATACTGCCCTGGTGTCTGGGAGGATACAAAGGTGAGGGAAATGTGATTCTGGCCTCAAGTAAGGGAGGTAAGGCATGTCGGAAGAATAAGCAACCATAATCCAAGATAGGAAATCAGTAAAGCCCTAAAAAGGTCGGTAGATGCCATTATTCGTCAGAGAAGGAAGAGATCTCTTTCAGCTCCAATTGGAGACTTTTTAGAAAAGACATGGCACCCGAGTTGGATTTTGAAGGAGTCTGTAGGAAAGATGGCGTTCACAAATCATCTGCAAATGGAAATATCACAAAATCAGCTCTAGCATTGGCTTTTGGAGCTGTGGAGTTATTTAGCATTCTGGTACTTCCGAACTTCCAGTCGTTTCTCAAATCATCATCATGGTCAAACACCAGAGTGGAAAAAAGGCTGATAAGAAAGGTTACAGAGTGGTTTCTGTTGTGGAAAAGAGTCATACTGTCTGGGCTAAAATCTCCACTTTAAATTGTAAGTAATTATATATCCTTGCATTTGTTCCTTTACTCATCAATTTAAGTAGACCTCTTTCTTTGACTGAGGTAAAATTCACATATAACATAAAATCAACCATTTTAAAGTGTACCATTCAGCATCACTTAGTACACTCACAAAGTTTTTCAATCATCACCTCTATCTAGTTCCAAAACATTCTCATGTCCCCAAAATGAAAACCCCTACCCCTTACGCAGCAACACCCCATTACCCCATCCTCCATATCACCAAGTCCCCGGCAACCACTAATCTGCTTTCTGTCTCTATGGATCGACCTATTCTGGATATTTCATATAAATGCAATCATATAATATGTAACTTTTTGTGCTTTTTTTTTTTCATTTAACATAATATTTTCAAAGTTAACTGGACCTAATTTGATATCCCTTCCCATATCCTATAATGTGGGGCTACATATATATGAACTCTAAACCTAAGTTCCACTGCCTAGCAGCTGTCCTGTGATGGGCCGTCTACCACCTAATAGTAGTATCACCCTGGTAGTCAGTATGCCCCCAGGGGTCATGTCTTAAGAACTTTTTTAGGCCCTTCTGTAGTCACAGGCCAGTATTCACCGGATGTATAATGTTTGATAAGTTAGCTGGTTGCATGTTGGGTGCTTGCAGACTCCAAAATATATTTTTTGGCCAAACAGAACTCCTTCTCCAAGGACAATCAGTCAAGAGAGCCCAAGAAGTAGGCAGGAAGCAGAGCAGCAGCTCAGATCCAGATCCTTACCCTTTATCACAGAATTTAAATCTCAGAGGGTTCTTAAAGAACATCCTTTTTTTTCAGATCAAGAAAGTGAGGCCCAAGAAGCTTAAAAAAAAAATCGCCCAAGATCACACAGGTAGAGCATCAGAGCCCACTTAAAAGCTCAGAAATTCTCAGTCTAAATTCAGTGCGCTCTGATACGACATAGTGTCCGATACTTTTCTCTCTAGAAGCAAGAACCAAATGTAAGAAGGCAGCAGATCTATAAAAAAAAAAAAAAAACCTCTCAATCCTGCAAGGAGCTGAGAGGAGTCTCATTTTTTTCATTTGTGCAAATCAAACAGGGAGTAACACTGCAGTTCACAAGGGAAGAAAAGCTGGGGTATCAAAACTGAGAGTAATTTTGATCTTAAATTAAAAGCATATTAATTGATGAGCAATGCTTTCTATCATGTATAAATCTGGAGCTACCACTGATGTTCTTTTTCCCTGTGTGGGGTTTCTCTTTGTCAATATGGCTTATATCTTATTGTTTTATAGCAATGACTATCTGTGTTCCACCATCTCATTTCATTCAAATTTGCTCCCAAGGGCACTGAACGTGAATGACCCAGTAATGAGGGAGAGGGTGGGATTAGGGGACAATGTTTAGGATTCAGAGGCAGTGAGGGCGTCTGACTCATTCTGAGCAGCTAAACTGCTGTTCTCCCTCTCCAAAAAATATCGCTTGTAAATGGGAGCTCAGATCCTTCTAGGTAGAAATGCAAGCCTGTAAATATCATGTCAGGATCTTGATTTTTTTTTTTTTTTGTAACATAAAGTTAATGATGCTTAAAATATGCACAATATGTACCCCTGTGGAACACTGAATTATCTTGATGTCTGATCTTCTGGGGATGGTCTATAAAGAAAATAATTCAGACGTGAGTGGAAATAGACAGAATTGTAAAACGCAATTAGGAAGGGGGCGGGGAAGCCCCAGATGTACGCGCAGCAGAACCAAAGGGAAACAAACCAGTGCCCTGATGCGCTCATCTTTGTTTTTTAATCTCATCTTTGAAAGATTCACTTCCTGGATTTTTGTCTGAGAGATTCGTGAGCACTTCCTTGAGACAATTTACCTCTTTTTAACTCGGGGAAGAGGTGCTTTTTCAAAAACAAGCCAACTGGACCGTTTTCTCCTTGCAGAGCCACAGCACTCAAACTCTCTGCATCTAAAATAAACAAATAAACAAAACAAAAAAATCTAACTAATATTTAGGCTTTCAAAAGCAGGTTGGCTGCAAGCCTCCCTAGGATAATCATTTGAACCTTCCTTCAGCCACGCATAATACACACTTTATTCAGCAAATAGCAAAGTCGTTTCCCCGTTGAGTCAAAGGTCACTTTTTGCTGCATTAATAGCTGCTCTGGGAGGGTCAGTGTTGTGCTATCCTACATTTTTTCCAGGGCCTGGAGATGCAATTTCCTACAATCTGCAGGCAATTTCCCACCAATTTTCTTGGGGAGCTAATAGGCTGTGACAGGAGATGGAGCTAGCAAACAGCAGGCGGCTTCAGAAAAGACAAATTGCATCTCTGCCACCTAACTGGGCAATCTAGATCGACAGAGTTTATAGCTTTGTAGTGTTATTGGGCCCCATGCTAACAGCAAATCATTCACACTGCTCGCTGAATTTCATATTCCCTTCCTTCTGAATTTGTTATTGCCGCACATCACTTTGTAGCACTTTCCCTGGAAACTGCAGTAAAAAAGGCAATCACATATATATTAGTGACTTAAATGTCTCCTAAATTGCTTACCAGAAATTATTGGCATTCAATAATTTCTGTTTACCGAGTTAGGGCTACGCTGGCCATTTTTAAGTGATGAGATAGGAAGGTTGGAAAGAAAAGCCAAAAAGGAATGGGTAACAGGTTGAAACCCTTTGGTGGGCAAAGAGAGACTCTTTCTTCTTTTGAACAGGCCCATGTGCTTGTGCACAGTCAAACGTATTTCAACAAATAATATAAGCATTTGTTAAACATGCCCACAGGACTGATTTATGCTTTGCCTAGATTGTTTTTTTTTAAGTTAACAGTTTAAAATAACAGTGGAAATGCTTTCGTAGAACTAAACAGAAACACCCATGTTTTAATTTAAATATTTTATATTACATAAGTCATACAGGTTCAACCTAAAAGAGTTAGAAGAGATAAGGAAATAAAAGATCTGGTTAGGGCTTCTCTGGTGGCACAGTGGTTGAGAGTCCGCCTGTCAATGCAGGGGACGCGGGTTCGTGCCCCGGTCCGGGAGGATCCCACATGCAGCGGAGCGGCTGGGCCCATGAGCCATGGCCGCTGAGCCTGCATGTCCGGAGCCTGTGCTCCACAACGGGAGGGGCCACAGCAGTGAGAGGACCACGTACCGCAAAAAAAAAAAAAAAAAAAAAAAAAAAATCTGATTAAAAGAAACACCTAGTCATTATTGCAACTCAAGCATTTTTGTTTTCACTAACTTAATTTACAAAAGTCCTACTCTGTGCCAGGTGTGGCACAAAAATGAATTAGATGGGCTCCTGCTGCTGGGGATTTCACAGTCTAGAGGAGGACACAGTCAGGCAAACAGCTAAATGAGAAGACACCGTGCCCCAGCTGTCCGAATGCCACTTTTGAAGAAAGCAGGAACAGACTGCCTGCAAAACTAAACTGCAGTGAGAAGCAGACTAACTCAGCTGGAGTTAAATAGTGCAGGTGAATAGTGCAGGTTCTGTTTGAGAGGATCAATATGGAAATAATAACTGCATCTAGCGTCCATCACTTGAAAAGGACACAGGGAATCCCCTGGCGGTCCAGTGGTTAGGACTCTGCACTCTCACTGCCAAGGACCAGGGTTCAATTCCAGGTTGGGAAACGAAAATCCCCAAAATCGCGCAGCATGGCCCCCCAAAGAAAGGGACACAAACTTGAATGTTTTGGACAACATGGTCTATGCTGTAATGATTAAACTGATAGCAGCATAATATTAGGGTAATTACACCCTCACCCCAGCATAAAAAGGCTGGAGCCAGCTTTAGGGTTACAGGGGCCCGCAGAGCAAAGGGTGTTGAGCAGAGTATGTGCCAGAGACAAAGGCAGAATTCCTAATCTTATGAATCTCACTCCTAAATGATAGCTATTGCCAAGAACTTAGACAAGCCAGGAATGGTTAAAAAAAAAAAAAGACTCCAGGAAGGCAAATTGCTAATCACATCCTAAAGATTAGGAAGCACCTGTTCTTTACAGATTAGTAAAAACTGAAGCAGAAACACCTTCCATTTCTCTGGGCTAGATTAGACGGCTACTGGAAGGATTGTGTAGTCTCTGCTATATTTGCCGATGCCTCCAGAGAAAGTAGTGTTATGATGCTTTCTTTTTCAGCTCATTATCACATTGGGTCTGCATAAAGGTAAGCAAAAAGGATCAGGGGCAAAGGAATACGTTTTGGTGTGGAACTTTACTTTTTTTTTTTTTTTTCAATCCTGGGATTTTCGGGGTTGATTTAAGCAGAACACGGTTTGTGGTTTTTGAGGACAGGCAGGAGAGGTTCACCCAATAGAAACTGAAAGCGTTAGAGGAAGATTTCTGCTCTAAATGATCTCTTCCACTTGCTGGTTGTGAGATCTGAAACTTCATCATCCATATTTGTTTCTATCCCAAAGGTTTGTTTAGATGACTATGAGCCTTTAAGACAGAGTGTGTTTTTAATCTCAAGGATCCAGAGTGAGGCCCATAATAATCCTCCATATACAATGATTGTGTGAGCTGAATAGAATGAAGGATCCCTTAAATAAAATGCAAATAACAACAACAAAAATGCAAATAACCTCTTGTATAAACCAGTCATTATCCACGTGTTCCCACCTGAGAAGGTTCCAACTGAATAGGTCTGGGCAAAGGCCCCAGCACCTTCGTATTAGATTCTCCTGCAGAGCTAGTTTTGAAAGCCCCTGGGATAGTTATGGGGTGAGAAGAGTGGAATGGACACCAAATGCACGTCCACAGCAAATCTCTAAGGGCAGCAATGACACACTGTGGAGAAGGCAAGAGAATGGGCCTTCCATTCAAAGCCATATTTTACATCTTACTAGCAATAGGAACTGAACCACGTGACCTAGTCAGAACTTTCTATTTCCTTATCTGTGGTAGTGCAAGTGGTTATAAGGGTCACAGGAGGTAATGCTTGTGACACTCGCCCCATCATGGCCAGCACTGGCAGAGCACCTTGCAGAGGGGAGGCTTAGAAGAAATGGCAGCTCTTCCTCCTCCTCCTAGTCTGGAAATGGATTTTCTATTCCCTGCTGCCCAAGCCATCCCTGGCACATGAAGTTCAAAGCTTCTCCCAGGTCTCAATTTTCCACATGGATTCAGCCCAAGCACTGAGTACACTGTTTTCTCTCCATCCTCCCTCTCCCCTGTCTCTGTCATTGCATTTCTCTTGGGCATAAATTCCAAATGGGTAAGCCATTATAGAATATTATTGCTCCATGAGTGAATGCCCACAGTTCCTTCTTGTTTCTAGACATAATGGCTTTTCATCAGATTCTGTACCACTTCTTGTATGCAAAATTCACTTCTCTGTTTCCCTAAGTATAAGAAAAGTGAACCCTAAAGTTAATACCGCTCGAACCATAACATACCAAATGGCACCCTGTGGCTTGAAAGAGTCCAAGGGCTTCACTAAGCATTTCACTTGCTGCTTTAAGAATTAGGTAAGGAGGGGCTTAGAGAAGATGGCGGAAGAGTAAGACGCGGGGATCACCTTCCTCCTCACAGATACATCAGAAATACATCTACACGTGGAACTGCTCCTATAGAACACCCACTGAACGCTGGCAGAAGACCTCAGACCTCCCCAAAGGCAAGAAACTCCCCACGTACCTGGGTAGGGCAAAAGAAAAAAGAATAAACAGAGACAAAAGAATAGGTACAGGACCTGCACCAGTGGGAGGGAGCTGTGAAGGAGGAAAGGTTTCCACACACTAGAAGCCCCTTCGCGGGCGGAGACTGCGGGTGGCGGACGGGGGGGAAGCTTAGGGGCCACGGAGGAGAGCGCAGCCACAGGGTGCGGAGGGCAAATCGGAGAGATTCCCGCAGAGGATCGGAGCCGACCAGCACTCACCAGCCCGAGAGGCTTGTCTGCTCACCCGCCGGGACGGGCGGGGGCTGGGAGCTCAGGCTTGGGCTTCGGTCGGAAGCCGGGAGAGGACGGGGGTTGGCGGCGCAAACACAGCCTGAAGGGGTTGGTGCACCACGGCTAGCCGGCAGGGAGCCCGGGAGAAGTCTGGAGCTACCGAAGAGGCAAGAGACCTTTTCTTCCCTCTTTGCTTCCTGGGGCGCGAGGAGAGGGGATTAAGCGCGCTGCTTAAAGGAGCTCCAGAAACGGGCGCGGAGCTGCCGAAGAGACAAGACTTTTTCTTGCCTCTTTGTTTCCTGGTGCGAGAGGAGAGGGGATTGAGCGCACTGCGTAAAGGAGCTCCAGAAACGGGCGCGGAGCTACCGAAGAGACAGGAGACGTTTTCTTGCCTCTTTGCTTCCTGGGGCGTGAGGAGAGGGGATTAAGCGCGCCACGAAAAGGAGCTCCAGAAACGAGCGCAAGCCGCGACTGTCGGCGCGGACACCAGAGGCAGGCATGGGACGCTAGGGCTGCTGCTGCAGCCACCAAGAAGCCTGTGTGCGAGCACAGCTCACTATCCACGCCACCCCTCCCGGGAGCCTGTGCAGCCAGCCACTGCCGGGGTCCCGGGATCGAAGGACAACTTCCCCGGGAGAACGTGCGGAGCACCTCGGACTGGTACAGTGTCATGCCGGCCTCTGCCGCCGCAGGCTCGCCCCGCATCCGTGCCCCTCCCTGCCCCCAGCCTGAGTGAGCCAGAGGCCCCGAATCAGCTGCTCCTTTAACCCCATCCTGTCTGAGCGAAGAGCAGATGCCCTCGGACGACCTACGTGCAGAGGCGGGGCCAAGTCCAAAGCTGAACCCCAGGAGCTGTGCGAACGAAGAGGAGAGGGGGAGGTCTCGCCCAGCAGCCTCAGAAGCAGCGGTAGCTGCTTTAGCTCCACAATCAGCTTGAAGTGCCCTGCATCTGTGGAATACCTGAATAGACAGCGAATCATCCCAAGTTGAGGAGGTGGACTTTGGGAGCAAGATATATTATTATTTTCCCCTTTTTCTCTTTTTGTGAGTGTGTATGTGTGTGCTGCTGTGTGAGATTTTGTCTGTATAGCTTTGCTTTCACCATTTGTCCTAGGGTTCTGACTGAACCGTTTTTTTTTTAATAAAATTTTTTTTCTTAATAATTATTTTTTATTTTAATAACTTTATCTGACTTTATTTTATCTTCTTTCTTTCTTCCTTCCTTCCTGTCTTCCCTCCTTCCTTCCTCCCTTCCCACCTCCCTTCCTCCCTTCCTTCCATCCTTGCTTCCTTCATTTCTTCCTTCCTTCCTTCCTTCTTTTCTTTCCTTTCTACTTTTTCTCCCTTTTATTCTGAGCCATGTGGATTACAGGCTCTTGGTGCTCCAGCCAGGCATCAGGGCTGTGTCTCTGAAGTGGGAGAACCAAATTCAGGACACTGGTCCACAAGAGACCTCCCAGCTCCATGTAATATCAAATGGCGAAAATCTCCCAGAGATCTCCATCTCAACACCAAGACCCAGCTTCACTCAACGACCAGCAACCTACAGTGCTGGACACCCTATGACCCACAAATAGCAAGACAGGACTACAGCCCCATCCATTAGCAGAGAGGCTGCCTAAAATCATAATAAGGCTACCAACATCCCAAAACACACCACCAGACGTGGACCTGCCCACCAGAAAGACAAGATCCAGCCTCATCCACCAGAACACAGGCACTAGTCCCCCCAACCAGGAAACATACTCAACCCACTGAACCAACCTTAGCCACTGGGGACAGACACCAAAAACAATGGGAACTACAAAACTGCAGCCTGCAAAAAGGAGGCCCAAAACACAGTAAGCAAAATGAAAAGACAGAAAAACACACAGCAGATGAAGGAGCAAGGTAAAAACCCAACAGACCTAACAAATGAAGAGGAAATAGGCAGTCTACCTGAAAAAGAATTCAGAATAATGATAGTAAAGATGATCCAAAATCTTGGAAATAGAATAGACAAAATGCAAGAAACATTTAACAAGGACCTAGAAGAAATAAAGAGGAAGTAAGCAACGATGAGCAACACAATAAATGAAATTTAAAATACTCTAGATGGGATCAATAGCAGAATAACTAAGGCAGAAGAACAGATAAGTCACCTGGAAGATAAAATTGTGGAAATAACTACTGCAGAGCAGAATAAAGAAAAAAGAATTTAAAGAACTGAGGACAGTCTCAGAGACCTCTTGGACAACATTAAACACACCAACATTCAAATTATAAGGGTCCCAGAAGAAGAAGAGAAAAAGAAAGGGACTGAGAAAATATTTGAAGAGATTATAGTTGAAAACTTCCCTAATACGGGAAAGGAAATAGTCAATCAAGTCCAGGAAGCAGAGAGAGTCCCATGCAGGATAAATCCAAGGAGAAACACGCCAAGACACATATTAATCAAACTATCAAAAATTAAATATGAAGAAAACATATTAAAAGCAGCAAGGGAAAAACAACAAATAACACACAAGGGAATCCCCATAAGGTTAACAGCTGATCTTTCAGCAGAAACTCTGCAAGCCAGAAGGGAGTGGCAGGACATATTTAAAGTGATGAAGGAGAAAAACCTACAACCAAGATTACCTACCCAGCAAGGATCTCATTCAGATTTGATGGAGAAATTAAAACCTTTACAGACAAGCAAAAGCTGAGAGAGTTCAGAACCACCAAACCAGCTTTACAACAAATGCTAAAGGAACTTCTCTAGGCAGAAACACAAGAGAAGGAAAAGACCTACAAGAACAAACCTGAAACAATCAAGTAAATGGTAATAGGAACATACATATCAATAATTACCTTAAATGTAAATGGATTAAATGCTCCCATCAAAAGACACAGACTGGCTGAATGGATACAAAAACAAGACCCATATATATGCTGTCTACAAGAGACCCACTTCAGACTTAGGGACACGTAAAGACTGAAAGTGAGGGGATGGAAAACGATATTCCATGCAAATGGAAATCAGAAGAATGCTAGAGTAGCAATTCTCATTAGACAAAATAGACTTTAAAATAAAAACTATTACAAGAGACAAAAAAGGACACTATATAATGATCAAGGGATCAATCCATGAAGAAAATATAACAATTGTAAGTATTTATGCACCCAACATAGGAGCACCTCAATACAGGTAAAAGTATGAAATTAGAACACTCCCTAACACCATACACAAAAATAAACGCAAAATGGGTTAAAGACCTACATGTAAGGCCAGACACTATCAAACTCTTAGAGGAAAACATAGGCAGAACACTCTATGGCATAAATCACAGCAAGATCTTTTTTGACCCACCTCCTAGAGAAATGGAAATAAAAACAAAAATAAACAAATGGGACCTAATGAAACTTAAAAGCTTTTGCACAGCAAAGGATACCATAAACAAGACCAAAAGACAACCCTCAGAATGGGAGAAAAGAGTTGCAAATGAAGCAACTGACAAAGGATTAATCTCCAAAATTTATAAGCAACTCATGCAGCTCAATAACAAAAAAAAAAACCCAATCCAAAAATGGGCAGAAGAACTAAATAGACATTTTTCCAAAGAAGATATACAGATTGCCAAGAAACACATGAAAGAATGCTCAACATCATTAATCATTAGAGAAATGCAAATCAAAACTACAATGAGATATCATCTCACACCGGTCAGAATGGCAATCATCAAAAAATCTAGAAACAATAAATGCTGGAGAGGGTGTGGAGAGAAGGGAACATTCTTGCACTGCTGGTGGGAATGTAAATTGATACAGCCACTATGGAGAATAGTATGGAGGTTCCTTAAAAAAACTACAAATAGAACTACCACACAACCCAGCCATCCCACTACTGGGCATATACCCTGAGAAAATCATAATTGAAAAAGAGTCATGTACCAAAATGTTCATTGCAGCTCTATTTACCATAACCAGGACATAGAAGCAACCTAAGTGTCCATCAACAGATGAATGGATAAAGAAAATGTGGCATATATATACAATGGAATATTATTCAGCCATAAAAAGAAATGAAACTGAGTTATTTGTAATGAGGTGGATAGACCTGGAGTCTGTCATACTGAGTGAAGTAATTCAGAAGGAGAAAAACAAATACCGTATGCGAACACATATATATGGAATCTAAGAAAAAAAAATGTCATGAAGAGACTAGGGGTAGGATGGGAATAAAACACAGACCTACTAGAGCATGGACTTGAGGATATGGGGGGGAAAGGGTAAGCTGTGACAAAGTGAGGGAGTGGCATGGACATATACACACTACCAAGCATAGGGTGGATAGCTAGTGGGAAGCAGCCGCATGGCACAGGGAGATCAGCTAGGTGGTTTGTGACCACCTAGAGGGGTGGTATAGGGAGGGTGGGAGGGAGGGAGACGCAAGAGGGAAGAGATATGGGAACATATGTATATGTATAACTGATTCACTTTGTTGTAAAGCAGAAACTAACACACCATTGTAAAACAGTTGTACTCCAATAAAGATGTTAAAAAAAAAAAAACGAATTAGGTAAGGAAGAAAATATAGCTCGTTAAATTTCTTAGATAATTTAAGGACTTGTCCAGGATCACACAGCATTTCATATATTCCTCAAGGTTAAAAGAAAAATTTATGGAAACATTTTCATGAATTTCAGGGACTTAGATACAAAGTGGTCAGACCCTATGACTTTTCTGGGAACACCCAAGAATTAGAGATGAACTAGGAAAGGTCACTGGTGAGACAAAAAATTCCATCTTTCATTTCTGCTTAACCTTTAATACTAAATGCATTTACTGAATCTAAGAATATTTAGAAAGAAATGATGTTGAATAAAATTAGTAAGGCTTGCAATTTTTCATAATATGAATAAATGAGATAGGATTTAAAATATTTCCTACTTATATTAACACTGTCCAGTGGGAAAGAAAATTAGTTTATCCTTAGTAGAAAGATACATAAAATTTTACTGTAATTCAGCCCTAAGGAATTTTTTAATTACCTCAGTAATGAAAAATGTAAAATTACTGTGAGTGTCTGTGCTGGGATCTTTCAACACCCATTCCTCAGCTTTAAACCATTTGCCATTTTAATATCCAATTTCATAAATATTATATTTCCAAAATGCTTGGCCCTTCAGAAAGCAGGAGTGAATGCAAGATAACATCTAGCAATAGCTTGCACTCAACAAGAAGGGAATATCCACGGACTGTGCAGAGCCAACTGAGTTTAAATGCCAGCCAGCCATTTCTTAATCAGGAGCAGTGACAAAAATCACAAATTCCATTGCTGCTCTGTCTTCAGAATCAGGTCCAACAAATCAAAAATAACAACCTTCACTAGTTTGTGTGGCCTGGCAAAGGATTAAGCCAAAAAAAATAAAATATTTTCCCAATCAGCAAATGTTCCTATGAATGGATTGGCCAACAACCCCAAGTTCATTTCTTTGAATTATATTTTGTATGCAATCCCATTTTTCCAATGATCCATTAGTTAACCAGAAATACTGTACATATTTTAATGGATTAGGAGACCTTAAGGGAATTGATGCATCTCAAATGCATGACTCAGGGGGCTCTGGTTTATTGCACTGAAGATAATTCTTTCCTGAAAAGGAGCAAGCTTCATTTGAAATTAAGATTTGGAGATCATCAATGGAATCAATTGAGCCAGGAAGTCTTTTGTAATGTATGGCACATGGGAGGCAAATGAGCGTTTGCAGGTTACATGGGGAGAGGAAGGCCTAGCGGAGTGACAGAAAACTTTTCCCCTACCTGCATCACTTCAGAGCCTGTAAATAGTATGTTTTGTGAAGGAGACTTAAAAAATTTTCTCTGTCAATGTGCTACACTAAGAAGTTCATTAGAGAGAGAGAGAGAGAGAGAGAGAGAGAGAGAGAGGCAGAGACAGAGAGAGAAGCGTTGGTCCTGTTCCAGAATGTCTTGACGCAGTTAACCACAAAATAAGTTATTAGTTTATTGTAAGGGCAGCCAGTTTTTAAGTAATGGAGTAATCCACTGTGGATTGCAGCAAGGAAGTGGGACAAAGGGTGTGAAATGAACAGATGGATTTGATTTTAAACAAATTAGACCCATGACAAGGGATGTAACAAGTCATTTTTCAGTCTTCCATGCTATGAGGTAACTTCCCTTGTGACCTTTCCAACCTGCTAGCTCATTTTTCCCCTACCAGGAACTCAGGTCTTTCTGGGAGAGCAGCCTTGTGTTTTGAGATTGTAAACTACTGTCTCTTGCTTCTATGAAACTAATCGAACGAGGCACCACAGGGGACCGCCACCAGAGAATGCTTGATTACTTAATCTCCAAACTATTTGTTCTCTCAATCTCAGACTCATTCCTGGACATGCTGATAAGAATAAGAACAAGAACAAATGCTCAGGAGATGTCACACCTTTGTAACTCTGGATTCTGAGAACACCCAACAATCTCACAGTGGCATTACCCATCAGTATGGCTGCCACCAACCCCAGGCTGATTCATGACCTGGACCATCTTTGTCCTTTCCACCCTTTCTTTAATCCCACCCCTGCATCCCTGCTCCAACTTCATGCGTTCAGTGGCTGAAAGCTGCCAAAGGTGGCCCCTCTGCTGTGAGGCACACCCCCTCCACTAAGTCTGAACTCCCTGGCAGTACCCACTGCCTCAAAATGTCCTGCTGTCTCCTCACTGCGTCAGTAAAACTCCCATCTCCTCACTGCTAGAGCTCTGGAGGGAAGTAATGGGTGTATGTAAATCCATACTTACAGGTGAATGCCTGACCCCTTTGACCTAAATTATAAGTCTCCTAACTGACCCTTCCCTCTAGCCCACCTCCACAGAGCTGCAGTCTAAAACAAAAACTTGACCAGGTTCTTTTGGTTCCCTGCAACCCACAGAAAATGTGGAAGCCCCCACCCTCACTCCATCTGCATCCCCATCCTACCCAAATACCCACCATTTCAGTCCAGGACACAACCCTGCTCCACCCTCTTCCCATTACAGAATCATACGGCAATGTTTACCTTTCCTCTGAACTTCCTTAATTCCAATTAGAACACACTTCTTCAGTCACAACCATTGAGCAGAATCTGAGTTCAAAATCTGAGTTCAAGCATCACCTTCTCTGGAACCTTCCCTGACCTGCATCCACCTAGCAAAGGTCATGGCTCACTTCTTAGTGTCAAAATCTTACCTCTTACCACCTCAAACAGATCAGAATGGCCATCATTAAAAAATCTACAAATAACAAATGCTGGAGAAGGTGTGGAGAAAGGGAACCCTCCTACATTGTTGGTGGGAATGTAAATTGGTGCAGCCACTACGGAAAACAGTACGGAAGTTCCTCAAAAAACTAAAAATAGAGTTGCCGTATGATCCAGCAATCCCACTCCTGGGCATATATCCACACAAAACTATAATTCAAAAAGATACATGCACCCCTGTGTTCATAGCAGCACTATTTACAATAGCCAAAACATGGAAACGACCTAAATGTCCATCGACAAATGAAAGGATAAAGAAGATGTGGTACATATATACAATGGAATACTACTCAGCCATAAAAGAATGAAATAATGCTATCTGCAGCAATATAGATGGACCTAGAGATTATCATACTAAGCAAAGTCAGAAAGACAAATACCACATGATATCACTTATATGTGGAACTTAAAATATGACACAAATGAACTTATCCACAAAACATAAACAGACTCGTAGAGAACAGATTTGTGGTTGCCAAGGGGGAGAGGGGTGGGGGAGGGATGGATTGGAAGATTCGGATTAGCAGATGCAAACTATATATAAAATGGATAAACAACAAGGTCCTACTGTATAGCACATGGAACTATATTCAATATCCTCTGATAAACCATAATGGAAAAGAATATGAAAAAGACTATATAACTGAGTCACTCTGCTGTACAGCAGAAATTAACACACATTGTAAATCAACTATACTTCAATTTAAAAAAATATATATCTTACCTCTTTCATGACAGCAACTCCCAGCAACATTCACTTAACCTCTGCAAATTCCACCCTACGGAAATTGTTCCATTAATCAGCTGTAAAATGTGACTGGCATGCCACATATATTAAGTACAGAAAAACAAAATAATTCAGTGGGTGAACAAACATCAAAAAATGAGCGCGGTAGAGAGAAGCCAACCCAAGGTGGAAGCTCGTAGCTTGTTCCCATTCCCAGAATGAGGGACACAAGGCCTTGGGCTTTCTTCTCATCCCATAGTTAGATGCAAGAGGAAAGGCCCAATGGGGCTGAGGTAGGAGGAACCTTAGAAGGTTCCAGAGGTGATGTCAGCCCCAATAGCCACGGGGTTAAGTGGTAACGATGGCCTGTCTTCCTCTTCTTCTAATACGGCCTCCAAACCCCTCTTCCCTGCAGAGAAGTCTGTCTTTTTCAGCCTAGTTCTCACCTTAGTTGTGATACAGAATCCAGAAAACGTGTAGCAGGAACAGGGTGAGAGAGGTGACAGGAAAGTAGACGCCATCCGCTTGCTGCTCGGCTCTCGGTGCCTTGTTTCCATGTGGCGCAAGGGACAGGGGGACCGTGCAGGGCAGAAAGGGAGCTAAACGAGGAGCTGGCGGGTTACGGAGGGTGAGGAGGAGGAGGGAAACTGAAAAGGCACGAGGGCTGGGTCCAGGAGATTCTTCAAGATGAGCAGGTGAGACGCTTTGAGACCGTTCCGGGCAGAGAAAATTTGGGCAATAGAGGAAGGCGTCTCTAAGTGTGGCTGCGGATCTCGCGAGAACACAAAGATGGACTTCATGCAAAACGATGCTTTCCTTGAGGTGAGGATATTGACTGAGAAGGAGCAGAAAGGGGCCTTTTGGGGTTCTGGAAACGTTCCGTATCTTAATCTGGGGTGGGGAGGGTATAGGCTTGCCAGGTAAAATATAGGAAACTCGGTTAAATATTTGGGACAATGAATACCAAAAAAGATTGTTTATCTGAAATTCAAATTTAACTGGGTGTCTTATAAACTGGGTGTATTTGCTAAATCTGGCCACCATAAGGTGGTAGTTATATGAGTAGAGACCAGTGCTTCTCAAGTGGGGGTGATTTTGCCCCAGCTGACAACTCTGGTGACATTTTTAGCTGTCATGACTTCGGTGGGCATGCTACTGGTACCTAGAAGGTAGAGGCCAGGGATGCTGCTTCTATAAGCATCCTACATGGCGCAGGGCAGCCCCCTCAACACAGAATCATCCAGCCCAAATGTCAATAATGTTCATCTTCATAAAAATTAAGCAAGCTGAGGTTTGCTGATATGTTCTTTTTACTGTACATATGTCATAATAAATAAATTTATGACAAAAAATTTTAAAAAGTTTACTCTGCAATATCAGAGACCTTAAAATGAGTGAAAGTTTGAATTAAACGGGATAGTGCATGTCAACAACATCAGGAAAAAACCCTCTTTTTAACTACATTTTTTCATTGGAATGTGCTTCCCTAAATTTGAGTCCATGAGGAGACTGGGCAAGGTGGGGCTCCAGGGTTATTGAGTTGCATATTTCTGCAACATTTACCTGACTTCAAGGCCATGGCTCCTGGGGCAACCCAGCAAACTCACAGGGATGCTATGAGATATTTTACCTTTTTAAGGGAAACACAGATGTACTCAACAACTGCCAGACGTACAAAATACTAGCTTGAGCTCATTCCCAGTTTTTAGCATTAGATCAGAAAAATCACTTTGGAACAGGAAATGAAGGGTGACAGTCTTCAATCTGCTTCCAAAATGTGAGAAGTTGTGAAGTTCCCAATTGGTGCACACATCCCATTAGTAAGCATGGTCATCTAAAAATATTTTTTTCTTTTGATTTATGTTTATTTCTTTAAATAGCTACCAAGTTTATACGACACAAATATTATTAAGTTGTTTGAACGTAACTACTTAATAAGTGGAACTGTTAGATATTTCTTATGGCCTGTGGTGCTGTGAACAGAGAAAATTTGGGAAGCTCTGCCTAAGAGAACCGAGTGGTTGTGTAAGTTCAGCAGTATTTATATAGTATACATATCACACCATTTTAGTTTTTGAAAATAAGTGTGTCTCTCCTCCTTAAGGAGATCATCTTTGTCAACCTGAAGACAAGGAATGTTTGCTAAAGGACTATTTATGAAGGGGAGGAAATGCCTTTTATTTATTTTTTAAACCACTTTTATTGAGATATGATTGACATACAAAGAGCCATACATATTTAATGTACACAACTTGATGAGTTTGGAAACCAACAAGACCAAAGGGGGAAAAGAAAAAAAAAAAAAAAAAGAAGAAGCATTTTTAAAGAGAGCTTGTTACTCCCAGAATGTAGCTAACATGTGATTTCAATCAATGGGTTAAAATGTGAAAACCCACAAAAAAGAGAAGAAAAAAGGAAAATTGGGGATCAGAAGATTTGAGAAGCAGGGTTTTATTTCCTCATCTTGACATAACACAGACACAGCAGCCTCCTCTGTTCATGGGAGCAGCTTGGCCTTAGTGTGAGCACAAAAAGCACAAGATAAAATTCTGAACATTAGGGCAGCTGATGTCATGACATCTATCTCATAATCACCAGTGGAAAACAGCCCATTCCTCCATGGGCTAGCATAGAATTTTTCAGTTATGTTCAAAGCATTGCCACAGACACACTCATTTTGTCACCAGCTTCTCACTTAGCAAACAGCAGGAACACCACTGGGCTTCCAAGCCTGGCTAGGTTCAAATTCCCTGGCTTTCCAGAAGGTATCCACGCCTCTCCGCTTTTGCACAGGGCAGTATCCCCATGACCCCTTGCAGTTTTCCATGGTTGTATCATACCCAGTCACTCTCAGGCAAGCACAATTAGTTGCACTGCCTAGTGCCAAGGGAGAAGTGCCAAGCTAGTGAGGAAATGAATCAAAATGAATTGAAATTATCTGCAGAGAACCGACGAGGAAGGCTCCTGCTGCGGCAAAAATCAATGAGTGAAAAAAATGGTCTGCCTGAGAAAATCAATGAAACCAAAATGGGCTGACCATAGAGAAGAATTCTCTCATATACACAGGCCATGCCTGACCTCAGATGTGCTCAGCAAATACAGCCCTTGCCCAGCTTGTTGAAGAGAACATGACCTTTCCTCTGCAGCAGTGCTTCTTAAACTTCAATGTGCACATGAGTTACCTGGGAGCTTGTTAACATGCAGATTCTGATTCAGTAGGTATGAGATGGGGCCTGGGAATCTATATTTCTAACAAGCTCCCAGGAGATACTGATGCTGCTGGTGTGTGGACCAGACTTAAGTAGCGGGCATCTAGAGGAATGTGGCTTCTCAAAGTGTGTGGTCCCTCTACTGGCGGCATCAGCATCATCTGGGAACTTGTTAGAAATGCAAATTCTTGGACCCCACCCCAGACTGACTGAATCAGAGGCTGCAGGGCTAGAAATCTGAGTTTTAACAAGCTCTCCAGGTGGTTCTGATGCACTCTCACATTTAAGAACGACAAGTATTCTAGATCTAGGCCATGTTTTCATGTAGGTCCCTGATCATCTCTACTATGAAAACTTCTCATGGTAAGCAAACCTAAGATCCATTGCCTTCCTCTGAAATCATCATCCTTAAATCTCTATTTTATGTTGTTAACTTTTCACATGCTCTTATTTGTCTCCTAAACTATATCAAGAGCTATTATCTACCAAACTACATCAAGAGCTATGAGAGCAGGGTCATAACTTGCAGAGCTCTGCATCTCCAGCTGCTTTAGCACTGTTTGCTATATAGCATATGATCAATAAGCACTTGTTGATAGGCTGATGATGTTATGTGGATTCACAGTGAAGTCAAATATGGCTGAGAAGCAGGAATTTAGTTGCAAGGTTGAGCATCCTCTTCAAGTAACTAAAATATAGGTATTTGCATTCATTATCTAATGCTGCATAACAAACCACCCAAAAACTTAGTGGCTTAAACAACAATACTCATTTGTTATCTCTCATTGTTTCTTTGGATCAGGAATTTGGGGCTGGCTTGGCTGAGCAGTTCTGGCTTGGCTTACGGGTCTCTGATGAGGTTGTAGTCAGATATTGGCAGGCTGAAGTCAACCAAAGGCTGGACTGGGTCTTAAAGATCTGCTTCTAAGATGACTCACTCATGTGCCTGGCAAATTGGTACTGGTTGTTAGAAGAGGCCTCAGTGCTTCTCCACTGGGCTACTTGAGTGACCTCACAATATGGCAGCTGCTTACCCCCAAAGGAAGCCACCCAGAAGGCCAAGGCAGGAAGTCCCATACTGTCACTTTCTTAGTATTCTGTTGGTCACACAGGTTAGCCCTGGCAACACAAGGGCCTGAATACCAGAGGCAAGGATAACTGGAGGCCATCTTGGAGGCTGGTAATCACACCTGTATCTTCAGTTTGGCACTGTAGGGCCTTAACTATACTTACACCCCTACTTCCCTATCGATACTTTTGAGCTTTAAGCTTTTTCGGCTGGCAATAAGATACTGGAATGTCCCCCCTGGGCAGAAACCGTTCCGAGCAAACAGGTATGGCGGGGGATGAGACCTCGAGCAAACCAGTATGGCGGGTGATAAGAATGATTAAGCCAGAGTTTAAAGGTCGCCCTAGCCAACCATAACTCATGTGACTCAACCCCCCACCACAAAAACACGAAAATGTAAAGTAGGCATCCGACAGCTAACCAATCAAGGAACTAGAGCCAAGACCCCACTCCGGTAAATGTAAAGTAGGCATCCGACAGCCAACCAATCAAGGAAGTAGAGCCAAGTCCCCACTCCGGTCCAGGAACAAACAAACCAATGAGAAAAAAACCCTTGATATATCCACACTTTGCATAATGAAAAATGAAAGCTATAAAATGTATGTGATTCCGCTTGGCGGGGGTTCCTCTTCGGCCTCCTGCGTGAGGACCAAGGAACCCCGGTGCACCGGCTCCTAATAAACCTCTTGCGTGTTGCAGCGACTCTCGACTCTTGGCGGTTCTTGGGCGAGCTGGGATTCTTCGGAGACCGTTCAGGTCTAACAGCACAGACATTGAGTTTGCTCTCAAGGAATTCAGTCTTGGGGAAGGAGAAAAATAGTAAACAAGTTCATAAACAAAGGACTTAAGACAGAAATACATGCGTGGAAAAAAAGAAAGCAACAACAGACGTAGACGAGGTGGGGGGTAACTTTAGATAATGAGGTCAGGGACTTTCTGAGGTAGTGAAATTTGAGCTAAATGATGAGAAGGAACTTCCACGTGGCAACCAGGCAGGGGGAATGGTTTGTGCAAAGGCACTGGACAAACTTGAACAAGCTTGGCATGTTTCAAAAACAGGAAGAAGGCAAGTGTGGCTAGATGGTAGGAAAGAAACAGGGAGTGCCAGTGAGGAGAAGCCAGCATCCAGAGAGGCAGGAGGAAACCTGTTTGTTGTCTCCAAAGCCAAGAGAAGAGAGTGTTTCTAGAACAGAGTAATCAACTGTTTTAAAAAGCTGCTGAGAGGTTGAACAAGAAACACATAAAGAACTGGCCAATGGATTTGGCAAGGAGAGCACTGGAGACCTTGTCAAAAGCAGTTTCCGTGGCATGGCTGGGATTAAAAGCCTGATGAGGGCTTCCCTGGTGGCGCAGTGGTTGAGAGTCTGCCTGCCGATGCAGCGGACAAGGGTTCGTGCTCTGGTCCGGGAAGGTCCCACGTGCCACGGAGCGGCTGGGCCCGTGAGCCATGGCTGCTGGGCCTGCGCGTCCGGAGCCTGTGCTCCGCAACGGGAGAGGCCGCAGCGGTGAGAGGCCCGCGTACCACAAAAAAAAAAAAAAAAAAAAAAAAAAAAAGCCTGATGAGTCTGTTGAACTAAGGCTGGAGGTGAAGAAACAGTGGCAACTGGCATGGAATTATTCTGAAAAGAACTGATGTGATAAGAAGACAAATAGGGCAGCACCCCTGAGGGCGTGGAGTTAAGGAAACTTTTTTGTTTTGATTTTGGGCTTCCGGTTTGGGGTTTTTGTTTGAAAATGGGAGATAGGCCAGCCTACATGAAGTATGCTGAAGGGAGTGAGGTGAGATACAGAAGTCTCTGGAACATAGCAGTCACTCAGTGTATGCAGTTCTCATCCTTACCCTTGTGACTGAATTTTCTTTAGACCCAACTAAATCGAGACAGCTAATTTGGCAACTTGGGACATTTTTTTTCCTGATTTCATTAAAAAATTGTAGTTCTTTTGTTAGCTCTTCTCATTTAACCCATGAGTAGCTTTTCTTTTTTTTATATAGAACTGTAGTTGATTTATAATTTTTCTTTTTTTTCTTTTTTTTTTTTTTTTTTTTGCAGTACGTGGGCCTCTCACTGTTGTGGCCTCTCCCGTTGCGGAGCACAGGCTCCGGATGCGCAGGCACAGTGGCCGTGGCTCACGGGCCCAGCCGCTCCGCGGCATGTGGGATCTTCCCGGACCGGGGCACGAATCTGTGTCCCCTGCATCAGCAGGCGGACTCTCAACCACTGCGCCAGCAGGGAAGCCCTGATTTACAATTTTGTGTTAGATTCAGGTGTACAGCAAAGTAATTCATATATATATAATTCTTCAGATTCTTTTCCATTATAGGTTATTACAAGATATTGAATAGCTCCCTGTGCTATACGGTAAATCCTTGTTGTTTATTTTATATATAGTGCTGTGTATCTGTTAATCCCATACCATGAGTAGCTCTTTAGACTTTAGTGTCTAATGTCTAATTTATAGAGTTTATGGAAGAAAAAAAAACATCTTTTTTTCTACAATATGCAGTTTTAAATTCCCACTGCTTAAGACTAGTCTCCTTTCTTACAGTCTTCTGCTTATTCCTCCTGAGTTTTTGTGACTAAATGGGGCTGGGTGTAGAGACTCAGCCCCGGCTCTGCCCAGCCTAGGGTGTCTCCACAGTGATCTCCAAGGGCAGTGAAAATGTTCCTACAGATTATTGAAATAGTCAACTTTTATTTACTTTCAGTACATATATATGCCATAAAGGAGGGCTGGGTTTTTTGTTTGTTTGTTTGTTTTGGTAACAAATAGCCAGAACTTCCCATTGCTGCCCTGAGGCACATGGGGAAACCACAGGTCCCCTCAGAGGTTGCGTTACACAGCACAAGCAGACTCTCTGTTCCCCCACTGTACCTAATGAATATTTTCCTTTTCTGTATGTGCCACAGCCTGAAGAAGATTGGGAAATACTGATTTAAAAACACTGAGTAGGAGTCAAAAGTCAGTCCAGGCCTTCTTGCTTTTTTCCTGTCTCCTGGATGGACCCCTAGCTGTCCTCCCAACCTCCATGGGCACCCCTGCTCTTCTCCCTTGGAGAGTCCTACCCTCTTTCAACTCAGCACCTTCTATAGGACAGGGTTCTACTTAGGTTTAAGGTTGCTGCCTGGAGAAAAAGGTGAAGGAAGAGACTTCAATAAAATCAGTGATCCTCATGTGTACGTAGGTTAATGTCAATCTCCCTGGCTGCTGTGAGGTAGCACGAACCCTACTCCGGAATCCCTACTCCAGAGGCAGTTAATTAGAAAGTGAAGAACCCTAATCAGGAGTACATACCCCAAATTCTGTAAGTTCTTCAAATATTATCTGAATCAGAACCAAGTATGCCATAATTAGCATAGAGATGTTAGGTTTCAGTTTTTCATTGGGCATATAGGTGTTTTCAAGCTATCCATGTGGCTAGAATGATTATACATGTACCACTGTCCTGTAGGAACAAAGCAATAAGCACAGGAATGCCTGCAGCCCAACAGCTTCAGAGCAGTCCCCAGTTCCAGAATACCATGCGGGCCTGAATGGACTGTTGCCTGACCCAACTAGACTTGCTGATCTCTCCAGGCAAAACGCTGTTCACGATGCCCACAAGGACAGAAAACAGGGGCTTCACCAAGCCTAGAGCAGAGGTCATATGTTTCTGAACCTGTCTCCTTACAGAAGCCAGAATACTCTGAGACCAGCTTCTATTTTTAACAGACCACCTGTTTCAGTTACCTGCTGCTGTGTGACAAACCACCCCAAATGTAGGGGCTTGAAGCAATGATTTATTAATTTTCAGAATTCTGTTGGTTGGCCATCTGAGTCACTGTTGTGCTGGTTTCATGCAGGTATGTTGTCTGATGGTTTGCCTGGGGCTATATGTAGGCTTTTCAGATTTGTTTCTTTCATTTAGGAATATGCATTTAAGTTTCCTCCATGCCTTTCATGGCTTGATAGTTCATTTCTTTTTAGTGCTGAGGAATATTCCTTTGTTTAGATTATCATAGTTTATACACTGTAGTTTTCTGGGTTTTCCAGGAAAACAGAACCAATATATACACAGCGGGAGAGAGAGACAGACAGAGAGAGAGAGAGATTGAGAGATCATATGGAATTGGATCATGTGGTTATGGAGACTGACAAGTCCCAAGATCTACAGTCGGTAAGCTGGAGACCCATGAGAGCCAATGGTGTAGTTCCAGCCCAAATCAGACTTTGAAGGTAGGAGAAGACTCTCCTAGCTTGAAGATAGTCAGGTAGAGAAAACATGAATTCTCACTTAGTCTTCTTTTTTTTGGTTCTATTTGGGCCTTTAAGTACTGAATCAGGCTCACCCACATTGGGGAGGGCAATCTACCTTACTCAGTCTACTGATTCACATGTTAATCTCATCCAGAAACACACTCACAGACACAACAAAATAACATTTAACCAAAAATCTGGGTACCCTGGGGCCCAGTTCACACATAAAATTAACCATCATATACAGTCACCTACTGAAAGACTTTTTAGTTGCTTCCAAATTTTGACAATTATGAATAAAGTTGCTCTAAACATCTGCGTGCAGGTTTTTGTGTGGACATACGTTTTCAGCTCTTTTGGATAAATACTAAGGAGCACAATTGCTGGATGGAATGGTAAGTATATGTTTAGTTTTGCGAGAAGCTGCCCAGCTGTCTTTCAAAGTGGCTGTACCATTTCGCATTCCCGCTAGCAATGAATGAGTGTTCGTTCCTCCACGTCATCAGATTTTTTTTTTTTTTTTTTTTGCGGTACGCGGGCCTCTCACTGTTGCGGCCTCTCCAGTTGCGGAGCACAGGCTCCGGAGGCGCAGGCTCAGCGGCCATGGCGCACGGGCCCAGCCGTTCCACAGCATGTGGGATCCTCCCGGACCGGGGCACGAACCCGCGTCCCCTGCATCGGCAGGTGGACTCTCAACCACTGCGCCACCAGGGAAGCCCACATCATCAGATTGTTACACCAATTTTGCTAAATATTGCAGTAAAACATGATTTATCTTAATCACTGAGATTTTGGCATCACCTTAAACTTTGAGCCTCAGTCCTCATCTTACCCTAATCCTGGCCCTGGATGCGGTTCCTTCAGGACAGAAATCATGTCTTATTATTCTTTTTAAATAAAATATGGCAAGTAGAGCACTTAGTAAAGTACCTGACATACAGTAAGTACTCAATAAATGTTAACCAGTGTGATTATGTCCTTCAAGTAGCACCTAGCAGAGTTACCTGCACATAGTAAATGTTTGTGGAATGAAGTAACGGCTTTTTACACAAATGAAGTATCCTCTTACTTTTCACATATTTTAAAGGCACATTATTCTCTGTTTTGTCAGGTTGAGCAAATTTGGTGTCTGGGGCCTGTCCATATGTTTATAATCACCTCTAACATATCAAACGTTGCATTTTAAAAAGTCAAGTCTAGTGCTTTTAGGTAGCAAATGCTTCCATTGAATCCTGGATGGAGAAAGCATTTTCTATTCAGGCTGGAAAAAAAAAAAACAGGTTTCCTTTGCCTCTCTTGTTCTGGAGTGTGATGAAGATATGCATTTGCTCTGGGATTCTACTGGTGATTAAAATAACGTTATGAGGGACTTCCCTGGTCGAGCTGTGGTTAAGAATCCGCCTGCCAATGCAGGGGACATGGGTTTGAGCCCTGGTCTGGGAAGATCCCACATGCCACAGAGCAACTAAGCCCATGCACCACAACTACTGAGCCTGCGAGCCACAACTACTGAAGCCCGCACACCAAGAGCCCGTGCTCTGCAACAAGAGAAGCCACCGCAATGAGCAGCCCACGCACCACAATGAAAAGTAGCCCCCGCTTGCTGCAACTAGAGAAAGCCTGCATGCAGCAACAAAGACCCAACGCAGCCAAAAATAAATACATAAATTTATTTATTTTAAAAATAAAATAACATTATGATTCAATAAAAAGTGCACAAGGCAGTCACTTGCACATGACTACATGTCTCTGTGGTTGTTTTCTATTTAAAGTTCAAAAAATAAAGTATAATTCAGAACTGACTTTAGGGTTTGCTCTAATGTTTTATCAACTCTAGTTTTATTTGATCGGCATTCATTTCTTCTACGATTTTCCTCACATGCTAGAATCATTGAAATGTGGATCCGAATGACTGAGGATTTCAATCACCGGCAAATTATAGAACTGCAATTCCTAAAACTGAAATAGCTGTAAACCGGAGTCATTCAAAATACAGACAGTGATGAGAAGAGAATCTTGTGAAACAGCCGATGGAAACGCTGGGAGAAAAGTTTACCATTCTAACAGGACAGTCACTGATATTTCTGTGACTGTGCCTGGAAGCTACTCCAAAAGTTCTGGCACTTATGCAAGGCAAGGCATTTAATAACCTGCTTCTGAGCAGCTGTCAATTGACAACGTAAGGAACACACTACATACAATGAAATTTCTGTTTAACTCAGATCAAAGGCTTATTTATACCCATTTCTGTATCTCCCAGCTTACCTCAAAGAAATCATACGTGCATCAAGGGCTTTAGACAAGCCAAGTGGGATGTCAGCCTTGCCCACCACACAGTCAATTTGAGGAAAGCAAGAGGAGGAGGAGCAGAGAAAATGGTAAGTTTAATGGTTTTCAGCTTGTGAAAATATTGGCTAACTGGGGATTTATCTTCATGTTTCTCTCTCCAGGAGGGGGAGAAAGGCCAGCACCAAAATCCATTTCAGCACTTTTCTCGTGTGAGTCATTCAACCAACCAACCAACCCTTCAGCACTTCGCCCTCAGAAAACGTGTTGAGTTGTGGCTAATGGGAAGGAAAGCTTCCCTCGGCAGGGATGCCGAGAGGAACAGGAACGTGGCTGACAAGGGCAGTGTGGTCTCCGGCAGAGCTAGTTGTAGAGGGGGTATTGCTCTGAAGATGTGTTTTATCAGTCAGGCAGGTTTGTGCCACAGAAATTTAAGTTTATATATTTCAAACCACCATTAATAGGTAGCAATGTATATTTACCAAGTGCAAATAATCCATTGAGGTTTAAAACTTAAACAGTGAACATCCAGTCAATTTAATCTAAATAATCTAAGTCTAATGTTAGTAGAGGAGCCCAGAATAGATGGGATACTGAAGTGTATTTTTATTTTAACAAAAGCCAACTGGAAAGGCAAAAATTCATACTGTGAGTAATCCAGCATCTCTACATGGCAACGGTGAGGGCTGAAATGACTTTGAAGCACTCTGTTCCTTTTAAAGTGTCCCTTCTGCTACTAATTGTCCCACATTACTAAAAAATAACCAACCCCTGTTGAAATGTTCAACTGAACTGCAGCCATGACAGAGCATTTTGTTAACAGCATTTCCCTTACCTGTGCGGGATTCAGCTCCACAGATGCTAGAAACGACTTAGAACTTTTCAGTTATTTAGATGTGTACGTTAAGATTTCCAACTACTTCATCCTGAAAGTCCACATCTTCTAGAAGGGAAAACATCTAAAATGGGTATGAATTAGTAGATAATATGACTAAATGTTTAGGCAGAGAGTAAAAACAACGCTAAGATACATTCCATGTACTGAAGGTATGAAAAGTCCACCTATTCCGAGTGTCAAAATATCTGATAAAATAAATTACAGCCGGGCTTCCCTGGTAGCGCAGTGGTTGAGAATATGCCTGCTAATGCAGGGGACACGGGTTCGAGCCCTGGTCTGGGAAGATCCCACATGTCGCGGAGCAGCTGGGCCTGTGAGCCACAACTACTGAGCCTGCGCGTCTGGAGCCTGTGCTCTGCAACAGGAGAGGCCGCGATAGTGAGAGGCCCGCGCACTGCAATGAAGAGTGGCGGGTGTTATTTATTTAAAAATAAATAAATAACAGCCACTAGCAGATAGTCATCATGCTGCTAAGCATTAGTTCAGAAATTAGAAAGACAAACATGGTAGACAAGGTTTGCACATTGACAAAGTGGAGAGGATGGAAAGCAGTAATAATCACCTGGACCATATTCCTGAATTCTTATTTGTTTGATAAAAGGTTAGAAGAGCAGACATCTTGGCTGGGTGAATTCTATTTTATTCACTCGTCAAATAAAAGTCTTTCGAGCCCAACGATATGTCATGGGATTGTACAAATTGGCATTTGAAGATATCAAAAGGATGCCTGACACCTAGAGAGACATGGAGACACGTGACTTTACTGTCAGTTGCTGGCTTTTCTGTTCCTGTTTCCATGACATTACATAGGCGGGGGGTGGGTGGGGGAAGGGGGAGTTATGGGTTGTATTAGTTCATTACTTCAAATAAGATGCTTGAACCCTTTACCTTCTTTGCACCCATCTGATACTGGTTTCCCTGGTAACGGAATCAGGGATGCCACCCACCCCCCACCCCAAGAGCTGAGAGCAGGAACTCTTACTTCACTGATCTCAGAAGATAGCACTGAAGGGAAGAGTCAGGAAGGCTAGGTTCCTGGGTTCAGCCAAAGGGGTGAAAGAAGAAAAGGAATTAAAATGACCTGAAACTTCATAAGCCTTCAAAAAAAAAAATAAAACAAGGGTTTCTTTAATTCAAAAATCTAGTCATTCAAGTAAAACAAATATACAGGTGATGGTCTGCCAGGGACCTTAAAAACTGCCATCCCACAGGTCTCAACAGCTCCTCTCCCCATGGCTTATACATCATGCTCACTTTTCTTAGAGGGGAAGCAAAGAAAAAGGAAAATTCCAGACTAGGGCTCATTGGGTCATTTTCTTCCTGTAGATCAATGTTTTCTTATACTGAGTGATTTGCTTTCCAAGGGACTATAGTTGTTTTTAAAAGGATTTTCACTGCAGACAGTACGTTAAATGGAGAATGTGGTAGCATTAAAATGGCTGTCTGCTTAAAAAAATAATATACAAGAAACCATGAGGGAAAGAAAAGAGTGGCCATTAAACTACTGGCCATTAAACTAAACTATTAAGAATGGTTGCATTTTACATTCCAAATGTGAAGTTATGTATTGGGGCTATTACAATTGCAGAGTGCTGTGTAGTGGATTCAGTAGAATGGCCATGTAAATTGAAAAGCAAACTAATGTATCTTCAAGCTCTGGAAACCACAGAAGGAATTTGCTCCCAAGTGGAAAACTCTAGGCAATCAACCAATGAATCACTCACCCAAAGAACAAGAGCTTTGTCTTTCTCATCAACTGTCTTTTACACAGAAGTGAGATACGGGTCACTTCATACAATAAGAAAACCAGAAGGGCATAGGTTTTGTCACATAGACCTCACTTGAGTGCTGACGGTTTGTATTATGGAAAGGGAAACAGTGAGTTCCTTTCTTTCATTTTGCCATATAAAACATTCTCATGAAATATTACAACTGAAATGCTTGATAAAAATACAACTCTTGATTGAGATGCTTGTGTTGGGTGGAGGAAATAGATTTTACTTTTATGCAAACAAGAAAGCCAACTACAAACATGAAAAATAGGCTCATAATATATTCACACTCTATGATCTAACAATGCCATGCTTGAGGTTATACCAAAGAAGTAGTTCAAAAGAAGAAAAAAGTTCTATACATGGAGATACTTAATGCAGTAGTGGTTATTAGAGTTAAAATGTGGTAAAAAAAATAACCACGCAACATTGCAGAAGTAACCTAATAAATGGTGGTGTATCATTTGATGGAACCAATAAAAAGAACTGAAGACTATGCAGATATATGGGGGAAAAAGAACTTGTGATAGTTTAATGTGAAGAACAGAATACTACAGAATGAAATGAGTGCTGTGCTTACATGTGAATGCACATAGAAAGAGACTTAAGGGAAATACCGCAAAAATAGAAATATTAGGATGGAGAGGTTTGCAGTTTTTTTTAAGCTTTATAGTTCCTTCCTTAGTGATATAGATCTGTATAGATATCTACATATATAAAAGACAGTAATTTGATATTTGGACCCTCCTGCCTTACTTTTGTAAGTGGCTTTGCATGTTGGCTATTGCTTACTCAATCGGTTTCAGAGCATACAATAAAACTGGGTTGTTAACACTGGTTAGCTCTCTAACTAGATACAGGGTGAGGAAAATAAAGAAATAGTATCAGGCTCTGCTTACAGCAAGGGCGATGATCACATGCATCCAAAAAAATGTTGACACTGACAATTAACAGAACAGGTAGAAATTGTGCAAGCCTTAAAGCACACTCCTTTTGGGTGAAATGCATAATATAGCCATTAAAATTGCAAGAAAAAAAAATTGCAAGAGATATATGCCACCCAAACTCTAAGGAATATTGAAGCATACATTTTCTTCCTAGAGAGAACAGTCTGAATGATCAGTGTTCTAAGAGATGAACGGTACCCTCCCAACATAACCTATTAAGTTAAAATCCATTTACTGACACTGTCAGCATCTTTTTCAGAGGTGAGATAAGCTATGAAGAGTAGACAGACCTACACCAGTTGCCAGCAGACGGTGTCAGGACCGAAACAAGTCTGCAGCACCCCTATAAGTGCTGCAAAGCAATTACAAGTTTCTTTAGAAATTGCCTTTTCAAAAGTTGACACCTGAGTTTGGTTATTTCTAGGGAAAGATGCCAGTTCAGAAGGTCCTGGACGCAGAGGCCTGACTTTACAAGGCCCACAGATGTACTTCAACAGACTAAACTGGAGTTGCTGACAGTGCCAGTTACTGATGTGCGAGCTTTAATTCATTCTGAGACCATCTCCTCATTGCCCAAGGCATTCACAAATAACAACAAGCAGGTAAGTTCAGTGGTCAGCCAGACAGGGACTCAAGTGGCAGCTTCTCAAACAAAAGCATGACCAGCCAGCATCATATTAAGTTCTCAACATGGTTAAAGTCTCAAAAAATGATAAAAATTTATAAATTGTGTTTTAAAAATCTCAAATTTCTTAAAATTGTTCAATTGTTGAATTCTCAAAAAAATGGCATCTCATTTAATGCCTGCAACAACCCTGTGAGGTGGGCATTTTTATTACAATTTGACAGTTGAAGAAAGATCCTGAGGGACTAAGGAACTTGCCCAAGGCCATGTACATATGAATGCATGTATATGTATACATATGAATCACCCCTAGTATCCTTACCTGATGGGAGTTGATTCCAAATGCAGTGTTCTCCTAACAGTGCCCAGTTTGTGTCCTCATTACAAGTAGGATATTACTCACACCACTACAGAAGAACCTTTTATTTTAAACAACAAAAATGGTATAGAAGTAGGTTATAGTTCCCTGCTTTTAACTCATTACTAACATTTAACGTCATTGTGGTTTCTAAATTACCTCCTTGAGGCCAGCAAAGAGTAACGATGGAAAATAATTAACACACGTAATTATTAAAAACTATTGATTCTTAATATTGAAAAAAAACCCACAAGTTTATACAACAGAAAGCTATCTTGAAAAAACTGGACATCCACTTTAAGTGGCTGAAAGAAACTCTCAAGGGTCTACGAAAGGTTTTCTAGGAATTGTTAACAGGACAAACATCTTAAGTATGGGGACAGGATGATCAAAGAGCTGAGCTCTTTGGGATCCTTTCAAAGAATGAATATAAGTTAGAACAAAACTAAATGGGGAAATGAGGCATCATTTATGGCCCATCATTAGCAAATATTCTTTAGAGTAAGAACAATGTGGTCAACCTGAAACAAACTAGCATTGCCATGCTTTGCTGAGGGTAGTATAAATGGGCCCAATATTTCTGGAAGGCAATTTGGCAGTGAATAATAACAATGATCTGAAATATCACTCTTATCTTTTGATGCAGTGGGATTAACTCTAAGGAAAGGAACAGGAGTAAGGCGAGAATATGATATACAAACATTTTCTCTATAATTGTATCTCAGTGTTCAAAATAGCCTATATGCCTAATAAAAGAGAAAGGGCAAGTGAGAGTAAACCCAGCATAGTAAGTTGTTTGTGAATAAATTTTAATAATAAAGTCAACTGAATAGCAAAAACCCACAAATAACCTAATTTTTTAAAATGAGCAAAGGACCTAAATAGACATTTTTCCAAAGAAGACATATAAATGGCCAACAAATACATGAAAAGGTTTTTAACATCACTGATCATCAGAAATTGCAAATCAAAACCACAAGGACACATCACCTCACATCTGTTAGGATATCTATAACCAAAAAAAATAAGAGCTGACAAACACTGGCGAGAACATGGAGAAAAGGGAACTCTTGGTGGGAATGTACATTGGTTCAGCCACTACGGAGAACACTACAGAGGTTTCTCAAGATGTTAAAAATAAAACTACCATATGATCTAGCAATCCCACTTCTTTGTAGACATTCAAAGGAAATGAAATCATCTTGAAGAAATATGTGCACCGCCCCCATGTTCATTGCAGCATTATTCACAATAGCCAATGTACAAAAACAATATCATACCTTGTGTCCATCTACAGATAAACGGATAAAGGAAATGTGACATATGTATATATATATATATATATATAAATAATGGAATCATCATTCAGCCTTTGAACAGGAAAGCCTGCCATTTGTGACAAGATGGAATAACCTAGAGGGCATTAAGCTAAGTGAAATAAGCCAGACAGAGAAAGACAAATACTGCATGGTGCATTATATGTGGAATCTAAAAAAAAAGTAAAACTCATAGAAACAGAGTAGAGGATGGTTGACAGGGGTTGAGAGAAATAGGGAGAGGTTGGTAAAGGTACAAAATTACAGTTATAGGATAAATAAGGTAGAGGATGATAGTAATAATGTATTGTATAACTGAAATTTGCCAGGAAAGTAGAACTTGTGTTCTCACCAAAAAAAAAAAAAAAAAAACCCCAAAAAACTACAAATAGAACTACCACATGACCCAGCAATCCCACTACTGGGCTTATACCAAGAGAAAACCATAATTCAAAAAGACACATGCACCCCAATGTTCACTGCAGCACTATTTACAATAGCCAGGTCATGGAAGCAAGCTAAATGCCCGTCGACAGACGAATGGATAAAGAAAATGTGGTACATATATACAATGGAATATTACTCAGCCATAACAATAAAATAAAATAAAAATAAAATAAAACACAGACCTACTAGAGCATGGACTTGAGGATATGGGGAGGGGGAAGGGTAAGCTGTGACGAAGTAAGAGAGTGGCATGGACATATATACACTACAAATGTAAATTAGATAGCTAGTGGGAAGCAGCTGCATAGCACAGGGAGATCACCTCTGTGCTTTGTGACCACCTAGAGGGGTGGGATAGGGACGGTGGGAGGGAGGGAGACGCAAGAGGGAAGAGATATGAGAACATATGTATATGCATAACTGATTCACTTTGTTATAAAGCAGAAACTAACACACCATTGTAAAGCATTTATACTCCAATAAAAACGTTTAAAAAAAAGGTAAATATGTGAAGCAATGCATGTGTTAATTAACTGGATGTGGGGAATCCTTTCACAATGTATATGTATATCAAATCACCATGTTGGACACTTTAAATATTTTACTATTTTATTTGTCAATTATACATCAAGCTGAAAACAAAAAAGAAAAAGTGAGAAGCAGGTTCCAAAACCACATGGACAAGTAGGTAGAACAGTAGAATTAAGACAATGGGCTTTGCAATCTGACCACCTGGGTTAAATCTCACTCTAACAACAACTAGTTGTGTGATCTCAAGCTGGTTACTGAATCTTAGTTTCTTCAGCGGTTAAATGAGTATGAAACCAGTAACTACCTCATTGGGCTTTTGTGAAAATTCAATGAGATAACACAAAGTGTTCAGCTGTCCTTGGCACATAGTAAACGCTCAACAAATTGTTCGCCATTATTAATCATCTGTACTATATTGACATAAATGGCATAAAAATAATATATAATTTCTAAGTGGTACAATTATAGGTTTTTCTTTTCTTCTTTGTACCTTGCCATATTTTCCAAATTGAAAATCAGAGATATATGATACTTTTATGAATAAAAAAATAATCATGAGAAAACAACTGGAAGCCCTTGGCCCAGTACCTGGAACACAACAGTTCTTCCAAATACCTGCTGGAGTGTCACCCACCGGCGGCTCTAGCCAGCTAATGTCAAATGAGTAATTCACATCCAAGACTGCTGAGAGCTGCCTGCCCGTCTCTTACCGTTGGTCTCCTTTGGGCAGTGACTCACGCACATCCCCCTCCATTACTGCCAGTAGATTCTTCCCCAGCGCCCCCCGCTGGAATAATTTCACCTTAGCCCAGTGACCGCCCCCATGTTGCAATCATCCACTCAATAAACACTGGCTGACTGACTGAATCTAATACGATAATTTGAAGAAGAAAAAACATTCTATAAAGTCAGCAGCTTATATTGTTCTACATACAGTAAGTATTCCGGTTTCTGAAGAACAATTTCTAACTTTTAATTATGCATCACCATTCCAACACTGTGTACATTCTCGAGGCTTCTACTACATGAGGTGATTACGGTAGGTTTTCCAAGCCTTATAATAAGACTCACATAATTCACACTGAGTAATGGCTAAGTAAAAAAAAAAGCAACTTTTTTAAGAGCTCAATTTTGGTTTAGACCGATTATAATATTAAGCTGCAAAAGTTAGTTTTGGGAACAGAGACTAATGTAAGAACAGCAACATCAAAACAGTATGCCTTGCATTTTATTTTGGTTTAGGCCTATTATAATATTTAGCTACAAAAGTTAGTTTTGGGAACAGAGACTAATGTAAGAACAGCAACATCAAAACAGTATGCCTTGCATTTTATTTTGGTTTAGACCTACTATAATATTTAGCTGCAAAAGTTAGTTTTGGGAACAGAGACTAATGTAAGAACAGCAACATCAAAACAGTATGCCTTGCATTTTATTGTCATTTTACTTTTAATCCTCAGCCCAAAGCCAAAAGTATACAGTTATTCCAGTCTTAAGAGAATATGAATATACTCTAATAGTTGATAGCTCTACTGTAAAGATTACTGCTCTAGATTAGCAGTTCTCAAAGTGTAGTCTCCAGACCAGCAGCCTCAGGAACAACTAGGAACTTGTCTGAGAAATGCAAATTCTCAGGTCCCACCCTGACCTACTGAATCAAAAACTCTGAGTCTGGGACTCAGAAATCTGAATTTTTTTTTTTTAAAGAAGATGTTGGGGGTAGGAGTTTATTAATTAATTTATTTATTTTTGCTGTGTTGGGTCTTCGTTTCTGTGCGAGGGCTTTCCCTAGCTGTGGCAAGCGGGGGCCACTCTTCATCGCGGTGTGCGGGGCTCTCACTATCGCGGCCTCTCTTGTTGCAGAGCACAGGCTCCAGACGCGCAGTCTCAGTAGTTGTGGCTCACGGGCCTAGTTGCTCCGCGGCATGTGGGATCCTCCCAGACCAGGGCTCGAACCTGTGTCCCCTGCATTGGCAGGCAGATTTTCAACCACTGCACCACCAGGGAAGCCCCAGAAATCTGAATTTTAACTAGTTCTCCTGGTGATTCTGATGTAGACTATAAAGTCTGAGAAAAACTCCTCTAAAAATAGGAACCCAGTTAACACCAAACCACTTAACTGTTGAAGTGCTAGGACAAAATATGAAGCCAGAGAAGTTTTGGCTGTCTGGAGAGAAAGTTCACTGGGGCAGAAAATGCGCCTTACACAAGCTTCATCTTGCTCAGGGGAGCCTGAACCTGTGGCGATCTGACGATTTCACTGCTGAAGGAAGAGTGAAGAGAAGATATTCTTGAGAAACAAATAAGCCACGATCTACAGCAGAGTGGAGGGTTTGAAATGTCCTCCCTCACGCTCAAGCTGATGGCAGAGAAAGCAATCTCTTGATGGAATTAAACAGCATGCTGAAATTGAGAATTTGATCCCTCTCTCTGATTTGCTGGAAAACTTTTGGGAAAGTCACCACCTCATTGTGCCATTAGCAAAAGTGCAATTTAAAAAATCCCTTTATGAATGCTTTGGAGCCAGCTGCTACTTGCCAGTCATGAAATATTCAAAGAATTAACCCATCAAAAATCCCATCTCTCAGCCACTGTGAGGATTATTATAATTTATGCCAGAAACTTCCCTATCATCTGCCAAATAACAAAAACTTTAAAAATGTTAATTATCACATTGACGAGATATTTTGTTCTTATTATGAAGTACTAGAAACATCTAGTTATGAAAAAAGGCATTACAAAACCAATTTCACTAGGCCTTCAATTTTTACCCAGCAAACTTCAATCCCACGGAAGAGCCACGTGGCAGAAACCTACATTCAAGGTTAAGACTGTGAGTGATTTAAAACAAAACAGAACAAAAACAAGATTAAATATATATAAAATAAAACCTATTAAAAAGAATGGGGAAAACAATCATTTGCATAAGTTCAGTCCTAAATTAGTAAACACAAACCTATCTATACATCTATATACATCAGGGAAATGTACAAGTTGTAAATATATCAAATAAAATGAAGAGAAAATCTGGAGAGCTGGGAAAGATCACAGGCCACTCTGCAACACTAGAAAGAACAAACCTGAATTTGGTTCTATCTCCCATGAGGCCAGGAGGACACAGCTTCCCTGAGCCTTGGTTACTTAAATAGCGATAATGACAATCATCTCCTGATATTCTTATATGTGAAGCTGCCTTGCACAGCTCTCTAGGGGTATCTGAATTTGTTGAACACTAATTTATAATCCATATTCAAGGCAAGAGGTACATAAACATTTGGCTTACCCAGGTGTCAACGATCACATGATTCCAGTCTCCCGGGGGAGAGAAGTGGGGTCTCCTAACTTCACAGTTGAGGAAGAAATCTCCCATTCATGTCCTCCATCTGTGAGAGAGTTGGTGCTCCTGGTCGTGCTTCACATCCCTGAGTCTGACCTTCAAGACCCTGAGAAGGAGGTATGACTATTTTATCATTCCCGTTTTACAACTGAGGAAACAATTGTCTCGGTAATTCCCCAAGGTTCCAAACCCCAAGCAAAGGGACTAGCTCTGTAGAACGCCTCTTCCAGGGCCAGACTAGAGTCTCATCCAAAAGCAATGGAACTGGTTTCATCAGATTCAAGATCATCGATGTCTTGATAAGATCTAGACCCTCAGAAAATCCCATGAGAGAAAGAATATCGGAAGCTTGGGAAACCATAAAGCATGAAGGGAGAAAATGCACCAACAGAAAATAGGACTATTTCTTTAACCCAGAATCTCTTCAAATATATTCCCCCTTCTCCAGGAGCACCCGCTGCACAGTAGAAGAAATCTCCTAGTCTCCCACGTGACTAAGTCCCCACCAAGGGACCAGTAGTGGAAGTGATGGACAAATTCCTAGTCACCTGCCTGGAAGCATATCCCTTTCCCTTGGACTCCCACTCTTTCCCCACTGCTGACTAGGAGTGGAGGCCCATGGGAATAACGGTGGAGGTGCAGAGCTGCATCACGGCCCTGAGGCTCTGGGTCATAGGTGGGTAAGACACAAACCCTTTTGTGGTCTCAAAGCCACTGTATTGTTTGGGTGCTGTTATAGCAACTTAACCTCTGCTCTACAGAAAATAGGGATGGTGAGGCAGGGAAGGACAGAGAACAGAAAAGGTAAACAGCTCGTTAACAAGCCACCAGAGTCTGTAGTATAGAAACTTACTTCATTATACAAGGAAGGGATGAGAGAGAAATTAGCTTTAGTAATTAGGCTTTTGCCATCCACTTACTGAGAAGAGAAAATATTTAACGAACTATGTACGTAAACATTATTTTGGCAAAAAGCAAACAAAATAATGTTAAGTGTATAAAAACAAGAAGGTCTGGATAACAAACGAAAAATGTTAAGACAAACTGCCAACAACTTGCTGGATCATAAGAAAATAAGAACATTAAAAGATTCCTTAGGTGCTATTTTTAAACAGCCAGAAAACCTGGTTTAAAATTATTAACCATTATTTTTGAAAATATAGCAGTAAATAATAGGTATATAAAGAATGAGTCATGCAGCCTTTCCAGGAGGAACCATGCATGACAACTTATTAAAAGCCCAGGGTTACAGGTTTCATCTAATCAAATTAGTAAAAGCTTGTCCACAAAGATAAAGACCAGACTAATGACAGGGAGCCCGGGCTGTAGCTGCAGGGAAAAGCCTTAATGAGAAGGATGGAGCGAAGTGCTGGGTGTGGTTGCCTTAAGTCAATTAATATAATAGATCAAATAAGTATTAATGAGATAAAACCAGCAGGCATCCCACCTTTCTTTTACAGGTTAATGAACTCCACAGCTTTCTGGATATCATCAGTCTTAACACTAAACCCAAGTCACCTCCCCTTCTTGAAATGCGCAGCTTGTGAAGGGAGAGACTAGAGATTTGAAAATGCTAGGATTTCCTAGAGAAAAGAATATTCTATCTCCCAGTGAATCACCAAGAAAAGGCAAAGCTTTAATTTGTGACCTCGAATCACAACAGTATCCAAACAGAATGAACCTTGGCAAAGTTATTTTTGCTTCCCAAATAAAATCGTCGTTAATAAACCTTCGGTTACTCATTATTCCTAGTCTTGACTTCCTGGTTAACTCAGAAGTGTTTATTAGGTTCTAGTGCAGTGGGAGTCCGTGACAAAATATATTTATAAAATAAGAAGTGCATTTTAAAATTTCCTCTACAAATGTTTGAACTTTGCTTATAGGACCCGCACCAATGATCCCAAAGCGTTGATAAAAAACAATAAAGAAGGAGAAGGAAAACCACTTATTGGTACTAAAGCCTTTACTGTAATAAACCAAATATATTTACAATTTATACAAATGTTTAACCTTCAACAAAAATACAAAAAAACATTTCACAAGATGCAAAACGAGGAAACAAGTTCATTGGAGACACCACTGCTCTACCAAGGACAGACAGGAGGGGAACGGCAAGGAACAGAAAGGTAATCTCGGCAGATCTCACAGAAAGAAAAGGATGGACCCTGCCAGGGTCAGCGGGCTCCATTCCGCAAGCCCACAACCCTCACCCCTCTGTCCACTTTGCCTCGGTGCTCCATTTGGTCTAGGTAGGTAGGTGACCTTCTGTTGATGTGCTCACTGCCTCCTCTTTGTAGACGCAGAGTAGTTTTGTGTCAAGGTTTGGAAACAGGCTTTTGTGTTTTTAAAGTTACAACTTTTCTATTTCTACAAATTCAAAACATTTTGGCCCAATTCAACTATAAACGTTAAACCACATAATGTTTTCAGTAGATGACTTCATAGACTGTAGCCTTCTTGTCCCCTGAGCCAGTGACTATGTACTTATCATCCACAGAGATGTCACAGCTGAGCACGGATGAGGACTCTTTGGACTGGAAGAGAAAACAATGGACATGTGTTTAACGTGGAACAGAGATGCTCAGGGCCCTGCTCCCAACAAGGCACCTTCACTTCTGGTGTCATCAGCAATGCTGTGGTCCAACTGTCTGTCATTCTATGTAAGGAGCATGGACTTACCTGGAATATACTAGCTCCATAGGGTGTCCGCCAAGCATTGAGGAGGTTATCTTTTCCAGTACTCACAAACCATTTACCTAGAATTAGCAAAGGAACATGTGGTTGTGGCTTAACTAGATTAAAATTCCTGCTATACTATTAGCTACTTGGGCTTAATCAAACTCAGAGCATTTTTAATCATGAACTATCATGTCCAAGGGGTTGGGCCATGACATGGGTAGACACAGCAGGTTTTAAATCTGGGCTCCACTGTGAACCACCTGTGATCTTGGGTTTAATCAAAGCGGTAGCAGGAACCATGTCACTCCCGTTAGCCCCCAGATACATGACAGGTAGCTTCACACCGAGCATGCAGTGCGTCCTCAAATAGTCCATCAATGAAGTTGTCTCTGTTAGTTTCCTTATGATAAAATGGGACTAGGGAGGATTAAATGACAAATCCAAGTAAAATGGCAGATAGCACATATGGCACATAGAATGGTCAATATGTGATAGCTATCCATCCATCCATCTTGTGAATAAATATTTGACTCCCTCATTATCCTCACTGCAGAGTGTAACGGTCTGGGTGCAGCTAAATGTTCCCTTCTCTGCCCATGGGCTCCTCATCCTGGTCAGTCCATAGCAACCTCCTCTGCTCCTGCCTCATTTTTCTATAAACTCCCACCAACCCCTCTCAGAGTGGCAACTAACTGCCTCCACCCACACCCCTGACACTCCCTGCTGAAAACAAACATGTGTCAAAACCTTGTATTAGGCAATTTTATCACTTGCTGATTTTTCCCAAGTCAGGGAAACAGACGAAAACAGACATCCCTATATGCTCTGAGGGACATTTTAAGACGATAGAATTACTGCATCCAGCTGCTCAGAGAACAACATTTTTTCCAGATATCATCTCCACTATATTTTTTAGAAGTATTTTCCATTATGGCCATCAACATTCCCCGGTTTCCTTTCAGTTGAACTCACCACAATACGCAAATTTCAGGGACAGCACACAGCTCTCGTGGAGATGCAACTGGTACTTGTCAGGTTTGTTCACGTGGAGAACTTCCACGTTGCTGCTCTCCATGCCCACGGCCAGCCACTCTCCAGTTGGGCAATAACCAAGGGAGAATATCTACAAGAAGCAGAAGAGGCCCACTGAGTATTCTGCCCAATAGACTTAGGACATGAACAGACAACAAGAAAAGGGGAAGAACAGGACTAGCAAGAACAGGAGGAGGCAATAAGCAAAGGCAAAGTCTATAGGACAACCATGCCAACCCAGATAGGTCAAGTGTTAAAGACCTTTATGAAGCAATTGGAAAAAAATAAAAACAACTGCAACACTTATGTCATGGGTGATAAAATCAAGAAATGATTCTTAATAATAACGGTATTCTGTGTGTTGTTTGAAAGGGTTCCTTGTCTTTTACAGATACTAACTGAAATACTTATGGATGAAACGATATAACGTCTGAGATTTACTTTAAAATAATCCAGTGTTTGGGGGCAGGGATGACAGATGAGACAAGACTGGTCATGTGTTAGTAACTGTTGAAGCTGGGTGATGGGCATATGTGGTTTATCATATAATTCTCTGCACTTTCATATATGCTTGAACATTCTCCGTTCTCATATATTGAATATATTTGAAATTTTCCATAAGAAGTTTTAAAAAAGGGCAGACCAAAAATAGGATCCTACCCATAACGGGAACAGGGCTGGAAGGGAAGACTATAAGAAACTCAACACAATTTTGACAGGGACATGAAATTTAGTTGCATGTATAAGTTGTTTTCCATTTCTGCCCTATTTTTCTGACTGGAATTATTAGAGGAAAAAAAAGTCAGTAAATAAGTCACGATAAAAAGAACAATTCCACCATCAACAGAAAGCACTTAAAATGGCATGCACTATCTTTCCCCAAACAGGCCTAGATTCAGACACTTGACATCTAAATAACATCCACAATCCACAAAGTTGCCATTTTTATATCACTTCAAAACTCCATAAATCAAGTCAGCCATGAGTCCAGTGTCTAAGGGTTGAGTAATAAAATGGGCATCCACTGAGAGACCGGTGTATTTTTTTAAGCTCCCTGATTTAAGCAAAATGAATCAACTTGCAGAGCTGTTATGATTTTTCTCTACTCCTTGTGATATCCCTGCATATTTTTCAAGGTCTATTTATATGTGAATAAAATCATTTCTCACCCCCACATTAGATGGTGAGAAGGTGGACAACAGATCAGACCCTGTATGTTCTTCATGGCACAAATTCCTGAAACGAACTCATATACCAGTCTAAGTGTTTCAGGGTAGTGTGTGTGTGTGTGTGTGTGTGTGTGTGTGTGTGTGTGTGTGTGAACTCATATACCAGTCTAAGTGTTTCAGGGTAGTGTGTGTGTGTGTGTGTGTGTGTGTGTGAACTCATATACCAGTCTAAGTGTTTCAGGGTAGTGTGTGTGTGTGTGTGTGTGTGTGTGTGTGTGTGTGTGAACTCATATACCAGTCTAAGTGTTTCAGGGTAGTGTGTGTGTGTGTGTGTGTGTGTGTGTGTGTGTGTGTGTGTGTGTGAACTCATATACCAGTCTAAGTGTTTCAGGGTAGTGTGTGTGTGTGTGTGTGTGTGTGTCTCTCTCTCTCAAATTAAATCCCGGTCTGTTTGTTCAGCTACTACTCTTGGGGGTGGGAGGGAGGGGGGGAGGTGTGGGGAGGGCGTGCGCCACACACAGAGCACCGCGTGGGTTCCGGGGAGGGACAAGCCTGCACCTGGGAGGTGAAGTCGTGCTGCTGCAGCTGCCGCCCTTCGCGCAGGTCCCAGGACCGGACCGTGTTGTCCAAGCCGCCCGTCCAGAGCTTGGTGCCATCGTTAGAAATGTCAATACAGCTGGCCCCGTCTGTGTGGCCCTGGAATTGCCTGATAAAACAAACCAGATTGAATAATGATTTCCTGCCAGAGCTCAAGGTAAACACTGTTGTGTTGTTAGTTTTGGACTCGCTGTGCGTGTGTCATCTCCTCGGTGTCTGCTGATGTGCAAGATCAAACCAACCTTCCCCCCGAGGAGGAGAGGAAACGGCACCTGCAGACTTTCTTTTCCTTTTTTCATGATCCAAGTGCTGAAGAAATGGAATGCCGTTTTAGGTCACCACACAGGAGAAGTTAAATACGCTCCTATAGCTGTTCTTACAAATCTGTCTGGAAGGTAAAATTCCTCCCAGGTCTGGAAAAGTGTTTAAGTATGAAAGTGGGGGAAAAAAAGACAAACACACAAATCCCAAGTGTATTCCTTAAAGAAGGAAGCAGGCTTGGCCTATAACTGTGTGGGCCTGAATCACCACATCACCAGCTCAGTGAGTAACACCACAATGCCCTTGATGCCAACAAAGCATCAGCTCATGCATTTACCCAACCTCGCTTTTTCTATTCGAAAGAGCCCCACGTTAGGAAATCTGGACTCCTGGAGACAAAGGGACATGCCGGCCTCCTGACTCAGAGGTGCGGGGCAGAGACAGAGCTGACTGCTGACTGACCCCTGGGCACGGTTCTGCCCTCAAATCTGAGCACAAGGCTGTTGTTCTCTTAAAGGGGAACCTCATGCCTCAGTCAAAAACCACCACCAAAGAACAGACTTGTGGTTGCCAAGGGTGGGGGGCTGGGAGGGATGGACTGGGAGTTTGGGGTTAGCAGATGAAAACTATTACATTTAGAATGAATAAACAACAAGGTCCTACTGTCTAGCACAGGGAACTCTATCCAAACTCCTGGGATAAACCATAGTGGAAAAGAATATAAAAAAAAAAAGAATGTGTCACTTTGCTGTAGAGCAGAAACTAGCACAACATTGTAAATCAACTATATTTCAAAAAACAAACAAACAAACAAAAAACAAAGAACCACTACCAAGGACAACCAGCCAACAGGGATTTGCTGAGTGCGATGCTCTGCCAGGCTGCAGGCAGGGCTTGCCGAGGGGAGGTTGACGTAAGCCACCACAGGGCTGGTGGTATGGGGGTCGTGGACCTGGTTTTGCAGGCCAAGAGGGAGCTGGCAGAGGAGTGACTGGAACAGGTGAGAAGTGTTCCGAGGTCTGATCAGGATGGCGAACCAGGCAGAATCCATGCAAGAACTGCTCGGAAATTTCAACACCCGGAGAAAAGTTTCCACCGCCCCTCCTTCCTATTGCCTTATTATTCCCGCAGAGCTCCCAACTTTAAAGCTGAGCTTGGAATTTAAAGGGCATGGAGGAAAAGACAAGAGCGCCACTGCTGCCCTGAATTCTGAGACAAGATGTGAACCATCACTCCAAAAATCTCTTCCCTGAAAACCACTCAGAGCTTCCATCCTGGTCCTCTCCCCCATGCACCCCAACTCTCTGCCTCAAACGTCCCAGCCTGCATCCAAGGTTTTCCCGCTGGTCTGGAGCAGTCCTGCCCCACATTTCCAAAGTGCTGCTTTCCTGTCCTCAAACAGCTCGTGAAACCCAAGGACCTTCTCTCTTCATTTCATCCTCTGAATTTTTTTTTACCTCTGAAACTCATGAAATACTGACTTCTTGAAAACAACTGTGTTTCTCTGCTGACCTAAGCTCTTAGTGGGTGTTCCTCCATCTCTCCATCCACTTATCTCAACGCTACCCTCAGGTCAGGCTCCTAGAATGCAGATCCTAGGGCTGTTCAGAATGTGCTGGGTCACAGCAGATACAAAGATATTCAGGAGACTCTGTACTGCCCTGTCTCACAGAGAGGTCGCTAGCCACGTGTGGCCTGTCCAGACTGAGAGAGAGAGAGATGTGTGAAGCAGGCCAACATATCCAACAGGTACTTATTCCCTGGGGGCCGGCACAGAGCAGGGGTTCAGAACACACAAGAGGACAGAGTGCCTGAGCCCCATTACAGCTCCTCCACAATAATATCAGGATAACAGCAGTGCAGAAGCGACAAGGATTAAAGAGATGAATATTTGAAAGGCACTCTGAATGAATATTTTAGGAGAGCTATTTATTAAGTTTAAAAAAGAAAAAAGCATAAAGAAAAGAAAAAACAGCCAACACTTGCTAGGCTGAAAGTTTGAAGGGGCTGTTGGCTTGGCTCCGTTTGTTCACTTTGCTCATTCTGAGCTGCCCGGAGAGTGACAAGAAAAACAACTGTCACACTGTCACCCACACACAGGGACAGAGAGCCCCGTTAGGTGACACTTAGTGGATTTCTACAGAAACGGCTAAAGAAAGAGTAAGCTGCTATAATCAATTCCATAGCCCGTCCCTTCCCTCCAGCTCTGGGCCCGGAAGCACGGGAGGAGACCTGCTAAGTAACCTACAAGTATAAAAATGCACCATGAACAGTGGTGCATTTGAACATGAGCAGTGTTCCTGAGCGAAGACAAACTGTGACACGAAAGGGCGAAACACAGGCCCATTCTGCTGTAGACGTTTAACTAGTTCTTCTTTTTCTAAAGACTTTTCTCTAACATCCCTGATGTGAGCACCGACTCAGCTGGAGGGAGTGAGCTGGCCAGAGCCGAGAAGGGACACAAAGGTGGCAGATTCCAAGCAGCTGGGCTCGTTCCTGGGTGAAATGACCCCTGGACAGAGCTTATTTAGTTATTGAGAAACACAGCTACTTTAAAACCGTTTTGTGGGTGAAATTTGTGGAATCTCCTCTTCTAATGTCCTTTTGTTGATTTTCTGTCATCCTTTATCAGCTGGCTCCTGTGCGCACATACAAGGTTCTAGGCAAAGCCAAAAACATCTAGTACTGAGGACCTTTTGCACCTCCATCTAATCCATGGTATGCTGCCCCTTGGCAAAAGCCAGGAATGTTTTTTAAATAAATCTGGCATGTGTATGTGGCTGAAGAATGGGAACATTAGGGAGGTAAATATAAAGCCTGGGTGACACCCAAGCGTGGCCACGAGACTGTAAGCCCTCTGAGGGCTGTGATACGGTACTGACACCCAGATCCAAGCCTGGCACGTGTGGGCTGAGCCTGGGGGCAGGCAGAGAAGCAGGAGTAATAGGGGGCCTTTTGACCCAGGTACTCAAGTAGGGAAGCCCCACTCAGGAAACCACCCCTGCTCACCTCACCAGCGTCTGGTTGTGCAGGTCCCACACGGCGATGTTGCCGTCGCTGCAGCATGAGAAGCAGACCTTGGAGTCGGGGCTGATGGCCAAGGCGTAGCAGGCGGGGGCCGAGGACGTCAGCTCTGCCTTGATGCGCGGGGTGGGAGCCGCCAGGTCCCAAATGGACAGGGTACTGGCTTCCCCTCCCACTATAAGAGTGCAGCCATCGGGGAGCAATTTGCAGGAACGGATGTAGTTATCCCTGTTCTGTGAAATAAACATAATTCAATTGTTATAATGCATGACCAAGCAGTAACAGTGCCATGTTCTCTAACTGCTGTCTCGGCTGTTGACTTAAAAAGTGGTATTTCATGGACACTACCAGAGCAAGCGTTCTGTAGTACAGATCAGGATCTGATGGCCACTGGGTCCTTTGAAGTCGTAAACAAAGCAAACTCACAGGATTGCTCGGCATGTGTGAAGGCTTAGATGTAACTGCCACCGAAGCCCAATTTCCTGCTGAGTAGACGGAACTGAGATGATCAGTGGATGTAAGGTAAGGGTACACATACTTCTTTACAAAGAAACCACTTTTCACAGCTAGTTTATAAATCTTTTACCTCATCACCCTCCATTATTTACTATTTGGAAACTGCAGACACACTGCCTATGCTTTGGTTTTCATTACTCTTAAGTTTGCCTAAGGCTTGTACTGTGTCTTCATTAGCCAAATGGATCCTTGTCTGAGACTTTAACACAGCTGCTTTCTCAAGTTGTAACATGGCTGCTGTGATATGTAAGCCTCTCAATCCAAAGGCCAAAGAAATGAATAAAAGAAGGCGTCTCTCCATCAAAACCAACGCATTAGAAAAGGGAGGCGGGAACTAAAATGACCCCCCCGCCCTCTCCAACAAAGAAATAACTGCTATCCTTTGACCCAAACAGATACAGTCAGAGTCTTTAGTATGCTTTAACCACGGCCTATTGTTCAAAGATTAGAGAAACTTTAAGCAATGTAATTTCAAAAAAGATGATGAGTATTACAAAACTCTCCTACCATTGGGTTGCCAAAAAGCTTGTCTGGGATTTTGCGTAAGATGTTTAAGTATGTTTCCCTATGTTTAACTTTCATTCATGGATATATTTTTAAGTTATTTAACTGCAAAAAAAAAAAAAAAAAAAAAAAAATCCAAGAACTAGCCCAAAGAGGCTTTTCGTCTCAAAAACACAGTCAGTCTTCGTTCTGGAAACACCCTCTGGGGAATGCTTCCATTTGCCAGGCAGGCAGCAGGTAAAGTGTACCATATGCCAAAGCAAAGTGCAGGCAGACACCCTACAGGTTCAGGGCAGCCTACAGTCCACTTAAGGCCAATGGTACGTGGTATGTAAATCCTGTGGTTACTATGTAGAGAATATGTCCTGACATATTCTATGATCCTGAAAAATGCAACATAATTCATGGCTGGGGGGAGGCGGGGTAGAGTAGATGCCTTGGGGAAGCACTCCCACCACCCCCATTCTGCTGAAGGCTGCCCTGATTTCTTGCAGTGTAATCTAGTAACTCGTTCCTAAAGTTAAGGTCATAAAACTAAGCCAGGTCTCTCTGAAAACACAGACCCTGTTCAGAATGGTTTTATGCCACGTTATCAAATGTTTACTCTTCAATATTTATCCAAAGGCTGTAGGGAAATTAAAAGTCGAGGGGAGTGCAGGGCTCAGAGTCCAGGCCTAGCTGCACTCCATCCATTAAACGGGAAACCCCCTTCTGAATACACATTCAAACAAGGACCGCTTCTGTAAACTACTGTTAAAATATGTTTTAAGAGAAATCCATCAACTCTGGGATTTAACCACTGAAGCAGCAACAAGTGAAACCTTCACGCTGAGGGCAGAGAGTGGGGAGAGCTAAATAGCTAACACAGGAAACAGAATGGGCTTCCATTTACTCATAATGGGAATAAAACCCAGGCCCCCACAGCGATTTCCTTACTGAGTCTCCAGGAGGAAATTACCCTTGTGTACCAGCTCCTTCTCACTCACCAGACAGTCGAGCTGAGAGACGGGGCTCTTGTTGCCGGGGTGGCTGATGTCCCAGACCTTGACGCAGCCCTTGCCGCCCGTGTACACGTGTCGCGTGGGGTTGCTGATGGTCACCGCACACACCACCTCCCCGTGGTTCAGGGTGTTGATCTGGCGAGCGTGGCGGGGGATGCCGGGGCCAATGAGGGCGTCCGGGGGGAAGGGGACAGGCTGCATCTGACCATCTGCAGTAACGTGGAAGGAGTATGCGCTTTTGGGGAGGAGATGGTTAGGGAGAAGAGAGAAAAACAGGAGAGGAGACAGAAAAAACATTTATCATAAAGCAATTAGTCCTTGCTGCAGCACGCTTCTATGAGAAAGACAAAGCAAAGATTCTTGCCATGACTTCCTTTTGAAATCAGTATAAGTTGAAGCATTTACTGATGAAACAAACGAAATAAATAACAGCCAAAGTCTAGGGTGTTAAAAAAAGATATATATTCAATGTTTTTTAAAAAACTTTTTAAAGATTTTTAAACTGTGCTCTTCATTCCGTAAGGCATTCCTTCAAATCCTGTTAAAAAACATTACATGTGCTTCCAAATTAACATAAAATACTTCCTTCTCGTACCTTGTATAATTGTATGATTCCTTAGTATAATTTAAAATGATTATTTTTGCTGCTTAAGATGAAGCCCCTAAGAGCTCATAATGATTACACATGGTAAACCGTGTATTTCAACATCAACAAACAAAACAGCTTTCTAAACGTACCAGTTTAAGGCTTGGACTTAAACTCTCTTTTGCATAATTAACAGAAAATAATAAAGAGATTCTCTTACATCAAATGGCTTTGTGACAAGACTTCAAGTTTCCTCCTCAACAACCTCCCTGTCTACTTTGGCCACAAAGCCCAGTTTTATCAAAGGCAGCAAAGCTTTCAACTAAAAGACTACTCTTCCCAGCTTTGCTCTAGCCAGGTATACCCATGTGCTGACCGACAAGACATAGGCAGAAGCTGCTGGGTGGCACTTAGTTCATAACTTGAAAAAAAGGGGACCCTGAGGGACATGGAAACTATCTGTACTTTCCATTCAATTTTGCTGTGAACCTAAAATTGTTCTAAAAAATAAGTTTATTAATTAAAAAAATAGAAAAGAAAAAGAATTTAAAAGAGGGAGGGGAGAGTGCCTTCCTTCTTCTCTTCCTCCTTCTTGCTACCTGAACTGTAAGCAAGATGACTGGAGCTCCAGCAGCATTTTTGGGCCACAAGGTGACTCTGAAGATGGAACTCAATTGCTGAGGGGGACAGAACATAAAGATAGAATGCAGAGGTCCTGGTTACACTGTGAGACCTGGGGCTGTATCACTGGGGCTGTGATACCTGCCCTGGGCTACTGACAGCCAGTATCTTTTAAGGGAGAGAGAAATAAACTTCTATGTTACTTAAGCTATTATTTTCTTCCCTGTTAAATACAAACAAACCTAATCCTAGTGCACACTTCTGTTTCTACACCAAAATCTTAAAGCATATTTTTTCTCTAACAATCTAATTATTTAAACTCCAAGCACTCATACACTACAGATGCTAGAAAGCATGCACAAAGCAAAGACCCTGTAGAGGATGGAAGATATAGGAGTGCTAACATTTTATTTCCCACCCACATCTGAACTAGGCACTTTGAAGACCACTGCTTTCACTTTCTTCTTATCCAAAGGATCAGGGCTTCCCTGGTGGAGCAGTGGTTGAGAATCCGCCTGCTGATGCAGGGGACATGGGTTCGTGCACCGGTCCAGGAAGATCCCACATGCTGCGGAGCAGCTAGGCCCGTGAGCCATGGCTGCTGAGCCTGCGCGTCCGGAGCCTGTGCTCCACAACAGTGAGAGGCCCGTGTACCGCAAAAAAAAAAAAAAGAAAAGAAAAAAAGCATCACTCGGTGATCTAGAAGTTCAACATTAAACCTTTTCTATAAGTCTGCATACATAAACAATAAATGAAGTACGTAGGGTTTCCTCCCTCCCATAACCTTTTGGAATAAGTCTGGGCCCTTTCTGGAATTTATCATTGGCACCTTGCAGTCCCTTTACAGATCCTAAAGACCTTGGGTATTAATACAAAACTTAAATTTTCATTTTAATGCTAACTCAAATTTTGAAAAATAACTAAGCATGTACAAAACTTAAAATTGATAGAGATATCAGGTTTCTACCTGCCTGCACATAAAACCACATACTTCCTTAGCTTGAAAATAAAATACATGCTGTTATTTTCCTTCTATAAAAACAAAATATCAAATATATGAAAAGATTTTTAAAAGAACTTCCCCTTCTCCCTGACCAAAGGACACAATTTTAGATATGTTATCTCCTGGCAAACTGGTTCCAGTAACTAATCTTATATAGCTACTTGGCCCAAATCCTTAACATTACTCTTAATTTGAATAACTTAGTACACATGATGGGAACCACAAAGAATGTCCTAGAAAATAAATATGCCTATAAAACAACTACAGCTCAAAACCCTTATGTCACCAAACCACTAAATCTCCTATTTTTTCATACTGAAGTATATCTGATGTACATTATATAAGTTAGAGGAGTAAAATACAGTGATTCACAACTTTTAAAGGTTGTGAGTTTATAGTTATTATAAAGTAATACTTATTATTATTTTATAATAAAATATATTTGATAATTATAAAATATAATAAAATATAATATATTCATAATATAATACCATTTATAGTTATCATAAAATATTGGCTATATTCCTTGTGTTGTACAATATATCCTTGCAGATCATTTTATACATAATCATTTGTACCTCTTAATCCCCTACCCCTACGTATCCCTCTCCCTCTTCCCTCTCCCCACTGGTAACCACTAGTTTGTTCTCTACATCTGTGAGTCTGTTTCTTTTCTGTTATTATATCTCCTATTTTTAGCTCACAGTATCCTTTAGTGTCCTTAGTAATGTATCAAGCCCACATGATATTTCAATACATGCACATTACACTTAATTGAACCTATGTCATTTATTATAGGATATTTGGAGTTGGAATCAAATAGCATTGTATTATTGCCCTTGAAGATGAGACCACAAGAACTGGGGTTTAAGTCTATTCACATTCTAAATTATGTGACCCACATACCAGGCACCACGACCTGGGTCTGAAAATTACAAATGAACGGTGGTAAACGTGGGGAGAGAACTTGCCTCTTAAAGCTTTCTGTACTGTGAGGAAAATGGCAGATGTGAAGGTTAGTTTTTCTGTTCACCATAAATCAAGGTGGGTACCTCTAGGTAGGCAGTTTCCATCAGGTACCCTTTTAGCGATTCCTAATTTTTAGGGGAAAGAAATTTTATCTCGCTTCAACTGGAACTCTGCTTATTATACAGTTAAATGTTCCAGATTAAAATAGATGCACAAAGTACAGAGAGCTGTATGCTTGTCTTTGGAAGATACCCACCTCTCCCCTAGGTGTCCTCTTCTTTAAACCACACAGGAGGTCTGTGATCATCATACTTAGGCAGTTTAAAATTGATTCACAGTGCAGCGAACTGCTGCCAGAAGCTGTGAACATTTCGTCTGTCCCAGGGGAAACCCATATGGCTGTTAATACATCAGTCAGAGGGGGCCTCGGAGGAAGCTGGCGCTGCCTGCTGTGCTGGAAGGCATAATCAAATGAACAAACCCCAGTGAGGCACAGGGCGGGTGTGGCTCACAGAAGGACCCACAGGAAGGAAAAACCAGGGGAGCAAACAAGACAGCTTGGAATCTGTTATTCACTTCCGGGAAGAACACAAATGTCTTTGAGAAAGTCCACATTGATGGCACATCGTGACAACGTTCAAGAGATCCCGGAAGGAAACTTACCCTCTTTACTGACTGAGGAACTAGGGAAAGTAAGATCAACCAGGAGGGGGAATTTATAAACGGATGGTGTACATTTATAACTATCTCTCAAGCCTGAATTCAGAAAGAGACCAGCCACAAAAGAATGCATATGGTACAACTGCATTTACAGAAGTTCAAACCCAGGCAGGATTCACCTCTGGTATAAGAAGTTGGGGTGGTGGTTCCCCTAGAGACTGGAAGGGGCATGGGAAGGGGTTTTTCAGGTGCTCTTGGTGCAAAGTCACTGGGCTATACACACATGATGTGAACATTTTTTTTCTATATGTATACCTCAATTTTAAAAGCTTGGATTTGTTTATTCAAGGAGGTGAGAGAAGGCTCCCAACCGATGAACACAGTAGGCTGGGTCCACAGCCAGGATGACAGCCCAGACTCTGGATTCAAAGGGACCTGAGATGCGGGGGCCCCCGGCTCGAGGCCTCACTGACTGTGGTTTTCCGAATGGGCCTAACTACCTGAGCCCTGTAATGTGTCCACTTTCTGATCAACAAGATAGAAATAATAATAAAATGTTGGGGTCGCAGGGGTTGTTGTAAGGAAAAAAAGAGAGAAAACAGCTGCAAAAGTGAAAAACCCTTAACCGTGCTCGACACCTGCAGGGGCCTTCGGGAAATGACAGCATCGATATTAAACACGCGTGACTTAAAAAGAGGAAAGTGAGGTTATGCTGAATCTAGGGCTCTTATTTCGAACAGGGGACAAGTGTGAGGGCCAGGAATGCGGAAAGGGAGGAAGGTGTGGGGTGGGAGCCAGGAAACCACAGAGTGATGGCGAGGCCAGGAAAACCGGGAAATTCATAAATCCTAAAAGGCGAGGTGGGGAGAAAGCACTGGGCAAAGAGGAGCAGAGGACGTTTGGAGAGAGGATTGTGGCAAACTGTGGGGCAGAAAGAAGGAGCCCCTGGGGCCCTGCTTAGGGGCCACCCACCCACATCCCAGAGCCTCAGAGAATGGAGTCCCCCTGCTGTTTGAATGAAGCACCTGCAGACCAGGATCTGATTCGGAAATGTGGTGGCAGAACTGAACAGAATAAAGCCCAGCGGACCTCACAGATTTAAAAACTGAATGAAATCAAACTCATTCAAACTCTTCAGTCACTGGGCACACGGCAGAGGTAAAGGCACTCAGAGTCCCCACAGGTGCTACAAACTGGGAAACAGGACTGCGTTTTGGGGAAGCACGTTGTCTTTCCCTACCAGACTGGCTCCTGTTAATAAAACTATGCTGTGTTCCGTGGGCAAAGGAAAACAGGTGTTAGAGTTGTTGGTTTGCTGGAAGTAGTGAGGAACGGCCGTGGCCGGATCCAGCGAACAGTAATGAAGAACCACGGACCCCAGAGATAAAGGCTGCAGCAAGACCCCGCTGCCTGTGAACGCGGCCCTCTTGAGGGGGAATCTGTTGCTGTATTAACAGGTATCAAAAAAAAATCTGATCATGTCAAAACCTTCACTGGCTCTTCCACCTCTTTACGGCTCACCGAGCCCTTCACAATTGAGTGTCGATGAGTTTCAGTTCATATGACCGCCTTGTATCCTAAATTCCCAGCCGCATGGAACAACGGGCCAGTCCCCTAAAATATCGCATGCTGTCACATCTCCACGTCATGCACAAACTGTTCCCTCCTGCCTAGAATAGCACAGCGTCCCCCTAAGCGCACGTCACTTCCCCCTCCCTCGGCCTGCCTCAACTCTCCAGGTGCCGTGAGTCCTTTCCCAGGACCCTGGCTCATCCTATAAATCGGTAGGTATCATGCTGAGAACTACAGCCCACGTTTACATTTGTCTGTCTCATTCCCGGGTCCTCTGGGATGACTTCACCAACGAGCATACAGCTGGCACTCAGTAAACGAATCCGAATGCCCCGAGTCATTTACTGCTACCTAATCACTTATAAATCGAGGCATGAAAGGTTGCTCCAGCAACCTTTCATTTGTAAGCTACCAGGTTGCTCCCTGTAGCTAAGGAAAGTAAGCTATAAGAAGGTGGCGAGTCTCTAACCACCTGGGCTCTGCCAGGCAACTCTCCCAAGGAACTCCTAGTCGTCGTACCAAATGTGGCTCAGAGGTGGTACCGACTTTCCCAAGGGGGGAAGGCAGTCCCTAGAGATGAAGAGCTGATGAAGAGCAAAACAAAAGGCAATGAGAGCAACAGTAACAGTGAAATCCACAGCCCACCCCCATCAGCAGAACCCGGTGGATGTGGAACCCCTCAGATACCAGCTGCAGCAGAAGTGGTCATGAGTCTAGGCGCTGAAGAGCATACAGTAAAGTTCAGGAAGTGAGGGGACCCAGGTCAGAGTTTCAGTTTAGTCACTAATAAGATGTGGGGACCACACGGAACTTATTTGGGCCTCATTTCCCTGTTTTTACAACGTGCCCTGACAAAACTTACCCTACCAACGTGACTGCTGAGGTGTGGGGGAAATGAAATCATGTAGGAAAGTACGAAGCACAATATAGATTCAGCCTTTGGTTCCCACGTCACAGAAGGCAGCTCACTGTCCCTTATTTACGGCAGGGAAAGCGGCACAGGGGACCTTAACAGGCCCAACTCAGCTCGTAAGCAGGAGAGGTCAGCCAACCACAGAAGTGGGGCTCTAACCCTTACCTTAGCTTCCACATCGGCACTACCTTAGACACTCTCAAGTCAAGGGCTCGTGGGGCCCATCAGGAGGGAGACACCTACCCTAAACAAAAGGAGAACACCGGGCATGTCAGCGTCACTGATGTGCTTCATTATGGAGCCCTGGGCACAGGAGGCTCTGAGGGTTGAGAGCTGGGGCATTTGGCTCATTCTAAGACAGATGAGAATAATGTTAACTTATGATTTTGGAGGATGCTCTCAGCCTGAAGAACTAGTATAGGGAAGGTGGAGGCTGGGGGTGCTGTGATGTGGGGTGATAAGAAAACCAGAGCCATATTATTCTAAGATTTCAGGGGCAAAAATGTCCTCAGGTATATAATTCATCTACTTCTGGTAAAACCTCTTTCTTTGCCAATGTAACAAGCTCTACCTTTAACATTTTTTAGGGTCTGCACACCTAACTCCTAACATCTGTGAAATCCTTTACTTCTTTCACAGGATTTTTCTAGTTTGGCATCGGGCATCCTCTCAAACAGCAAACATGCAGATCCAGGTGTAATCCCTACCCTATCTGAAGACAGCATTTCTACATCAATGGAGGGCTTTAGTGACAATTAAATGACAAGTTGAGGACTTCAACGCATTATGATAGAAGACTTTTTGTTTGTTTCCTTATTTCGTTGAATACACGGCTATCCTCATTTTTTTAAAAAAGAAAATGCAGAACTTCTTAAAATGGATAGGAAAAAGAAAATTACTAGACAAAGTGAGGAAGAAGAGATAGCCTAGCTGATATACTAGGAGGTTCTCTGGTCAAAGTCAGCATTTATGATTCTGAGCTCTAGGTCCTACTTCCTCCATCAATTAAACATTTCCAAATTGTAAACGTGCTGGAGCAGCAACAGGGCTCCTAGGCAGGACAAAGATACAAACCAAGAGATGCGTGGATGAAAAGTAAGACAAAGATAAGTTTAAAGTATACAGCCATTTCAAAGCTCAATTCAAAAATCCTAGCAAAGGAACCAACCACTGCAGGCAAACAGCAGTATCCGATCAAGAAATAGACAAACTATGCCTGGTCAGCTGAAAGCCATTTCTGAAGGGGTGAAGAGAGAGAGAGAGGGAAGGGACAGTTGTCCAGCAGCTAAACATAACTCACATCAAAAGGAAGGGCCTCATACCTCAATATAACTCCAGGAAATTAGCTACACATTCCCAGACCATCAAAAAGTAGAAAAACAAAAGTTAAACTAAACCCCACACGGTGATAATATGGCACAAAATAAGCATGTTACTTTTAGCATTTAATAGACAAAAAGTCACCCAAATATCATGACAAGTAAAAAGGGGGCTGAACTAATTTTCAAATCCATGAAATAAACTAAGTGTGGAATCTAGACACGGTCAACAGGGGACTTAGACACAAGATCAGGAATGGAAGGCAGGGGGAGAAGGACTGGCTACTGACACGTCTTCTCAGCTAGAAGCCGGGATTGGCCCCTATTCACTGCTGCAAACCATGTTTTCCTAAGAAGCAATTTTACCCCAAATGCAGTTCAGATTTTCTCTTCCCTTTAGGCTCCAACTCCAAAAAGGTAGTTTAAAGATTGATTTAAACACTAAAAACAAGTGGGTGGAAGATTTCTCAATTACATGTCTAGCATTAAAACACAGGGTAGGGCTTCCCTGGTGGCGCAGTGGTTGAGAGTCCGCCTGCCGATGCAGGGGACACGGGTTCGTGCCCCGGTCTGGGAAGATCCCACATGCTGCAGACCGGCTGGATCCGTGAGCCATGGCCGCTGAGCCTGCGCGTCTGGAGCCTGTGCTCCGCAACGGCCACAGCAGTGAGAGGCCCGCGTACCGCAAAAAAATTTTAAAAAAAATTAAAAAAAAAAACACAAACCACAGGGTAAAGGAACCTGGAACTTAGCTGGAATCTTAAGCCAAACTATTATTAGTGTGAGTTATGACTGACGTCTAGGTGCTACTATACGAAGCAGGTAGAACTCAGCCCCCCAAGTATTTATGGAGAGGAAAGCGGTGCCACAGGGCCAGAAAAATGACTTGAGGGGAGAGAGGCGTGGAGTACAACAAAGATGTCAATCTGTCTAAACTTCAGGTTTCTTTCTTAACAGTGATCTCCACAGAGTTCACTAAATTTCCTAAAACTAAATTTCCTAAATTAAATTTCCTAAAACTAAAAATGAGTTCAAGTTAAGCTGACCAAACAATAGCAATTAAATTTCACCTTGAGGGTTTGGAAACACAGTCAGGGTAAACCGCTTATTAATCAGCATTACACATCTCTAAAATGCAAACTGCACTCTCCCTTGGAGAAGGATGAATCATAGGGTCCTTGCGCAATCCTATGCGCAAGACCTCAACCCCACCCCCCCACCCCCCCTCCCCGCACCTAGTCAATGGGGCAAACATTTGTTTACTGGGTATCTATGCTCAAGGGGACTTCAGAAGCTTCAGTTCTAGTGGGGAAGAAGCCAACTGAAACATGACCTGTACATAGGATTATAACTCAAGGCCAAAGTGTGGAAAGTGTCACAAGACATTACAAGGTGCCATAAGAGAGACGGCACATAGGGAAAGGCATCAGCAAAGGCTTCACGAAGGAGGCAGCATCTGAAGTGGTCTTTTGAAGGACAGAAAATATTTCCGCAGGAAGAGGTAGAGGCTAGTGAGAAGGGAAGCTGCTCCAGGGAGAAGGAGGAGAGCTCTTCTCTTCATGGAACAGAGCGTTATCCCATTTGGCCAGAGCACAAGATGCAAAGAACACAGCACACAAGGCTGGAAAAAAAGCCTGGGGTGATACTACCAGAGGGGCTACATCAGGAGTTTATATACACCTTTTGAAGATATCTGAGCAAGAAACAGACAAGATCAGATAAATATTTCATTAAGGGAAAAACTCACCTACAATCTTAGTGAGAATCTTAACAAATAAGAAGACTGGGTAAAAATGGAACTTAACCAAGGAAGTACCAAAGGCTAAAGTTTGGGTCCAGATGTTAGAATAGGGACAATGCTGGGAGACTGGGATTGACATATATACACTAATATGTATAAAACAGATAACTAATAAGAACCTGCTGTATAAAAAAAAAAATTAAAATAAAGTTCAAGGGAAATGAAAAAAAAAAGAAGAAGAAGAAAAATAGGGACAGTGCCTTTAACAAAAAGAAGTTAGAAGAAGTTAGAAGTGGGAGAGAGAAAAAATGTCCAGGTTGGTTGGGAAACCCTACTGAGATCTTAGATTACTCTGACACCAAAACAAGTACAGAACAGTGGCAATGTCATCTCGCTCTAGGCCACTTTGATAAAAACAACGGAAGGAAGCAGGGCGTTTTGCATATGCTGGTTCCTCCACCTGGCATCTTATGCCCTTCCCCTACACAATTACTGCAGCTCTGAAAACACTTTGAGAATCCTCCCCTGACCCTCCAGATGGGATCAGCCCTTCACGGAATTCCACAAAAACAGTACTCCTCTGTCACAGCTCTTATCTCAATTATAATTACACATTTATTTTTGTGACTACTTGATTAATGCCACCTCTCCATCACTAGGCTGTGAGCTCCCAATAGGGTCCTCTATGCCTAGTCAGCGGATTTTGATGAAATCTGTAGAAGAGAGGACAGGAGGGAGGTGACTGACCAGACTGTAGTAGGCAGATGGTGTGGGAACCTGAAATCACATCCCGTAACACAGGGCTGAAGCAATGGACATACTCAGACAGAAGAGACCCTTCATGGAGAAAAGGTGGTCTCCAAATATCTGAAGAGCTGCCTGCCCTGAGGAGGAGGGATTAGCAGCACACTGTGTGGTCTCAGGGAGTGGGAAAGAACAGGATAGATGGGTAAAAGTTCCAGGGAGACAGATCTCAACTCAAGGGCTGGAAGTGTTTTCACACAGCCAGGGAAAATGAGTCGCCATCAGTAGAGGCGCTGGGTCAGAGATGTGCAGCCACTCGGTGAGGCCACTAGAACCACAGATGGGCATTCACGCTAGACGCACTTTTAACGTCCCTCCAGTCCCAACTGCACTCTCCCGGCTGTACCACTCTTCAAGGGCACTCTTCCAGATGCCTGTGAACCCTCAAGCTCCCTCTCTGTGCTGGGAGGCCACTGTCCCTCTACCCGCAACAGCCCACCCTCCCGGCCCCCTCTGCCGGGTGGCCTTATCCCTCCTGCACCAGCTTCAGCTTCCCACATATCCACCCTGCCCCAAGGAAGGCCTTCCCTTCCTAACTCTGGTCACTCTCTACCTGTCTGCCTATCACCCACTGCTCTGCCTTCACAGCACTCAGCATTTGTTGCAAACTTAACTCAAGCATCTACTGTTCCTTTAACGTTCCCCCCACATCAGTAGGCTCCCCCAAAAGCCAGAAAGACGAACGTTCTCTTTCCTGGAGCACGTCAGGTGCCTAACGCACAGTTTTCCATCAAACATCCACGAAGAGCCTCCATCTGTCCTTCCCAAATATTATTTCGACTGGTGTTTCTCAGAGAATGACTCTTGCAAACCCTTTACCACCTTGTTCACTCTAGCCTGGACATGACGGTTTGTCACCATTCCTCTTACAAGCCTGGCATGGACGCTGTCCAGTGTGGTCGGCTGACATTAACCATTGCCCCCGGCGAGGTGCTCACTCCTCAAGACTAAGTGTCGAGAAACTTTTACACAGCAACTCAGAATCAGTTCACAACTGCTGGCTCTTGTAATAAAAAACTGGGACTGGGGCTTCCCTGGTGGCGCAGTGGTTGAGAGTCCACCTGCCAATGCAGGGGACACGGGTTTGTGCCCCGGTCTGGGAGGATCCCACATGCTGCGGAGTGGCTGGGCCCGTGAGTCGTGGCCGTTGAGCCTGCACGTCCAGAGCCTGTGCTCCGCAATGGGAGAGGCCACGGCAGTGGGAGGCCCGCATACACTCCCCCTCAAAAAAAAAAACAAACCAACAAACAAACCTGGGACTTGTATTCTGTATCTTTTTTCCCCCTATCCATCTGTATTTCTCTGTTATAAGAGTCCCAATCTTTGTCATATAGGGAAAAAACTGGTCTGCCGTCATAGCCAGTTTGAGAAGACCACCTCAGGCAGTATTACTTTACTAAACAATGAGAACAGTATGTCCTCTCATACTAATTAATGGATTAATATGGGGACTAAGACTGTGTAGTAGCCCAGGTCCCATACAATGGGCAAGTTCATTTTTCCCTCTGATACCAATTTACTCAACCTTCCTCCCATAATATGGCTCACCTTAAACTTGAAAAAGAATCCAAAAAAATGTTTTAACTGTTTTAGAAAGCAGCGACCCCTCGGATCCACAGCCCAGTGCCCGTTTTGACCGAGGGGAGAAAAGCACCGTCATACCTGAGTCTCACAACTTTGCCTCTCTGCCCACTGTCGTGGTCCTAGCTTACGCAGCTGTGAACACAAAGAAATCCAAGGTTCTCACAAGTCAAGGACATGACTATTCTGGCTCTAGTGAGCGTGACACCAGTACTGCCATCCACTGAAGGTGTAAACTTTGTGTCTAATTGCACACACAGTTGTTAGGAACTGGGTCTAAGTTAACCCTCCCCAACACACCAGCCTTGAGGACCAGCTCTGCGGCTCTCAGCTCTGCTCACCCCACGCCCTCTGACTCATATTTCACATTCGGGGTGGGGGAATGTCTTGGCAGCTGGAAACTCCCCACAGCTCTGACTCTTGAAACTGGCTTTCCCTAATGGTTCGCTGAACCTGGCCTTAGCTGCCTATTATTTCCCTGAAGATTCATCAGTTACTATTAATTATTGCACCTTGGCTCAACATTAACTGTTTGCCCGTTTTCTTCTTTAATTTATTTTTTGGCCACACCTCACGGCATTTGGGATCTTAGTTCTCTGACCAGGGATCAAAACTGTGCCTCCTGCACTGGAAGCGCGGAATCTTAACACTGGACTGCTAGGGAAGTCCCCAGTTGCCCTTTATCCACTCACTAGACAGTAGGACACACAACAGCTAGCTACACTGCCAGCAAAACCACAGGTAAGAAATACCCATAAGTGCCCTGGGGCATTCCAGGCTGGACACCGGGGGCATTCCCAAGAAAACACAACATAGTTGTTCACAAGTATTCAATCAGAAAAGATATACCACCTAAGAAAGTATATGCAATGCTGCCCCACTTCCCAGTCCTGCTCTTCCCTGGGCCTAGATGCCACCATAAATTCCTAACACTGCTACTAGTTCCTAGTATAAACCAAAGCTTCATTTCATCATGAGTCAAATTACCGTGAAATAGATAACTATAACGCAGGAAAAGAGGAGCAACGGGAATCTGCTTTCTAAAAGCAGATGACGGGGTAAGGAATTCCATCTTTCCTCATGCTATTGGTTTGTCGGTTGCAAGGCTGCAATGAAAACCACAGAAGGATGACCAGGTAGTTGAACGGGCCACTCAAATTAATGCAATATGCAACAGATGCATGAGTAATAGCTGAAAGCAACCATTCGAAGGTAGAAGGTATAACAACAACAACAAAAAAACCCTGAAGGCCTGTGACATGTACCTCTATTTGGAAAAATCAATGAGTTGGAACTGGCTTTCTGCCATCTTCTATCCTAGGGGAAGAGAGTATTTGCTGAGAAGTAAGACAGACTCTCACATTTCAGGTTTGTTTTGTACAAAAATTGAGAACTTTAGGAAATTCTTTGAAATCACGTTTCTAATTACCAATATTATGGAAAAACAGGTGATTTTAAGTGACCCCGGAAGAATAACCAACAGGGCTTTTTAAATTCTGAATGCTCTTTTACCCTTTAACCTACCTCTCCTGCTTCTTCACCAAAGCCACGCTGCACTTAGTAATCTCTCGGAGGAAGGCACCCAGCAAAACTTTACTTGGAGTTCCTGGGGAGGGTGGGTGGTCAACCCCCGATGTTGGCATCCAACAGAACCTACCTTTCAAGGAACTCCCGTTTCGACCAAAATAAGGAAAAGGGGGCACTGAGCCGGGTAAAGAAACAGCACGTTTCACATTTCTGAGATTTCAAGTTTGTGACAGCTTATTGCCCACAACCCAGTCCTGTGGAAAATCTCCAGCAGCTACCCCCTAACCAAATGGCAAAGCAGAGCAGCTTTCTGAGGAAGGGTCAAGCAAGGAGGACCAACCACCTCTGGTTCTCGCCTCCCTCCTCGTCCCTGTCCCCAACAGCTTCTCTCCAGAAATAACTAAATGCATGACATCATCCACAGTGAGAAGACAGAGGCGTGACACCTACCAGGTGCCTATTTATAGCAAGTGTTAACACTCCTCAGGAAAAGACACTAGAAATCTCCTTGGAAACGCCCAAGCCTGTGCTCCCTTTGGAATTCGAGTCTGCTGATACCCATGACTAAGTAACCGCCTTTACAATAAAACCGAAGAGTTAGAGGTACTTACGGCTTCCCCCCGGGGATTCCTGCCAGGTTTGGAGGGATCGTAGGTACACGCATGTGAGGGGGAGGATCAAACCCAACCTGGAAACAGAATAGGGCATCGCAGACTCAGTTTATGCAGGGTAGGCACTTTGTGACATCTCTAAAGACTTCTCACTAGAGACTCAGAAATCCCCAAAGCAACAGAAACAGAAACAGGGACACGTGCTAGCATTTCTTAAAAGAACGATTATAATGCAAAAAAATAATATAGCCGCCTCTAAATACCACACGACACTCTTTTTTGGGAAGCAGGAAGGTGTGTGATTGATCCGTGCATCGAGAACCAGCTTCCCATGGTAAATACGCCCTGTGGACTTAGGATGTCCTACATGTCCAAACAAGTACAAAGAGCAATACGCTGAGTCAGGGCAACCTATCAACTTCGGCACTATCGACGTTTTAGGTCAGATAGTTCTTGGTTGGGGGCCGGCCTGGGAATGGCAGGATAATTAGCAGCATCCGTGGCCTCTACCCTCTCAGTGCCAATAGCATCCCCCAGTTCTAATAAACAAAAGTGTCTCCAGATATGACCAAATGTCCCTAGGGGGCAAAATCACCCCATTTCATACCACTGGTCCAAGTCATTGCTTAGAAATTCACGCATGGATGCTCTGTTTTGTGCACCTTAACAAAGGTACCTAGTCCCTCAGCTGCCCCCTTTGATTTAAATTATCTCGCCCTCCACCACACAGCCTTTCCTAGTAGTACAACGTAAGGGAAAAAACGATGAACTTTACTATCACCCCAAGTTATTGGAGGTAATGAAGAAGGGAGAGGAGAGAAATGCATGTGACATATTTCAAACAGCCAACAGAAATGATTTAGGGACTTTCATCTGCTATGAGTTACAATCTAGTCCCTTTTCCTGATGCAGTCAAGGACTACAAGGTCAATTTTCCCCCTCACATGCAGTTCTGTCTCTTCCTGGTCAAACATGAGGCCATTTACACAGTGGGAGAAGGCAGGACAAGAAGGAGAACCTGCCCCACGGTTTCAGTCCTTTTGTGTTTCTCCCTGTTGAGCTGAGATCACTTCTTACACCTAAGTCATGCTATTGGGTTTAAAGAATAATATAAGCATGGAATGAGAAAATTACGGCTCCTCAAATATTTTTTCCTAAGAATTAAAGAGGAAAAAAAAAAAAAAACCAACTTCAAGAAACGAATGAAAAGGCTTCTGTGAGCTACTTGAGTCATTTCATCGCCTTCCAAAAAAAAAAAAAACTACTTTGGTGGGAGAAAACCAGATGTCCCCTGAACCGCTGAAGTAGCTCCTAAACACTGCCTTTTTTCATCCACAAAAACAGTAAAACAAAAAGCGCTTGGCCTTAACTTAATGAAGCAGCATGCCGATGAAGGCGGACAAGAGGGAGGCAGGCGCAGTGAGGACACTGGGTCTTTGTCTGCAGGCGTGGGGACTGCAGGCCGCCGGCCGCTCCTCGGGTCCCGCCCGCCCGCCTGCGCCCACCCACGGCTGCCTGCCTGCCATCCCCGCCATCCCTACCATTGGGGAGCGCCCGTAGGCCACCACGGCGGCCGCCGCTGCAGCCGCGCTCATCTGCGGTGACATGTTGTGGAGGCTGGCGTAGGCGGCACTGGGACTGGTCAGCTCGCCGTTCATGCCCGCGTGCGGCACCATCCCGAAAGGCGCCGGGTACGGACCCGGCACCGCCAGGGGCGTCCTCAGGCCGGCCGCTGCAAGGAAGCACAAGCTGCACGTGACTCACCTGGCCGCTCAGGTCCAGCCTGACCATCAGTTCCAGGGTCCTCTTCGGTGCCCTTCATTATAGGGAAGGAGGAGAGAAGGCTGGGGGGAGCAGAGGGGTACCAACTCCAAATCCTACACAGGGTCCCTTCTTCCCTGGAGCTGAATTCATCTCCAGGAAAGAATGGACCCCGGGGGAAGAACTGCCCACACATTTCCTCCTTGGTCGGTACACCGGGCAACACTGGGAACCAGGGAGATTAAGCAGCATTATTGTACCCAATTCACAGAAGGCTACTAACCAAGGCACAGGCACCACCTGTTGACTTAAACTCAAAAGAAGGTTTTCTTGATAACATCCAAGATTTCTCCTTCAGCCCAAACTTTCCATTACCTGCTACCAATTCCAAATGAAAACCTGACCCTGGATTTATGTAAACCAGAGAACAGGTTTAGGGCGAATATTCTGGGGCCTCTCTTCCTCTGGGCCCAGAGTGTTACATTTTTCCTTTGCCAGGGAGGAAGATAAAGTTAAAAGTTATGAGTTTATTCAGGGGCTGGAGTTCCAGTGAAACCCTCCCAATTTCTCCTGAAGGAGAGACCGCGATTCCCGAGGGATATACCAGCAGAACACCAGCCAACTAAAGCAAGCAAGAAGCACACTTGGGCCGGTCAGACAGGCTGTTTCAGTCAATATTAGCAAACTCAGACACACAATGATAGTTTGGTAAGGAGCTTACATGTGGAATAATTATCAGAAACTTTATTGAAGTCCCTGGGATTTGGATTATTTGGAAATAAAAGAAAAGCCAAATGTAAACAGTCAGAGACTGAACAGGGTGCAGCTGCTGAAACCCAAGGACAAACATCTGTTTCTTATCATGGCTTTGCAGAGATAGGAAGGAGGGAGGGGGGCAGAAAGTGCATCTCATATTCACGAGGAAACTGCATGAGGGCTGAACTGACGAATCAAGTTGGGAAAGGGAAAAACAAAACACAGCCCACAAGAAGCAATGCCCTACCCGCTTGGTTAACGAGGGGGTCCATGGCTGGAGGCTTGCCGAGGCCTGGACGTAGTCCTGGAGTGGCGCTGGTGCCCGGCGTTGGCATGTCACTCCGAGGTGTCGGTGTGCTGGATTTCAGAACAGGCGTGCTGGCTTTTTCATGCTGGTATCATTAAACAAATTAAACGAGTATTATTTTTAATCCAAGCCATATTACACAATTTATCACAACAGCAGCTGGGGCACTGGGCACCTTCTAGCTACTCCCTCAGCCAATTTTCATAAATCCACACAATGTTGACAGCATTAACTTGTGAGGGAGAAATGTTGACCTTTCCTCTTCCTGCCAGAATTAAAACTCTAGCTAGAGACACAGAACATGATCACACTCCTTCCTCCGCAGATTTTATTTTAAAAAGTATTTTTTCATCAGGCTTGTGGACTTTGGATCTAGGCCAAGTTAGAATGATGACCACCCAGAGGAAAGTTCCCGGTCACTCAGAAGCGAATGCCCCAGTCATCGAGAATGTCAGAGGAAGGACACCCTTTCTACCTTTGCCTCTTAATGGTAGTGGGATTGAGACTAACAGTGAGAGACAGCGGAGCCATCAATCTGATGAGAAGCAAACTAGCATCTCAGAGGCAAAAGACCTAGACCTAGTCCTATCATTTTGAGAGATGTGCCTAAAAAAATAACTCTTTGGCATTCAGCAGCTGCACCCATTTGCCTACGTAACCAGAGTGGACCCAACTAGTGCAGGGGCCTTCAGGAGTCAAGATAGTAACAGGGTCACAGGGCATCTTCTTCTGCAGCTTAACCCTTCATGTCCTTTTAATCATAGTCTGAGAAGCATTCTGAGGTAGCAAAGAACATGGGCTAGAGAGACCCCAGCTCCCTCTGGCCTTGGATCTCACGAGCTGTGTAAAGCTGGCAAATTCCTCCAGCTTCCCTCCCCATCAGTGAAATGGGATAATGCCTTGAGGGACTATGTAGGGATTAACTGCAGGGCTGTTATGGTGCAGTTATGGTGAGTGAAGAGATGAGATACTCCATGATGTTTGTTGAATGACTGAAAGCATGAACGGGCCTGATGTATCCGCATCCCTCCCCGAGTTCCAGGCTTCCCCTGGTGCCACCTTGAGTACATCACCATCTGCCCAGCAACCCAATCACAACATGGCCCAACAGGATGGGTCAGTCTAAAACCAGGCGAAGTGCACCGTTTAAGAAAATGAGGACTTCTTAGGACCTAAGGCATTTGAACCATTTGCCAACTAGGAAGTTTCAGAGAGCCTACGCCAGGAACATATCCCCCAAGTAAGAAGGCAATGGGCATGGAAGCTTGTTATCTCTCTCTAATCATGGCCCAAAACAGACGACCCAGAGGGCAAAAGTAATCACCACGGAGACAGAAAGCAGAATGATGAGCTTCACTTTTTTTTTTTTTTTTCGGTACGCGGGCCTCTCACTGTTGTGGCCTCTCCCGTTGCGGAGCACAGGCTCCGGACGCGCAGGCTCAGCGGCCATGGCTCACGGGCCCAGCCGCTCCGCGGCATGTGGGATCTTCCAGGGCCGGGGCACGAACCCGCGTCCCCTGAATCGGCAGGCGGACTCCCAACCACTTCGCCACCAGGGAAGCCCTGAGCTTCACTTTTAAACCCTTAAAAATGTAACTCTCAATTAGTAAAAACCCCACATTTCAAATACTTTAGGGAACCTCTGGTTCCCCGAGAAAACTAAACTGCTAAATAGGCAAGTGACAGTTCTTATGACCTACCAAGCTCATTTCTTTGGATTTCAAAGAAGTGGAACTTCCCGAGGAGGCGGTGGATGCCGGGCTGCTGGAGGCGTCTTTCTTTAGCAGACGGTTTTTGTCGATCCCATTTTCCCTGGGTGAGTGGGCGGGGCTTGCTCGTGGAGACGAAGGGTCCTCAACAAGCACAAGCAAAGGGCTCGTGATTTCACTTATAATGGACGGATCTTTCCACACCAATTCGCCAAATTAAAGGAGAGCCCTGAAAGTCCTTTAGATTTGGGGGATATGAGGGTGTGCACCTAATACTGCTATTGCAATGAATAAGATGGTGTTTGCGAGTGCACCCATGAAGACACCATAAAGAAACAAATCTAGAAACAATCATATCTTCCCTCATGCTCAAATACTTTGCCCAGAGGGCACGGGACAGAAAGGAGCACCAGACACCAACTTCGGAATCCAAAATGGTTAGGGAAACAGATTTTTTTTTTTAAAGGAAACAAAAGTTTGTGTCGGTTTTTGATACATTGTTCCATCCATGAACAACCATTAAATCCTTAACGTGTAAAGTTGCAAAAGACCAAAATATGGTGGTTCCACTTCCTTTCTCTCACAAGTCACTCTGAAAATAAAGTTTGATAAAGAGAATGGTTACCTCATTAGACACATCCACAACTAAGTTGTCATCACTTTTGTCACCATCGCTGTCCTGAAAAAAAGAAATTTTAATGCCATTTACTAAAGGGTTTGAGGCTCAATTAAATTTCTGTAGCTCTTGGTAGCAGAAAGACTAGCAAATGACCTGGGCTCCCTTCCAGAATGCCAGTCCTGGTAATCCAGTCCTCCCCTTCGCATCTGACCTGGGGAGGTGCAAAGACCCAGGCAGGAAACTCTGCTGCAGCAGCACACCAGCTATACAATCACAATGTGTATACAACAGGTGATGGCAAGCCGTAAAACCTGGTGCACAGTGAGGGCTCAATAAATGTTTGCAGCAGCTGAATCTCTCTTATAATCTGAAATCTGCATATCCTTATCTCAGAGAACTTTCCCCACTGGATTTCAAGTTAAGAACACAATTTCACGTCATTCCTTTTTTGTGTATCACCTTGAGGGCTGCCAACAATTCTAGTGTTCATGGACAATTCATAATTATAAAGACAAACTTGAACCCTGTTCCCATGGGGTTACTAGTTACTACAAAAAATTAAATAAAGGAAACAAAAAACTACAAACAACAAAGCTAGCTACTGGCTGGAATAATGTACCAAGATCTAACCTCATGATAAGAATAAAGCTCTTTAGCAATCAGCTTGGAATATTCTTGAGATGGAAGGAAGATAGGATAGCAGTATCTGGAGGGCCCTGGCATCCTACGTTAGGGCTTTTAATGTCTTGACATAAAGCCATAAAATTGGCTAATTAGAGGAAACTCCAAGGTTGCATGCACTGAGTTTGAAAAGGCTTCAGAAAAGCTGTTCAATTTAACGTGATCATTCCTAAATCAAATTCAGGGCAGGCTGAAGAAGTCTACTTTCTTAGCCAAAAGGCCTTATATGTCTTTTATTGCAGAGTAATACAATGGACATACGGAAAAATAGGCTACCGCAATGGGTCCTATTCTCAAAAAGGAGCAGGCCCCTGGTTTATGATCTACACAATTCTTTTACTGATGTCACTGTCAAGAATACACAAATAATTTTGGAGACATATTAGTACAAGTGCAGGTGTCACCCATTAGCTTTTTGTGGCCGCCAAGTCCAACTAGAAAGGTACCCTCAACTCTAAATTCATGTCTTAAATGTTTTATCTAGCCATACCTAAAGCATTAAGTGTGGGAGACCCAATTTACTTTCTTCAATAATGTGTTACTAGATATACTTTTAGTCATCGTTATAAAGGCACCATGTAATTCACTAGCAATAACAAAAGATTACAACCAATGAGGAAGCCTGGGTAATTAAAAATAACAGGCTAGTGAAAGAAATATTTTCATGCAATGAAAAAAAAAAATTAATACTAAAGAAAATTTACTTTCTCTTAGTAAAGTCCACAGAAAAGCACAAACGTTGTCCGGTGTTAAGAAACCCAGGGTGCGGGAATTCCCTGGTGGTCCAGTGGTTAGGACTCCACACTTCCGCTACAGGGGGCATGGATCTGATCCCTGGTTGGGGAACTAAGATCCCGCACGCCACATGGTGTGGCCAAAAAACAAAACAAAACAAAACAAAACAAACAAAAACCACTGATTAAAAATAAAAAAGAGAGAAAGAAACCCAGAGTGGTGGTGACTAAGTATAAGCCAAAGGGGATTCCGTTTAGGAAAAAAAAAAACCCAGTATAAAAATAGTTAATGTAATGTACAGACCAAACTGGCAAAAGATAGCAAATAACTAAATTATTATAATGGAACTGTGCAGTGAGTCCTTAAGTAGTCTGAAATTTAAATCTTAGCTTTGTACTGGACCCTTCTGCAAATATAAACCTTCACAGTACAGTATACACCTGTCATCAAACATCTAAGGTGTGAGTCCTTTGTCCCAGGTTCTCCAGCATCATCTCAATACATCACCCTCAACTACCTACACAACTAGACATATCTAGTACAAACAGGTTACAAAAAAGTCATGCAGAGCTATGGATTCTAGATCCCTCACTACTAAATAACTTATCTACAGAGCAACTTGGAATTCTATCATTGGCAAATTTGCAAATTTCTGTATGTCGTGCACTTTCTTGACTAGCTTATTAACAGTTGATGCCATACATAAACGTACTTGGGTGGGATACTGGCTCTGGGCAAAAGATGAGGGGCAAATATGTGCTAAAAAGGCTTGGGCTGTGGTGGGGAGACCAACAACTTGGGTTCTTGGAATGTTATTATGGTACAAAGTATGGACCAATTTGAGGACCTCTGGCAAAATATCCAATCCTAGGCTCTTGCTTTGGGAATCCTAACATGGTGATAAAGAGCATGGATCCTGGAGTCAGACTGCCTCCAGGCTGTGCCGCTAATTCTGACCCTGGGCAAATCACTTAAAAGCTCTGTGCTTCACTTCCCTTATCAATGAAATGGAGGGATGGTACAAAACTCACAGGGTTGTTTTGAGAGTTAAATGGAACAAGCCACGTAGAAGCACACCGTACCTGACGCTAACTTGAGATGTTGCCCAAGAAATGTTACCCACAGTTAGCCATTGGCTTGCACCAGCCCACAGGAGACAGAGGTCTCACGTGGAAACCTCCGCACAGCCTGCACAGCAGCCAGCCAGAGGTAGACACTTCTTCCTCCAGGGGCAGTGGGGAGGAGTGGCCTAAATTGAATTCTACTCCCACACTGTTCCTGAGAATGTGTGCATCCTGAAACAGACACTCTGGCACACACAAGGAAACTACAAGGCATCTGTCAGCTGCAATGTTTATGACCCTGAGACCAGAACCAATGGCCATTTGGCTTGGTTTGCTCTTCTCCTGAATGTGGTATTAGCTAGATCTACGTCAAGAGTCCTCACATCCAGTCACGTGATCTCATCTGTAGTGTTTGAACGAGACACCCCCAATGTTTCTTCCGGGTTTTTTTACCATGGACTTTTATCACTACACTGTTCACTGTGGAAGAGGATGAACTCTGCCTTAAGACCTAATACGAGCCTGAATATATTACCAGAATGGCATTCAAAAAGGTAGTTGGTGACACCAAATTCTTGCCCTTGTTATTTTAGCAGGACAGTCTACCAAATTTGCAAGGTCTAGGACAAAATGAAAATGCAGGCCCTAGCCTCAAAATTGAGAATTTGAAGAAGGTGGAGAGCAGAGCATGAAACCAATGGTGAGGCAGGGTCCCTGCAAGACCAGGGCCAGTGCATCTGCACAGGCTGCACACCATGAAGCCAGCCCTACAATTTTGTATTCCCTCTTATGAGTAACTACAGCAGAAAGCCTAAAATTTAATACTGAGCCTGGCAGATGCATAATTTACAACTCAAGATGGAAATAATATCCTACAATGTAAGAATCTATCCTCTTGATAGTATTATTTTAAGGGATGTGAAATTGTCACTAAGATCTTAGAGTCCTTTGTATACTCACTTAGAAGCTGAGCAAGGAAGCAAACCAATATTATTTCAAGTCCTTTATTTACTTACATAGTGGCTAGAGTCCTTATCGTCCACCTTTCTTTTTTTGATGTCATTGGAAAACTCGGGTCCATTTCTGCGTTTATCTGTGCCTCTTAGACTGTCTGGGACCAAGAGGGAGTTACTCTGCAAGACAAAAAAAATTAATCAAAGATTTCTTCCCAGGTCTCCCTGTATACATGAAAACCCCACCTGGATGTGATAGCTGGTTTAGAAAGGTGATGCCTACCTGGCCTTTCATTCCATTTAATTCATCTCATCTGAAGACTTTGATGGCAAACATTTATAGAGATTTAAGCACTTAAAAGGGAGACCCTGACTATGCACTCAAGCCATACAAAGCCTGGTGAATCCTTCAGGCCCTGCTCACTTAAAATGTTCTTCTGTTCTGTTTGCTGTTAGAGAAATGGGAGCCTGCTGTTTATATGTGGATGTGTTTTTATTCTTTCCCACTGAGACTCCCTGGTCAGGAATAAGAATGGCCTATGAGCAAAACCTGGGATCACTCTATTAGACATATTCTGTGACTGTAAGAGTCAATGTGTCCCTCTCTAAAAAGACACAAAGAGAACGGGTAGGATTAACAGCATGGTTTCCTAAAAGGCAAATCACATTTTCCACAGTAACAATGAAGGAACTCTTTTGAGTTCTTCTAATTTATTGTTGAAAATAAGATTTGGTGTTCCTTGCCAAGAGCACTGAAATTTAAGACCCAAAGCAGGAATTCCAGCCAGTGAATCTTCAACAGCAAGGCCAGCTCCCACACACAAAACCAGGAACAAGGACTAATCTTTTCCACAAACCACACAGGATACTTTCATTCACATGTGCTGAGTATGAACTGTTGACCCAAAGAAAACAGGCATTTTAGATATTTGAGGGTCACATGACACGATGTGACATCCCTTCAATTCCCATCTCCCCTCGGGGCTAAAGCATCAGAACATGTTACAATGAGTTCTTTTAAGTGTGGGATTAGCATAGCAAGGGGGCAATTTGTTCAGTGATGTGTTACTGCCTGGAACAATGCTGAATGGGCTGTGCAAAAACTTTCTTTCTCAAAGCCCAGATAACCTCAATTTCTGAAAGGTGTTGAAGAACTAAATCGGGGAGTCCAGGGCCAACAAACAGTAATGTTAACCTTTCTCTGCCACAATATAAAATAGAAAGGGCCTGGGGAAACCTTTAAGTTAGACTACCTCTAATGCAATAGTACATACCATGAGCAAATCTTTAATGGTCAATTTTTAGAGGCCAGGGATGGGTCTTCGCTCCTAACCAGCCCAAGGAAATTAGCCAGGTGGCTGGCTCTCAAAAAACTCCCCCGTGAAAACCGTGAACCCCACCATGGGAACCTTCTCAGCTCAACCACACACAGGAGCAAATCAAAAGTGGGAACCAGAAGGCATTCTGAAGCCTCTTTGCCCACTTCAGAGGCTGCCTCTGAAGCAGCTGAGCTTTCATTCACCACCGTTCAAGCTCCACAAATGCCAGGAGGCTTACATAAAAGCAGGGGGGAGGGACCAATGCAATTCAACATAGAGAAGCTCAGAATAACGTGTTGAGCTCAGCGTGGGGCTGAAAGGTGAGCTGGCTGGATCCCTGAACTAATTACACTGGTAAATATCTGCTAAAACTCATGTGGAAAAAGTGTCCATACACACCTGTCTGTGTTCTAGATTATGCCATCCCTGAAGTCTCCTCCTCCAGACTCAGACCGGATACATTAAGGGCAAGGCTGCATCATACTCAACTTGACATCTACCCACTTGCCCAGCAGAATGTAGCATAGAGTTGGTGTCCACTCACAATTTAAAAGTTAGTCTTTTTCCCCAGGGTCCCCTGTGTAGCCCTCCTGCTGTAATTAGCACTGGGCATCCAAACCACTCAGCCATCCAAAGACAGCTTTTTAATGAACTGATTTTTTGAATGTCAAGTGGTACTGTGAACATGAAAGTAAACAACACGCCTATTAGGAACAATGCAATTTCTGCTAGAAAAAAAAAAAAAAACATTTCTCTGGCTGGACCTGTAAGCCTGTCAAGCTTTGAGGCTTCTGCGTCTCCATATCAGACGTTAAATTCCCCTTTGAACAGCTTAAGTGAGGCCTATAATCTGAACGCCTCTTGCAAAGCTCTGAAAGTTCTTCTAAATTTAGATGGGGCTGGTAATTAGCACCCTTGCTTATCTGAAAATTGGCTCCATTCAGATGGAAGATTGAGACAAGTTACAAAACGAAATGTCTCATCATACCTTTGATGCTGTAAAACTGATTCAAAACGGGCTGCAGAGGCCTGGGAGAGCCACAGTCCAGAGTCAGGGGGTGCCTGGCTCACGCTGCAGTCCCACCAAAGATGAACCACCTTCTTTTACCCTTGTTCCCATGAAACTTGCTTGCTGTGTGTAATTGCCCCTGACATCCTCCAGCCCTGACACTGCTTTCATTGTTGTTCTTGACTTAAGCAGATAGTTCCAGCCTAATGGACTTCATTTGCTGTTGGCAACAAAAACAGTCTTGCTTAACTACTGCCTAGGTGACCCTAATCCTCATGGTTACCTCACTTGCTCCCCAGAAACCCAAAAGTGACTACATGGGTAGTACTGGACGTCTCCTAATACCGGTAAGTCTTCTTCCCTCGTGCTGCGTTTTGTTCTCACGTACCGTCATGTTCCTCAGGGTTCAGAAGTGGAATACAGTCACTTCGATGGGTGTTCTGAGCCACTTTACACATATTTTAAGAATGGGTACTGACTGAATATCCTTTGGAGCCTTCAAAATCTAGGGTTTTACCTTGATTTGTTAGATTTGAATGAGGAGACGACAGACTCACATTTAACATTAAAATTTAATATTTAATCAACATTTCAGAAGAGCCTGTTTGTAAAAAGAATAAAACTGAGGTTGCTTTGCTTTAAGTTACTGAAAAAGTCATGCTTTCTAAACACTGAAGATGATTAGGACCAAACTTCTCAAGACGCCAAAGCAACCTTAACACATATTCATCCTCTTCATCCTCCTCAATTTATCTAGAGGATGTTCAGAGAGGGAGGCAATTTGCCTAAAGTCAAGAAGCACTATCCATTAAGTCAACTTGCCTGTGCTCCCAGAAGAAGTGATTTTTAAACTCAGTTTGTATACATCAAATACTTGTACCCAAATACTTGACCCCCAAATACTTCTCATTTAAAAGTCACATTGGCTCTTTAACCTATTAAGCTTAATATTCTAATGTGACATAATAATGCCGACTGCATGCTATCTCTGATTCCCCCCCACCTCCTAATCACAGACACACCTTGATTTACTTGGTTATATGCCCACCATAACAAAATTGTGAACATTAAAAAAAAAAAAAAAGAACATTTTACAGCCTACTTTTAAATGACCTGAAAACAGTCCCAAGTTCCTGGCTTTCCACTCATGAATCCTGCCATTTACAACCCAAGATGCACACTAAAAAAGACTGCAGCAGAGAGCAACAAAGCAGCCCAGGTACTCACAGCACTGGCTTCATGCAACATCAACCACCAAGAATAGTGGTTCCACAGACCTATTTGCTGCTGCAGCCTTCTCTTCCCATAGTCCATATCTTGAAAGATATGTATCGACCAAACAGCATTCATCAAGTAAAATTCCCCTTTCAAATTTTTATTTGCCAGAGTTTTTTAATCAACATGAGAACTAGTGTTACCACACTGACTGATATACTCTAATTCTAGCCAAGAAACCTGATGCTTTATTTCACCTTGCAGCTGGTAAAATTTAATCATCTGCCAGACTTTTTCAAACACTGTAATTATTGGGCAGACTTCTTCTACAAATGTTCTGAGAACTGGGATTTCCAGACTGTATATAAGTTTTCCTTTGTTTAAAAATTTTCTTAAGAACCAAACAAAATCATCTTATTTACCTTATGTCTTCTACAAGAACTCAAAGTAGAAGTTTTATACAGCCCACAGGGGATATTACAAATCTGAGCATATCAAGATCTAAAAACCCATTATGTTTTCAAAACAAGCTAAAATTTGAAAACCATGATGATTTTCTGCACCTAACAAGTTGCACACATTGACGGGAATAGAGCCAAGTAAAACGATAAAGGGAGAGGCAGACCAGACAAGTCTCTGAAAAAAACAAGATCCCTCTGAAATGTTCAGTACCAGAGACAGAGTGTCTAAAAGACTTGTTAGCCCAACCGGCATGCTTTTCTCTCCATTTATATACAGAGACTACACATGAAATGACTTGATGAGGTGTAAGAACAGAGAAAACGTTATGAACCACAAGAAGGGACCCATCCCTCCTAAAATGTGAAATATGTGAGAACCTAAAACCTCAGTGGGCAACTGCACTGACAACAGACGAATTGTTCACTGTGGTTACCCTGTGCTTCCTGAGGGTCACTTCCTGCACTAACAGTGATGTGATGGTTAAGAACAGGTACAAGAGTGAGCAGAAAAGCTGCTCAGAAGAGAAAAGAAAAAGTAGGAGGTCTTTCTTCCAATATTACAACTGGTGTGCACTCCTTGAGTGGTCAGATCCAGAGCACCATTTCCCAAATAGGTGAACCACGTTTTATAAAAACACACACCAGAACTGTTCCCTGCTGAGTGGGCACATGTTAACTAGAGTTGGTGGCATGTGAACCTAGTGGGTAGAAGTGGACAGTGTATTCTCTTAAAGTAAAGATAAACATGCAGGGCTTCTCTGGTGGCACTGTGGTTGAGAGTCCGCCTGCCGATGCAGGGGACGCGGGTTCGTGCCCTGGTCTGGGAAGATCCCACATGCCGCGGAGCGGCTGGGCCCGTGAGCCATGGCCGCTGAGCCTGCGCGTCCGGAGCCTGTGCTCCGCAAAGGGAGAGGCCACAACAGTGAGAGGCCCGCGTACCGCAAATAAATAAATAAATAAACAAACAAACAAACAAACATGCAAACACGCAAGTACTGAACTATACCTTCATATAAGAACTTACCATGTAAGTAGAAGAGTCTTTTGAACTTCAAAGAGCATTCAGTCGAATCAGAAGAAAATGTCAAGAGTTGGACTCTGTACCACCTCTATTCTGACCATTCTAGACAATAATGTTTCTATTTCATGCTCTGAACACCCACCCCCTGAAGACCAAGGTAAACAGACTCAGCTGCTTTAATATGAATAAAAAATAGTCTTTAAAGTCTTGTTCCAAGAATTTTACTTTTCTTTGGCAATTTAACAGGAATGGTTATTCATGTATACAGAGGTATCTTGGAAGGTAAACTCCAGAATATATAAAAGAAAGCATGTTTACATTGTCAGTGTGGACAAAACCCTTTATAAGAGCATTCATGTATCCTTCATCTATCCTGCGACCTGAAAGCAATTCTTCTGCCAACCAAGTCTAAACCTTGAAGCCACCAGCAGCAAATGTGAAAGGAAAACCCGTTCATGGAGACAGCAAAAGCGAGACAGGTTTCCCTAATGTGAAAATAATGCACATTATTCAAGTGGATTTCTTTAGCTGCCATGCTAATTCCCCTTGGGAACGGTGTCCTCCTCACAGGAAAAGTGTCTGTGTCAGAGGTACAGATTGGAAACTCATGACACCTCACTTATCCTCAGTTACACTAAGGCAGTGGGAACCTAATTTGCTAGCACACTCTACACTGACAATTAACTTCTCGGTGAACATTAAAACAATTAGGAAAGGACGCACCCCATCACATCTGTGTGCCTTCTCATCCACACCTGGTACCAATTAAGCCATCACCCTGTGTGGTACTTTGCGCTGCAGTCCAGTTGGTCATTCATGTATTCTGTGTGACAAATGCTTTTTTGGGGGGGTACGTGGGCATCTCACCACTGTGGCCTCTCCCGTTGCGGAGCACAGGCTCTGGACGTGCAGGCTCAGCGGCCATGGCTCACGGGCCCAGCCGCTATGTGGCACATGGGATCCTCCCGGACCAGGGCACGAACCCGTGTCCCCTGCATCGGCAGGCGGACTCTCAACCACTGCGCCACCAGGGAAGCCCGACAAATGCATTTTTAACCTATAAGATTAACAGATCCTCACTTGTCAACAGTGAAGAGTGGAAGCAAGTGGAGACATGTGGAAATGTGGAAATCACATCTTGGAAGACTGACTGTGAAGCAGGCCTAAAGGGTACATGTCTATTTTTCATATTGTTTAAAGGCAAAATATGTGAAAAAAAAAAAAAAAAAAACCAGGGTGTTCTTGCACCTCGATCTAAGGACTTGGCACTGTCGGACACAGATGGGCGACTCAGGAGGATGCTCAGAATAAAAGGGAACCATAGACATACACACCCAGTGAGTACCTGGGCTGGAAGAAGTACTAAACCACAAAATGCCTTTGGCATCACTCTCTACATCCACAGCTTGCCCTTCCACCCTCCTTCTCCAGGTAAAACAAAATAAAACCAATAAAAACTTTGGAGCTCATAACAAATATAACTGTCTAAAAATAATCTTTAAATCACCTCGTAACACCTTCATTCCCCTACTCAGGACCGTGGTCACAGCAAACATCAAATTTGTATTTCAAACCTTTTCTAGAAGCATGTTTTTGAAGTGCTCTTCATTCTCCAGCCCTTGATGAGATGCTTCTACTGCAAGAAAAGGTCCTGAAACTAGAAAGCACTGGGTCAGGACTTGACTGTGGTATCTGGATATGTGATGGCACTTAACCCATCTCTCCTCATCAGAAAGACGGAGACACGAAGTTTATTGCTTACTGTGTTCTAGAGGGAATACTGAAAATGATGATCAGGCCAAAAGGAAAACAAAAGTTTACAAAATCTGCTCCAAAGGGTTTCTAATTACAGAACACAAAATGAAGCCTAAAAAAGTTTGTGGAGGGAGAAAATAGCCTCTAGCTGCTTTCTGTTTGTTTAAAGATGCCCTATCCTCACTGAGATCTCAGGGAGGTAAGACCTGAACATTCTCTGGTCACGCACAGGTCCTGACATCCGCCTGGCAAGCTCCGGCCCCACAGCGAGCAGACACCTCACCTGGCACAGGAACACGCCACTCCTGACAAGCAAGAAGCTGCCAGTGCTTTCCTTCCTTCAGGGGGTCACCCTTCTCGTGGCAGTGACGCTGGTTTTCCCAGATCTATTTTTTAAGCACAGAGCTTTAAATTCTGCCAAAAGAAAAATCTACTGAGGCAACTGCTTCAGAAAACTTACTGTTTTCCAGTGCGCCTTAATATTGAGATTTCAGGTGATTCATTTCAGTTTTATCCTGTATCTCCAGGAAATTCCTTGACAGAAGTCAGGTCAACAACATTTAGGCGAAAATACCTCCTCCTGGTCCCAGTTTACCTTTGATGAATTCGAGCATCATGAGACGGATCAAGTTCCTAAGAGGCTGGGATGGGTTTTGTGATGCTGACACACTAAGAATAATTAGGAAGAGCCACCGGTCATGTGAGACCTCATCTCCACAACAGCCTCACACAGTTTTTTAAAAAGAAAACCACAAGTAACTACGTTGACGGTGACTAACGAGGCATTTACTGTTGTCTGGCTACCCTGCAGGTAGAGCCAGGGAGGACTTTCCTAAAGGCTTGCTACGGTATGTCTGATGACTTCCCATTTGTGGTCCCTAAACCCTCACCCTGCAGACAGCCACCGTCACCATTTTATAGAAGGATAAGAAATCTTGCCTGTGCAGCCAGAACTCCACTGGGGTCTGCCTTTGTCCAATACCCGTGTTCTTTCTATCACTGTCCCCTTTCCCCCAACACCCACAGCGCTGCAGTCCTAAAGAGCCACTGGGAGACTCTGTGACATTCAAAAAGTTAAAATTTCAGCAACAGGCCAAGAGTGAAGTATTCCCCCAAAGCAAGCCTCCCACCTTATTTCCTCCTTGCTCTCTATATTGCTGAGTGTCATCTTAGAAAAAAGTGAAGTGATGGGTGGTCCATAACTAGGATCTGGTCCTACCTCTGCCAATAAACTAGTGAAGTACAACAGCTAGAGAAGAAAAAGATAAAGACACTCCCTTACATTAAATAAAGTGATGGCTGTCATAACTACTTTAAAATAAGTTCTAAATGTGAACATAATTTTAGAAATGTTATAGGAGTGGCAACAGGGTCCCTCACAAAGACAAGATCTAAATCTCCACCTCTGTTAATTAACTATATGACCAAAGACACTCAACCTCCTTACTTTGGTGTCTTATTGAGAAAATGATGGTGACGCACCATTTTGACCTCTGAAGTAGATGAAAAGTGCTTAGACTTTTCTGGGCCAGGAACCTCTTTGGAGAATTTAATGAATGTTATGATCTCTCCTCAGCATTATGTAAGAGCACTGACCCACTCTGCATACAATTTTAGAGGGGTCCCAGGACCTTCTCAAGTCCACTAGGAACCCACCTTAAGTCTACAGATCGTTCCTGTCTTGAGTCTCTCCCACACAGCCCCCTCAAGTCTTCTCCCTCTTCCAAATGTTCCAAATAACGATCACATGAGTTAGATATTTCAGTGCTTTTTGTTCAACACATAATTTGACTTTGACATTAAAAGATATCACTGCAAAATGGCAGCAAGTATATGCAGCGCCTCATCCAGTGCCTGGCACATAGTAAGTGGTCAATAAATATGTTAAATGAATGAGTATTTAAACACCCATTCTATCATTTTTCTTAAAAGCCATACAACTCCTTGTCAATTCTCTAACTCCAGGTCTTTCAAGTAGACATATTTAAAGGACATTCCCTTCAGCCAAAATTTAGTGCAATTCATCTTTAAATTAATTGGGATATCTAAAGTTTTTATTACTTCTGAAAAAATAAAGGCTTTTATTAGGTCATTTTTTTGCTCAGTAGTAGCACTCTGGTAAATAGGCTTACGTTAAAAAAAAAAAAAAAAAAAAAAAAAAAAAGTTTGTGAATTAGAAAACAGCCAAACAGCAAAATACACCTCTCAAAAGTTACTAGCTTTATCATTCATCCCTTTCAGAAACAAGAAACTTACAAATAGTGTCCGTATTTTCTTTCTGTTCTTAGCACCTTTATTTCCTGGATTTTACATTAAACAGGTTACATTAAGGTTCATTTGTTTTCCTACCATAAAACCTTAAACCAGCAAATGGAATAATCTGTCACTAAAAATAAACATGAACTATCTATGAACCAGTTTTAGACTCACAGATAACAATCCACACACACTCACATTCCCTGTGACATAAGTCCCTGATTTTTGCACTTGATATGAAAAATATGTTTGTTCAACATAGAAAGAAGAGCAGGAAAAAAAAATAAGACTATATGCCAGCCTAGAATTTTTTAGAACTCCTTGGTCTTCTTTGTGGCAAAGGTTCTCAGAGTTCGGTCCAAGGACCCTGAGGGTGTCTCTCTGTGGGCAGATTTCTTCCAATACTTAAACCAAAACAATGTATGGCAACAAAAAGAATGCAGAAGCTGAGGAGAATTCAACTGCCCTCTTTTAGGCCAGGCATTAAAGACATTTGCAAATGTGCAAAAAAACTAAACCACTCATCCCACTCCAATTTTTTATTTCGGAAAATAGTTATTTTTCATTAAAAATGTTATTTATGTTAACACAAGTAGCTCTTTATCTGTTTAAGTGATTTTAAAATGTTTTATTTCTAACCCAGAAAATTTTCAAAATACATGACACATATAAACAAAAGTTCTCTGGGGTCATCAGTTACTTTAAGGGTAAAAGATTCTGAGACCATAAGGCTTGAAAATCTCTGCCCTATAGCCACTGCTCTTAACCCCTCAATGAATGAACAAACAAAACAGCAGTACAGAGCAATGAATTGACTTTATCTGCCAAGTAAAATTCAACTTCATAATTCAAACCACTTTATTAAACAGATAAGTACTATAATATTTTAGGAGCTAATAGTACACATCATCTCATTACCCACTGAGTCTCATATTTAATTTTACACAAAGTTTGAAGAGAGCTAGTTAATTTTATGTAACTGCAACAAAATCCCACTTATATGGACAGTGAACAATTTAATTCCTCTCTACAGACTGAATTAAATTTTCAGATTAAAAATTAGTGTAGTTTCTCCATTTTATATTATCATTACCATGAGTTTTCTGTAATAATTACACAGGAAACTCAGCATATATACTTATTCTGGAAATACTCTTTGAAATTATTATTAAGACTTGACAAAGATTTGGTGTGAAAAAGGAGACATGCAAGTAACACATTAAGTAACCATGTATTTTATATTATTTTATAGATTGGTTTATGCAATGTATCTACCACATTTGGACTTAAAAATTCAGATTGCTAACTCAACCCAGACTTACTAACTAAACTAACTAGACTTGAAAACAATCCACAGCTGCCTGAAATTCAAGAACGATTTAGTACTTCTTTAAGGATACAACTCATTAACCTTCGTCCACCTCACCCTCACTTCCCCAATCAAGTTCTTGATTACACCTTCCAGACAAAATTACACACAGATTATTAGACATGCTCAGAAATACAGTCGCACCAAGTTATGGAAAAATGCCTCTACGAGCTTAAGTGTGCAAATTCTACTCTTTCCTGCCACTGGCATTTCAGAGAGGCATACACCATGGTATCCCTTCAACAACTGTCTAGAGTTCTTGATAAAACTTTCTGCAGCCTTGCATCTTCTAGTATTTTTGTTGCTTTTCCTTGGTTCTTTGAGAAAGGGCTTGTGACACATGTACCTACATATCCCTACACATCCCTCACTACAGATATATTTCCTATATTACCATACATATAGTAAGCATTCAATAAATATACCGTGACTTAAGGTGGAACAGTAGTACTGATAACATAAAGTTGAAATAAAAATAAAGTCTCAAACCTAGAAAAAATTCAATAGATTAAAACATGCAGCAGACGAATGCACGTGGGCATTCCCAACATCATCTTCTGCCATCTCTATTCTCTGGCCCAGGATTAGGGTTTTTAATTTGATACTCTATTGAATGAACATGGCAGAAAAGATGACAATCTACAGAGACATTGAAACAGCAAAACAGAAAGGTCACCTCCATAATCAGTTTACTTAGGTCCACACTTTCGGAGTAGGTAATTTTATTCCCTAGATCTAATTTTTTTCTCCCCTCTTTTCTCCTCCCCAACATTTTCCAAAGAAAACTCACAGGACAAGAATTTCAAAACTACCTACCTCATCCTTTCACCATTATCCATTCCACCAATACATCCTGACACACGAAGTAAACAAAGCTCTGTCCCAAAGAGAATTTTTAAAATAGCTACTATTCTACACAGAAGGTGTGTGTGGAGGGGTGCTTAAACTTTTCAAACTGAAAAAGTTTACATATCGTCCCCCCAAACTCATAAGAAAGTATCTGAGTGATTTAAAAGTTCAGTATCCCATTTTTTAACAATATTTAGATTGAAGATGATCAAAATACTGCCATGTTCAGAAAGAAGGAAGGGGGCAAAAACTGGAGGTTATCTGAGCTGAAAAGGGGCCAATTTCTCATTCTGTTTGTTCCACAACATGTAAGAGATGCATTTTAGAGACAGGCCTCCCCACAAGTAACCGGCAGATATGTGTACAGATCAAACGTGCTTTATGTAAAATGGGTAAGATTTAGGCTGGTGAAAAAAAATGAACTCGATAAGCACAGAGCCCCGTGCACCGAATTTCCTTGGTTTTGAAAGCTTATTCACACACTCAGTTCTCTGGACTAAAATAAAGTTCAAGTTCACACTCCAAGGACAATTATTTAAAGAAAACCAGATATGGAAACCTAGTAACTAAGATGCATTTGCAGAGGATAATGAACGGTTTAGGTACAAATAACACAATACTAACTAATTTCACATATGGATTGTTACCTCTTGCCTGTAGAACTGACTTAAGATAAAAATGAATGCCCTCTTAAACTACAGGTAAACCTGGACTCAAAGTGGCAATGATAAACATATTTTTTAAATGGGTCTGGGGCACATAGGGATCAAAGTGTATTTTCAAGTGAGTAATCATAGCAAACAGCTTTGCCTCCCTCTCATCTGATGGAAGTTTTATATAAAAGACAAAGGGTGGGGGGAAACAGTGATATTTTTTTAAAAAAGAAAGAAAAAGAAAAACAACAGGTAGCTGAGAGAGAGTAGAATATACTTGTCTGTGCCTGTGTTTAAAGAAAGGCGGCTGAGGGTGCACTGCAGGGTGGGGAGAACGCGTTTATGTGCAGCAGGCGTCAGGGTACTTACTGTGCCCGGTTCTCTGTCTGCTCCCGAGGTTACCAAGAAACGCACAGACATGCCCGTTCAGACACAGAGGCAAGAACAGAAATAAAAAAAAGGGGGGAATAATTAGAACACAAGCCCCAAACAGTTTTAAAATGGCTTTTATTTATATAAGTCATTGCACATTCCTAATACAGTGATTTCCTGAAAATTACAGTATTTTGTAAACATAAGATTTACAGTTTAACCATACACAAAAGCCTAGTTTTTAAAAATTTCTTGACAGAATAAATTACTTTTTTTCAAAAATTAGTCAAGTGCAATTTTGCCCAATATTTAATGCATACTAGAATTAAAGCCTATGAAACTAAGTAGTAACAGATGCAATTATCAAACCTTTCATTTGAACACATTCACTTTCAAATTTAACTTCTTATTTCGCCCCATTTAACAACATTACTTTCTTTGAAAATTACCCAATTAAGCAGTTAACAGTTTTCCATAATATGGTACAGGCCACTGGCATTAATGAGGCAGTTGCCAAGATGTCAAGATGCCTGCCATCTAAAGAGATGGAGAAATCTACAGATGCCCATGTTAAACCCTGAAAACCTCCAGGGTGAGCTGTGTTTCAGTGGCCAAGCTGTGCGACATACAGTTCCTCTTAGCTCATTGTTTGCTCTCTGAATGGGTTGGGGCTTTCTTTAGCGGTGCACAAACTTTGCAGCACTGTAAGAGTGTTAGGGCAAGGTCCTAATCTGGCTTGCCCGGCCTCTCACCTCTGTGGTGCTCTGCATCGTGGTGCTTCTTGTCATCTTTAATTGCCAAGTGAGACTGGCCACTCAGAGCACTAGACAGCGCCAGGAGGCCGGCACTGCCGCCGAGGGGCGGGATTCCAGGAGGCTGAAGTCCCGAAGGGTGAGGGGTGAGGGGCACTGGAGGTCCATGGCCGTGAGAAAGATGCTGAGCTTGCAACTGCTGCTGCTGTTGGTGGTGGTGGTGAGAGAGGAAGAGGAGGAGGGAGAGAGAGGGAGGTGGTGGCAGTAGTGGTGGTGGTGGTGGCGGCAACCAGGGAGAGAGCAGACGTGACAGGAGAGGATGAAGGACAGAACAGGAGGTTCAAGAGACACACACACACACACACACACACACAGGAAGGGAGCAAGGAGAGAGACAGGGAGGAAAGAGAGAAAAAAATGTGGTTAGCACTTTCAGTCCATCAAAAGCTTTCATCTACTCAGTTACCTGATATCATATAATCTTCCCAAAACATAATCCTCAGATTGACACTGCCACTTTCTGGCCTAACTCACCCCCTGAAAGTGTCGCTATTGATTATTATCAAACTTGGATAAGTTAGTAAGCCCTCACACGGTGGTTAGTTCCATCTTTAAGCACCTCCAAGGATGAAATCCAGTGCATCATTGAATCTAAGATGCCACAGATTTCAGACTCATTCTGACTTCAGAAAGGTTAAAATAGGGGAGGTACAGATATGCATCCTATACTACAGTAACTATATTCTCAACTAGTCACCAGTTACTAGGTGACTCCATTGCACCCCAGCATTCTTGTGTTAACTTACCACAATGTTAGGATGAGACAAAACCAAACATTATCTTTAGTTAACAGAACTTAGAAAGCAGGAAGAACTAGCATCTCTTATGTACTCGTGTGCTCTTAGCTCATCAAGCCCTCACAGAATGGAGGAAGTATTGATATTCCCATATCACAGATGGGGCTCAAGACATTGAGTTTCTCCCACCAGCTGGCAGGGAAGTGAAGTCAACATAGGAAGGACCCTTATGGCTGTGCTCTAGTCACGGTACCACCACATACAGAGGGAGCCCTCAGGGAGCCACGCATGTGACAAATGGAAGAAACTTAGAGAAAAAACATTGTTTACCCCTTCCTTTCTCCTGAGCCCCATGCCCCAAACCCACCCCCCTCCCGTGTCACAGAGGAAAACACCAAGACTCAGGCCAAGAACCTTGCTGAGGAAAGCACTCCCACCAGCTGTGTAGGACTCCAACCATGATGACCAAGTCCTCATTCCCAAATGCCTCTGCCTCTATCACTTAACCCATTCCAGAAGTTAGAAACCTGTTCACATTAGGGTATCATTACTCTCATATATTTAAGATATGTTGCAGGAAATGAAAAAGTGTCCAAGCAATGGCCCTTACACCATAAATCTGGCCACATTTCAGCTGTTCAACATAAAATTGGTGTTTTTTTTTTTTTTTTTTTTTTTTTTGCGGTACGCGGGCCTCTCACTGTTGTGGCCTCTCTCGTTGCGGAGCACAGGCTCTGGACACGCAGGCTCAGCGGCCATGGCTCACGGGCCCAGCCGCTCCGCGGCATGTGGGATCTTCCCAGACCGGGGCACGAACCCCTGTCCCCTGCATCGGCAGGCGGACTCTCAACCACTGTGCCACCAGGGAAGCCCCAAAACTCGTTTTTGATGAGAGTAAAAACGATTAAAGCTCAGTTTCTAAGGTGTAATATTAGGAAATTCTTAAGATTCTGATTTGTGCTCACTTCCCTGGGACTCAATTACTCGTTTTATTTATTACACCCTTGCACGTACTGAACATATTAGATCTTCACACCAGATCTTCAGCAATTTCCACCCTGACCACTGATCTTTGACTGAATCCTAAACATGCTTCCAGCACCCAAGAGCAAGAGAAAGCAGCATCTAAAAGGCAGAAATCGGTATCTATAGTCATTTTACAGTAAATTTTCAACCACTCCTAGTACCTTTTAAAAAATCTTTAGGCGCCAACCTTCTCTTTAAACCTCCACTCCTTCCAAAGAGAGCACAGTTCTAATGCAAGGGAAACTGGAAAAGGGGCGAGGTTAGAGCAGGCAGCATTAATAGTATTCTTGGAAAGTATTTATAAACTACTCATTCACCATTTGAGATCATAATAACAACTTCTTTATGCATAAAATCACCTTCCTGTCATCCCAAAGACACTAATTCTTGCTCCGTCACCTTTTAAGAGCTTGGCAATAGCAGGACATAAAACTGAAGGAGCTGGCAGAAGCATCACGGTCCACTAGGCATGCTCATTAGCACTTAATTAGGAACTAGACACCTGCCATAAGAAATGTGCTCCGAGAAAGATGAGGAACAGGTCTGCCCTACCAGCGATTACTATCATTACTCAGAGTAAAAGCAATGTCCAGCTTCTTGGGTGGAAAGGCAGTGATGCATACACAAGCGGGTGCAGTGGGGTAATTAAGCACGGCACTGATTAAAGAAGATGAGAGAGGCTAAGCAGAGGGGAAGGAATTTAACTATAGGGTGGAGGATAACAACACTATCACCCTTCCCTGCACCCCACCCCCAGTCCCCCTCTAAAATTCCCCCCCAAATGGAGACACCAAAAAACAACTCCAGACGTGTGATTTTACGTTAGAGCAAAGGCAGTCTCAGGTGATATTTGGATATGCTAGAAGAAAGCAGATTTTCTGCCAAGCCCAAGTTGGTTTTTGGAAAGATGAACTGGAAAGCATTCTCTGATGTACTATTGAAAAGAAAGACTAAGCTTATAAAATAAAGGGGCTTTGCCACAGCTGTGAAACAGACCTGCAAAGTTAAACTCAACCTTCAGGCAAATAGCTCTCAACAGGGCTATCCAACAGCCTAACTGGCCATGGGTAAGTCCCGCCTCTAGCCTGCTCTAGCTTTCCAGGCCCCTTAAAGAGATAGCTCACTGCCCATTATTAGGGGCAATTAGGTTCTTCCATCCTTAGCTTGGCGATCTTGAAAGCTCCTTCTTCCTCCTTTTTTAAAAAAAGCATAAATCCTATCACAAAATGAAAGTACTAAGTAGGTAACGACAGGATGAATCACAGCTATTGAAGATGCTGTAGACTCAAGAAACGTGGATACTGCTGCCTCACATTCTACTTCTTTATCCTACCCTGCAGTGCTCCTAGATAATATTTCCAGCTTCCTTATCTGGCCTCAGCTCGGAATATACCAGAGGGAGGAAAGGTGGGCGGGCATAATGGCTCCCATTTCACAGATGAAAGAGTGGCTTGCCGTGGGGCTCATAGCCAGAACAATGATTGCAAAGCTTTTATTCCCTAGAACAGCATTTCTCCTGTGACCCCAGAAGCCCAGTCCTGTTCACAAGGAATCAGTTGCAGACCTAGTGTTCCCAAGCAAGGGGAAGGAAGAGGGCAATCTCTTTCACCACCAAGGACCTCACGTTTCTCCCTTCCCAGGTTAAGGAGATACTCTTGGGGGTATGCAATACTGCACACCCAGAGACAATTCACATTCACTATTGGGCATTTACCCGGAAATAAAACCATCTTCACGATGCAGCCTCATCAGCAGTGACAGATGGGAATTTGTTCTTAGATTTATGACTCACGAGTGCCATCTCTCCAGTCCCCACCGGACAGCCCCCAGCACAGAGAATTCACGAGCCCAAAACGTCAACAGTGCTGAGGGTAAGAAATTCTGGTCTCAATCTAAGCTGGAATTCTGTCCCATTACATTAAAACCCATGTTCTTATATGCCAAAAGACTTGCCAAATTGTTGCTTAAAAACCAGAAGTACTCTAAAATATATTCACTTTTCACTGTCCCTTCCCCATCGAGTACCTTGTCACAGCTAAAAAAAAAAAAAAAAAAGAGCCTCTGCTCCCTAATGCTGACTCCACTAACAATTAAAAGCAAAACAAACAAACAGAAACTTCACATTTTACAAAACAATTTGGGAAAAGAGCTACAATGGAAACTTTTACATACTGTTCTGGTGCCTCAAAGGTGATTAGGGAAAGGTTTAGTTTGGGGCATAAGGAGATAAATGTACTTGTTCTTAACCCAAACAATTTGAATAGGCTGGGAATGAGACAAGTAAAACAAACTCCAAACACTAAGTTAGTGATACTGAAAACCCGCAAGGAATAAAATAACCTCATCCATGTCAAACAACAGCCACACATTTAGAATTTTAATTCACATTTTACCCAGTGCAGACTGGGTCAATTATGTTTCTATATGAAACTGACTTTGCTGTTTACATTGAGAGCCTTAATATATTTATGCAGTGGTTTCTATATTTTTGTTTCTAAAACAGGTGTAGCACAGGGTTTATCACCAGAGAGCTGCCTATACAAGTAGAAAGGACAGCAGAATAAAAACGAAGGCCAACGTCCCTCTTTATCCCCACTAGATGCTAATAAGTTCCTTATCACCAACCACTGAAATTTCTGAAATTTAACCCACTTTATAACCTTTGGGAAAACTATGTCACACAGATCACAAACTGAACCCAACCAGAACTAAAACCATGCCCCAAAATAGCATCTTTAATGCTAAAAGCGTGACAGTAAGTGGCATTTATAGCACTTGGTATTTAAACACTTTTAAAGGGGGGGAAAAGTGAAAAGTAGCATTTATTGACAGTTCTCTCCAAGTCGTTCTTCCTTGATTTTCTGCTATTTCTCTGTTCTTTAAAACACTCAGTTCTTATCTTGGGAGAGTGCAGAAAAAGAAAATTGGCATACTATGATAAACAAGTGGGAAAAGTGGGGAAGGGCTATGTGGCAGGAGAAACATCAAGGACACTACTACAGGAGTTATCTGAAAACCTCCCATTATGTGGATGGCCTCCCGCGTGAAGGGGGCAAGGGTGATAAACAGGCAGAAACTGCTTGCTGGGGCCAAGAATTTGCAAGCCACTTGAAGACAATAAAATAAATACATAAATCCACTGAGAGGCTCCATCTCGATGCAGGAGCACACAGAAAACGAGATGCAGAAGCAACACTGATGGCCTGTACGTAGGCAGGCACCAGGATGAAGACCTAAAATTCTGAAAAGGATCTAAACTCGTCTTTACTGTTTCTGCATTTCAGCTAATCCACACAGGCCACCTCATTCTGCATCACCCCCCTGACTTATTCATCCTACCTGCCCTGGGTGTCTGTTTCTGCCGTGACTTAAAAGACCTAAACAAGAATAAGTTTTTTAAAAACCATGTTTACTTAGGTAGATCCACTTCTAAAACCATATGAGGTTTCGATGAAAAGATGCTCAGCATCATCAGCCATCAGAAAAATGCAAATCAAAACCACAAATGAGATAGCATGTCACACCCACTAGGAGGGCTAGAATCAAAACAATGGACAGGGCTTCCCTGGTGGCGCAGTGGTTGAGAATCCGCCTGCCGATGCAGGGGACACGGGTTCGTGCCCTGGTCCGGGAAGATCCCACGTGCCGCGGAGCGGCTAAGCCCGTGAGCCATGGCCGTTGGGCCTGCGCGTCCGGAGCCTGTGCTCCGCAGCGGGAGAGGCCACAACAGTGAGAGGCCCGCTTGCCGCAAAAAAAAAAAAAAAAAAAAAAAACAATGGACAATAACAAGTGTTGGAGAAGAAGCAGAGAAACTGGAATTCTCATCCACTGCTATAGGGAGAATGTAAAATGGTACAGCCACTTGGTTGTTTAAGCTAAATGGAGTTACCATATGACCCAGAGTTCCATTACCAGATATAAACACCAGATAAAAGAAAACATGTCCACACAAAAATTTGTACACAAATGTTCACAGCAGCATTATTCATAACAGTCAAGAGGTGGAAACAACCTAAATGACCAGCAACTGAATGGATAAACAAATGCAGCATATTGATGCAATGGAGTATCATTCATCAATAAAAAGGACTGAAATACTTGCTACAACATCTATAGACCTTGAAAACATTATGCAAGTGAAATAAGCCAGACACAAAAGGCCACATATCATATGATTCCATTTATATGAAATGTTCAGAACAGGCAAATCCACAGAGATAGAAAGATTAGTGGTTGCCAGGGGGTTGAGGGGAGGGGGCATAGGGCCTGACTACTAATGAATATGGGTTTATTTTTGGCGTGATGAAAATGTTCAAGAATTAGATAGTAGTGATGGCTGTACAAGTCTGTGAATTTACTAAAAACCACTGAGCTGCGTGCATTTAAAAGGGTGAAAGATATAGTACGTTAAGTCATCTATCAATTAAAAAAAACTGCATAGATCTAATTTCTAAAATGAGATGCTCAACTGTCTATCCTGAAGATTCTTCTTCTTCCTCTGAAAAGAGGGAAAATGTTATAATGCTTTCTTCTAAGAAATCCAAATAAAAATCATACGAAAATATATGGGGAAATGAACAAGCAGACAATGCTTCATTCAGTAAGTTTCCTAATCAATAAAAAGCACACTGCCTAATTCACTAGAACCCAGACACTGAAGCCAAGCTCTGCATTTGTCAGAGATACCTAGTTGTACCCTCAGTAAAAAAAAACAAAACAAAACAAAAAAACCAACAAAAAACCTAGCTCGACCTAAAGGAGAGGTAGGATGCATAAAAGACTTCTCTGCGATATTGCGCCATCTCTTTGGAAAATTAATAAAAAGGCTAGACTGGTGAAATTTAAGTGGCAGGTATGTCACTAAATAGAAGCTGGTAGAGCTGGAAGATCCATGTTTGTTGTCATCATTTTATTTACTCCCTTTGGTAGCAGGCTATGCATTATTCTCTCAGGATGAATTTGTTTCATAAAGAAACTTACAGCTGGGTTATTGATGGGTTTTCCAGGGATTAATTGCATACTCGTAAGAATAAGAGGCTAACCTCATCCTCTTAAACTTCCCACACTACAATCCTATAGATGTCTGACAGCTACAGCCGGAGGAAAAAAATAATCCAACATTTTTGCTAATCCTTAAACCAATCATCTCCTGCAACAATAGGGAGTCCTTTAGGTCTACAACTCAATCTCTCAAGGACAGAAAGCCTCCTTCTGCAGACACATCAGGAGTTTGTGTTCACAGCCTTCACCTACACAAATACACATAGTCAGACACCACAAACCACCCTAGACTTCTTTTATTTCATACTTAGTTGTTTTAAAATATAGAGAATTATATATTTGCCTATGGAACAGGAGTATACACACATGACCAATAACTGGAGCCCCAAACCTGAGCCCCATAGGCCTTGACAGAAGTTCTATTCATGGAAGGTAAGTCAGATCACATCCAAATAAATGAGAAAGGACAAACAATGCTGCTTACATTAACCCCAAATTTCCCTGAATTCCTGACGTTCATAGCACTGCTATGGGAAATTGTTTAAATTTTCTTATATCCAACAGTCAGTGTCAAGGCAGCTATCAGAAATATGGCATTTTGTGGTAGAGGAACTGTTCATGTCCATGTCTTCTAACTCTTTTCTCCTTCCAATTCTGTCACAAGGATCCCCGCCACCTCTCAGGGCCAGCAAAAGGCCTGGTGCCAATGATGCCTTGTCCTCACATTTTTGCTTCTCAAACCTCTCCATCTGTTCCCCTAACTTAACTTTCCCCCCTGGTTCTGAACTTTAATAAGTGTGTTTGTCAAAAGTTAAATGGCAGTGCTTTTGCACTTCTGAGTCCTTATTAAAAATCATTCAAGCATGACAACTTAATGGCAGGAGCAGAGCATCTGGCTGGGTCTAATCTCAAACAACAACATCCACGTAACCACCAGAAAAGACAACGGAGGAGGTGACCTGCTGCTAGGAGTAATCGCCCCTTCACAGGAGCTTGACCAACTGGACCCAGAGATCTGCTACAGGTGCTGAGAGAAACCAGGCAGACAAAACCTCAGTTCAGGTTGTCGGCACCACATGCTCGTTGAAGGCTGCCAGCCAAGGTCTTAGCCCCACAAAAGCCATGCAAGGTAAGTGGTATTATCCATTATCCTGTAGAAGGACACTGATAGAGGTTAACTGGCTGTACAAGGTCACAAAGCTAAAAAGTGGCAGTGCCAGGACTTCCCTGGTGGTCCAGTGGTTAGGAATCCACCTTCCAATGCAGGGGACACAGGTTCAATCCCTGGTCTGGGAACTAAGATCCCACATGCCGCAGGGCAACTAAGCCCATGTGCCACAACTACTGAGCATGCAGGCCACAACTAGACAGACAGTGTGCCACAAGTAGAGAGAAGCCCGCGCCCCGCAACGAAAGATCCCATGTGCCACAACTAAGACCCAATGCAGCCAAAAATAAAATAAGTAAACAAATATTTAAAAAAAATAAAAAGTGGCAGTGCAAAGTGTCCCAACCAAGTGCATCTCATCCTAGGCCCAGGCTTTGTCTAGGTTAACACAATACACACGGTCTTAGAAAGATGAGCATAAAACACTGAGAAGTTAGGCAGTAGGTACTTGGTTAGAAATAGATAAACAACTATGTAACTGTTTTAATAAAGAAAATCACACTCTGCTAATTATTCTTTTACTCTTCTACTTTTTTTTTGCGGTATGCGGGCCTCTCACTGTTGTGGCCTCTCCCGTTGCGGAGCACAGGCTCCGGACGCACAGGCTCAGCGGCCATGGCTCACGGGCTTAGTTGCTCCGCGGCATGTGGGATCTTCCCGGACCAGGGCACGAACCCGTGTCTCCTGCATCGGCAGGCGGATTCTCAACCACTGCGCCACCAGGGAAGCCCTACTCTTCTACTTTTTAATCAAAAAGCAACCATGTTTCTTCAGCGGGGTGGGAAAACTTGGCTGAGAAGAAGCACAAGGGACTCCCTGGGGAGGTGGGAACAATCTGCACCCAGAGAGGAATGTGGGCTACAGGGTGTGTGCATGTGCCAGTGATCAATCTGTACACTCAGGAGCTGTGCATCTCACCTGTGAATTACACATCAATTGTTTAAAAATCTGTGTGTGTACAGGTATGTATATATCCATGTCTATATGATTTATATTAATTATATGTGTGTGATATAAACCCAATTATATGTGATATAAACCCAATTAAAAGATAACACTAATTATTTGGAATCCCAATCTCAACTTAAAATCAATTATGTAGTATCAGAGCAGGTAGAAGAGAGCTCTTAGTTCCCAACTCCCCAAATACTACAATGGGGAGTGATCTGAAGAGCCCGTCCGTCAATTTTCCTTTCATTCAGGTAGCCAATAGCTATCCCACAAATAAAATGTTACGTCAGTCAATAACCTACTTCATTTTGAGCATTTTTAATAGCGTTCCAAACTAAAAAAAAAAAAAAAAATCTTTGAGGAACGCCGATTAAATTGTGGAGACTATCCTGATGGTTGGGGGGAAAAAAAAAACAACCAAGGTTCAAATAAATAAGTTTCCTTCCCACAATGAACTTGTTTTCTCAAGTACAAGGGAGTTTGTGCCAAACCAAACAAACCCTGTATCTATTAAGATCTCTGCATTTTTATTGTTACAAGAACATAACATGTTTAATAACAAAAGAGCTTATAAAAAGCAAAATTCAAAAAGTAAGGTTGCAGTTATTAGTCTGCCAATTACCAAATGTGCCATCAGTCAAGCTGTTAAAGAAAGTGTAACAAAAAATATCTCAATAGTTTCTCCAAGTATCAAATATCTAAGAAGCTTATCTTTCTTAAATACCAGGAATCTATGTAAGTTGAAGGCAGGTGCTACGGTGAAAAAGATTTAAAATTCAGTATTTTCCGTCAGATATGAGAACTAAGTTTTCTATGCTGGTGAGAAATGGGCACCATTAATTCACTCTACAAAAAAGGAAAAAACTATAACCTCTCTCTTCCTCCTAAAAGAGCAGCCACAGTCCCAGGACACAGCTGAGCTTACCTAGAAGCCTGGTGTCCTTGAGAAGATTTAACTTTTTCCAGGTTTGCTAAAGAGAAATATCTGTAGCCCTGTCAAGCAAGCAGTAAGCTCCTTGATTGTACCTTAAAGGGAATGAGAATGTTTCAGCTCATTTGCATTTTAAAGGGTACTCTTTCATGATCTTTCACACTTGTAATAGATGTCTAAACCGTTAAATTACTATTTCTTTTCTTAGCTTGAAAGTCGATGCAGACGAAGAGCATGGCCTCTCCCAGTGTTCTTTACCCTAAGTCGGTCCCTGAACAATACTGACAGCTGCTATCAAACCGGGCTGCATTTACCCTGCGCGCAGCTGCCGCTTGTAGGAACAGACAGCCTCCCAGAGCCTCCTCCCCTCTGGGGAGACAGGCTGACACACTGCATGTTCAATGAAGGGGTGCAAAGGTCTGCTGAATTGTCAACCCAATTTTATGCTACTTCGATTTTCCAGGACGCGCACAATTCCTTTCAAGCAAAAATCAAGCATATGCCACAGCATGAAACTTATGGTGCGGGATAATTATTGATCACTACAAACTTTAAAAGAGCCTGCTGACATAAATTAATATACTGATCCAAAAATTACAATTATAAAAGCCACACATGCCAGTATGCTGAAGACCTGCAACTGGCGTTAAGTCTTGTGCTGGGCCCAATTCACTGATTTGGGTTATTGTTGCTAGCTATGCTAATCTGCCTTTATAACCTCAACATGTTTCCTGGACTAAAGCCATTCATAAAATTAGCGATTCATCTGCCCTTCCGAAACAACCTGCTATTTTTATTTTCCGATTCAACTCAAAATGAGTATTACCTATAAACATCTGGTTAACACAATTTCCTCCTTTCTAATGGATAGGACTGGGCAGTGCCTTTGAGAATAAGAGTACAAAGTTTTACCATTGAGAAATGATAAGTAAAAATTTAGAGACTATCAGAAAACAAACATGTTCCACAAAGTGTAACTGGGTACTTGAGAACTGATTTGCATATGTTTTCCTTTAATCAAAACAGGCTTTTCCATCCTCATTCATCTGGGCTAAAAAATTCTGTGCTCGAGCTACAAGTACAACTTGCTATTAGTCTTTGCTAATCAAACACGGTACATGCAAAAGTACCAGTGAATATTTGATTTGATCTCTGAAATAAAGCAATTCATTACACAAGAAAAGGGTACAGAAGGCAGCAGACAAATGCAGATGTAATTGTGTTTTTTGTTGAATGTGATTAGAGAGCCCACTAAGTAACAGTCAAAAATGTGACACTAAGGGGGAGAGATGCAGAGCCCAGACCTGTGGGGAAGAGGAGGAGGGGAGAATTGTTTATGCAGAGCTAAGCTGTCAAGTGTAATAAAGCAGCTTGAATAAAATTTAAGCTGAAAATCCACTGAAGCTCCCCATTTCAGGGAGGAAAAAGCTATTAAAAGGAAATGAAGGTCACCCTCCCAGTTTATTTCACCTAATTGACTGCCAATAGCTTACCACAGGCAACCCGACTGCAGATCTGCAATTGAGAAACTGATGAAAGGAGAGTTTTCAAGCTGAGGCTCATTCTTTAATCCTCCTTGGCTCTTATGTTTTTTCTCCATCTCCAGTTGGGATGTAATTTTAAACCCTGATGGATTAACTGGTTCCATTGTCTGTGGCCGTCACTGCACTATGGCACTCTTAATCCGTACAGCAGCATGTCTAATTATCATTACAAAGTGTCTGAGGGAACTATAAAGACCAGCAGGGCATCTTCTCACAAGCAATTAACATAAATTGATAAATGAGTGATTTGAATCCGCTCAAGGCACTCACATATGAATAAAATCAGCAAGGACGGTCCCTTATTTCAGCTACTTCTTTCGGTTAGTCTGGAAGGGCAGAAAACATGAGAACCTTCCTGGATCCTGCAGTGAGGGGGCGGGGGGAGGAACTCATGCAGGGGATGGACCCAACAGTTCACCAAGCTCATTAATGCAGAGCAAATGACTTGTGATTGACAACCCGTTGCCAGCAAGGAACGCTAACTGAACTCAACCCAGGAGAGCAGAAACCTGGTGAAAGGCTAGAGGGCACTAGGGCAGACAATCATCACTTCTTCAGTGGCAAGAGGGCTTTCTTTTCATTGGGGTGCCACTTAAAAATTCATGAAAGAGGCACGAGAAAAGCAAAACTGTTATGCATAGGTTCTAATACCCTGGGAAAGCAAAAGGCAAAAAAGCAAAAGACAACAAAATGAAATAATGCCGAGCTAGTCTTGACCTCACCGGGATCCAAAGTTTATACAACAGAAGTAAGGAAAGTACGTATTTAAAACCCTTGCCAAAGCTTTAACCTAAGGGAGCAGGATAAACTACACTTATTTTTCCATTGAAAAGAAGATTTATTTTTTCTTCCCCTCCTAAAACTGTTTCTATCATCTCCCTTATGCTAATCTTTCTTCCCCTACACACCTCAGCATATCTGACACTGCCACCCCCTGCCCCCCCGGCTTATCAAATGGGTTAAGATTAAGCAACACAACGTTATATATAGATAGATAAATATTAAGCCAACAAATTAAGAAGAAATGAAAGCTGGTTATACACACTGTAGGAGGTAGACCTGGTAGGCCACGTACCCCGATGATGGCATTCAGCTCTGCCATGGTCACCTGTTTGGCACGTTCGACGGCCTGGGCCACCTGCTGCTGATGCTTTGAAAACAAGGAGAAGGAAAAGTGTTAGCAAGGCAGCCAAGACCTTCACTGTACCTTCCAACAATAAGACAAATGCCACATGCAGTGCAGACTGAAGTATAATATGTCCTTAAATGTGAACTTGCTCCAGTACACATTGTTCCACAGAAGACACAGACAAACGGCAAAGGAAAACTGAGAGTGGTGCATCCCTTATTTCTAACCAACACCAGTTACCACTTAACTTCTGATGGGAATCTGGGGCTCGGAATGTTAGAAAGTCAAAGTTAAGTGAGGCCTTAGAAAATAAACAGTATGGGATTTGGAACCCTGGTTCTCAGAGGGGGTTTGCTATGATAAGTTTGAGCAGGAAAAAGTTTACAGAAATTTAAAAACACGCCTTTTGATACTTAAAATTTAAATATTAAACCTGCAATCACTTCTCTGGTCAACAAATCTCAACCCACCAGTTGGTTTTGGAAACTCTGGGAATTCCTCTCCTTTAGCCCCTAGATGTTTCACCCTCCACAGGGGAAAGGAGAGACCCCGCCCCCCGCCCCGGCTGGAAACAGCCTGCACACCTCCCAGCTCCACCCACAAATAAAAACAAAGCCACAGGTCTCTTTGGGAAAAAGGAGACTGTAGCAGAGACCAGGATTACTAAAATCTAATGAACAACAGGTTTCAAAAGGCCAACAGGGGACCTCCCTGGTGGTGCAGTGGTTAAAAATCCACCTGCCAATGCAGGGGACTCGGGTTCGAGCCCTGGTCCGGGAAGATCCCACATGCCGCGGAACAACTAAGCCCACGAGCCACAGCTACTGAAGCCCGCACGCCTAGATCCCATGCTCTGCAACAAGAGAAGCCACTGCAATGAGAAGCCCGCACTCCACAACAAAGAGTAGCCCCCCCTCGGCACAACTAGAGAAAGCCCACGTGCAGCAAGGAAGACCCAACGCAGCCAAAAATAAATTAAAAAAAAAAAAAGGCCAACAAATCTAAACTGTAACATCAAGTAAATGCTATGCTGGAAAAGGCTGTCATAATAACAGCAGAGATGGTGCTACCCAGCATGGAAAAGTAGATGCCAATGAGAACAAACACTCAGTATTCCAGATCCAAGGCCTATAAGTTTTTCACCGTCTCAAGATATAAGCATCCTGTACACACTTAAAACAGTTTTGCATTTATTAGCTTGTATCCAAAAGTTAAGGCAAAACTAAAACATTACTGGTTTTGAGTCATACATTACTCACACAAACAGCTTTTCCCTCTCAAATATTAAGGGTAAACTTCTATTACTTTGTAACTTAATAAAATGGCTTATATATGTATATAACTCCATAAGCTAAAGTAACATGAACAGGTAACAAGAATGGTCTTATCCTTAATAGTATTGGCATCCACTCCCTCCATGGACAGCATTAAGTCAACCTGCCCTGATGTACAAGGACAAATGAAATACCTGCTTCTGTGGTCAAGTCAACACTGATGGAACCATTTTTAAAATGCAGTAAAAGAAAAGCTCTCTAGAGAAAGGACACATGAGTCATCAGTAGCTATCAAGCTTATTTACACTACTCCTGTGAGGAAAGAAAAGCTTTATGCTTGATAGCCGTTTTGCAGTTTTCCACAAAAAAAAATTAATTTAAGGTTGAGCTATTGTCACCACTTCTACAGTGTCCCCTCAGATCTGTTAGATGGAACAGCAGGGGGTTTACACACTTCAGCTGTAACAGATGTTCTTCACACTTGTTCCTCGTGATAAAATTAACATCTTAAAACTAGCTAATTTGCAAACAGAGAAGCAACATAATTGCACTTTAACAGCTGAACAGTTTTACTTACTTCCTGAGACAGAAATGGGATGACTTGTGCACAAATCGTATTCAATCTCTTGGCGATTTCAGTCTATAAAGACAAAGCAATATAAATGTTTAGTATATTTCATAATCAGTTCAGAAAGATAAAACTTCATACCCAACATCTGAGTCCTCCACTGCCTCACTCTGGAGGCCATAAAATTGCTTTCCCAGGCTATGTGAGCAATATTTATCTTGAGATAAACAGCAGATATTAATCCCACTTGCAAAGTAAGACATAATCACACGCTTCATTGGTCACTTAAGAGATAACGGGTAGTTTAACTGAGTTGGGAAATCTACATGGTTTAAGGCTACGTAATCATTTAACCAGGTGGGATTTCAAAGCTCTCCGTACACTTATTCAATTATGGCGTATCAGGGCACATTTATATAGCAAGTTCATTCAAACTGGAGTCAGATCACTGGGGAGTAGGAGCACTGCCAAAGCAGTCTAGCTCTCAAGATAAGGTCTAGAGTGAGAGAGTGGAAGACCTCCTTCCCACTTGCCTCAATTCCTGCACAACTGAAACAGGACGTTAATGTTAGTAAGCCTTCACCAAGTCTAAAATTTTCAAACAAGCCTAGAAAACACTGCTGAAACAGAACTCAAGTCCAGAGTGACAGTCAAGTCAAGGTGTTCTGGTTATCTGTAAAGTTTTACCACAATTCAGCATCAAATGCCAGGACCTCACTGACACGGCCCACGGTTCCACTGAGTTTAAGAAAATGTGTCCTGAGTGTCTGCGGCACGGGCTGTTCTAGAAAAAGTAAGAGGGCTTCCCTGGTGGTGCGGTGGTTGGGAGTCCGCCTGCCGATGCAGGGCGCGCGGGTTCGTGCCCCGGTCTGGGGGGGTCCCGCGTGCCGCGGGGCGGCTGGGCCCGTGAGCTGTGGCCGCTGGGCCTGGGCGTCCGGGGCCTGTGCTCCGCGGCGGGAGAGGCCACGGCGGTGGGAGGCCCGCGTACCGCAAAAAAAAAAAAAAAAAAAGTAAGAAAAGTCCCTGCTCAGCTCCAAATGCACAGCAGTCCCTCTACAAGAGGGACAAACCGGCAAAGGAGGGAATGAAGTGTGCCCTGCTCCCAGGCTAGGGTAGGACCCACATGCCCACCCCACCTCCAACACCCTCCAGTAATGCAAAGGAGCCCTGCTTTCCTCTAACTCTGAAGAAACAGTTCTGCTTTAAGAGACAAAAAAAAAGTCATCCAAAGAGTCCCACATTGGCCTTATTTATTTCATCATTTTCTGTCAATGCTTACTAATGCTGCCTCTATTACTGAATTAGGCAATGAAAAGCATTACGAGGAGAAGAAAATTATGAAGCGCAAAGCCCATGCCCTTGAGAAAGAGAATGGAATAAGTGAGACAAAGTAGAAACCTCAGGAACTGTATAATCAAGTACATAAAAAAGAGCTGCCTTTTGTCCTCTGAGATGATTCCAGTTAACTGAGCAACAAGCCTTTGGTTTTATGGGATTGGATTTAGGCCAACCCAACTCAATTCTCCCTGACCACCAATGAGACAGGGTTACAGACAGTGCCTTGGAAGAAATGTACTGGAAGGGGAAATCACTGGTATAGAGAACAAACCCATGACCTTGCTTGAACAAGCGGGACAAACAGATACGTACATGCAAAAAGGGTGCAGCTGTACTAGGTGCAAACACAGAACTGGGTCAGCCCTACCCAGTTCATTTGATCACAGCCACTCACTCAAGCTAACTCAAGGTCATGAAAGCATGGGCGGGCTACCCTTGCCTTTGCAACAGGGTTCTACACTATGTATCTGGGTAGATGTAAAGGAGTAGGGGTGCCCTCTGTGGACTCTGAGATCCTTGCTCTCCACTTCCCACCTGCCATACATTCCAACAGCATTCTGTACTTTTCCCATCTCCAAAATTCCCTTCATGTTTTCCAATATAAAAAATGATACCTGCTCACTTTGAGCACATACACACAGATGTATACTATATAGAAATATACAAGAAAGTTAAAATAACCCTAAGTCCACCATCCAGAGATTACCACAGTAACATTCTGGTGATCCTGGGAAGCAGCACCCCAGGCTCTCATTATCTGTGAGTGCACAAGCCCAGAGTGGAGAGAGACACTTCGATACCAAGGGGTCCCAATACGTATACAACTTTTCTGTAATTTGTTATTTCCACTCAAATGTGTCATGGACACCCTCCCACTCAATAAAAAACAGATATGAATAAGGACATCATCAATATATCCCACTATACAAGCAGATGGGTGTCTCAACATTCCCAATATCAGGGGATATTTATGTTTCACCTAATTTTCCAAAATTACACACTGTATGTCGAATAACTCTCTCCCTGGATCTCTAAAAGGAATCTCTAGAAGTGAAATTGCTAGGTCAAAGTGTATGCATATTTAAACACTAATGCATGCTGATAAACTGCCCAGCAGAGAAGCTTACCAATTTACATCATCACCAGTCTATGAGGGTGCTTGCTCCCCTACCCAGTGTCAATACTGGGTTTTGTTGACCTTTTAAAAATCTTTATCCATCTAATAGATTTTAAAATGACCTCATTTTTATTTGCATTACTTGGATTCTTCCTGAAGTTAAACATCTTTTCATATATTGACTAGTCCACTTTATTTTTCCTTTCTCTTTTTTTCTTTTGGTATTTATTCATCCTTGTCTTTTTACATAGTTCTTTCCATATGACAAAGACTGACTTTTCCAGTTTTTCCACCTTGTTACCTGTCTTTCAACCTTGCTTATGATGGATTTTTTGCTGTGCGAAACTTTGTTTTTACGTGGTCAAACTAAAAAATAGTCTTCCTATGTTCCTGGGCTTTGGGTCAGGATTAGAACACCCCTAAATTACAGAAGCCATTCTTAATTTTCTTTTAGTGCTGCTATGGCTGTACTTTCTGCACTTAATTACTTGACCTACACGGAATTTACTTTAGTTTAAGAAGCAAAGATGATCTCCTCTTTAATTAATAATTATATGGGGCTTCCCTAGTGGCGCAGTGGTTGAGAGTCCGCCTGCCGATGCAGGGGACACAGGTTCGTGCCCTGGTCCGGGAAGATCCCACATGCCGTGGAGCAGCTGGGCCTGTGAGCCATGGCCACTGAGCCTGTGCGTCCGGAGCCTGTGCTCTGCAAAGGGAGAGGCCACAACAGTGGGAGGCCCACGTACCGCAAAAAACAAAAACAAAAAAATAATAAAATAAATAATTATATACGTTGTTACACAGAGTGGCTTCAAGGTAGAAGTGAACTTGACTGTCAGGGAACAGTTAAGACCTGGTCTGAATGAAATCAACTTGTAAACCTTTAACATTAAACATTTAATATTATATTAAGAACAAAATAAAAGAAGTACAGATTAAAGCACAGACCATATAAATTGAGTTAGAGTAGCTAAGACTGAAACAGGAGGACCAGGGTTAAAGATCAAAGCTCAGACTGATGAAGAAGCATCAAAAGCCATACCATTTGTCCTGGGAATTCTAAATAAATGGTCTGGAGAAGAAACGGAAATAAGAACAAAAGAGAAGGATCTTATCCCAGCTGTCTCCTCCCTCTGCCAGGTCTATGAACCCTAACCTTAAAACTATCCTCTGACAAGTGAGTTTAACTTTGATCAAGGAGGCCTGGATTCAAATCTCACCTCTGATTTACCTTAAAATTCTCCGAGCCAGCTATAGAGTACTCCTGGCAGCGTGAGGATGCAACTTATTTCCCTGACGGTGCTCTGGGAGGCCTAAGACATCACCACCACCCCAGCCCTTAAAATAGTCTGGATGGCAGCATGAAAACTGACAGTGATTCTTTAGTATCATCTCTTGCTTCAACACAAAGGTATTCTGGTAAGAACTTTAATTTAGCACAAATTAACGAGTAGTAGTGTTTTCCACCCATGCTTCTATTCCTGACCACAGAGTTTACAAGCAGGTTAAACTGGATAGTTGACCCTGCTTAAGCAGGTGTTAAGTTCTGTAACCTTTTCAGACTGCCTTCTTTCTACTTCTTCCAAAGACTAGACAACTCCAGTAGGGGAGAAAAAAAAATGCAGGCTAACTGTATTTCCCACCTGGAAATCATTTTCCTGCCCAAAGCTGAAGACGTATTTGGTACCTGCTAACAGTCATAACGTTTATAAGTAAACTTACCCTGTGCCTGTACTTCTGACACCATGTAAGGCAACAAAACTAAGTCAGCATTCAAGAGCTAGCCCTAAACCAGATTTGTGTGGAAACTTTGTGCCCAGAAACTTAACTAGCTTGGTTAAGGCCCCAACATCAGGCCTTACTTCAGGGACAGCCACCACCCACTGAGGCAGCAGGAAGCGGGAATCCAAATTATCTGTCCAGAACCAGCTTTTATTCTGTCAAGACCAACTCCCTTCTCACTGACTTGCTTATGGTAATACGGTTGGCCCTCATAATCCAAAAACTTGGGTTTGCATTTCAGCACACTAGTATTAGGTGTCCTGAGTTAAGTCACTTCAACCACTGAGCCCCAGGTCTCTTATCACCAACCTACTTCGGTGTTTCAGCAGAATCAAGTAAGCTAATATGTAAACTACAGCTGCACTATTACAAAGTGCTTGGCTCTTATCCCAATCTTTCAAGGCCTACCTCAAATCCATGTAGAAACTGCCTTTCTCCCATAACACCAATAGAGAAACTCTAGGCCCTTCAAGATCCTCCAAAGCATTTACCATCATTTGGCAAGCTAAGACTTTATGTTTAAAACCACATCTTGGGCTTCCCTGGTGGCGCAGTGGTTGAGAGTCTGCCTGCCGATGCAGGGGACACGGGTTCGTGCCCCGGTCCAGGAAGATCCCACATGCCATGGAGTGGCTGGGCCCGTGAGCCATGGCCGCTGAGCCTGCACGTCTGGAGCCTGTGCTCCTTAACAGGAGAGGCCACAATGGTGAGAGGCCCACGTACCGCAAAAAAAAACAAAACAAACAAGCAAAAAAAACCACATCTTATGTGAAGCTTCTGGACAGCTTCCTAACAGCTTCCAGCATCAAGTCTTCTCAACATAACAGGGAACCAGGAGAAGACTCTGACTGAACACTTTGATACAGCTCCTCGCTGAACCCTCCCCACCAAAACTGACCAGAGGGTACACATTCCACATATGGGACTTTCAAAGGAATGCCTCGCTGAACCAAAATGGATTCCCCATACACCCTAAACTCAATGACCAAGATGTAACCACAAAAACCATTCCTAACCAGTGTCACAATAAAGCTCTGTTTATAGTAAGAAATTATATCTTAGTAGGTACAAGATTCAGGTACATGTATATTTTAACTGAGTTAAATAGGCCAAATACCTCAAAGGCCAGCAATGAACCAAACCCTGGTACATGTTGCAGAGCTCTTAAACTGAAGACATGTTCTTCTGAGCATCTGAACTTAAGTTTTTAGACTTCATGATTCCCCAAAACTTGGCCTTCCACTCCTCCCACCTCATCTAATTTCCAGACTGAAGAGCCAGCCTGCTCCCCAACGGCTGCCCACTTCTCCACTACACGTAAGAGTAATATATAATGAAGGTTGTTGTAGGCTGAAAGCAGGGCGAGGACTGCTTAAGAGTAATTGCCCATGGGTCTCAAAGCAACCCAATGGCACCTCGCCCGAAGTCAGCTTACGGAGGGGAAACTCCACCACCATTAAATTGCAAATTGATGGATCATAAAAAATGCCGCTTATGCTGAGGGCTGGCAAACTGATCTTTCTGTTTCCTCAAACCAAGCAGGAGGCCAAGAGAAAAACACAGTGGAGAGCTAGTAAGAAGTGCCTGGCAACAGATAAACAGGCAAGAACATGAAAACAAAGCACACAAAAAGAAATAGATAATCTCTAAATCCCTTCTGATGAGAAGGTTCAGAGTCTGTGAAATGACAGCCTTCAATACAGAAAAATGTTCAACCTCACCAGCAACCAAATAAAATGCAAATGTTGTTGTAAGTAAAGTGGGTCATTCTGCACCCGTTAAGTTAGTTTATTTTAAAAAATTAATGAAATCCAACGATGATGAGTCTTCTGGGAAACTGGAGCAATCACACTACTGATGACAGAGTAAATCGGTACAGTCGTCTTGGAAAGCAACTGGGCAATGTGTTTCAAGTGCATGAAATTATTCAAACCTTTTGGTAAGGCTTCCCACAGCTAAGAATTTATCATAAGGAAATAGTTCAAATGAAAAGCATTCCATGCATGAAGCTGCTCACTGCAGCACGAGTTTCAAAGCAAAAGCGGAAAAGTCAAGTAAAAATGTAACAGTAGTTCAACACATCACAACCATCTGCAGTTTTTAAAAACTTAACATTTGCCCTTCTGATAAATCAGTTGTCTAGTACTAGGAGAAAGGGTTAAAAACACGAAATCAACCCAAAGGCAACGCAAGTAACCATTTTAAAGTCATGTTTATGATAATGATGCTTAAATGGCCAACACATTTACTAGATGAAGCAGGAGGGGAAGAACAAAGCTGTGGTGTTAGCGTGACTTTTTTGTTTGTTTTACAACATATGCATGCGGCCAAGCGCTGTAATTTGACGCCCCAAATAAAACCAGTGATTATCCTACTGTAGCAGGGTTATCAGTGCCATTTCCCCCCCTCCAGTGACCTTGTAGATGCCGTCCTTGAGTTATCATTCGGATGTATTATTAAACAGGGAAGGGAGCAAAGGGTGAGCAGGCCCACCACTCCTGTGATTGACCCTGGCACTGAGTCACAAGGATGCTGGCAAACCCTGAAACACTTTGGGCGTCCAGCCCTCTAACAATCTTCATGTCACATATGGAGAAGCCAATGCCTAAAGGAAATGATTTGCCCAGGATCATAAAGATTAAAAGCCACGTTCGCTGCCTAGTCCTTTCTCCAGGAAGCAGAAGTGGGAAATTGGAACATACTCTAGACCAGAAACAAAGCTGATGTACTCAGCCTTGTTTGCAAAGCAATACAGCCCTAACAGGACCACAGCAGTAGAAGGCCAAGGCCATGTCATCGCTCAGCCAACAACGATACTACAACAAGTGGCCCCAGTCTGTCACTGACAGGGTCACTGTACTCCTGCTGTCTTTGGCAGAAGTACAGTGCAAGGCAAAGTAGGCATTTCACAAGGAGCCACAGTTATAAATTGCAAACCTTAAATAAACAAGTAGCAGCCCAACTGCACTTTTGTCCTCCCCTTCGCAGGCAAAGAGAATTAGTGCCTCAGCCCTAACATCAGACAATCTGGCCCACCAGTAAAGCAAAATCCACAAAAACAAATCCACAAGTACATCTCTATTTCCTGAAGATGATATCTGATGTGCCTAAAGAAAATTCAAGATTTTCTTGAATTGACTGAAACTGCATACCCAAAATGATATATGCAAAACTCTGCAAATAAACTTCCAATACTCCCCCCACCCCTTTACAGGAGGGGGAAAGGCTTCTTGGCCTAGAGACCTCCTTCAGAACACTGGCTACTCACCAGACCATCTCCCATCCTAGCACCATGCTTCACCAGCACACTCATGAAAAGGGAATTTTATCTGAAGTTCTAATGCATCAGAGTAGCTCTGTTTAAAATATAATGACGTCGATAAATGACTAACCACAATTTGGGAGAAATCCAAATGAAAAGGACTTGGGGTCTCTAAGCTGACGATATAATGCTTATGAGGTTATCAGCGGTTTTCAAACATAAGAATGCATGAGGATCGCCTGAAAGGCTTGGTAAAACATAGACAGCTGGGCCCGCGTCCAGAGTTTCTCAGCCAGGAGGTCTGGGGTCCCAGCATCTGCATTTCTAACAAGGCCCCAGGTGCTGTGCAGCTTGTTGGACTAGGGACCACACTTTGAGAACCGTGCCACTGAATAACCATGACAGCGGCAGCATCTACTGCTTAGTACACACCAGCTCCAGTTACATCCAGGGTCTAAGCGTCAGTCAGCGTAGGTGCCCTTGGAGACTGGACCGGAAGGTTAAAATAACTCACCTAGGTCAGAAACAGGAGGGGAGGTCAGGCCTGCCTTTCTCCAAAGCCTTGACACAGTGAAAGATGATTGCCTTTCTCCACACATTTTTACAAAACAAAACCAAGGCAAGAACACAAACCAGGGCTGGAGGAACCCATCTGACTACTGTGGGAAACCTCAAACAATAGTCATTCAAATGAGTCCACCTGTGGCAATGTAATCTTGCCCCTTCTTCAACCTGATGATTAAAGCAAAACAAAGAGTACCAGATGACAGAACCCCATAAGTGGCTCAATTAATCAGAACACAAGTCGCCAATTATGGACAGATCCTAACTTTTATGTTCCGTCTCTCCCCTCATTTGGCAGCTCCTGCAAGCATTCTAAACCCCAGCCCTTTCCAAAGGCGCACAGACTCTCTCCTTCCACTGCTCACCTTTCACACTCGCAGCTTCTCTCCAAACGAGAAGGGGTTAAAATAAAGGGAAAGAATAACCTGCTGAAGGCTGCCGAGGCGAGATAGCAACACTAATTGCTCCCATACTCCGGGCTCCTCGAGAGGCAGATTGCAAGGGCTCGCATCTCCAGAGAAAGCTCTCGGATCTTCGCAGCAGCTCTCAGCAGAGCAACTCAAGTGCCCTTAATTGTTTATGTTCTTAATGCAGAGCCTCTTGAATGCATTCATTTTTAATAGCAGGCTTGAGTGTGGGGCCCATCAAAGAATGACAAAGCAACTCTATTCACTGGTCCTCCTTCCTGCAATGACGGTCTTCTGATTTATTTGCAAATGACAAGCTTGGCAGGCTCCACTTGAGGGCTGCCCTTTTTTTTTTTTTTTTTTTTTAAGAATTCAGTTGCATTTTCCACGATGAAGTTGAGTCTGCAACATTGTGTATTTGTGTAAATTCTTCCCCTTCAGTTCCTTCTAATTAATGACTTAAATGTTTTGACCCAACTGTTGCCAAGCAGTGCATTTGGGCTTTACTTTGTCATTCTGGTAAAGATGCATCCTTGACAAAAGCATTGCAGCTGTTTCAGTGCCTGAACAGCACATTTCCATTACTCAGAAACCCTTGTTATGGAGTTCAGAAAGTGCTGTTCACAGGAAATTGTAATGACTTGTCCCATGATGGAAAAAGACAGCGTTTGGTGGTGTCAAAGGAAAATGCACTCTGTTGCACCACAAGAAGGGTTTCAAGACAAACTCCACGGGGTGAATCACGGAACACTACCATGAAGTCATCACCTATTGTTCTGGGAATGGAAAGAGAGCAAGCCTACACCTTTCACCTTCTTCACAGGTCTCAGTCATCAGGGAGCTCATGAGAAATTAGATAATATCATACAGTAGCAGGAAGATCAGTGGGAGGAAGAGCCAGCTACATCATCATGGCATGAAGGCTAAAATTACAATTACGAAAATAAAATATGCCTATGTAAAGACAAAGACTGTACGGGAATATGCAAAAACCAAGTTGCCTCTGAAAACCAGGTTTATGAGAATGGTCTTTATTCAGAACTTGGAATGTTATTTTCCTTGCAATAACACTTAAACCCTTTCCTTTTCATCATAGCAACCTTTTAGGCCTGTGTAACTGGTCTTTGGTTGGTACTGACTTCCAAGGGTCTGTGTCACTACGTCCCTGACTTCCATCACGTCAAGGCAAACACCCAGTGCACACAACTATAAAGCACTATTTATCATTAGCTTTAGCATTTCTCATCATCCCCTTCCCCACATCTTGTTTGGAGATCACTGAATAAGCAGTTTGGTATGAATGTTTCCCTAACAGGTTGGAATCTTTAGCCAATCTAGATAGTGGGAAAGGAATTTCCTGCCTTAGGTGACCATGGGACCGTGGTTCCCTAATTTTAAAAACATGCTACAGCTGAATGACCCACACACATGAAGGACGGCTGCCACTCTTCTTCCAGAGCAACTTCTTAGGGAAAGCAGCTACTCCATCAAGAGGCCTATGCCATCAAAGCCACGTGGCATGGCAGCAGAATGGCCCCAAGTTAGACAGACGTGTGTGTGTGCATGCATTGCTAAGGCCATCTGAGTCCCAAACTCAGTCTCAGTTGGGAAGCCCCATCCTTGGGCCTTCTTCCTCACAGGCTGAGCTGCTGGACAGGTGGTCCTTTGGGAAGGAAGACAAGGTTCCTGGCATTCCAAGTGGAAACCTGGGATTCTCTTCTCCATCAACATCATGTGCCAAGAAACCTGCGAAGCTCCAGAATGCAATTTACCCCCCAGAGTGGCCAGAAGAGGAATTTGAAGGGAGGGGGCTCTACTGCAAACTGGGAGTCGGCCTCTGCCTCAGGAACAGTGCTCTGCTGAACCCAGCAAGTGCCAGAGGGGCATCAAAGGCTGGGGGTCACTGAGGCAGAAACAGAACTTGTGCGCAGCGAAGTCAACAGTGGAGAAAAACGTTATTTTCTCAAAAACACCTTAGGATCATAACTGAAATGAAATCTGGGAGGCTGGAGAAAATTTTCAAAGCATACCCTTTTGGAAAGTTTTAAGTATTTACAAGATGGTAAGTACAAGGATACTAGACAACAGACTTCATTAATGCATTCAAAAGTCACAGAATATTAACTCAGCTATGCAGGTGGAGAAATATTTTAAATACAAATTAATTCTTTTTTTTTTCCTTTGGCCACCCCATATGGCGTGCTGGATCTTAGTTCCCTGACCAGGGATCCAACCTGCATCCCTGCATTGGAAGCATGGAGTCTTAACCCCTGGATCACCAGGGAAGTCCCCACAAATTAATTCTTTAAAAAAAATAAAAAATAACCAACACAATACAATCCACAGAGAAATCTAAGCAAGAGAAAAATAATCATCATTTCTCCAAGATAACAATCAAGCTACATTCAGGGAAACAAAGTGTGCTCTATGAGGATCATTTACTCAGGGTTACTTGGATTGACCACAAGTATATATAATTAAAAGTATATAAAGAAAACACCCCTTATGCCCAATCATATCAACTTGTAATTTTTAAAAAAAATTTTTGTATTTTATTTATTTATTTTTGGCTGCATTGAGTCTTCGTTGCTGCATGCAGGTTTTTCTCTAGTTGCGGCGAGCGGGGGCTACTCTGTTGTGGTGCTCAGGCTTCTCATTGCGGTGGCTTCTCTTGTTGTGGAGCATGGGCTCTAGGTGCATGGGCTTCAGTAGTTGTGGCACGTGGGCTCAGCAGTTGTGACACATGGGCTTAGTTGCTCCACGGCATGTGGGATCTTCCCGGACCAGAGACTAAACCCGTGTCCTCTGCATTGGCAGGCGGATTCTTAACCACTGCACCACAAGGGAAGTCCCTCAACTTGTAATTTAAAAATGATACAGTGTTATAACATGTTGTCTAAGATTTACTGGGGAAGCATTAAACAAGAAGGGATAAAAGAACACTGTTTCGGGTTTTCCTGGTGGCACAGTGGTTTTAAGAGCCTGCCTGCCAATGCAGGGGATACAGGTTCAAGCCCTGGTCCAGGAAGATCCCACATGCCACGGAGCAACAGGGCCCGTGCACCACAACTACTGAGCCTGCGCTTTAGAGCCCGCGAGCCACAACTACTGAAGCCCGTGTGCCTAGAGCCTGTGCTCCGCAACAAGAGAAGCCACCACAATGAGAAGCCCACACACTGCAACGAAGAGTAACCCCTACTCGCCGCAACTAGAGAAAGCCCGCGTGCAGCAACGAAGACCCAACGCAGCCCAAAATAAAAGAATTTATAAATAAATAAATTTTAAAAAAGAACATTGGGTCATGGAAGTGAGTACAATTTCTAAACCAGGGGCCACCAGAAGTTATCACTCCTATCACTCACCAGTTATTTTACAAGTGGACAAATCAATTTCTGTGCTTGTATGTGTTTTTAGAAAGCATCCTAGATATTCTCCCATTAATTATGTGGGTTCAGGACATGTCAATTCTTGTTTCCCAGAGCACAAGAAACCAAATTTAACCCACGTATTGTGTTACACTGGTCTGCACTCGTGTGGTTCCCACAGGGCTGGGCTGGCTCAATAATGTCGACCTCCTTCTGGAAGAACAGAATAGACTTCCTGCCATTTGGACTGTGAAACACAGTAATCCACCAGGGAATAAAGGTCAATGTTGCACTTTTGGTCATTACTGAATCATTTGAGATGATCTGCGGTGAGGATGAGAGGAAAATCGAAGGCTGTGAGAACGCTGCAAATGGCTTGACCTCAGACCAATTTCCATCTCCATCTGTCTAATAGACATGTGGATAAAAAGCCTCCCTCCTTCTGGGCTACTCGGCTGTTTTCAAATCCGCAGCACAAGCCAGGAACCAGTTAAACAATACATTAATAAGGGGAAATAACCTTCTAAGCCCCAGGCTGACACTTACTCAGGTTTTAGGTCATCAGCTCAAGTTTGGAAAGTAATTTTCCAGTCTACAAGCAGTACTGCAAAGCAGAAATTTTAACGAATACGGAGAATCATCTGCAGAGCTGGGGTATGTGCCAGAAATCTCCTTATTTGTACATGCAAATATATGCATGCTTACACCTCCACTCCCCCACCAAAAGACATCCACACGATTTCTATTACGTCTGCTAACACACACACAAAGGGGAAGCAAGCAGTTCCAAAAACTGCGCTGCTGCAAAATAAGTCTTTTTTCCAAGTGTCCAATTAATGCTGCTTAATCCTTATTAAGGCATTTCAATCCTTAAATACAAAATATTCCTGGGAAACCAGAGCCCAATTATCATTTAAGCCATGGAATAAATGTTAATATCCTAACTTTACACTAATACTCTCCTTTACCAGTTAGGCCAAGCTCCTTTTTTGAAGGTAATGCTGCACCATATATAAGTTTAGGCCCCCACAGTATATCAATGTCAAACAACATCGTGTCAAGCTAAGATTCAATTCAGGTAAGTGCCACTGCCAAATTTTCTTGTTCCCAGACGGGCTTTAAGATTATTTTATTGCTTAAAATTTAATTTGTTCCAACTCGTGTCTCCATGACAACGTTGGCTAACCCTGCAAATCATTTGGGTAATTGGATATCTTATCTTTCTATTGCTCTCAAATCGAATGATTCTGCTAGAATTGTAACAGCCAATCAAATTTACAGTCCTCCTGAGTAACAGACTTGGAAAAGTAGCCACATTCGTCTCCTCTTCACAGCCATATTAACCAGTACGCAACACACAGTAGAATCTGGTCTTAAAACTATACTCCAAAGTATAAGTGGTGTCAATACCAATATTCTCACTGTGCAAACTCTACTCAAAAGCCCCCTTTTACACTATTTTAATTTGAGAAGGAACAATTGGTACTCATTCCATATAAACCTTGATCAATTTCAGTACTTTGAGGGAAACTGACAAGAATAATTTTGCATGCTAATCAGAAAAAATAATAATAAAATAAAAATCACAGCGTTTGGGGGATATTTGCCCTTGTGATAAAATCATGACCAAAACAATGGCTGCACAAGATGACAGTAGTACACCAACACTGATTTACCTGGGGCTCTTTTAGGTGAGTAAGCTACATCTGATACATTGTAAGAAATAAGAATGAATACAGATTTATCAACCAGTTCAAAAATCTATGCACTCTTAAGAGAAACCCACAGTTGAAATGTGACACCCCCTTATTATTTCATTTAATTCATGAGTATCACAGCATCCAGGGCAGTCAATTATGAAATACAGATTTCTTATAAGATTTCAAAGTCAGCAGTTCCGCTCTTGAGTTAGTGGTATGATTTTGGCCTTTGGTCAGCTAAAAAGTACAGAAGTTGGACACATTTCAGGGTCCAATTCCAATCTCCTCAGTAGCTGTGCAAGGAGATTTGCTCCACGGGAGCTCAGGGCCCAGGCACTGTAGGAGAGCCAGCTGGGTTACAAAAGGAAAAAGGCTCTGGAACTCAGGCCAACTGGCAGGCCGAAGTCGTTGTCAAGAACCTCGTGCTTCCCCTACAGACACTCAGAGGACTTCAGGACTCAAGCTAAAACACAAACAGATGAAAGGTGGAGCTTCTCAGCACACAGATGTCAGCAGGCAGCCAAGCTTTTAAGCAAGTGTGAGAGCAGGTATTGGCAGGTATTGTCTACTGTGTCCTTTTTTATCCCAAATACTTACAAAAAGTTGCTACTGCACCATGCTTGGCAATAAGAGTCAACAGCCTAAACTTCCTGTCTGTCTAATCCCAATGGCCCTGGCTTTTCTCCCTCCTGTGTTTTCCCTGCTTCCTCAAATATTAGCACATAAGCAGCAGCTGTGAATTGACAGTCCACAAAAATCTCAAGCTCATGTAGTACCTGGAGAATACTGCAACACAATTATCTACTCAAACTTCTGCACGCACTTCACAAGTTTTCATACCCCAAATAAAACTATATGTATGTATACATCATCAAGGCACACAATTTTTTTTTCCAACAAAGCAACAACTTGGTCATGTAATTCACACACACACCTTTTTTTTTCAAGATGACAAAACTCTCTTCAAATTCAAAGTTGGATTTTCCACATTTCATTTAAAAAAAAAATCAGAAATGCACCTCCAATCCTTTATTTTGCCAAAACTCACTTCAATAAAATGAACCAAATCCTCTTTGTTGTTCATCCATCCCCTTAAATGAAAAAACTCAACACAAGGCTATTCTCACTGGTAGTTGTATTAACTTCTTAAGGCTGTTGCCTTCCAAGGGCACATTTTGCTGTTTGGCTTAAATATGCCATCTTAATTCCTCTAGATTCTTTAGACAATGGAGATTGCCAATAGGAACTTAAAAAGAAGTTTCCTTTTGAGCTCAGAGATAAATGCTTCTGATCTGAGAATAAAAAAACTTTGTAATTGAGGAGAAATAATGAAAAGTGAACAGGTCAGATGCGGGAAGGAAGGAAACCGGGCTTGGAAAAACAAGATGGGATCATGGCCTAGAATTCAAAGGGCAGGGTACCGTTTTAAAGGGACAATAATAGATGTAGGTAACAGATTTTGAGAACAGCTGTCCTGAGAGTGCCCAAGTGCCAGATTCCTGCACACAGAAACACACTCAATCCTGATAACTACCCTATCCAGTAGGTGCTGCTATTGTCATCCCCTAACCTTCTAGCCCAGCGGTCCCCAACCTTTTTGGCACCAGACAATTTTTCCACAGACTGGGGGGCGGGCTGGATGATTCAGGTGATAATGCAAGCGATGGGGAGTGGCAGACGAAGCTTCGCTTCGCTTGCTTCCCTGCCGCTCACCTGCTGCAGTGCAGCCCGGATATTAACAGACCTCGGACCGCTAATGGACCCCTGTTCTAGCCTCTTCTTTCTTTGTAAGGAGGAATAATTAATATCCAAGGGAGACTGGAAGGATTTACAGAGAGCTCCTACAGTACAGTTCCTAGGGCACAAGGAGCGCAATGGATGGAGCTATGACTACTTACTCTAATGTCCCAAATAAGCTTACTCTACAATAAACCCAAGAAGCTGACTTTTGAAAGCCAAACTGCTGAAATAGACAACTGTCTGAGAACCGAGCAGGCACCTGTAGCTGTAGACTGCGTGGGCACTGGACACCCTTCCTCCATCCCGGTGGCCCATCCATTATTCTCTCCATACCAGACCAAGATGCAGATCAATGTTAAGACCCCCTTTCCTAAACCGAGAGCGACCTTTTTATTTTCACTCACTAATCCATAGAAGCCTTTCAAGTGGCACAAATAAAGGCAGCTGCATTTTGTTCTCTAAATCAATTTTCTCCCCAGCCATCAACTAGATGTTCCTGCACAGAGAAAGAACAGCCCTTCCCTTCTAATTCAAAAATCCATACTGCCACTGCCCTTGCAAACTGCTAAACAAGCAGTATCGGCAAGTCACTTGTGTTCTGTAATATATTTACTGCAAATCCCAGTGGCTCGCCTCCTAATGCAGTTTTCTATTGTGTCTGTGCGTGTCAATACAGTGGCCGGTCACCTTACTTGTAAGAGGCTCTGCCTGACTGTTTGCTCAAGGCATCAAGAGGGCGCCAAGGACAGACAAAGGCTGCGCTCCTGGAGGCCCTAGCCTTGGAGAGCCTCCTCCACATGCTGGGGTCCTCAAAGAGGTTTTGTTTTCTGGTACTTCACACCCGTATACCACCCACGGCCTCTGAGGTCAACCTAAATTCTCCACCAGGACAGCTTCCATCCACACAAAGTTCAAAATCAGCGTCCTTCTGCACAATTACTTCCTGGTTTCCTACCTATAAACACTAAAGCTGTTCCCCCGGTGAATATGCTCATCACATCTTAAAGGTGCAGTATCAAGGGCCAAAAGGTAAAAGGGCTTGGGAAGGGGAATCTGTCTTTTCTGTTTAAGTACAAACCTCTGCATTCAGGTGACAGCTGAAAAGCAAGCACCCTGACACCACATAATGGTGGATCATCTAATAAAACCATGCCAAAAACAAAAAGGCAAGTTAACGAGGAAAATGTTATAATATGCTATAAACACCTGCTCAGATGGAATTCTTAAAGTGTACCTGGAGAAACTCCCACCTTCATGTGCATCAGTCTCAAATGGAGTTGGCTGCTAAACAAAGGCTTGAATTATCTATTTATCTTTCGGGGTGAGGGGAGGGCAAAAGCTCTATGCAAGATACGTGACAGGCAGATATTACAAAAACGTTACCTTATAGACTCCTGGTATCAAATAGGTGGGTATAATACAGGGTGTTGACTGTACATTTCTCTCTCCTTTTCTGTATATTTGAAATTCTTCATAACAAAAGTGCTTGGGGAAGGGGGAAGGGACTCTGTAAAGACTTTTAAGTAAATAATCAGTGGGTATAATCATTATTATTAAGAAACCTGGTGACTAAGTCAAGTCTAATGCCTTGAGAGAAGCTTGTAATGCAACTTATCCACAGCTCTATTAGTGGCTGTGGTCATCTTAGGAGATGAGCAGTGGTTCCCAGGGCGGTGATGCATGTACACATTCAATTCACACGGAAACCCAGGCCTCAGAAACATGCTACTTTTGTTTTCTCTCTCTCTCTTTTTTTTTTTTTTTTTACTACAAACCCAAATATATTACCATTATTAAACTCCCCGTTAAGAAGCCTCAGTGGATATTTGACTATAAATCACTTTTCCAAAAGAAAAAAAATGGAGCAAAAGTGGCTAGATGAGATTAGAACTGTAATCCTATAAAACATCTAGTGAAACCAAACATTTCATTCTTAATTTTAGCATAAGGAGCCATACTGGTACTGTAGATCCAAGTTTTTAATCTGGATTCCAAGGACTTGCTGAAAGATCTTAAGATGTCCACAAACAGCCAAAATTGTTGGGCAAAGCTATCTTGTGTATTAAAATGTGTATTTTGGGGGGCTTCCCTGGTGGCGCAGTGGTTGGGAGTCCACCTGCCGACGCAGGGGACATGGGTTCGTGCCCCGGTCTGGGAAGATCCCACATACCGCGGAACGGCTGGGCCCGTGAGCCATGGCCACTGAGCCTGCGCGTCCAGAGACTGTGCTCCACAATGGGAGAGGCCACAGCAGTGAGAGGCCTGCGTAACGCAAAAAAAAAAAAAAAAAAAAAAAAAAGTGTACTTTTTTTTGCCAAGCAGCTTTCACCTGATTTTCATATGGGTTCAGGATCCAAAACGGTGACAACTACCGCACTACCTAAGGGGCACATAAAATGCTACTTAAATGCCTACTCGAACTCACTGGGAAGGGAAGATGCAAGTCTCAAATTCAAGCCTCAAGCATACTGCAACACAGCTGGAATAACAAAAAAAGGCACATGAAAAAACAATACTACAAAAAGCAGAGCAACAATAAGCAAGCTGACAACCTCATGTTGAAGCAGCCATGGAAGGCCTTGAAGTAAACAGGCAGTGTTGGTATTTGAACTAGACCTTGAAGGATACTGAAGGAGGCCATGTGAAGTTCGACAAAATAGCCTGGACTTTTAAGAAAACAGAAAAACACAAAACATATTTTAGGTATGAGGAAGGGACCCATCTGGCTGAATTAAACGGCCTGGAGGGAAGAGGACAGAGGTGACCAAGTAAGACTGGCAGGGACAATAACCAGAGGCAGATACACAAGGCTGTGAGTGATGGGCAAAGAGGCAATTACCGGAGTGGGAAGTCAAAATCAGAAAAAAAATGGGCATACCTAGGAGACCCAAAGACCCATGCCCCTAAAGGAATTCTGCATTCACCACCTTAAAGGTGTTCCCTTCCAGGGTGAGCATTCCAAGACTGTTTAAAATGTGGGCTAGTGGTCTTGACCATGGAGTGGGGGTGTCCCAGGGGCCACTGTGGACAAGCCAACAGTGAGCACTGAGAATATAAGAACTTTTATTTTAACCCCTTCATTTAAAATTTCCATGTATTATACATGTATACAACATACCAGTAAAGTAACATATTTATAGAACTTATAAATTATAAGTAAACAAGTCTGGGGATATGTTTTTAAACTTTTTACTGACAGGCTGCACAAAATACTGCAGATATACTCTGGTTTCTCTTCAAAACGCATAAATCTTTCGCCTTTTACAAAATACTGCAGACTAATAAGCTAGTTAGATCAGTAATGACATTAATATCAAACCCAGTCCAGTGAATTCCCTGGCAGTCCAGTGGTTAGGGTTCCACACTTTCACTGCTGTGGGCATGGGTTCAATCCCTGATTGGGGAACTAAGATTCTGTAAGCTGTGCGGCACAGCCAAAACAAAACAAAACAAAACAAAAGAACCCAGTCTAGTACCACATGTATTTCAGCGGTTTAACAAACTGCATGAGTTGGACACACAAGTTCAAATGTAACTACATTCTCAAAGACAACTGATTCCGCTTTATCAAGTGAATAATGATTATCTAATGAGTATCTATTGGAAATACGTGCACTACCCTTCCAGCGTGCACAGCAACATACACCTACCACACTTAATAGCATTTTTTCCCTATTCGGCAGATGAAAAAATCGATTCAACGCACAGAATTCTTCTAGCTTATTTTTTCCTTATACCCAAAATAAGCTTCACACTACCCTTTTCTCACGAACATATTCTGTGGTCAAAGATGACTAAGTAGCAAATACTACTACTAGAAAAACTTAAAAAAATGTGTTTGTTATACCTAGTATGAAAACATGCTGGGAAGGGGGTAAACAATGTTCTCATGGTTATGATTGTATGTTGCTTCAAAGCAGACAAACAATTAAAAACTTAGGGGTTTCCCTGGTGGCGCAGTGGTTGAGAGTCCGCCTGCCGATGCAGGGGACACGGGTTCGTGCCCCGGTCTGGGAGGATCCCACATGCCGCGGAGCAGCTGGGCCCGTGAGCCGTGGCCGCTGAGCCTGCGCGTCCGGAGCCTGTGCTCTGCAACGGGAGAGGCCACAACAGTGAGAGGCCCGCGTACCACAAAAAAAAAAAAAAAAAACTTAGTAGTTACTAAAAATAGAAATGCAAAATAATGAAATACCGACTTGTGTGAAATCACAGGTTAAAACTTTTTGTCAACGTTTCTTGGAGTTTCACAAAAAGTGCTATGGTGACTGGGTGATCTATAAACTGAGCAGTTCTGTAATCATGGTGGTTTTTCAAACAATTTGAGAGACCATTTTTTCTTTAACCAAGTGAATGGTAATATATCAATCTCTTAACGGATGTTAAAATTTTGGTAATCTTTTTTCATTTTTCTGATCAAACGATGCCTCAGAAAAAAATTAGAAAATCTCTCCCACACCTGAGGGCCCACGCCTACACCCATCCCCCCCCACACACAAACACAGACTCTACTTCAAACATCAAGCCATATTCATGGAACAATCCTATGGCACACTTCTCACTACAGAACTCATCAATCCCATTAGCAAACACTATGTTGAAGCTATAAATGCCTAATCTTGTCCAATAAGCCAACTTCGCAAAACAGCCCTCTAAAGTTTAATTAAAAACCATTACACCGGGGCTTCCCTGTGGCACAGTGGTTGAGAGTCCGCCTGCCGATGCAGGGGACACGGGTTTGTGCCCCGGTCCGGGAAGACCCGCATGCCGCAGAGCAGCTGGGCCCGTGAGCCATGGCCGCTGAGCCTGCACGTCCGGAGCCTGTGATCTGCAGCGGGAGAGGCCGCAACAGTGAGGCCCACGTGCCACAAAAAAAAGAAAAAAAAAAAAAAAAAACAAGAAACCATTACACCAAATATTCCACATTAAAAGTACTAGTCCTGAGAATTTCAATTTTTAGGAACCTGAAGCAACAGTAAGCATCATGGATAGGAAAGGGGTGGCGGGGGGCACGGGACATGACTGAGTCAATCAAACCTTAATGAGTCCAGTCAGTTTCTTAGTTTAATCCACTTCTAGAGACCACAGAAGTTTAATAATAGAAAAGCTGAAGACTTAGATCTAGCAAAACTCAAAATGGTTCCAGGAGCCAGTAACTGAATATATCTTTAGTGTAACTACCACACAACATGATTTATTTAAATATTTGCTAAAGGAACAGATTTTCCTTTCTGTGTTTCTTAATAAACACTATTTGGAGGAACATCTGAAGCCCTCTGGACAGACTCTCCTTAACTGACACACAAGGTGCTGGGTTCCGAAGCCTGGCGGGGACTCATGCCTCTGGAGCAATGAGTCCCCTCTGGTGAGAGGAGCCCTACTTTAGGGCCTGCCCAGTCTAACCCTTTTTACAGAGCAGAAAACCAGGGCCAGGCAACTTGTTAATGACTCACTCAGCCACTAACTGAAGTCCCTAAATAAGTGACCTTAACCTACTCTATCTTACACCAAGGTAGATCCCAGAGATCAGTGGGACATTCTGGCCTCAGCCCAGCCCTCTGGAGATGGCAGAACAAAGGGGAGGGGAGGGAGGCTCTCTGACCCAACACGAGCCTCCCTGGCCTCACCCGACCTTATCACATCCTGTCCTTACATAAAATGCTGATATTTTGTTCCTCATGGGTTTTTTGGGTTTAATTTTGAATTTTAAAAATACTGTTTACCTTGAGTGCTAAACTTTTTGACATCTCCCTTAAACTCTGTGCCAGAGGTAAAGGCCTCACTCACCTCACCCTAGGCCAGGCCCTAGACAGAAATCTGCAACTAGCCCAGCTGTGGAAGGGGTCAGGAGGGTGCTGCTTAAGGAGTGAAGAATCTGCCCCACTTGCCAATAAAAAACAAAGGCTAATCTTGCACCTCGGAATCTAGCTTCAAAACACAGGGAGCTTTATCTCTTAACTCCTACTTGTAAAGGACAGGCCTGGCTAATGAAATCAAGTGGGGGACCACTCCAACCTTGAAGATAGCTACCTTCTTTGTATTACAAGGTGGAGCTTAACTCTAAGTTCCTATACTCCAGCTGGTCAGTTCCATTCTGAGATACTGACTTAAAAAAAAAAATCTCAAAATGAGAAACTGCAGACTGAAAACCCAATGGTTTAAAAACAGGAAGGGGGCTTCCCTGGTGGCGCAGTGGTTGGAAGTCTGCCTGCCAATGCAGGGGACACGGGTTCGTGCCCCGGTCCGGGAGGATCCCACATGCAGCGGAGCGGCTGGGCCTGTGAGCCATGACCGCTGGGCCTGCGTGTCCAGAGCCTGTGCTCCACAGCGGGAGAGGCCACAGCGGTGAGAGGCCCGCGTACAGCCAAAAAAAAAAAAAAAAAAACCAGGAAGAAAGGTAAAACGTACAAATAGTAAGAGTCACATCTAAGGAATTAACCCACAGGTGAATCCCTAACAGTTCCACCTTAACACTTTTAAAACACTACTAAAGAACAATTTCTTTCTAAAGAGAAACTTTAAAGCACACATCAAAACTGTGAAAGCAGTTTCACTCCAAAATTTATATGGTCTGAGACACTGCTTGCTGAATTGTCACACAGAGTTTGGAAATGTTCAGCTCTCGTCTGTTTTTTTTTCCTCTTTCTCCTCTCCTTCCCCACCCCACAATCAGGACTGCAGAATACTTTCCTTTCAGAGCTAGTCCTTTCACTTATTTTTCAATTCTTCCACCACCCTGGAGAGCCCTAAGCAGTCACTGCCTGCCTTCAGAAGAACACAGGCACAGAGAGGCAAAGTAAATGATCAAACTCACTGCAACACTGGGGCTCAACCAGAGCCCCGATAACACGTTTCAAATTTTCTTTGGTTCTTCGACCCATTTTAAAACCTGCGGACAGTGAGGCTCAGTTGGTTACAACTTTCTACCTACCCACAGCTGTGGTCCCCACAGACCAGTCAGTACTGCTGATTTTCCTAATTTTTAGAACATGAGCTCACCCCAAGGTGTCTCATAAATGATGAAGTTGATCAAAACAGACAAACACTGAGAACAGGCACGCAGTGGGGTAGACTTGGGTTGCTAAGCACAGGCCCGAGGGTGATTCCACCACTGGCCTCATGCTCCGGTGGCAGTGGGGGAGGAGGGAGACAGGGAAGAAGCGCTGAACTGGGAACCAGGTGAGCCAAACTAAAGCTTCAATAGATGCTTGGCCCTGACAAGTCCCAGACTCTGAGCGTGCACCCAAAGTTGCAGGCAGAGCAAAACACCTACCCAATCTAACACCTACCACCCAATCTACTTCACAGGACGAGGCAAATCGCTTTTGAAAACTAAGTGCTATACAAATTCACGCCACCAATGACAACTTATGGCACAGCTTCATCAGTGTGCTGAAAAGGTATACAAGTGGGATAAATCAGGCTTATATAAGTACTTACAGTGCATCTTATTCCCCAAAATATCAAAGGAGGTAATACCACTTCACATGACAGAAAAAAAAAAAAAAAAACTTTAAATATCACACTGCCAAACACACTAGGCACAGCCCTCAAACACAATTAGACTCACGTTAACCTGCTACTTTTTCATGTACCCTAACACTGGTGGTATCAAAATTGCTCCATCTTTCATGAAAAGTCTCTACCTCCTCTCTGTATAGAGATATCTAGAGTTTACACGACCTACCTGAAAAGAGGACAGGCAGGAATCTATAAAAGGCTCAAAGGAAAATTTTTTGTCTTTATGCTACAATTAAAGATTTAAATATCCATGACCCTCCTGATTTCGTTGACTTTTCGGTAACCAGCCACAAATAGAAGCAGAGAAAGTGAGGGGAAGGCTTATCAGGAAGTGTTGACACAACATAAACACAGACTTCGGGCACCAAACCAAGTAAGGAAACCACAATTATACCATTCTTGATTTGGACGCACTTCCACTTTAAAACTTCCACACGGAAAAGTCAGTGGTGAGATTTGACACTGAAACCTCTCAAACTCACTCCTCCAACAAAGCCGCTGAAAGGTGGGGAGGAGAGCGGTCATCACACTGGAGACAAATCTTAACAACGTTAAAGCTCTCTCCGCGGAAAGTTTCCTCATCACTGCATTTTTTTTCAGTAACAAAGATGTTGTCAGAAATGACAATTTTTTCTGTCCCCTGATGATGCCTTGCTAGCATTTGGTTATAAGCCATAAAGCAGGACTAATTTCAGCCTGTCAGGAGTCTCGCTAATGCCCAGTTTCCCCCTAGAGAGAATTCCTGTCAAATCTAATGAGAGCTCCAAAGGCCCTCTCTACAATATAATGAGCACTTAGGCCATGCTGGTGATCAGGCGGCAAAAAGCATCAATTTGAGCCTGGCTACACCCTGGGGGCCAGACGTCACCAGTTTTAATAAGAATTATGATTACTAGCTGCACCAAATGCCTCCTCAGAACTTATTATTAATGTGTGACATTCAGAAGCATGTTTTTCAAATGTAAGGCCACTTTAAACTGAATTACAGCACTGTTTTGCATACCACTCTAGTTAAGGGTCTGTCAGCATTTACAATATAAACTAAATTTCAGGGGGCTTAATATCCTACTACGAAGAACACAGCGTCTCTCAGCTTTTCACAACTTTCAAATTACTAAGCATACTATTAATGCACACTGGCTCATGGACAGACAATATATACCCACAAATGCCCGATGGAATACAGAAACTCATTAGAAAACTATTTTCACACCATGGGGTTCCTGACCCTCCTCGCCCCTTCTTCCTTCTTCCTATGCGATAAAGAAGAGGTCACTCCACCAAGCAACCTACAGGAACCCAGAAGAATTTCACACCTCCTGTAGCTCCCCCAATAAATCCAGCACCAGCACACATCACATAGAGGTGGCATTCCCTTGTATGGAGTCCGTGAGGTTATCATATCCTTTGAGTTCATGAGTTTAAGAGAAAGCTCAATCTCCTCTTACCCTTCCAGAATATTTGTTGGGGAAAAAAATGTGCCTATAGGGTAACTTAAAAAAAAAATAGTGGCAGGTTAGAACTCCTTGACCAAGTCTATTTGCATAATTAATTTAAATCACCATATATCTTCTAGCTTAATTACTATCAACAAGTTACAATTGCCTCAATCAGGCACTAGCCATTTAAGCACACAGAAACAAAGGCACAAACCCAACATAAACTAGGCTACCAACTTTGCAAATCAGAATAAAATCAGCACTTTTAAAGGTCCAATTACATTGTTAATGAAAGGCCCTGAACTTAACTATCTCCTTCCAAACACATAACTGAGAACAGATCTAAGGTACGTGACAATAATTAACATTATGAAATCTATGATGAATTAAAAATCAAAGAGCGCAGAGTTACAAAAGCAGAATTCAACTTTGAAACACACTTGCTTAATGAAAGTCTTTGAATATAAGGAAGATCTGAAGGCTGAACTAATCAATTTCTCCACCATGCCCCAGCCGGTCAGCCATGCTCTTTAATTTAATGAAACAAGGGTTTGAGATGAAATAGCACATATACATCAAGTAAGAATTGTATTGTTGCACTTTGAAATGTGTCCAACTGTGCAACTTCATCTGATGATAATTTTTTAAGAGGCAATCGATTTCTAAAAGACTTATTGTACCAGAGTCTTGATGAAAAAGTGAATGTCAGCATATCTCCAAAATACTTACACCCTGCCATTAATGCTTTCTTTGGCAGACAATGACTACTCAATCGAGGGTCCTTTGGGCTGAGCAATCATTTAGCTTTTCTTCTCTTATGAGATCCTTAGTGCCTTGTTCCAGCTCAATACTCTTTTTATACACCATTATAGCAGCCATAAGTGTGAATTTTATGAGAACTTGCAAACTCATAGACATAGCTCGAGCTTTCCAGTCACTAATCTTTTCATGCTTTTAAAACCACTAGGACTGAAGCAACGCCCAACATATGCTGTGGTCATAAAAGGATGCTTTTTTCACCTCCAAACCTGCATCAACTGAGACAGTTTTCAAAAAGATGTTTGCTAATAAGCCACTGATCCTGAGTGTTGCTTTATGTAGCCCCAAAGCATAGGGAGAACTCCACAGTTAGTCATATACCTTGTTTAACCTGAATAAAGACACTCCCAAATACCCTTCTTTCCCACAGAGATTCACACTTATTTCCAAATCAGCATAAAAACATTAGCTATTATGAACTTCAGAACTCTACAGGATACACAGATCTTTCAAGAGGAAAATAAATGTATCCAGGCAGAAAAGTCAAGTCAGAGCCTCAATTCCTACCTGCCTATAAACAGGCTAGTTTACACTTCCAAAGTACCTCTCACCTAGTAACTTAAACATTCTATAATTGTCAAGAAGCAGCCCCTGCTGCAGAATACTGCCACCAATTTGCAGGAAGGGAAACCAAGGCTGAAAAATGGCATACAAGTCCCCCCCACTCCTGAGTACAAAGCCAGTATAATAAAATCATGACTTACTTCTCATCTCAACTTGAGATTTTGCTAAAGCTTACCTGTTTATGCATTTCTATATTTAATCCATATGACATTTCATAATACTGTAAAAAGAAAAAAGAACCAAGCATTTCATTAACTCACGTTTTGTAATGCCGAGAACCCATATTTGTTAATATTACATGAAAAAGAAAAAAGACTAATCTTTGATACCTACCATCACATAGTGCCTCTGCATTTCTGTCTTTTCACTTGCCAGTTTCTCACATTCCAATTTAAGGCTAAGAAAACAAAACAGGCAACTTAATGTAAACATTATGTCACTTGGTTTAACATCTGCCTCACATATTTGCACTTCAAGTAAAAACACAGACCAATTTGGAAAAACCATAAACTATCTAGGTAAACACCCAAAAGCTTTGTCCTTGCATTTAATAGGGAAAAAAGGAATAAGGTGAACAGTACAAGGTATCCACTCAACTATTCTTTTTCTTCTTGGTGCAGACCTGGTCTCATGCCAAGAGTGAAAAAAATCTGTCAAAACCTCTCATCTACTCAGAAGACTGATTTCTCCTCATGGTCATCTGTTCACTTGTACTTGCTTCCCTGCATCAGAGTTTGCTTCCCTGGACTTCACCAAAACCTGGCCTTTGCACAACCTTCAGTCTCAGGAATAGGACATCTCTGCCAACTCAAGTAGTCTCTAGGTTTGAAAACTGTACCTGTAAAGTTACTTCTACAATTGTTGGTCCCTTTTAAAACCTTTGTTTTTTAATTCCCTGCCAAAATATGTTACATAGCTTCTGCAATTAAGTAGGTTGAAGACTTCCCTGCTTGGTAAACACAGTGTAGGCAGGTATGCTTCAAGCTCTAGAGATTATTATCTTCAAGTAGACAAAAAGCCAATAATTACAAAGCCTCTGCAAAATAAGAAAACTCACACCCAAGCATCTGTGTGTTCTTCAAGTGTGACAAAAATAAAAACTGTCATTACAGTTATTTCTTCGCTCTAATCAGCTAAAATTTAATAGAAACAGGGGAAGAAACTAACATTTCTAGAAAGTCCACTATGGACAGGGTGCTTTACAAATAGTTTACATTTATAAATTTTCTGAAGCAGCTCTCATTAGACGAAGACGCTAAAACTGAGATGGCTATAAATGTGACTCCAAGCCCCGTCCTACCCAAACCAATCCAGAATGAAGCCAAAGCAGGTGGGCTTCCCCCTACACGCATCCACACACACCCCCCTCACCACCGCTAATGATGAGCACAGCTGAAAGCATCTACCCTTCCATAATGGACTTTGCCTCAAAGAACTCAATTCTAGTATGGCCAACAGTGATTTCAACACCCACTTTGCCTCCCTGAACCTGTACTCCTGAGCTGGGGCATCGACTGAACCAAGGTTTCAGCTCAGCCTGTTGCAAAATAAATAAATGAAGTGCAAATATTGACAGTTCTCATGCAACTCCTAAATACACGAAAAAAGGCTCCTTGGAACAGCAGCAAACGGGCAAAAGGGAAACAATAGGAGGAGGTGGAGACAAGAGAAGAGGCGGCCCGGGAAGAGCCGGGAAAGGGGGTAACGTGAATGACAGGTCTTAACTGCGACTCCACACGCCACCGCCTGGACGCAAGTACTAAGTACAGCCGCCGCCGCCACCAGGGGCACGGAGCTGCCGGGACGACCACTCAACGGGCGCGGCCGGACACGCACCTGTGATACTGCGCCTGCAGGAACTGAAATTCCTCTTTAATCCGGTCCAGGGACTCCGGGATAGTGAACTTGAAGGGCTGGCCTGCAGCCTGGTGCGGCGTCTAGGAACGACCAGCGAGGGGGACCGAGGGACGGATATGAGGGCGGTTGGATAGAGAAGTCAGTCAGAGAACGAAAGAGTGGGTGAGACATAAACAAAAAATAAAGTTAGAAGTGGCGGAAAACGGAGCCCCAAACTCGAGTTTGCGCTTCACTTTGGGGAGAGGGAAGGTAGACCCTCCCAGATCCGAAGCTTTTAAAGAGGCTTGGAGCCTCTTTCAGCCTCCATGGCGGGTCGCGGTAAGCGCGCCCGGGTCACCTGGCTGAAGGGACAGGGGCTCCCCGGCGGCGGCCGGGGAGAACCTAGCCAGACTGTCGTCGACACCGCCGCCCTCTCCCTCACCGGGGCGATAATGACCCCGGGCACCAGAGGAGAAAACCCCCTTACGCTCCTCGTTTCCAGTGTCGCCGGGGCCACCTCCAGGCGCGCCGGAACGGTGGCCGCATTGACATGTAAATAGGCGAAACGAGAAACAAAGGGGGGGAGCCCTACCCGCCTCGGGGAAGGGAGAGGATGTGGCCGCAGGAGAAACCCCAGTCTCCCCGAGCGCCCCGCCCGCCCAGCCTAGACGTCAAGTAGGAGGGAGCCCAGAGCAAAGGGGGGAAATTGAGAGTTTCAGTCCACTCCTCACCACAGGAGGGGACGGCCCGGGACCTCCCAAGCCTAGCACCCCTGGAGGCCAAGGTCTCCGCCAGAATGCAGCAGCCACCCACACCTCCTCACCCACAGCAATAGCGCCCACCACCCCCCACTACCCTGCTCCCTACTCAGCCACCAGACCGCGCCTCACCGGGTGCCGGCTCTGCGGGAACATCGCTCTGGCGGCGACCGTGACTCTGTTCCCAGGCAACTCAATTCTCCGCCCAATTTCCAACTTTAATCTCGCCGAGGAAAATTAAGCCGGGAAGCCAGGCAGAAGCGGGTAGCGCGCTGGCCACGCACGCAGGCGCGCTCGGCGGGGCGCACAGGCCACTCGGCGCCGGGCCGCTCCTGCTCCCGCCGGTGCGGGCTCCTACGCTCAGGGCCACATCACGGGGCAACCCAGGCCCGGCTGCACCAAAAACCTGCGGAGCGCCGCCGGCACTCGGGAAGAGGGCGCAGGGGCTACGCTCCAATCCGCGGGCCTCGGCCGCCCGTGCTGGGAGGTGGGGTCGCGGTGGCTCCCGCCGCGCTCCCCTCGGCGATCCGCGTGCGCCGCACCCGTCCCGGGCAAACAAATCCAGGCGGGCTGCTCTCCTTTGCTATTCTCCGGTACCGCCTCTTTTCCGGGTTTTCCCCGCGGCGCCGGCCGCCGGCGAGGTGCAGGTGGCGCGGCGCTCCGGGCTAACCCCACACAAACAAACCTGACGGTGTACAGGGCTGAACCCCGCGGGTCCGGGAAGCGCCCACAAACAGGCACCCGCGGGCTTCCTGGAGGTGGCGGGGTGCGAGGTCCCGGCCGCAGCAGAGGCTCCGCGCCCGGCGCCCCGCAGCCTTAACCCGAGCCGAGGAGCGCGGGATGACGATGAGGCGGAGAAAGTGAGGAGGGCGCGCCGGGAGGCGGCTTGGCACGCCCAGTGCGGCCGGCTGTCGGTGTTCTGCGCGGTTGCACAAACCCTCCTGGCCCGACGGGGCTACTCCGCGGAGGGCAGTCCCGCAGCCGCTCGCAGCTCCTCGAGCCCTGGGCGCATCTGGGCGCCGCGGCCCGCGTACACTCGTCCTGCACTGCCGGCGCGACCGCTCCGGACCTTTCCTCCGAGCCTCTCTGTCGACCCCCTTTCTTTCCTTCTCTTCGTCAGCCTCTCCGCAAAGGGCGCTCCAGCCCGCTGCAAAGTTCTCTCACGACCCGGGGAACGAAATCCAAGGAATGGTGGGGAAAAGCCCAAGAGTGCTCTCCCAGCTCGGCCTCCCTCCCCGGCGGGCAAACTCCGCGGGCGAGTCCGGAGTATTCGCGGCGGGGGTTAAGTCGCCGAGGGCCACCGGAGGTCCGCGTCGGTGGCGCGGGTCCCGCCCGGCCGTGCGAGGGTGGGGGTGGCGCAGTCGGCTGCGTCGGGGACGCGGGGCACAGGGTACCCGCCGCCGCCGCTGCTGCTGCTCCTGCAGCCGCCGCTCCCGTCGCCGCCGCCGCCCGCGCCTCTCGCGCCGGTTACATTAACACGCGGTTTCACACTCCGGAGCTAACCAGCGCCGGCCCCGCCCAGCCCCGCGCGGGCGGGGGCCGCGAGCGCTGAGCCGGCGGGGGACGTGGGCCCGCTCGGGTGGAGGGGGGAGCGGGAAGGCCCGCGTCAGCCAATCGCGTGCGCCACGCCCAACGTGGGGTGCTGACGCAACGCCTCCTCAGAGCCTATGGCAGCGCGGCACCGAACGGACTGTCTCCCCCTCCCCCCCTCCTCTTCCACCCCGCTCGCTTCCATCTCCGCCATCTCCCCCGTCTCCCCTCCCATCCACCCCCACCCCTCCTCCGCCAGCCGCGTCCTCCCGGGCTCGGTGAGGAACTGTTCCTGGAGGAGCCGCGGGACACTGAAACCAGCCAATGGAAAGCGGCGAGACGCGGAGATTGGCACTGTAGATGGGAAGGTCGGTGGGAAGGAGAGCGGCGGGGCTGGGCTGTCAATCAAAGTAACGTGGGGCAGCTGAGGGAGCGCGCGGGAGTGCGCGAGCGGGAGGGACGCGCGAGTGTGCAGCCGCTGAACCTGGGGGCTCAAGTGTGCAAAAATCCTGCCACTTGTTCACTTTCCCTTTAACGAAAATCCTCAGATCTCAGTGAAAGTAACTCAGAGACTAACCGCGTAGTTTCTAATGAGGGAGAGTGGGTGCTTTTTGCTAGTTCGAGCCAAACGCGTCTTTCGAAGCTGGCCCCTTGTTTGATGCTACTCTTGAAAGTAAGGTCACATTCAAAAATTTCTCTGAGGATTGTTTTTCCTTGAGCTGTCTTTTCGCGGACTCACGAGGAGTGGACTGTGCACTTCGTCGAAAATGCATAAATGGGCAGCTCATTGGCTGGCGTACGTACACCAGCGGCTTAAGACTAGGCTTCTGATGCCCACGCCCACTTTTGCACCCAAGGTGGTAGGAATTGGTTTTCATTGGAGTATTTCAAACCACTTTGAAAAAAGATTGGCCTGACTTGGTTTGGCGGGAAGGATACCCGCGGTGCTGCCAGGGTAAGGCACACGCGTCCCAGTCATAGATGCGTTGTTTTGCCCGCGGCGCGAAATCTCGGATCCTTCTCTTGATAGTCCTGATTTCGTTGTGTTGGGAAGTAGAGGGCTGCTGAGAGTTTTAGGGGCCTCTCAGCAACTTGACCACGAGTCTGTTTCCAATTACTGGAAACAAAGGGAGACAATGGGATAAACAGCCTTGAGACCTGAAAAACCTGTCCTGCCCACCCCATCCCCGTAGTTCGGGTAGTACCACCCCCCCACACCCCGCCCCGGCAGAAATGTGTAAGGAGCTAACTGGGAAGCGTTGGGTAAAGGACGTGGAAAAAATTCTTATGAGGTGGAACTTGACTTTTAAAGGATTTTGAGATTTTAAATAAACAGGGCATACTGCGTCAATCTCCAGTTTTTGTCTGTTTTTCTAAGTACATCCCACAGAAAACCTTCAATATTGCCGCATTTATACTTGAGTTTAAAGAGCAGTTCAGTTGAGCTATTTCCACATGATTGGTACGTGAATAATGCTGTTTTAGCCAAATGGTGGTGAATTCTTCCATGATAAAGACACATCTTTGACAAGCATTCATCTTAGGTTGGAACATATTTAAGTTTTTGGTGTTAATGGCCTCCGTGTTACCATTATTTTACTTTCAACAGTTATGGAAACGCATTTATTTAAACAGAAATACAATTTATTCGAAGATTTGCTTTTACAGAGATCTTTTCCTTGAAATATTAAAGAATCATTTTAGATAATACATTGCACTGGTGGAGTTCTTAAATATGTATGGTATTGATTTGTCTATAATGGATCAATCCCAAATATCAATATAAATGAAAAATTAAAGGAGTGATTTTAGCCAGTCTGTACAACACCATAGTAATTCTCAAACAAGTTCAGCATTGTGGCTCATTAAGTGGGGTAAGGGAGGGATTCTATTATTCATTTTGCTGACATGAGAAATGAATAGGAAGGAAGCACTGCCCCTTTTCTCTGTTAAACTTGGTGATGGCAAGAGCAGGCTTGCTCCACATACAGAACTTTCTGAATCATACTGGCATGGGCAACTAAGCTTTGCCCGTTGGCAACCTGTGTGCCTTGAAATCATGTAGTGAATGGGCCACCTATACCAGTCTGTGGTTGGCTCATCCCATAATCAGCTCCAGGATTGTATAGAAAGTGCTTAGATGCCACAAATATGCCTGTGCATGCTGGGACAACTAGGGCAACTGAGACTTTTCTCTGGCTTACCCAAGCTTTACTTTGATTTACTGGCACACGCTGGTACTTAACTTTAAGTAGAGAAGTTAGAACAGGAACAAAACTGTTGCTACTTCTTTTTCTCTCCCCTCCCCATCCCCTTCAAAATCAGTTCTAACACATTGTTTTTAAATGTTCTCTAATATAACTGTTCACAGCAAACATGTCTACTCACCATATTTCCTAGTTTGCCAAGGGTAAAAATTAGAAATTCTCTTTTAACTAGTGCTTCTTTACCAGTAGAGTTTGAATCACCAGGCCTTCTGATTTCCTTATGATGTAGTATCTGGAGAAAAGAGTACTGATTTGAAAATTGGAAGGCCTTTAATTGTTTGCATGAAGATGGTCGGTTTTTGATGGCTTCTTTCTCTTACATCACATCCTCCTTAAGACAGAAGGCTGGGACCTTTTTCAAGGTCATGTTTTCTATGTGATTGTCATGCTGTAATAATTATACTACAAAACTGTCATCAAACTACATTACAAATGATGCTGTTTAAACAATCAAGTAGCTTTAATCTTATGTTTTAAATAAATAATCTATGCGCAGATTGCCTACAGCCTTTTTAAAGGAAAATAGTCCTACTCATGAAATCTATAATTTTGGTGTGCTGTTTAAAGACTGTTAACCACAATCTTCTTTAACATATTCATATGTTGATGATGTTTTTTACATGAAATAATATTAAGTACCCCTTGTCCATAGGAAATTGTCCCTGAAAAAAGTTCCTTCTTTATCCTCTTCAAAAGAAACAAAAAGATTGCCAGGTTATTTTATCATTGATGCATATATGAGTATATTTCCATTCACTTGTTGCTGAGTTATCAAATTTTCAACTCACCAATAGTATAAGTGATTACAAAAACTAGGTCCTATCTATAGTATAGGTAGTAGACACAATGGGAAAAATTATGAATGCTGATCATAGAAATTATGCATCTTTTAAATCTATTACTGTTTTATTTGAAATAAATAATAATTATGCACTTTTTGTTTGTGTGGTACGCAGGCCTCTCACTGCTGTGGCCTCTCCTGTTGTGGAGTGCAGGCTCTGGACGCGCAGGCTCAGTGGCCATGGCTCACGGGCCCAGCCGCTCCGCGGCATGTGGGATCTTCCCGGACCGGGGCACGAACCCGCGTCCCCTGCATTGGCAGGCGGACTCTCAACCACTGCGCCACCAGGGAAGCCCTATGCACATTTTTTAAAGATCACTTTTGTCATTTTCTCTTCCTTTCAGCTGTTATACATTTCCTCATTTGACTTTTTTTAAAAAAAACTGGAAGTGTTCTTAAACCCAAGAATGTAGTGTCCAGAAGAAATCTTCCGAGCATTGCTTAAAACCTTTTTTCCCTTCACCACTTTACCAAAGAAAATGGCAGGATGGGCATGGTGGGTGGAGGGGAGAAAGCAGAGAAGAAAGAAAAAAAAAAAAGTCAGTAGCAGATCCATGCAGCAGTAAAACCTCAAATAAAATCACATCCAAAGAATCTCTTGCGGTTTCACACAATATGGTAAAATTAGAGATTGCAGGAAACCAACTAAATTAAACTGGGAGCATTTGAAGAGAAATGAGCAGACTTTATGAAAATGACACATTGACTGACCAGTATGCTTTTTTTTATCAACAATTTCTTTGTTAAGACGCAGATCAAAGGAACCTGCATATGTTTTCATTTTGTTCTAACTAGAAAATTACATCCAGATGTTTAATAGTCATTTGGTTGGTTTTTCAGCATTGATTAGATATGTTGGTTCTGTTTGCTTACAAGTGTAGCCGGATCATTAGCTAATGCAAAGAAATGTTTGCTGTGAGTTGCTAATTAGGGCTTTTGGAAACCCTCCATGCTCAAGAACAATTTGTACAGTGGCCAGAGAACTTGTGGGACTTGGGGAAGTTGTTTTCCCTTCTCTGTAAGGGTGGGGAGAAGCAGACAGCCCAGTTCCCTAATCTCTTTTTGCCTAGGGGGATTGTGATGCTATCCCTGAGGACTGGAGTGCAAATAAATTAGGAAGAGACCACACAGGCACTCCCAAACCCAGAGATAACTGTGCTCTTTCTGGAACCACCACCATGCTGTCTTTGGGGGTTGGGGGAGCGAACATCTAAAACGCTGAACATTAACATGTCGAAGATGCTTGGTGCTAATGTTATCAAATACACAGCCTTTTAAAGTATACTTTAGAGACAGATGGGAAAGCCCTTTATGATAAACGAGTGTACTTGAATTCATTACTGTAGTACTTATAATTGAAAATGTCTCCTTTGCAATTTCAGTACTTTTACAAGGTACAAGAGACCAAGCTTTGGAAGGGGGAGGCTGGGGCTCGCCAAAGGAGTGAGGGCGCATAATTCTGGAGACGAGGATGAGACTGGGAGGAAATGCAGTGTTTACTTTCACAGCCCACCCATTTGTTTACCTTGTTGAAGCCCCAAAACTTGTCGGAGATTAGCCGTTCACACGGTGTTCAAATAAACTGAGAATCTGAGGCACCAGGCGGATAAACTTCTTAGCTGGCCAGTCATGTTTTTAAAAACACTTGGCCTGCGGAAGAACACCACCTCAGCCGGGGCGAATTTTGTTTATGTAAGTCTGAACTTCTAGAGAGGTGTAGGTCCAAAATAGCCTGTGTTTAGAAGTCATCCTAGAGGTGCAGATACAAATGTTCCTCTACATCTCACCGCCCCTTCCAGGCCTGCTTACATCTCTTGCCCATGTACAGCACACGCGTTAATTTGTTAATGTGGACTGGTAAAAGTTGGGATAATACACATTTTTTTTTTTTTGTAAATCCTTTCGGTTTAGCATTTAGCTCAACAGAAGCTGAAGGGCATTTGGTAGACAAAAGAACAAGTAGTTAAAGGAAGCACCTTTGACGGCTCCTTCCTACATATTCACATAATGGAGCAAACCCGGGCCACTTAATACCCTCTGCAATGACCCACCTTGCTACAGGCCTTGGACTTGCTAGGAAACCAACCTTAAACAGGGGCACCATTCCTCTGGCCTTAAAAGCCTTTGCTTTTGGCAGTATTATTTAAATAACTTTTCTTCCTGAAGCTATCAATTTCTCTGAGGGGTTAAAGCTGAGTTCAGCTAATCTCTGATGGCTTGGTGCGCCTCACAGTTGAAGGCAGGTGAACTCTGGAGATGAGAAAGGGGCTAGAAAGCAAGTGAATATTCCAGATACCTCCATGGCTTCTAGAATGCTAAGTCTAGACCTAGATGAACAAGTCAAGTGACATAATTACAGAATGTTGGAATATTTCACAAGACAACTGGCCTGAGCTCTTTAAAAAGTCAGCGTTGTGAGAGGGAGAAAAAAAAAATGGAGAAGGACTGTTCCCTATAAACAAAGACAGATGATGAAAATGCAATATCTGAATCGTTATTGGTTCCTGGTTCAAAAAACCCCAGCAACTATAAAAGATGTTCTTGGGCAGTTTTTGTTGTTGTTGTTGTTGTTGTTGTTTTGTTTTGTTTTGCAGTACGCGGGCCTCTCACTGTTGTGGCCTCTCCCTTTGCGGAGCATAGGCTCCAGCCGCTCTGCGGCATGTGGGATCTTCCCAGACCGGGGCACGAACCCGTGCCCCCTGCATCAGCAGGTGGACTCTCAACCACTGCACCACCAGGGAAGCCCTCTTGGGCAGTTTTAATGTGGACTGGATATTAGGTAATACGGAATTATGGCTAATTTTTTTTTAAATGTGAGAATTGTGGTCGTGTCAGAGGATGTTCTGAGAGTATGCATGGTGATACATGCAACATCAAATGATGTTTGCAACTGCAGAAAAAAAGTGTGGAAAAAGAGAAAGCAAATCTGACAAGAAGTCCACAGTTATAGAATTTAGGGATAGAATCTGCAGCTATTCATTTTACTATTCTTTCAACTTTTCTGTATGTTTGAAATTTTTCATGATAAAAAGTGGAAAGCCATTTTAGGTTCATTGTCTACGTCTTTTTCTTCATATGTTAATGGAAATTCCCTTCGTAGTTAAAAGATTGGCTTATGGGCTTTCCTGGTAGCACAGTGGTTAAGAATCCACCTGCCAATGCAGGGGACATGGGTTCAAGCCCTGGTCCGGGAAGATCCCACATGCTGCAGAGCAACTAAGCCCATGCGCCACAGCTGCTGAGCCTGCGCTCTAGAGCCCACGAGCCACAACTACTGAGCGCGCACACCTAGAGCCCCTGCTCCGCAACAAGAGAAGCCACCACAGTGAGAAGCCCGCGCACCACAACGAAGAGTAGCCCCTCACCGCAACTAGAGAAAGCCCACACGCAGCAACAAAGACCCAACTCAGCCAAAAAATAAATAAATAGAAAGATTGGCTTATGATGTTTCTACTTTTAAAGAGTACGAAAAAATTGGCAATCTTTTTCTTTTTTTCCCTGGATCATGTTAAAGCTATTGTACTAACACCCAAAGTATTACCTGCTGTTTTTCTCTGGATCTTTTAATTCTTGTATTATGTATGATATTTTATTTTTGTTTGTTTTTTTCTGCAGTCTCAAATGTCCCTTAGTTATCAATTAACATACAATGGAAATCTTTAAATAAATTAGGACATTACATTAGCAATCCTCTAATGCATCGTTTTGTGGGCCATCAAGCTCTGAGTCACCAGAAAATCTACCATAAAGTAAAAAACTGCTTACATATTAAGAATAAGGTAGTAGCAAATAAATTTTATTTCAGTTTCTTAATTCCCATTATAAATAGTTGCTCTCCCGACCTTTTCATCACTTGAACCCAGAAATGAAATTTATAAATTGTTAGTTTGATTTGGAAATTTCCTTAATATTTTGAAATATAATGCTGAAACAGATTATTGCTCTGTGTACTAAGCTTTAAATATTAATCTTGTAAAGAAATGAAAATAGCACTAAATCTTGGATGCTGATATTATGATCATCTAGAATCACAGAGGCACATATTTATGTGTGCAAATAAACAGTTTTCCAAAAAGTTGTGAAAAGTGACAAGGCATAATCTGAGGGTTGACAGTTGGAATGCCCCATCCATCAATTTTTTCTCTTTAATCATGGCTATTTAGCATGATTTTGTTTTTCCTATCACCATTATGTTGACTGAAAGGAAACATTCTGTGACAATGGTAAGCAGATTCCAGTCTGTGTGTGAACAGATTAAATTCACAACTTCCAGTGAAAAACTTGAGTGCATTAAAGGGAGGCAAATATGAAAATATAGGAAAACCAGTACTTTTTACACAGAGTCCAATATATCTAGCCACCATCCACATAAGCAATGCTTATGTAAAATGAAAAAGATAAAAATAACTTTCACCATGAAAGAAAAAGCCCCATGGGGACAGAGTTACCATTCTGGTTTCCCCCATTGGCAGTCTCCACACTTCAGAAGAACTGGCAAGCTACAGTTGGCACTTGAAAAAGTGTTACAAAACACTGACAAGTATTAGAGAAATGTTGATTAATGTAAACAGCCTGCCTCAAGGAATAATACCTTTCTTAAGAAAACTGGTTTCTAATTAGCATTCCTATGGATATGGCTATGTCCAGGTAACTCCAGGAAGTTTTTCAAGAAGTTATTTGCCTTTGCTGTTGAGTGGAGGAATCATCATATTTATATCTTTAATTTCTGAAAGCTTAAAAAAATTGGTAGGTTTAAAAGTCAATGGACCTTCATAATAAAGAACAAATTTTGCCATTTGCAGAAACATGGATGGACTTGGAGGGTATTATGATAAGTGAAATAAGTCACAGAGAAAGACAGATACTGTATGCTATCACTTATACAACAACAAACTATACAACAAACTTATACAACAAACTAGTGAATATAACAAAAAAGAAGCAAACTTGCAGATACAGAGAACAAACTAGTGGTTACTAGTAGGTAGATGGGGTGGGAGGAGTGGCAGGTATAAACCATTGGGTATAAGATAGGCTCAAGGACATATTTTACAACACAGGGAATAGCCAATACTTTGTAATAATTGTGAATGGAATATAAGCTTTATAAAATTATATAAAAAATAAGTAGTCAATCAATGGACCTTAAAAAGGAAGGAAGTTCTGACACAAGCTACAACATGGAGGACATTATGCTAGTGAAATAAGCCAGATACAAAAAGACAAATACTTTATGATTCTACTTATATGAGGTACCTAGAGTAGGCAAATTCATAGTCAGAAAAGAGAACTGAGGTTGTCAGGGGCTGGGGAGAGGAAAAGGTGGGGAGTTATTGCTTAACAGGTGCAGAGTTTTAGTTTTGCAAGATGGATAGAGTTCTGTGGATGGATGGTGGTGATGGCACCACAACAGTGTGAATGTACTTAATGACACTGAACTGTGCATTTCAAAATGGTTAAGATGATAAATTTTATGTGTATGTTACCAATTATTTTTTAAAGTCAGTAGGATTCCTTTTTTTGGTTATGTACCAGTTTTACAGTGGATTCTTATCCTATTCATTTCCTGAAGTTCTGCATACCATTGTTTGTTTATTTACGTGTCAGGCATTGTTCTAAGTGCTTTATTGTTTGTATTACCTCATTTGACCCTCAAGGCATTTCTATTACCATCCCTATTTTACTGACCAGAAGCCTGAGGCCCAGAGTCACTTGTAGGAGAGCTGGGTTTTGAACCCTGGTGTTCCGGAGAACTCACTCTCAGCCACTGGCCACAGTGAGTACTAGTTACCCTTCAGAGTGCCATTTCTTATTCTCTCCTCAAATCCCTCATTGATCTATTGATAGAAAAACACATATGTATTTTGCTCGCAAGCTTGGTAGGCTTTCTTAGTACTTTGGAGGTGAGGTTGATAATTTAAGAATTTATATTCCTGCAAACAGAGCTCCCTCGGGGCTCTAGAACTGTGTCTGCCAGCAGAGAAATGCAGCCACCTTCAGTTGTGTGCTTTCTGGCAGCACCTGATCCATACACCAAATTACAGTTCAGCAAGAAAAGATGGGCTCAGTCGCCAGCTGAAGCAGAGGAATGCTAGAGACAGCAAATCTTAATTTCAACTAGGACAGCAAAGCAACTGTCCTGATTCACAACGTTGCAAATATTACAATTTTAAAAAATAAAAAAAGCAGGGGGATATATAGAGTTCTGTGATTCATGATGCTTTGGGATGTCCCGGTGTAGTCTGGGTCCTGATAATATGTTTGGAAACATTTGACCTGTTGAATGTAAATGGATTGTTTCTATCCTCCAAAACCCTGTTAAAATCAATGGATTTTGAGTATCTTTGGCCATGAACCATATTAAGAAATACATTTAAAAAATCTCAGTTCAGTTCTCTCTCTTTCACATACACAGGGGTCATATACACAGGTAGCAACACAATTTTAAAACACTACTTTAAATTATGTTATTGTACTAGTCAGGGTTCTCCAGAGGAACAGAACCAATAGGAGAGAAAGAGAAGAGATTTATTAAAGGAATTGACCCATGCAGTTATGGAGGCCGTGAATCTGCCATCTGTAAATCGGAGAACCAGGAAAACCAGTGGCACAATTCAGTTTGAGTCTGAAGACCTGAGAATCAAGGGGCTACTTGTTTAAGTCCCAGAGTCCGAAGGCTAGGGAACCAGGAGCTTGACATCCCAGCTCAAGAAGAGAGGAGAGCTCGCCCTTCCTCCTTTTTTTCTGTTTGGAGGCCCCCAGTGGATTGGACGATGCCCACCTGCATTGGTGATGGTGATCTTGACTTAGTCTACTGAATCAAATGCTTATTTCCAGAAGCGCCCTCACGGACACATGCAGACTGCTTTGTCAACTATCTGAGCATCCCTTAGCCCAGTCAGGTTGACACCTAAAGTGAACCATTACAGCTATAGAGTTTTTCAGTTTGATTATTAACAACTTCAGCTTATGGAAAGTCATTAACCCCAAAACCATATTATGCAAAATGGCGACACAAGTCTACTCAATAACATTAGGACAGATTGTTCCTTCCTTTACACTTTTGGCAATGATAACTCATAATCCCCACCTTAAATGCCACTACAGAGTTCCAGATCAATAGGATTCAAGGCTCTTCAGAGAATTTCCTGCATAATTCTTTTGTCACTCCCTTCTCTGCTGGCCCTTTTCTGCCTCAAGTTTCCATCTCCCCTCTCAGGATCCCCATCCTATCACCCACATCTCATGGCATCCCTCATCCTCCTTCCTGCCCCATCCCACCCCAAGCCTAGAGTGGTTTAACAAAAAGAGTACCAGACTCAGAAACAGAGAGTCCTGAATCGCTATCTGCCTCTTACTGTATGACCTTGAGCAAACTACTCCCCTCTCTGAGTATCAGCTTCCTCATTCAACTAAAAAACCAGGATAACAGCACAGGTCTCTCAAGGTGGTTGCAAGGACTGAAAGAGATAAGCTGAGATAACACAGTATCCTACTTCACTCAGTACTTGATCCTGAGAACCTTGTTCCTTTCCCTCTTTTGCCTGGGGCTTGATGAAGGCCCTACCCTAGGTTACTAGGAGCTGGGGGATTACCACCCCTGCTATTATGCATCCTTGGAAATCAGATAGCAGCACAGATTCTAAAAGTGTGTTCTGTGGAACTCTAGTCCAACCATGGCCCAATACTCTGGGGCCCAAGAAATACGTTACCATGGTGTTTCTTGGAGGCAGGAGCCATGGATCTTGAATGTCTTCCCATTCATAGACTGTTTCATACTCAAGGAAAAACACCCCTGGTACATATATCTTTTTTGGAAGTGAAAATACAATTTGGTGTGGGAGTGCTATGAAAACAAATAATGAACAACGTACAATGGTTATTCTGGGTGGCTAAATGCCCTGAGTTCCCCATTTAGATAATATAATAAGAAAAATGTGGCTAACCAGTGAGAGGTTAATGGAATTATGTCTCAAATAAGCTCTTTTTGAGTGTCACACTATCTCACCCAATGAATGTGAAGCTGTGCGTTGGAAAAACCTTGAGAAACACATATAGAAATTATAATATCTAATCAGTCAATTAGATATTAACTGAACTCTTGAGGAATGTGATCTGGCCTAGGATTCTTTTTGAACTGGGAACTTCCACTTTGCTTTCACATCATCTATTTTATTAGCGATGGCCAAAGCCTCTCAATCTGTGAATAAGGTTTAGTGAGAATTGATGAGCCCTGGCTAAGTAAGAATCCTAATGGCCGTGGGTTGCTGTTCTGTAATAGAAGTTAAACTCAATTATCTTTAAATTCAACAATTCTGTGTCAACCAAGGGACTCTTTAGGACCTCTTCTATGTGTCTTTCTTCGTTTGAAATCAGGCCTACTTTAGAAAGACAAAAAAATTGAAATACTGGGGCTTCCCTGGTGGCGCAGTGGTTGAGAGTCCGCCTGCCGATGCAGGGGACGCAGGTTCGTGCCCCGGTCTGGGAAGATCCCACATGCCGCGGAGCGGCTGGGCCCGTGAGCCGTGGCCACTGAGCCTGCGCGTCCGGAGCCTGTGCCCCGCAACGGGAGAGGCCACAGCAGTGAGAGGCCCGCGTACTGCAAAAAAAAAAAAAAAAAAAAAAAAAAAAAAATTGAAATACAAAACCTTCATTTATGAGGAGAGTGAAAGGAAAAGAAGGGATTTTTCTTTCTAGATTTGGCTTTTTCCAGTAAGGATGATTAAACCATTGGGTAAACAATCTTGGCTACTCAGATCAGACTTTTAAAAAAAGTCCAAAACCCTCATGATTTATAAAGCGTAGTGTGCTTAGCATTGCTGTGTACAGAGACCCATTCTACCAGCTTTTACATCTCTGTTCCTCCCTCCCCCCACTGCAGCCATTTAAGGGGGAGTTCTATTTGGGAAGATAGAACAAAGCCTATTTTTATGCTGTGAACAGTGCAGAGCTCCCAGTGGTGGAGGAGGGGAGAAGAGGAACAAATAATGAACAAGGAAGAGAAGGTGGTGCTTAGTTCTCCTTAAATTTTACTTAATAAGAATTCCTTCAGTGTCAAATGAGAGGCATATCTAGAATTTACAGTCTGTCAACTCGTATCCAATGTCTTCAAACAAATCCTAGGAAACACAGTTCTCTTTTTCAATAAACATATTCACATAATAATACACTAGCAGACATTAGGACCAGCATGGACTGGAAGGTCCACAGTTACACTGGGCTAGAATTACGAAATTCTTTCTAGGAATGAAGTATTCTCATTTCCATCATTCTTTTGGGTTGAGTATGGAAGACAATATGGTTTGGGGGAAAGGCCAGGGGTGCAGGTGTTGGTTGTGGATGGAAGATGTTAATGAGGGGAACTTTTTATTTCCAGTGCAAAAAGAGCATAAGATGTTCCTCCTGTGAACACTATCATTCACATTCTTGAAAAGTGTTTTGAAAGGATTCTGCATAGTTCTACAATCTCATCAGATACCCAGTAGGAATCTCAAGCTGGATTTAGTTGCACTGAATTTAGCTCAGTGGTCTATACAGTTCTTCCATATGAAAAGGGAATCAGTGGGGAAACAGCCTTTTCAAATATTGGCTTTAGTACTCAGAAAAGTACAGATCCTATACAATGCAACAAGCCTTTAAAGTGAATGGAATTTCTTTGGTAAAGTGGGTTTTTTTCCAGCCACAACAACTCTTTTAGGGGCTAATGCCCTACTCATGAAGCTCCATTTGTAGACCTTTTCACAAGCCGTCTAGATAGTATCATTCACCTGGGCTGTTGGTCCTCAGTAGGTGGACATTTTCTACTTTTTTAATTCATTAAGACTTAGCTGCCCCATGTTTCATTTGGGGGGATTAAATGGAAATTAAATGTTATGAAGCATAATTCATTCCAGGTAACAAGTTATGAACCAATATGTTTATTTGGATGTACCAAAAACATGGTTCTGTCCTGGCTTTGAGAACATCAGGAACTATATAAAAGTTAATTCCTCTTTCAGAGAGCACACAGTATAGCTGGGAAATCAAACTTATACTTTATTTTTAAAAATTTTATTGGAGTATAGTTGATTTACAATGTTGTGTTTAATTTTTGCTGTACGGCAAGGTGACTCAGATTTATATGTATATATATATATATATATATATATATATATATATATATATATATACATTCTTTTCCATTATAGTTTATCAAAGGATATTGAATATAGTTCCCTGTGCTATACAGTAGGACCTTGTTGTTTATCCATCCTATATATAGTAGTTTGCAGCTGTTAATCCCGACCTCCCAGTCCTTCCCTCCTCCTCTCCGCCTCCCCTTTGGCAACCACAAGTCTGTTCTCTGTATCTGTGAGTCTGCTTTTGTTTTGTAGATATGTTCATTTGTGTCGTGTTTTAGAATCCACATATAAGTGTTATCACATGGTATTTGTCTTTCTCCAAAGTTCATTTGTATCTTTTTTTTTAGACTCTGCATATAAGCGATATCATAAGGTATAAGCGATATACAATATTTCTCTTTCTCTGTCTGACTTACTTTACTCAATATGACAATCTCTAGGTCCATCCATGTTGCTGCAAATGGCATTATTTCATTCTTTTTAATGACCAAGTAATATTCCATGTCATATACGCACACACACATATACAGCATCTTCTTTATCCATTCATCTGTCGATGTACATTTAGGTTGTCTCCATGCCTTGGCTATTGTAACTAGTACTGCTATGAACATAAGAGTGCATCTATCTTTTTGAATTATAGTTTTGTCTGGGTATATGCCCAGGAGTGGGATTGCTGGATCTTATGGCAACTCTGTTTTTATATACTTACACTTTAAATGATGAGTACTAACAACAACAAAAAAACTTTAAGACAGTTCATGCTAAGGATCAAATGAGTGTTGCATTCAATGAGCCCTGTAGGAATTAGTGGAGACATGTGCCCGGAAATGGTATCATGAAGTCTTCAATACCTCACTGAGGGACTCAGATTCTTTCAGGTGGCACTGAGCCTTGATGCTATGCTCCTGGTAGGGCACAACAAAATACTGACATATTTCATTCTCTCATACAAATAAAGACTAATTTTACTAGCAGAAAATGGCTCATAGCTATGCAGTTTAAAGTAAAAGCCATGAGTACAGCTTCATGAAAAATCTGACTATCGAGCTAGGCCTGGGCAACTGTCTTTGAGCTTTGCCAATAATATTTGTTTTCTACTCCTTAATTCCTTCCAAATACTCATAGCACCAAAGGTATAAAAAACTTATAGGGTGAAGACTTAAGTTTAAAAGTTCTATCCATTAACTTAATTTGATCTTCAGTTGGTGAAGAACAGACACAGAGAAGGCTGTCATTGTTCGATTTTAGCAATGAATTACTTTGGCCCAGCTCCTGAAACACTCGCATCCCCTGAAGCATAATTTTGGGACCATTTGCAAACTGTAGGAGTGATCAGAGGGGCATCTTCAGGTGCCATGGCAGGTTGAAGGAAGATGCCTTTTGGCACCCTTATAGTCCTCCTTATCATTATCATTTTCTAGCGGTCGTTCCTGAGTTCACTGGTCTAAGTACTTTATATATGAATTCATTTATTCTTCACAACAATTCTAAAGTCAGTACTATTATCACCTCCTGCGCTGGTTAATTTTATGTGTCAACTTGACTAGGTTAAGGGATGCCCAGATAGCTGTTAAAACATTACTTCTGGGTGTGTCTGTGGGAGTGTTTATGGAAGAGGTTAGCATTTGAATCAGTAGACCAAGTAAAGAAGAAGATAGTCTTCACCAACATGCGTGGGCATCATCCACTGGATAGAACAAAGAGAGAGGGCAAAGAGGAAGAGCAGAAGCCAGACATCTTCTGTCCTCCAACATCAGCACTTCTGGTTCTAGAGCCTTAGGACTTGGACTGAATTACACACTGGCTTCCCTGGTTCTCCAGCTTGCAGACTGCAGACTGTGGGGCTTCTCAGCCTCTACAGTCATTTGAGCCAATTCCTATAATAAATCTCTCATCTCTCTTTCTCTGTACATATATATACATCCTATTGGTTCTTTTTCTCTGGAGAACTCTGTTACAACTCCATTTCACATATGGGAATACTGAGGCACAGAGAGTTAATAGCTTTCCCCAAATCTCACAGCTAGTGGGTGGCAGAGCCTCTCTGCAGTCAGCATTCCTTAAGCAGGGTGCCTGCTACCCCTCAGGTAGATTACTGACTACCCCTTTGAGCTAAGGCCTAACTTCTGGGTTTAACTGAAGGAGCTGAACCTAGAGAAGTGCAGTTTGGAGATGGTTGGAGTTCCTGTCACCCAGGAGCATGAGAAAAGCCCTGGAAGAAGAGAGTTCTCTTGAGCTCACGGACAGTAGCGGCAACACAAAAGTGGCACATTTTTGAACAGGCGCAAGATTTGTCAAGATAAACTACATCTGCTCTGATTCTTTCCTGGCATCTTTTTTCTTCACTTCCAATCCTTACGGAAATTGAAGCAGCTTGTAGTAAGACTTGTTCTTTCCCAGGGCCTCTCGGTCTCCTGTGCAGTTAGTTTGAATGGGCAAACGTGCGCTTTACCACAGGGAAGGGAGAATAGACACGGTTGGAAAATGTGCCTGGTAGTGCTTCTAGGAGAGGGGATTTCTCCTCCCTCTCATCACAAATGGTTACTCTGGGAGACTCCCTTTTGCCCTTGTATTTCCACCCCGTTTCTACTCTCTTCTTGGCCTCCTCCCTCACTGTCCTCCATTCCCTCCAAATGACAATCTTGGACACATCTATTGAAGGGTGTTGTTACTGTAAGACACTATGTTCCATCTTTCTCTATTTTGCTTCCTGCCATCCTGAAGCACCAGGCTAGTGTTCCCAGTGCATTCTGAGGATACTTAGACTAACGAGGTAAACAGAGGTAGGGAGCCTTGCTTAGGAGTCCTGGCCTTGGCCCCATCTTTCTCTACACGTGAACCAGAGATGCACTGATTTCGAAGTGCGTAAGTGTGGGAACTAGTTCTTTTTCCCCATTTGGCTGTTGTTCAGGGTGTTTCTGTTCTTCCCTTCAGCAAAGATCCTTGGAGGAGTAGAGAGGGCAGTGACAGGAGCTGTACCTCAGAAACTTTTTCTGAACTTCTGATGTCAGGAGGACAGTGTTAGGTAGTGCTAACTGGCTGGGATAAGAGAGGCAAAGGTATGTAGTCCTGACAGAGCCCACAAATGGACTGGCTGTACCTTTGTAAATATTGAATCAAGAGCCATAAAATATTTCATCTTCTCTAATCCAATCATCCCACTGCTGGAACTGTGTCCGAGGAAAGAGTTCAAAGTAAGACAAGATAATTACAAGTATAGCTGGTGCCCAGATCTTAGTTTCTAAATACTGTTATCCATGGATGGATAACACAGCCCCTTGGAGAAATCACTCATTCAGACAGGGGACTGGGAAACCTCTCACTGTCAGTAAGTAAAATGGTGCTCAGAGGATGAAGAGTTTTGGGTGGAGAGGTAGTGAATTCTGCTTTGGCTTGAGTTTGGGGTAGCTGGGAGATACACAGCTGGAGATGTTCAGTGGGGGATGCATAGATGTGGATGTGTAGGTCTGTGTAGACATATAGGTATACATATAGACATGGTGCAAATGGATAATAGGGCCGAATAGTTCCCTACATCACTTTGCAGAAAAATTCTCTCAGATGCTTGGGAGCATGCATATTTCTGGGACCCACCTCGGGGAGCAGGACAAACTGCATTTTAAGGTATTCTCCAAATCACATTTTGTGCATGTATCAGTCTAAGAAATACTTATTTAAAAGATTGTGAAAATGCAAAGAGCCATTATGAGACTGAGCAGATAGAGAAGTAAGAGGTAGCCCTGGATAATGCAGTACACAGAGCCAAGAAACAGTGTTTTACTGCAGAGCCCTGGACCATGTTGCTGAGAGGGCAAAAGAGTTACTACAAGCATAAATGTAAAAAGAGAAGCCATAAAAGAATAGAAGAACATATCGGTAAAATTTTACCTGATTACAAGTTAGAGAGCTTTGTAAGCATAAAAGCAGAGGAATAAGACAAAGTATTGCCACGTTTGACCACTTGAATGTTAAATCCTTCAGCAGGTGAGAAAAATGAAAAACATTAATATAAGAAATGGGGGGAAAAAAAGAAATGGGGAAATCTTGTAGCATAGATGATCAAGTAAAGTAATATCATTAATATATGACACTTATATAATCCACTCAGGAAACTGACTATCCTAGTAGAAAAATGAGCAAACACATGAACAGGCCATTCCCAAAGGAAATACAGTTGTCAATTATATGAAAAAAATGAATATGAAATGCATATTAAAGCAAAAATGAAATGCCTTTTTTTTCCAGATTCCCCATATAAGTGAGATCATGCAGTATTTGTCTTTGTCTGGCTTATTCCACTTAGTATGATGCTCAAAATGCCATTTTTAAATCCTCAAATTGGCAAATACTGGTACCAAAAAGTGTAGTAATGCTCTGGCCTAGAGAGTCAGGGAAACAAGCAAAGTCCTCCACTGTTAGTAGAATGTATTTGGTGCAATTTTTCTGAAAGGCATTTGGAAGTATATACCAAAAATTTGAAAATATTTCTATCCTTCAAAAGCAATTCTGCTTCTAGGAATTTATCTTTCACAGTTATGTAAAAATATGTTCTTTCCAGTATTACTGGTAATATCAACAAACTGGAAACAACTTGAATGCCCAACAACAGTGATTTGGTTCAATAAATTATGGAAGTCATATAATGCTGTATCTTCAAAAGCCTTTACAAAGCATGCTTTAGTAAAAGGATTCCAAACTTGGGTTCCAGGCAGTAATAGAAGTGAGTGAAGTAGTCTGGATATAAAATGAAGACATGGAGAAAAGAAGAACTATTTCACTTTCCTCTTAGTTCTATCACTTTTTTTAAAAAGAGTGTTAAGTGAAATTATAAACAGCAACTGACAGTCTCAGTTGGAGAACAATAGGGAGCAGTGGGGACTGCAGTAAAGTAGAAAGCACAGCCCTATCTCACAGAATCAGCTGAGCTCCATGTGGTTGAACACGCTGTGAACCAATCAGAAATATTTATTGGCTACCAATTTACAACCTTTGCTTTCACATTTTTTTGGCAAGAAGATGTTTATAATTGTTAAGGGAAAAATAATAGGTTCCACAGTAGTAATTGTCTAATAGTGAATGTAGTATGTCATACTATGATATTGAATTGGATAATACTTGGGTGTATTTGTATGTGTGTATGTGTGTACATCTTAATATATGCACAGAAGAAAGCCTAGAAAGAAATAAGCCAAAATGTGACTTTATGTAGGCCTTTGTGATCACAAGCTGTTTTAATTTTTTCTTTAATATCTTTGCATTTTTAATATTTTCCGTAACAGATGCATACACATTACTTTTAAAAACAACCAAACCCACCAACAAAAGTTTATTTTGAAAACACCTAGGCTCAGTTTTGACGTTCAGGAAGGATTTTCCTGAAAAGCACAGATGGAGTCCTCTCTAGCAGTTGTACTGTCAGCTCTTCACCTGAAGCTGGGTCTGGTAGCCTGGCTGTGGTTGTTGTTATTATTCTATTGTCTTTGAAATGCTCGCTGGCTTTTGGCAACCTTGTGCTCGTCACCATTGCCAAGAAGTTTGTGGAAGTGTGAGCCAGTGAGAGTTTACCCATTCTAAGTTTTGAAAAAGTTCTATTTCTTCATAGTTAGAGATGTACACTTTAATAAAGATAACTATACAAACGTATACTATCGACTCCAGACCTGGCAGTGCTATTAGTTTAAACAGCATGCATCCCTGTGCTACACTTCAGTTGTTCAAACGTCCTTATGAAAACAGTTATGAAAAAGTTGCCATTCATACAGGTACGTGGGCAGTCTTATTTTTTGTTCTTTACATGAGCAGTCTTTATTTATTTATTTATTTATTTTGCGGTACCCGGGCCTCTCCCGCTGCGGAGCATAGGCTCCGGACGCGCAGGCCCAGCGGCCATGGCTCATGGGCCCAGCCGCTCTGCGGCATATGGGATCCTCCCGGACCGGGGCACGAACCTGCATCCCCTGCATCGGCAGGCGGACTCTCAGCCACTGAGCCACCAGGGAAGCCCCATGGGCAGTCTTAAACATCAATAAGTTGGCTGTTTTCCCCTGAGCTGGAGAACAGCGACCGATTCACACTTTGGAAGTCAGGCCAGCAAATCTAGAGAAGGCAAATACAGAGTTGCAAACCTATGAGTGCTTTTATTCCCTTAACAGACTTCCAGAGCAAAATGGATTGCTTTGCAATTGTGAAGGGGAAAATAGAAAAGAAGGAAAGAATGTGTTAGCTTTGTCTGCCTGCGGTTTGAGTAGAGGGGAATTTTTTTTTTTCTTTTTTGGATGAAGAGTGGGATCTTCATCCAAAGAGTGGGTGCTCCTAGTCAGCCGAGGCAGCCTCTGAAAGCTCCTCTTGTCAGGAGCCCAAGATAGAAGGATCCATTGTTTCCCAGTCTGAAGTTATCACTCTTCCCTTTATCCTTTCTTTTGGACCTTTTAGTGTTTGCTTTATCAGAATATTTTAATCCCTACTGTGGTGACTGGTGTAATTTATCTCATTAAGCCTCTCCTATTTTCTTCTGTTTACATGACCAATATGATTATGTTTTATGGGGCTTATACCAACAAGCCACTCCTTTGTCCCATTGTTTCAGCTCTAGGCCAAAAATCAACAAACGAAGTTTTATCTTTCCAATCTTGGACCTCACCTACTTGTCATTCAGTTTGTACAGGTTGCATGAAGAGCATGTTCCTTTGAAAACAAAGCAAGGATTCATTTTTATGACCTAAAACCAAACAATTACCTTTCTCAAAAGGTCCTGGTCATCTCTTATAGACTGGCAGAGACTCGCCTTATGAGGCAGAAAAAAAGCAGATACTTCCTTGTGGGTTGAAAGCCCAAAGTCCCCTAGCAATAACGCCCTGCTCCCTAACTAGTGTATCTTCCATAGTGTATAGAATATCCTAGAAGCAGAGAACCTGAGCACTCAAAGGCACCTGGTGAGGTTATCTCATCCAAACCCCTGCCCTTCAGCAAGACCACACCCAAGCCAGACTGAGCCAGACCAGAGGAGAATCAGTCGTTTTTAAAGGCATATGAAGGAGAGCCTTCACTCAACCAGTCACAAATATCATGTCAGAAAATTCCTTCTCTAAAAAACCAGCCTAATAAAAGCTTTGTCATTTCCTCAGTCACTCTTTTTCTTTTCCAGATTGAAAATAACAGGGTACCATCCTCAGGGAATCAACAACAGTTTAAAGAGCAGTAACTTCCTACAAGGCAGTGGTTCTCAGACATTAGTGTACATCAGAACTGCCTGGAGGCTTATTAAAAACATACATTGCTGGACCCCACCCCCTAGAGTTTCTGATTCCTGAGATGAAGCAAAGCTGGAGAATTTGCATTTCTAGCAAGTTCCCAGTTGACGCTGATGCTGTCAGACCAGGGATCCCACTTTGAGAACTGCTGATCCTAGGACCTCGGAAGGAGAAATATGAGGATAATTAAGAGGCAGAAAAAAGTGGAGTAACAGCAAGTTAAACAAGTTAACCTCTACATAGAAAATGGTAAACGCCTATCAGATAAGTTCTTTGCTATCAGACAGAGGCCAGTGGGGAAGGCTGACCACAAGCGGTAATTTAGGATGTAAGCCATTAACACAGGGACCTGCGGGAGCACAGCTGAGGAGCGCGGTGTTCTGGGTAGGTGGGGAAGAGGCCAGGAAGGCTACCTGCAGAACTGGAGGCCTGAGGAGTAATTGCTGGGTTGACTTTTAAAGAAGGGAAAGTATCCAGACAAAGGTCAGGACTAGGCATGTGCTCTTCCAGCAGAAGGAACTGTATGGAATTAAAGAGGAGTCATGGAGTTTTTACGGAAGAGCAAGTCATCCAATTTTCTCAGAGGGGAGAGTGGCAAACGAGGTTGTGATGACAGAACTGCAGAGGTAGGCAGGGGCTAGATCACGAAGGAACGTCAGAGCTGGTTTAAGGAGTCTGGTAATATTCTAAAGGCCATTATTTGGCATAGAATATAAAGAACAATTTAATAAGACTCCATGAACATCAGAGATGAAAAGAGAATACACAGCTATTCCCAATCCTTGTACTTCCTTCTCTGTAACTAGGACATCTTTACCCGGTTTACTCTGGTTTGCAGCTGATGTCGAGGTCTTGCTAAGTTTCTAGCCTAAGTGTGGACAAAATTCCCTTTCCTTTTTAGTTTAGTTGAGAGCTTTTGGAGCTTCGTAAAGGGGAATTTGTAAAGACACTAGGCAAACATATATGAAACCAAAGTGAATAGAGAGAATACAGAAGTTGGGTCTAGAGATAAACAGATGCTTCTAGCTCCAGCTTTCACTAGCTATACAGCCTTGAGCATGTTACTTAACTTCCTGTGCCATAGTTTCTGTATTTAAATAGAGACCTAATTCCCAAACAAGATCCATAAGATCTTATGTGTTCTGGCCCCTACCTGCCTTTTCAGCCTCATCTTATGTCCACTGATCTTACTCTTTTATTTATTTATTTATTTATTTATTTATTTATTTATTTATTTATTTATTTATTTATTTTTGGCTGCATTGGGTTTTTGGTGGTGCACACAGGCTTTCTCTAGTTACAGCAAGCAGGAGCTACTCTTTGTTGCGGTGTGCGGACTTCTCATTGCAGTGGCTTCTCTTGTTGTGGAGCACGGGCTGTAGGCGGACGGGCTCAGTAGTTGTGGTGCAGGGGCTTAGCTGCTCCGCGGCATGTGGGATCTTCCCAGACCAGGGATCGAACCCTTGTCTCCTGCATTGGCAGGCGGATTCTTAACTACTGCCACCAGGGAAATTCCTGATCTTACTCTTTCTGCTCCATCTGCATAAATCTTCTTCAAGCTCATGTTTGTCATGTTTCCTTCTACCACAGGGCCTTTGCACATACTGTGTCCTCTGTCTGCAATAGTCTTGCCTCCCTCTTCAGCAATTACTAGATTTAGATGTAAGGCCCACCCCCTCTAGGAAATCTTTGATCTCTCTGAATAGGTAAAATCCCTCCATAGGCTTTTTTACTATGAGGAACTTATATGATAGCACTTAATATTGTTATTTGTGTAACTGTTTGCTTAATGTTTCTCTTCTCCTAAACCAGGGGTCAGCACACTGTCTCCATCTTTGGCCTGCAGCCTGTTTTTTTCTTTTCTTTTTTTTTTGTGGTGCGCGGGCCTCTCACCGTTGTGGCCTCTCCCATTGCAGAGCACAGGCTCTGGACACACAGGCTCAGTGGCCATGGCTCATGGGCCTAGCCGCTCCATGGCATGTGGGATCCTCCCGGACCGGGGCACGAACCCGTGTCCCCTGCATCGGCAGGCAGACTGTCAACCACCGTGCCACCAGGGAAGCCCCTGCAGCCTGTTTTTGTAAATGAAGTTTTATTGAAAAGCAGCCACGCCCACTTATTTCCATATGATCTGTGGCCACTTTTATACTACAGTGGCAGAGCTGAGTAGTTAGAGCAGACTTTATGTCTTGAAAAGCCTAAATATTACTTTGGCCCTTTACAGAAAAAAATCTGCCAGTTCCTGTACTTGACTATAGTCTCCATGAGAGCACGTACAAAGTCTATTTTTGCTTATTCACATATCTTCAGCATCTAGCCCAGTGTCTGCTACATGGAAGATGCACAATAAATAAATAAATGAATAAACAAATGAACAATAAATGCAAAGAGATTTTTTTAAATGTCTATTTTACTAGAGTGTTGAAAGGGTTAAATAAGATAATATATGTAAAGAACCCAGCAATATAGTGCTGAAACATAGCAGATGGTTAATAAATGTTGGTAGTTATTATTCTCAATCTTTCCTTAGTGCATTTTAGTCTTCTCTCTGGGTCTGGACCTAAGCTGTCCCCTGGCCCTGGGCTGAGTTGCATTCCTGTTCTTCACCTGTCCTACTTTCTCTTGCCCTCTGGCCTTTGCATGTCTATTTCTGAGTCTAGGATTCTTTTCTTGGTCTCAGATTCTTAGGAATGTCTTCTCCACTCTTCCTAGAGATTTCCTTCTAGGATGTTCAGTCTATTTGAAGCATATTATTCTCAAACCTTGTCGTAGCCTTAGGGTGACCCTCCTTTAACCTATCCCCAGGGCTTCACGAGGGTCATCTAAGTGATGGCAGTTATCTAAGTGATGGCAGTTTCGACTTATTTTATGGCCACCTCTCTCAGGGACAGCAGACAATTTCTTCTCTTCTGGTTCGGCAGGAGAAGCCGTAGGATTGGAGGAGAGCTCCTAATAAGAGAGCAACGAACAGAGGCTCGGGAACTGAACCTGTGTGGCTTTAAGGCAGAAGGGATCGAAGCGCATCCCAGAGGCTGTTCAGCCTGGACACAGGCCCAGCTGGTGCAGAACCTATAAGGCGGGGGTTTAGTAAAACCAGGGGTCAGCTAACTGTAACCTACAGGCCAAATACAGGCTGTCTCCCATTTTTCTGTCCCTTTCATGCTAAGAATGGTTTTTGCATTTTTAAATGGTTGGGGGAAAAAATCAAAAGAAGAAGAATATTTTGTGATACATAAAAACTATATGAAACTCAAATTTCAGTGTCCATAATAAAGTCTTACTGGAACACAGCTGTGCTCATTCATTTACGTCTGTGGCTGCTTTCACGTCACAACAGAGTAGCTGGCATCAGAGACCAAAAAGCTGAAGATGTTTACTGTTAGGCCCTTTAGAGAAAAGGTTTGCCAACCTCCGAGTTATGCGAGTAGCCTGAGCTGTGGACAGTGACTTTGACCTGAGCTTGTGAGAGTCTCTTTTGAGTTCAGTGTTGCATGGCCTCTACAAACCCCACCAGATCCCAGCCCAGGGTGCAGCCCAGGGTGAGGTAGGGAGAGAATGGGTTAATTAGATGGGTTAATGAGAGGAATCATTCTTGAAGGGAAGGGATGAGATGAGAGAACACAACAGTCTGGTTCAAATGCTGGTTTCGCCACTTAGAGCAGTGAGAGTTTGAGCCAGTGTCTTACCTTCTCTAAGCAGCAGTTCCCATATTTTATTTGTTTTTTGTTTTTTGTTTTTTTGTGATACGCGGGCCTCTCACTGTTGTGGCCTCTCCCATTGCGGAGCACAGGCTCCAGACGTGCAGGCTCAGTGGCCATGGCTCATGGGCCCAGCCTCTCCGCGGCATGTGGGATCTTCCCAGACCAGGGCACGAACCCGTGTCCCCTGCATCGGCAGGCGGATTCTCAACCACTGCACCACCAGGGAAGCCCCCCATATTTTAAAATGTGAATAATTATCCTCTCAAATATACAGTGACATGGTGAACACCGAATGAGCTAATGCATGCAACAATGCCTGGGGTGTGGTAGGCACTCACTAAATATTCATTACTATTACTATGTGTGGATGGAGTACATCAGTGGAAGAGTTGGCTTTGGGGAGGAAAAAGCCATCTCAGTGCATCCCGTGGAATAGTGTAAAAAAAGTAGACATTGGAGGCACATAGACCTGGGTTCAATTCTGCCTCTGCTAGTGTATGCATCACTGTTGTATGATCCTAGGAAAGTTGATTAACTTCTCTGAGCCTCAGTACCCCGCCCCCAGCTACCCCTCCTTTATGTAACTCAGATGTCAAGTGGGACCTTCCTACTCTTTGATTTAGGAAACATTTCCTTATGGAACCACCTGCCACCATCTCAAGTAAAACACATGGGGCTCCTGTTTCACCCTGTGCCAACAAGACCATTCAGAAAATTCTCTTTCAACAAGCATTTCACGAATTGAGTAAATTTACTGGAGATTTGAAGAGCTATAATTCTGAGCGTGGGATCATATTGTGCCCCACACAGTCTTTTTCTAAACTTCCTCCCCTCCTCTTGCTTCTACCTCCCTTCTTTCTGAGTGAAGAGCCCACAGTACACACACCCCTTTCTCCACCCATTTCCCTGTACACCCCGTTGTAGCCAAAAGAGGCTAGTCAAGACATCTCCCCACAAAGATGGTTCTGTCCCCAAGAGGAATCCTCCTACCAGCTGCTAAAAGGATAAATTTCCTCTATTCCCTAACAAGCAAAATAAGGATAATTATGACTACCTCACAAAGTGTTTGTGGGAATTAAATGAGGTAATGTGTCTGCCAGCTCCTGGCATGCAAAAGGCATCCCCTCCCCTCTTGATTCTTCCTTTGAGATTTGAAGGAACAAAGAGAGAAGCTGAGAGATATTTTGATATAGGGGCGAGGGTTCATAAAGCAGCCAGGAAGGTCATCTCCTTGACCATCACCCTCCAGTGAAGTAGAAGAGATTATTTGCCAGGAGAAACTGGGAGAGGTGGAGGGACTCGGGGCGGAAGCCAGACAAGTCTGGTTTGTCTTGGAGTCCATCCAAAAGGGTTTAGTTACTAAAACAGCAGTTCCTCTACATAAATCCTTCAGGTTCTTGAAAAATATTATTAACTCACTCCTGCATCATAAATAATCCTAATTTTATTAATTTTGCCTCTCAGGCCAAGGCACAGCTCCTGCACGGATCCCTCTCCTGAGCTTACAGCTGAAGGGGCAAGGTCCCCAGGCAGAGGGCAGTACCTGCACCCTGGGCTGAATGGTGTTAGGTAGGCTGCAGTTTAAACTGGCATTCCCTGATGTTTTCCAAGCCCTTTCAGAGTGGGCTCTTCTTAATAATCTTCCCTTAGGTGTAGGACTCAGAATGGGTGGTTTATTGGCAAGGTTCTGCGTGTAGAGGCATGGGAATTCTGTTACTTGTCTACTTGGACTTGTTTGATGTCCTGTTTGCATTAGTATTCTTTTTTTTTTTTAACCGCAGAAGTTTTTTGTTATGTTTTGTTTTGTTTTGTTTTGTTTTTAACTCCTTCCAGAAGAGCTGATAGATGGCTCTCTTCCATTTTGCTTTGTGCCAAGGATGTTTCTATCCAATGTTGTGAAAACAAATGGTCCTGATTAGTCAATGTCAAGTTGTATCCTCTACCCTAAGAGCCCTTGCTCTACTCTCTAACTGCCCCCACCCACTTCCCTCTCTCCCACCCTCTCTCTCTCTCTTTTTTTTTTAAACTGAGATTTCTCATAGTATTCTTTCCAAAGCAAAGCTAAGTTGAAGGGTTAGCAACACCTGTCTCTTTATATGGTGTTGTTTGGGGCTTAAGAAAAAAAAAACAAAACCCTAGGAGTTTAGGAAACAAGCATTCAGTTCCTGTTAGTCCACTGTGTGTCTTTGAAAGAGGCTTTATTAAATGTTTTGGTTTTATGACTTACTGCTTTTTCCAAATGTAAAAATAATTTGTGTTTGTGTGTAAAACGTGGAGACACCAAAAAATATAAAGAAATGTAAATAAAATCCATGTACTGAGTTCTTCCCCTGTCAGAAACCCCACTGTTAACATCTTTTTTTTTTTTTTAATTTATTTTTGGCTGCATTGGGTCTTCATTGCTGCACACAGGCTTTCTTTAGTTGTGGTGAGCGGGGGCTACTCTTCGTTGCAGTGCATGGGCTTCTCACTGCAGTGACTTCTCTTGTTGCAGGGCACGGGCTCTAGGTGTGCAGGCTTCAGTAGTTGTGGCACTTGGGCTCAGTAGTTGTGGCATGTGGGCTCTAGAGCACAGGCTCAGTAGTTGTGGCGCACGGGTTTAGTTGCTCGGCAGCATGTGGGATCCTCCCAGACCAGGGCTCGAACCTGTGTCCCCTGCATTGGCACATGGATTCCTAACCACTGTGCCACCAGGGAAGCCCTGTTAACATCTTGATGCATTTCCCTAGACTTTTCTCTCTGCAAATGGGTGTACACAGTTACCAAATGACATCCAGTTGTGCACACAGCTTTTTGTTTTTTTATTTTATTTTATTTTATTTATTTTTTAACATCTTCATTGGAGTATAATTGCTTTACAATGGTAGGTTAGTTTCTGCTGTATAACAAAGTGAATCAGCTATACATATACATACATCCCCATATCTCCTCCCTCTTGCGTTTCCCTCCCACCCTTCTTCTCCCACCCCTCTAGGTCGTCACAAAGCACCGAGCTGATCTCCCTGTACTATGCGGCTGCTTCCCACTAGCTATCTATTTTACATTTGGTAGTGTATATACGTCCATGCCACTCTCTCACTTCATCCCAGCTTTCCCTTCCCCCTCCCCGTGACCTCAAGTCCATTCTCTAGTAGGTCTTCGTCTTTATTCCTGTCCTGCCCCTAGGTTCTTCAACACCTTTTTTTTTTTTTTAAGATTCCATATATATGTGTTAGCATACGGTATTTGTTTTTCTCTTTCTGACTTACTTCACTCTGTATGACAGACTCTAGGTCCAACCACCTCACTATAAATAACTCAATTTCATTTCTTTTTATGGCTGAGTAATATTCCATTGTATATATGTGCCACATCTTCTTTATCCATTCATCTGTCAGTGGACACTTAGGTTGCTTCCATGTCCTGGCTATTATAAATAGAGATGCAATGAACATTGTGGTACATGACTCTTTTTGAATTATGGTTTTCTCAGGGTATATGCCCAGTAGTGGGATTGCTGGGTCGTATGGTAGTTCTATTTTTAGTCTTTTGAGGAACCTCCATACTGTTCTCCATAGTGGCTGTATCAGTTTACATTCCCACCAACAGTGCAAGAGGGTTCCCTTTTCTCCATACCCTCTCCAGCATTTATTGTTTGTAGATTTTTTGATGATGGCCATTTTGACTGGAGTGAGGTGATACCTCATTGTAGTTTTGATTTGCATTTCTCTAATGATTAGTGATTTTGAGCATCCTTTCATGTGTTTGTTGGCAATCTATATGTCTTCTCTGAAGAAATGTCTGTTTAGGTCTTCTGCCCATTTTTGGATTAGGTTGTTTGTTTTTTTGATATTGAGCTGCATGAGCTGCTTGTATGTTTCGGAGATTAATCCTTTGTCAGTTGCTTCATTTGCAAATATTTTCTCCCATTCTGAGGGTAGTCATTTTGTCTTGTTTATGGTTTCCTTTGCTATGTAAAAGCTTTTAAGTTTCATTAGGTCCCATTTGTTTATTTTTGTTTTTATTTCCATTTCTCTTGGAGGGGGGTGAAAAAGGATGTTGCTGTGATTTATGTCATAGAGTGTTCTGCCTATGTTTTCCTCTAAGAGTTTTATAGTGTCTGGCCTTACATGTAGGTCTTTAATCCATTTTGAGTTTATTTTTGTGTATGGTGTTAGGGAGTGTTCTAATTTCATTCTTTTACATGTAGCTATCCAGTTTTCCCAGCACCACTTATTGAAGAGGCTGACTTTTCTCCACTGTATATTCTTGCCTCCTTTATCAAAGATAAGGTGACCATATGTGCGTGGGTTTATCTCTGGGCTTTCTATCCTGTTCTCTTGATCTATATTTATGTTTTTGTGCCAGTACCATACTGTCTTGATTACTGTAGCTTTGTAGTATAGTCTGAAGTCAGGGAGCCTGATTTCTCCAGGTCCGTTATCTTTCTCAAGATTGCTTTGGCTATTTGGGGTCTTTTGTGTTTCCGTACAGATTGGTGCACACAGTTTTGAAGCCTGCTTTTCTGCTTAACATTTATTTCATGAGCATTTCCTCATCATAAAAATTCATCAAAAGCACCCCTCTTAATGGCTATGTAGTACTTGTAGTATTTGCTGTCACTAACCTAAGCATTCTCAGATTGTTCCACATGTAGCCTGTGTCCAGTTTTCCACCATATAAATAATGCTGCAGTGAGCTTCTTTGTACTTTGTCCTTGTGTATCTGAAAATTCCCATGGAAAGTATTCCTAGAAGTAGGATTGCTGGCAAAATAGAATCCTGGAACTTCACATTAGTCTTTACTGACTTCAGTCAGCCCAGGGTATTTCCCCTTGGATCACATAACAAAGTTTTTAGTAACTAAAATAGCAAAAGGACTAGCTGATGTTTGCATATTGCTGGTTTCACAGTATGCAGCTTGGAGACAATATAATATGATGATGTTGTGTCATAATTATGATTTCGAGATATTCCAAGGTGATAATAGTAATAGCTAACATTTACTGGGTGGTTAATCTGTGCTAGGCTCTGTTTTGAGTGTTTTACAGGTACTAACTCATTTAATCTCACCACAAGTCTAAGAAGTAATTAGTATTATTATCCCCATTTTATAGATGGGAAAGCTGAGGCAACAGACGGGTCAAACTACAAGTTAGGTGGCTGAGCCAAGATTCAAAACCCAAGCATTTTGGCTGGGAGTCGTGCCCTTAAAGCACTTGATGACCCTGCCTGGAAGTAACCAAGTGTGTAAGATTCTTCACCCCCGACATGCCACAGCTACAGTGCAGCAGGAAGGGGGATGGTGAATCCACTGCTCACTGCCGAGTTGCAGCCCTCTTTCCCCCAGCTCTCATTGCCCCCTTCCCTAGCTGTGCACCCGCCTGGGTAAGGACAGGAGAGAAACCAAGCTGCAAAAAGCACCCAGTTCTGTATCTGAAGGGGAAGAGGAACATATATCAAGGTGGTCTCAGGAAGCTGCTTATTCGGGAAGGGAGAGAATCAATAAATGAAAAAACACCGCTTCAGGCTCTTGGTTTTTTTGTTTTGTTTTCATTTTTGGTTTTGACAATCATTAGAGCATTAGAGTTGCCTAATTAGAAGCAATGTTTCCCTTACGTTTTTCACCAATTTCATTTCAGTGGGTTCCTGGCTCATCTGTTGATGCAGTGCCAGAAGTGAGCTGCAGAACAGGAGTTACTGGAGATGACAGTGACCATGAGTCCTGAAGGAGGTAACTAATCCACTGCTGAGCGCCTTGGTTACAAATGACCTCTAGACAAGTGTTCAACATGGATGGTTCTAAAGGCACCTTGTTGGAGGTGCCTGCATGGGACTGGAGTTCTGATTAATGGCCATTTTCTTTTGTCCCACCTCCTTGTGTTTCCTTAAAATACTACTGGTGTTACAAAGACTACACAGGGTGTTTCTATTTAGGTAAAGTCGACTGGTGCCGGGGTGAAACAAAACATAACACAACCACTGCAGCAAAACACAAACACAGAGCAAATCCGTCCTGCTTCACCTCCCCCTGGCCAGGTTCCACATAAGGAAACCCAGCCAGCGGAGTTCCCTCGGTTCGCACTGGCTCAGGACAGAAATGTATAAAACTTTGAACAGCACCAGCAGTGACTGAGGGAAGAAATGAATCACAGAACGTTTCAGGGATGTGGCCAGCCTAGAAATCCTCCCACGGGTGTAGGTCTCTGCATTGGGGGACCTGGAACAGCCAGAAATATACCTTCAGTGTTTGCCTGGATCTGGCACATAGAGGCATTCAACCAATGTATGCTTAATTGCAGTGAGTTCTGTTGGAGTGAATGGAATAGTAAAAGGCAGAAGTAGAGATGCTTTTTCCTTTTATTTTGAAATAGTCTAAGAGCACTAATAATAATAGTAGTAATAATAATAATAGCTAACATTGTTTCCTGTGGGCCAGGCCCTGTTCCAAGCAGTCTCTCCTTCCCTCAGGGGCAACCTCTATCCTGTTTATAACACCATAGGTTAGTTGACAAAGGGAGATGTTTAACAGGGGGGAAATTATCAAAGTTCATCAAGAGTCCTCAGTTTCCCTGACTGCCTCTGTGATCTCTAATTGGCCCAGTTGCTCAGAGGTCCTCACAGCTAAAAGGTAGTAAAGTAAGGAGTCAAGTTCACATTACAAATTGGGCCTCAAAAAATAAAAATGAAATAAAAAAGGTTAATTCTTGAGTTCAGCCTCCTTGAGGTCACATCAATGTGATCCACTTCCTTTGTTGTAGAGATCCAGAAGCACCCTTTTAGATCGTGAGGATGGGATAAGAGTGGGGAGGAGGTTGTATCCACCTACCTAGGCAGGTTTGTAAACAAATGACAGGCAAATTAAAGGGGAATCCATGGTAGAGTTTTATGTACAGCTAAAAACATCCAAAATGCCTTATAATACTCAAGAATTATATAAGGTCTATTGTTATGTGTAGAAGCCTCTGAGCCCCCCTTCTAAGAATTCTCCCAGGAGGTTGGGGATTGGGAGTAGCAGCCATGTTGGTAACATATGGCCCTTCCCTGTGTTGACTGAGGGGACTGGAAGCAGACATCGGACTCAAGGCCAGCCAATTAGATCCTCTCTCCCAGGAATTTATCACTGCAATGAAAGGATGCTAGTTAGCGTGGGCTGGTCTCTTAAACCAAGGACATAGAACTCAAGAGCTGTGTTACTGCACCATAGGCAGCAGAAGCACAGAACACCTGACTGCAGGGAGAAGGAAGCAGATGTGCAGGGAGACAGATGAGGGCCCTGAAGTAAGAGACTGGAGAAGAGGACAGAAGGAGAAGAAGAGACAGCACTGGAGCAAAGCAGCTGATTGGCCTCCGCTGGTTTTCTAATTTAGTTCCTATTCAAACCATCCTGAGACCCTGCTGTGCCTCTTCTTCTGGGGCGCCATTGGCTACTCTTGAACCTTTATACTATAACCTCTACTGTTTTGATAATGCTGAGGGGCTTCTGTTACTTGCTGCTCCGGCTTCAATGGATGTGTAACAAAAACCACCCCAAAATTGAGTGGCTTAAAATAAGAACACTTATTTTGCTTAAAAATCTGCAGTCTGAGCAAGGATTAGCATGGACAGCTTGTTTCCACTACAACTTGGTTTCAGCTGGGGTAGTTTGAAGGCTAGGAGCTGAAATTGTCTAAACTCTTACCTATGCCTGGCCTGGGAAGACTCAAGCAGCTGGGGATTGGAAGAGCAGGAGCTATGTGGAAATCTCTCTGTCCATCTATGGTTTCTTTATCAGGGTGGCTTCAAGGTAGATGGGTTTTCCCCCGGAGGCTCAGGGCTTCAAAGGTACAGTTCTCAGGGAGAGAGGGCCAGGTGGAAGCCATATCACCTTTTATGACCTAGCTTCCAAAGTCATGCGGTGTTATTTCCACTTCATCCTATTTGTGGAGGAAGTTACAAAGATCCACCCAGGCTCAAAGGGCCACTGCCTCTCAATGAAGGAATGTTATCATCACATTGTGACAAGAACATGTGGGCATCTTTAGAAAACAGAATCAGTCATACTTGTAAACAAAAGAACCTTGATTAACATATGGAATAATCCCGAAAGCTCAAAAAGGTATCAGAGTTCCCATAAGATTATCAGTGTTGTGATGGAAAATATGCTGGTTTCTGCATACAGTGAGAATTCTTTCTTTTTCTTCTGAATTAGTGAACATCAAATTTATCCATAGGTGTTCTCACTGGGTTCTGCCCAGGAAAAAGTATTTTAAAGTTGACTTGTCTCCCTGATTCTGGAACCATCTTGTCCTAATTTTGCCATATAATTAGATGTGAATTAAGTTCAAATCCCTTGTTGTTTGTAGCAAAAAGTTTCTCGTCATCTTATTTTCAAATGTCATTTGCAAGCATATCCTTTCTTGCTTGGTGAATGAGCTTTTTTCTCCAACTGAACTCTGCTCATACTTTTAATAAATAATCAGGTTTTCAGGGTCCAAAATACTCGAGAGCTGTAAAGTTGGCACTGCTGAAAGATGTGTTAACTCCTTCGGGCCTCCAAGGTGCTATTTCAAATGTTATTGTTTCATATCCCATAATAGAAGCTTGAACCTTATTGATGGCCTTTCTTTGTGTGTGTAAAGGGTGAAGGCTAGGAAAGGAAGAGTCGGTGACCTGGAACGGGGAGCTGAATTAACTCTTTCAGCAAGGCTTAAAAGAAAAGATTTTAGTCTTTTATAAACTCTAAAAGATACTGAAGTTTCCAAAATAAATCAGTACCTAAGATAGTGTTATTAGATGCAATAATTACTGGAATGATAAAATCCTTGTTGATGCTATCTGAAAATAGGTATGTTCTATACTTACTTTATAGCAGCATTTCCAGCACTGTCCTAGAATGAAGTTAAGTATAAAAATATGCACATTCTGATTACATATAGAAAACTTCAAATTGTCAGCTTTTTTATTACTGAAGTTTACTCAGGTTTGTACAAAAATCTTCAATTTATGGGTTCAGGCTGTTGTTTGATATGTGGAATTAAAAGATAAGACCATTGATGGCAAGTTTTCAAAATTCTACCTATAATAAGTGAATATGCATGAATATAGGGCCAGCCTGAATAATGGGTATATTTTGGATTTTGTACAACTATTGGTCTGATAAATATTTAACAACCAGCTTAACCAAGGCTGGGAGTAGGAGGGTCTTGACTTACAGCATTTGCCGATTTCTGTGATGTAAATATTTCAACCATAGCTGATTTCATGCTACCAACATGGCATCACCGAATGCAGAATTGGGAGGAGACATGCTCAGTGGGCTCTTCTGAGCTGTATGAGCCAGTCCTGCACACCACTGGTTACAATTATGGGAAAGCCAGTTGGATGACTCCTGGATAAACCTTGTTACAATACTATGGGGATAATAAGAACTTACTGTATAGCACAGGGAACTCTACTCAATACTCTGCAATGACCTATATAGGAAAAGAATCTAAAAAGTGGATATATGTCTATGTATAACTGATTCACTTTGCTGTACAGCAGAAACTAACACAACATTGTAAATCAACTATACTCCAATAAAAATTAATTTTAAAAAATACTAGAGGGAGGGACTTCCCTGGTGGCACAGTGGTTAAGTATCCACCTACCAATGCAGGGGACACGGGTTCAAGCTCAGGTCCGAGAAGATCCCACATGCTATGGAGCAACTAAGCTGTGTGCCACAACTACAGAGCCTGCGCTCTAGAGTCCACAAGCCCCAACTACTGAAGCCCGTGTGCCTAGAGCCCATGCTCTGCAATAAAAGAAGCCACTGCTATGAGAAGCCCACGCACCACAGCGAAGAGTAGCCCCCACTCGCCACAGCTAGAGAAAGCCCATGCGTAGCAACAAAGACCCAATGCAGTCAAAAATAAAGTTAATTAATTAATTTAAAAAATACTAGGGGGAAAAAAGACAAATTTTAGGTGGCAAGATCTGCAGCAGAGACATTTAATGCCCATTGACTCTACATTTACTCCTCCACATTTCTCACTGACCAGTGGACTGGGAACAGAGATGGAAGCATTTAAAAGTTGGTGTGCAACCACCAGCTCTCTCTTCTCTTGCCACTGCACCACTTCAGTAAAGGAGGTCACATGTTACCAGTGGTGCAGATACAAGATGGGAGAACCTGTATCAACATGGATCCATGAATGTCTGTGTGGAGCTCAACCCCCTTACACCAACACTGGATGTGTACCATGCTTCGGTGAGCGACTGATGCCCAGCAAGCCATCCCATACAGAATGGCTTAAGACAACAATTTATTGTTTTTTGTTTGTTTGTTTGTTTTTTTGTGGTACGCGGGCTTCTCACTGTTGTGGCCTCTCCCATTGCGGAGCACAGGCTCCGGACGCACAGGCTCAGCGGCCATGGCTCACGGGCCCAGCCGTTCCACGGCATGTGGGATCTTCCCGGACCGGGGCACGAACCCACGTCCCCAGCATTGGCAGGCGGACTCTCAACCACTGCGCCACCAGGGAAGCCCCAATTTATTGTTTTAGCTCCCATTCCTGTGTGTTGCTTAGGCTCCACTGGACATTTCTTCTGCTCTTCTCACGTAGGGTCTCATGTGGTTGTAGTCAAAATGATGGCTGGGGCTGGAGACCTTGGAAAGCTTGACTGGGATTGAACTGAGGATGGCCTCTTTGCTGAGGTCTGGCACCTAAGTGCTCCTCCACGAGGAGTCTCATTCTCCAGCCATCTGTGCATGGCCTCTCTTTGGCAGTGGGATGGTCAGACTTCTTTTATCATGAGTGACTTCAAATGCAGAGGCTGTCAAGATTGCCTAAGGCTTCTGCTCCATTTTCTTGGTTAAAGTGAGTCATGGGATCAGTGCAGAGACAGACTGAGAGGTGACTAGACAAGGGTGTGACTACCAGGAGGTAAGAGTCATTGGGAGCCCTCTTTGGAGACTAGCTACCACATACCACAAGTAAGAATTAAGCCTTTGTTATGTTAAGCCACTTAGATTTCAGGATTAATTTGTTCCCTTGGCAAAACCTAATCTGACTGGTCCAGAAATTGGTACTGTATTAGTGAAGATAAGGTAGATGGTGCTGCAGAAATAAACCCCTAAATCTTAGCAGCTTAACACATGGGCCTCCGGGCGTCTTATGGCTCTCTAGGACTGTTGCCTTCCAGTGATGACTCAGGGGTCTCGGTTACCAAAGTGATGACTCAGGCCACTTGCATTTTGTTGGTGCACCATCTGGAACATGTTGTTCCCAGCTCACCTGGGCAGGAAGAAAGAGGACAAGGGGAACTCATGGCTCTTAAGCACCTATTGGCCAGAACTAGTCATATGCCTCTTGCCCCAACTATAAGGAGGCTAGAAAATTTGGGGGAGCACATGGATATTTGGTGATTAATAAATATCTGTCATAAAGTTATATGGAGCTCTTCACCTCTTTTGTTTTTCCTCCCTTCTCCTTACCTCACCCTCTATAAAAAATTTAAGAAAAAGAGAGAGTTGGGGGCAGGAGAGGGAGATAGGAAGGAAGGAAGGAAACAGCAAGGGAGGGAGGGAAAGAAGGAAGCAGGGAGGGAGGGGTGGAAGGAAGGAAGAATACCGGAAGGAATTTATAGGATGCAAATACAACCACTAAACTATTAACAAAACTATTAAGAAGTACTGCTAAACAAAATCTATTAAAAAATAACTAATAGCAAAGGCTTGCACTGTGTTTTTATCCGTTTTTTTTCCCTTTTAATCAGCAATGATAAGGAAACTAAACCAGATTAAGTGCTATCTTATTGGAGATACAAAGGCAAACAAGGGGAAAGAAGTGATTGAAGAGCACTTCAGAAAGCTCAGTACATTCAAATCAGCAGGGCCTGATTACTCACATCCAACGGCACTTAAGGAATTGGCAACCGTAATTGCAGGACCACCAGCCTTGATTTTAGAAAAGGAAGGTTGGACAGGAGAAGGTCCTGACAAGTAGAATCTGCAGATGGAATATCGGTTTTTTTTTCTTTTTAACAGAGAAAAGCACAACTGTAGTAATTACAGACTATTCAGCTTATCTTGGATACCTGGGAAGATACAAGAACAAATCATCAAACAATCAATTTACAACCATCTAGAAGAGCACAAGGTACTGGGTAGTAATCAACATGATTTTGTGAAGTACAAATTATGCCAGACCAATTTAATTTTACCAAGAGAGGATGATGAGCCTGATGGAAGAGGGGAAAGCAGTACCTACAGTTGGACTTCAGTAAGTTTTGTTTGTTTGTTTGTTTGTTTTCTGTTCTTTTTTTATTCCATCCCCTGACATTTTCAGCATCAGCTCTCCAAGAGGATGCTACCTAGATCAACAATTGGGTGGCCACAACTCTGGATGAGGCACTCAGAGTGATAAAAACAAAGATTCTGCTCCAGGTTGACATAGTTATTAGTAATAGTTATTGTTATTTTAATCAGTTGATGTGGACAAAGAAGATGACAGTGGTAAAGAAGATGTTGAGATACAAATAACATTCTCTACTACAGAGGGGAAGTATGAGAGAAAAGGGGAGATATAAAAACTAATCTAAAAAATCCAGCAGCTAAATAATATGGGATCCAGGAAAGGAGAACAGAGAAAATGGCAAAAGGGAAATAACTAGAGAAATTATATAAGAAAATTTCCCAGGAAATGACATACATGTTTACATTAAAAGAGCCCACTGAGGGCCAACTACAGTATATGGGGAAAATAAGCCACTTGGATACAACATTGTAAAAATTTAGAACTCTAAGAATAAATAAAATTTCTAAAAGTTTCCAGAAGGAAAAATTAGGCCACCTACAGAGGAATGAAAATTGAGCAGCCAAATTCTCATTAACATCTCTGGCTGCTAGAAGATAATGGAGTGGTCCTTTCAATTCTGGGGGAAATTGAATTTAAAAACAATTTCTATATTCAGCCAACCTATGATTCAAAGAATAGAATATAGGCATTTCACATAAACCAGCACTTGGAAAGTTTACTTCCCAGACTCCTTTCTTAAGAAGTTACTTGAATATGTATTCCAGCAGAATGAGGATATTATCCAGGAAAGAAGAAGGCGAGGGTCCTAATATTGGAAACAGAAGTAGAGTATAATACAAAGTCTTCCAGTTTAGAGCAGGAGAAAGAAGAGCTCCAAAGGTAAGGACTCTTGGGCAGAAGATAACTCCCTGCAGTTCATGGTGTGATTGAAGGAACAAAAAATAAAAACAAACAAACAAAAAACAGAAAAGACTTGAGTGTTATGATAAAGTATATATTTAGACAATAAAAAAGACAGGCAATTAAGAATTCCAGAAAAAACAAAAAGCTAACTGAGAATGTTATGGTCCAATTTTGAAGAAGAATAATATGTATGATTTTCAATAATATATAGACTGTTAGAGAAAAACTAGTACACGGTGTTCACACATTATCCTTTGAGTAGGTGAGGAGTTATGACAGTGCCCTCATAGAAAAGGAAATGGCAATCCTAACATGCTCCTTAGCTTGACAGTGCACAATGTTGATGTAGTCTTAATAATGTAAGTACTTTGGCTTTAAACTCTTGCAGTCAATGGACAGAGTAAGGAAGATCTTGGCTATGTTGCAGAAAAAAGAGGCAAACATTAATCTTCATAATATGAAAGTATAGCTGACTGAAGGTGGGAAGTGCAAAATGAAGGAAATATGAAGAGAAGAATAGTGCCACTGACACCCTCAACTTCTATAATGAGAAGTCAAGATACTCAGGTTTTCAGAATGAGATATTGAGGCATAACATAATATTTAAAGTTACAAGGGTAACCATAACAAAACTTAAAAATAATGATATAACTACCCCAAACTGGGAGGAGTTGGGAGGAAGAAGAAGATAACATAAATGAGCTAAATGCTTATCTTTTGTAACTGGAGGCCATCCATAACCAAGAAATTGAAAAGAGGAATCATATATTCAAAGAATGTATAATTCATGAGTGATTTTTCATAGGCATACATTGAAGGTCATGGGCACAATCTCAGAGCACAGGTATCAACAATCTCTATAGCTTAAGGACACATTATAGTGCTGATGATCTTGCAGCCGTGGCATTTTTTTCCCATTCCATTATCCATGCCCAGTTATAAGATGATACTTGCAAACTTAAAGCCCTATCTGCTTTAATGCTTTTTAAGTTTTTCTCAGAATTATCTCTAATATTTCACAGAGTACTCTCTCCAAAATTAATAGCATGGTATATGGCCACGTGGCCTCTTTATGGTACTTTATTATATCTAATTTCTGTTCCCCAAGAATATATTCTCAGAATTAGGGTTTTGCCTTCACTGGAGGAAAGCTTAGATGACCTTGTTATAGGAGAAAAACTATTTTAATATTATAACTCTAAAAATTAAAATAATACAAAAGTCACTTGAATCACTTCTAGATGTTCCTGTGCATTTAAATAACAGCATGGTTAACAAGCTCCTGTTAAATGATGGCAGATGCAAGTAGAACTCTGCTGTAACTTCATAATTGAGGTCCAAAAAATTCAGTTGTGTAATGTGTGGGGACCCACTTAGTTCAGAGTTCATGGAATGACCAATGTGAACTGGCTCCAGGAGGACAGGAGCCAATCACCAAACTCGGCATATCCAAATTTCCATTATCAAAGAGTGTGTAATTACAAGCTCCACTGTACTTCTGATTACTGGCTAGGGTGGCATGCCACATAGCCACACATGTAAACTCAGTTGCCATACACACTGCCTACTAGCTTTAAATTATGCAATTCTTGATTACTCTTGGCAAGAGTTAAACTATTTCAAATTTCACACGAAATTGGTCCTTACCTAATAGGCCAATTACACTATTTCAAATATTCATTATTCTAATTTATCTACAACCTGAGTATATTGTAAAAGAGCAGTATTTACTTTTTTTAATTAGGGAAAGTCAGGGGGGTGTTTGCAACCAGAAGAGCTAAAAGCAAAAATCTTTAAAACAGTGTTCACAAGAGGTGGAATTAGGGTTGGGGAGGGATCATCATAAGCTTCTCTGTATCATTTCATCTATACTGTTTAATTTATTGTAAGATGTATTTACTACTCTAACACAGTAAGTATTATAGTAATTAGATTCATAAAAGCAGTAACGGTTGCCGCTCTTAATATTTCTCAATGACTGGTCCCTGCAATACTTGTTAAAAATGCAGAATCCCTGGTTCCAAACACAGTCCCAGTGAATATGACCCCCTCTACTGGGGCCCAGGAATCTGCATTGGAACCAGTGGTTTAGACCCAGATCTTACTAAAGGCTCACTTGTACGTCTTCTTCAAGCGTATTTCAGGACTGAACTTCTTGTGAAACCATCACATGCTGTTATTGCCTTCTGTGGTGTTTACCATATCCCAGCATCCTTCCTTCCATTTCTGTACCACTAAAATGAAGAAAAAAAAAAAAATGACCTCACTGTCTCTCTTTTTTGGTGTATGACATTATCTAGGGGAACAGCAGTTCTTTTCAAGATCCTTTAAGCTGTGCAACCTCTTGAACATGGAACAGCTAAGAAAATCTCAGTTTTAAAATTCATGACAATGACTGGTTTCTTAATTATGTAAGGAGAAAGATTTTGAGACTGTCTTTGTATCTTATTTTGGTGCTAATCATTTTTTCTCATTCCCATGACTACAGGAATATTGATCTCAGCGTTACTTTGACCATTAATGAATTATGATGGCAATAAGCAGAGCCGCACACCTTCAGCCTCCTGGGAGCTTAATCTTCTGCTACAGCGTTTGCATTTGTAAGTCAGCACACCTGTGTGATCCATATTCTAACTATTTGTTATTCTCCTTTAATTACATATTGGTGGTGGTCCATCTGTAGCCTGAGAGCAACCAACTGGAGACTCAAAGAAATTATTAAAGTATTAACTTTAAATTAGAAGGCCAAAAGGAAACATATGGGGTTTGTTCCTACCCATTCCAGTATGATGTTTCAGGAACAGTTATTCCCTTTCATGTCAAGGAAACTTGGGTCTAAAAAGTTAGTACAGAACTTTTATCTTCAGAGAAGTTTTCACCTTAAATATTTCCTGTGTCACCAGTATTTCTGTTAGCATCAGCTTTACCTCATCTGTCAAATACCATTTTGTTTGGCAGGTGATACATTTTATTTTATTTTATTTTATTTTATTTTATTTTATTTTATTTTTTTTGTGGTATGCGGGCCTCTCACTGTTGTGGCCTCTCCCGTTGCGGGGCACAGGCTCCGGATGCGCAGGCCCAGCGGCCATGGCTCACGGGCCCAGCTGCTCCGCGGCATGTGGGATCTTCCCGGACCGGGGCGCGAACCCATATCCCCTGCATCGGCAGGCGGATTCTCAACCACTGCGCCACCAGGGAAGCCCGGTGATACATTTTAAATCCTGTACTTCCTACTTGGTCCTGATCAGTCACTCAAGTTGGGGTTTAGGGAATTGTAGATGGTCAAGTCTGTCCCCAAAAACTTTTCCTTTTAGCATTTTGGCAACTTTTCATTTTGACATAATTTCAAATTTCCATAAAAGTTTCAAGAATTGTACAAGAAATCCCCTTTACTGAGATTCATATTTACATCTTGCGCCATTTACTACCTCTCTTTCTATGAATCTGTCTATATTGCACACGCCCTTTCTTTCCTGACCCATTTGAGAGTAAGTTGAAGACGTTGTACCCCTTTACCCTGAAATATTTTATTTTCCTAAGAATAACATTCTTTTTAATAACCATGGTTTTATCAAAATCAGGTATTTTAATGATATAAACCACAGTCCAAATTTAAATTCAGATTTTCTCATTTGTCCCAATGATGTCCCAATAATTAGTTGTAAGCTGATTTTTTCCCCAGACCAGGATGTAATCCAGGATTGTGCATTGTATTGAGTTGTAATATCTGCTTTGTTTCCTTTAATCTGGAAAAGTTTCTGAGCCTTTGTCTTAACTTGACATTTTTTAAAGAGGGCAGATCAACACTCCATTTTTTTGTTGTTTTGTCTTTCGTTTTTGGGAGGTGGGAGGAAGTCTCTTCATTCTGGGTTTGACTAGGATGTCCTCATGTTTAGACGTGGGTTATGCATTTTTGACGGAGATACCATTGAGGTAAGGTCCTGTCCTTGTCAGTGTACCATATTGGGGGTACCCAGTGTCCATTTGTGATGTTAACTTTGATCACTTGGTTCAGGTGCTTACTCCACCGTAAAGTTACAGCTTTTCTCTTTGTAAATTACAAGTGTTTTGTGGGGAAATATTTTGAGACTGTGTCAATATCCTGTTTATAAAATTTTTCTGACTACTTTGCACTGATTAATGATGTTCTAACTCCATCATTCCTTCTAGATTTATTAGTTGGCATTTTGCTGTAAGGAAGAGCTTTCCCTTCTCTGCATTTACTTTTTTTTACTTATTTAAGTCTGAACTCATGGATTCTTAGGTTATTCAGTGGGTTATAATCTATTTCTGTCCTTTTAAATTTTGATGGTTAAATTTTCTCAAATTTGGCTAGTGGCAGCCCCTTCAATCTGTTTGTCTTTTTGACATGTTTCCATGATGCTTTGAAGCACTACCTTAGTTTCTGTAGCAGCTGGCTCATCTTGTATTCCCTTTGTCCCCTCCCTGGAATTAACCATTTCTCCAGTGAGCCCCCAGGTGAATTTTGGTAATAAAATCAAATTTATCTTCTGTGCCTGCCCCTCCCTTTTTCTCTTACCTTTCAGTAACCTGTCCCATGAGTCCCTACTGTAACTGTGATTTTCAGTAGCTCTAGTTAGGAAATTCTGATAAATTCATTTACCTTAAAATTGTTTAGGAATGATTGCATTACCCTTCTTAGGAATGTTTGCATTTTAAAAAAGGAAACCAGTTAGAAAGCAATGCTCAATTAAAAAACAATATTAATCACAGAATGTTACTGGTGAAGGAGACTTTAGATCACAGACTCAGCCCCCCTCAGCCCCCTAAGAGTTAGCGTGAATGTGTGTGCGAAAAGCCTAGTGGAGTCAGCAACAGAGTGGTACAGACTGGGCTAAACTGGAGGGTGCAAGCCCACCTAATGATATTTAAATTAAAATAAATAAATAAACCTGGGCAGACCAAGCAAAATTTGTTTATTATCCTTATTTAACAGAGGGCGGTCTATTAATGACTTCTGTGTTACAGTAAAACTAAACTAATGGTTTTAACACTGTGCTTGGGGGAGCCACCAAGATGCTTTATAGAACTTTCCTGGGGGTTCTGGAAATGCTGTGGACAGATCTACTCTCGACCTCCCAATCCTCCTCAGCCAGAGTCGCTTCCTTGTTAACTGTTTGATGTGACAGGTACTGTGGGAGTCTCTGTTTGAAGGAAGGGATCTGTGGATTTTAAAACAAGTTCAGCAATCACTGATGTAGTCCAGCCACCTAACCTTGCAGATTCTTGCAGATAAGCAGACTGAGGCCATCCTGGGATAACCAGTATTGCCGTGATTGTTACTGGCAAAGTTAAGCCTAAAACCCAGGTCTTCTGATGCTTGGTCCAAACTTTCTTCCCTAATAAAGTTGCTTCATCTAATGGTGGAAAATCAGGTTCTAGTGGCGAAGGTTATCCTAATGTCATATCATGTACACAATAGGCCATCTCTAAGTAAAGATGTCCCCGGTTGATACACAGCCTTTCATGCTCTGAAGACAAATACCCGTCCTGATTCTAGAGCTCTATAAATTGAGCAGTGAGTGAATATTTAGATAGAAAAATCAGGTCATCAAACACTTCAGTCACTGATTGGCATGTTAAAATGATACTTTCATCCATAAGGAGGTATGATTTCTAATAAATACATCAGATAATTTTTCAAGTATATTCTTAAAACTCCTGGAAGATTTTTGCTAATTGATAGAATATCGAAGACTATTTCCTTTTCCATTCTTAAGAAATCATCTTTTACTATGATAAAGTTTTTCATTTCTTCAGTTAAAATGTATATGCTTAAAAGAAAAATGGTAAGATCTAGTATAAATCACTACATAGACATCATAAATCATTTTAAAGAGGACTGTTTTAGTCAATGTAGAGTTGTACTCAAACCTGTAGTTCTATTACAGTATATTATTTAACAGCTGGCAAACTCTTGCCTAAGTACTTTACTTTTTAAATTTTTAACCTTTATCTCTGCAAAACTTAAAACTAGAGTCATTTTCTGAATTCTCTCACAAGGCCAGTTCAAAATTCCTGCATCTCTTTCATTTTTCAAATGAAATGGAGCTTTATCTTCGATTGTCTAGTTTATTTTTATTGATAGAAATAATATTTCTCCAAGGTTTTAAGAGGAAAAAATAGTATTAAAATATAAGTTGAATGTTAACACTTCTGATTGCTTCTAACATCCTGATATGATTAAAAGAAGACAGAGAGGCCAGGAAAGTCCTTGCAAAGTAGATTTAAAATATTGCTCATTTAAAAATCTAAGATCAAATGTAGTTCTGTTCAAGTATAATTCACTACTGGTAAATGCTAAATTGTTCTTGAAGCAAGCATTACTTCAACTTTTGTGGATTATTTTCTTAAATTTTAGACTTTACCATTCATTCCTTTCACTTTTTATTGTCATTATTCCCCTTTTGTGCATTTTGCAAGAGGGGAGATTTTGGTTTTATTTTTTTAAAGGAAATGCTAAACATAATGAGTGAAACACATGTTATTACTGAGCCTAAAATGAATTGCATTAGCATTAGTATTTTTTATCTAATAAATTATAGTGCATATATATGCTTACCTATTAAAAAATTTTAACTTGTGGATACTTATATTCTAATTAGTGTTCTTTTTTTTTTTCCTATCAAATAATGTATCACCGGATTTGTCACTTTACTAAGCCAGTTTATTATTGAACATGTGAGTATTCCTCACTTTTTATTAATTTTCATCATCACAAGACTATATGCATAATTATTCTGTTTCATCAAGAAACAGTTTTAAATGCTCACAGCATTCATGGATGTATCCAGTTGTTTGTTATTCTTTCTTTCCTTTCTCTTCCTTTTTCTACCTTGAAGTTACCTTTTAGCCATAAGAAGTAGGTCATAGGCAATAGACTTTGTCTGTAAAATATAATGCCTACTTCACAGGGCTATTGGGAGAACTAAATACAATAATGGAAGCTCCTAGCACAGTGAATGCATCACTATTTACTTTTACTTTTTGGTCCTTTAAGGAATTGTACTTCCACAAGTTTGACAAGTTCTCAAAACTGCTGTTCTGGGCAAAATTTCACTTTCAGTAAAATGAAAGCCTGTGAGTAACTAAGTATGGCTCTTCGTAGGGGTTACATTTAAATGTAATAGGTAGATTTAGAGTTTTGCCAAAGATGGGAGCAAGACAGCTTAGTGTGAAGGGAGGAGCCTTGGTCATGGGATAGCTACTACCCCCTCAGTCACTGACCTGCCAGGTGACCTTAGTCACTTTGCTTTTGGGCTTCAGTTTCTTCAGCTGTATTAGGATGTGGACGGTCTCCAGGGTGCTTTTGGTTCTAAAACCTGATGATTCTACAAATGCAGCACTTTTAAAAAATGGATTTATCTTTGTGGTGAAAAAATTCCTGGAAAATGTATACCATTACATTCATGCTGGGGGTGCCCAGGTGATGGCAGGAGAGATGGCCTTCTTTCTTCCCCCCTCTCTCCCTCTTTTCTTCCCTCCCCATCTCCTTCCCTTCTTTCCTTCCTTCCCTGACTTGTTTCTTCTTTCAACAATTATTTATAGCACCTTCCATGAGCCAGGCACTATGGAGTAAGCAAGAAGTTCAGCTTGGTGAACTTCAGTGAGCTCATCTTCCACGAGCCAGACAAGAGTGAGCAAGAATGTTTCAGTCCAGCGTTCATGAAGCGAATAGTCTTTTTATCTATTTCTCTTTTTTTTCCCCTAAAAAATGTCAAACATATAGAGAACCAGAAGAAACAGTAACTTGAACATCTAAATCTCCTAGATTTACCAACTGTTAACATCTTTTATTCTGTGTGTGTGTGTGTGTGTATACACACCCATATGTATATATATATATGTGTATACACACACACGTTTTTCTGAACCATTTAACCATGCTTCTCCTCTAAGTAACTGAACGTACATCTCCAAGAATCATTACACTCTCACAAGTAACCATAATACCATTATCACACCTAACTTATGTGACCCACCCCCAAATTAGCACCAGTCCTATAGAGTTATATAATGTCTATTCCATATTCAGATTTCTTTAATTATCCCAAGAATGTCTTTTATTGCCCTCTTCATCAAATCCTGGTTCACCAATCAAGGTTCACATGTTAATGTGGTTTTTATTCCTCTGTCTCTTTTAATATAGAACTGTTCCCCCACTTTTTCTTTTTTAATGACATTGACCTTTTGAAAAGTGCAGGCTCATCGTCTTACAGAACATACAAAATTCTAGATTTGTCTAATTGTTTCCTTATGGTGTCATGTAACATTTCTGTATTCTGTGTATTTGTTGTAATCTGGAAGTTTAGTCTAGATGTTTGATTAGATTCATGTTAAAAGTTCTTGGCAGGGCTTCCCTGGTGGCACAGTGGTTGAGAGTCCGCCTGCCAATGCAGGGGACACGGGTTTGTGCCCCGGTCCGGGAAGATCCCACATGCCGCGCAGCGGCTGGGCCCGTGAGCCATGGCCGCTGAGCCTGTGCGTCCGGAGCCTGTGCTCCAGAACGGGAGAGGCCACAACAGTGAGAGGCCCGTGTACCGAAAAAAAAAAAAAAGAAAAAAAAAAGTTCTTGGCAAAAATATTTTATAGGTGAAGTTGTGCTACAAAGTTATATATATTTGAAGTTCTCTACAAAGATCATCTATTACTAATGATGAAGAAATAGAAATAAATTTAATTTTATATTATATAGTACATTGAATATAGTGGAAGAAGCATGAGTTTGCTAGCAGAGGCCTGGATTTGAGTACAGATTCTATTCTCTCTAGCAGCTTGACCAGATTAATTAACCTAGTAGTTTAGCTCTCCACAAAAGACCAGAGAAGACAGAATCACTCCTGGAACCTTCTTGAAATATGCATGCTTGTCCCTCCACTCCACTCCCTGGTATTTTTTTTTAAAGGGGGACCTTTCTATACCACCCCTCATCCCCAGGCCACCCTTCTCACCCCCACCCCAGGCTTAAATGCCACCAATTCTGTGTGCCAGGTGTCCTTATCTGAGAAATTTGGAAAATCTCTACCTTGAAGGGTTATTTTAAGTGTTGGAGATTAATAATAACATGTGTAAAGTACATAGCACAGAGTCTGCCGCATTATTATATGCTCAGTTCACCACCAGTGTTATTGTTATTACATCAGTAATTTGCAAAGAAGGGAGAGAGAACTTGAAAAGGGACAGGAAGTGGTATAGTACAGAATATTCAGTTTCTAAGTGGTTACTTCAAAAACCTTCCAAGAGTGTTTGTGCTCACGCAGTGACATCAATAAAAGTTCAGCTGAGACAGTGCTATGACATAGTAATCATTAACATTTATGCAGCCCTTTACAGTTTACAAAGCACATCCACATTCATTATTATGTTTGATAGACGCCCTCTTTCACGAAGATCAGCTGCACTTAATGCTTCGCCCAAGGACACAGCGTAATCAGTGGGGGAGCTCAAATTAGGAGTTCTGATTGTAGAACAGACTTCTTTTGCTGAAAATGTGCAGCCTGGAACAGACACCAAATGTCTCTTTTCTAAATTCCTGACCAAGGGACTCTTTCCTTATGGTGTCGGTTACTAAAATGCTTAGTTTAAAACTCTTTGAGTCTACTTCACACTTACAGCTCCTCATCTGTCATATTTTATCTGCGTTGGGTGACATTTCCTGTACTGTCGTGCGTTGTCACTCAGCCAGAAGGCTTTAGTTATTTCTTGCTCTTTGCTCTGACAGAGAGAAGTACTGGTTAATGAATCTGAATTAACACCATCAGGTGCATATTAAAAATGCATTCAAACCTTTCAGCTGGACTAATTTCCTTCCTAACATTGTGTAGCACTGGGCAAATTAAAGACTCATCCAAAGATTGGCTCTTGTTTTTTGAAGCAGTTAGAATTGGTGTTTCTTAGTGTTGACCTTGATATTTTTTACTTGGTCATGTATAGCTCTTTTTTGGATAAGAAAAATATTACTATTTTAAACAAAAACTGACTATCTTTGGCTTAGCAAACTAGTGTAGCATAAAACATCTTAGAGGAGATGACTTATTCTCTATTATTCAGTTCAAGGTATTTTCTAGTTTCTTTTCTGATTTCTTCTTTGTATCACAAGATATTTAGAGTTATATTTCTTAATTTCCAACTATCTGTGAACTTTTTAGTTAACTTGTTGCTAATGGTTTTTATATTTCTATTCATATTAATGTTTCAGCATAATTCTGCCATGTCCAGGGAACAGATTCTGTGAGATTTCAGTCTTGTAAAAGCAGCTGAGACTTGCTTTGCTGTCCAGCATTTGTCAGTTTTGTAAGTGCTCCAAGTGCACTTGAAGACGGAAATGTTTTCTGTAGCTGTTGGTAGGAATGTTCCTTGTATATCAGTTACACCATGTGTTAATCTTGTTCGAATCATGTGTATTTGCTGATTTGCTTCTTTTTTGCTTGACTGTTTGCTTACCCCATTATTTCCCAAGGGTTAAAATGTGTGTTAAAGGGACTTCCCTGGTGGCACAGTGGTTAAGAATACGCCTGCCAATGCAGGGGACACGGGTTCGAACCCTGGTCCAGGAAGAGCCCACATGCCACAGAGCAACTAACCCCGTGCACCACAACTCCGGAGCCTGTGCTCTAGAGCCTGGGTGCCACAACTACTGAGCCCACATGCCACAACTACCGAAGCCTGTGCACCTAGAGCCCATGGCTCCATAACAAGAGAAACCACTGCAATGAGAAGCCTGCACACTGCAATGAAGAGTAGCCTCCGCTCACCACAACTAGAGAAAGCCTGTCCTCAGCAACAAAGACCCAACACAGCCAAAAATAAATTTTTTTTAAAAAGTGTTAAAATCTCTCACTAAAAATATAAATGCATTTCTTTCTTCAGTTTTTGATATATATATATTTTTGGAGGCAAAGTTATTAGGTGCATACAAAATTTAGAATTGTTCTGTCTTGTGAACGTAACCTTTTTCTCAGAATGAAGTGTCCCTCTTTGTCTCTAGGGATGTTTTCTGCTTCAGACACTACTTTGATACTAATATAGCTATCCTGTGATTCTTCTGGTTAATATTTGCATCCTTTTTGTCATCCTTTTCCTTTTTCTCTCTGATTATTCTCAATCTTTTTAATATTTCACATGCATCTCTCCTTAATATTTTGCCATATTTCCTTTACATAATTTTTGCTCATCTTTTAAAATTATGTTGTAGACATTGTGACTTTAGCATAAATCTTCCCAAATAATCCCCTAATATCATCTAATACCCAGCCCATACTGAAATACCCACAATTGTTCATAAGGTGACTTTTATAACTGTGTGGACCATTGCATTTGACTGTGTGGCTCTTAGTCTCTCAGAATCTAGAATAAGCTAACTTAATCGATACACTGTTGTACCAAATGACCATAAGGAAATGAAACATATGTTAAAGACTACTCTTAAATATATATAAGTCAGTACATCCCATTTGTAGTAATAATCTGAAAAACACAGAAAGTAGAAATGAAAAAACAGCAAACACTTTTATATTTTCCACCAATTGTGAGCATGGCTGCCTTCCTGGTATTATATTTATCTATTTCTGATTTTTGAAGAAATCTTAGTCTGTTTCACATTATATGCTCATTATAGAGGCTTAGAAGTGAAATTTCTGAGACTAAAGGTATAACCTCTTTTAAGGCTTTCCAGGATGGTGTTTCAAAGTTTAACAATCCCAATGTAGCAAAGCTTACTGCATTAGAAGGGTTGTGTCCTCTTCAAAGCAGACACCACATGGGTAATTACTTATCATGGATATTTAATTTTCGTGGATAATTTGTTACCACACACCTATAGTGGAGATATCCTGTGGTAAAAACTGAGAATGCCAGATACCTTCTCAGGCTCCCTCGAAGCTAAGCCATCAGCATGTATCTGGGATTAACCAGTCGAATTAGCCCCCTTCAGACTTTCAGGCTGAAGCCATTGACACAAAGAAGCAGGCAGTGGAGACTCCTTCTGGGGGATATAGTGGCAGCCACTTTGAGCAAGTCAGCATCTGATATTCAGTGCTGAGGTAGTAATTCAAGCCATGAGATCCAGCATTCAGTGGTGGTGGCAGCAGTGTCCTCATCAGAAGGACTGTGGCATGATTTTAGCTCTGGTCTTGGCCGGTGTCTTACTCTTTCCCATTTCTTGAGCCTGGTTGTCCAGCCTTCTCTGACCCCCTGTCAAGTTTCAGTATCCTTTAAGAAATACTTCTCTATTGAAACCAGCCAGAGTTTGATTCTATTGCTTACAGAAAAAGAACTTGACTAACTTTCCATGCAGGGATTCTCCCTTCTATACAGCAGGACCTGTTTCAAATGGCAGGAAAAATTGGCATTCATGAGGGAGATCAGGGGGAGCAGAGAGGGCTCAGCAAGTTAACTTCTCAGGACTGGGAGTTGGGAAGAGTCTAGTTGAAACTGGGTCAATATTGGAAGGAAGGTAAGAGCAGCTTCTTAAGAAGGTAACATTTATGATTCTTGAGTACCTGATCTGGTTGTCAGCAGAGTGATTGCAGGGCCAGTTCAGGAGTCCAGCCCTTGTAAATGTGACACCAGAAATGTTAGACCTCCAGATGTGTGGTAAGCCAAGTGACCTTGGTTGAGACTGTGACTGTGCATCTGAGACTCTAGGTGGGATAGAAGGACAGTGGCAGATGAAGCTGTGTAGGCTTGAAGTAGAAGCTAACAATCACCATGGAAGGCCATGCCACCACTTTTAGAATTCTCTCTGGCAATTTCTTCAGAACCAATTTTCAAGTAATACAACCAAAGCAGCCTCATTCCGTAGGAGGCCAACTTTGTGTCTGACCCAAACTGGTATTGCCCCAGCTTGTTCACCGTTCCCATGGGGATTGACTTGGAATTGAGTAAAACTTTAAATAAATTTTGGTATTTTCAAAAATCTGGAAAACCAAGGTTGTAACCACTGAGATATTTTTAAAAGCATTGCCAGCTCTAAAGGCAAGCTTTAGAGTAACTATTTATTTAGCCTTTATGTATGTCCAAAGTTACATCAGTACTTCGCATCAACTATCTTCTTTTAATCTCTCAACAACCCTGAAAGGTAGGTGTTAGTAACCTTGTTTTATGGATGAAAGCACAGGCTGAGAGGTTAGTTATCAGATAAGACAGCACGTCTTAAAGCCAGAATTCAAACCCAGAGCTGGTTCATTCTAAAGCACATGCTCTTTTCAGCATTACTATTGTCTCCTCAGGAGACTGCTTTAAAGAGAACAATATACATCTGACTATAAATTCCAGCTTTTAAAAGTCACAGCTAACATATCCAGAAGCTCATTGGTGAAATATCTCACAGCATTCTGCCGAAAGGCTGTGAAATCTTTGATTAAGGGCTTAAAAATGGTGAAAAGTAATAAACAGTAGGTCTGACTACAACTCAAGTAGTAAAACACCTTCACTGATTTTCATACTCAGCAAAAATATTTTTAATGATTAAAAAAAAGTCATAGTACTCACTCTACTAACTCAATGACACGCTGAAATATTAGCCTAGCTTGTGTAACCTTAAACATGGCCACGCTCTCTGTTTGGGCATGATGCTTTCTGCCAAGGGGCGGAAGAGCGGGCCCACTTGTTGAAGGGGTTCTTTCTGGGTATTTGTTTCCATGATTCTTTTTTTTTTTTTTGGCTGCGTTGGATCTTTGTTGCTGCATGCAGGCTATTCTCTAGCTGCAGCGAGTGGGGGCTACTCTTTATTGTGGTGTGTGCGCTTCTCATTGCAGTGGCTTCTCGTTGCAGAGCACAGGCTGTAGGCATGTGGGCTTCAGTAGTTGTGGCACGCGGGCTCAGTAGTTGTGGCTCACAGGCTCTAGAGCACAGGCTCAGTAGTTGTGGCCCACGGGTTTAGTTGCTCCGCGGCATGTATGATCTTCCCGGACCAGGGCTCAAACCATGTCCCCTGCATTGGCAGGCGTATTGTTAACCACTGTGCCACCAGGGAAGTCCATTCCATGATTCTTAATGTGTGTTTGCTAAGGACCACACACACACACGCACACACTACCTAAAAATGTATCCCTCTAGATTTCATTTGGCTAACCTCAGACGAGTCTTCAGACTGCCGCTAATGCCCACCAGAAAGGAGAAAAAACAGGGAACGATCACTGAACTGCAGTGCTTTTACATTTCCTCCCTCCCAACAGTGAGGGACGGACCATTGTGTAGATTGTGAGGGGGAGGTGGGGAAAGTGTGATTGGGCTGCGGAGGTGGTGAAGATTTCAGATTTTCTTTTCTTTTTTTTTTTTTTTTTTTTTTGCGGTACGCGGGCCTTCCACTGCTGCGGCCTCTCCCGTTGCGGAGCACAGGCTCCGGACGCGCAGGCTCAGTGGCCATGGCTCACGGGCCCAGCCGCTCCGCGGCATGTGGGATCTTCCCGGACCCGGGCACAAACCCGGACTCTCAACCACTGCGCCACCAGGGAAGCCCCAGATTTTCTTTTCGCTGCGTGGGCATCAGCAGGGGATAGGGCGGTGCCTGCCCTGCTTGGTGGCGCTCGTCCCACAGACCCATTCACCGTGGGGGTGTCTCTGTGTTAGGAGCCGGTGTCTCTGTGTTAGGAGCCGGTGTGGGGGTTGATGAGCAGATCGAGTCTTCGTTTGTCTTTGCTCACCTTGGGTGGTGCTCTGTCCGTTTCACCGCCCAGTTACTGACGCGGTGAGGGTTGTCACTGTGGTGCTGTGTTGTCTTAAGGGTTCCGAAAAACAATCACTGTGGTGCTATGTTGTCTTAAGGGTTCCGAAAAACAACAACGGCAACCACCAAGCAAACAAACAAAACCTTTCTGCTTCCCAAATCTGTCCCCGAGGGAAGATTCAAAGAGTGCAAATGCTGTTCTGTACCAGATGGGCACTAGTGTCTCTGTTCTCCTCTGAATGTGGGCTTGGTGGTAGGAGGCAGGAAGGGGCCCAGCAGAGGGGTTTTCCACGCTGTTGCCCTCCTGCTACAGTTGTTTCAGACGCCCCAGCTCCAGCCAGCCAGTCCTCCTAGACTGTCTCTGCACAGCACGCAGAAAAACCTTTGTTTTGGAAAAGTAACTCCTTTGATTTCTCCCAGCCTCGGACCCTGCTTGGTTAGGGGCACTGACCAAGAGGCGAGTCATCTCTGGCCGTCCTGGGGAGTGAGGAGGGGACCACCCATGGCTTCCCAGCTGCACTGCCTGTGGAGCAAAGGGTTCAGAAGCAAAGGATTTTTAAAAATATAATAATATAAAAAGAACGAAAGGAAGAAGACCTCTGAAAATCCTTACTGTTTCCTGCTATCTCCTACAGCGATTGCCCTTTCATTAGTGTGGTGTAACAATGTGAAGGTTTTTTTTCACTTTGATATCAGCCTAATTCTTTTTTTTTTTAAGACTTAAACCACTGTGACTATAATTTTTTATTTTAATAAGCTTTTTACTCTTCAATAAATGAATGAGGAGTAATTTTTTCCCCTCTCCTTTATTTATTTATTTTTTAAACATCTTTATTAGAGTATAACTTTTACAATGGTGTGTTAGTTTCTGCTTTACAACACAGTGAATCAGTTATACATATACATATGTTCCCATATCTCTTCCCTCTTGCGTCACCCTCCCCCCCACCCTCCCTATCCCACCCCTCTAGGTGGTCACAAAGCACAGAGGTGATCTCCCTGTGCTATGCGGCTGCTTCCCACTAGCTATCCACCCTACGTTTGGTAGTGTATGTATGTCCATGCCACTCTCTCACTTTGTCCCAGCTTCCCCTTCCCCCTCCCCATATCCTCAAGTCCATGCTCTAGTAGGTCTGTGTTTTATTCCTGTCCTACCCCTAATCTCTTCATGACATTTTTTTGTCTTAGATTCCGTATATATGTGTTAGCATACAATATTTGTTTTTCTCCTTCTGACTTATTTCACTCTGTATGACAGGCTCCAGGTCTATCCACCTCATTACAAATAACTCACTTTCATTTCTTTTTATGGCTGAGTAATATTCCATTGTATATATGTGCCACATCTTCTTTATCCATTCATCTGTTGATGGACACTTAGGTTGCTTCCATGTCCTGGCTATTGTATCAGCCTAATTCTTGGGATTAAGCTTGGCAAGCCACTTATCAAGGTTAGTGAGAAGAAAGGTGTGTGACTGGGAATCACCACCTAGTCCTTTAGCTATTATACATTTTCATGTTCATCCTTTGAGGAGTAAGACAATACTATACTATAGTTTAGTTTAGTCTTGTTTACTATAGTCAAACAATACCACATTGTTTTACTACTCAGGATCCCCTTGGTTGCTGGCAACCAAAATCCAAACTGAACTTGTCTAGGAAAAAGGGAGGGTTTATTGGGAGGATATTGGGATATTTTAAGCAACCAAAGGCAGGATTAAAAGTCAATCTATGAGGGACTTCCCTGGTGGTGCAGTGGTTGAGAGTGTGCCTGCCGATGCAGGGGACACGGGTTCGTGCCCCGGTCCGGGAAGATCCCACATGCCGCGGAGCGGCTGGGCCCGTGAGCCATGGCCGCTGAGCCTGTGCTCCGCAACGGGAGAGGCCACAACAGTGGAAGGCCCGCGTACCGCAAAAAAAAAAAAAAGTCAATCTATGGGAAAGGCAAGGAAGCACTCAAACACTGAATACAAAACAATAAAACTGGGAGCCAAAGTGCTACCAGGATTCCCTCCCTGTGCCTTCATTTCTGCTCCTCCTGGTTGTCCATGTCATTCTCTCTCAGTGTATTATTGTACAATAGATCTTGAGTTTCACAGTTGTCGGCTAGAGCACGAAAGGGGCCCTGACTTTATTTCTTAATTCCAGATAGAAAAATCTTAGGGAAGGTGCTGATTGTCCTGGCATTAGGCAGGGGCCCCAGCCTGCTCGAATCAATTGTGTCAGTGGTATGGGGTCATCTAAGAACTTCTTGAACCATGTTTGGAGTGTGGAAAGGAGCAAGTTCCAAGAAGGGAGTTTCTTTCTTGGAAGGTGGGAGGGGTTCTAGTCAAACAAAATAGCAGATACCCACTATAAATATATGTAATATAGTTGCACATAGATCTGAAAATAATTCTTATTTGATTTTGACCATCTTGGCAACCAGAGTCTTGATAAAAGCCAGCAATTGAAAACCTAATCCAGATACGTATATATGGTAAGAACTATAGGATTCATTCATTCATTCATTTTAACTTGGGACTCCAAAGAAGGCAAAATATGGAGAATGACTGGACTCACATTCTAAAGAAAACCAAATACATAGTAGTTTACAGTCATATTTATATACACTATTGTGTAAGGGATTTTAGTGAATTTTTATGTTCACCTCAGGTTCCTCCTGAAAGAAGCTATGACCACTGTAAATTCATGTGTCTAAGGGAATTCCCTATGCTGGTCCAGATTGGAGTCTCTTCTGCATGCTCTCCATTGCTTTCGTCTTATTTGGTTTTGTCTGAGATGTCCACTTTTTACCTCTTATTTCTGACTGTTGCCTCTGCCAACCCACGGGAACAGCCGTGCTCACCGTGGCCCCCTGCACTCTCAAGGGCATCCATTGTCATTCTGCCGAGGTGGCTGCCTCTCCAGGTGCTGATGGTGGGTGGAATGTTTGAAGCCCCCTAGGCAGGAGGAGCTTTCTTCTCCTGACTGGTATCTGAAGAGCACGTAAAGAGATTGTTCCTTTACTCAGCTCCCTGGTGTAGTCTTCTGCATGAAACACTCCTCCTCTCTACCACCCATCTCGCCTGACTCCCTGCCACAATATGCTGCCAGCAACCTAGATATTACTGTTCATTAATTCATGCCTAACATGCAGTGGCTTATACTAGGTGTTATTGAATGTCTAAAAATAGTCACAGAGCCTGGAAGTGAGAAGTGAAAATTGCAAAATGGCTGGGTGGAAAAAATGATGGAGCACAGAGCAGGCCTTTTGATATACTTCCTTGTGGTTATCTTTTACAGGTTAAATAAGACTAATATTTATGGTGAACCCAGGGCACTTAGCCTCTTCAGATATTTTACTTCTTAGCCTTTTCCAAAATCTGTTTTATTTATTTAATTTAACAGGGCTTTGTCTTGATTGGGGCCATTCGTATAAGAAGTTTTGCATTATGCGTTTGCAATCATGTTTGCATGTTTGCATTTCTCAAGTTTTGCCTGTCAAATTAGACAACTAATTTCAACAAATATACTTTCGTGTCCACATGACCATCATCGGGGGATAAGACTATACTAAAACAAACCACCCAAATGGTCTTTAGGAGTAAAAGGTTTTACATTTTCTATTTATAGGAAGAATTAGGGGAGAAAGAGGAGAGCATAGCTTTATTTTTAAAATAGTATAATTGAGTATATAATTTAAATGCAAAACTGTAGGCTAGTATTTTCTGATTGTAACCTGAACACCTGATGGGGCAAAGAGGGTTGCAGTATTCCTATTCTTGATTACTGAACAACAGACCTTTCTGCTTTTCTTTTCTTTCTTTCTTTTTAATTAAAGTATAGTCGATTACAATATTATATTAGTTTCAGGTGTACAAATAGTGATTCAATGTTCTTATAGATGATACTCCATTTAAAGTTATTACAAAATAATGGCTGTGACCTTTTTGCTTTTCCTTCCTCCTCTGCTTTCCTGGGACAGCACTCCCTATGAAGTGTAAGCCCACTGCTTACTCTTATCCTGTTTTCTAGGACACTAGGCTAAGACATCTTCTAACATGCTGTAAACATGATTTCACAAATAATCTTAGTACTATGATTTTATTTAATCTTTCTAACAAATCTATAAAGTAAATAGCCTAGGCCCACTCATTACAAATGTCAGGGCTGGAATGTGTATCCACAATTTTTGATTTTAAGTCAAGGATCTTTCATGTTATTCATGTTTCTCAAATTAGGGTCTGAAGATCCTTGAAAGCCTGCAGTTGTATTTTCAAGGGGCCTTGAGTTCTCTGCAAGAATTTAATTTTGTGTTTTCATTTTGATGATCATAATAAATGACTGTCAACATATTTTGGTTCCTTTCGATGATCAGTTTAACAGAGAGCTGCCATGTGCTTTTAGGGCCTGCATTTTTGTCTGTTTGAGATTTTTGTTGGTGCCAGGGAGTGCCACTTTAATTGTTGGAGACAAATGATTTGGAAAACACACACACACACAGGCAGTTAATATGTGAAGGTTGTTCTCACCAAGTGAAGGCCAAATGACTTCATCACAGGATGTACAAAGGAAGGTTCTGCGTAGTTTAAATGGAGACAAGAGGTGGAAGCACTGAGTCATTACACAGCATGTGGTCAACACACTGGACTCAAAGGAGCCTGCACATTGAAGAGAGCACTGCATTCAGATAGTGGGGTAGAGTGGCCAGCTGCACATGTCCGATTAAATTAAAATTGTTAATTTGAATTTTGAGTCCTACATTTGTTGACCAGCAACTTAATTTTAAGTTTATTGTTGTATGGGGAATTCCCTGGCGGTTCAGTGGTTAGGACTCTGAACTTCCACTGCCGAGGGCCCAGGTTCAATCCCTGGTCAGGGAACTAGGATCCTCCAAGCCGTGTGGTACAGCCACACACACACACACACAAAAATTATTGTTGTATGATCTCTGTATGCAGACATTCTTTATGTCTAGTTTTGCACCATATGAAATTATTTCATAATTTATTTGTCTGCTTATCTGTTGTCTTTTATTTTTGGTTTTTAAATTTTTATTTATTTATTTATTTATTTTGTCTGCACGGGCTCTTCATTGTGGTGCACAGACTTCTGTAGTTGCGATGCGTGGATTTCTGTAGTTGGGGCACATGGGCTCTAGAGTGCATGGGCTCAGTGGTGGTTTGTGGGATCTTAGTTCCCTGACCAGTGATCGAACCCGGGCCCCTTGCATTGGAAACATGGAGTCTTAACTACTGGACCACCAGAGAAGTCCCTATTGTCTGTTTTTTTTACATTAGGATATAAACTTCTGGAGAGCAAAGGCCTTGCTTCTCTAGTTTTCTCTTTTTCATGAAAGTTGGAGCCTTGGGGAAGGAAGGAATCTAGGGAGACCTTATAGTCCAAGTGCAGAAGAGGGTCTAGGATATAACTCTAAGGAGGTTAAGTATTTGAAAGGTGAATAATAGAGAGTAAGCTGGCAATGTAGACCAAAGAAACATCTAGGTGAAAGAGGAGTGTAAAATCATGGAAGACATTGGAGGACAGTGTTTCAAAAGCAGGTCAGAGTCGATAGTATAAATGCTGCCTAGAAGAAGATAAATACAGCGTCTAATGGCTGTGGTGACTTGGAGGACATTGGTAACCCTGGGGGAAGTATGGTTTGTTGAAATGATGGGGTGAAAACCAGCCTGGAGTGGAGAGAGAGAGGCATGAGAGATGGAGAAGTTGAGGCAGTAATTGTGAATGACTCATCTCCTTCATGAAATTTAGCAGTGAGAGATCCAAGGATGTAGCTAGAGTTGGGCATGAGCCAAGGAAGGATTTTTTTTTTTTAATGGAAGATAATTGAGCTGATGGACTGAGACTGAAAGAGAAGTTGAAGTTGAAGGAAAAGGAGCGATGGGGGATAATGGATGTCACCACGTTTGTGAGAGGCAAGAGGGATAGAATCGGAAGACAGAAAGAGGTAGGTTACAAAATGAGTAGGCCACCACTTCCATTATGATAGGAGAGAAGGAAGGATATTTACTCAACACCTGCTATTAGGAGACAACAAGGTCCCCATCCTCGAGCAGCAATAGTCCAGTTGTAGTGGCAAGATGTTGCAACAGAAAAGAATAATAACTCAGTCTGTGATAAGCCTACAGGCAATGAGTGCCGGAGCATTTTGGAGGAGAGCAAGATGAGCTCCTGATGCTATGATCAAGGTAGTCTTCACGATAAGTGGCATTTGATTTGGAACTTGAAAGCAGAGTAGGATTTTACTACCTGGAGATATAAGTGGTAAGAGAAAATAAAGGAGAAGAAGAGTGCATTTCACGTGGAGGGACTGGCATGAACAAAGGATTGAAGTACTGTACTTCAATTGGTTTATCCTTCAGCAAAGAAACAGGGACTTTTTTTTTTTTTAATCTGTACTCTGATAGAACACAGCAATTGAGAGGATGAAAGAGACCCTAGAGATTATCCCGTCTAATGTCCTTATTTTTCTAGGTATGAAAACTGGGGTGCAGAGGGATGGAAGTGACTGCTGAAAGTCACAAAACTCTTTTCTGGCTGCACCAGGCAGCTTACAGGATTTTAGTTCCCCGACTAGGGATGGAACCCGGGCCCTCGGCAGTGAAAGCACAGAGTCCTAACTACTGGTCTGCCAGGGAATTCCCCGAAAGTCACAAAACTCTTAGGTAAGAGTTGGGCTCTGGCTCACAAAGGTAGTTTCCATGATAACATTATTGTACACACGTGTTGTAAGGATAGAATACATTCAGTAAAACTGCACCTGATTTTATTAAATTACATCAGAGGTGCAAGGGAGTAAAGACCAGAAGAACTTTACATTTTTCAAAAAGAGATATAGTTATTAGTCATAGTGATTATAAGATTTCTAAGTTTTGCTCTGGATCTATTTCATTTTTACCTGCATTAGTAAAGAGAGAAGGAAAATTCGTTATTAGGAGATTGATGATTTCCTGCAATTCACCAAACATACTGGTCTCCTATGCCTTGAACCAATTAAGCGCCAATTGGCCAAAAGTGAATTTGAAGAAAAATTTATGCCAACTCAAAGTAAATATTTACAATAGAGGAGGAGGAGGAGGTATTAGTTTCCTGTAGTAGCTGTAAAAAATTACCACACACTTAGTGGCTTAACACAGGTATACCATCTTACAGTTCTCAAGGTCAGAAGTCCAATGCAGGTCTCACTGGGATAAAATCAAGGTGTTGGCTGAGCTGCATTCCTTTCTGGAGACTCCAGAGGAGTATATGTTCCCTGCTTTTCCAGCTTCTAGAGGCTGCCCATGTTCTTTTGCCTTGTGGCCCCCTTCCTCCATATCAAAACCCAACAATGTTGCACCCCTCTAACTCTTTTTCTCTAGTAACTAGAAAATTTGATCTCCCTCTGACCACACCCAGGAAAAGAGGTTCTTGCTTTTAAGGACTTATGTGATTAGCCTGGGCCCACCCGGTTAATCCAGGATTATCTCCTCATCTCAAGACCCTTAACCTTAATCACATCTGTAAAGTTCCTTTGCCCTGTAAAGTAACAAATTCACAGGTTCTGGGATTAGGACATGGACATATTAGTGGGGAGGGGCATTATTTGGCCTACCACAAAGAAGAAGAAAGAGGAAAAGAAAAATTATGGATTATTAAAGAGATGATTTACAGATAACTGGAAAAGAAAATGAGCATCAAGAGCCAGTATAAATTCACTAAATCATAGCAAGTGTCATTTTCTTATTCAGCGGAGTTACTGGGTAAATAGATGTGGGGATGCCAGGGACAAATTTATCAGCTTGGTTTTTCTCTCAGGATGTTCTTATGGAAAGATGAAGGAATGTGTGTCAGATGTCAGTGCAATAAGCTCTATTCACAACTCATTAAACAACTGATGAAAAGTGGAAATGGATGTAAACCTAGATGAAGTCCTCCTTATGTGTCACAGGGCTTTTTGTCCTTGGTCCTTCTTGAGTCACCACTTTATCAGTGACTTGGCTGAGGACTTAAAGGTCGGGCTTATCGAATCTGCAGGCAACACAATAGGGTTCAAAAGTTAGAGAAAATCTTAATAAACTGGGAAGAGAAGATGAAAGCATATGAACTGTTATAATAGGAAATGTGAAGTCTTAAATTTCAGGGAGAAAATCAGTTAAATACAGGATGGATGGTACTAGATTTGGTGTCAGTTTATGTGGGGGGGGGGGACAATGGATGCATCTGTGAAAGTAGAAGTGATGTTAAAGGCATCAATTAATGATTTTTGAGCATTTCCTATCTATCAGGTACTGTGCTAGGAGCTTTACATATGTCATACACTTTCACCCTCAAAAAAATACCTTATGTCTGTCTCACAGATGATTTTTTTTTTTTAGGATTTTGAGATGTGAAGTAACTTGTCCAAGATTGCAAAATTATCTGTCAATACAAATTGGGGTCTGACTCCAAAGCCCATACTCATAATAGAATCGCAGGAGGATTTTTCAAAAGCCAAGGAATTGTAGCTACATTAGTAAAAATACAGTGCCCACATCGTCACAGAAGAAATCTCGGGTGTATCTTCCAGTTTGTGCTCTTCATATTAAGAGAGGATTTGATACACTTGAATGTGCATAGAGGAGTATGACCAGGATCATGAGTGGCTTGGACACCAAGGCATAGGAGGAGTGATGGAAAAAACTTGGTATATTTTGCCTAAAAGAGAGTTGGTTTGAGATGGATGGCACAAAAGTATAATTACTTGCGAAAAATATTTGAAGGCAGAACAGTTTTCTCTTCTGGAACTTGTGTGGAGGCAGATTTTGTTCAAGAGAACTTGTTGTTAATGATTTATGTTATGAAGTCAGCATTCAAGGACAGGCTTGGTGTGAGTTCCGTGGAAATAGCAACCAAAGTACTTTCATCTTTGGGGTTAAATGATGCTTGGCAGGTGCTCAGTTTGGGTAGAATATGTTAACAAATGACTTTGTCAGGGACATCATATAAGAAATGAGTGGATTAAGAATCAAGTTGGGGAGAAAATAGTTGCAAATGAAACAACAGACAAAAGATTAAGCTCCAAAATATACAAACAGGTCATGGAGCTCAATATCAAAAAAACAAACAATCCAATTAAAAAATGGGCAGTACACCTAAATAGACATTTCACCAAGGAAGACATATAGGTGGCACATGAAAAATGCTCAACATCACTAATTATTAGAGAAATGCAAATCAAAACTAAAATGAGGTATCACCTCACACCGGTCAGGATGACCATTATCAAAAAAATCTAGAAACAATAAATGCTGGAAAGGGTGTGGTGAAAAGGGAACCCTCCTGCACTGTTGGTGGGAATATAAATTGATACAACCACTATGGAAAACAGTATGGAAGTTCCTTAAAAAACTAAAAATAGAACTACCATATGAGCCAGCAATCCCACTACTGGGCATATACCCTGAGAAAACCATAATTCAAAAAGAGACATGCACCACAATGTTCACTGCCGCCCTATTTACAATAGGTAGGACATGGAACCAACTTAAATGTCCATCAACAGTTGAATGGATAAAGAAGATGTGGCACATATATACAATGGAATATTACTCAGCCATAAAAAGAAATGAAATTGAGTTATCTGTAGTGAGGTGAATGGACCTAGAGTCTGTCGTACAGAGTGAAGTAAGTCAGAAAGAGAAAAACAAATACCATATGCTAACACATATATATGGAATCTTAAAAAAACAATGGTACTGATGAACCTAGATGCAGAGCATGAATAAAGATGTAGACATAGAGAATGGACTTGAGGAGGGAGGGAGGAGGAAGCTGAGGTGAAGTGAGAGAAGCATCGACATATATACACTACCAAATGTAAAATAGATAGCTAGTGGGAAGCAGCTGCATAGCACAGGGAGATCAGCTCGGTGCTTTGTGACGACCTAGAGGGGTGGGCTAGGGAGGATGGAGGGAGGCTCAAGAGGGAGGTGATATGGGGACATATGTATGCATATGGCTAATTCACTTTGACGTACAACAGAAACTAACACAGTATTGTGAAGCAGTTATACTCCAATAAAGATCTATTTAAAAAAAGAAGCAAGTTAGAAGAGATGGACTCTAGGGTTACTGCCAAGTTTGGGATTTTTCTTTTATTTGATTTAGATTGTTGACTTGAGATAAGCAACCCACAGCCCTGGGTCTGCTGCCCTTCTTGGCTAACTGGTAAGTTCATGCAAAGTTCTCATGGCCTGATTAACACTAAGTTCTAATGACTCGAATATCAACATCAAAACTATTTCATATTTGAATTACTGTTAAGTCTCTAAACATGTTGACATTTTAATTGTTCTCGAGTAGCCTCCATTATTTTTTCCCCCTGCATTTTGGCAGGATTGATTGGATAAATCATAGAAAAACAAATTAAATTTGCAATCTGGCCACTTTCTGTAAACAAGCTAGCAAGATAAGGGCTGCTAAGGGGTTATAGCTACGACAATAGCCGCCTTGAGTCAAGTGGAATTGCTTTAGAGGGTTCATGTAGAAAGTGAGTCATAAACTGTGGAGCAGTAAAGACAACCAAGAGGATACAGACATGGAAGGAGATATCATAGAACTGGGGCAGAGTCGACAGTGGCCTGTATTATATTTTGAGGAGCTTCAAGAAAGGCCATTGTCCAGCTTAAAAAAAAATAATGTTGAAGCCATATGTGTTTATCAAAACCCCATCTTCAATGCAACAACATATATAAATATTATTAATCTGTGGTTCCAGTGGAGCAGACAGCTGAATTTCTCCTAACATTCTTACATTTCTTTTGCTCTATTGATGCCCAGCTATTAGACTCAAGTGGGGTGGGTGTCACTGAGTGGCAAGAGTGTAGTACTACTGTTAGATCCATTCCCCCAACCCACCAGCATTTTATACCCAGTTATTTGTAACCCCTGTCATTATTGTCTCACAAAGTTCATTATAATATGATACCATGTCACCATGGATACCTACAAGTGATGCATTTGTACAGTTATTTAGCCCTTTGGAAGGTGCCTACTTGAAATATAATTTGCGGGATTCCCAAGTTATTTCCCATTACAGTCATCCTGGCTACCAACCACTTACTTGTTTGTCTTAGGTACCTGAAATTCCCACTGTTAGAGTTATTCCTTTAGTTTTCAGAGAAGACTCTTTCAGAAAGGTAATCCACTAAATCACTTGAATAGAGTTAATTTATCAGATCAGTTTGCCCATCTTTTCTTTCCTAGGATTCCCTATGTATCACTCAGGGTCTGTTTAGGAATTGGATGGCATATTCAAGCTGGGTAATTGAAGAGAATTTAATGAAGGCGCTGTTTATGAAGCATGTGTGGCTTCGGACCAGCCCGTGCTAATAACACCTGGCTTCATTAGCCCACCTAGGCCTGATGGGGCAAGGGGCAGTTCCTGGAACCTGGAGAGGTGGTTGCCCGAAGGGGCTACCTGAGAGTTGCTGTGACATTTGGTGGAGGAATGAAGTAGGGAGCAAGCTGGAGAATAAATATCCAGCCTTCACTCTTCTCTCTCCTTTTATTTACTCTTGGTCTCCCACATTGACTAAACCCAGACAAAACCAGAGGACATAGAAGCCTACTGGTGTCATCCATATAAGTCAGTCTCCCACGGCAGGGCAGAGAGTGGATCTGGAGGGCAAAAGGAAGAGATCCAGCACAATCGGTAGCAAAGTTGGAGTTCCCACTGTGCTCCACCTCCTTACCTTCATTGTTCCTGTGGGCCATTCCACTTATAGTTGCTACTCCTCCCTTCATCCTGTAGGTGGATGTCCAGATAACTCCACCTGAATCTCCCCTTGGCATCTCACTCTCAACATGCCCTGAATGAATTCATCACACTCATCATCTTTATGCCCTTTATTCCCTTGTATTGTCATAGTAAAAGTATCACTATTTTAGTGCCCAAATCAGAAATCTAGGAATCATTTTATACCATAATCTTTCTCTCACCCCAATGTCCTATCACCAGTTCTGCTCATTTTGCCTCCAAGATATTTTTCTCTCTAACTCCCTTTTTTCTTTATTTCTACTCCCAGTTTTCTGGTTCAGGTCATTACTACTTCTTGTAATCTGTCTTCCGGCCTCTAGTAAGTTCCCTCTTGAAACTGTGACCCACATTGCCATCAGAGTGAGCATTTAAATATCAAATTCTGTTTCATTCATTCATTTATTTAGAAAATATTTATTGTAAACTATTACGTGCCATATATTATGCTAAGTTTTAGAAATTCAGAAATGAATAAGACATGTTCTCTGCCTTCAATTATAATCTCATGGTAGAGAGAAGTAAGTATAGATAGATAGAATTATAAACAAGGCACTTATCTCATAATAAGGGTAAGAGTGGCAGAGAAAACTCCCTGGAGAAATTAACACCTAAGCTTAGCCCTGAAGGACTGATAGGAGTTAATCAGGTAAAAGGAAGGAGAGGAGGAGAGACAGGTAAGGAAAGATATTTCAGGCTATGAGTGCAACCTGGTGCACATCCTAAAAGCAAGAGAGAGCATAAAGAGCTGGAAGAATTTAACGTAATATAGTGTGGGCGAAGCAGAAAGTATGAAATCACTGGTCAGATGAGGAAGAGTTTTAAGGACTTTAGACTTCATCTCAAAGATTATGAGGACCCCAGAGGACTTTAAGCTGAGGATTGGCATGATCAGATTTGTATTTTGGAAGGATTACTCTTACAGTTGTTTGGAAAAGAGATTTGAAAGGGGTAAAATTGGAGGCAGATTAGCCAGTTGTTAAGAGCTTTTACTGAACTTCGGAAGTAGTGGTAGATACAGAATGATCCAAAATATATTAAAGTGGTATTATTCATAGGAGACATTGAAGGATTGAACTTGGAGGGTGAAGGAGAGAAAGAGATCAAGACTGATGCCTAGGACTCTGGTTTGGGCAACTGGGTAGACAGTGCTAATGTTCACCAGGGTAGGGAATTCAAAAAGATGAGGTGTACGAACATCAGGTAATGAACTCAGTTTTGGACACATCCAGTTTGTGGTTCTTGTAGGCCATTCAAGTGGAGACTTTGAGTTGGATGTTCATATCTAGATTTGGAATTATGTCAAGAGATGAGGTTTCTTAAGGCAGTCCTATTGAATGAAAATAGGTTCCATGAAGGACCAACATGTAAAGCTTGTTGGGGGAAAGAAAGAACAAGTTCCAAAGAGCTATGAAGAAAAATCTTCAATTGCCATTATCTACTGGATCAAGGCCAAGCTCTTAAATTATAACTTTTCTCTCTCACTTTATCTCATGCCAATCCCCAGTTTAGAATTTATGTTCTATTAGTTCTTTCAGGTTCTATTCTATTAAGTTTTATTAGAACAAGTTGCTGGTGGTCCTTCATGGATACCTGAGTCTCTATTCCTTGGACATCTGTTTGCTTTTAGCCTTTTCTTTCTCTACCTGGAATATCTGTTCCCTCTTCTTTATCTGGTTACAGCCTAATTAGCCTTCAAAAGTAATCTCAAGCTTGTCTGCTCTGGAAAGACTTAACTTGAGCCCCCTTGGTTGAACTAGATGCTCCCTCCCTCCTTCCTTCCGTAGCTTTTGCATGTGTATTTATCCTAGCACTTATATGATATTGATATCATCTGTCTACCTAGCTTACCACAAAAACTGTTTCATTAGTTCAAGAATTGTATTGCAGGTTGGATTCCCCAGGAAGCAGATTCTGAGACAGACTTTAGTGTACAAGATGTTTATTCAGGAGCGCCCTTGGGATGAACACCTGTGGAAAGGAGAAGGAAGCAGGAGTGGGCCAAGGGAGAAATCAAGCCCTGTTGCAAACCCAGCTGCCTCATCCAACACCATAAAGAGGTCTGCAACTGAGTGCCCTTTCAGAGTTGTTCTAAATTGGCATGGGATGGCCGGGCGTCCCTTACCTGATCAATCATTTGGCATGGGCCATCCCAGGAAGGGGCATGACATTGGAAGAGGCAGCTCTGCAGCTGAAGCAGTCCTTGCAGTGGTTGACAGCTGAAGGCCATCTGCTGACAGCACTTTCTGCAGCTGGGACAGCACTTCATTTCCTGAAGGGGGATGGGGCAGTGCATTGCAAAATCTACCACACACCAGATATTTTTCTTTGCATTTCTGGGGCCTGCCATACTATGTGGCAGATGCAAACTGTGGGCTGGGACTGAGCAGTGGTTATCCTCCTCAGACAGGCTTGTGACCTCTAGTTCTCCAGACACACATTCTCCCTGCTCCCTAATGCATGGAACCCTGCCTGCTGCATGTATTGACATTACCTACAGTCTTTTGAGTTTTCCACCCCTGTGAGTTACTAACAAATGTTTATTGAACTGAACAGAAGTCAATATCACTGAATTACACTTCTCAAGAACATTCATATATATTTATTTAATCCTTTAAAACAACCCTAAAAGTTAGATATAATGATCACCCCCATATTTACAGATGAGGAAACTGAATCCCAGAGCGGCTCAGTGATTTACTCAAGGGTTTCTAGCTAGGAAGTGGCAGGAGTATGACGTATATCAAGTGTTCTTATTTAGAACCTCATGCTCTTCCATTATGGCATCCGAAGGCCTTGGGGGTATTCCTGCTGGAATATGATTGGGTGGGCCTAGGTCTTAATTAGGCTCGATGGTTAGAAAAAATATCTTAACAAAACCAAAAATATTCAGGGAGGAAGAAACTGGAAATTTTCTAAGCTGGCAGCAAGGACTGGAAAGGGAGACTATTCGTTTAGGACCTTCTTTTCTCAGATGGTTTCAAAGGAGTAAAAACAATTAGAGCTGCAAGGCAGAGTGGGAGACAAGACAAGGTTGATGAACAAAGGGGAGAGCAATGTGGGAAGATAGCAACATTTCATACACAGCCACACACACACTGAAAATGTGTCAGCAATGCGAAGTCATTGTTAACTGCCAAGAATAAGTCTGAAATAGATTGTTAAATGAGAGACAGTATTGCCAAGGCTGAGTTGTTTGTCTGCCTCAAAAGGACAAATTCTGAGAGGTGGAATGAAAGAAAATTTATCCAGTTGACTATAAAATGGAAATATGATGACTCCAGTGCTGGTTATGGATTAGAACTTTTTTTCCATTACACTAAACTTGACTAATCAAAAGGCTTTGTAAATTACATTTTTCTTTCTCTACATAATTTTTAATAAAGGATTGTTGGGCTTCCCTGGTGGCGCAGTGGTTGAGAGTCCGCCTGCCGATGCAGGGGACGCGGGTTCGTGCCCCGGTCCAGGAAGATCCCACATGCCGCGGAGCGGCTGGGCCCGTGAGCCATGGCCGCTGAGCCTGCGCCACCGGAGCCCGTGCTCTGCAACGGGAGAGGCCACACGCCAGTGAGAGGCCCGCGTACCGCAAAAAAAATAAATAAATAAATAAATAAATAAAGGATTGTTTTTTCAAAAAGAAACGCTTTTTATTTTTTTTTAAAAATTATTATTATTATTTTTTTGCCACACCATGTGGCTTGCGGGATCTTAGTTCCCCAACCAGAGATTGAACCCAGGCCACAGCAGTGAAAGCACTGTGTCCTAACCACTGGACCACCAGGGAACTCCCAAGAAACGCTTTTTATTAAAAAGCTAGGAGATAAAATTCTTGTCTTGATCTCAAAACAACATTTTAATTTTAATTATTATAATTACATAATACTTGTTTCACACAAGAGAGACAAAGTATATGGATATAAAGGTGAAGAATATAAAATACATAATTTTTATCGCAGTGTATATTATCAAGTCTCAGAGATGACTTTTCTACTTTGTAACTTAGACTCACCAGGTTTTTCTCAGAGTTTGGAAACATTAGTGAAAACAGGATTGATAAAATTAGGGGCTTTAATTTTTTTTTTTTTTTTTTTTTTTTTTTTTTTTTTTTTTTTTTTTTTTTTGTGATATGCGGGCCTCTCACTGTTGTGGCCTCTCCCGCTGCGGAGCACAGGCTCCGGACGCGCAGGCTCAGCGGCCATGGCTCACGGGCCCACCTGTTCCGCGGCATGTGGGATCTTCCCGGACCAGGGCACGAACCCGTGTCCCCTGCATCGGCAGGCGGATTCTCAACCACTGAGCCACCAGGGAAGCCCAGGGGCTTTGGTTGAGGAAAGCACAACTATTAAATGGAAAATTACCAATAGCAATTTCCTTAGGTTTCATTAGTTGAGGTAAATATATATGCTTATATCATATTTTGCCACAGTGTCTGTCTGTCTATCTATCAATTTTTAAGGATCCATACTGTTATGGATTGAATTATATCTCCTACAATTCATATGTTGAAGCCCTAATACCTCAATGTGACTATATTTGTAGGTAGGACCCTTAAGGAATTTATTAAGGTTAAATGAGATCTTTAAGGTAGAGTTCTAATTTGAAAGGACTGGTAATCCTTATAAAAAGAGGCAGAGACACTAGAGATCTCTCTCTCCCTCTCCTCCTCCTCCTTATCTAGTATGTGCATCCACAAGCATGAAACAAAGGCCATGTAGGACACAGCAAGAAAGTGGGTGTCTATAAGCCAGGACAAGAGGAATCAACAAACCCCAACTCTGCTGGTGCCTTGATCTTGGGGGTCCAGCATCCAGAAGTTTGAGAAAATAAATTTCTGTTGTTTAACCTACCCAGTCTGTGGTATTTTATTATATCAACCTGAGCAGACATACATATATAGTAAAAGTAGGAAGACATGTATGGGAGTGATAGACACCAAATTTAATTTAGGGCTTAATTCTGGGGTCAAGGGAGAGGAATAAAATGGAAGATGGGTGCACATAGGATCCAAAACATTTCAAAGTTTTAAAAGTAAACATGTATCCAGTTATGGTGGAAATAACTGCCAAGGAACAGAATAAAGAAAAAGGAATGAAAAGAATTGAAGGCAATCTCAGAGACCTCTGGGACAACACTAAAATCACCAATGTTCAAATTATACAAGTCTCAGAAGAAGAGAAAAAGAAAGGGTCTGGGAAAATATTTGAAGAGATTATAGTGGAAAATTTCCCTAACATGGGAAAGGAAGTAGTCACCCAAGTCCAGGAAGCACAGAGGGTCCAATACAGGATAAACCCTGGGAAAACACACCAATGCACATATTAATCAAACTAACAAAAATTAAATTCAAAGAAAAAATATTAAAAGCAACAAGGGAGGGCTTCCCTGGTGGCGCAGTGGTTGAGAGTCCACCTGCCGATGCAGGGGACACGGGTTTGTGCCCCGGTCTGGGAAGATCCCACATGCCGCGGAGCGGCTGGGCCCGTGAGCCATGGCCATGGAGCCTGCGCGTCCAGAGCCTGTGCTCCGCAACGGGAGAGGCCACAACAGTGAGAGGCCCGCGTACCGCAAAAAAAAAAAAAAAAGCAACAAGGGAAAAACAAAAAATAACATACAAAGGAATCCCCATAAGGTAATCAACTGATTTTTCAGTGGAAACTCTGCAGGCCAGAAGGGAGTGGCAGGATATACTTAAAGTGATGAAAGAGAAAACCTATAACCAAGATTACCCAGCAAGGATCTCATTCAGATTCTATGGAGAAGTCAAAAACTTTTCAGACAAACAAAAGCTAAGAGAATTCAGAACCACCAAACCAGCTTTAGAAACTTCTCTAAGTGGAAACACAAGAGAAGAAAAAGACCCACAAAAACAAACCCCAAACAATTAAGGAAATGGTAATAGGAACATACATATCGATAATAACCTCGAATGTAAATGGATTAAATGCCCCAACCAAAAGACACAGACTGGCTGAATGGATACAAAATCAAGACCCATATATATGCTATCTACAAGAGACCCACTTCAGACCTAGGGACACATATAGACTGAAAGTGAAGGGATGGAAAAAGATACTCCCTGAAAATGGAAATCAAAAGAAAGTTGGAGTAGCAATACTCATATCAGATAAAATAGACTCTAAAATAAAGACTGTTACAAGAGACAAGGAGGACACTACCTAATGATCAAAGGATCAATCCAAGAAGAAGATATAACAATTCTAAATGTTTATGCACCCAACATAGGAGCACCTCAATACATAAGGCAAATGCTAACAACAATGAAAGGAGAAATCGACAGTAACACAATAATAGTAGGGGACTTTAACACTCCACTTACACCAATGGACAGATCATCCAAACAAAATAAATAAGGAAACACAACCTTTAAATGACATAATAGAGCAGATATATCTAATTGATATTTATAGAACATTCCACCCCAAAGTGGCAGAATACACTTGATTTTCAAGTGCACATGGAACATTCTCCAGGATAGATCACATCTTGGGTCACAAATCAAGGCTCAGAAAATTGAAATCATATCAAGCATCTTTTCTGACCACAACACTATGAGATTGGAAATCAACTACAGGAAGAAAACTGTAAAAAACACAAATACATGGAGGCTAAACAGTGCACTACTAAATAACCAAGAGATCCCTGAAGAAATCAAAGAAGAAATTAAAAAATACATAGAAACAAATGACAACGAAAACACAATGACCCCAAACCTATGGAACTCAGCAAAAGCAGTTCTAAGAGGGAAGTTTACAGCAATTCAATCTCACCTCAAGAAACAAGAAAAATCTCAAATAAACAATCTAACTCTACACTTAAAACAACTAAAGAAAGAAGAACAAAGAAAACCCAAAGTCAGTAGAAGGAAAGAAATCATAAAGATCAGAGCAGAAATAAATGAAATAGAAGTGAAGAAAATAATAACAAAGATCAATAAAACTAAAAGCTGGTTCTTTGAGAAAATAAACAAAATTGATAAACTCTTAGCCAGACTCATCAAGAGAAAAAGGGAGAGGACGCATATCAATAAAATTAGAAATGAAAAAGGAGAAATCACAACTGACACCGCAGAAATACAAAGGATTATAAGAGACTACTACAAACAACTATATGCCAATAAAATGGACAACCATGATGAAATGGACAAATTCTCAGAAAGGTGCAATTTTCCAAGACTGAACCAGGAAGAATTAGAAAATAAAAACAGACCTATCACAAGTAATGAAATTGAAACCGTAATTTTAAATCTTCCAACAAACAAAAGTCCAGGACCAGATGGCTTCACAGGCGAATTCTATCAAACATTTAGAGAAGAGCTAACACTGATCCTTCTCAAACTCTTCCAAAAAATTGCAGAGGGAGAAACCCTCCCAAATTCATTCCATGAAGCCACCATCACCCCGATTCCAAAATCAGAAAAAGATATCACAAAAATATTATAGTCCAATATCACTGATGAACATAGATGCCAAAATCCTGAACAAAATACTAACAAACAGAATCCAACAGCACATTAAAAGGATCATACATCATGATCAAGTGAGATTTATCCCAGGGATGCAAGGATTCTTCAATATATGCAAATCCATCAGTGTGATACAACACATTAACAAATTAAGGAATAAAAACCATATGATCATCTCAATAGATGCAGAAAAAGCTTTTGACAAAATTCAACACCCATTTATGATAAAAACTCTCCAGAAAATGGGCATAGAGGGAACCGACTTCAACAAAATAAGGCCATATATGACAAACCCACAGCAAACATCATTCATTCTCCATGGTGAAAAACTGAAAGCATTTCCACTAGGATCAGGAACAAGACAAGGATGTCCACTCTCACCACTCTTATTCAACATAGTTTTGGAAGTCTTAGCCATGGCAATCAGAGAAGGAAAAGAAATAAAAAGAATACAAACTGGAAAGGAAGAAGTAAAACTGTCAGTATTTGCCAATGACATGAAACTCTACATAGAAAATCCTAAAGATGCTACCAGAAAACTACTAGAACTAATCAGTGAATTTGGTAAGGTTGTAGGATATGAAATTAATGCACAGAAATCTCCGGTAGTCCTATATACCAACAATGAAAAATCAGAAGGAGAAATTAAGGAAACACTCCCATTTACCATTGCAACAAAAAGAATAAAATACCTAGGAATAAACCTACCTAAGGAGACAAAAGACCTGTATGCAGAAAATTATAAGACACCGATGAAAGAAATTAAAGATGATACAAATAGATGGAGAGATATACCATGTTCTTGGATTGGAAGAATCAATATTGTGAAAATGACTATACTATGCAAAGCAATCTACAGATTCAATGCAATCCCTATCAAACTACCAATGGCATTCTTCACAGAATTAGAACAAAAATTTTTTTTTTTTTTTTTTTTTTTTTTTTTTTTGCGGTATGCGGGCCTCTCACTGTTGTGGCCTCTCCCGTTGCAGAGCACAGCTCCAGACGAGCAGGCCCAGCCGCTCCACGGCATGTGGGATCCTCCCGGACTGGGGCACAAACCCGCGTCCCCTGCATCGGCAGGCGGATTCTCAACCACTGCGCCACCAGGGAAGACCTAGAACAAAAAATCTTAAAATTCATATGGAAACACAAAAGACCCCAAATAGCCAAAGCAATCTTGAGAAAGAAAAACGGAGTTGGAGGAATCAGGTTCCCCGACTTCAAGCTATACCACAAAGCTACAGTAATCAAGACAGTATGGTACTGACAGAAAACCAGAAATACAGATCAATGGAACAGGGTAGAAGGCCCAGAGGTATACCCATACACCTATGGCCACCTAATTTACAACAAAGGAGGCAAGAACATACAATGGAGAAAAAACAGCCTCTTCAATAAGTGTTGCTGAGAAACCTGGGCAGCTACATGTAAGAGAATGAAATTAGAACACTCCCTAACACCATACACAAAAATAAACTCCAAATGGATTAAAGACTTAAATCTACGACCAGACACTATAAAACTTTTAGAGGAAAACATAGGAAAAACACTCTGACGTAAACCACAGCAAGATCTTTTTTGACTCACCTCCTACAGTAACAGAAATAAAAACAAAAATAAACAAATGTGGCTTAATTAAACTTAAAAACTCTTGCACAGCAAAGGAAACCATAAGCAAGACAAAAAGAACCCTCAGAATGGGAGAAAATATTTGCAAATGAAACAACAGACAAAGGATTAATCTCCAAAATATACAAACAGGTCATGGAGCTCAATATCAAAAAAACAAACAATCCAATTAAAAAAATGGGCGGAAGACCTAAATAGACATTTCACCAAGGAAGACATACTGATGGCCAAGAGGCACATGAAAAGACGCTCAACATCACTAATTATTAGAGAAATGCAAATCAAAACTACAATGAGGTATCACCTCATGCCAGTCAGAATGGCTATTTTCAAAAAATAGAAACAATAGGTGCTGGAAACAATAAATGCTGGAAAGGGTGTGGTGAAAAGGGAACCCTCCTGCACTGTTGGTGGGAATGTAAATTGATACAACCACTATGGAAAACAGTATGGAGTTTCCTTAAAAAACTAAAAATAGAACTACCATATGAGCCAGCAATCCCACTACTGGGCATATACCCTGAAAAAACTGTAATTCAAAAAGAGAGATGCACCACAGTGTTCTATTGCAGCACTATTTACAATAGGTAGGACATGGAACCAACCTCAGTGTCCACCAACAGATGAATGGATAAAGAAGATGTGGCACATATATACAATGGAATATTACTCAACCATAAAAAACGAAATTGAGTTACTTGTAGTAGGTGGATGAACCTAGCATCTGTCATACAGAGTGAAGTAAGTCAGAAAGAGAAAAACAATACTGTATGCTAACGCATATACATGGAATCTAAAAAAAAAAAAAAAAAATGGTACTGATGAACCTAGTTGCAGGGCAGGAATAAAGAGGTAGACGTAGAGAATGGACTTGATGACATGGGGTGGGAGGCCGAATCTGAGGTGAAGTGAGAGTAGCATCGACATATATACACTACCAAATGTAAAATAGTTGGCTGGTGGGAAGCAGCAGCATAGCACAGGGAGATGGGCTTGGTGCTTTGCAATGACCTAGAGAGGTGGGATAGGGAGGATGGGAGGGAGGCTCAAGAAGGATGGGATATGGGGACATGTGTATGCATATGGCTGATTCACTTTGTTGTGCAGCAGAAACATGGTATTGTGAAGCATTATACTCCAATAAATTTCTACTAAAAAATATAAATAAATTAAAAAATAAAATAAAACAAAACAAACAAAAAACCCACTTTGAACTCTTTGGCTGCTGTGTGAGAAATGGTGTGAACAGGGACTGAGTGGAAGGAGAGATCAGTCAGGAGACTGTTACCATTACACAGGTAAGAAATGATGATGGCCTAGACTGGGGTGCCATGAATTTGAAGGAGAGAAGTGGACATATTCAAGATATACTTTTGCAGGTGGATCTAGCTTGCTAATGAATTGGACATGGAGTGTGAGGACAAGAGAAGAATAAAAGATGACACCCAAGTTTTGGACTTGACTTAAGTGAATGGTAATTGAGATGCAGAAAACTATGACAGAAAAAGTAATACACATGATAAATATCCAGATAAATAGAATATAATATTTTTTCTACTTAAATTCTTTAAAATAATTATGACTATCAAGAGCAAAAATTATAATATGTCTGATGGGGTTTTCAACATAAGTAGATGTAATATGTATGACAATTGCAACATAAAGGAGAAGGCTAGAGGGACAATATGGTTGTAAGACTTTTACATTTCACTTGAAGTGGTAAAATGTGAATTCTAAGTAAACTGAAAAGTTAGGTACTTATATTGTAATTCCCAGAACAAACTCTAAAATAATTTTAAAGAAAGATATAATAAAAAGCCAATAGGTAAAATACTAAAAAAATTTTAAGATCCAGTAAAATGCAGAAAAGGGAAGACAGAGTAAAAGAGAGGACAAACAAAATAAATGGTAGACCTATATCCAAATAAATTAATGATTTCATTAAATGTATATCTTCCAACCACATTAATTAAAAGACAGGGTTAAAAAAAATAATACAGGACCTGACTATAGAATATAGACAAGTTTAAAACAAAGTAATGCAAGCATGTATACAATATAAATACTAATAAAAAGAAAGCTGGAGTGGCTTTATTAATATCAGATCAAGGAAAAATACCAAGGACATTATATTCTGATAAGAAATGTCAGCTTGGCAAGAAGATATAACAATCCTAATAGTGTACACCTAAAAGCAGAGCTTCAAGATATACAATAAAACCTGATAAAATTGAATGCAGAAATGTACAAATCTATTATACTTAGAGACCTCAAAATCCTCTCAGTAATCAATACATGTAGACAGAAAACCAGCAAGTATATAGAAGATCTGAACAACATTATCAACTATTTGACTTTTGTAGAACTCTAAACACAAAAACAGCCAAATACACATTCTTTTCAAGTGCACAAGGAACATTCACCAAGATATACCATATCCTGGGCCATAAAACAAACCTGAACAAGTTTAAAAGAACTGAGATCATACAAAGTATGTTTTCTGGTCACAGCAAAATTAAACTACAATTATAAAAAGATATATGGAAAACTCTAAATATTTAAAACTAAAAATATACTTCTAAATAATTCATGGGTCAAAGAAACCTCCTAGGAAATTTTAAGATATTTTGAACTGAATGAAAGTTAACATACTAAAATCTGTGCCACTAAAACAGTGCTTAGAAGAAAATTTATAGTGCTAAAAATGCTTACATTAGAAAAGAAGAAAGGCCTCAAATCAATAATCTATGTTTTCACTTTAAGAAACTAAAAAAAGGACAAACTAAACTCAAAGCTAGCAGAAAAAAGAAATTACAAAGAACAGAAATCAATGAAATTGAAAACAAACATTAGAGAAAATTAATATAACTAAAATCTAGTTATTTGAAATAATAATAAAAAAAGATAAACATCTGGCCAGATGACCAAGAAAGGAAAGAGAGAGAATGCCATAAATTTCCAATCTCAAGAATGAAAGAGAGGGTATCACTACAAACCCTAGAGATACTGAAAGTATAAGGGAATACTATGAACAATTCTATGTCCAAAAATATGACAACATAGATGAAATGTACCAATTCCTTGAAAAACAGAAATTATAAAATTCATGAAGAAATAAATTACATGAATAGTTTGATTTCTATGAGAGAATTTAATTTGTAGTTACAAACTTTCTTAGAAAGAAAACTCCAGGCCCAAGTCATTTAACTGGTGAATCATACCAAACATTTATGGAAGAAATTATAACAATGATATACAGCCCCTTCCAGAAAATAAAAGAGGGCAGTACACTTCCCAGCTCATTTTATGAAGCCAGAATTACCTGATACCAAAACAAAGACAATACAAGAAAACTATAGATCTTCATGAACGTAGATGCTCCAATTCTCAACAAAATATTTGCAAATGGAATCCAGTCGTACGTAAAAATGTAATACATTACAACAAAATAGGGTTTATCCTGGCAATGCTAGGTTGTTTTAACAGTCAATGTATTATAGTAATTTACTATTTTAACAGGCAAAAGAAGAAAAATCACTTGATTATTTTAATACTTGAAGAAAAAACTTTTGATATAATTCAACATTTATTCATGATAAAATTATCAGTACTCTAGGAATAAAAGGGAACTTGTTTTACATGATTAAGGATATCTATAGAATCTTGTAGCCAACATTATATTTAATGAGGTGAGTATGTCTGCCCTACCACTTCTACTCAACATTCATAATGGAACTCCTAGACAGTGCAACAAGGCAAGAAAAAGAAAAGGCATTCAGAATGGAAAATAAAACTTTCTAGATGACTTTACTTCCTAAGAAGAAGGTCTAAAAGAATCTACAAAAATGCTCCTAGAACTTAAAAGTGAGTTTGGTAAGGTCTCAAGCTATGAGATTAAAATGCAAACAGCAATTGTATTCCTATATAAAGGAATATCTTGTTTCATTGAACTTCACTTATTGTCCATCACACATACTGCGTTTTCTACAAATTGAAGGTTTGTGGCATCCCTGTGTTAAGCAAGTCTATCAATGACATTTTTTGCTCACTTCATGTCTCTGTGTCACATTTTGGTAATTCTCACAACATGTCAAACTTTTTCATTATTATATTTGTTATGGTGATCTGTGATTAGTGATTTTTGATGTTACTATTAAGACTTGCTGAAGGCTTAAGTGATGGTTAGCATTCTTTAGCACTAATGTATTATTGTTTATTTATTTTTAATTTTTAATTTATTTATTTTTGGCTGTGTTGGGTCTTCGTTGCTGCTCACGGGCTTTCTCTAGTTGTGGCAAGCAGGGGCTACTCTTTGTTGCAATGTGTGGGCTTCTCATTGCAGTGGCTTCTTTTGTTGTGGAGCATGGGCTCTAGGTGCATAGGCTTTAGTAGTTGTGGTGCGTGGGCTTCAGTAGTTGTGATGCAAGGGCTCAGTAGTTGTGGTTTGTGGGCTCTAGAGCACAGGCTCAGTAGTTGTGGCACGCAGGCTTAGTTGCTTCACAGCATGTGGGATCTTTGTGGACCAGGGCTAGAACCCGTGTCCCCTGCATTGGCAGGCAGATTCTTAACCACTGTGCCACCAGGGAAGCCCAGCACTAATGTATTTTAAAATTAAGGTATGTACTCGTTTTTTCAGACATAATGCTATTGCCAACCTAATAGACTTCAGGATAGTGTAAACATAACTTTTAAATGCACTGGGAATCAAAAAAATTATGTGACTCGCTTTATTGCGACATTTGGCTTGGTTGGTCTGGAACAAAACCCACAATATTGCTGAGGTATGCCTGTAATGACAATAAACAATTGGAAATCAAAATTGAAAATAAGTACCATTTATAATGGCGCCCCAAATCAACAAATAAATATTTGGGTATAAATTTATCAGGATCTGTATGCTTAAAACTATAAAACAGTGGTAAAATGAATAAAAAGAAGACTATTCATGGATTAGAAGACTCAGTATACTTAAGATGTCAATTCTCCTCTTTTTGATCTATGTATTTGGTCAAATTCCAATAAAAATCCTAGCAAGAATGTTTGCATTTACTTACAAACTGATTTTTTTTTAAGTAAATAAAACTCAAAAGCAGGTGTTCTCATCAGCAGCATCCAGTCCTTCCTGTGTCATCGTCCCCATTCCACCGCCACCACCACCCCTGCCGTGACTGTCTCAGGCTACCTTGTACCCACGGTTCCATCTGTCCCCTCTCCTGCAGCCCTAACACTGCAGGAGGACCTGGGGCTTTCACAGCTGTCAGTGTTGGTCCAGGGCCTTGACAAGCAGGTGGTTCAGGCGGCTCACCATGGGTCGCGGGTCATCGTCGAGTCCCGCTGTGATCATGGCGTTCTTGTAGATCTGATGCACCAGCAGCTGGGCCAGGTCAGGCTCGCTGTCTCTCAGCTGATTGAGCTTCTTGATGAGCGTGTGCCTGGGGTTGATCTCCAGCGTGGGCTGCAGCAGCTGAGCGCGCTCCTCCTGGGGCTTAGCCAGCTGCCGCATGCGCAGGAAGTGCTGGGCGGCCCCCATCTTGGTCTGGATGAGGACCTGGAGGCTGTACAGCGAGATACTGGAGCCCAGCTCCCGGCTCACGTCAGACATGGTTGGTTTAGTTTCCGGCGCGTAGAAGATGCTGCGGGTGTTGAGAGGTGCGTCCGTCTTGTACTGCAGGGTGTAGCGGGGCTTGTCATGGGCCTGAGCAACGTAGCAGTGGAATTTCTCGTGCTGCGTCTCGCCCATATCCTTGGGGTCCATCAGCCAGATGGCCTGCCGGGTATTAATGCGCCTTCCGTTCAGGTATAAGGGGAAGCTGACAAAGTTGCTGTACTTTGTCACCACATCTCCAACCCAAGCTTCGCTGGTGAACTCTCTGTTGTCTGCCGTGAGGTGGATGATGATTTTGGTCCCGGTTCTTACTCCTGAGGCTTCGTTGATTTCAAACTCTCCAGAGCCCTCTGAAAGCCACTGGTACCCAGGGCTGCCCGCGTCCACCGACTCTGTCAGCCACCATGAAGGCCGAGTAGAAACCCACTCCAAACTGGCCGATGATCTTGCTGCTGGCCTCCGCTTGCCTCTGAGGTGCGTCCAAAAAGGCCTTCCACCCCGACCTGGCGATTGTTCCCAGGTTGGACACCAGCTCCTCCTGTGTCTTCCCGATGCCAGTGTCCTGGATCGTGATGGTGCCTTTCTTGGCGTCAGTCTGCAAGTGAATCTCCATTTCTGGCAGTGTCTGGCCTTCAGACACCAGCTTATGATGCAGGTTTTCCAAGAAGTCACTAGCGTTGGAGATCAGCTCCCATATAAACACCTCTTTTCCTGAGTATAAGGAACGGGCAACGATGTCCAGAAGCTTCTTTGTCTCAGCCTGGAGCTCATGTTTGGAAACAGAACCCTGCGTGGTCTCCGAGCTGCTGCTGAGGGAGTGCAGAGTCTCCTCCTACCGCTTCTCAGTAGCCTGGGAGCTGAATGACCGTCCATCATGGGAGCTTGAAGCCAGGCTTTGCCTGGGACTCCAGGACTGGGCTGGGGGCCTCCAAGGACACAGACCTGGTTGTCCTCCCTGGGCCGCTGCCAGTGCCGCGGCCTGCAGCCGGCAGCCCCACAGCAGCAGCATCCACAACTGGCGAGCCATGTCTGCAAACTGACTTTTAAAATTTATATGGAAAGGCAAAGGTGCATATCCAATAAAATTTTGCACATGAACAAAGTTGGGAGACTCATACTACTTGATATCAATCCTTACTGTAAAGCTACAGTTATTATGACAATGAGATACTGATTAAAATATAGACATACAGATCAATGGAATGGAATAGAGACTTGAGAAATGAACTCACAGAATTGTGGTCAGTTGAGTTTTGAAAAAGATACAAAGGCAATTCCATGGAGAAAGGATAGTCTCTTCAAAAAATGTTGCTGAACACCCCAGTGTTCATTGCAGCACTATTTACAATAGTCAGGACACAGAAGCAACCTAAATGTCCCTCAACAGAAGAATGGATAAAGAAGATGTGGTACATATATACGATGGAATATTACTCAGCCATAAGAAGGAACAAAATCATGCCATTTGCAGAGACATGGATGGACCTAGAGACTGTCATACAGAGTGAAGTAAGTCAGAAAGAAAAACAAATATTGTATATTAATGCATATATGTGGAATCTAGAAAAATGTTATAGATGGACCTATTTGCAAAGCAGAAATAGAGACAGACATAGAGAACAAATGTGTGGACACCAAGGGGGGAAAGGCAAGGTGGGATGAATTGGGAGATTGGGATTGACGTATATACACTATTGATACTATGTATAAAATAGATAACTAATGAGAACCTACTGTATAGCACAGGGTACTCTACTAAGTGCTCTGTGGTGACCTAAATGGGAAGGAAATCCAAAATGTAGGGGATATATATATACGTATAGCTGATTCACTTTGCTGTATAGCAGAAACTAACACAACATTGTAAAGCAACTATACTCCAATAAAAAAATATTTAGAGACTGAAAAAAGAAAATGGTGCTGAACAACTGAACATCCATGTGCAAAAAAAATGAACCTTGACCTGTACTTCACATTTTGTGCACAATTAACTCAAAATGGGTAACAGAACTAAATGCAAAACATAAAGCTATAAGACTTTTAAAGAAACCCTGGGAAAAAATCTTTGTGGGCCTGAGTTAGGTAGAGAATTCTTAGATATAATAAAAGTAAGATTTATATGAGAAAAATTGATAAATTAAATTTATCACAGTTAAAGACTTATACATTGTCAGAGTTACTGTTAAGAGAATGAAAAGACAAGTCACAGGTTGGGGGACAATATTTGCAAATCATATGTTTGACAAAGGCCTTGTATTTAGAATATATAAAGAACTTTCCAAAGTCAACAATAAGAAAACAATAAACCAGTTTACAAAAAAGCAAAAAATTTCAACAGACACTTCATCTAAGAAGACATATTAATTGCAAGTAAGTACATGGAAAGATTCTCGGCATCATTAGGCATTAGCCATTAGGGAAAGACAAATTAAAATCATGAGATAAACTACATACCTATTAGAATTACTAAAATTAAAAACAAACAACTGACAATACAAGGTCTTGATGAAGTTGTGGAGCAACTGAAACTCTCATACGTTGCTATGAGAATGCAAAATGGTACAGCCACTCTGAAAAACAGCTTGGCAGTTTCTTATAAAATTAAACATATACTTACCATATGATCCATCTATCCCACTTCTGGGAATTTACCCTAGAGAACTGAAGACTTAAATTCACACAAAAACCTGTAGCAGCTTTATTCAAAATTGCTCAAATCTGAAACAACCCAAATGTCCTTTAATGAGTGAATGGATAATCAAACTGTGGTACATCCGTGCAATGGAATACTACTCAGCATAAAAAGAATGAACTATTTGTTACATTCAACAACTTGGATGAATCTCAAAGTCATTCTGCTAAATGAAAGAAGCCAAATTCAAAAAGTTACATATGATGCAACTCCATTTATATGTCATTCTGGGTAAGCTGAAGCTACAGGGAGGGAGGAAAAAAAGCAGTGGTTTTCCATGCTTAGGGGCAGTATGGTTGACTACAGCACCCCGAAGAAACTGGGTGTGTGCGTGTGTGATATTATTCTCACTGGCCAAATATCCTGTGCGTTGAAGATTTACACACTATTCATTGAATGACCTATTCATTGAAGAAATGTTTAAACTTAAAATAATAATATTTACAGCAAAAATTATTCATTGGTTACCGTGTGTCATGAATGACAATAAACATTTTACAGACAGTCAAGCTTCTCAATTCCACCCCATGGAGTAAGGATGGCTAAATCGGCACGTGTTCTACTACTCCTCTTCCCATGCCCATGTTTGCCACTCCAGAATCCTTTCTAATATTGTGCTTAAGGCAGCCAAGAGCAATCACTTAGTGTAATAGTTTCCTAGAGTTGCCATAACAAAATACCACTGACTTCATGACTTAAGCAACAGAAATTTATTTCTCACAGTTCTGGAGAGTGCAAGTCCAAGATGAAGGCGTTGGCAGGTTTGGTTTCTTCTGAGACCTCTTGCTTTGCCTTGCAGATGGCCACCTTCTTGCTGTGTCCTCATGTGGCCTTTCATCTGTGCATGTACATCCCTGGTTCTTCTTTTGTGTGTTCAAATTTCCTCTTCGTATAAGGACACCAGTCAGGTTGGATTAGGGTCTACCTTAATGGCCTCACTTTAGCTTAATTATCTCTTTAAAGACCCTATCTCCAAATAAAGTCACATTCTGAGGTACTGGGGGTTAGCCTTCAACATATGAATTTTGGAAGGACACAATTCAGCCTATTATACTCAGGTATAATCTATTTGCAATCTCTGCCACATAATATAAATGCAATAATTTTACCCAGTAATAATTTAAAGTGAGTATAACTTGCTTTTATTTTTTTTTAACTGAAAATGCCTGCCAACCCTGGGTCAGAGTACACTGCTTTGAGAATGAGATTTTATTGCATGATCCCATCTTTGAGGAGCCTTCTGAGCTCTTGGGGCAATGTGCTTAGAGGTGCCCACTGTGAGCAACCCTCCCCTCAGAGGTACATGGAATCATCTAGAAATGGCTTCTCAGTCAAATCTGTGTCAAGACTTCACTGCCATTCCAGAGTCAACCAAAGCCTAGAGCCACGGTGGGGACTGTCCCAAAACACTGAGTCAGTGTCACTGAGGTCAGGAGTGTTCCTCCACCTCCTTAGGCTGGAGGGGAGCCAAGATTCTAAAACCTAAAGAATTTGAACCACAATGATTCTATCAGATATTTGTGCACACACGCACAAAGGTTAGAAGAGTATTTCATAACAGTCTTCAGCTGTTGTCACTGGAGAGCAGTAGTGACCTTTTATCACTTAAGAAATTACCATGCTCAGAGATTGAAAGCTAGGAACAGTCCCATTATTTTATATGTAAGGTCCAAGGAAATTACATTTTGAAAAGTGATGAAGGGACAATTAAGGGCTGCAGATGGGCATTTAGCAAAGAAACATGCATGTATTTCTAAAGGATTGGTAAGCTTTCTGGAATTATGCAACAGATATTGGCTCCAAACAATCCACTGGAAACAAAGCAGTGGCTATGTTCTAGCTATGTACTGTTACCTGTATTTCTAGGGGATGCCTGATATTCTTTAATTTGAGAGGCACATTTTAGCATTTCTGGAATTGGACTTCGATCTTGCCGTAAATATAAAATTTAATGGGGTCTTTCTCCTTTTCTTCATTCTCTTTCCTCTTCTCCTGTTTCCCCATCTGGAAAACCCTTATTAAAGAGCTGGTGCATTTTACAGAAGATGGTGTCTTAGAATTGAGGTAATGTACTTCCAATTTGTTTTGAAGTCCAGGTTGAAGACTAATGTTTTAGTTTAGTTCTGACCATTTTGTTCACAAAGTAGAGTCTGATAATTTGCCCTCCAGGACTGGAAGGAACCCTAATGGGTCTGTGCTCTGACATGCTCTCAGATCTCAGCTCTTAGAGGGGCTCTTATCATTGGTGTGTCCTAATAAGGTCCTGGGAAGACTAAGTCTGCCAAAGGCCATGTGATGTGCTGGCAAATACCAGGTTCCAGAAATGAACACAGTGACCTTGATGGTAATACGATGTAACATCTCTTTGCTTCAAGACTACACAAATTTATACAAATACTTATACAAATATATTTGTATAAATATAAATTTCAGAGAAAACCTCTGTTTTGCTAAGTAAGGTACATTAGCATATATATATATGTATAAATATGTGATTTCTAAGCATAAAAAGTAAAAGCTGCCATCTTGTTGTAAGTTAGAGTAAAAGAACATTAAGTCACTGGAATATATTAAATAACTAATTACATCAAGAATAGTCTAGGTATTAGTCCTGTTAAACAATCTGCTTCATAGATTAACATGAGAGCTTATTTGCATATATGCTATAGACACTTTTGAGAGTGTGTGTGTGTGTGTGTGTGTGTGTGTGTGTGTATATATATATATATATATATATAGCATATATGGCATATATAGTGTTTTAAAGAGAGTAAACACCATGTAGTTAATTCCTGTGGCCAGAGACAATTTCAGTGTTTTTGCAACATTTGACAATCACTTCATCTTTGTAATACCATCTAAATTTGCATTTTTAAGAATCCCATATATTACTTAACAGAAAAGGCCTAAGGGGTATCAAAAGAGATGAGGCAAATTAAGTTTCCTTTTGTCCAACTTTGTGTCACTTCCTGTCTCCATAAATAGGGAAAGCAAAATATCTGTGCTTCTTATTCATGTACATCTGCCAAACCAATTAACACCTCCTGAATGTTATCTTAATTGCATTTATTAACATAACATTAACATAGCAGGGAGATAACATTCAGGAGGTATTAATTGGTTTGGCAGGCACTCTGGAATGGGAAGCATAGAGAAGGGCCCTTCTCAGTATCTTATGTGGGTTTTTTTTTTTGGTGGTGGTGGAGAGGAAATGAGATTACACTGAAAGAAAATATATCTTAACCAAAATAGTAGCCACATCACAGGGTCACTTGATTCTCCTTTCTAAAATCTCCAAAGAAGCATCTGCTCTAAAGCCTACCTGTTTGACAGTTTACCCAGATGCCCTCTCCTCCCATTGTCTCTGTGCAGTTCTGGCTAAGGAGGCCTCTGGAGGTGTGTACAGATATGCTTCTCCAGGATGCACTGAGCTCCACCATAAGTTTTTACAGCACCTCAGCTGCTTTAAAAATAATTCAAATGTGATCTGTGATGAGAATTTAATAGGGCTCCTGCCCTTATAGAATCATAGAACTACAGAGTGCTTTAACTAGACCCATCTATTAATTAACTCATTCAATAGGCCTTATGGAGCACCTACTGTAGCTCAGCACTGTAAAATGCTGGGGTAAATAGATAAATAAGACTCAATACCTGGCTCAAGATGTCCAGCTGACACAGGAATTTGCCATGGAGACAGTCATGGCAGGTGAATGGTTCAAAATGGACACCCATACGTCTTCACTGAGTGAATGAATCAATGAAATGTGATCACTGTGGTTCCCCTCTGGTGGTGGTATGGAGGGTGGGGAGGTGGGGGTCTAGGGATGTGTGTATAAGGAGGCAAAACTGAAGACAGCAGATGATTACAGAAAGTTAAAATGAGGAGGGACTGAACTAAGGCAGAAACACTAGTGATGGAGAGGATAGCATAGATAAAGAGATCCACATGGTCCAAATAGCTGCTCACATTTATTGAGGGTTTTCTTTGTGCCAGGCAGTGCTCTTAGCATTTGATTTGAATTTCATTTTCTCAACAAATGTATGAGGTGGTCCTATTATTATACCCATTTTAAAGATGAGGAAGTTGAGTGTGGTAGGCTGAGTAATGGCCCCCCAAGGCTGTCCACACTCTAATCCCCCAAACCTGTGAATATGTTACATTGCATAGCAAAAGGACTTTGTAGATGTAATTAGGTTAAGGATTTTGCAATGGGGAGATTATCTTGGATTATCTGTGTGGGCCTGAGGTAATTACAGGGCTGTTAACATGAATGGGCCAGAAATAGAGTCTGAGTGAGAAGATAAGGGACAGAAGCAGAGGTCAGAGAAAAGAGAAAATGCCACATTGGAGGCTTTGAAGATGAAAGGGCCACAAGCCAAGGAATGTAGGTGGCCTGTAGAGGGGCTTTCCCTGGGCCCTCTGTGTAATGAGACTCCTTCCATTTACCCACGTCTTCTATTTCCTTTCATTTTCATCCTCTTTGGGAAAGTACTGTGTTTAATTGTACAATATTTTTCTTACTAAAAAAATGTTTCCCTCATTACATTATCATTTCCATGAAGGCTGTTCCTGTGTTGTCCACCGTTGACCCAATGCCTAACACTGTGCCTGACACACAAAATATACTCAATAAATGTGTGTTAAAAGAATGTAGTAGGAAGGGAGGAAGTTCTCACACTTGCTCAGGGTGGCATATTTCTGAGCTGTCAGGGTGTCCCACGAAGGCCTTGATGTATTGAAAGAAGAGACTTATAATCACCTTGTGATATGCAGGTGCCCCTGCCCAGATGTCCCTTCAATGAAGAACCTATTGACTCGGCTGCAGGGGTTGTGGTCTGTGGACAGCCTTAGTTACTAGCCCCTTCAGGGATTACCTCACCTGCGGAAAACTGCCTTCCTTAAAGTTATGCCCTTCTCGGGGTGGCCTATATCCAGTTACTGATTGAGATGAGCATTAAGGACTGGCCATTTCGGTGCAGCATGGAACAACTCTGGAGGCCAGTTTAGCTCCAGAGTTCCTTGTGAGATTGTCCAAGGTTGTCATGGGGCCCATACTGTGCTTGATTTCTGCCTCATCCAGTCCTGCGTCCACTTCCCTTCCACAGGTGTTGATCCCAAGGACACTCCTTAATAAACATCCTGTATACTAAACTGTCTTAGAGTCTGCTTTCTGTTGGTTTGACCCCCATCTCAAACAATCACTAAGCATAGAATTCTTTTGAGCCAGGTAGTTATAATATAATCAGGAACAGAATCCAAAATTTAGGAAAAATGTATACAAGATCTTAGTATTAAGGAAATTCTATCCATTAATTCTCTTTTCACTGAGTTAGGAAGACTGCTGTTAATAAAGACTTACCAGTGGAATCCCTCAACGTGCTGATCCCCGCCCCCCTCCAAACATGGTTTGACAGTCACATCAGATCTCTTTCCTAAGTATCTCTTTGATTCATCACCCTCATTACTCTTAATTCAGGCCACACATTACTTCTCACTTGGTTTAATGAACAACTCTGAGTCCCTTATTTTGTCTTGCTCCAATTTTTCTCCATGCTGGAGTGGCCATTGCTCCACTTAAAGATCTTTGGTAGCTCCCCATCACCTGTAGCATAGCGTCTAACTCCTAAACATGGCATCCAAAATTCTCTCTGATTGGGCTTCTCCCTGTTTCCAGACTCATCTCTGACATGCCCTAATCACCCTCCCCCCTTTACCACTGCCTCCTTTGTTTTGGTCCTGCCAAAGTTCTCCAAACTGTCCATGCTGGTGCATAGGCCCATCATGACCTGGACTCTCTTTAGAGCTCTAGCCTTGAATTTTGCCACCACTCCTTCTTTCTAGTCTCAGCCATCCTGAGTGACATGCAGTTTATCAATATGCCCTGTCCTTGTTTGCCTCTGGGCCTTTGCACATGTTGTTTCCTCTGTCTAGACTATTTTCTCTTTCTCTGACTACCCATCTCCCCACCTTCTCCTTGCCAAGTTGATTTCCACTGATACTTACCCTTCCCTGATTCCCTGAGGATGAATTTGATGCCTCTCCTATGTGCTCTTATGGCACCCTGTGCTTGGTCTTTTTTATAATAGACGTACCATTCATAATTGCCTCTAAATGTAACTGTCTCAGCCACTAGACTCAACTTCTTATTCATAGCTGTGAACACAGCAATGAGCACAGTACATAGCACATAGAAGGTACTTGGGAAATATTTGATGATGAATGAATGAAGAATCAAAGTCTCATAATCCTAATGCATAAGCAGAGTAAACATTTTTGGCTACATTTTAGAGATATGGAAATTGAGGTTGAGTTAGCCAAGGTGGTGTTACACTCTGACTGCAAATCTAGAGCTACTTACTGGAAATGCCTCAATCCTTCATTCATTCCACATTGTATCATTCTACAGCTATTCCACAGGTTTGAAAGCCTGCTATGTGGTTGTGTGTTGGGCTCTACTATAGGTGCTGGATTGACATGACCTTTCTTATGGAGCTTACATTCTAGAAGGAAAGATTGACAATAAACAAGTAACAAAATAATGTTGAGTAGAGGTAAGTTCTATAAAGGAAATATGATGCAGTGACATGGTAGAGTGGCATGCCACTGCATGTAAGGGAGAGTGGTTCTTTAGAAATGAAGGTTGGGGAATAACCCTTGGAGGGAGTGACATTTGAGCTGAGGTCTGAAAGATAAGGAGCCAGTCACGAGACAAGGCAAAGAAGAACCTTCCTGGCAAAGGGAAGAGCATGTGCAAAGCTCTGAAATGGGAAGGAACTTGGTGTGTTCAAGGATCAGAAAGAAGACCAGAATGGCAAGATCATAGTGAGTAATGGGAATAGCAGCAATCTGGATCATGTAGGGCTGGTAGATCCTGGCCAAGAGTTTGGATTTTGTACTAAATGAAATGGGAAGCCAATGAAAGATTTAAAGAGCAGAGATGGGCGGTTACTTAACCCAGACTGTGATAGTGTTGGAATCCTAATGATACAGGGGATTTGGATGATTAGGACTTCAGGAAATAAAATCCCACATAATTTGGAAAATGTAGTCTAGGATAAGAGCTCTAGAAGCAGTGTGGACCCAATGGTCATTTTCCCTGGAGAATTACAGGTGCTTTTACAAACCAGATTATGGTTTCTACCAGTACCCTCATACGAATAAACTCCATGTCTCAGTCTCCAGCTTCTTATTTCCAGTTGCCTGCTGGACAGCTCTTCCATACTGTCCTGCAATTTATATTTAAAGGTAGAACTGTTAGTTTGCCCACCTACCCTACCATGCAGTGGTATCCTCCTTCTCTATTAATGATCCATTTATTAAGTTACAGGCATCCTAAATGACAGCCCAGTAAGAAAAGCCCAGCTGACCACCAAGTCCTGACATCTACCACCCACATGTTTTTCAGATTCAGCTTTATCGTCCTTGTCTCTTCAGGTTCTCATCTGCTATCACCAGGACTTTTGCAGCAACCTCCTAAATTATCATTAGTTGTCTTTACTCCAGTCCCATTTCAAACTCCTGCCAACCTAATCTTATTTTTTTTCCAAATGCAAAGTCTTTTATATTTTATCTCCAATACAAGAGTAACAGTTTCTTGTTAAATTGCCAAATCCTATTACCAAATGAAAACCCAGTGTGCATCCTTCTAGACTTTCTTCTACACACATATATACAAATTAGATTATAATATATTCTGTTTGGTGATTTGCCTTTTTATTTAATAGATTGTGAGCATTTTTCTAAATGAATAAATACACAGCTACATCATTTTTGGTGACTTTGTATTATTCTGTGATATGGATGTACTATAATGTACTTAAATAATTTCCTTTTGAAAGCCATTCAAATTATTTTGCTTTCACGAATGATCTGGAACATCTTTCTTTATTTTTTCTACTTGTACCTTTTTCTGTCTTACTTTCTTCAGAAGATTTACTTGATATAGAACTCTTGATCACATATACTTTCTTTTAATATTGTTGTGGTTTCATGATGTATAGATGATGTATCGTTTTTTTGGGGTTTTTTTTTTTTGACCACACTGCACAGCTTAGGGGATCTCAGTTCCCTGGCCAGGGACTGAACCAAGCCCATGGCAGTGAAAGCCTGGAATCCTAACCAGTAGGCCACCAGGGAACTCCCTGTATAGTTGGGGTTTAAAAACATTTTTTTAAATAATTAATTTTACTTTTGGCTGCGTTGGGTCTTCGTTGCTGTGTGCAGGCTTTCACTAGTTGCGGCAAGCAGGGGCTACTCTTCGTTGTGGTGCGCAGGCTTCTCATTGCGGTGGCTTCTCTTGTTGCAGAGCACGGACTCTAAGCACGCAGGCTTCAGTAGTTGTGGCTCGTGGGCTCTAGACTGCAGGCTCATTAGTTGTGGCACATGGGCTTAGTTGCTCTAAGGCATGTGGGATCTTCCCGGACCAGAGCTCGAAACCATGTCCCCTGCATTGGCAGGCAGATTCTTAACCTCTGCACCACCAGGGAAGCCCTGTATGGTTGTTTTTAATTGGAAATTTTTTGGCATGAGGTGTGAGACAATGTTTTGAACTTTATTTTTCCTAAAATGGTTGGCCAGCTTTCTCAATATTATTTAGTTTAATCCAACCTTTCTCCAATGATTTGAGGTGACAACACTGTTATACACTAAAATTTTATTTAACTTTGAGTCTATTTCTGGCCTTTTATTCTCATCCATCAGTCTGACTACAAATTCTAGCAAAAATGCCCTGTTGTTTTGAATATAGTAGCTTTCTAATGGATTTTAATATTTGATAAGCCAAGTCCTCCACATTGCTCCTTATTTATGTATTTACTTTTTTGTGTGGCAGAGATTTGCTTTTTTCCCCACATTTTATTTTTCAAATAAAATTTAGCACCATTGCATCAATCTTCAAAAAACATTTGTTAAGATTTTTATGTTGATTGTATTAAATTTATACGCTATTTTGGAAGAATTTGCCATCTGCAGAACTATCTTTCTAAACTAAATCTGGTGTTATCATTATCCTGCTTAAAAACCTGTCATAGCGGGGCTTCCCTGGTGGTGCAGTGGTTGAGAATCTGCCTGCCAATGCAGGGGACACGGGTTTGAGCCCTGGTCTGCAAAGATCCCACATGCTGCGGAGCAACTGGGCCCATGAGCCACAACCACTGAGCCTGCACATCTGGAGCCTGTGCTCCGCAACAAGAGAGGCTGAGATAGTGAGAGGCCCACACACCGCAATGAAGAGTGGCCCCCACTTGCCATAACTAGAGAAAGCCCTCGCACAGAAATGAAGACCCAACACAGCCATAAATAAATAAATTTAAAAAACGAAAAAACAAAAAATCCTGTCATAGCTCCCCCTAATGGGAAAGTCATATTTTTTTGAATGGCACGTAAAACATTTCATATTTTGACCCCTGTGGACCTTTCCTTGTGCTTTAGAGATTTAGAAAATCTTAGATTACAGTACCTCAAAGGATGTGGAGTAGTCATTTGAATCTCAGAGTTCAGGCAGTGGAGGAGGTGGGTAGCAGAGAATATATTGGCAGGTTGAAGATGTAATTTGGAAATCTGTATTTACCTCATTTGCAGTTGTGACTGGAGCCAGGAGCTCCTAAGCTTGATTGTATTTTGGCCTGTAAATCCATCCAGGGGAAGATCATCAGTTCTAACCTACAAGCGTTCCAAGAAAATGGCATGATCAAGTCTTTCTTTCTTTTAAGTCTTGGGAAAACTGTGACTTTCTAAAGTTTGGCTCCTGCCACTTGACATTGAAGAAAAAAATTCCACTAACTGCAAAATAAATAATCTGGCTTCTTTGTGTTTAGCCTGCGGCTTAATCTCTAAACTCTGGCCCCAGTAAAAGTTGCTATTGGCTCTTTTCATCCGTCCTTACTCTTTGTTGTTCTCCGTGTGTTTCCCCATTCTCTGCCGTGTACAAATCTGGTGGAGGAGATCTGGGTCAGTGATAGTGGGTGAGCGAGAAGGAAATGAAGGAACAAGGAGAAACATTAAGAAAACTAAGCTGGAAATGTTAAAACTTGCTGAGAGGAGACTTAATTTAACTGTCTTTTTAAAATTTACTTAATTTTTTTTTTTTTTTTTTTTTTTTTTCGGTAAGCAGGCCTCTCACCGCTGTGGCCTCTACCACTGCAGAGCACAGGCTCCGGACGCGCAGGCTCAGCGGCCATGGCTCACGGGCCCAGCCGCTCCGCGGCACGTGGGATCTTCCCGGACCGGGGCACGAACCCTCTCAACCACTGCGCCACCAGGGAAGCCCCTAATTTAATTTTTAAAGTTAAAAAATTATTTTTTAGTTAATTAAATTTTCAACTGTCCTTTGAGACATATTATAACATGTAAGAATTCACGTGGGGATGGGATGTAGACTATGATTTTTGAGACATCCATCCAGATCCTGATTACTCACAGTGTACTTGTTTATATAAACCATGTTAGCTGGAAAATCTTATAAAAATTCAGTCACAGTATTTGACAATTGGATTTCATGGTTATCTTATTAAAGTTGGGATATAAAATCAACTCCCTCATTGCTTTTAGCATTGGGAGAAGGGTAATTGCATGGGTCTTCGAACTATAGAGATTTTATTTTGGTCAATCATTTCAGGTTTCCCTCCAAATAATCTTATTGGAGAGATGCTTAAATGGTACAATAGATTAGCTTGTGTTTTTTCTGCCTTCTGTTTACTGAAGATTATAATGATATTGAGTAACAAAGTAATGAGATGATGAACGGAATAAAAACAGGAATAGGAGAAGATGGATGCAATTTATAAACTGGGTCATCACCATTAAATAATCAAAAGCTTGGAATTGTAGTCCATATAAGTTGAAACTGAACTGCTATAAGACAAAATAATGCCAAAAAGTTTATTGACCTTTATTTCAAATGTGTATTGTTCTCTGGATGTTCTACATGTTTTTCTACGAAGAAGATACTCCTGCTTCATGGTCACTTTTAAGATCAAGTTGTGAAGCCATAAATCTATTAACTGCTAGAGGAATTGACATATTTTTGAGAATGATCTTTCAAAATTCCAGAATATCTATTTCAAATTAGTGAAAACCTGGTTATAATTTGTCAGTTATTAAACATAACAAGTAAAGGAAGAAATATCGAGAGCATTTATAATACAGTTTTTATTCTTAGGACATACTGTACATGCACCATAAGCCTAGTTTCCCCTATTGAGTGTAGAAGCTTTGTCATATAAGCAGGAATAAAAAAAAGTTTAACCAAGCCATTTGGCCATTCCACGATCATGAATTATAGAGCTGGGGGTTCAAGGACACTGATTGCCTATACAACCCTGCAGGGAGTTGAACTGAGCTCAGTTTGAGGTCACAGCAGGGCAGCAGAGGACAGAAGGTAATGAGATGTCTGGGCAGTAGGGTAGCTCATCAGCTGCTCATCTGAGAAATCCTGGTGCATGTATGAGGCGGATGTGACTCATTGATTCAACTTGAAGCAGGAAGAATTATGAACAAGGAAGGGGACCAAAGAATAACTCAAGATGGTGGGAGACAGCCAAGATAAAAAGCTGTCTTTACAGACGGCCTTATTTAACCAGGGCTAAGAGTTAGAAATGTACATTTATCTGCCATTTGTCCACTTATTTGAAGGGAATTTCATGCAGTAGAACCAGCACATGCACAGATACATTAATATGTTATGTCCTTTGCATAGGGAAAAAGTAAAGTTATCAAACATTATAGAATCTATATTCAAATGTATAGTATGTATATATATAATCTTTTTTCCATTAATAAAAGAACATTTCAAATATACACAGAAGTAAAGAGGAAGAATACACTGACGCTCATGTACCCATTGCACAGCTTCACCAATTAGCAATTATACCTTTCTTGGAGGAAATTCATTTTGATGAAGGAAATGGCATGAGAAGAGACCTAGAAACACTCCCTGAAGAGGGGGAAGCAAAGGCCCACGTTTTCGGCAGGGCTCGCTGGATCCCTCCAGTGTGACATTATTACAGCATTACTGCGTTACTTGTTAAATGAAAGGTATTAGCTCTGTGAATAATCAGGTAATCAAAAAGTAGTTACTGCTTTGACCTTTTATTACAGGTTTTTCATCCACTTACATTTAAAAATTTTTTAATATATCATTATTTTAAACACACATCATTATTTTAATTATATCCAATTAAATATACCTGCATTTCCTCAGCATGCATCATTATGTATTTTACTAAGAAGCACTTCGAATCCAATTGCGTACCAACGTTCTTTATTATAATTTATGTGCACAAATCTGAAGCAGATTTATACATTTTGGAGATTAATTATCAAGAAGTTTGTTTAGGGGCTTCCCTGGTGGCGCAGTGGTTAAGAATCCGCCTGCCAATGCAGGGGACACGGGTTCAAGCCCTGGTCTGGGAAGACCCCACATGCCGCGGAGCAACTAAGCCCGTGCGCCACAACTATTGAGCTTGCACTCTAGCGCCCGTGAGCCACAACTACTGAAGCCCGTGAGCCGCAACTACTGAAGCCCGTGTGCCACAACTACTGAAGCCCGCATGCCTAGAGCCTGTGCTCCGCAACAAGAGAAGCCACCACAATGAGAAGCCTGTGCCCCCGCTCACTGCAACTAGAGAAAGCCCGTGTACAGCAGCGAAGACCCAGTGCAGCCAAAAATTAAATAAATGAATAAATACATAATTTTTTTTTTAAAAAGAAGTTTGTTTAGACTTTCAGTAAATGTGAAACAAACTTCAATTCACTTTGGTATTTATAATTTGATGGTATTATGTTATTGTCCTGTAAGACACCATTTAGTTTTTTTATCTAAGGAGAGTATGGGTGCATAAAAAGAAGTCATTACAGTTACCAGAACCATTAGTGCTCAAGTCCTTACATTTTTTCATCTCCTTCGGTTCCCCCTAAACTCACTCTTTTTGGACTCTGCCAAATAGCAGACTGAAAGATTGCTTGTGACTCAGTCCCAATCGCATGAAAATAATATTGCTATGTTATAGGAATATAAGAAAATGTAGCCTTTAGTGATTGCTTTTAGCTCCTGTTAAATAATCTTAGCTCTTTTTACCCAATGTCTGTTACTTTTTATATCTGCTTTTGCATCACTCAGAGCTAGCTGTAAGAAAGTCTTACTACTGGTGTTTGACTTATGATGGAGTAGTGCAAAGATCCTTAAACTAGAATTCAACAATATGTAGTTCTTATATTCTAGCCAGCTCTCTCCTATCAAATGCTACCCCACCCTTCTGGCTGTTTGAAACAAACTGATCCACTAAAGAAACTCACAAGGAAAGTCCGAATCTCTAGAGTTGTTTTAGGCAACCAGTGGGTCCAGTTTGATGCTGATGTCTTGATGAGTTCCCATAGTCTAGATACCAAATCTTGAATCCTTACCTTTTGCCAACCCATATCCTCTGGTTTGGGCATATTTCTTTACTTCCTCTTCCAGTAAATGAACAAAAGCTTTCCTATTTGGTTTCTGGATTAACTCATATCTCAAGCCTGGGCATCTCTTGTTTTCTCAAGGGAGGCTGCCTGTTGTCAGAGCAGCTCTGTACTGTTCCCCACCTCCCTCCTTTATTTTTTTAAAATTCTAAAAGATACTTATTTATTTGGCTATGTTGGGTCTTAGTTGTGGTATACAGAATCTAGTTCCCTGAACAGGGATTGAACTCAGAGCCCCTGCACTGGGAGAGTGGAGCCTTAACCACTCAACCAACAGGGAAGGCTCCTCCTCTCCCTCCTTTAAATGGAGGTTAGGAGTTGGAAACTGAATTCCTCTGTGACCTGAGTGTATCAGTGTGTATATGATTCTGTGAAGTTAGTTCTCTCCCTTTCCAATGACAAGGAAATTTGAGAGGAAGGAGATGGTGGTGAGAAAAGTAGAGAGAGGGGGAAAAAATGTTCTCTGTCACCTTAGAGATTTCAGTGGGTAAAACTAGTCATTCAGAGACTTTATTTCCTTCTTCACAGTAGCCCATGAAACTAATGTGGTGAATGGTATTTTTTGGATTAAGTTTTGTGATCCCAATGACTAAGTTTTCCATTGACTAGAGTAATTGAGAACAGAGACTGGGCGAAAATTCTAGGTAAATAGATGTTTCTTTTAAAAAAATGCTATTAAATGATAAATGTGACAATTTCTAGTGGCAAATTATTGCATTAACAACAGAGTACTTTGCAGCAAAATTTAAAGAAATAGAAATACATTGGTATGCTCTGGTTCTCTTGTTAGTAGAATTACCTGTTGTCAATAGCTAATTATTTGAACAACAGTACTATTGTAGAAAACAATTTTTACCTCCCTGAATCAGACCCCGTCTAGAGTGAATGTAGTTCCAAGACTTTTTAGAAAGTGATCAGAGTGGCATAGAAAGCTCTTGCAGTTTCCTTTATATTGTTAATCTCTTCTAAGGTGGTACTTAGAATTCATTCTACATAAGGGTTTATAAGAATGAATCCCATTTTAAGTTTCAGTTTCTTTGCCCCATGCAAAATTAGAGGGGGAAAAAAGACAACTCCTATATGTATTAAATATCAACTTCAATAATTTTTTTCCCAAGCAGGACAATTTAACACATTTTTCTTTTCTTTTTTTTTTTTTTTAAATCAGTGACTACTACATAATGCTAAAATACTAAAGATAATCTATTGCTGAAAGCAAACAATTTTGCACTTCAAATTCTATACTCAACCAAATTTGTGTTCCAGTAAGAGGACAAAATAAAGATATTTTTGTATATGACCACAGACCATCTTTGAAAGTAATCCTCAAAATATATTGCTATAAAATAACAAGAAAACCAGAATGAATACAGCAATGAAAAAGATTTGGGCCAAAAAACATTAAAGTTATAGCTGAGTCTAAGTGCAACTGGCAGGTACTTCTCTGGTGGTGCAGTGGTTAAGAATCCACCTGCCAGTGCAGGGGACATGGGTTCGAGCCCTGGTCCGGGAAGATCCCACATGCCACAGAGCAACTAAGCCCATGCACCACAAGTACTGAGCCCGCGTGCCACAACTACTGAAGCCTGCGTGCCTAGAGCCCATGCTCCACAACAAGAGAAGCCACCACAATGAGAAGCCCGTGCACCACAACGAAGAGTAGCCCCCACTCGCCGCAACTAGAGGAAGTCCGCGCACAGCAATGAAGACCCAACACAGCCAAAAATAAATAAATAAATAAATTTATTTGGAAAAAGGACTATTGGCACATAGTATAGAAACAGTTGTTAATAACATGGCACTGAAGTTCCAGCCCGTAAGTAGTAGGTGTGGGAATACAGGGATTAGAGGATAGGAAACAAAGTTGGGACCAGAATTAAAGGTATCTTAAGAGTCTCTCCTTGACCAGGAGGATCATAGAGATACTGATTATTTCTAGATATTGGTAAGATATATACATTAAAATGTGAATAATCATATGTGAAGGCAATCCCTAAGAATAATACATATATTTTAAACATTCTAAGAGGAAGGGAAAAATGAAACAACAGTGTTTGAAAATGGCACCCAAGTTTGTTGATGCACCAGTGATTTGGGGAGTGATTCTCTGTCAGGAGTTAAACATCGTTATGTGTAAGGTGGTACAGGTAGAAATTTGAGCATGAAATGAGGTTGGGTGCACAAATTGACTCTGCCACTTCTAGCAGTGTGACTTTGAAAAATTTTACTTAACTTTTCTGAACCTCATTTCTCTCATAAAATTATAACACTTAACTCTAAGTTATTTAAAAATAAAATAAGCTGGTATAAGAAATGATATCTAGGGCTTTCCCGGGGGTGCAGTGGTTAAGAATCTGCCTGCCAATGCAGGGGACACGGGTTCAAGCCCTGGTCCGGGAAGGTCCCACATGCTGCGGAGCAACTAAGCCCATGCGCCACAACTACTGCAGCCCACACACCTAGAGCCCATGCTCCACAGCAAGAGAGGCCTGCACACCTTAATGAAGAGTAGCCCCGGCTCGCTGCAACTAAAAAGAAAACCGGGCTTCCCTGGTGGCGCAGCGGTTGGGAGTCCACCTGCCGATGCAGGGGACACGGGTTCGTGCCCCGGTCCGGGAAGATCCCACATGCCGCGGAGCGGCTGGGCCCGTGAGCCATGGCCGCTGAGCCTGCGCGTCCGGAGCCTGCGCTCCGCAATGGGAGAGGCCACAACAGTGAGAGGCCCGCGTACCACAAAAAATAAATAAATAAATAAATAAAAAGAAAACCCACACGCAGCAGTGAAGACCCAATGCAGCCCCAAATAAATATATTTTTTTAAAATAGTGTTAAATTATATCTTTATCATTCTTGTTATGATTATTTTCTGTACAATATTAAATTCCTCTTCAGAAAGTTTCAAAAAAAATAATTCAACAAAAAGGGCATAGAACAAAAAAGAAATAATGCAAAAGAATGATAAATAGAAAACATAAAAATAGGTGGTCATAAATAAGCCAAACATATATAAGTAGTCACATTAAATGTACTTAATGTTATTTAATGGCTTAAATTCTCCTTTACAACACAGACTTTAACACTGGATAAAGAAAAAAGTCAACATTGTGCTGTTAAGACATGTGACATCCACAAAGAAAAACAATACAAGAAGTTTGACAAGAATATGCAATAATCCATGAAATTGTATGCAGGACAAGTTATAAAATATAAAGCAAAGCAAAGAAAAAAATAATGAAAATACAAAGAGAAATGCATAACCCACAATCATAGGGGGAGAATTTAATACAACTTTCTCAAAAATGAATAAATCCAAGAGACAGAATTTTTTTTTTTTTTTTTTTTTTTTGTCTGTACGCGGGCCTCTCACTGTTGTGGCCTCTCCCATTGCAGAGCACAGGTTCTGGATGCACAGGCTCAGCGGCCATGGGTCACGGGCCCAGCTGTTCCGTGGCACGTGGGATCTTCCTAGACTGGGCGCACGAACCGGTGTCCCCTGCATCGGCAGGCAGACTCTCAACCACTGCGCCACCGGGGAAGCCCCAAGAGACAGAATTTTAAAACACATTTAACAATCCTGCTGTAACATATATAATTTACACATTTAAAATATTTATAAACTTCATCAAGTAGACAATTTACACTAGTTTTGAACATCCATGGAGCATTTACAGATTTGACCATGTGTTAGTCTACTAGGAAAACCTCCACAAATTCCAAAGAGCAAAAATCGTAGTTCGTATTACCTGAACAAAATACAGTAACAGAAAATAGTAACAAGGAAAGAAGACTCCTCTACCCCTAATCTACCCATTTCAAAAAACAAACAAACAAAACACACTCTTCTAAATAACTTCTGGTTTAAAGAGGAAATAAAAACAGAAACTATTAACCATTTACACATAGAAATGAAAGCTCTACCAATCAACATTATTGACTATGGCTAATGCAGCACTTAGAGGAAATTTTACAGCCCTAATTCACTTATTAGAAAAGAGATTTAAAAACTCAGTAATTGTGAAAAGCAGCAGTAAAATAAATAAGAATGTACAAGAATTGTGATAATAAATTAATGACAGAAACAGAAAAAATAGACTTTGTAAATTTGAAAGCTACTTCTTTGAAGTGGTGTGTGAAGTAGACAAAACCTTTGATAAGTCTGATCAGGAAAAAAGAGAAAGGCTACAAATACACTTTAGAAACAAGAGAGAAGACTTAACTATAGATTCAGAGGAAAGTGAAAAAAAAAAGTATAATGTCTTTGACTTTGAAATAAGTTCAAAATCTATTTGAAAAGGGATCACTTTTACAGGAAAATATAAATTACTAATATTATTTCAAGAGGTGGTAGAAAACCTAAAGAAAATAATAATCATAGATGAAATTGACAAGGTAATAAAAAAATCTACCCCCCAAAAGATAAAAGGCCTTGATTATTTTATGGGCTTTAAATTGTCAAATACTTAAAAACTAGCTAGTCCCTACTGTAAATAAATAAGAAGGAAATAATCCCAACTAAACTATCATTCTATATAGTTGAGGTACCAAAACTGTCAATGACTACACACACATACAAAATGACCACTTTTGGCCAATCTGCCTTATGAACATAAATATAGAACTCCAAGTAAAATATTATCATTAAATTCACTACCAAATAGTATTAATCCCAGGAATGCAATAATGGCTGAACACTAGGATATCTATTAATGTATTTTCCTACATTAAAAAGAGGGAAACCATTGGTTCATCTCAATAGTGCAAAAAACATGTACATCAAAACCTATTTGTGATTTAAAATAATCAAAACAAAATGACTTCTAGGCTAGAGAAAGAAACTTCATTAACTTGGTAGAGGGTATCTACCAGAAATCTAAAGCAAATACAAAATTTTATGGTAAAACAGAGCATACAATTGAAAGCAGGAACAAGACAGGAAGGCTTGTTATCACTACCCCTACTCAAAATTATAACGAAGGTCCTAGCTGAAGCTTTTAGGTAAGAATAAGAAATAGTATATGGAGAAATGAGGATGATTTGGGGAAGGAAAAAGTGAAGTGTTTCACTGTATTATATAATCTGTTTGCAAAATCCAAAAGAATCAACTGAAAAACATTAGAACTCTTAAGAGTGTTTAGCAACTATCACAATATCAATTTGTAAAAACCAAAGCTTATCTGGATCTCCATTTAAGTAATCAGAAAGCATCATAAAAACACCTCATGCACAAAAGCAACAAAAACTATTATGAAATGTGCATACTTATGTGAAGAAAAATATAAAATTTGACTGATGATCATAGAAACTCTCTAAAATTAAGAGAAATACTATGTTTTTAATTTTGGGAACACTCCGTATTGGAAAGACATTAGTTCTCTCTAGTTAATCTATAAATTCAATACAGTCCCAATCATGATTCCAGCAGGATTTTTTGTATAATTAGATATACTGATTTAAAAAAATGTTTGAGGGACTTCCCTGTTGGTGCAGTGGTTAAGACTCTGTACTCCCAATGCAGGGGGCCTGGGTTCAATCCCTGCTCAGGGAACTAGATCTCACATGCATGCCACAACTAAGAGTTCACATGCCACAACTAAGGAACTAGCAAGCCACAACTAAGGAGACTGCCTGACGCAATTCAGACACAGTGCAACCAAAAAAGAAAAAAAGTTTGAGGACATTTTGCATTTGCCTTCATTTTATTGTTATTCTTTATATCTCACATATTTTAAAATTAATATTTATCTCTTTGATGTGTAGCAAGAGCTTTACGAGAAAGAGAAAATGTACAAAATTAGCTATGAAGATTTTGAAAAAAGAACAATGAAGGAGGACTTGTTCTACCAGATATCAAAACATGACCTGCAGCCATCATAGTTGAAATAGTGTTGAAATGACAGGAGACAAGATAGATAGATAAATTGCAAAAGACATTAGAGTGTCCTAAGCACATTGTGGGTATTTACTATACAGAAAATTCACATTTCAGATCAGAGAGCAAAGTGTGGACTATTTAATAAATGGAAGTGTCAATTGATAGTTATTTTGGCAGGACCTGTTGAAATTAAAACCAGACATTTCTTTCAATTCAGCATTTCTACCATGTGCACAAAATAATATACACATGAATGTTTATGGCATTGTTGATTATAATAGCCCCAAACAGGAAAAGACCTAAATGTCCGTCAGTAGGAGAATCCATAATATTTATGGACTATCCATATTCTTTAATGCTAAGTGGCAGTTTAAAAGATTGAAGTAGAGGGGCTTCCCTGGTGGCACAGTGGTTGAGAGTCCGCCTGCCGATGCAGGGGACACGGGTTCATGCCCTGGTCCAGGAAGATCCCACATGCCGCGGAGCGGCTGGGCCCGTGAGCCATGGCCGCTGAGCCTGTGCGTCTGGAGCCTGTGCTCCGCAACGGGAGAGGCCACAACAGTGAGAGGCCCGCATACCACAAAAAAGAAAAAAAAAAAAAAGATTGAAGTAGAGTTCTGTCTATTAACCAGAGGAGATCTTTCACACATAATATTAAAAAAATAATAATAAAGTGGCAAAATCATGTATAAAGTATATATATACACACATATGTATTTTAGTATATACATTTAATTATACTTAAATATATATAATACTTAAATATATATAACAGAAAAGATATACAGCTCAGAAAAAGAGCTGGAAAGATACACACTAAGCTGTAGAGATAATCCTTCTGGAAATGGGGAAAGGAAGATTGTGGGGAATGGAAGGTGTACTTTCATTGCTGATATTTAGTTTATATATAAACGTGTAGATAATTTGAAATGTATTGTTTATTGTGTTGCTTGTATTTTATTTTATTTTATTTTTTTATTTTTTGCTTTTTTTTTTTTTTGATACGCGGCCTCTCACTGTTGTGGCCTCTCCCGTTGCGGAGCACAGGCTCCAGATGCGCAGGCCCAGCGGCCATGGCTCACGGGCCCAGCCGCTCCGCGGCATGTGGGATCTTCCCGGACCGGGGCACGAACCCGTATTCCCTGCATCAGCAGGCGGATTCTCAACCACTGCGCCACCAGGGAAGCCCTATTGCTTGTATTTTAAAAACTTCTTTCACATTTCTAATTTTTAAAAGGGAAAAGTCATGATTTCACTAGTTTATATTTGATACCTTTTGTAGATGACATACCATTATTATGTTTTTATTATGTGTTACGCTAATTATTTTTTCTCTCGAGACTCTTCATTAGTAGTGGGTATGTATGTGGAACACTGGCTCCTTGGGCAGTGCCAGGGAGGCAGCGTGTTCTCACTCCAGGATCACTCTGGTTGATTTGCCTGGAAGACCACAGGCCCCATGACAAAGTGGAGGTGCAAGTGCAGAGCATCTTGCGTTGTGCTTTTGTGGACCTCCCTAGACTACCGAACAGAAATTCCTTCGCAATGAAGGTCAGCCCAGTGCTCTTTTGTGTGTGGCAGTTGAGAGACACTGGAACCAAGAACTTCTCTGAATTTCACATGCAGAGAATCACATCTCTTTGCCTTTCCATGTTTGCATGATCTGTCATTCCGATAAGAAAGTCATATCATCTGAAATAACTTGCTCCACAACTAGTCAGGTTGGTTATCCATGCTTTGTACTCTTCCCTGGGATCTTAACAAATTTAAACTGACCAGTAGACCATTCCAAAGCCAATTTCTCTGTTTCTCTCTCCCTCTCTTGAAAGATAGGCCTTTTAAAATGCCTGTTTCCGATTTTACATCGCCTCCATTTCTGTCCACAAATCTTAAACCAAATAGTAAATCAACTTCAGATTTGTCAATATGACTACACGAAGCTTTAGAAATAAAACCCTCTGCCATTCCTGTCCTTTAGAAGAACATCCCCGTGTTAAGAGTAGAGAGGTGCAACAGAAAGGAGACTGCACTGGGAATCAGAAAATTTGTTTGAGGCCTGCCTTCCAGGACCTTTTGCAAGTCACATAACTTCTCCTCGGCCTCCCTTTGTGTCAGTTGTAAAATGGAGAGATTGGGAAAAACAGGGAGAAACTGGGTTGGGGGGAGTCAGGGAGAGGAATATAGGCAACTAAGGTAAAGGGCTTTGGAAGGTATAAAGCAACAGGCCAGCATGAGACTTGTATACAAGCCCATTGCTCCCCTTCTTACACACACACACAGAGGTGCCTGCGTGCTTTGGATTTCTATTCTCTTTCACTTATGTTTCCTTTAAAGTAAGCATTTGAATCCCTCCTAACACATTCAGCTCAGTTTTTTTTGTCACATGTACCCATTGATCTATCTCACCAGCACCTGAGGCCTTGGATTTCTTTCTACCTTTCGGGCAGCACCTGTTTTCTCCCAGAGGTGTATTTAGCTTGGTGTCGAAAGCACAGTGTGTTCCTTTTTTGTTAACTTAACCTTTGTGTTGTTTTTAAAAAATCAGATTTGAAAGAACAGGGACCCTAGAAAGCCTGTGATATGTAAATATTTAGCCAGGTAGATAGGGATGGTAAGCATTTTCTCTCTTAACACAAAACATGATTTTATTTGCTAAAGCTGTAATCTTGTTTGATAATCCATCAGTTTATTATCAGCTATGTGGTGAGACATAATGCCACAGGGAGATAATCAAGCACCTTCACCTGCTACAACAGGGTTGATTACAGTAACTGGAGGATGGGGGAATCATCTGGAGGGGATTATGTTAAACATAGGCTTTCTATTTACACTTGATTTCCTCAAGCGCTTTAACCACTCTGCTCCCTACCTAGGTAAGTAGGTCATCTGAAAACTGCCAAAGAAAAGGAGTCTTTGCAGCTGTAGAACAACAGAACTTGTGCCTTTACCAGGTCCCATTTGTCCTTGGTTCATGCTCAGTGCATTTCTGAATCAAAGAAAAAAAAAAGAGAGATGAAGATGCCCCATTGAAGACAGTATTTCAAAAATAAACAAACCAAACCCAGAAAAGTCCAGTTTGAAAATAGAACAGGAAATTCTTCCACCCCACAGGTAACATCGGAATCCCAGCTCGGAATGTTAAGTTCAGTAAACTAGATTACTAACCTGAAATTTTAATATAACATTGATCTGTAGGCCTCTCAAGGATGTAATCTGTAGTTTCCGAACCAGAGGCAACACCCCTGTAGGGTATCCTCAGAGACCCTCCTGACCAGGTCAGGTGGAATTTACAATGCCAGGGGGCAGAGAGATTACAAGGGGAATGGTTCTCCTAGAGTTCTGGAAAAAGGCAAGGCGACTTCCCCCCCCCCACCCCGGTGGGAGGCAGAGAAGTATTTCTTTGCAACGCTCATCTTTGACTACCCCGTTCTTCTCTGCCTTGAATGTGTCTCTTCAGGATTATCCACCATGCAGAATGTCTCTACCTGAAAATTCTCAAGTTGAAGGCCTGTGAGGTAGCTTGATTGATTTCTGGCTACTGATAATAGAGGCTGGGTGATTCTACAGCCCTCTGCAATTAGAATGTATTCTCATATGGTATCTCACTGGAGCCTTTCCTGAGACAAGCAGATGAGGAAACTGAGTTTCAAAGAATTGAAGTATATTGCCCAAGTTTACACAGTGGGTGATTTCTTCCCTTCTTTTGTTCCTTTCCTGTCTTCTTCCTTTTCTCCTTTTTCTTTCTCCTTGAAAGACATTCTCTTAAGAATGTCAACGCCGGAGCCAGATACATGGTTTTAAATCCCTGGCTCTTTATGACCTTGGGCAAATTACTTATTTTGGTATGCCTTGGTCCTCACCAGTAAAATGAGGATAAACAATAATGTTTACTTCATATGGTTATTGGGAGGATAAAGCTGGTTGATACAAGTGTAACATTTAGAATAGAGTCTGGCACATAGTAAACATTCGAAAAGGTTTAGTTATTTTTGCTGTTGCTGTTGTTGCTTCCTTCCACGCCCTTCTTTGTCCTTTCATCAAACATTAATTGAATGTCTGCTCTCTGATGGGCATTGTGCTAGGCTGGGGAAATGAGTAAGAGGGCGTCCCTTTTGCACAAGACTGGATGACTACTAGGAGACAGGCCATCAGATAAGTGCGGGGGATGGCCACATAATAAAGGTATGTCACGGGCTTCATGTAATCACAGATGAGCTATTTATTGGGTGCCCACGGTTAGCTGGGAAGGCGTCACGGAGGAGGAGACCTGGCATTTGAGTTGAACACTGGAGATGAAGAGGTGTCCACAAGGCCAGTAGTTCAAGGGATGCATGTTCCAGGCAGAGGGGCTGGTGTTCAGGACTCCGGGGCTGTGTGAAAGACCACGACACGGCTTTGAATGAGAAGCTATATTAGTTAGCTAGGGCTGCCGTAACCAAATACCACAGGTGGGGTGGCTTAAAAAAAATAGAAATTAATGTTCTCGCAGTTCTGGAGGCTGGAAGTGCAGGAGTCAGCAGGTTTGGTTTCTTCTGAGGCATCTCTCCTTGGCTTGACAGCCGCCTTCTTGCTTTGTCCGCACATGGTCTCTTCTGTGCATCCTAATCTCTTCTTCTTCTAAGGACACTAGTCATGTTGGATTAGGGACCACTCGTATGACCTCATTTACTTTAATTACCTCTTTCAAGATCCTCTCTCCAAGTATAGTCACATTCTCAGGTACTGGGGGTTAGGGCTTCCACGTAGGAATTTTTCGGGGGACACAATTCAGCCCATAACGGAAGTCATCTGTTAAGCATGACTGGAGTCAGATGCATGTGGATGAGTGTCAGGGAACGAAGCCAGAATGCTACACAGTGCCTAAGTCTTGAAAGTCTGGACTTCTCATCAGGCTAAGGAGGATGTCGGGGGGGTGGAAATATGGACATTCCCAACACATTTCGGTGTCCCTGGCCCCTTCGGGCTGCGGTGCGAAGGGTAGACTTACTGGAAGGAGCCACACTGTGATACGTCAGAGGAGGCACTAGTTGGAATTCCAGTTCTCTTCTACCGCAACCCCAAGGCTTGTGTGGCAGGTACAAGGTGGCAGTGATTCCCCAGCATCAAGAGGGTCCCTGAGAATGAGGATGCTGTGGGTGTAGGGGGACAGGTGGGTGCAGAAGATGGAAGCAGCTCTAGCTCCAGGTCTGCTGTGGGAGCACCCCGTGTTGCTGTATCAGCATCAGTGGGGGTTTGCCAGGCTCACACAAGTGAAAAAACACCCAAATAACAGATGAGTTATGCTCTGGTTTTTCCTTTTAACACAAAAGACCCCTCAAGTGTTCCTAACATAAGCACATATCTCACTACTGTATTTTGTAAACGAGAGAACAGCTTCCCTTTCATCCTCCTGCCAGGTAAGAAGCACGCAGCAGCTCATTGCTGGTGACAGTCAGAGAATGAGATAATTGCTCCTCTACATGTTTAGAATCCTGCTCAAACTCACACATTTTGGTGCAGAAAGGGATGCCGTGTTTTGTGTAGTTCCCATTTGGTTTAGAGGCCTGAAACAGAGGTGTCCTGCTCTGGTTTTCCTTGTTTCTGGAGGAGCTGCTTGAGCATGTCACTTCATCTCTGAGACTTGGGCTTCTCTTTTGTAAAATGGGAATAATAAAATATAAATGGCTAGGACAGTGGTGAGGATTCAGTGTGAAAATATGTGTATATTTGAGTCCTTTGTAGACATTAAAGCTTTATGCTACTGTTAATTCTCTGGATTAAAAAAAAGTTTCAAGGTGCTTTTATTTTGTAATCTTGGTGAGTTGGTAGAAAAAAGTAAGCATTTTTTTCTTCTAATCCCAGCTCTCTATTTGTGTCAGGGCCTTGAGCAAAGCAATTGCAAATCCTGCTTTTACTGTCCTGCTTGGTAAAGTGGGAAGTGGTCTCTCTCCCTCTCCCCTTCTTTCTCTCCCTCCTTCTCCTTCAGTTCCTCCTCTCTCAGATGTAAAGATTAATTGGATGGGGTCTGTGCTGTCTGCCAGGAAGATAGAAAGTGTGAAGCATCATCTGGATGGGATTGGGAAGCACTAGATTCTCCTTCCTCTGCTTTTGACAAACAGAGTGACAGCCCATCTCTGTGTTTAAACAAGTTAATATGTATGTTCCTTGACATAAGGAAGCGCTCTAATCATGAAATACAGCTTACATGTCATTTGGTTTTGAGATTTTATTGAGCACTACTGATCTTGACATATTTTGGTTGGCACCACATTCTTGGTGTAGTGGGTTAGCATTGAATAGTTTGCAGACTATGTGAAACAGAATCCTCATTTAATGGTTTAGTTTGGCTACGTTTCAAAAATACACAAAAACATAATGCAATTCTATTTTTTTTTTTTTTTTTTTTTTTTTGCAATTCTATTTTATAGGGATTTTTTTTTTCAACTTGTGCCTTTGGTTTGGTTTTGTTTTGTTTGTTTTTTCCTTTTTCCTCGGTGCCTTTTTTTTCCTTTCTCCCTCCGTCTCTCTGTCTTTCTCTGTGTGTCTGTGTCTCTCTTTTCATATTCCAACTGCAGCAACCTACAAAGAAAGCTCCAAAGAAAGACGAGCTTGTGAACTGACTGAACTGCAAGCAGAAGAATCCTCTTTGTACTCCTTGATGTCAAGAATGTGTTTACACTGTGGCCTAATGCTCTGAACCTTTGTGTGTGAGTTCAGGGATTCAGAACATCTGAGGGCCACCATGTAGTGGCGTGTGACAGGTCTGAAGCTCCCCAGTAGAAGCACTTGGGCTAAACGTGCCATAAGACTTCAGTCAACACCAGCCCCCAAAGTCACTGAACTCCGTGACATCATGCCCAGGCAGGAAGAGTCAATAGGCCTCTGGCGCGTCCTCCTCCCCTCCTTCACTCCCCACTGCTCCTCCAGTTCCTAACCCATGGACAATATTTAGAAAGCAGCACTGGGCTCAGGCAGCCCTCTCAATTACTTTGGCGGGAACCTTCCAGAGTACATTTTGCTACCTCTTTGGTATTTTTTTTAAACATCTTTATTGGAGTATAATTGCTTTACAATGGTGTGTTAGTTTCTGCTTTATAACAAAGTGAATCAGTTATACATGTACATATATCCCCATATCTCTTCCCTCTTGCGTCTCCCTCCCTCCCACCCTCCCTATCTCACCCCTCTAGGCGGTCACAAAGCACCGAGCTGATCTCCTTGTACTATGCGGCTGCTTCCCACTAGCTATCTATTTTACGTTTGGTAGTGTATATATGTCCATGCCACTCTCTCACTTTGTCACAGCTTACCCTTCCCCCTCCCCATATCCTCAAGTCCATGCTCTAGTAAGTCTGTATCTTTATTCCCATCTTACCCCTAGGTTCTTCGTGACCTTCTTTTTTTTTCTTAGATTCTATATATATGTGTTAGCATACGGTATTTGTTTTTTGCTACCTCTTTGTGATGTAAACAGGGGGGCTCACAGTTGGCAGGGGATGTTCTTTCTGTTTTAATTATGCAAGGCATAATTATAGTTCCAGGGTCTGGAAGCAGCATAGAGTTCTTTGGAGAACTTCACAGGGATTTTTCTGTTATGACATAATTTATCTGGAAAAAAAAAGTAAGGCAAAAGTCATTTCCAAAGAGGAAAAAATAACACTATTCATGCTAGTGTTCCATTCCATATTGAGTAGATCACGAAATTGGAGTAGACTTTTTTTGGGAACTGGGGGTGTCTCAAAGTGTTGAACTCCTATAATGGTGGGAAAATCTGGATAAATACTGATGAATGGATGTGGATGGAGAAGGATATAAAAATAAATGTTTTTACTTAGGAAAGCAATAATGAAGCATCCAGCCGTATCTGAGTGAATTTGTTAGTACCCTGGGCCCTGGGGATATGGAAAACGGTTTCACCATAGTCATAGTAATCTGGCCTGAACCTGAGTCATAAAATTCCTCCTGCCCCCAGATGTTCAGTTAGAGGGCACTTCGTTACTCTGCTGATGTAGTGAGAAATCGCAGAACTGCCAGGGTAATGGAGAGAACAGTGACAGGTGGAGAGCTAGGGCTGTTTCTCTGTTATGAAACATGTTTTTATGGGTAATTCTGATGTACGGTAGGTATTAAATAGAGCAACTGAGAGATGTTTTATTTCAGATTAATGCTAGAGTGATATTTTCCCCATGGCGCTAATAATCTGGCAGCTTTCACAAGCCCATTTTGCCTCCCAGTTCCTCACAAGCTCTGTCTATTGTGACATAAGGGTGAGCGCTTGAATCAAAATTTCTGCCTTACAAGAGGAGAGAATCACCTTTACTATCTGTGCTTGTGATATGATGCGCTTTTTTTTTTTTTTTTTTTTGGAGGGGAATAAGATATTACTCAGTTGTACCGCTGCAATATAGAGATAGGGATATACATATGGACAGCCCTGAGTGTAAAAGAAAAAAAAGTATTTCAAGAATGGTGTTTTGTAATTAAGTGATCATTTAAGACGCCCCTTTATGCGTGTATGCTGGTTTGAAAGCCAGGGGACATACCATTTCAGCCTAACATCTCGGCTGTCTGCACCACGCAGGACGCACAATCCTTGTTTAATTGTGTGCTTCTTGCATACTTCAAGGGCTGTCACAGGAACAATAACAAGAGGCCTGTTGTTGAAACCACATCGTTTCCATCACAGCAGAAAAAAAATAAATAAATAAGGTCACTGTGAGCTTGGAGCATTGTTAGGTTTGAGCCTGCCCAAATAATTTCATTCATGTTAAAATTTAAGGAGATGAGAAACATATTGCTTGAGAAGACAGAAGTTATTTTACATCTGCCCCCTTCCCCCACTGCAATACTGGAGGGCCTGCCTGTTTCCCACCCGCTTTTAGCTGGAGGGCCAGTCCTCTCTGCCACTCCCACCCCACTCTACTGGTCGGCTCTTTTTTTTTTTTCCAATTTGTTAAGATGGTAAAATCTGCTTTGTGTGACTTATGAAGGAACTTGAAGTGATTCGTTTCATAGTGCATGAAAATTCCTCAGTTTCAGGCCGGGGCGGGGGGGATGGCCAATCCGTTACACTGTTTGCTGTGGACTGGATGGGAGCATATGAGCAGCTCGCAGCCATAAGGAGATTGTGTTGAGTTATTAAACACTTGTGGTAAAGCTGCTTATTGTTAATTCCCCGATGTCCTGCTGAAGCGATAGGATAAAATCAGATCGGATTAGATCAAAGAGCCTGGGAGCCAGCCTTTGGAGCAGATTCATTTAATCAATAAAGAGACCTCCTGAGCGAGGGGGAGAGAGTAGGGGCAGTCCTGGTTGCTCAGGAGATTAAGATGGGGGGTAGGGGCAGCGGTGGGAAAGAAACAACATTTATTTCACTCTTCTTTTCGAAGTGTAATGCTCCTCTCCAACATTTTAGCCACACTCACCAAAGGGTCTAAACATTTCTTTAAGATTTCATTACTCCCAATACTCCATTCCTCCTAAAATGTCCTATAAACCAGGAGGTTATTTAAAACAACAACAACGACACAACTTGTGTTGCGTAAAAGTTATTTCCACAAAAGCAATTTAGGCTTAAGTGATTCCCCAAGAAACATTAATCCCTTTTGAGTTAATCTGCAAAGTTTCCTATTGTCCCTTTGTGAGGAGAAATAATAGAGAAACACCAAAAGGCCAAAGTCTGTCCCCACCCCCCTCTTTGTATTCTCCCCAGTGCCCACCTCCCAACCCCCACCAATAATTATAAAGCTATGTGTATTAAGAGGTATGATGCCCTGTCCTTCATCCATGATTAACACTTAAACCGATGCATATTCATTCAGCTCTTAGCCCTACCAAACCCGCTAGAATGAGGACTTGCCAAGAAGGAAGTGACACCCATTAGAAAGTTAACCACAGAAAATGAGAGAAAAAAATGAAGGATGGAGCAAATTAAGGATGCAAGTCCCTCAATGGTTATTGGTCTTAATGGTGTTATAAAAATGATGTCGGCTTTTACCAGGAATAATTTATATTCCGAATTAAATAAGGATATGTATCTATAAATCCATTCTATAAAACTTAATTTTCCATCTAGATATGCTGATTACTTCAGGCCCGGCATACCTTTACCAGTTGTTAATTACCGCGGGATGGTTTAACACTATTTTCCAAATCAGCATGCATGCATAAAATGACTGCAATCCAATTTGACACATTATTAGTGATGATTATTGTCATAGATAAATTAGATTGAATAGAAAATAACCTTCATCCTTAGCATGTTTTAGCTCTCAGAATTAATGTGATTTGGTGAACACATATAAATAAAAATCTGATGAGTCCCTGCTGACTACAGGGCCTGCTGGTGCTGAAGTGTATCAATTTCATGCAGATGATGAATTCCTTAAGCATTCAATGATAATCATGCTTGATTTGACAAGACTTTCTCATGCTATTTTAGGGCCTTAATTTTCTGTGAAGTTCTGTCAAGTGCTCATCAAGCACCCACTTATCTCCGTATCTTAACCTGGCAGCCAATCACAAGGTTGCCTAACAGTACAGCTACTGAGTGCCAGCCCATTAATATTCGAGTCACGTGACTGTCCAAGGAGAGAAACCAATCAATGGCTGATTAACATTCAGGTCACATGACTCCTGAGGAGAGTAAATGAGTTACACAGTAAGACATCAAACAAATTTTCATCTTGAAAGAGTGATTGCTTTTTCTGCTGCTGTGATGTTTGTCAAATTCGCTCTAGCCTTGTCCAATTAAGCTCCATGAGCTGAATTAATAATGAAGAGATGTAAGCACTGCACCAGCGTGAGAGCTGTGAGTGGTGCCATGGAATAAGAACTGCTAAAAAAAAAACCACATTTCTTAGAATGATTGAAAATCACATCTGGATAACTGGAATAATTGCTTTTGCAATCTTGATGCTGTTTCGTACTCTCCAGTGCAAAGTGTGAACTGGAGTATGCTGGGACATGGTACTTGTTTTGCGTTATACTTCAAAGATGAATGTGGTTTTAGGTTTAGAATGATTTTAAAGGCATTACGCAAATACATGTTAATTGGATTATTGTTTGTGACCATGGTAAAGCATTTCATTTGCACACTCAATTATGTTCTGGGGCCTTCTAGAGATAGGATCTCTCAAGATTTTTAAACTATCTGTAGAAGGGAAGGAGATTATTCTGAATTCTCATGTCCTGGGTGGAAGAAAGGACTAAACCAAGTACTTTAGAGAGAATTTGTGTGGATATGTGTGTGTGCAGTTTATTTTATTAACATTCACAGGTCAGAAAATTAAATTCACTGAATTGTTTCAAAATACACAGGTGAACCTCATGAGAATTTCAGAAAAAGGCAGGTGCTCTCTTACTGATGATAGCCCGTGACAGCTTTCTTGTAGTTTCAAAGTTGTATTCAATCACAAAGTCAATTGCATTTCAGCACAGTTGCACTACTAAATTCAGGTGACATGTTTAGAATAGAGACCCTAAGACTAATAAAGTTTTCATTCTTTCCCTGAAGGAAGTGAGACTTGACTAATGGTCTATTGGAATTATCAAAGAGTGTCAAAACCCACTTAATAAGTTCCAGCATGAAATTAGCCAAATTCCCAAAGGCCTTTCTAAAACAATATAGTCAAATAAAAGGTGTTGGGCATGCTGGAAAGAGTGTTAAAACCAGTTACTTGGAAGTGATGAGAAATAAATCTAACTGTAGTCAGGAGGCAATGTTTATGTGTACAGTTAATAACCTTCTTAATGGGACTTCTTGGCTTGGTGATTCCCGTATGGGGAGGAAAGTGAGATGTGGAACACAGGGTAGGTGAAGGGCCGTAAGTCAATTCCCAGCACTGTTAGTCAAGGGTGGAAATTGCAAAGAGAGAAGCAATGAATTTAAAAGCCGCAGCAAGCAGAGAGAGTGGAAGGAGAGATGAGCTGTTCTAGGGGAGGAGGTGGATGTGGAGTGATTGAGTCTAAGTTGGACCATCCTCCTAATGGAAGGAAAATCTACTTAGTCCTAAGGACAAGGAGCTCCACCAATTCCCGGAGAGTGATTCCTTTCTGACAGTTCCTTATTAATGACTTAGAAAAGAACATTATTGTTCATAATTCCTCAGGGTGTGTGAGGCCGGAAAGGGGATGTATTATAGAAATGTTTTGTTTTGTTTTTGTAAAAGCAAAAGTAGAGATCCCAACCACAAGGCTCAAATTAAATTTCAGATACCTGTGAAAACATAGCTCTGAGTTTGTATGAAAAGATCTGCGGTACCCAAGGTAACATATGTTTAACTGATATACATTTCCTGAATATTTTACCCATGACTTGCTCTGCAGCAAACTGGCAGCCTGGAGCTCTGCTTACATTCAACCCACATGCAGTGGAGCCACTTCCTACGAGTGCCCCCACTTCCTGACACTTGAGAGCCATGGAATGGAAGGCGGCTCAGCGGCTGTAGAAGGCCCTGAATAAAAGCGTATTCCACTTTCTGCATAACTTTACATAATTAATAGTTGTCCATGCAAACTATTGTTTGCCTTAATTGTTGTTTCAACAGCTGTTTTCATGAAATTGTAAAGCCTGCTGTGTCTAATCCTTTGAGCCCACTATTGATAACAAGAACAGCTCTGAAGCTTGCTCTGGAGGAAGAGTTTGTTCCCTGCCAAGCTGGAAAACCGTCCTGAAGTTACTTGAAAAATAAGGCCCACAGTGGGACTGGTTGTGTAGCTAATCCATTAGGCTTTTCAAAAGTGCCGTGCTCTGTACCCTTATGGCTAAATTGACCCAACAACCAATCAATGCCTTTATTTGCTGCGTGGCTGCCCCTGACGGGTCTTAGAGCTGGTCCAACTCCTAATCAAAGCCTCCATCAGTACCGGGGCCCTGATGACATAAATGGCCAAACTTCCAACGCGGCTGGCGCCAGTCCAGTCACACCATGTTGGAGATACAAAGAGGCTGTGTTGCACGGTGGAATTCATTTTCTTGTTTACTTCCTCCAGAAACAAGAGCATCATCAGCACGCTCAGTGCATCGGATCAGACCGCCGAGTTGTTGACAGAAGCTTGGCGAGGCTTGCCAGCTTTCCACACGAAATGCTGGCTTTCTTCTCACACCCCCCCTACCGTTTGTATCTCTGCCAATTGTAGCACATCAGAGCGGCCATTGAGATAATGACCGTGAAGTCTCATGATACACTTTGATGAAGTGTAACACTTTTTTAAAGGATTTTTGTCTGTGCCAAAATGATCGAGGCAGCTGACTAAAAATCACCCCATCAAAATCAAGGCTGATTGATGAACAGCAGGCAGAGGCATGAGCCTCCCCAGAGAAGATGGGGGGGATTTTGCAGCCAAAGTGTCTTTCTTTCCTTGTCTGTGTGCTGCACAGATTTTTTTTTTTTTTTTTTTAAGTCATCTTTGTTTCTGATGAATTTATGTCAGTGGCTGACGCTTCAGCCTTCAACATTTTTTAATTCTTTTTTTCTATCAACCCCCGGAAGATACAAGGAGTGATTCCTTTCTAACAGTTCCTGACTAATGACTTAGAAAAGAACGTTGTTGTTAATAACTTGATGTTGGTTGGGAAAAGCACATGGGGTATTTCAGGGCAACACAGAAGTTTTCAGTCAGAGGCTGACTCTGGTGTAATGTTCAGGTAAATTCGGATTTCTCTAGTTTACCTGGAATTGAGAGTATGATACACAGATGTGGTTTTGAGCCAGTAAAAACCCAAATCAAACCAGTATTTAAAAAAATTCAAACAAGTAAATTTTTTAAACCTTATTGGCTTTATTCAAGAATCCATGAATCAGGCAGCATCCAATCTAGTAGACAGAAAGGAGTTCCAAGGAGCTGAACACAGTGAAGGACTTTTGTAGGCAGACGGTAGCAGGAGCAAGGATGTTACATGAGCAAAAAGTGGATTGGCTGTGGCCAGGCCACTTTCCTTTACGGGATGGCAGGGGTTTGTTAGGCAGGCGACCTCACTAGTGCTGATTAGGTGATTCCTGATTGACTGGTTTAAGATTCCATCTCTGGGAGGGGTCAAAACTGTAATTAAGTCTTGGTTTGGTGATGTGGGGTTAGCATAAGTCACTCCATTTGGGGCCTGCTGTCTTGTTTTTAACACCATTAGCAACATATATGAAGACTGTGAGCTTCTTTGGGAGAAAAAGAATGTGTTTAATTTACTGTCCAGTCCATCATGACTGCCATTTATTGAATACCTGCTGTCACCCAGGGCTAGTATCAGGTGACTAAGGTATACACAGATAGTGAGACTTTTCACATGGTGGCCGTGATCTTCCCAACTCCATTTCACAACCACCATTTTAGGGAAGGAAACCAAGGTCCAAATGAGGAACCTGAGGCCTGGAGATGTTGAATAACTTAGCCAAGCCCAAAGACTTGGGAAGTGGGGAAGACCTGTGTGCTTGCTCACAAGATGTGTTCTTTCTGCCTCCGCAGTTGACTGCTTCCATTGTATACCTGGTAGAGGTCATTAAACGGTGCTCAGTGGGAGAAGAGGAAGCAATTTGTGGTTGAATTGGTAAAGGCAAGGAATAAAATAGATTTACGGTTTGCCATTCTCACCTCTCAGCTTTGCAAGAAGACATGAGCTACATAGCATCCTCTGATGCCAGTTAACCAACTTATGCTCAGAAATCAGGTTTGAGTGTGAGTGAAGCTGCAGTGAGGTTTTGGCTAACCTCTGTTTGTAGATTACCTTCTCATTCAAGGTTACGGCACAGGATAGGTCCTGTCCTTGGGAGGAAGTGTGGTCGGTGAGCTCTAGGACTTCTCAGAATGTCACAATTCAAGAGACACCTGTGCTGAAGCAAGTGCAAAAATCACAAGTGCAGAGGGTTACAGTTCGGTTACCTTTGGCATCTTTGTTTCTGCTTCTGGAGCAAGAATGTATGTCAGAGTGGAGTGGAGGGCCATAAACTGGGGGAAGAGTGAGAGTAAAGGAAGTCAGGGGTAGGGGAATAATGATAAAAAACACTTGTTTGAATGTGCAAATGAGATTCCCTTGGGCTTCTTTTAAATGTCTTCATACTGTTTCTCTAAGTACAGTCAAATAAAAGATGACAAAAACTCAGAGGACAGAACAAAGGCACCGAGCTAATTGTGTGCACACATTGCAAGGAATAAACTGCAGGGTTTCATTACCCTCTTTCCAAATAAAGCATATTTCAAGAGTTGAGATAGAGTCACCCCAGTTTGCACTAGATTTTACTAATTATTTAGACTTTAAAAAGAAACAGCACCCCAAATCCAAGTTTTGCAGAGAGATTTGGCAACCAAATTTGTACACCTGGGCCCTGTGAAAGAAAAAGAACAACAGAGGCTAAGAGAGGGCAGAAGTGGGGGAAGGCCTCTCACTTCACAGAAGCCAGGCAGGAGTTACATATATCCATTTGCACAAGGAATAATGGACCCAGAGGTGTTCAGAGAGTTCTTTCAGCCTTCCTTCTACCAAAGTATGGGCATATTCATTTTATAGAGGGTGAGTATTCTACTGGGAGAGTGGAGCACAAACTCATTAGTCCATTTCACATAGAAAGCACTGGGACTCCAAAGGAAGAGGGCTCTAGTCTATTTCTTTCAGGAGCCCTTGAGTGAGAGAGCCACAAAAATCCACCTGATTTTAAAGAAAACTGTCACTATCTGAGCCCATCCCTTAACGTCACTTTCCTCATTTGTAATATGACGGCTTTATATTCTCTGAAGCCCTCCCAGCTCTAAAAGTGGATAGTTTTGGGATTCATTAAGTACCGACTAATATCTTTCATTTCCACTGATTCTAAGAGGATCTTGAAACTAATTGAATCAGACAAAATTGATAAATAAAAAGATCTGTTTGTTACTTTCGAAAAAGGCTCCACTTCCCAGCCTTTACTCAAGCCAGAGTTTCTCAAAGTGTGGTCTCTGGACCTAGGCTATCAGCATCACCTGAAATGCAAATGATCAAGCCCCTCCTCCACCACTTACTGAATTAGAAACTCTGAAAGTGGGGCTCAGCCATCTGCATTTTAACAAGCCCTCCAGGTGACTTTGATGCTTGCTCAGTTCCCAGGCCACTTGCTCTAGCTGTCCCAGCTGCCTGAAATGACTTTTTTTGAGGTTTATTTGAGACCTAGCTCAAATTTTGCTTTCTTCAAGAAGCCTTTCCAGCATCCCCCAAATGAAATTAAGTTCTCCTTTTCCTACTGTCTTGAAGCATTTCCATTCTACCTTTGTCAAACTTCTTTGCATCTGCTGTAACTGTATATGCGTTTGTCCGTGATGTAGAGCCTGGCGGGGTGTGGTAGGCAGCCTCTAAAATGGCCCCCAGTGATCACCATTTGTTTCCCTCCTCTTGAGTGTGAGTTGGTCTAATAAGACTTACTTCTGTAGCAGAAGCAATGGGATGTCAATTCCAAGATAAACTTTTAAAATGGCTGGCATCCATCTTGGTCATATTCTCTTGCTTATCTTGCCTCCCTCCTTCTCCTTCTCTCACTCCTGTCACTCCTTCTCTCCCTCCTCTTCCTCCCTCATCACTCCTCCCACCCAGCCTGACCTCCATGTAAATGTTAGGGAACTGGCCAGGCATGAAAATAATCACGTGCATAAACTGTCTCACAACACGAGGTCCCAATAAGGAACACGGAACTGACAAGCTGCCGCGAAAACCAGCCGGAAGAATTCGGGAGGGGCCAAAAGGAGGGAGGCGACGCCAGCCCATATGTCCTGCCAACCTCCCAGGAACCCTTACGCTGGAATCCATCTTGACTGGGGCATGCGTGGGCCACCCGGAAGGGCCCTGGGTTGGACCAAATATGGGCACAAGCAAGATGACTGGCCAGAGACAACCTGGAAACCAACCCCATCTCCGTAAAACCTGAGACAGTGAGCCACGAGGCAGAGCAGTTCTCCTGGGTTCCGTTACTCTGCTGCTATCCACTCCAGCGCCCCTTTTCAGTAAAGTCTTTTGTCTTGTCAGTACATGTGTCTCCTCGGACAATTCATTTACGAGTGTTAGACAAGAGCCCACTCTCGGGCCCTGGAAGGGGTCCCCTCCAGTAAAGTAAACAAGCTCAGGCTATCCTGGGCTGCCCAGTCAGGGAGGCCCTGGAGGATGAGAGGCCACATGGAGAAGCGCGGAGCCAGCCCTGTGGAAAGGCACCTGTGAGTGAGCTTGTAAGTGGATCCTCCCCTGAGCTGAACTTAGAAGTGACTGCAGCTCCTGCAGACACCTTGATTTGCAGTCTTGTGAGTGACCTTGAGCTAGAACCACCCAGTTAAGCCTCTTCTCCATTCCTGAGCCACAGAAACTATGAGGTAATAAGTGGCTAAGTTTTGGAGTAATGTGTTGTGCAGCAATAGATAACTAAAACGCAGGACTGGCATGTTTTCGTATTCTCCAAAGCGCATAATGGGATGCTTTGCTTATAATAGGAGTTTGTTATATGACAGTTGGAACTGGAAGAATGTTGCCTTGAGAAATTTTCAGGAGTAGTTGATTTCTAGGTTTGTAAGGGATGTATTCACTGTGGGTCCCAGGGAAAATATGTCTGAATAAGTTATTGGAAAAAAACAAAAAGGGTGGGCATTAGGGTGGCAGTTAACATGTGATGAGTTTGAGGAAAACACAATTAGGCTTCCAGACAATCTGCGTTTTCCTGCAGTTGTGGTTCTGTAACTGGATGAAGTGAGACTTTTTTTTTTTTTTTAATAACCATTTGAAGAGGATTGAGGCCCAACTACCCAAATAAATATCTGCAGTACAATAAAGCCCAGAAGTGCCAAAATGTCAGCCAGAGGCCACTATATGAGGACCAAGTGCAACACTGAAGAGTTTGAGTTTGCATTTAACTGAGACAAGTATCCAAAGAACTCTGCTTCACATCAATTCTTTCCCAACTGCATACCTTTTTCTCAACATCCTGACATTTATATATGTTTTCTTTTTTTATTGAGGTATAGTTGATTTACAATATTATGTAAGTTACAAGTATATCAACATAGTGATTCAGAACTTTTAAAGGTTATACTCTATTTATAGTTATTATAAAATATTGACTATATTCCCCATGCAGTATCATATATCCTTTTAGTTTATTTATTTTGTGCATAGTAGTTTGTACCTCTTATTGCCCCGCCCCCCCCAACCATGCCCCTCACCCCTGCCCTCTCCCCACTGGTAACCACTAGTGTATTCTCTGTATCCTGACATTTATATTTTCTTTTTTTTTCTTTTCCATTGTAGTTTATTATAAGATATTGAGTAGAGTTCCCTGTGCAATACAGTGGGACCTTATTGTTTATCTATTTATATATATGGTAGTTTGTATCTGCTAATCCCAAACTCCTAATTTATCCCCCCCTTCCCCCTTTGGTAACCATAAGTTTGTTTTCTATGTCTGTGAGTCTATTTCTGTTTTGTAAATAAGTTGATTTGTATCATATTTTAGATTCCCCATATAAGTGATATCATATGATATTTGTCTTTCTCTGTCTGACTTCACTCAGTATAACAATCTCTAGGTCCATACATGTTGCTGCAAATGGCATTATTTCATTCTTTTTTATGGCCGAATAGTATTCCATTATATATATATATGCACATTGACATATTTATTTTCTTTTTTTTTTTTTTTTTTTTTTTTTTTTTTTTTTTTTTTTTTTTTTTTTTTTTTTTTTTTTGCGGTATGCGGGCCTCTCACTGTTGTGGCCTCTCCCGTTGCGGAGCACAGGCTCCGGACGCGCAGGCCTAGAGGCCACGGCTCACGGGCTTAGTTGCTCCGCGGCATGTGGGATCTTCCCGGACCAGGGCACGAACCCGTGTCTCCTGCATCGGCAGGCGGATTCTCAACGACTGCGCCACCAGGGAAGCCCGACATATTTATTTTCTAATCAGCAACTCCCAGCTTTGCCTTGAATGATCTTCTGAAAGGAAGAACAACAAAGGATGCTGGAATTTGGGAGTAGCTGGAATTCTGTCTTCCTTCTTTTATGCAAAGTACACCTCTTGGCTGGCTCAGTGTCAGTCTGCTTTCTTTCCCCTTTCTTGTCTGAAGGAGAGCTGAGTGTGCCTGAGAGGAAGGAGAGGAGGTTGAAAACAGGCTTGCAGCCCACCTCTCACACAACCAGAAGCTTGTCCACAGAGTGACGGTCTGCTGTTCACTCTACCCTTCGGGACTAGGATCCAAAATGCTCCCTGGGTGCTCCTGAATGCTGCTTCTGGCTCCTTCCACCACCCCCCCTCCACATACACACACACACACACACACACACACACACACACACACACACACGAGTGTAATGCACTCCTTTGAGAAGTCTGCTCTCGGAGAGAATGCAGCCAGCTGGAACCAGCAGTGGAACATCCTTCTCTTGGTACTTCAGGACATAATGGAGACTGACCTCCTGGGACACTGACTGCTGACTGGGAGAAGAATGAAGACTTTAATTCACATGAGCTTGTTTGCACTTTCCTGGAGAAAAATCTTGGCTTGGATGACACCCAGTGTAATGTGGTTTATTTGGTGTAAGTACAAGAATTTTTCTTTTCATTTTCTCATTTCCTGAACTTAGAGCTTTCTTCTTGAGAATTTTTTCTTTCCACTGTTGTTGTCATGTTTGGCTTCATTTTTTTTTTTTTTTTTTTGCGGTACGCGGGCCTCTCACTATTGTGGCCTCTCCCGTTGCCGAGCACAGGCTCCGGACGCGCAGGCTCAGCGGCCATGGCTCACGGGCCCAGCCACTCCGCGGCATGTGGGATCTTCCCAGACCGGGGCACGAACCCGTGTCCCCTGCATCGGCAGGAGGATTCTCAACCACTGCGCCACCAGGGAAGCCCCTGGCCCCATTTTGAAAAGTAAAAAATTATTTAAGAGAAAGGCTCAATTAAGTTTTATATGTTAGCTTGGCTATTGCTTGTGTTACTCAACTAAGGAAATGCCAACTAAAACTATATAACTCTGTGATTCAAGGCATAGCACTTATAGAATAGGTGTCAGACAAAATTGTTTCTCTTATGATCTGAGGGGGTGGGGCAAAGAAGCTTTTTTCAGTTTGGAGGAATTTTGAAGTTGTTGTTTTACAGAAACTGTGATCTTGCTGGAAAGATCCTCTGTGCTCAACATGCTTGCAATTTCTTCCTTGTTCCTTTCTCCCCATGCCTGCCTCACCCTTCCCAAGAACTTTCCTCTTTGAGGGGCATTGCATAGAAATGGCTGTCTCCTCTCACCCTCTCCCAGGCTCTCCCCACTGAGAGAGGAAATGCGAGATGATGAGAGTCCCCCATCCGTCAGTCCGCGTCACTTGGCTGCGAGAATTAGTTGATGAATTTGCTGCTCACACGTGGCCAGTTTCTCGTGTGATCTCAGTGGATCCAAGTTCTACCACATCTCTGTGGATGCGAGTTGGGTTAGATAACTCTTGCTCTGCAAATCTCACTCTCTCCTAGCAGATTTACCTAAGTCTACATTTAAAGAAAAAATTTTTTTATTGGGGTATAGTTGATTTACAATGTTGTGTTAGTTTCAGGTGTACAGCAAAGTGAAACAGTTATACATATACATATAACCACTCTATTTTTAGATTCTTTTCCCATAGAGTCCATGACCAAGTATTGAGTAGAGTTCCCTGTGCTATACAGTAGGCCCTTATTAGTTATCTATTTTATATATAGTGGTGTGTACATGTCAATCCCAATCTCCCAATTTATCCCTGCCCCCCACCTTACCTCCTGGTAATCATAAGTTTGTTTTCTATATCTATAACTCTATTTCTGTCTTGTAGAGAAGTTCATTTGTACCCTTTTTTTAGATTCCACATATAGTGATATCATATATTTGTCTTTCTCTGTCTGACTTACTTCACTTAGTATGATAATCTCCAGGTCCCATCCATGTTGCTGCAAATGGCATTATTTCATTCTTTTTTATGATTGAGTAATATTCCATTGTATATGTATCACATCTTTTTTATTCTTCTGTCAGTGGACATTTAAGTTGCTCCCATGTCCTGGATATTGTAAATTGTGCTGCAGTGAACATTGGAGTGCATGTATCCTTTCAAATTATGGTCTTCTTCAGGTATATGCCCAGGAGTGGGATTGCTGGATCGTATGGTAGCTCTATTTTCAGTTTTTAAGGAACTTCCATTACATTCCCATCAACAGTATAGGAGGGTTCCCTTTTCTCCACACCCTCTCCAGCATTTATTATTTGTAAATTTTTTGATGGTGGCCGTTGCTGACTGGTGTGAGGTGATACCTCATTGTAGTTTTGATTTGCATTTCTCTAATGATTAGTGATGTTGAGCATCTTTTTATGTGCTTTTTAGTCATCTGTATGTCTTCTTTGGAGAAATGTCTATTTAGCTCTTCCACCCATTTTTTGACTTTTTTTTTTTTTGATATTGAGCTGCATGAGCTGTTTGTATATTTTGGAGGTTAATCCCTTGTTGGTCTAAGTCTACATTTTAAGGGAAGATGTAGAAACCATACTGGACTCCAGTCCAAGTAGTTATTTCTAATACATATCTGTTAGATATTAAAAATAAGTTTGGGGCTTCCCTGGTGGCGCAGTGGTTGAAAGTCCGCCTGCCGATGCAGGGGATGTGGGTTCGTGCCCTGGTCCAGGAAGATCCCACATGCCACGGAGCAGCTGGGCCCGTGAGCCATGGCCGTTGAGCCTGCGTGTCCGGAGCCTGTGCTCCGCAATGGGAGAAGCCACAACCATGAGAGGCCCGCTTACTGCAAAAATAATAATAATAATAATTTTGATCCCTCTTCCGCGCTTACGTCCATGTGTCAATTGGCTCAGCAATCAAAGCCTGGACTATAACCAACACCCTCTTTGGCCATTCCAGCTCTGAGGGCTCATTCTAGCTCGTCCACCTGCTCATTCTAACCTAACCCCTTCCGACCTTCATTTTTTTGGTCTTGGAAACACTGAAGTGGGGTCTGCTCTCTCCCGTCCCAAACTTGTTTGTGCTGGGGCCACATGATGGTGGTCCATGTTGATAGCACTGAAAGAGCAAGCACGGCCCAACCCTGCTTCCTCCCTCTGTTTATCCTTTTGTCCACTTGGAAGGCATTTGCCAGGGAAGAAAAGCCATGCATTCTTGGTCTAATTTATAGGGCACTGTTAAGCAGATGGCATAAGTGGTTTATTTTTAAGGAGGTTATTACTGGTCACAAAATTTCAAGTCAGCTATTTGCAGGGAACCCTGATGAAGGAGGCCCCTGTTTGTGGCGTCCACCCTCCAGAGCATCTGACAGAGGGCTTACTGTGCTTTTGCACCCAACCACATTTAATCCATTTATAAGACCCCTTTGTGTGAGATGCCGTACCAGAGGAAATTAATGTAGGATATTGCAAACAGCTTTTAAGAATGTCTTTTCTACAGAAGAACTGTGTCGTTCTGAGAGCAAAGTGGGCTTTTTTTCCCCCACATTGTTATGACTTGACATCTCCGATGTGGAGTCTTTCCAGCCAGTTATGATAAGAAAAAAGGCTGGAATTTTCACTCTTGTGAAAACCACAGCAGAAGAAAGCTATTAGATTATCTATTCTCTTACTCTCCTCCTGTAAATGTAAGTGCATTTAATTTGGGGTCCAAGTGTGGGGAAGAGAGGTGACAGCACTTAAAAATTAGGGTATGAAAAATTGAAAGTTCAAGATGACAATGGCTAGTCATGCAGACAACAGAAGATAAACATGTGCCTTACATGAAGGAAGATATTTTCTCATCCAGTAGGAAATTTTAGATTTTTAATTTCTGGGAATGAAAACAAAATTTTTAAATTAAAAACTGACATCAGATGCCAACTTTGGGGGTTTTTTGTTTTGTAAGTAGGGCGTTGTGAAGAAAATAACTACCAACTTCAATTTCCTCATTCCATAAAATAAGGACAATATGATATAAAGAAAAAGTAAGACATAATCCCATAAAGAACCATTCTTTAATAAAGCAATTTCTATGTTAAATGTCACTATACTTGGCGTTTGGGGTTTTGTTTCTTCCTTTGACAACAGACAGTGAACTTACCCTTACTGCTTGGCCCCAGTTCAAGACCTGGTGCTGGGAACACTGCTCTGGGCATTGGAGTGCATCAGCTGTGAAGTCAGATGACCTGTGGTCAAGTCTATCCCTTGTCACCAGTGGGTGTGTGACCTTGGGCAAGTTATTTCCCCAACTTTCCATTTTTGCAGGTGCACAATATGGATAAGAGTGATACCTACTCTTCATAAGGCTGTTGGGAGGATTACATAAGGTAAGGGAAAGTGACTGGTGCATAATGAGTGTGCAGCACTAGGCAGCTGTTATCAAAGGACTGACATAGCCCTGTGCACCATTGTGAGGACAGAATACAGCGTTAAAGCAGAGATTTTAAAAGAACTGACATTAGAGGAGCATGATTTTTTTGTTTTTGCTTATTTGCTAAAACCACCTGAATTTTAGCTTTTATGCCTATAAGCGTACCATTTAGTAAATAAAGAGTAGAAATTTGAAAGAAAAGAAACAATATCTTATGAAGGTAGAGGTGGCCAGTATAGAAAATGGAGTTCATAGAGGCAAAGCTTGTTGCTTTTTTTCTTAATTGAAATATAGTTGAGATACCATATTATGTTAGTTTCAGGTGCAGTACATAGTGATTTGACATTTGCATACATTGCAAAATGATCACTAGGATAAGTCTAGTAACCATTTGTCCCAATACAAAGTTATTAAAATATTGTTGACCATATTCCTTATGCTATATTTTATATCCCTGTAACTTATTTATTATATAACTGGAGGTTTATACTTCTTAATCCCCTTCACCTGCTTCACCCAACCACCTCTGGCGACCACCAGTTAGTTCTCTGTATCTGTGAGTATGTTTTTGTATTGTTTTGTTTTGTTTGTTTGCTTTGTTTTTCAGATTCCACATATAAGTGAGATCATATGGTATTTGTCTTTCTCTGACTTATTTCACTTAGCATGGTACCCTCTTGATCCATCCACGTTGTTGCAAATGGCAAGATTTCATTCTATTTTTAATGACTAATATCCTATCATATTTTTATATACCACAGCTTCTTTATCCATTCATCTACTGATGAACACTTAGGTTGCTTCCATATCTTAGCTGTTATAAATAATATTGCAATCAATGTAGAGGTGCACATATTTTGGGTGCATGTATTTTTTCAAAGTACTGATTTTGTTACCTTTGGGTAAATATCCAGAAGTGAAATCTCTGGCTTCTATGGTAGTTTTATTTTTAGTTTTTTTAAGGAGCCTCTATACTGTTTTACATAGTGGATGCACCAATTTACAATCCCACCAAAGTGGGAAGGTTCCTTTTTCTCCACATCCTTGCCAACACTGGTTATCTATTGTCTTCTTGATGATAGCCATTCTGATAGGTGGTATCTCATTGTGGTTTCGATTTGCATTTCCCTGATGATTAGTGATAGTGAGCATCTTTTCATGTGTCTGTTGGCCATCTGTATGTCTTCTTTGTTTTCCCAGCAACACTTATTGAAGAGACTATCTTTTCTCCATTGTATATTCTTGCCTCCTTTGTCGTAGATTAATTGACCATAGATGTGTGGGTTTATTTCTGGGCTTTCTATCCTGCTCCATTGATCTATATTTCTGTTTTTGTGCCAGTATCACACATTTTTTTTTTAATACTGTATCTTTGTAGTATAGTCTGAAGTCAGGGAGCCTGATTCCTCCAGCTTTGTTTTTCTTTCTCAAGATTGCTTTGGCTGTTTGGGGTCTTTTGTGTTTCCATTACAAATTTAAAAATTTTTTGTTCTAGTTCTTTGTAAATGGGATTGTTTCCTTAATTTCTGTTATTTCTTCAAATAAGTTATCTGCCTTTCTTTTCTTTCTCTCTTCTCCTTCTGGGACCCCAATAATGTAGATGTTTACTTGATGTTGTCCCCCAAGTTCTCTTAAACTATCCTCATTTTTTAAAAAAACATTTTTTTTTCTTTTTCCTGTTTAGCTTTGGTGATTGCCACTACTCTGTCTTCCAGATTGCTAATCTGTTCCTCTGTATCATCTAATCTACTGTTGATTTTTTTCTTTCTACAGTATTGCTTATTTTAGTTACTGTATTATTTGGTTCTGTTTGTTTCTTCTTTATATTTTCTAACTCTTTGTTGGAATTCTCACTGTGCTCATCCATTCTTCTACCAAGTTCATTGAACATCTTTATGATCATTACCTTGAACTCATATTGGATAGATTGCTTGTCTCTACCTTGTTCAGTTCTTTTTCTGAGGTCATGTCTTATTCCTTTGTTTGGGACATATTCCTCTGTCTCCTCATTTTGCCCAATTCTCTTATTTATATTTATGTGTTAGGTAGGTCAGTTATGTTTCCTGATCTTGGAGAAGTGGTCTTAACGTAGGAGATGTCCTACAGAGCCCAGCAGTGCACTCCTCTCTGGTCAGAAGAGCTATATGCACTAGGGGTGCCCACTATGTGGGCTGTGTGTGCTCTTCTGTTGCAGGCTGACTACTGTGGGTGCTCTGGTAGGTGGAGCTGGCTCCTGACCTGGTTGGCTTTAAGGCCCTGCCTCATGAAGTTGCTACAGGCCTGCTGTAGGATGGAGTAGGCTTCCTGCATGGTTGGCTGTGCAGCCTGGATGTGCTTCTGCTGGCCTGCTGGGTCCCACATAGCTGGCTGCATGGCCTGGAGGCACATGGCTGCTGCAGACCAACTGGTGGGCAGGGTAAGCCCCTGGTGCCAATAGGCTAGAGGGCAGATTCCAAAATGGCACTTGCCAGCACCAGTATCATCATGGTAGAGCAAGCTCCCAAAAATGTCTGTTGCCAGTGTCACTGTCCCCAGGGGGAGTCCCAGTTGCCTCCTGCTTCTCTGGGAGGGTCTTCAAGATCAGCAAGTGGGTCTGACCCACGCTTCTTCTAACTACTGCCTCTCTTCTGGGTTGCAGAGCAGGTGAGATACTATGCACATCCTTTAAGAGTGGAGTCTCTGTTTCCTATGGCCTTCTGGTCTCCTAAACATAAGCCCCACTGATTTTCAAAGCAAGATGTTCTGGGGGCTCATCTTCCCAATGTAGGACCCCGATGTGGCGATCAGACCCCTTGCTCCTTGGGAAGAACCTCTGCAGTTGTGATATTCCTCCTGTTTGTGGGCTGCTGACCCCAGGGGTGTGGTCCAGACTACATCTCCACCCCTTATACTCGTCTCGCATAGCTCTTCCTTTATATCTTTAGCCATGGAAATCTTTTCTGCTAGTCTTCAGGTTGTTCTCAAAGACTGTTGCTCTGTAAATAACTGTAATTTTGGTGTGCCCATGGGAGGAGCTGAGTCCAGGGTCTTCTTACTCTGCCGTGTTGGGGAAGTTCCAAAGCCTATTGCTTCTTAAGCAGAGAGACAGAAGATCTTGGTAACAAATACAATCTGGTCTCTGAGAGCTGTTGTTCTCTGTGGTCAGCTAGAGATAGCTCAGTGTCCCCTTCAACCCTTAGATGCAGGAATGTTCCCCCCATAATTTATTTTCTTTCTCTTCTTCTGATTTTGTCATCATTTGTCAACTTCTGGTTAATAACTTGGCTTTCCCTATTCTTTTGCCTAGATCCTCGTTCTCCCCCAGCCTCCATCCTTCTCCTGACAAACTCTTCTTCATCCTTCAAGATATCCTCTTTGAAAAATATTTCTCTCTCTGTCATTTCCCTAATTCTTTTACACCAAATTTTAATTTTAAAAAATTATCTTTTTTTTTTCCATAAAATTGTGAGCTCCTGACAGGCAGGGGTGGCATTCTTATATTACTGGGAAGAGTTACCCTCTTTCCCAGGTGCCAAATCCAGTACAAAATATGCACTTAATAAATACTTGTGGGGCTTCCCTGGTGGCACAGTGGTTGAGAGTCCACCTGCCAGTGCAGGGGACACAGGTTCAAGCCCTCATCCAGGAGGATCCCACATGCCGTAGAGCAGCTAGGCCTGTGCGCCACAACTGCTAAGCCTGCGCTCTAGAGCCCATAAGCCACAAATACTGAGACCTGCGTGCCTAGAGCCCATGCTCCACAACAAGAAAGGCCACCGCAATGAGAAGCCCGCGCACTGCAACGAAGAGTAGCCCCCTGCTTACTGCAACTAGAGAAAGTCTGTGCACAGCAACAAAGACCCAATGCAGCCAAAAATAAAATAAATAAAATTAAAATTTAAAAATAAATAACTAAATAAATACTTGTAGACTGAATATTGAATAAACACATTGAATGAGTGAAGGTCAATTTGTAGGTGAACAAGTGTTAGCCAGTGTGTTGTATCAGAGTAATGTGGATAAACCATTTCTGGGGGAAAATGTTGATGTGGTTTTAAACTGATATGACAAGAGGACTTTCTTAAAGGGAAGAAGTCACTTAACACCAACTAAACAATTACAACAATAGCAAGTCACATTTATTGGTGCTTACTGTATGCTGACATTTGTTAAAGTGGCTTATATGCGTCATCTTCTTAAACTTTTTAGTAATCCCATGAGGTTGTATTTTTTTAAACATAAATTTATTTATTTATTTTTGGCTGCATTGGGTCTTAGTTGCTGTGCACAGGCTTTCTCTAGTTGCAGTGAGGGGGCTACTCTTCGTTGCGGTGCTTGGGCTTCTCATTGCGGTGCCTTCTCTTGTTGCAGAGTATGGGCTCTAGACGCGTGGTCTTTGGTAGTTGTGGCATGTGGGCTCAGTAGTTGTGGCTCGTGGGCTCTAGAGCGCAGACTCAGTAGTTGTGGCTCATGGGCTTCGTTGCTCCACGGCATGTAGGATCTTCCTGGACCAGGGCTTGAACCCGTGTCCCCTGCTTGGCAGCTGGATTCTTAACCACTGCGCCACCAGGGAAGTCCCAACCATGAGGTTGTTATTTTCATCCCCATTTTACAGAAGACGAAACTGAGGTTTAGAAGGGTTGAGTAAAATCTCACAGATCACACAGGTGCTGAGTAGTGGAGCTGGGACTTGAACCCAAGCTCATGTGCCCATTCCACCATTATTGCCAAGTTATATCCATCACCCTGAATAGTACCCTCAAAAGCAGTGGAGAACACACCATAGTCTTTGAACAGTCTCCAAGGCATGCTTTCACAAAAGCATTACACTTCAAAGGAACATGTCTTTAGAAATACATGGAACAACTAAAGATATTCTGAAAGTTAGCTGATGGGTGAAATTATATATTTGGGTACTTGAGAATTTTAGATGGGGATGAAATTAGTTTTGAGAATAATTTATATTGCAGTAGGCAACAACTGAGTGAAAAATAAAACAGATACAAATATGGGGCATGCAAAAAAATTTGTGGAAAATTCAACCTAAACAGCCCTAATTAATTAGTATCTGAAGAGCTCAAACCCTCTATGAATCTTACCTTGTGGCAAAGGAACCAATGCCCAATTGCAGAAATGTGAAGTTGTCACATTCTTTCATAAGTGAAATGCAGAAAATGGACTCAGTTCAGGTCTTTTCATGAAAGATCTAGTTTTTTTTCTTTTCCCACGAAGTTAAACTTAGTAAACAGTTTTTTTCTCCTCAGGAATTTCTTCACTAAAGGACTATTAACGAGCTTTTTAAAATCTGTATTAATGAAAACACATTGCTTAATTATACCACTAATTACAGTCTTCTAGTAATTCCAAAGTCTAGGAGGCACCTATTAACTTGAAACTCAACACAATTTAGAAAATAAACCACAGTGAAATATTCTGGAAGAATAAAAGTACTTTGCTACAAATGCTTTTGACCTCTTATCATCCCTTTAATGTTCGCCAACTTTCTTGAAGACTAGGTTTGTGTTGACTGTTACTTTCATGTTATCCACAGTTCCCAGCAGTGGCTGAATTGGATTGAATTCTCATCTGTTCAGAACTGATCCAAATATTGGTTTCCTTTGAAGTCAGTTTTAACTGTGCTTTTGGAATAGCAGAGGAGGATCAGTACTGTTTTCCCAATTTTGTTAACCATAGCTGATTGTGGCTTATTTTAATGTGCAACACCTGCCTTTTTGATTTTTAAAGCTATTCCAATGAGCCGAGTTTGACTTGCTTGAACAGAGAAAGACAAATACTATATGATATCACTTGTATGTGGAATCTAAAAAAGCTGAACTCATAAGAACAGAGAGTAGAAGGGTGGTTACCAGGGGCTGGGAATTGGGGAATTGGAGAGATGTTGTTTAAGGGTACAGATTTACAACTAGTAGATAAATAGGTTCTGGAGATCTAATGTGAGTGATTATAGTCAACAGTGCTGGATTATAAACTAGAATGTTGCTAAGAGACTAGATCTTAATTGTTCGCATTACAAAAAACAAATGATAATTACGTGATGTGATAGAGATGTTAGCTAACACTAAGGTAGTAATTACATTGCAATATATAAATGTATCAAATCAACATGTTGTATACCTCAAATGTATACAATGCTACTTATCAATTATATCTCAAAAAATTAAGTAAAAAATTAAAAGAGTCTGACTGGCTTGAACTCTGTTATGTGATATGGCAGTGTGATTTTAACCTTTAAAAGACAAGAGAATACTCTTTATCCTCTACCATCCTAATTCTCTGGGGGAAAAGATTAATTGCAAGGGGATAAGTGTGCTGCCTGTAATTATGTGGTATGTGTAAGAAAAGGCTAGGTCAAATGCACAAATACAGCTTCTTTTATAAAACAAGACCTGACCTGAGTGGATAAAAAGCAATGGTGGGAATTAGATCAGGGAAAGAAATCAACCCAGATGTCACTACGTTTTATTATGAAGGTAACAATAGCATGGAATCACTTTTTAAAAACTTTAGAAACAACCTACACTTATTTCAGTTAAGACTCCTTATTGGTCCCTGGTTGAACTTTAGAAAGATTTAAGCTGAAAGAAACCAAGTGTTCAGCATGCACCAGTGAAATTCTCCTTAATTTAATGATCGGAGAATAGGATCAGAAGAAGGTTAGATGTAGTATCAAATCCTTAAAAAAAATATCTTAAAAGACCACACATTGTCACATCAACTAGGACTAGGTATAACACTGATTTCTTTCAACAGAATTGAGTAAATATTTGACCTCCAATGTCATTATGGTTAATGTATATTCTAGACCTCAGAGGACACTGAGACGGAAGCTTTGCTTTCTGACTGGCTCCCTAATAGCCTTTGCTTGCTTGGGAAAGACTGATAATATACTGTGTCCTTAACTTAGTACAGTTCAACTCTTAGCTGTTCAAGAGATAAAACAGTAATGATCTCATCCTTTGATGATTTAAGTTCATGTGATTTGTAAATCAGTACATAGTAATAACCTCTGGGTTAACTATTAACTCTCTGAAAATATTGAGGACTAATATCATTCCTTTATTTAATTCTGAAAAGATTGAGATGTAGTTGGTGCACATACATGAATGTCCCATAGAATAAAAGATGACAATTACACTAATATTTCTAGAACTTGTATCTCTCTTGCAATTCCCTATAAGGATGCAGCAAACTCCCCCACGTTAAGTTACTCATTTTGATAACTATGTGAGAAGAAGAGGCCCAGATGGTATTTCTGAGAATGGCATCAAAGCATTTAAAATGCTCATTGGCAACATATCGCATATTTATGTGTGAGTGGAGAGTCATCTTTTGGCTACATTAATGCTGCAAAAATAAACACACTTTGGTCTGTGATGCAAAGTTTAAAGTTCTCATGGCAATATCTGTTTCTTCACTTTGCTTACCAGATACAATAAAATAGTCAACATTTATCTGTCAACTTGCATGTGTTAAACACCCACTGTGGTTTAATATCAGGTGCTATGGAGCCTTAGAGAGAAAGACATTCAAGGACTTTATAGTTTAATGGGGGGGAAGGAGAAACACAAATGTGTCCATGTAAACGAGCATGGCTGGAGATGTATAAACATACACACAATCCTGACCATCTATGCAAAGGTGGAAACTTACTGGAAGGATAAAGGTGGGTGGGTGGAGGGAGTGAAGCAGCTGAAATGAGGTGAGTCTTGTTTTGTCAAGGCTGCGTTGGGGTTTGAATGGAACGTGTTTTCCATCTCTCAAAAAGTTGAGAAGTAATATACATACATGAATGGAATTTTTCATTCCATTTTTGGTGCAGTGGGTAGGGGTCTACGGGATTTGAGAGAGGACTGTGTTGAAGTGAGAGAAACACCCATGGCAGTGATTTTCAAAGTGTGGTCCTGAGCACCAGCATCAGCATCACGGGGGCAATTATTAGAAATATAAATTCTCACCGCCCCCCCCCAGACTACCTGACTCAGAAACTCTGGGAGTGGTCCAGCCGTCCATGTCTCCACACGCCTGCCAGGCATTCTGATGCTCCCCCAACTGAGGACCGCTGCTCTATGAAGTGGTTCTGAGGATGGAGCAAGAGTACTATCTCTGAAATAGCAGGTCCAGAGGCCAGCAGTGTCCGTCGGAAGGTTCTAGAAGCAAGCAGCTGGTAAGGAGGGGCACCTGGTGAAGGCCTCAGAGCTCTCTGGCGGGAACTCCACGAGGCTGCACTGGAGCCCTCTGAACTGTGTCAGAGCTGCGATTCTGAGTTAATGTCTTCAGAGAATTCTAACTTTTGCATTTCCTGACTTTTATGAGAGTGTTGAGTGTTGTAATTCCGTGAGGCTTTTAAATGTAATTTCCTTTGCTTTTAAGGAAAAGGTGAGATGGGGGGGAAGGGGGTTTTTTAGGGGTTGAGTGGTGGCTGGTAGTGAGATGGTAAAAATGGGGAAACCGTTTTCAAAGGGAATAAAGCTTCAGCAAAGTTATTCTGTAAAGACATTGCTGCAAAGCCTGTATACCTTTACCAAAACATGATAAGATAAATTAATAATAATAAAAGCTAATATTTATATAGCTCTTATGATGTGGCAGGCATATTCTAAAGTATTTACATATGTTGATCCATTAATCCTCAGACCAAGTTCTGGGGTAGGGCCTGTTATTGTTGCCATGTGTTAAAAGAGGCAACTATAGCTCAGAGTGGTTAAGACACTTGCTCAGGGTTACACAGCTAGAGCTGGGACTAGAACCCCAGCTTTCAGACTGTGTTTTTAGCTGGTATACTATGTTATGCTGTAAGAACTTAAACACTGCATGACAACTATTTCTATTTTGAAAGATTTTTGTGACTCATTGTTCTAAATTGTTTGGCTTTTGAGAATTAGGCTTCAGGGCCTGATGACTTTCTTATTTAATTTTCTGGTTGACCAGCCGAGTATTTCGTGAGTCTAGCCAGTTCTCACAGAAGGTAGCCAAACCTGACTTCTGGGTAGAGTAAATCAGTTACAAAATAAAGGTTAGGCTCAGTGCCAGAGCAAAGCTTGGAAAGACTCTGGAACCCCCCAGCCAGAACAGTTGAGCCAAATGTCAGCAAACGCTGAGGGTTAGAAACTTCTAAAAGAACTGGGTTCCCCTCTGAGGGCATGGAGTGTGGGTTCCATGGGGTGGATGGAGCTAGAGGGAGGAGAAAGGAAGGACTCAGTCAGTTTGCTTGTTTGTTTGTTTGTTTTTTAGTTATTTCTGAGATTTACATTTTAAAGTAATAACTAGAATTATGACTTATAACATTATACCACAGCATATAAGATTTTTAGAAATTTCATGTAATGTCTGAAACATTTATATTAACATATTTCCATTAACCCAAATAAAATTTACTATTAGCTGTTTTTTTATATACTGCAGGTTCTTATTAGTCATCAATTATATACACATCAGTGTATACATGTCAATCCCAATTGCCCAATTCAGCATACCACCATCCCCACCCCACTGCAGTTTTCCCCCCCTTGGTGTCCATACGTTTGTCCTCTACATTTGTGTCTCAACTTCTGCCCTGCAAGCTGGTTCATCTGTACCATTTTTCTAGGTTCCACATACGTGCATTAATATACGATATTTGTTTTTCTATTTCTGACTTACTTCACTCTGTATGACAGTCTCTAGATCCATCCATGTCTCAACAAATGACTCAATTTTGTTCTTTTTTATGGCTGAGTAATATTCCATTGTATATATGTACCATATCTTCTTTAGCCATTTTTCTGTTGATGGGCATTTAGGTTGCTTCCATGACCTGGCTATTGTAAATAATGCTGCAATGAACATTGGGGTGCATGTATCTTTTTGAATTATGGTTTTCTCTGGGTATATGCCCAGTAGTGGGATTCCTGGATCATATGGTAATTCTATTTTTAGTTTTTTAAGGAACCTCCATACTGTTCTCCATACTGGCTGTATCAATTTATGTTCCCACCAACAGTGCAAGAGGGTTCCCTTTTCTCCACACCCTCTCCAGCATTTGTTTGTAGATTTTCTGATGATGCCCATTCTAACTGGTATGAGATGATACCTCATTGTAGTTTTGATTTGCATTTCTCTAATAATTAGTGATGTTGAGCAGGTTTTCATGTGCTCTTGGCCATCTGTATGTCTTCTTTGGAGAAATGTCTATTTAGGTCTCCTGCCCATTTTTGGATTGGGTTGTTTGTTTCTTTAATATTGAGCTGCATGAGCTGTTTATATATTTTAGAGATTAATCCTTTGTCCATTGATTTGTTTGCGAATATTTTCTCCCATTCTGAGGGTAGTCATTTTGTCTTGTTTATGGTTTCCTTTGCTGTGCAAAAACTTTTAAGTTTCATTAGGTCCCATTTGTTTCTTTTTGTTTTTATTTCCATAACTCTAGGAGGTGGGTCAAAAAAGATCTTGCTGTGATTTATGTCAAAGAGTGTTCTTCCTATGTTTTCCTCTAAGTGTTTTATAGTGTCTGGTCTTACATTTAGGTGTTGAATCCATTTTGAGTTTATTTTTGTGTATGGTGTTAGGGAGTGTTCTAATTTCATTATTTTACATGTAGCTGTCCAGTTTTCCCAGCACCACTTATTGAAGAGGCTGTCTTTTCTCCACTGTATATTCTTGCCTCCTTTATCAAAGATAAGGTGACCATATGTGCGTGGGTTTATCTCTGGGCTTTCTTTCCTGTTCCATTGATCTATATTTCTGTTTTCATGTCAGTACCATACTGTCTTGATTACTGTAGCTTTGTAGTACAGTCTGAAGTCAGGGAACCTGATTCTTCCAGCTCTGTTTTTCTTTCTCAAGATTGCTTTGGCTATTCAGGGTCTTTTGTGTTTCCATACAAATTGTGAAATTTTTTGTTCTAGTTTTGTGAAAAATGCCAGTGGTAGTTTGATAGGGATTGCATTGACTCTGTAGATTGCTTTGGGTAGTAGAGTCATTTTCACAATGTTGATTCTTCCAATCCAAGAACATGGTATATCTCTCCATCTATTTGTATCATCTTTAATTTCTTTCATCGGTGTCTTATAATTTTCTGCATACAGGTCTTTTGTTTCCCTAGGTAGGTTTATTCCTAGATATTTTATTCTTTTCATTGCGATGGTAAATGCTTGTGTTTCCATAATTTCTCTTTCAGATTTTTCATCATTAGCATATAGGAATGCAAGAGATTTCTGTGCATTAATTTTTCCTGAAACTTTACCAAATTCATTGATTAGCTCTAGTAGTTTTCTGGTGGCATTTTAAGGATTCTCTATGTATAGTATCATGTCATCTGCAAACAGTGACAGTTTTTCTTCTTCTTTTCCATTTTGTATTCCTTTTATTTCTTTTTCTTCTCTGATTGCTGTGGCTAGGACATCCAAAACTATGTTGAATAATAGTGGTGAGACTGGACATCTTTGTCTTGTTCCTGATCTTAGAGGAAATGCTTTCAGCCTTTCACCATTGAGAATGATGTTTGCTGTGGGTTTATCATATCTGGCCTTCATTATGTTGAGGTAGGTTCCCTCTATGCCCATTTTCTGGAGAGTTTTTACCATAAATGGTGGTTGAATTTTGTCTAAAGCTTTTTCTGCATCTATTGAGATGATCATATGGTTTTTATTCTTCAATTTGTTAATATGATGTATCACATTGATTGATTTGAGTATATTGAAGAATCCTTGCATCCCTGGGATAAATCCCACTTGATCATGGTGTGTGATCCTTTTAATGTGTTGTTGGACTCTGCTAGTATTTTGTTGAGGATTTTTGCATCTATATTCATCAGTGATATTGGTCTGTAATTTTTTTTGTAGTATTTTTGTCTGGTTTTGGTATCAGGGTGATGGTGGACTCGTAGAATGAGTTTGGGAGTGTTCCTTCCTCTGCAATTTTTTGGGTGAGTTTGAGAAGGATGAGTGTTAGCTCTTCTCTAAATGTTTGATAGAATTCACCTGTGAAGCCATCTGGTCCTGGACTTTTGTTTGTTGGAAGATTTTTATTCACAGTTTCATTTTCATTCCTTGTGATTGGTCTGTTCATATTTTCTGTTTCTTTCTGGTTCAGTCTTGGAAGGTTATACTTTTCTAAGAATTCGTCCATTTCTTCCAGGTTGTCCATTTTATTGGCATAGAGTTGCTTGTAGCAGTCTCTTAGGATGCTTTGTATTTCTGCAGTGTCTGTTATAACTTCTCCTTTTTCATTTCTAATTTTATTGATTTGAGTCCTCTCCCTCTTTTTCTTGATAAGTGTGGCTAATGGTTTATAAATTTTGTTTATCTTCTCAAAGAACTAGCTTTTAGTTTTATTGATCTTTGCTATTGTTTTCTTTGTTTCTGTTTCATGTATTTATGCTCTGTTCTTTATGATTTCTTTCCTTCTGCCAACTTTGAGTTTTGTTTGTTCTTCTTTCAGTAGTTCCTTTAGGTGTAAGTTTAGATTATTTACTTGAGATTTTTCTTGTTTCTTGAGGTAGACTTATATAGCTAAAAACTTCCCTCTTAGAACTGCTTTTGCTGCATCCCATAGGTTTTGGGTCATCGTGTTTTCATTGACATTTGTCTCTAGGTATTTTTTGATTTCCTCTTTGATTTCTTCAGTGATCTCTTGGTTATTTAGTAACATATTGTTTAGCCTCCATGTGTTTGTGTTTTTTACGTTGTATTCCGTGTATTTCATTTCTACTCTCTTAGCATTGTGGTCAGAAAAGATGCTTGATATGATTTCAATCTTCTTAAATTTACTGAGGCTTGATTTGTGACCCAAGGTGTGATCTATCCTGGAGAATGTTCCTTGTGCATTAGAGAAGAAAGTGTAATCTGCTGTTTTTGGATGGAATGTCCTATAAATATCAATTAAATCCATCTGGTCTATTATGTCATTTATAGCTTATGTTTCCTTATTAATTTTCACTTTGGATGATCTGTCCATTGGTGTAAGTGAGGTGTTAAAGTCCCCCACTATTATTGTGTTACTGTCGATTTCCTCTTTTATAATTGTTAGCAGTTGCCTTATGTATTGAGGTGCTCCTATGTTGGGTGCATATATGTTTATAATTGTTGTATCTTCTTGGATTGATTCCTTGATCATTATGTAGTGTCCTTCCTTGTCTCTTGTAACATTCTTTATTTTAAAGTCTATTTTATCTGATATGAGTATAGCTCGTCTAGCTTTCTTTTGATTTCCATTTGCATGGAATATCTTTTTCCATCCACTCACTTTCAGTCTGTATGTGTTCCTAGGTCTGAAGTGGGTCTCTTGTAGATAGCATATAGATGGGTCTTATTTTTATATCCATTCAGCAAGCCTGTGTCTTTTGGTTGGAGCATTTAGTCCATTTATGTTTAAGGTAATTATCAATATGTATGTTCCTATGACCATTTTCTTAATTGTTTGGGGTTTATTTTTGTAGATCCTTTTCTTCTCTTGTTTTTCCCACTTAGAGAAGTTCCTTTAGCATTTGTTGTAGATCTGGTTTGGTGGTGCTGAATTCTCTTAGCTTTTGCTTGTCTGTAAAGCTTTTGATTTCTCCATCGAATCTGAATGAGATCCTGGCCGGGTAGAGTAATCTTGGTTGTAGATTCTTCCCTTTCATCACTTTAAGTATGTCATGCCACTCCCTTCTGGCTTGTAGAGTTTCTGCTGAGAAATCAGCAGTTAACCTTATGGGAGTTCCCTTGTGTGTTATTTTTCATTTTTCCCTTACTGCTGTCAATAATTTTTCTTTGTCTTTAATTTTTGCCAGTTTGATTACCATGTGTCTCAGTGTGTTTCTCCTTGGGTTTATCCTGTATGGGACTCACTGCACTTCCTGGACTTGGATGGCTATTTCTTTTCCCATGTTAGGGAAGTCTTTGACTATCATCTCTTCAAATATTTTCTCTGGTCCTTTCTCTCTCTTTTCTCCTTCTGGGGACCCCTATAATGCAAATGTTGTTGCTTTTAATGTTTTCGCAGAGGTCTCTTAGGGTGTCTTCATTTCTTTTCATTATTTTTTCTTTATTCTGTTCAGCAGCAGTGAATTCCACCATTCTGTCTTCCAGGTCACGTATCCGTTCTTCTGCCTCAGTTATTCTGCTATTGATTCCTTCTGGTGTAGTTTTCATTTCATTTATTGTATTGCTCATCTCTGTTTGTTTGTTCTTTAACTCTTCTAGGTCTTTGTTAAGCATTTCTTGCATCTTCTCAGTCTTTGCCTCCATTCTTTTTCCAAGGTCCTGGATCGTCTTCACTATCATTATTCTGAATTCTTTTTCTGTAAGGTTGCCTATCTCCACTTCATTTAGTTGTTTTTCTGGGGTTTTATCTTGTTCCTTCATCTGGTACATAGCCTTCTGCCTTTTCATCTTGTGTATCTTTCTTGAATGTGGTTTTTATTCCACAGGCTGCAGGAATATTATTCTTGTTGCTTCTGCTGTCTGCCCTCTGGTGGATGAGGCTATCTAAGAGGCTTGTGCAAGTTTCCTGATGGGAGGGACTGGTGGTGGTTAGAGCTGACTGTTGCTCTGGTGGGCAGAACTCAGTAAAACTTTAATCCACTTGACTGTTCATGGGTGAGGCTGGGTTCCCTCCCTGTTGGTTTTTTGGCCTGAAGCAACCCAATGTTGGAACCTACCTGGGCTCTTTGGTGGGGCTAATGGCAGACTCTGGGAGGGCTCACACGAAGGAGTACTTCTGAGAACTTCTGCTGCTAGTGTCCTTGTCCTCACTGGGACACACAGCCACCCCCCGCCTCTGCAGGAAACCCTCCAACACTAGCAGTTAGGTCTGGTTCAGTCTCCCCTGGGGTCACTGCTCCTTCCCCTGGTTCCCGATGCTCACACTACTTTGTGTGTGCCCTCCAAGAGTGGAGTCTCTGTTTTCCGCAGTCCTGTTGAAATGCTTCAATCAATTCCCACTAGGCTTCACAGTCTGATTCTCTAGGAATTCCTCCTCCCGTTGCCTGACCCCCAGGTTTGGAAGCCTGACGTGGAGCTCAGAACCTTCACTCTGGTGAGTGGACTTCTGTGGTATAAGTGTTCTCCAGTCTGTGAGTCACCCACTCAGCAGTTATGGGATTTGATTTTACTGTGATTGCACCCCTCCTACTGTCTCATTGTGGCTTCTCCTTTGTCTTTGGATGTGGGGTATCTTTTTTGGTGAGTTCCAGTGTCTTCCTGTCGATGATTGTCCAGCAGCTAGTTGTGATTCTGGTGTTCTCGCAAGAGGGAGTGAGAGCACGTCCTTCTACTCCTCCATCTTGGTTCCTCTCCAGTCAGTTTGTTGATATCATTTTCATTGGTGAAAAGCATTGGCTTTGGGGTTGGATGATGGCTTGAGTTTGAGGCCCGATTCCTTCCCTTGTTAGATGTGGAAACCTACTGCTATGCCTCAGTTTTCCTCACTTATGAAACACAGGTAGTATTATTGCTGACCTTAGTGTTGTTGAGAGGATTAAATAAATGGTACACTTAAAGTTCTTTAAACAGTGCCTGGCATAGAGCAAGCACCAAATAGGTGTCAATTCTTATCCTCCTTGTGTACTTACCTCCTGATACCTTCCTGGCACTGTTCTGCAATCTTTTGAGAACACTGATGGCCAGGTACCACTATTTTTCACATCAGCACTAAGACTTAGGTATCTCCCATTTTGCTGGGGAGGAAACTGAGTCTCAGTGAGGTCATTTGCCCAAGGTGACACAAGCAGGGAGTGGCACGGTGAGGCTTTAACTGGGGTGCGCCTGAGCCCATGGCTTAGTGGCACTGCTGTCATCCCTCCCACAGGCAGCCGTTGTACCGACATTCACCCCCACTGGATTGAAAGAATTGGCTCTGGCCCCCTGGGGAAACTGATACTGAATTACTGCTTTATTCATGCTTTTAAAAGCTGGGTTTGAAGTGGCTTTTAATCATTTTCCTCAAACTTTTACCACTGTGGAAATCCTCCCAATTCGTTGTCTTATGGATACATCAGCACAAGAACTGTTTGATGGGACCTGTGATTTGCATGTGATTTTCCGACCACTGTGTGATGGATAAGTGGTTTGAGTCACAAATGCATGGGACTTCCTCTGCGGAAATGAACGTAGATGACGCAGTCATATTCCCTGACACTTCTCACACGTAACATTGCACTGTCACTAACACATTGGCATCATAAACTTGGAGCTCTCTGTCCATTGTTTACATATGAAAGAGCAGCTGGTCCAGATCAGGAGAGAGGTCTACTATGACCTCTGACCTCTTCCCAAGCCTGGGTTTCTGTCAAGGTCATTGCCAGGCACAGCACTCAACTTCCTATTGCTGCAAATTTAATTTATTGTTCTCTGACTAGTCCCGCAACAGGTTTGGACTTCTTTAGTCAATTGTTTTCTCTCCTTGGTGCCTTACTGTGTCTGTATCAGACAAGGCACGGAAGTATCGGGGAACCCAAAATAGATGCCCTAGATGTGAGAGACTAAAATTCAAGGGATATATTAATGGGCATTTAGCTCATATCTTTGCATGTTTTACTGCTATTTATACAGCAAATCTTTTGACTTTATAATATTTACTTTAAAGTATACTGTATGCCAAGAAAATACAGAAGCAAGAAGCAAAAGTCACAGTACCAGTGACTACATAAACCTAGAAACAGAGACTGTTTTTGACTTTTCATTTTCAGGTTGAAACATATAAAATTGCCAATACAAAATATTTTTGACCTATAAAAACAGAATGCCCCTTGGGAAACAAAGGAGTTAAAATTAGATGAGAAAAAAAAAGATTCAAAACTATCAAAATGAAAGACCCCCCCCACCCCAGCCTCCATATATTATCAAGACAAATGATAACTGAGGAGTTTTTGCTCGAAAATTTAGCAATATCTTTATTGGAGAGGGGTGAGCAGTCTTTAAAATTTGGGAAAGATGAACTTGATCAGACAAAATATCAGAGGAAAAATATTATGAGGGGCACTGACTTAACCCATCTGAGTCTCAGTTTTCTCATTTGTAGAATGGGAACATTGTACTGGATGATTCAATGTGAAGAGTCTGAGACTTAATGGACACTTGAAATAGGCATGGGATCTTAAAAGCAACTCTCAATAAGTCAGGATGCTCCAAAATAGATAGAAAAAAATTTTGAAGAAGTATGGCAAAGGCAGATCAATTTGGGATTGGTATCTCTATTTATCTCTCCAAGGCCTGTTTAAGCTTAACATTAAACAGAAGCATTCCTAAGTTGCTACATTCCATGGAATTTTAGGTCTCATGCCCATCATAAAAAAGAGAAAAAAAAAAGGAAAAAAGAAAAAAAATCCATTTGCAGCTTTGACCACAAACAGGAGGTGATTCTTGTTACCATCAACCTTGAAAACATCTTCCCCCATCTCAGTGTGGCAAAGGGCATAAAACACACACCCTCACCCTCCTCAGAGGATACTAGGAGCTACAGGCAGCTGTGGACAAGAGGGAACCTTTTCTGGGCAGTTAAGAAGCCAATCAGGTAAGAGCATTTTACAAATGCTTTGGAGAAAAGCAATGTCTCTTTGGGATTATCCTGATGATGTCCATATTTTTTAGCAAATCCATCAGTAGGGACTGAAGTCAGTTCTTCAAATGGGAATGTGATCCCTATTCAAGGATGTGGCATGATGCTAATAGGTAACATTTCCAAAATACCAACAATATGCTAGACACTCTTCCAAGTGTTTTTTTTTTTTTTAACATCTTTATTAGAGTATAATTGCTTTACAATGGTGTGTTAGTTTCTGCTTTATAAAAAAGTGAATCAGTTATACATATACATATGTCCCCATATCTCTTCCCTCTTGCGTCTCCCTCCCTCCTACCCTCCCTATCCCACCCCTCTAGGTGGTCACAAAGCACCGAGCTGATCTCCCTGTGCTATGTGGCTGTTTTCCTACTAGCTATCTATTTTACGTTTGGTAGTGTATATATGTCCATGCCACTCTCTCACTTTGTTCCAGCTTACCCTTCCCCCTCCCTGTATCCTCAAGTCCATTCTCTAGTAGGTCTGCATCTTTATTCATGTCTTGCCCCTAGGTTCTTCTGACCATTTTCTTTTATTTTTCCCTTTTTATTTCTTTTTAGATTCCATATATATGTGTTAGCATACGGTATTTGTTTTTCTCCTGATTTGCTTCACTCTGTGTGACAGTCTCTAGGTCCATCCACCTCACTACAAATAACTCAGTTTCATTCCTTTTTATGGCTGAGCAATATTCCATTGTATATATGTGCCACATCTTCTTTATCCATTCATCTGTCGATGGACATTTAGGTTGCTTCCATGGTCTGGCTATTATAAATAGAGATGCAATGAACATTGCAGTACATGACTCTTTTTGAATTATGGTTTTCTCAGGGTATAATGCCCAGTAGTGGGATTGCTGGGTCATATGGTAGTTCTATTTTTAGCTTTTTAAGGAATCTCCGTACTGTTCTCCATAGTGGCTGTATCAATTTACATTCCCACTAACAGTGCAAGAGGTTCCCTTTCCTCCACATCCTCTCCAGCATTTATTGTTTGTAGATTTTTTGATGATGGCCATTCTGACCAGTGTGAGATGATATCTCGTTGTAGTTTTGTTTGCATTTCTCTAATGATTAATGATGTTGAGCATTCTTTTTTTTTTTTTTTTTTTTTTTTTTTTTGCGGTATGTGGGCCTCTCACTACTGCGGCCTCTCCCATTGCAGACCACAGGCTCCAGACACGCAGGCTCAGTGGCCATGGCTCACAGGCCCAGCCACTCCACGGCATGTGGGATCCTCCCGGACTGGGGCACGAACCCATGTCCCCTGCATCAGCAGGTGGACTCTCTACCACTGCGCCACCACAGAAGCCCAATGTTGAGCATTCTTTCATGTGTTTGTTGGCAATCTGTATTTCTTCTTTGGAGAAATGTCTGTTTATGTCTTCTGACCATTTTTGGATTGGAGTGTTTGTTTTTTTGATATTGAGCTGCATGAGCTGCTTGTATGTTTTGGAGATTAATGCTTTGTCAGTTGCTTCATTTGCAAATATTTTCTCCCATTCTGAGGGTTGTCATTCGTCTTGTTTATGGTTTCCTTTGCTGTGCAAAAGTTTTAAAGTTTTATTAGGTCCCATTTGTTTATTTTTGTTTTTATTTCCATCTCTCTAGGAGGTGGGTCAAAAAGGATCTTGCTGTGATTTATGTCATAGAGTGTCCTGCCTATGTTTTCCTCTATGAGTTTTCTAGTGTCTGGCCTTACATTTAGGTCTTTAATCCATTTTGAGTTTATTTTTGTGTATGGTGTTAGGGAGTGTTCTAATTTCATTATTTTACATGTAGCTGTCCAGTTTTCCCAGCACCACTTATTGAAGAGGTTGTCTTTTCTCCACTGTATATTCTTGTCTCCTTTATCAAAGATAAGGTGACCATATGTGCGTGGGTTTATCTCTGGGCTTTCTTTCCTGTTCCATTATCTATATTTCTGTTTTCGTGTCAGTACCATACTGTCTTGATTACTGTAGCTTTGTAGTACAGTCTGAAGTCAGGGAACCTGATTCTTCCAGCTCCGTTTTTCTTTCTCAAGATTGCCTTGGCTATTCAGGGTCTTTTGTGTTTCCATACAAATTGTGAAATTTTTTGTTCTAGTTTTGTGAAAAATGCCAGTGGTAGTTTGATAGGGATTGCATTGACTCTGTAGATTGCTTTGGGTAGTAGAGTCATTTTCACAATGTTGATTCTTCCAATCCAAGAACATGGTATATCTCTCCATCTATTTGTATCATCTTTAATTTCTTTCATCGGTGTCTTATAATTTTCTGCATACCGGTCTTTTGTCTCCTTAGGTAGGTTTATTCCTAGGTATTTTATTCTTTTTGATGCAGTGGTAAATGGGAGTGTTTTCTTAATTTCACCTTCAGATTTTTCACCAAATGTTTTAAATGTATTAACTATCTTAATCTTGATAGCTCTCTGAGTTCAGTACTGCTTATACAGATGATAAAACTGAGTCACAGCTGGAATGTAAATGTTGGCAGCCCCCACATAAATGGATTAGGAAAAGCTGGACAACCCAGGGAGGAGAGAAGCTGAACAAGGAACAGAAGCATTCTTTTAGTTGGGAATAGTGGGAGTAGCTGGATGTTTCTATCCTAGTCCTACTATGATTCATTTAATAGAACAATGATACTATATGTCATTTAATTATATCTCACACACACACACACACACACACACACATGCACTTAGTTCTCATACTCAGCTACTCTGTTGTCTTTATAAATCCTAAGATAATGAGCCTTTCCAGATATTGTTAGAGGTAGATAACTGTACAGGTGGGGCCGCACCTGATATTGCAGTGTCAGTGCTGGGTTTGGTGTCCTTTCAGCCTTGGTTAAAATCCCAACTTCACTATTCATCAGCTGTGTAACCCAAGTAAATTGCCTGATGTCACCCATATGTAAAAAAGGCTTATCAGTACTTACTTCACAGAGCTGTTGGGAGGTTTAAATTAGATCATATGAATAGTTAGCACAGTACATAGCACATAGCAGATGCTTAGGAAACAGTGACAACAGTAGCTATTTCTAGAGTCACCTAACAAAGTAAGCTACCTCATTTCACAATGCTTATTTTTCCAGGTTTAACTTGGTGTGACACCCTATGAACTTGTTTCTCACAGTACTTCAGTGGACCCAGCAGATAGAAATATGTTTAAAGTAATGAGATTGTTCATTATCTTGCTAATTTTATGGGTCAATCAAACAGGATCTATATGATCCTGGAAAGGAAATGATGAAGACAGTGCTGCTAAACTGAGATTTTTGGTGGGGCAGCTCTTCCCATAAGATGCCTCTGCTAGACTTCCCTTTGCTTTTTCTACCCCTGTGCCGGAAGCCAGAGCTATGTGTATTTTCGTTCTCAGCGTTCTCATATGTTGATTTTTTTTTCACCTACTAAAATGTAGTAAGCTTAAGAAAAGTTCAATTAAAATGAAACGTAAATATTTTCTTTCTTACTGTGTCATTAAAAACTCTACCCCCATGCCTGAAGTTACTTGGCATCCACCCAAAGGAAACATTTTTCCCTCTTGGCCCCTGCTGTTTAAGGCATAGAGGAAACAGATCTGCTTAGTCTGTCTCAACAGGATCCTTGCATGGGGAGAGGAGCAAAGGTTTCAAAGGACTGGAAAAGAGAGTACGAAGTAGAAGAGTAAGCCAAGAGAAAAAAGGTGGAGCATGAACACTAAAAGAGGGAGAGAAGAAAATGATTTCCTAAGACAAGCCTATACTGGACTGTTTCTGGAAGATAGCATCTTACCCTGAGTTTCTGCCTCGAAGGTATAAAGCTCACTGTTAGGTGATGACCTGCTCCAGAAAAGAGTCCAATATAGCATTATTCCTGACTATTTCTAGTGGATTCCAACGTTATTCAACATAGCTAGTACTTCAAGTTTATGTTATGAGGTGAGATCATCTTCACCAGCATCGGTAGCACTAATATTTACTGAGCATTTACCATTGCTATGAAGCTAACAAAGATTAGTTTCTTTAATCCTTAAAAAAATCTTATGAGCCAGCTACGATTATAATCCCAACTTTAAAGATGGGAAGTTTAGGGAGGTTACAATTAGTAGAGGGTGGATCCTGGATTTAAATCCCGGCAGTTGGACTCCAGTACTTGTGCCCTGAATCTTATTTGATTATACACTCCATTTGTTGGACACTTTTTCAAAGTTCTTCCTACTATAACTCCTCTCCCTCCTCTTCCTCTTAATCTTCTGCCTTCCACTGTTCACGTGGATCCCATCCACAGAGTCAGGTTCTATTTTGTAAGTGGTGGATCATCCAATTCTATTTCCTATCACAGAGCTAAGGTATTCCTACCAGTCATCTTTCCAGTAGACACTAATCCAGTGGAATCAGTATTCCATTGCCAGAAAAAATTCAAATAGAGGGAACTGCTCCATCTAGAGTTCCATCTTGCAAATAAGTTCAGTTATTTTCATTTATTGCTCTTCCTTCCTTCCTCCCTTCCCCAGAAACGTTTGCCTCGTCTAAACACTATGCTTTTATTCCAGGTTTAGCCCCAAATAAACTGATCTATGGTGGCGCACACTGGAGAGCGGCTTCCTGTGGATATTGGGAGGGCAGCACATTCCTTTTCATCTTCTCTTTTCTAAACAAATATATCTCTGTTTCAATCTTTCTTCCCATGTGCTGAACACTCTGTTTCTTTCTTTCATCCATTTAGCATGTCAATTTCTGTTCTGCTCACATTGAAGCAATAGAGTCAAAACTGCGGTGAGGATCGGTGTTTGCTTTACAATGTTCTCATTTTAATCAGCCCATCCTTACCTTCATGTAGAAAAATTTCATCCTGAAAAGTGACACAGAGGCTGCTGAAATCCAGATAAGAGTTTCTTTGATATTCATCTGTTGAGGTGCTTGACATGTAAAGAAGATAGAGAGTTTTTTACTTTCAAAGTCCTATTCCAAATAAGATAAATCCCTGCCCCTTAAAAGCAGTGGTTGTTAAAACCCTTAAAAGTGGTTGGGCAAAACGGTTCCCAGAGAAGATTGGCTTCTTGTGGTTATGTATGAACATAATGTCTCTTCAGTTATGAGGTATATTACATTTGCTAGCTGTGTGACTTTCTTTTTTCTTTAATACATTTATTTATTTATTTATTTATTTATTTATTTATTTATTTATTTATTTTAGGCCGTGTTGGGTCTTCGTTGCTGTGCACAGGCTTTCTCTAGTTGCAGCGAGTGCGGTCTACTCTGTGTTGTGGTGCGTGGGCTTCTCACTGCGTGGCCTCTCGTTGTGGAGAATGGGCTCTGGGTGTGCGGGCTCAGTAGTTGCAGCATGTGGGCCCTAGAGCACGCAGCCTTTAGTAGTTGTGGCACACGGGCTCAGTAGTTGTGGCACACAGACTTAGTTGCTCAGTGGCCTGTGGGATCTTCCCGGACCAGGGCTCGAACCCATGTCCCTTGCATTGACAGGCGGATTCTTAACCACTGCGCCACCATGGAAGTCCCTAGCTATGTGACTTTGAGTAATTAATTTCTATGTAGTTCAGTTTCCTCATCTATGAAATGAAGATGATAAAAATAACTACCTCATAGGGTTGTCATGAGGAATAAATTATAAATATATCTTAAGACTTAACATTGGATGTTCAATATATGTTACCTATTATCATTCATTTAAAATGCTAGACCTTCTCTTTCTTATTTTAGTAGTATCAATTTGCCACCCATACATTCTTCCTACCTTCCTCCCTCCCTCCCTTCCTTCCTTTCTTCTTTCCTTCTGAATGTGTTTATTTAGTAACTGGTATGTGCCAGACACTGTGCTAGGCTCTGGAATACAATGGTAAGCAAAGAGAGATAGTGTCCCTGCCTTTACAGATCTTACAGTCTAGTGGGGAGACCAGGCAGAAATTAAACAATCCTACAAGAGTATGTACATGTCCTGTGATACATTCTTTGAAGGGCTCATGAGCCGGTTGACGATGTCAAAGGAGTTTGAAACATGGGGATTTGGCCTAACCAGGGAGGAGAGGGCATTCCTTAAGCATACTTCAGGAGCTGATATGAGTTAAGAGCTAAAAGGTGAGTAGGAGAGACACCTTGGCAAAGCAGGGAGGGAGAAGTGTCCCAGGTGGTGGAATCTGGGTGAGGAGAGCAAAGGGAGTGAGGAGGGAGGAACGTGATGCAACGAGAAAAGGGAAAAGGGTGGGAGGCACAGATTATGCAGAGCTTCTCCACCAGATCTACCAGCTAAGTGTTTGGAGCAGTGGGGATCCAGAGAAAAACTTTAGGCTAGGTTTTATGTGTATGTGTGGGGTATTTAGACTTTAGTGGTTTTACTTGAGTTTCCAAAAGAGTGCTATGAATGAATTACTGTGAACTAATACTGTGAATTAGTGAGTTACTGTGAACTCATGTAAAGACAGATTTGGAGTGGGCTAAACAGGATGTGAGAGACCAATTAGAAGGCTCTTGCAGTAATTTACGAGAGAGATGACATCAGTTTAGACTATGATGGTGGTGGCCAAGGTGGAATGATGTGGAAGGACGTGAGTGGCCTTTAACGAATAAAATTCCTAACATTTGGAGATGGATGAGGTTAGGGATCAGGGAAGAAGAACTGGGTGCCGTGGATGACTTCATTAATCCTAATTAGAGTGAACATTTTCCCTTTTGTTTCCCTCCAGTGCCTAAGAAGTACAGACTGGTATAATATGTGGGGTTTTTATAGAGTTGAGATTGTTAGCAGACCCGAAACGTTTGAGAAAGGCCACTTAGGTGTGCTTTTTACTTAGCCAAAATAAAAGAGGAAGTTGACCTTCAACCCTTGTCTTTGTTTGCTTCCAGCAGTAGAAATCATTTTTGGTTGCTCTCTGACTTGAGTAAACAACACTCCCTGTCACCTTATCCCTTTGACGGTCATTTCCACTTCTATATTTTCACTGGGACATGATTCTCACTGACAGGAGAAAGTTCAGCACCCAGGCTTGCAGCTGTGAAAATACTTGCTCCTCCCCAGAACTATTAGTACTTCTGGGAAACCTGTCACAGTGCCAACCACTTACTGGTCCTGAAGTGACCCTGTTATTTTGGGAGGTAGTAAAGGAAACGATATTTAAAGAACCCCAAGTGGTACTCTCTTTGGGCATTGAAAGGTGTAAGTGATAAAATGCTCACTATACTTAAAGGCCAGAGGTAAACGGGTGCTGGATGCTGCCCAGACTCCTTCTATGTGTCAGCAAAATATATCTGAGCTTGGTAAAATAACCCAAGGCTTTGGGGTTAGATATATGTAAAATGTGTGAAATGTGTTCCTGGGAGGGATGACATCTTAAACTTTTATTATTCATTTATACCTTACTGAGAGTCATATGTAACAGAGTTCTTGAAAGTAGGTTTTAAGAGGGCAATAGAGAAAATCTATCAAGATGCTGGTGCTAAGAATGAAAAGGAAAAGGTACCTAAGAGGTGATAGGATGCCAAAAATAGCTTTTCTTTACTTCCCAAATTTGGCATCATTTAATGGATAAAGTGAATATTCTCAATCACATAACCACTTTAATTTTCGTACCAGGGCATACTTTTTAAGAAGTCACTTATTTATATTGTTTAAAATAGTAGCATTGAGAATGTGGGGAATTTAGTAGTCAGAGCTCTACTACTTACTTGCTGAATGATCTAAGGAAGTTTCTTCCCGTCTCTGAGCTTCAGTTTTATTCACTGATAAAATGGGCACAATAATACCTGTACTGTTTACATCACAGAATGTTTGTGAAAATCCACTGAGGTCGCTGAAAGCAAAATGTTTTATAAATTAGACAAGTAAATTTATAATTTATAATTGATGTTAGTCTAGGAAGGATAAGTGCTGTGAACTTCTCCTGCTAAATACCAATGGAGTTTATTTGTGGTTGGTACAAAAAGCAATAAAAAGCAAAAAAAAGTGCTGTACATTTAGTCCTTTGTTTCTTTAAATTTTGAAGGAGCTCTACCAGGTTCTGAAAAGGAATCTTATTAACATTTTGGGAAAAGCCTTTTTATTGAAACTTCTTGTAAGTTTTACATGCAAGGCACACTGATGTATGTAAGGATATCTAGCCAACATGTGCCCTTTTAAAAGAGAAAAGCTCTTCTTTAACCATCTTTTCCAAGAATCGTTAATTTGTATCAGAAAATTGGAGAGGCATGCAGGGATACCTTCCTAAGGAGCATAAAATGTCTGAGCAGTTATCACCCATAGCATCTGTCCCTTCTCTGATCTATTCCAGAGATCACTTGCCAATTCACAAATGCCACAGGGGACCTCTCCTGTGTGGTTATGTAACTCTTTTTTTTTTTTTTTTTTTGCTGTACACGGGCCTCTCACTGTTGTGGCCTCTCCCGTTGCGGAGCACAGGCTCCGGACGTGCAGGCTCAGCGGCCATGGCTCAGGGGGCCCAGCTGCTCTGCGGCATGTGGGATCTTCCTGGACCAGGGCCCGAACCTGTGTCCCCTGCATCGGCAGGTGGACTCTCAACTACTGTGCTACCAGGGAAGCCCCGGTTATGTAACTCTTGACCTGTGTAGGGCTTTCCCCTAAAACTGCACCATGAGGTCCTTAAGGACAGAGTCTGCGACTTACAGGTACTTGTGTCTCCTAGTTTCCGGCAGTAAATATTTATTAAATGAAAACTTGGCTGAGGCTGCATATCAAGGTCAGGAGGAAGTGGTGCCTCTTGGCAGATTTTATCCTCAGGGTAGGTTACCTGTTCCTGCATAACTGAAAGAAGACTCTGTGGCTTTGAAGGCTGTCTAACCCTTTCACAGGAGATCAAGTAATTGTGCTAGGCCATGGGTGTCAAATAAAGGGCATCACAGTTTAAGAAAGACATGAGAAATTAGGAGACAGTTCAGAGAACAGCTATCATGAAGATAAGGAGTTTAGAAAGGAAGATGTAGGAAGAGGGGAGGGAAATACTGGGATTATTTAAACCTGACAAGAGGAGCCTGAAAAAAAGCGTGGCAGGTAGTTGATTTTCAAAGATTTATGGGGATGATTATATAGAGCAGAGCTTCGCAACCTTTGTGGCAAGGCACACTTAAGAAAAGATTATATTGACAGGGCCCACAAGGATAATCAGGTAAGGCTGCTCAAGACTCGATTCTTCTCTAAGGCTTTGACATTCCTAGGTCCCACGCTGCCACCAGAGGACTTAGCACAGCCTTTGGATAGTGTTATGGACAGAATATTTGTGTCCTACCAAAACTCATATGATGAAACCCTAAGCCCAATATGATATTATAGTATTAGGAGATGGGGCCTTTGGGAGGTGATTTGGTCATAACAGTGGAGCCTTCATGAATGGAATTAGTGCTCTTATAGAAGAGACCTCAGAGAGCTCTCTCACCCACATTTTCTGTAGGGTTGCTGGGAGAAGGCAGCTGTTTACAAACCAGGAAGTAGGTCTCACCAGACACAGAAGCTGCTGTTGCCTTCATTTCGGACTTCCCAGCCTCCAGAACTATGAGAAATAAGTGTTTGTTGTTCAAGCACCCAGTCTATGGTGTTTTGTTATGGCAGCCCAAACTGACTAGGACAGGGATTTGTGCACATGTTAGAAAATTGATGTAGAGTGCAGGGACTCTCTGTATTTTAGGTAGAGTAAGAAGAAGGAGGGTCAAAACAAAAGATGGAAGATTGGAATAAAATGCGAAAACACTTTATTCTTAGCTTTGAAAATACCAGATTGGTTTGTCAAAGGGTGTGTGTGTGTGTGTGCAGCATGTCCTAAAAGTCTTTATGCAGTTTAAGCTTCACTAACTTCAGAAAAATAAGTGCTACAGACTTATCCTCAAGGTCTCGTGAAAGTTTAATTATTTACATTTATTTTATAGTAACTTTAGTTTCGTGAATGTTGAATAACGAATTATTCATTTTCATGATTTGAGTCAGCCCCTCTGACTGAAGATGGTAACGGCTGACTGCAACAAAAAGCAAAATTCCCTATTCAACATTCAGAAAAGTGGATAAAAGAACTTTTAAGTTCTTTAAAACTGGGTTTGTACGGCGAAAAGATTCTATAGGAAGGATGGATTTAAGGTCATATATGATCCTGAGTATAAATATGTGGGTGCAAGCAAAAATTCCAGACAGTATTTCAGACATTTAAGGCAGTGGAATTGGTGAGACCCAAGTCAAGTTTCTATCAAACAGTAAAGGGGACCCAGGTAGTATCTGGGTTACAGATGGGACAAGCAGAAAATTTCATTACTGTAAATATATGAAACATGAAAGGATGGAGTTGGAAAATAGGATGGCAGGCTAGGGCTGAGGGACCTGGAAGGCCCAGCAGGGGCAGTCTGCTGGACTGGTGGGTGGAGGAGGGGCTGTGGACACACCCTCTCCATGTTGTCCCCTCCCGCACACTCAGAAACCCTTTGTGACTCTTCAGTGTTTTGTGATGCAGGCCTAGGACTGCACCCATACTCAGTGCTCAGTGCTCAGTGCTCATTTAACTTGAGGCAGCCCTGTGGTTCAGACGATGGAATTCGGAAAACCGAATGCTCTCTCAGTTTTGAACAGCGTTACTGAGGCATGTCTGAGCTTCGCCTCAACATTCTTGGATATTGACCCAAACCTCGTCATCCTGTGCGGGTTGGGCTTGCTTATTCTGTTCCTGTGGTTCCTGGTGAGCTTGCCATTTTCACCTACCTTCAGTAAAACCAAAGACATCCGAAAGGTAAGCAACCCTGGGTGAGCCCCCAACAGAGATTCTTTCTTTCTTTCTTTCTTTTATTTTTTAATTTTTTTATTTTTTAATTTTTTAATTTTTTTTTTGTGGTACGCGGGCCTCTCACTGTTGTGGCCTCTCCCGTTGCGGAGCACAGGCTCCGGACGCGCAGGCTCAGCGGCCATGGATCACGGGCCCAGCCGCTCCGCGGCATGTGGGATATTCCCGGACCGGGGCACGAACCCGTGTCCCCTGCATCGGCAGGCGGACTCTCAACCACTGCGCCACCAGGGAAGCCCAGAGATTCTTTATTGTTGTTACCATTTCTATTCCCACATTTTAAAATGAGTTTGGTTGGCTCAGAGAGACACCTAAGATGGGAAGCTCAAGGAGAGGATAGAACATCATCCTCCTAGGAAAAGAAGCCAGCCAGGGCTAGGGGTTCAGGGAGGACTAAGGCTCCCAGTTGAAGCCCATGTCCCATCTGACTGTTGGGAGGACTCCAGGATAAAATCCCAAACAGTAATTTTGTGGCCCTGGGTTGGGTTATTTAGAGAGTTGGGGATCTCTGCAGGAGAACAGACTTCCCTAATGCTTGATCATGAGTACATTGTCACGTCAGACATCACTCAACAAAGCCTCCCTTTGTGCTGGGCTGATCGGAGCAGCAATGCTGAGCCTCTGAGCAGAGGCTGGAGCCTGAGCTCCAGGATACAGGGTCCTATCTGAGGGACGTGGACATGACTGCTGGCCTCAGATGCTATGCCCTCCTTGGGCAGTTGACTTCTGACTGAGACTATCAAGTGTGGATCTCATAGACAAAAGTCCTTCTTTGAGTTTGTCAAAGAAGAAAAAAATCGAAAGCATTTTAAACCTTTAAAATTGATAAAAGGAAGGAACATAAAGTTCTATTAATTAAAACAGAGTCATATTATTCATGGATAATGAATATCTGAGTTTCCTAGAGAGGAGTGAGAGAAATGAGCCCCAGCCCTTCATTCTTCTCTTTTTGTTCTCAGCATCAGCGCAGAGCCAAGGGGAGAAGGAAAGGAGGAACACCGAAAGGTAAGGTTCTGCCTATCCCCCCTGAACTCTCTAAAGGTGACCCTTCCTGCCTTTTCCATGAGATCCAAGGTCCCTGATCTCTGAGGATGTCAACAGTTTCTAGATACAGTTTCTCTCAGAAACCAGAGTTCTCAGAGGAGAGGCTTGTGGGAAGGCTGTCAGAGCCTGAGACACTTCTCAGATTCCCTGCTCTGCTCATTGCTGGGCATGAAGCAGTGATGGGCCTGGGCAATAGGTGTTTCCCGACAGGTGGCCATTGAGATGTCAAGAGTCAGAACTTCTGTGTCCTGACTTTGTAAAAGTCCTTTGACTTCCTGGATGATCAGATTCCTCTTTGAGGTAAATAACCATTGACCTATATTCCTCAAAGGGTGGTTCTGAATATCACATGGGAGAATACATATGAAAGCCCTTTGTGAATGATAAAGCAACATATATTTGAGCTTTGTTATTATTATCATTGACCATGTGATGCGACCCTGTTTCCTAGTTCTTGGGGCTCTCCAAGTCCAATCCACCAAGGGTACCGCTAAAGGACACTCTACTAAGCCTCCTATAAGGTCTCCTTGTTTCTACCTTCATCACTCTTCTGGTTTCCCAGGTTGGAGAACTTTCCAGAGCGATGTAGAGGAGGCAAGGAAGGTGCTTTCTCTTCTGCAAAGGTGACTGAACATTACCTTCTTTCCCATATCCTGCTTTTTAGTGGAGTCTTTGAATTTCTAGGGCCTCAGTGAAGCCTGGGATTGACATGGGAGGGAAAATCCTCAGATTCAGAATGTGAAAGCCTTGGGGAGGGGGATAAAAGATTTATTGTGAGATTAAGGAAGTAAAAGAATGTGCAAGGATAGTATACATTGGGCAGCCATACTTTTGCCACACCTGCCAGGGTCTCATGTTTTTTCTGGTCCTGGTTGCATCTTTGTACTTCCTGTCTTCTGCAGCCCCCTGGGCCGGCACGATGACATCACCCGCTTTCGTCAACTCTTGTGTCCAGACCCCTTCTGTGAGGTGTGTAATAATGCAACTGCTGAAGTCAATCGGCTGCTACTCCCAGAGGCCCTGGAAGATCCTACTTCCTCTGTGTTCCCGTTGACTTCCACAGCTCCTGTGACTGAGTCATCGTTTGCTCTGTCCCCTGCCTCCTCAATAGTCCCTTCAAGAGACCTAACACCAGCCTCTCTGCCTGAGCCTTCCCCACTGCCCCCCTCTGCTCTCTCCCCTAACCCAATGACCCCCTTAGGTGACTTGTTTTCACCCTCCCCATTGGGTCATTCTCTGGCACCGGAGCCTTTTCCTTCCTTGGATTCCAAATTCCCAGTGGACTATTCCCCACCCCAACCTCTTGCCTTTCCCCCTCTCCTACCACATGACACACAGACAGCAGATCCTGTTCTCCCACGAGAGGCCACTTTGTCTCCGGATACCATCTCCTCTCTTGACCCCACCCTTTCCCAAGATATCAACCCCTTATCAGATTTGTCCCAGGCAGTGGATCACCCCGATTCTTTTGCTTGTCATCATGCACCATCAACTCTGTCTGTTTCACCTCAGCCAGACTGCAGTTTATCTGCCACTCAATCTAAGTCAATTGCCATCTTATTGAAGCCTGTTCCGGAGAACTCACTTCCAGAAAGCCCTGGTGTGTTGTCCACTTGTGTTTCAACACTCAGAGGCACTGATCATTCAAGCCTGTCAGTTTCAGACTTCTCCTCGCGGCAAGCTCATGCCAAAGACTTGTTCCCTTCCACGTTGGCACAATGTGATTTCAATCAAGAGTTTCTTGCCCTCCATTCTTCAGAAGCCTCTTTTGGGGGAGACCCTGCAGCCAACCTTGTAGAGCCTGGTAACCTCTCATTTCTCAGCCCTGATGTCCTGGCACTCCTGGAGAGACAAGTCCAAAAGAGGAGCGATTTCCTGATGTGGAAGGAAAAGGAAAATAAAAAAGATTCTTTTCCAGAACAACTGAGGCCAGACTACCAACTAAATTCTTCAGGGAAAATGTTAGAGTCAGTTGCTGATAAGCATGACTCGGCGGTCTGCCTTCCCTTTTGGAGCAGCAAAGACAAACCAAAGGAGCTGCATGTGCCTCAGCAGCTGCCATATCCTAAGACCCTGGAGGACCATCTACAGCAAAAACCTATGCAGTTCTTCTGGGGTCTCCCATCTCTGCACAGCGAGTCCTTGCCCTCTGCTGTTCATGTCTTGGCTGACAGTTCCTCAATCTTTATTTTCAACAGAAACTCGAATGCCTCCACAGGCCAAGAATCACCAGTGCTTCCTGATCCCCTACCTCTGTCCTTGCCTGAGATTCAGCCTGAACCCTTGCCTCAAACGCTGCCTCAATCTCAGCCACTACCTCTCACTCAGGTCCAGTCCCAGGCCGACCCTCAATCCCCACTCCCAGTCATACCATCTGATCCTCTACCCCAGATTAGGATCTGTGGAGTAAGTTTCCACAGACCTCAGGATGAGTCAGTGTCTCTCTCCTCATCTGAAATTCAACAGCTGGAATGGAACATTTTGCAGAAACAACAGGAAAGTGTGTGGGGTTTACCCTCTGTGGTCCAAAGATCTTGGGAAGACTTTTGTCCATCAGCTACTAACATTCCTTGCCACCGGGCCCCCCAGGCCCATGCTTCAATCTCCATCCTTCCTGGGGAGTTTCCTCTCAGTGATGAACTTTGGAAGAAACTAGAGCATCACCTTCGAAAGAGGCTCATCCAACACCGGTGGGGCCTGCCCCGCAGAGTCTACGAGTCTTTGTCACTGATGTTGCCTCCAAATGGTTTTTCAGAGGCATCTGAGTCGGAGACCAATGATGGAGTCTCACTGATCCCTGTGTCTAAGGGTCAGAGTAGCAAAACTGTAAATGTTGGATTGAGCCAAACTGGAAGCTTCCATGAGAGGAGCTCAGAAATGTTCCAGCGAGAGGAAGATGTGGGGAAGGATCTGGGACCCAGCCTAGAGAATGGCCCAAAAGAGCACCTGTTGAATGACCCAAAGAGTTCTTCAGGTAAGGATCTGGGGTATGACTCTGAGAAAGACCTAAACAGTCAGATGGTGAGTCTCTCAGAGAAAAATTCAAGGGTGTCAGCAGAGAGTCTAGGTCAGAGACAACTTGAAAATGTCCTAAAAGTACATTTGATCAAGAAGTTTGAGGAAATAAATGAGGGTCGGCTCCCTAGGACTGTGCATAATTCATGGCATGCTATCAAGCAAACATCGCTTGCTTCTGTGAAATCCCACACCCAAACAAAACAGAGAAGTTTGCCATCATCCGTGGGTGAGGCCCACTCCCTGAATACCTTCCAGAACCTGACTTTTGTTGATTCCAGTGCACTACACATGCTGGAAGCCCATATTAAAAGTTTTCGTATGAGGATGTTGTGGGGCCTTCCCCGCAGGGTCCTTGAATCCATACGGCTCTCTGAATTGAAAGACGCCTCGTTCCAGTCCTTGTCTCATGCCACCTTGCCTTCCTCAACCAATGTGATTTCTGAGGCAGACTCCAAATCTGGGAGCGTCAAGTCCTCTAGAGGAAGCTCTAAATCTCTCCATGGAGACAAAGTGGGAACAACAACAACCCCTGGCCTGGATCGTTCTCTCCCTGCCACCTCACCTGGGGGCAAAGGAGGACAGAGGGTCCTGAGACAATCACACTCTGATGTCAACCGTGGGCTGGCAGAGGATGTTCAGAGAATTAAGGATGCCAGACAGACTCGTCTGCCTGTCTCACTCTGCGTCACAGGGAAAGCAGGTCCTAGACAGACTCAACTTGTCAACAGATATCCCCAAAAGCTGCTTGCAAAGCAAGCTGGGGCCAAATATGAGCCGAAGCATAAGAGTGTGAGTTCCAGTGATAAAGGAGAAATGCAACGGGGCAAAAAGGTGGAGAAGTCAGAACCTGTTTCCATGCCCAAATTGTCTAGGGAGGTAGTCACGGCTGAGGAGTTTGATACTCTTCAATTAAAAACTAGTGACATGTTGACAACTCACAAGCCAGGGAGCTCCCAAATGATAAATGTGAATGAGAACAAAGAAGAAACTACCGTGACCACTGCAAGCCCCCCACCCAAATTACCAGTTCCCCAACATCCTAAGTCATTAGACCTTAAAGAACAACTGTTCAGTGAGTTAAACTTTCAACAGGAGAACAGGGAGCATAGCCAGGCTCAAGGCCAACCTACTGACACATCCCTTGCTTCAGCTAACTTGACTTACGAGGCCTCACTGACTCATGCCCAGGGTGTCTCACGTGGGGACATGGGAGCTTCCCAGGTGCTGCATGTCCATTTGAAGGACAGAGGAATCGGGATGGAGCAACAGCAGGAACCTTGGGTCCCTAAGCAAGCCTTAAGGAGGTGCCAGGATAAGAATTTCCCACCAACTGCAAAGAGAGTGAGCCCTCTGGAGCCCAAGGCAGAAGAGCTTGGTGGAGGGGACACAGGGTTGGGGACATCCCAACTTCGGAGGAAGAGTTTCCCTACTCAGGAGATGGTACTAAAGAAGACACTTGCGAGCAAGTCTTCCCAGACCCTATCACAGAAGGGACAGCCTCTTCCTGAAGGCAATGTCAGAAAAAGAATGCAGGACTTCTTGCAATGGTTTTTTTCTGGGATAAAATACAAAAGGCAAGAAGATGCCCAGGAAAAGGGCAGCCCCATATCAGCTGTGCAGAACAGAGGCCTAGTTAAAAGTAGAGCTGCCTTCACTGGGACAACTGCAGCTCAGAAAATCGCGACAGACATGAGGAAGTCCGTAGAGGGGAAACTGGGGTGTCAGCATGTAATTGATGTCACCTGCTCTCAAGGGCCCCTTCGTTCCCCAGTGCAGTTTAGGAAAACTCAGCAAAAGGCAAAAGTGCAGGTCCCGACAGAGCCTGTCCAGGGGCGTCCTTTCAACTACAGGGCTCCCTCCTGTAATGTGACAAATATCAAGTCCCGCCATCAAGAAGCTATCTCTGCTGGCCAGAGTTACCCTCCAAGTACCAGACAGATCAGAGATAAGAAGAGACCCCCCCAGAAAGTTGTGGCATTCAAGGACCAGCAACTGTGTCACAAACATCCCCCACCAGTGTCCCACAGGGAGCCTGTGCCCCACCCACGCCCCCCCACCAGGCGTCAACCTGGCCAGGCACCCCCAGCTGCGCTCAGCACTGCTGAAGGCACTGTGTTCAGACACCTCTCTACTGTTTAGACAGAAGACACGTCTCCAGAATTTCCAAGGGAGAAGACTTCCCATCCAGAAATAACTCCTTCCTTGTGGAGATTATTGATTCTCCCCAATAAATGTTTATGTAATAATAGTGTATCTTTTCTGTGTACTGTGTTGGCGGCATGGGTTTTGGGTAACTCGGGGCTTATGTGTAAGGGAAAGGAAGGAGATAGTTCAGCTCTTACTGATTGCTTCCTTTGGCTTTGGCTAAAAGGTGACCAGTCCTCTGGAGTTCTTGCTGAGAAATAGATATCGTGCCCCCTCCCTCCCCCGCCATCCCCCCCCAACCCCAAAGCCCATTTCCTCCCTGATGAAATTTGAGGAGATGGGCTTTGTCTTCTGCCGCTTAGCTTAGCCTTAATGGAAACATATAGCAGCCCACACCTCCCCCCTCACTGAACGTTTTATATCCTTTAGAGAAGTAGGGAAGATAGGTCTTTTATACCTGAGAAGCGTTAAGGACAGGTATACTTTCTTCAAGTAATGCTGAAGAAGAAACAACAGCTTAATCATTATTTAGAACTCAGTGACCAGAGGCTCCTACAGGGGGCTGAACCCTGAATGGCACTATTTGGGCGGAGGTGTTGCTCTACTGGACCCTGGGCTAGTTGCCGTAGGGTCCAGGAACAGCACAGCAGCTGCTTAAGAATCTGTCATGTGGGTCATGTTAATGTATCGGGAGAGCATACTTTAAACTTGACATGGAGGTTTCCTTACTAGAAAGGCACCCTGGGGAAGTGGTTCCCCTCCCTGGGTATTTTTTCAGGCTGCTCAGTAGATGACTTTTTTTTTTTTTTGCAAAGGAAAAGCACCACTCAGCTGTCAGTCATAGGAATGTTGACTAGACAGCCACCTACCTCCCAGGGTAAAAAACAGCTGAGAGTAAGCAAAAGATGTCTTAAAGTGAGAAAAAGTGAAGGGAAAGAATGTCCTTACTGGTGGAACAAAGTTCATGCCTCATCATTCCCGTATTCTGACCCTGTCCTGATCCCCAGTTCCTCAATCTGATCCAAGCACCATGTCCTTGAGGCTGACCAGAGAACTGCACAGCACACTGATGCCTTATATCAAAAAGACATGGGGGGCTTCCCTGGTGGCGCAGTGGTTGAGAGTCCGCCTGCCGATGCAGGGGACACGGGTTCGTGCCCTGGTCCGGGAGGATCCCACGTGCCACTAGAGCGGCTGGGCCCGTGAGCCATGCCCGCTGAGCCTGCGCGTCCAGAGCCTGTGCTCCGCAGCGTGAGAGGCCACAGCAGTGAGAGGCCCGCGTAACGCAAAAAAAAAAAAAAAAAAAAAAAAAAGGCATGGGGGTGTCTTTGAGTACTAAAACAGTATCTCCAAGGATGTCATCAAGATGGCATCCCCCTCTTTGGGGAAGGTGATCATGGTGCTTTCCTTCCATCTATGCGTGATGGGAATATACAAGATATCGCCCTTAGTGTGTACAGTTCACCAATCAAGATGAAGGTGCCACCACTGATATTAATAGCCTTGGTGGAGCCGTGGTACACCTCCCACAGAATACCTGCAGCTCATGAACCAGAGGTGAGTCCTAGACTATGCACTGGGGTATCAGACATTTGGGGGCTTACCATGGACTGCCTTTTATTGGCCAAGGCTGCACACATACCCACCCTTACAGTGAGGTCTAGAGGGAAGGCAACCTTACTTGTACAGACTGGGACTCAAAAATAGGGTGAGTGTCCTAGAGAGCACTTGAGGTAGTTTTTCCAGAAAGACTTATGGATACTGGGTGTTAAAACAAAAAAATAAAAATAGATGTCCACTACAGCCTTCTCTCACTACTTTTATTTTCTTATCCAGAGTTATGACATTGATCCTACAATATCTGAAGCTTATGGTCACAGAGAGAAGGCAGATTCCGTGGAGCCCCCGGGAGAGGGACAAAAGGTGGGAGGGGGCCCAGGGTGGGGAACATGAAGAGGTGAGGAGTGGTGGAGGGCTCTAACCTCCATGTGGATAGACCTGTCAATAACCCAGCTTCCCTGTTCTACATCATCTCATTTTTACTTCCATTCCAGTGCAGTCACTGCCACACTGTAGAGCTTATTACCAGGAACACTTCTGCCATCTGGAATAATACAGTCTGACATTCCACCCTTTGCCCTCATCCTCCATCCTTCCAGCTTATATACTGCTTGTTAATTTTTCAACTTTAGGTCGTTTTTCCACTTACTCTTCCTCTATCCACCAAGCTCTTGTCTTCTTTTTCTCTCTCTCCAAGGTAGGCTTGGTGGTCTATCAGGTAAGCAACATTTAAAAAGATCCACTACAAATTGGCCCCATCCAATCACCTTTAATCCTTCCTGTCTGGCAAAATCCCCTATCTCTGCCTTTTCCAGAAATACCTTCCCATAAGTAGCTGATGACTATTGGATTAAATCTCACAATCAAGTCTACTGATGCCATGATAAATTCAGCCCTCATACTACCTGGAAATAATGCATCCATTCCACAAATTCTTATTCCATGCTTACTAACATGTGAACAAAACAAATGGAACTTAGGTCACTGTTTCCTTAGTCCATTTTCTCTCCAGTGCTACTCAAATCTATTTCAAATCTCCTTCACTTTTCTCAAATTTAGGCCATCTCCACTTGCTCAGCAGATGTGCCAAACCACCATTCACAGAGGAACTAGAAGTCATGAGATGGGAAATTTTCATCAACATCATTAAAAAAACCCAAAACAACGTTCCCATTCCTCCTTTCCTTCTTCCTTCCTGTTATATGGAAAGCAGTTTCTTTCCCAACCTCAAAGGAATTACACTTCCTGAAATTTCCTTATTGAGAGACAGCTAAACTCTAGTCCTGATGGACTGATCACGCTGGCCAGATATCCTTTTGCTCCCTCCCTCTCCTTATGAGTCACTCTACATCTTTTATTATTCTTAAAGCTTTTTAGTACAAAAATGTTTAAACATGCACGAAAGCGGACAGAACAATGTAACCTCCTATAGACCCCTCACCCAGCTTTCACAGTTATCATTTGGCATGTGTGATACATCCCATCTTTTACACTCTGATTAAAGTGTAAAAGCCCATTTAAACATCTTGTCATCTGTCTCTTAAGACACATGCTATGTGCCCATGTCAAAGCTCTCACATTTCTTTGATATTTATCACCTGTGGTACACAGTTATTCACAACAGATGTACACAGCACTGGTGACAAAAAAGCATTGTGCTTTAGAGGCTCTGGCAAGCAGTTCTGCTCTGCCTTTTAGTCAACCCTAAGGAGTCATTTGAATGAATTCCTCCCTCAACCGCGTACAAGAAGTAATCTTACAGATCAAATTCAGTGCACAATATTGCTTTCCCTTAATCACACGGTAACTATAACATGCAGAAAGAATAGAAGTAGTAAACTGTGCATGTTGATAAAGACTTGACATCACTATATGTGTTTTCAAATATTTACAAGAAAATAGTTTTCCTGTCACACAGTTAAAATGAGCTATTGTGTTTCGAGTTAAACACAGTAGATAAAACACACTTGTTTATCTTCTCTCTTTCCCCAAATGACATTAAAAGCAAGAGTAGATGAAAAAAAAAAAGTAAGAGTAGGTGAAAAGAGGTTCAACATCTCTAGCCATCAGGGAAATGAAAACCAAAGCCACTATGATACAACACTTCACACACACAAGAAAGACTAGAAACAAAAAGTCAGATTAAAACAAGTGTTGGTAAGAATGTGGAGAAACTGGAACCTTGATACACTGCTTGTGGGAATGAAAAATGGTGCAGCTGTTTTGGAAAACAGTCTGGCAGTGCTTCAAAATGTTAAACAAAGAATTACTATGTGACCCAGCAACTCCACTTCTAGGTGTATACTCAAGAGAAATGAAAACTAAATATGTCCGCACAAAAACTTGTAAACAAATGTTCATAGCAGTATTATTCATAAGAGTTAAAAGGCAGAAACAACCCAAATGTCCATCAACTGATGAATGGGTAAATGAAATATGGTATATCCATGCAGTGTAATATTTTTGGCATTAAAAAGCACTGATACATGCTACAACATGGCTGAACCTTGAAAACATTACGTCAAGTGAAAGAAGCCAGTCACAAATAACCACATATGATTCCATTCATGTAAAATGTTCAGAATAGGGAAACCAAGAGAGGACAGAAAGTGGATTAATGGTTGTTTAGAGCTGGGAGATGAAGGGTGGCGGGTAATAGCTAAAGGTTACGGGGTTCTTTCCGAAGTCATGAAAATGTTTTTAAAATTGTGGTGATGCACATGTCTGTGAGTATACTAAAAATCATGGAATTACACACTTTAAATGAGTAAATTGTATGGTATGTGAACTATATTTCAATAAAACTATTCAAACAAAGGATTTAAAAAGAATAAGTGCTTAAGGATGACTAGAAGGAGAGAGGATACAACAAAAGATGTCAACACATTTTTGGAAGATGGAAATCTGGTGGAGGAATGGTAAGTGGTGAGCAGAGCAGACGAAGTGCTGGCAAACCAATTCACACCACAAAACGCCAGACAGATGACCTGGTGGCACCAGATAAGAAAAATTAGGGGTTCCATGCTGTAAACATGTTGATTTTTTTCCTTCTTTTTTGGGGGTATTGTGTTTAATTTTAAAAAATTTGTTGGTGGGGAGGGGGTGGTGCTCTTCTTCAGCATTTTGTAAAATCCTGTTGAAATGTGCAGAGGATCCCAGATTTCTTGCCTGGGACAGAACGTGAGATAACTTTTAAAGCTGGCATTACACATTTCTGGAGTTTGGGTATGGTGATGGTGGTAGCTGCAAGAATCAAAGGCAGAAATCTCAAAGTTTAGGTAAAATCCAGGACAGCAGGCAATGGTCCATTTTTTAAATGTATTTATTTGAAAATAACTAAACTTGTGGAAAAGTTGCATAGATGGTAAAAGCCATGTACCCTTTATCCAGACTTACCTACTAACATTTTGACCCATTTGAGATCTCTCTCCTCTCCCTGTCTCTGTTTCTGTCGCCTTCCTTCCCTGCCTCCCCTTTCTCTCTATATATGAATACACACACACACACACACGTATATGAAAAATATGCATACATTTCTGAATATTTGAAAATACATTTCATGCATCATGCACCTTCTCCTTGAATATTTCATTGTGTATTTAAGAAAAAGAAGATTCTCTTACATACAGTACAGTTATTTATCCCCTTCAGTAAATTTAACAATGACATAAAACTTTTAACTAATCTCCCATTCATATTCCATATTTGTCAAGTTATTGAGTAATGTCCTTCGTGGCTTTTTTTCAAAACCTCCATTACAGGATTCAGAATCACAGACTGCATTTAGTTGTCACGTGTTTTTAGTCTCCTTTAATCTGGATCAGTGTTTCTCATTCTTTCTTTTTTATGACAAGGCCATTTTTTTGAAGAATATATTTGATGTGTCATTTTCATGACCCCTTCTCTCCTGGAAATTCTTTTGGTGGAGCTTATATTGCTCAGACTTTAGAGGATGTTTTTACAGTTGTGAATCCTAGGGACCTCAGGGACAGTCAGGACCAGACTTTCTATAAAAAAAAAAAATACCAGAGATACAAAGATATGTGAAGGGATTTTTCTGAACAGATACACCTCCTGCAGTCAAGGGAGGAGGGTATGTGAGATGGAGTGGGCTTGAAATGTACCCTCCTTTTGGGTAGAGACAACAGTGGAGCTGTGGATGCAGGAGAAGACAGGTAAAGAAAGGAGCTGTCATTACTAGTATCCTCCTCATAGCGGAGGGAGAGAATTAGGTATCTGGGGTCAAGACTGATTCATCAGACTCAACGAGGAAATACAGGCAAGCAAAGTAAGGAAATGACACAGCTTAATTTCAGCAGTTTATAATCTAAATAATGAAGGTATAAGGACTACAACTATTAAATGACTAGCACGGGGAGATGAAATAAATACATATTACACATCAACAAAAATGACATCATTGTTTAAAAAGGTATGGAGATGCCAACAGGAATTTTGCTGGAAAGTAAGAAAGTAGATGGGGAAAAAATTATTAAACTTTTCATAGAAGAAGTAACCATGAGTGTGATTCAAAAAAGCTAAAACGTATTGCTAAATATTGTGCTCATTAGAAGTTATGTTAAAGAGAAGCCCGCCCTAAAATCAGGGTGTGTTTGGTCCTTCGGGTTGTGTTCTGTAAAATAAAGAAAAAGTTTTAAATGTTTTGAGAAGGGATTTGTCAGAAGAGGGAGCAAGCAGCAGGATGAGACACTGTATGGGTGGAGGAGGCTAGATTTGAGAACCTTAGGGGGCTAAATAGCTTAAGAGGAAGTTTAGGAAAAAAAGAATTACTAAAGATTTTTAAGTTGTTTGCCATAGGTTCATGGGTGTGCCATGCCCTTGCTTCCCTTTTGGTCATGCTTCCTGTTCACTGGTACAGGCTACTCTGCACTCTCACACTTTGTGGTGAATGTGAATTCTTTTGAGGAGGTATGGGGGGTGTATATTTCTTCTGAGTATATTTCTGGCTTCATACAGGTGAGAACACATTATGTATGAGGGGAAGCTGTAGTCGAAGGCTTGGAGGTAAAAATCCCTTGGCATAGCAGAGTTTTAAATATTATGTGGGGTCCAAAGGTAGATCACCAAGCAGTAAAAGGGTCTCAGGTAATATCTGGGTAATGTGTGGAATAAATAGAAAATTTCACTAAGGTAAATATATGGTATATAAATGTGTGGGTTGGAAGGTGGGTTAGAGGTATCTAAAGGGCTCTGGAGGGATGCATAGATCTGCTGGGTTGGATGGTGGGGGAACAATTGTGGGTTTCTCTCTCTTGTGTTGTCCCCTCCCCCACCCTCTAGAACCTTTGGTGTTTACACTTAACCTCTGTGGTGTGGGCCTAGAACTCTAGTCTAGAATGTGCACTTTCAATGCCCAGGTGCCTGAGGCAGCAATGCACTTCTGATGATCTGGACCATCCTCTTTGTCTGAGGAGACTTACTGCACCATGGCTGAGCTTCAGCTCAACTTCCTAGGTTTTCCCATCCTTGCCTTTGTGTGTTGGGTGGGGCTCCTTCTTCTGTCATTGTGCTACTTAAGGAGGAATTCATGTTTCCCAATATTTTGGAAACAGGGAGAAATCGATCAGGTCAGCAAACCAGAGTCCCTCAAAGATATTAAATCTTTTCAAATAGTAGCCTCCTCACTTTCATCCTGGGGTCCTTTATTTGATCCTTCTCAGATGTCCCCTACTTAAAAAACTTTATTTTTCTATAAAAAAGTACACAAAGTTTACTCTAGAAACTTTCAGGCTTTTCCAAAGTGAGAAAACCCCTTAAAGTCCAGAACTTGGCTCAAACTGTCTTCTTATCTGCTCTCAAACTATCCTGAACTATATACAGCTATAGTCGGATAAGTTACTCTGGCATAATGTAGCCAGAATTAACCCTTGTTCCTGCAGAAAGTTTTGGAGAGTGTTTAGGCCCTGAGGTTAGTGGAAGACAGAAATGTTCCTCTTAGATCTCTTGGTGAGGAATAAATGTCAACTGCAACTGAGAGCCCTTCTCTCCTTCATGAAGTTTGTAGTGATGGGCCACGTTACCCACCCCTTAACCTTACCCTAATGAAAATGGGTAGCAGTTCACCTTTTCCCCTTCCTCTACCCTTACTGGAGCAGTAGGGAAGAGTGAATTTGCAGCTCTGAAAAGGACAAGGGATATGAATATTTTCCTGAAGATGGTGACTTACTTTCGTTTAGAAAAAGCTGCTGATTCCAGAGTATCTCATAGGTAGGTGGTCATTGAGTGGGGTGTATATAAATGGGCTTTGTGATTGTGGACACTGGGTTGGCCAGGGCAGCGTCCATGAACTAGGTGGGTCTGGCTTAAGAATCTGCTACACATGGGGTGTTAATCTGTCTGGAAAGCACATTTTGAGCTTGACAATGAGGTCTCCGTGCTTGTGAGAACACCTTGAGGAACAGGAAGAGCTGCTCCTCAAGGACATTTCTTCAGGATATGTAGCTTGATAGCATCATTTACAGGAATGGTCATCAGGCAGTCACCCAGAATTTTGGGGAAAAGGAGAAAGACAGTAAAGAAGATGTAATGGTGGAATGAATGGGAAAGGAAGAAAAAAATGAGAAGGGGAAAGAATGACATCATCATTACTATTCATGAGCCCATACTGGCCATCCATTCCACCCAACGCAACCCTACCTATGCCTCCAGTACCTCCTGGATACTAATCAGGGCTTTGTAGAGCACAATGATACTATTTTAGCATAAGAGTATATTGGATAATCTTTGAGCATGAAGACAGTATACCCAGGGATGTCATCAGGGAGATTTTGTGCTATTCAGTGCCTGCCCTCCCAGTCATGATAATTTTTCACCAAGATTACAGTAATTTAGGGGTGTATTAGTTATCTATTTCTGTATAATGGACACCCCCAAATTTAGTGGCTTAAAAAAGCACATATTTATTATCTCACAGTTTTTGTGGGTAGGAATCCAGGCAAGGCCTACCTGGGTTCTCTGCTTCAAGGTCTCTCACAAGGCTGCAATTAAGGTGTCAGTTGGGGCTGGGGTCTCATCTGAAGGCTTGACTGTGGAAGGACTCACTTCTGTGCTCACTTATACAACTGTTGGCAGGATGAAGTTCCTCAGAGCCTGTTGGACTGAGATCCTCAATTCTTTGTTGGTTGTTGGCTATAGTTGGCTGGAGTCCCCCCTCAGTTCCTTGTCATGTGGGCCTCTGCAACATGGCAGCTTGTTTCATCAATGTCAGGAGACAGTCTGCTAGTAAGACAGAAGTTACAATCTTTTGTAAACTAATAATGGAAATGATATCCCATCACCTTTTCCTTATTCTATTAGAAGCAAATTACTAAGTCCAGCTTACAGTCAAGGAGAGGAGTAATTACACAAGGGTGTGACTATCAGGACGTGGGGATCATTGGAACTGCCTTAGAAGTCTTCCTAAGACAAGGGTTTCTTCTTGGACACCCCACTCAGTTCACTGCAGCAAAAGTGGCCAGAGGTGTCAAGTCTATCCTTGCCCTCCTTCACATTCATATCATCAAGGTCAAAGCTGTTTAATGGCTAAGTAGAGTGGTAGCTGGTAAGAAAAACAAAGAAGTTGGAGCATCCAAAGAAGGGGAGGGAAAGGTGGCATGCAGGTAAAGGTGGTGTGGGGTCACCATGAATAATCAAGTGAAAGGAGGCCCTAGAACCACCTGACTCACCACTGCCAGTTGTAAGACTTGGGAGGGAGAAAAAATTAGGTGCAATATAGCTCATGCTGGCTCCCCCAGTCTCTCCCCTCTGCCCTAGCTTTCAGACCATAGGGCTAAAGAAGCAACCTTCAGCTCCTGTAGAGACAGCCATGCTTAGAGAGGAAGCAAACCCTACAGATTGCAAGGTTTAGTTTCTGCTCTTATCAATGTATTTATTATAGCACATCCATCATTTCAAATGTGCTTCTCACAGCTGAAACATCAGAGAAAATGAGTCACCCAATTGGTGGAAAAGCCGGTACTAGGGAACTCAGAGCATTTAACTCCCATCCTGGGATATTTTCTATGTAACCATGGCCCGAGGACTTTTAACCAAGGGACAGGTGGTGGCTTAAAGGGTGAGTTACTGGCGTGGGGTCACATAACAAGTCATACCCGGTGCCCAGATGTTTGCTTCTATTCAGAGAAACATTACATGAGGAAATGAGGCTGAGTTTACACCTTCAGAACATCTATAAAATGACCTGTCCAAATGAGGTAGCAGCACCATCGAGGAGTGATCCCATACTCTTGTTCTGCTTCTAGGACTGTTTTCCTTTTTCCCAGACTGTCATAAAAGGCAGGAAAGTATTTCAGCTGAACAATGACTGGAGAGATGAGGATTAATTTCTCTAGAAAAAGATTTCACGTGCTTTGGGCCCACACTCAGAATCACAGTGTTGGGCAATTTCAGGAGGGGTCTCATATACATGATATTTTGTGGTGCCTGAAGAAATTGTCACTGACATAGAATGTGACAGGAATGATCTCTCTGAATTTTTACAACCGCAAGCCCACGCTCCAAACCTAATACCAGGGCAAACAAAATGGATGAATCAACTGGTACCTTGACGCGGATCGGGCACAGGAACCCCAGATCACAGGTTCAGGCATCATGAATTTCTTTGGTGCCAGGTGCTACCTAAGAGGATCAGATGCCTTTAGGCAGCCTTCACAGGGATTAACACTGAGAACTGTGCCCCAATGTGCAGTCTCAATGAAGAGGTCCAGGCTATGAGATCAGACTCTTCTCTGAGGCCTTTCTTCTAGAACTTCTATTTGGTCCTGGATTAGAGCCTAAATTAGGCTGTTATTTTCCTGGGGACACAAGTACATGTTTGGTCTTCATTAGGGAGGCCAAGAGACAGTTCAAAGACTTGTGAAGGCTGCCTCCTTGTCTCTCCCAGGAAACTCAGGGTCTATTCTTTCCTTCTATGAGGTGGGGTGGGGGTGGGCAGGCAGGGAAGGAACTGATTATTATGCAAGTTTAGCAGTGCTTCACTGTGGGAAGGAGGTTGGGCTGACAATGACAAGGGTGGGTAATTTTCCTCTGTAGCAATGCTTGCCCAGCTTTAGGCATCCTTCATTTGAGGCAAGATAATCTACCAAGCTATGAATTGCTGTTTCCACTCCCTGCCAGAGGGGACTCCCAAAGTAATAAAAGTTAACTTTCCCCTTCTGTCTTACGGGAAGTTCTGGGCTTCTGGTCTAAGGGGTTATTAATGGCTTTCATGTTTCCTGACCCCAAACAGAAGTCGTGAGATACCTGTTTGTACAGTCCAGTCCAGATTCTCATGTGGGAGGAGATTTTACCTGGGTGTTCCCAGGAGAGAGGAGATGGGGGTTGATATAAGTGTTGTGTTGAAAGAAGGAGAGTTGACTAAAGGTAGCAGTGGCTCCAATGACTCCAGAATAAGGATGTAAAGATGAGTTCCTTATGTAGATGGCTTTTTTGTGGAAGTCCTCTAGGAAATAGCACGATTTTATTTATTTATTTTTTGCGGTACGCGGGCCTCTCACTGTTGTGGCCCCTCCCGTTGCGGAGCACAGGCTCCACACGCGCAGGCTCAGCGGCCATGGCTCACGGGCCCAGCCGCTCCGCGGCATGTGGGCTCTTCCCGGACCGGGGCACGAACCCGCGTCCCCTGCATCGGCAGGCGGACTCTCAACCACTGAGCCACCTGGGAAGCCCAGCACGATTTTTTATGGGATGAAATAATGTTTGGTGAGATGACTAATCATCAAGCGCCATTATTTTGGGAGCTTCAGTAAAATACTGCACTGCCCATACTTAGCATAGAGGCTGTGAAGCCAAGGCCATTAATTTGGACTTTTAATGGATCAAATGGGCCTGGACAATGAATATCCCAGTCCCACCATGGTGGGCTTAAATCAGAGGCTCTTTCCTACATATTTGTTTGACAGTGAATACTAAAATAAATAGGCAAAAGGCCCCCAGTAATGACCAATACTGAGTATCTTTCTACACTTTAAAATGGGGGCTTTGAGCCAGATTTAGTTTAACGTAGAAAAATTAAGTACTGCTTGTTATTGTACTTCAGTGCTGTGAAACAAATTTATGCTTTTATGTGTATTATCCTGTTTAATCTTTACAACTCTTTGAATCAGGTTTCTCTATCCCCTTTTATAGAAAGCAACCTGAAGGACAGAGAAGGTAATATACATTTAGTATGCTGGCATGGAAGAAGGAGCCCAGGGATAGAGAGCTCCCTTACAGTGTGAGGAATTATTTGGATGTAAATGACAGCAAATACAATTCAGCTGACTTAAAAAAGAGACTGTTGACTCAGCTACCTGAAAAACCCTAGGAGTGAGGCTAGCCTTAGGCAAGAGGGTTCATACTGGGGCTCAGCTGATGTTATCAGTATTGTTTCTATCCATTTCTTGGCTTTATATTCTGGACTGGCTTCATTGTGAGTCTTTCTGATGGCAACTTCATAGCTATATCTTCTAGGCTTCAAGTGCAACTAAAAATGGGTTATCTCTTCCACTAGTCCCTTCAAAAGTCCTATTGTGCCTTACTGTCTCTAGCTGGGTCCTATGCCCATCTCTCACCAATCACTGTTGCCAAAATCATGGAACAATCTTTTTGGCCAAGCCCGAGTGGTATACCCATCCTTAAAGTAAGAGAGTCGGGGAACAACTACTCCAATTGCACATGGACTGAGACTGAGAATGCACTTAGTTTCCCAGAGGGCAAGAGAAGAACTGTTTCCAGAAGGTGAGTGAAGGCTGAGTGTCAAAATAAAAACAAAAGCAAAACAGATGTCTATCATAGCCCTCTCTCACTGCCCCATGTTTACCTTCCTGTCCAGAGTCATGCCACTGACTGAAGGTTAGAGTTGCAGGAAATACCAATTCCATGGAGACCTTGGGACAGGAAAGAGTCCCAGGACAGGAACTCAAAGTGGGAGGAATCAGTCAGAGGCCTAATATTCATGTGGATAGACCATCCAATAATCTGGCCTCTCACTGTCATCCTAGAGCCCTTCACCTCCATTCCAGTTCAGTTACAGCCATATTCTAGAATTCATCACCAGGAATATTGTTTTGTTCTGAAAAACTACAGTCGGACATTCCTCCCTTTATTCTTTCAGTTTATGCCCTGGGTATGTCAATTCCTCAAACTGTTCAGGAAGTACAAGCCACTTGTAGTTCATCTGACAACATTCTGTCTTCATTTCCTCCTTCTCCAAGGAAAACTTCATGGTCCATCACTTAACCCCACACCTAAATAGCTCTACTCTAAAGAGCCTTCCCCATTCTCCTTTCATAGGTCCTGCCTGGCAAAATCTAACTCTACCTTTTCTAGACCTGCCTTCTAATAAAGGACTGATTCCTCTTCGATAAAATCACACGGTTAAGTATGTTGGTACCACCACAAATTTATGTTCTACAACTAATGGTCAGCTTCAACATTGCCTGAAAATAATCCATTCATTCTTCCCATGTTTACTACGTACTTGGCACTTAGGGCACACCAATGAAGGAAACAAAGTTCCCTGTCTTGGTGGCGCTCATATGATTGTTTTCTTAGTCAATTCTCTTGCCTAAGGACTCAAAACTATTGCACTTTCCTACAACTTCACCACACTCCTCACTCGTTGAGCATATGTGCTGGACCACCACAGGGGAATGAGAAGTCATGAAATGGGAACTTTTCATCATTAAAAACTTCAAAACAACAACAACAAAACCAAATCATGAACCTTCATCCTTTCTTTCCTCTTTCCTTCCTATTATACTGAAAGGTTTCCCTCAGATGCTTTCCTTGATCCTCCCACTCTGGGATCTGTCCTTGTTTTCCAATTCACAACACTTTCACACGCTGTGGAACACTTTTGGCTTAATTATCTACCTTCTCAGAGGACAGAGACCACGTTTACCTCATCAAAGGGGTGGGCGTACCTAGTAGAACTCAGAAACCTCTGCAGAAAACGGAAAAGAGAGCGATTTCTACAGGGCGGCCCTGCCCAGTGCGCTCTGTGGGTGGGGTCACGCTCAGGGGCGGGGCCACGTTCAGAGGCGGGGCGGGGCCACGTTCAGAGGCGGGACGGGACCACGTTGGGAGGCAGGGCGTGAGGGGCTGTGGCGTTTGGCTTCCTAATGGCGACTGCTCCCGGCTGTTTGGCAAGACGTCTTACCTCGGGCTTCTGGGTCCTGTTTCCATCGCTTCTGGAAGACAAAAGTTGAGATTTAAACTCAAAGACAGGATGTGACTAAGGTTTCTGGACGCCTGCGTGACCTTCCCCCTTGCCCTGTCTGAAGAATCGTCCGCCATTTCCATCCTAGCCGGTGGGCTTCGAGGCTTCTCAGTCCCTGAACCCCCATCCCAGGCCACTGCCTCGGAAGCCCTGGAGGTGGGGCTGCGCCTGCCGGACACCCGCCCCCTTCGCACGGTGGACACTCAAGGGAACTCCACGGGGGTGATCTTAGTAACAACTGTAGTAACAGCCTTGACTTCTGCTAAGTCTACACCTTGCCCTGGCCTTGCACAGGTGACCTAAGTCTCAGATCTCATCCATGATGTGCGGAGATACTAATATGAGCGGTTGGGGTTGGCCTTGAGAACTGGAATGGACAAGGGAAGAGCTTTGAACACTGTTAAGTGCCGATGTTAAGGAATGGGCTGGGGGCCCTAATGCAGTTACCGTGTGAGCCTTGCCAGCCCCCAAGAGAGGCCAGTGCCGTGGAAGTGCTTGCACAGGTCAGAAGGACGGCGAGACTTGAAGGTGCCAGTCCATACACTAAATTAAGAAGTCATCTCTGATTCTCTGCAGGACCAGTGAGTATAAGGAGGATGCTCATAGTCCTCTGGTGGTGGTTTTCAGGGGACCCCAAAGGTGCTTTCATTTCCCCTGGGACCCATCAGTGAGCAGTAGTTCGTGGGAACCCCAGGTGAAGGCCTATCAAGGCGTTAGTGTCAATGGACAGAGGGTAGAGGCAGAACCATTTTTCACGCTTTGCGGGATCCAGGATGGCAGGACGTGAGGCTCTCCCGCAGAAAGGGTTAGGCTTTTTACAGGGCAGAAAATCTCAGGTACATGTCTTCAATTGCAGGTATTGATACATTCATGGATTATTGAGGGCCTACTGTGTGTCCAGGTTCTGTATTAATTAGGAACCGTAGCCGTGTTTATGTTAATAAAAGGGAAGAGACTCCTTTTTTGGTGACTGTTTTCCCTATTGGAAAATATTATGTAGTGAATTTGAAAGATATGGAACAGTAGAAGGAAGAATCTCATAGATTCCCTCCTTCAAAGTAATTACTGTTAAGTTTTTGATGCATCTCTTCCCAGATTTTGCTGTGCCTAATTTTACATTGCTTAAATAATATGTACTTTAAAAGAAAAACACCCACTATCATAAACATTTTAATGTTATTATAAACTTTCAGAAGTGACATTTTTAATGATGACATCCTAAGTGCTACAGTATTAAATTCTACTTTTTGTTGACATTTGGGTAGTTTATAATTTTTAAAAATTTTAATATTTTGCTCTCCGTGTTTGCTCATAATTGTACTTGCTTATAAACTGTCCTATTACAAACAGCATAAAGCTTTTCCTAAATGCCTGATTAACCCAGGGCTGTGCCCTGGGCTGAATGCTTTTTTTCTTTCTCCAGCCTCTTTCAATGAGTGGTTAGCTATTTCAGTGCTAGTGGCAAGCCAGTGAAAACAACTGCTTGCTAAACTGCTTGCTAAACATCCTCAATGTAAAATCTCCTAAACTTAACCCAGTGTCTTCCTTTGGTCCCAATCTTTGTTTCCTCCCTCTTATCTTCCCAATATCACTTAGTAGCATCTGGACACTCAAACAAGACACACAAGAGCCATTCTGTACTCCTGTCTCTTCATTTTCGCCGTTACTAGTCAGCTACCATGTGGATGAACTGATAAAATATGCTGGGCAGAGAAATCCTAGAGTTCTCACAGTGAACTACATCCCCTCCAAATGGATTGTAAGATCCATCAGGTCATGAGCTGCATTTTTGCAATTAATTTAAAAATATTCCATTCCAAAACAAAAACAAATATTTCATTCCATGTCAAAATTTCAATTTATGTATTTACTTTCTTTTTTGCCTTAATTAAAATTTTTTTTAATTTTTATTTTTAAAATTAATATATATTTTTAAAGTATATTAGTTCTCATTTTATTCATAGGAAAATTCTGGTTTGGAGAACCAATTTTACAGCCACTCTACTTTCCTATCTCATTTCCTTCAAACGTCCCATCTTCTAAAGACTCTTAGGTGCTCACTGTCCTCAAATATTTTTTGCACAGTGCGCAACACCCAAGACACAACATTTCAAAAACAGAGACAAATATGTTATCTTGGTTGATTTCAAAATTATCCCATTCCTTCACTTTTTTTTTTTTTCAATTTTTGAGACTGAAAAGAGTTGGGTAACACCTTTATCTCTCCCTAGTCAAAGAGTATTTTAATCTTACTCTCTGATCAAACCCCAAACTTTTTGTAACTCCTATCTAGAAATCAAACTCTGCACATCAGTCAAGGCTGTCTCAAAAGTCGCCTCTTCCATGAAGCCTGCTCTGAATGATTCAACCACAAGAAATCCTTCCCATGCCACATTTTATCTGAAGCTCTATATACTGAGTTTTTTGTGGGTGTTTTATCTTCCCAGTTACCCTATCAGTCTTCACATCCCTTGCAGCACCCGGAGATCTGACCAGCAACAGATCCTGCATTAATGAGTGAATGAGGCCGGAGCCTAGGGAAGACGGACACAGTGTGGGGTGGAGTGGAGAAGGTGGAGCTTTGTACTGGATCTGAGGCAGGCTAAGGACTCTGCCTCATGGAGGGTAAAGAAGACAGTGGTGAGGAGGGAGCAGATGAGGCTTGCTGGCACAGGGTCAGGAAGGAGACAAACTGGTATATCTGATTGCCAAGCTGAAAAGGGTCAATTCCCTTCTGAACACAGTGAGAAAGGAGAGATTCTAGAAGCACAACAGGTTGCATCTAAAATCTACATGCAAGGGCATACACTCCTCTTCAACCTGCTGGCTGCCTTTTGCCTTGATTTAATTTTCCCCTTTCTCCTTTCACATTGTTTCCAACAGGGAAGCAGCCAATATTTGCTATATAACATACACGAAGAAAGCTGAAGAGAGTCAAAAATCGTCAACTGGAGGAAATGTCCTGTGGGGATTTCTTTTTTTTTTTTTTACCCAACACAGCCAAAATTAAATTAATTAATTAATAATAAAAAAGAGTACATTTGCTATATAGGTATGTTGCAGTGAATCACTGAAAAGCAATGAGGTACCCATCCCACCACCTAAGGAATGGAACTTCACCAATACCTCCTACTCATTTTTTTTTAATTAAAAAATTTTAATACAATTTTTAAAGATTACTTTCCATTTATAGTTATTCCAAAATATTGGCTATGTTCCCCATGTTGTACAATACATCCTTGAGCCTGTCTTATACCCAACAGTTTGTACCTCCCACTTCCCAACCCCTATATTGCCCTTCCCCCTGCTCCCCACTGGTAACCACTAGCTTGTTCTCTATATCTGTGAGTCTGTTTCTTTTTTGTATTCACTACTTTGTTGTATTTTTTATATTCCACATATAAGTTATATCATATAGTATTTGTCTTTCTCTGTCTGACTTATTTCACTTAGTGTATGCCTTCCAAGACAATCTGTGCTGCTTCAAATGGCAAAATTTCATGTTTTTTTAAATGGCTGAGTAGTATTCCATTATATATATATGTATATACCACATCTTCTTTATCCATTCATCTGCTGATGGACACTTAAGTTGCTTCCATATCTTGGCAATTGTTTTTTTTTCCCCCCACCCCAGCACTGTTTTCCCCCCTTGGTGTCCATAACATTTGTTCTCTACATCTGTGTCTCAACTTCTGCCCTGCAAACTGGTTCATCTGTATTGGCAATTGTGGATAATGCTGCTATGAACATTGGGGTGCATGTGTCTTTCCATATTGGTGTTTTTGGGGTCTTTTTGCATATATATCCAGGAATGGAATTGCTGGGCCATATGGTAGTTCTATTTGTAGTTTTTTGAGAAACCTCCATACTGTTTTCCATAATGGCTGCACTAATTTACATTCTCACCAACAGTGTAGGAGGGTTCCCTTTTCTTCACATCCTCCCCAACATTTGTTAATTGTGTTCTTTTTTGAAGATAGCTATTCTGACAGGTATGAGATGATGTGTCATTGTCGTTTTGACTTACATTTCCCTGATGATTAGTGATGTTGAGCATCTTTTCATGTCCCTGTTGGCCATTTGTATTTCCTCTTTGGAAAAATGTCTGTTCAGTTCTGCCTATTTTTTCATTGGATTGTTTATTCTTTTGATGTTGGGTTGTATGAGCTGTTTATATGTGTTGGATATTAATCCCCTTATTGGTCATATCATTTGTAAATGTATTCTCCCATGCAGTTGGGTATCTTCTCATTTTATTTATGGTTTCTTTTGCTGTGCAAATGCTTTTGAGTTTAATTAGGTCCCATTTGTTTATTTTTGCTTTCATTTCCTTTACTTTAGGAGATGGATCCAAAAAACTCTTGCTATGATTTATGTCAAAGAGTGTTCTATCTTTTCCTCTAGGAGTTTTATCATATCCTGCCTTACATTTAGGTCTTTAATCCATTTTGAGTTTATTTTTGAATATGGTGTTAGAGAATGTTCCAATTTTATTCTATTACACGTAACTCCAGTTTTCCTAGCACAACTTACTGAAGAGACTGTCTTTTCTCCATTGTATATCCTTGCCTCCTTTGTTGTATATTAACTGGCCATAAAGGCATGGGTTTATTTCTGGGTTCTCTATCTTGTTTCCATTGCTCTATGTGTCTGTTTTTGTGATAGTTCCATACTATTTTGATGACTGTAGCTTTGAAGTATTGTCTGAAGTCAGAGAGTGTGATTCCTCCAGTTGTGTTCTTCTTTCTCAAGATTGTTTTGGCTATTCGGGATCTTTTGTGTTTTTATACAGATTTACAATTTTTTTGTTCTAGTTCTGTGGAAAATGCCACTGTTGTTTTGGTAGGGATTGCACTGAATTTATAGATTGCTTTGGGTAATATGGTCATTTTAACAATATTGATTCTTCCTATCTAAGAGCACAGTACGTTGTTCCATCTGTTTCTGTCATCTTCAGTTTCTTTCATCAGTGTCTTATAGTTTTAGGAGTACAGGTCTTTTGCCTCCTTAGGTAGGTTTATTCCTAAGCATTTTATTCTTTTCAGTGTGATGGTAAATGAGATTGTTTCCTTAATATCTCTTTCTGATACTTCATTGTTATTGTATAGAAATGCAACAGAATTCTGTATATTAATTTTGTATCCTGCAGCTTTACTGAATTCATTGATGAGCTCTAGTACTTTTCTGGTGGCATCTTTAGGATTATCTTTGTATGGTATTATGTCATCTGCAGGGACAGATTTACTTTTTCCTTTCCGATTTGGATTCCTTTCCTTTGTTTTTCTTCTCTGGTTGCTGTGGCTAGGACTTCCAAAACCGTGTTGAATAAAAGTGGTGAGAGTGGACATCCTTGTCTTGTTCCTCATCCTAAAGGAAATGCTTTCCGCTTTTTACCATTGAGTATGATGTTAGCTGTGGGTTTGTCACATATGGCCTTTATTATGTTGAGATATGTCCCTCTATGCCCACTTTCTGGATAGTTTTTATCATAAATGGATATTGAATTTTTTCAAAAGCTTTTTTCTGTATCTATTGAGATGATCATGTGGTTTTGCTCTTCAGTTTGTTAATGTGGTATATCACATTGACTGATGTGTGGATATTTAAAAATCCTTACATCCTTGGAATAAATCCCACTTGATCATGGTGTGTGATCCTTTTAATGTATGGTTGGATTCAGATTGCTAGTATTTTGTTGAGGATTTTTGCGTCTATGTTCATCAGTGATATTGGCCTGTAATTTTTGTGTGTGTGTGAGTGTATGGTATCTTTGCCTGGTTTTGGCATCAGAGTGATGGTGGCCTCATAGAATGAGATTGGGAGTATTCCTTCCTCTGCAGTTTTTTGGAATAGTTTCAGAAGAATAGGGGTTAACTTCTCGAAATGTTTGATAGAGTTTGCCTGTGAAACCATCTGGTTATGGACTTTTGTTTGTTGGGAGTTTTTAAATTACTGATTCAATTTCATTACTGGTGATCACTCTGTTCCTATTTTCTGTTTCTTCGTGGTTCAGTCTTGGGAGATTGTACCTTTCTAAGAATTTGTCCATTTCTTCTAGGTTGTCCATTTTATTGGCATATAGTAGCTCCTAGTAGTCTCTTAATGTTTCTTTGTATTTCTGTGGTGTTGGTTGTAACTGCTTTTGCATTTCTGATTTTATTGATCTGGGCTCTCTCCCTTTTTTTCTTGATGAATCTGGCTAAAGGTTTATCAATTTTGTTTATCTTTTCAAAGAACCAGCTTTTAGTTTCATTGATCTTTTCTATTGTTTTCATTTTCTCTATTTCATGTATTTCTGAGCTGATCTTTAACGATTTCTTTCCTTCTACTAATTTTGGGTTTTGTTTCTTCTTCTTTCTCTAGTTGATTTAGGTGTAAAGTTAGGTTGTTTATTTGAGATTTTTCTTGTTTCCTGAAGTAAACTTTTATCACTATGAACTTCCCTCTTAGGACTGCTTTTGCTGTCTCCCATAGGTTTTGGATCATTGTGTTTTCATTTTCATTTATCTCTAGGTATTTTTTGATTTCTTCAGTGATCCATTGGTTGTTTAGTAGCATATTATTTAGCCTCCACTTGTTTGTGTTTTTTGCAGTTTTTTCTTATAGTTGATATCTGATCTCATAGCATTGTGGTTGGAAAAGATGATTGATATGATTTCAGTTTTCGTAAATTTACCAAGGCTTGTTTTGTGACCCAGCATGTGATCTCTCCTAGAGAACGTGCCATGTGCACTTGAAAAGAAAGTGTATTCTGCTGCTTTCAGGATGGAATGCTCTATAAGTATCAATTAAGTCCACTTAGTCTAATGTGTCATTTAAGGCCAGTGTTTCCTTATTGATTTGCCATCTGGATGATCTCTCCATTGATGTAAGTGGGGTGTTAAAGTCCCCCACTGTTATTGCGTTACTGTCAATTTCTCCTTTTATGTCTGTTAACATTTGCCTTATGTATTGAGGTGCTCCTATGTTGGTTGCAAATATATTTACAATTGTTATATCTTCTTCTTGGATTGATCCCTTGATCATTTTGTAGCGTCCTGTTTGGTCTCTTATGACAGTCTTTATTTTCAAGTCTGTTTTGTCTGATACGAGAATTGCTCCTCTAGCTTTCTTTATATTTCCATTTGCATGGAATACCTTTTTCCATCCCCTCGCTTTCAGTCTGTATACATCTCTAGATCTGAAGTGGGTCTGTTGTAGACAGCAGATATATGGGTCTTGTTTTTGTATCCATTCAGCCAGTCTTTATATTTTGGTTGGAGCATTTAATCCATTTACATTTAAGGTAATTGTCGATATGTATGTTCTTATTGCCATTTTGTTAATTGTTTTGGATTTGTTTTTGTAGGTCTTTTTTCCCCCCTTTTCCTCTTTTGTTCTCTTCTCTTGTGACTTGATGACTGTCTTTAGTGTTGTTTGGATTCCTTTTTCTTTTTTGTGTGTATATCTATTATAGACTTTTGGTTTGTGGTTGCCTTGATGTTTTTGTATAGTGGTCTGTTGATATACATGATTGCTCTAACTTGTTGATCTGTTCATTTCAAACCTTGCATTTGTACTCTCTGCATTTTAAGTACCCTGCATTTGTACTCTCCTTCCCTCACAATTAAGTGTTTCTGATGTCTTATTTTACATCTCATTGTTTTGTAATTCTCTTAACTGCTTATTACAAGATGATTTTAGTATCAATACTTTCTTTTCACCTCCTTACTAGTTTTGTACGTGGATGATTTCCTACCTTTACTGTATGTTTGTTTTTACTCGTTAGCTTTCTCACTCTGTAATTTTGTTTCTTTCTTGTTTCTTTTCTTGTTTCTTGTGGCCTTTTCTTTTTCACCTAGAGAAGTTCCTTTCATATTTGTTGTAAAGCTGGTTTGGTGGTGTTGCATTCTTTTAGCTTTTGCTTGTCTATAAAGCTTTTGATTTCTCCTCAAATCTGAATTGAGAGCCTTGCTGGGTAGAGTATTCTTGGTTATAGGTTTTTCCTTTTCATCACTTTATTTTTTTTTTAACTTTTAATTTTATATTGGAGTATAGTTGATTAATAATGTCATGTTAATTTCAGGTATACAGCAAAGTGATTCAGTTATACATATACATGTACCCATTCTTTTGCAAATTCTTACTCAGACATTAAGAAAAAAGAAATAATGCCATTTGCAGTAATATGGGTAGACCTAGAGATTGTCATACTGAGTGAAGTAAGTCAGACAGAGAAAGAGAAATATCATATGATATCACTTATGTGTGGAATCTAAAAAAAAAAAGATACAAATGAACTTTTTTACAAAACAGAAACAGACTCACGGACTTAGATAACAAACTTATGGTTACCAAGAGGGAAGGGTGGTGGGAAGGAATAGATAGGGAGTTTGGGATTGACATGTACACACTGCTGTATTTAAAATGGATAACCAACAAGGACCTACTGTATAGAATAGGGAACTCTGCTCAATATTATGTAACAACCTAGATAGGAAAAGAATTTGAAATATATTGTGATACTCCCTTCTGGCTTGCTGAGTTTCTGCTGAACAAGTTCTCTTGTATGTTACTTGTTTTTTTCTTACCTTGCTGCTTTTATTATTGTCTCTTTATCTTTAATTTTTGTCCTTTTGATGACAATATCTTGGTGTGTTCCTCTTTGGGTTAATTCTGTATGGGACTCTTTGTGCTTCCTGGACTTGGGTGACTATTTCCTTTCTCAGTTTAGGGGAGTTTCCAGCTATTATCTCTTCAAATATTTTCTCAGGTTCTTTCTCTCTCTCTTTTCCTTCTGGGACCCTCAAAATGCAAATATTAGCACACCTGATGTTGTCCCAGAGATCTCTTAAGTGTCTTCTTTTCATTCTTTTTTTTTTCTTTTTTGTGTTCAATGGCAATGATTTCCACTACTCAGTCTTACAGGTCACAGATTTGTTCTTCTGAATCATTTAGTCTACTATTGATTCCTTCCAGTGTATTTTAAATTTCCGTTATTGTATTCTTCATCTCTGTTTGGTCATTCTTTATATTTTTTAACTCTTTGTTAAAAACTTCTAACTTCTTGTTCTGTGCATCCATTCTCCTCCAAGTCTTTGATCATCTTTATCATCACTACTCTGAACTCTTTCTCAGGTAGATTTCCTATCTCCACTTCACTTAGTTCTTCTTGTGGGGTTTTATTTTGTTCCTTCGTCTGGAACATATTCCTCTGCTGCCTGATTTTGTCTAAGTTGCTATTTATATTTTTATGTCCTAATTTTGTCTAAGTTGCTATTTATATTTTTATGTATGTGGTAAGTTAGTTACATTTCTTCACCTTGGAGAAGTGGCCCTCTGTAATAGGTGTCCTATGCGTCCCAGCAGTGCACTCCCCTCTCTTCACCCAAGCTATATGCTTTAGAGGTATACCCTAAGAGGGCTGCATGGGTCCTTCTGTTGTGGTGGACTAACTATGTGGGTGGTCTGGTAGGCCCCAGCTCTAGTTGGTTGCCAGGCTGCCTTATGCAGATGCTGCTCCCTGCTGTTTAGTGGGGTCTGGTCATAACGTGGCTGGCTGTGGAATGTTACGGGGTCCTTGAGGCTAGTGCTGGCTCAGTGACGGGTGGAATCAGGGTCCTGAAGGCTCTGGGGATGTTGCCTACCCACTGGCAGATGAAACCAGATCCTGGGGTTAGTGCTGGTCCACTGGCAGGCAGAACTGGTTTTCTGGAGTCTGGCTGCAGGCCCCAGGGAAATCAGAGGTTATTTTATCAATAGATCATTGGATGTGGAGGGGTGTCAGTTCCTGACACATTTGGGTATGGGGTCTGGGTGTCCCTGCTAGTGGGCCAGGCCAGGGCCCAGCTGGTACCAGGTACGGTATATGGCCTGAGCTGTGGGATCATAGTGTTCATGGTTCTGGTGTCTGCCCTTTGGTGGATGAGGCTGGTCTAGTAGCTTGGTCTGGCTTCCTGGTAGGAGGGGCTGGTGCCTGTCCACTGGTGGGTGGATCTGGGTATTGGCCCTCTGGTGGGCTGGGCCATGTCTAGGGACCAGCCCAGAGGTGGCTGTGAGCTCTTTAGTCTTTAGTTAGCCTGTCTACTGATGGATGGGGCTGTGTCCCATTTTGTTGTTTGTCTGAGGTGTCCCAGCAGTGTCGCCTGCAGGCTGTTTGGTTGGTCCAGGTCTTGGAACTAATGAGCCAAGATGTCAGCCTCCAGCAATGTTCCCTAATATATCTGCCACCAGTGTCTATGTCCCCAGGGTGAGCTGCAGCTCCCCCCACTCCCCAAACAGGAGACTCTCCCAGACTAGCAGTTAGGTCTGGCCCAAGCTCCTATCAAATTAATTCTTTTGCCCTGAGTCCCAGTGTACGTATGATTTTTATGTGCCCTTGAAGAGTGAGGTCTCTATTTTTCCCAGTCCTGTGTGGCTCCTGCAATTAAGCCCTGCTGGACTTCAAAGCCAAATGCTCTGGAAGTTCATCTTCCCAGTAACAGACCCCCTGGCTGGGGAGCCTAACGTGAGGCTCAGAACTCTCGCTCCTGTGGGAGAATCTCTGCAATATAATTATTCTCCAGTATGTGGGTCACCCACCCAGGGAGGGTATGGGATTTGATTATATCATGAGTCCACCCCTCCTACTGGTCTCGTTGTGGTTCCTTCTTTATGTCTCTAGCTGTAGAAGATCTTTTCTGGTAGGCTCCAGTCTTTTTTTAAATCTATGGTTATTCTGCAGATAGTTACAATTTTGGTGTGCTTGTGAGAGGAGATGAGCTCAGGATCTTTTTACTCTGCCATCTTGGCTACTCTCCCACAAAATTTTGTGGGCTGGGCTTCCCTGGTGGCGCGGTGGTTGAGAATCCGCCTGCTGATGCAGGGGACACGGGTTCGTGCCCTGGTCTGGGAAGATCCCACATGCCGCAGAACGGCTGGGCCCGTGAGCCATGGCCGCTGAGCCTGCGCGTCCGGAGCCTGTGCTCCACAACGGGAGAGGCCACAACAGTGAGAGGCCCGCGTACAGCAAAAAAAAAAATTTTGTGGGCTTACCTTTATGATCAGAAAGGCACTAGGTTGATTTCCTCCCATGATAACATGAAGTGGGAATATCATTCTTAAATATCAGATTAATTGGATGGAAAAGTATGGTTGACAGAGAAACACTAGCATTCTCATTGTCTGCTGTACTCCCCAAATAGACTGTAAACTCATGGTCAGGAGTATTTTTTAAAATTATTTTTACTTTTATAAGGAATGCATTATTAAATTATCAGAGTTAAAAAATTAAAACAAGTCTCCATAAGTCTAAAGATTCCCACTGATCAGCCTTTCCTAGGAGGTAAACACTCAATTACTATTATCAGTTTGATATGCTGTGCACTGACCTAGATATGTATAGTTATAAAAATGTATCATATTGTATATGTTGCTCTACAGCATGGTTCTTTTTTTTTTTTTCCTTTTTTTTTTTTTTAACATCTTTATTTGAGTATAACTGTTTTACAATAGTGTGTTAGTTTCTCCTTTACAACAAAGTGAATCAGTTATACATATACATATGTTCCCATAACTCTTCCCTCTTGTGTCACCCTCCCTCCCACCCCTCTAGGTGGTCACAAAGCACAGAGGTGAACTCCCTGTGATTCTTTTAAAGTCTGCCTCTGTGCAGACTCAAAGCAAATAAAATATGTAAAGTTCAAAACAGTGTACATGTATTTAACATTATATGTAGAAATTTTGTGTCCAATGTAAAAAAATATTATGTAAATAAATGCTTCAAAATGCATGTGATAGTCAATAGTAATAAATTAACCGGTTTGGTTTTCATGTGGTGCCTTTATATTTCTTATGGTGGAGGGATCTTGGGGAAACCACACCCACCTGACCTGTGGAGAATAGCATGCCTAAGCATTTTACAGAAAATAGATGACCTTCTGGGAGCAGGCAAAGGGCTCCTGGGATGTTGGGAGAGGTCACTGTTTCAGGACACAAAGACATAAGTGTACTGGATAGTCAGGGGTCCACAGAGATGGTCAGTATTCCTATGTACAGTTCCATTCTTTATAGGTTTGATGAGGCTGAAAGTGGGGCCCAAGAGCAGCCAAGACCACAGTAGCAGTGGGAGTGAGGATGGGTGGGGTCTTGCAGGCTTTTTTTAGGAAGAAAATCCACCTCATGCCCTAACCTTTCCCCATTCTGCCCCATTCACATTTTATTTTTCTCGAGTCTATACTTTCAAAAACTCTAGTAAACAGGTTTATCAGTTATACTTTTGAAAGTAGTGATAAAAGTATGACCTTGGGTCAGTATAAATTCTTTTATTTTAAAAAACATATTCACTGAGATATAACTCGTATACCATGAAATTTACCCAAAGTGTACAATTCACTGTTTTTAAATATATTCACAATGTTATGCAATACTCACCAGAATCTAATTTTATAGTATTTTCCTATTCCCTTAAAGAAATCCTGTACTCCGTAGCAGTCACTCGCCATTCACTCATACCTCTCCTACCGTCCTTAAGCAACCATTAATATACTCTCTATTTCCAGAGATTGGCTTATTCTGGACTTTTCATATAAATGGAGTTATACAATAAATGGCTTTATCTGATGTTTTCCAGGTTCATCTATGTTGTAGCATGTATCAGCACTTCATTTCTTTTTTCTTTAAATTTATTTTTTATTGGCATATAGTTGATTTACAGTGTTGTGTGTACAGCTAAGTGATTCAGTTATACATATACATATATCAATTCTTTTTATTTATTTAATTTATTTGTTTATTTAAAAAATCTTATTTTTGAATCTTTGGCTGTGTTGGGTCTTCGTTGCTGTGAGCAGGTTTTCTCTAGTTGTGGTGAGCAGGGGCTACTCTTCATTGTGGTGCGTGGACTTCTCATTGCAGTGGCTTCTCTTGTTGCAGAGCACGGGCTCTAGGCACATGGGCTTCAGTAGTTGTGGCACGTGAGCTCAGCAGTTTTGGCTCATGGGCTTAGTTGGTCCGTGGCATGTGGGATCTTCCTGGACCAGGGATCAAACCCGTGTCCCCTGCATTGGTAGGTGGATTCTTAACCACTGCGCCACCAGGGAAGTCCTATCCATTCTTTTTTAGACCCTTTTCCCATATAGGTTATTACAGAATATTGAGTATAGTTCCCTGTGCTATACAGTGGATCCTTGTTGCTTGTCTATTTTATATATAGTAGTGTGTATATGTTAATCCCGAAACTCCTAATTTATCCCTTCCCCCCAGCGTTTCCCCTTTGGTAACCACAAGTTTGTTTCAAAGTCTGTGAATCTGTTTGTTTTGCAAATAAGTTCATTTGTATCATTTTATTTATTTTAAAATATTTACTTATTTGGTTTGCCAGGTCTTGGTTGTGGCAGGCGGCCTCCTTAGTTGTGACACGTGGCCTCCTTAGTTGTGGCATGTGAACTCTTAGTTGCAGCATACATGTGTGGTCTAGTTCCCTGATCAGGGATCAAACCCAGGCCTCCTGCATTGGGAGCATGGGGTCTTAACCAATGCGCCACCAGGAAAGTCCCTGTATAATTTTTTTTAGATTCCACATATAAGTGGTATCATATGATATTTCTCTTTCTCTGACTTATGATAATCTCCAGGTCCATCCACATTGCTGCAAATGGCGTTATTTCATTCTTTTTCATGGCTGAGTAATATTCCATTGTATATATGTACCACATCTTTATCCATTCCTCTGTCAATGTACATTTAGGTTGCTTCCATGTCTTGGCTATTGTAAACAGTGCTGCAGTGAACATTGTGGTGCATACATCCTTCTGAACCATATTTTTCTCCAGATATATGCCCAGGAGTAGGATTGCAGGATCATATGGTAGCACTATTTTTAGTTTTTTAAGCAACCTCCATACTGTTCTCCATAGTGGCTGTACCAATGTACATCCCTACCAACCATGTAGGAGGGTTCCCTTTTCTCCACATCCTCTCCAGCATTTATAGTTTGTAGACTTTTTGATGATGGCCATTCTAACTGGTGTGGGATGATACCTCATTGTAGTTCAATGCAATGTAGTTCAATACAATGCAAACATTGTAGTTTGTATTTCTCTAGTAATTAGTGATGTTGAGCCTCTTTTCATGTGCTTTTAGGCTATCTGTATGTCTTCAGGAAGGAGTTTTGGGTGCAGTGGATCTATTCTTTGTTCTGATTGTGTTGGAGGTTATATAAGTTAAAATTCATGGAACCAAATACCGGAAAAAGGGAGTATTGTTGTAAATAAATAGGTAAAATAAAGTGTTCAGAGAAACATTTTTAAAAAAATCAGCTTGCACAAAATGACAGCCTCATAAACTGCCCTCTAGAAAATTCTGGAATGAGAAGCAGCATCCTGACCCTGGCCCTGTCTACCGGAGTGGCAACACCTATTTGGGGTTTTGGAGGACATCACTCACCCCGGTCGCTTCTCTTAAGTTTTCCTCCATTTCAGCGGCTCCTGAAGCCCCCAGCATGGCTAGTCTTCAAATTCTGTCAATTTTCTGGATATGCAGAATGCTTTTTTTTTGCTCCCACGTCCCTGTCTCTCAGTAGCCCCACCTCTATTTCTCTTTTTTTTGTTCTTTTAACATCTTTATTGGAGTATAATTGCTTTACGATGGTGTGTTAGTTTCTGTTTTACAACAAAGTGAATCAGTTATACATATACATATGTTCTCATATCTCTTCCCTCTTGCATCTCCCTCCCTCCCACACTCCCTATCCCTCCCCTCTAGGTGGTCACAAAGCACCTAACAGATCTCCCTGTGCCATGCGGCTGCTTCCCACTAGCTATCCACCCTACTTTTGGTAGTGTGTATATGTCCATGCCACTCTCTCACTTCGTCCCAGCTTACCCTTCCCCCTCCCCATATCCTCAAGGCCTTGCTCTAGTAGGTCTGTGTTTTATTCCCATCCTACCCCTAGGCTCCTCATGACATTTTTTTTCCTTAGATTCCATATATACGTGTTAGCATACAGTATTTGTTTTTCTCCTTATGCCTTACTTCACTCTGTATGACAGACTCCAGGTCCATCCACCTCCCTACAAATAACGCAGTTTCGTTTCTTTTTATGGCTGAGTAATATTCCATTGTATATATGTGCCACATCCTCTTTATCCATTCATCTGTTGATGGACACTTAGGTTGCTTCCATGTCCTGGCTGTTGTAAATAGAGCTGCAGTGAATATTTTGGTACATGACTTTTTGAATTACGGTTTTCTCAGGGTATATGCCCAGTAGTGGGATTGCTGGGTCGTATGATAATTCTATTTGTAGTTTTTTAAGGAACCTCCATACTGTTCTCCATAGTGGCTGTATCAATTTCCATTCCCACCAGCAGTGCAAGAGTGTTCCCTTTTCTCCATACCCTCTCCAGCATTTATTGTTTCTAGAGTTTTTGATGATGTCCATTCTGACCGGTGTGAGATGATATCTCATTGTAGTTTTGATTTGCATTTCTCTAATGATTAATAATGTTGAGCATTCTTTCATGTGTTTATTGGCAATCTGTATATCTTCTTTGGAGAAATGTCTATTTAGGTCTTCTGCCCATTTCTGGATTGGGTTGTTTGTTTTTTTGTTATTGAGCTGCATGAGTTGCTTATAAATTTTGGAGTTTAATCCTTTGTAAATTGCTTCATTTGCAACTATTTTCTCCCATTCTGAGGGTTGTCTTTTGGTCTTGTTTATGGTATCCTTTGATGTGCAAAAGCTTTTGAGTTTCATTAGGTCCCAGTTGTTTATTTTTGTTTTTATTTCCATTTCTCCAGGAGGTGGGCCAAAAAGGATCTTGCTGTGATTTATGTCATAGAGTGTTCTGCCTGTGTATTCCTGTAAGAGTTTTCTAGTGTTTGGCCCTACATTAAGGTCTTTAATCCATTTTGAGTTTATTTTTGTGTATGGTGTTAGGGATTGTTCTAATTTCATACTTTTACATGTACCTGTCCAGTTTTCCCAGCACCACTTATTGAAGAGGCTGTCTTTTCTCCACTGTATATTCTTGCCTCCTTTATCAAAGATAAGGTGACCATATGAGTGTGGGTTTATCTCTGGGCTTTCTATCTTGTTCCATTGATCTATATCTCTGTTTTTGTGCCATTACCACACTGTCTTGATTACTGTAGCTTTGTAGTATAGTCTGAAGTCAGGGAGCCTGATTCCTCCAGCTCCATTTTTCGTTCTCAAGATTGCTTTGGCTATTCAGGGTCTTTTGTGTTTGCATACAAATTGTGAAATTTTTTGTTCTAGTTCTGTAAAAAATGCCATTGGTAGTTTGATAGGGATTGCATTGAATCTGTAGATTGCTTTGGGTAGTAGAGTCATTGTCACAATGTTGATTCTTCCAATCCAAGAACATGGTATATCTCTCCATCTGTTTATATCATCTTTAATTTCTTTCATCAGTGTCTTATAGTTTTCTGCATACAGGTCTTCTGTCTCCTTAGGTAGATTTATTCCTAGATATATTATTCTTTGTGTTGCAGTGGTAAATGGGAACGTTTTCTTAATTTCACTCTCAGATTTTTCATCATTAGTGTATAGGAATGCCAGAGATTTCTGTGCATTAATTTTGTATCCTGCTACTTTACCAAATTCATTGATTAGCTCTAGTAGTTTTCTGGTAGCATCTTTAGGAGTCTATGTTTAGTATTATGTCATCTGCAAACAATGACAGCTTTACTTCTTCTTTTCCAATTTGGATTCCTTTTATTTCTTTTTCTTCTCCGATTGCTGTGGCTAGAACTTCCAAAACTATGTTGAATAAGAGTGGTGAGAGTGGGCAACCTTGTCTTTTTTCTGATCTTAGTGGAAATGGTTTCAGTTTTTCACCATTTAGGACGATGTTGGCTGTGCATTTGTCATATATGGCCTTTACTATGTTGAGGAAAGTTCCCTCTATGTCTGCTTTCTGCAGGGTTTTTACCATAAATGGGTGTTGAATTTTGTCAAAAGCTTTCTCTGCATCTATTGAGATGATCATATGGTTTTTCTCCTTCAGTTTGTTGATATGGTGTATCAGGTTGATTGATTTGCATATATTGAAGAATCCTTGCATTCCTGGAATAAACCCCACTTAATCATGGTGTATGATCCTTTAATGTGCTGTTGGATCCTGTTTGCTAGTATTTTGTTGAGGATTTCTGCATCTATGTTCATCAGTGATATTGGCCTGTAGTTTTCTTTCTTTGTGACATCTTTGTCTGGTTTTGGTATCAGGGTGATGGTGGCCTCATAGAATGAGTTTGGGAGTGTTCCTCCCTCTGCTATGTTTTGGAAGAGTTTGAGAAGGATAGGTGTTAGCTCTTCTCTAAATGTTTGATAGAATTTGCCTGTGAAGCCATCTGGTCCTGGGCTTTTGTTAGTTGGAAGGTTTTTTTTTTTTTTTTTTTTTTTGGTACGCGGGCCTCTCACTGTTGTGGCCTCTCTCGTTGCAGAGCACAGGCTCCGGGTGCTTAGGCTCAGTGGCCATGGCTCACAGGCCCAGCTGCTCCGCGGCATGTGGGATCCTCCCAGACTGGGGCACGAACCCATGTTCCCTGCCTCAGCAGGCGGATTCTCAACCACTGCGCCACCAGGGAAGCCCTGTTGGAAGATTTTTAATCACAGTTTCAATTTCAGTGATTGTGATTGGTCTGTTCATATTTTCTATTTCTTCCTGGTTCAGTCTTGGCAATTTGTGCATTTCAAAGAATTTGTCCATTTCTTCTAAGTTGTCCATTTTATTGGCATAGAGTTGCTTGTAGTTATCTCTAATAACCTTTTGTATTTCTACAGTGTCCGTTGTTACTTCTTTTTCATTTCTATTTCTATTGATTTGAGTCTTCTCCCTTTTTTTCTTGATGAGTCTGGCTAATGGTTTATCAATTTTGTTTATCTTCTCAAAGAACCAGCTTTTAGTTTTATTGATCTTTGCTGTCGTTTCCTTCATTTCTTTTTCATTTATCTCTGATCTGATCTTTATTATTTCTTTCCTTCTGCTACATTTGCGGGTTGTTTGTTCTTCTTTCTCTGATTGCTTTAGGTGCAAGGTTAGATTGTTTATTTGAGATGTTTCCTGTTTCTTAAGGTAGGATTGTATTGCTATAAAGTTCCCTCTTAGAACTGCTTTTGCTATATCCCATAGGTTTTCGGTCATCGTGTCTCCATTGTCATTTGTTTCTAGGTACTTTTTGATTTCCTCTTTGATTTCTTCAGTGATCACTTCATTATTAAGTAGTGTATTGTTTAGCCTCCATGTGTTTGTATTTTTTACAGATATTTTCCTGTAATTGATATCTAGTCTTATAGCATTGTGGTCGCAAAAGATACTTGATACGATTTCAATTTTCTTAAATTTACCAAGGCTAGATTTGTGAACCAAGATATGATCTATCCTGGATAATGTTCCATGAGCACTTGAGAAAAGTGTGTATTCTGTTGTTTTTGGATGGAATGTCCTATAAATATCACTTAAGTACATCTTGTTTAATGTATCATTTAAAACTTGTGTTTCCTTATTTATTTACATTTTGGATGATCTTTCCATTGGTGAAAGTGGGGTGTTAACATCCCCTACTATGATTGCGTTACTGTCAATTTTCCCTTTTATGGCTATGAGTATTTGCCTATGTATTGAGGTGCTCCTATGTTGGGTGCATAAATATTTACAACTGTTATATCTTCTTCATGGATCGATCCCTTGATCATTATGTAGTGTCCTTCTTTGTCTCTTATAATAGTCTTTATTTTAAAGTCTATTTTGTCTTATATGAGAATTGCTACTCCAGCTTTCTTCTGATTTCCATTTGCATGAAATATGTTCTTCCATCCCCTCACTTTCAGTCTGTATATGTCCCTAGGTCTGAAGTGGGTCTCTTGTAGACAGCATATAGATGGGTCTTGTTTTTGTATCCATTCAGCCAGTCTGTGTATTTTGGTTGGAGCATTTAATCCATTTACATTTAAGGTAATTATCGATATGTATGTTCCTATTACCATTTACTTAATTGTTTCGGGTTTGTTCTTGTAGGTCTTTTCCTTCTCTTGTGTTTCTTGCGTAGAGAAGTTCCTTTAGCATTTGTTGTAAAGCTGGATTGGTGGTGCTGAACTCTCTCAGCTTTTGCTTGTCTGTAAAGCTTTTAATTTCTCCATCAAATCTGAATGAGATCCTTGCTGGGTAGATTAATCTTGGTTGTAGGTTTTTCTGCTTCATCACTTTAAATATGTCCTGCCACTCCCTTCTGGCTTGCAAAGTTTCTGCTGAAAGATCAGCTGTTAACCTTATGAGGATTCCCTTGTGTGTTATTTGTTGTTTTTCCCTTGCTGCTTTTAATATGTTTTCTTTGTATTTAATTTTTGATAGTTTGATTATTACGTGTCTTGGCATGTTTCTCCTTGGATTTATCCTGTATGGGACTCTCTGTGTTTCCTGGACTTGATTGACTATTTCCTTTCCTATATTAGGGAAGTTTTCAACTATAATCTCTTCAAATATTTTCTCAGTCCCTTTCTTTTTTTCTTCTTCTTTTGGGACCCCTATAATTTGAATATTGGTGTGTTTAATGTTGTCCCAGAGGTCTCTGAGATTGTCCTTAGTTCTTTTCATTCTTTTTTCTTTACTCTGCTCTTCAGTAGTTATTTCCACTATTTTGTCTTCTAGGTAACTTATTTGTTCTTCTGCCTCAGGTATTCTGCTATTGATTCCTTCTAGAGTATTTTTAATATCATTTGTTGTGTTGTTCATCGTTGCTTGCTTCCTCTTTAGTTCTTCTATGTCCTTGTTAAATGTTTCTTGCATTTTGTCTATTCTATTTCCAAGATTTTGGATCATCTTTACTATTATTATTCTGAATTCTATTTCAGGTATACTACCTATTTCCTCTTCATTTGTTAGGTTTGGTGGGTTTTTTACCTTGCTCCTTCATCTCCTGTGTGTTTTTCTGTCTTTTCATTTTGCTTATCTTAGTGTGTTTGGGGTCTCCCTTTCGCAGACTGCAGGTTCGTAGTTCCTGTTGATTTTGGTGTCTGTCCCCAGTGGCTAAGGTTGGATCAGTGGGTTGAGTAGGTTTCCTGGTGGAGGGGACTAGTGCCTGTGTTCTGGTGGATGAGACTGGATGTTGTCTTTCTGGTGGACAGGTCCATGTCTGGTGGTGTGTTTTGGGGTGTCTATAGCTTTATTTTGAATTTAGGCAGCCTCTCTGCTAATGGATGGGGCTGTGTTCCTGTCTTGCTAGTTGTTTGGCATAGGGTGTCCAGCACTGTAGCTTGCTGGTCGTTGAGTGAAGCTGGGTCTTGGTGTTGAGATGGATATCTCTGGGAGATTTTCACGACATTTGATGTTACGTGGAGCTGGGAGATCTCTTGTGGACCAGTGTCCTTAAGTTGCTTCTCCCTCCGCAGAGACATAGCCCTGACGCCTGGCTGGAACACCAAGAGCCTTTAATTCACATGGCTCAGAATAAAAGGGAGAAAAAATAGAAAGAGAGAGAGAGCAGGAGGGAGGGAGGGAGGGAGGGAGGGAGAAAGAAAGAAAGAGAGAAAGAAAGAAAGAAAATAAAGAGGATAAAATAAAGTTATTAAAATAAAAAATACTTATTAAGAAGAAAAATTTTAAAAAGTAAAAAAAAATAAAAACAAAAAACAAAAACGGGACTGTCAGAACCCTAGGACAAATGGTGAAAGCAAAGCTGTACAAGCAAAATCTCACAGAGAAGCATACACATACATACTCACTAAAAGAGAAAAAGGGGAAAAAAATAGTATATCTTGCTCCCAAAGTCTACCTCCTCAATTTGGGATGAGTTGTTGTCTATTCAGGTATTCCACAGATGCAGGGCACTTCAAGTTGATTGTGGAGATTTAATCCACTGCTTCTGAGGCTGCTGGGAGAGACCTCCCCCTCTCCTCTTTGTTCACACAGCTCCTGGGGTTCAGCTTTGGACTTGGCCCCGCCTCTGCGTGTGGGTCGCCCGAGGGCGTCTGCTCTTTGCTCAGACAGGACGGGGTTAAAGGAGCAGGTGATTCGGGGGCTCTGGCTCACTCAGGCCGGGGTGAGGGAGGGGTAGAGATGTGGGGCGAGCCTGCAATGGCAGAGGCCAACGTGACGTTGTACCAGCCTGAGGTGCGCCATACGTTCTCCCAGGGAAGTTTTCTCGGGATCACGGGACCCTGGCAGTGGCCGGCTGCACAGGCTCCTGGGGGGGGGGCGGGGGGAGGTGTGGAGAGTGACCTGTGCTTGCACACAGGCTTCTTGGTGGCTGCAGCAGCGGCCTTAGCGTCTTATGCCCGTCTCTGGGGTCCACGCTGATAGCCATGGCTTGCGCCCGTTTTTGGAGCTTCTTTAAGTGGAGCGCTTAATCCCCTCTCCTTGCGCACCAGGAAACAAAGAGGCAAGAAAAAGTCTCATGTCTCTTCGGCAGCTCTGTGCCTGTCTCTGGAGCTCCTTTAAGTGGAGCGCTTAATCCCCTCTCCTCGCACACCGGGAAGCAAAGAGGGAAGAAAAAGTCTCTTGCCTCTTAGGCAGCTCCAGACTTCTCCCAGACTCCCTCCCGGCTAGCTGTGGTGCACTAACCCCTTCAGGCTGTGTTCGCCCTGCCAGACCTCTCCCTGCGATCCAACGGAAGCCCAAGCCTCAGCTCCCAGCCCCCGCCTTTCCTGGCGGGTGAGCAGACAAGCCTCTTGGCTGGTGAATGCTGGTCGGCCTCATCCTCTGTGTGGGAATCTCTCCGGTTTGCCTTCCGCACCCTGTTACTGCGCTCTCCTCCGTGGCTCCGAAGCTTCCCCCTCTGCCACTTGCAGTCTCTGCCCGTGAAGGAGCTTCTAGTGTGTGGGAACCTTTCCTCCTTCACAGCTCCCTCCCACTGGTGCAGGTCTTGTCCCTATTCCTTTGTCTCTGGTTATTCTTTTTTCTTTTGCCCTACCCAGGTACGTGGGGAGTTTTTTGCCTTTTGGAAGGTCTGAGGTCTTCTGCCAGCATTCAGTGGGTGTTCTATAGGAGCAGTTCTACGTGTAGATGTATTTCTGATGTATCTGTGGGGAGGAAGGTGATCTCTGCGTATTACTTTTCTGCCATCTTCTCTCCAGTCACTTCATTTCTTTTTGTTACTGAATAATATTCTATTGTATGGATAATTTTATTTATCCATTCATTAGTTGATGGACATTTGGACATTGTTTCCACCTTCTGGCTATTATGAATAGTGCATTCGTGTACACGTTTGTATTTGAACATTGGGTTTTAATTCTAGTACCACCTGTTTTTGTAAATAAAGTTTTATTGAAAAATACCACGCCCTAGGCATGGAGACGCTCTTTGTCCAAATGAAGTCAGTCCCTTCAAGCAAAACTCTTTGACCTTATGGCCCGCCTTTCCATCTGGCCAGAACCCGAGAACTATTGCACTGGAGCTAGGACCAGGGACTCGCTTCTCCAAAGTGACCCCTTCCCTTTACACCCTCTACAAGTGAGGAGGGGTAGCAACCCTTGGTATTTTTGAATGGAATCTCCATCATATGAGTGAACTGGTGTGGGGCAGTTGTTGCCCCAGTATCCTTGGCCTGCCTAGAATAGAGCTTCTACCATAAGAGTGGGGGCTGGTTGGAAGAATGAACTGGTCTTCTCGGCTGTGCCACCTGGAAAAGAACTTCTGCAACACAGGGCTGAGGGGCATGAGAAACACCAGCAGCCTGCTTGGCATGAAACTGTAGCCTCAGACTAGGAGCTGGCGGAGAGAGTCTCTGACTTCTTGGCAAAACATGCCTGACCTCTTGTAACCTGGAGGTGGGGGGGTGGGGTGAGTGCATAATGGAGTGAGTTGTGGCTCAAACCCCATAGACTCTTGCAGTTCTTACGAAGACTTAATATATTTTGTTGAATGAATATTTCTCCATTTGCTTTATGCCCTTAGGACAATTTCCAGAGCCTTTATGTAATTGCTTTTTATAATTTTTACTAGTTAAATTGTTGAAGAGTGGGTCTCCTGAGTGCCTTACTTCACTATTTCTGGAATTCCTGCCTGTCTCGTTTACATTTAAGTGCAAACATTCAAGTAATTCTGACAAAATGATAATACTTGTATATTTCACTCATTATATCTTTTTGGGTTCCCAGTGATTTTTCTTTTTAGTATTATTTTTTACATGTTTTGACACATGGAGCTTGAAGAGTTTAAATTTGGCTGTCCTGTTATGGGGAAGAGAAGCCTACTTTAGGCATGTGTGTTTGCCAGAATAGCCTGCTTAGTATTCCTTTACCTGTACTCTTTTTGAGAGAAAACATGACAATTCTGCAATTATTTCTTTCCATATGCATCATTTGATCCTGAATAATAGCAGATTGTTTCTTTAATCGTAAGTGATAATACTCTGCTTTTCTATGAAAGATAGCTTACATCGTGTTTTTTTCCCTAAAGACTGAAAAGTGAAAATAAAATGATAGCCTTTTAGTGGAAATTTCTTGTCACTGCTTTAGTATGAGATAAAAGAAAATATAAATATGTGGCTAGGAAAAACAAGGTAAATTATGATTGGTAACATTATTTGAAAATTTAAATGGTTTATGGAGGAATAAGTTGTATGACAGAGTTGTATGACAGAGTCTGGTGGTTAGTCCATGATAGAATCTTTGGAAAAAACAGACTACTGAGGAATGATTTTCAGAGTGTTTGCTTATTGACTTCATTTTGAGTGTGGAACTTCTATAAGACCCTACAGCATGATCCCTCAAAATCATCTTTATTACTTCTGCTTCTACATAGCAGCCCTGGAAGTGGGCCTTAGAAGTGTCCAAATTATAACACCAGGCTATTATTATGTATGTGTTATTTCTTGCTGGTACTTTAGTGATTCTAAATTTGTGAATTTTTTCCCACATAAAAGGATGAAAATAGTGATTTTTGTAACCACAATACCCCAGGGACCCCCGAGGGGCTCTGATTAGGCAATCAACCACCATTCCAAATAGACTGGGCAAGTAGTGTTTTATCTGCTCTTGCATATGGGATTATTCCCCTTTTCTTTTACTGTACTAGAATTAAAGTGGATTTCTACCCATGAACTGTTTTTTTAGGGTGAATGTTATGTCTCTGAGTACTTTTAACCATTCCTATGAATAATTTTAAAAAATATTTCGGAAAAAGGTCATTCTTTTTCATCTCTGTGCATGAACTTTGTTGCAGAGATAAAGCTGTCCATGGATCATCTTTGGAGAGGATTTGCAGATAACAGTGTCTATTGGTGCTGGTGACTACAGCAAGAAGAGTGCCAGAATCTCTCTCAGTTCCTGACTTAAAAGGGCTTAGGATCACAGAAGGTAAGGGAAAGGGTAGTAGCTGGAGTTTCAACAATTTTTATTCTGTTTGTGTTACTGCACCCTCTTCATTGTTCTTCCCCAATCGGGAATGACTATATATTGAATAATCACTGTGTGCAAGGTAGTGCTTCTCTCTCTATATTTATTCCAAATATACTATTTTATTCAATTCTGAAAGATAGCCAGTGAGGAAGGCATTGCTTTTCCACTAGAAGAAGTAGCCTGACCATAGCCACATAGAGCAGAAGTAGCAGAACTGGAACTTAATTCAGACATCTTATTCCAAGTTGATAACTCTTTTCACTATAGCATAGAGGAAGAGCTGGGGGTGAGGACAAAGGCATCCATGGGATGTAGGAGGGGCCAACGAGAGGAGAGAGATCACACAGGTTCCAGGAAATGAGGGGGAGGTAGTACAAGCATGAGGTAGAGGAGAAGATTTTCCCCTTTTTAATTTTTTGGCATGAAATGCACTCCACTTAGGATCCAAAATTTTAACTTTCTGAATTCTTAGTAAGCTAAGACTTAAGTTGTTTATTGATAATGGTATTTCTTAAGTTGATTTCATGAAATTTTCATACTTTTGGGTTTTTATTGTAAAAGTTTACCAAATTTTTTTTTTTTTTTTTTTTTTCGGTATGCGGGCCTCTCACTGTTGTGGCCTCTCCCGTTGTGGAGCACAGGCTCCGGACGCGCAGGCTTAGTGGCCATGGTTCACGGGCCCAGCCGCTCCGCGGCATGTGGGATCTTCCCGGACCGGGGCACGAACCCGTGTCCCCTGCATTGGCAGGCGGACTCTCAACCACTGTGCCACCAGGGAAGCCCCTATATAGTGCTTTTAACTTCTTCAAAGCACTTTTCACTGTATTGCATATATAACACAGATTTTAATTTTTTCCACATTTTTTCCACATTTTTCCACATTTCCATTTTAATCCACAAATAAGGTGAAAAAGAAACCTTCAATTCAATAATTTCAGCTTTGTACCTTTCCAAAGCTGTTCGAACTAGTAAAATTGTCTAGTAGAACTTTCATTGCTCTACTCTCTTCTTGACCCCTCTCAACTAAAGGTGAGAAATGACTGAAAGATTTGGAGGAATCTCCAGAGGAAAGGAACCCAAGAAGGAGAGGCAGGCAAGGACCTGGGCCATCCACAGACTAGATCATTAGTGCCAGGATAATTAAGAATAACGGACTGTATATGTGATTATATCCAGAAGTCCAGGAAGAGATGAAAAAGCACGGGAAATGATGCATGAGTAGAAGTATTCACAGGACTCTTGTCCTTGTCATTCACTCTACAGGCATTATTGAGCACCTACTGTATGCCAGGTACTTTCAACAAAGGGGATGGATACAGCAATGAACCCCCCAGGCAAGACTGCTACTGTCATGGAGATGGCCTTTTTGAATGGTGAAGACACATAATAAACAAGAACATAAGTAGACAAATCAGATAACTTCTGTTTATGGACTTTTATGAAGTCCATAAGCACCAGAATGTGATAGTGAGTACCTTGGGGAGGCCATGCTATTTTAGATAGGGTAGCCAGGGAAGGCCTTTCAGGATATTTGAGCTGTATCCTACAAGAGGAGCCCACCCTATGTAGGTCTGCTAAACAGAATGATGGAATAAGTGAACTCATCAAGTTCAATGCTAGAGGGAGGGCCAGGCCCCACCAGTTGTGTGGTTATTCATTTTGTGTCCTTTTGTGGATATTCCTAAAATCCTCTCCAGGAGCCCTGATTTATTGCCTCTACAATGGGGGTTGCTAATACTGATCACCTTGACAAGGGTGCTCTGAGGAATAATGGGTAAACAATTGTGAGGAGCTATATAAATGCTAAATAATGATCACAGTAATAACCTTTTATTAAAGTCAGCACTGTGATAGGCAGCTCACACTCGGATGCCTTGGCGAATGTGGAAATCAATGTGGCTGCTCCCTGCGTACCCCAGCACCATCCTTTAAAATAGAAAAAATAAATGAGCCAATGATCATGATATTCAGAGTGGTTAGTGATCAAATAACTGTCTTGACAGAAAGCTGGTGTGTGAAGTATAAAATGGAAATAGCCAGATAATGGCACATTCCAGCCCAGAGCAGGTAGAGGGTAGCTGGTGAATGTAACAGGATGCTTGCTGGTACACACACCACCCGCTGCAGAGTGGTAATTCTAACCTCATCAGGATGAGGCACTGCCACCACCACCAAAAGCACTGGCAGACGGAAAGTGGGATGAGAAAGAGCCGGCTCAGCAGCATCTCTGCCAGCAGCCCCATCTGGCCCTCTTGGCCTTGGCAAACCTCCCCAGGGGGAGGACTGAGAAGCCAGCACCAAGGGGCCCTACCTTGGAAGGGCACCAAGGAAGTGCGGAGGGAGGGAGGGAGGGAAGGAGGCGGGGAATGAGTGTTGCATTTTTTCCTTTCTCAATGAAAGATCCCGGTTCTGGGAAAGACTTCAGTTGTCTTCTTACCAGAGCCTCCCTACGTAATTAGAGATAGGAATCCACTCCCCTAGCTGCACCTCTTCCTTCCCTGCAAACCTCTCTCCAAAATATAACATTAATATCACAGAAAAATTCTTTTTTTGTGGTTCCTATCATCTCTTTAATATAAATGTGCATCATGTGCCCGAACTTTCTTTAGTCTCTCACCTCAGACTGGCATCCAACATTGTGTGAAGTACACACACACACACACGCAAGCACACACACACACACATGTATACCCAGGCTCACCCATGTCCTTTGTTAAGCACTGGCTCGGCTATTATACAGTGTCTGTGGAGTGCAGGTCACATAGTGGAAAAGTTTAAATTATTGTTGCTGCTTCTCTGAAAAGCAGGAAAACAACAGAAAAAAGAGAAGACAGTAAAAAAAGAAACCACTTATTTTAAGGCTGATACTAAACACTTTGCTTCATATTGACTGAGCAAGTCACCCCCACCTTTGGACAAGTAGAATGGAGGTGATCTCTGAGGTGCTAAGAGCCCCCAGTGTATACTTCATTTTTTGAGGCTTGACTAGAAATTAGGGAGGTTAAAAAGAATAGGTCAAGATAATCCTAGTCTTCACAAAATTATGGTTTAAATTGGGGTGGGAAAGGATCAAGCGCCTCACAAAAATCTCATTGATTTTAACCAAATGGAGAAAATTTTAAACATTAAACACACTGGAATATTATATCTAAAGAACTTTGGGTGGGCATGCTGCATGGGGCCTAGTAAGTGCTCAGGAAATTTTCTGCACACGAGTAAGGCATTTCCAACCGCCAGCATCTCAGGCTGCTTGAACCTAAACTCACTTATTTACATATACCATTTCTTCAAGTGCTCTGTTTCTCAAACTAGTCAATGGAGGAATCTGGGGAGAGCTGTCCTCAGTAGATGTGGTCATCTTCGTGGCCAAATCAGTCTGAATTAAGTTGGTCCATTAGCAGGACTGCCTAAATGGCTTCCAGATTTTGTTTGGTAAATATTTTAAGTGCCTTGTTGATAATGGATTGGCAATAAGGTGGGAGATAAAGTCAGAAGGAGGAAAGGTACCTGCTCAGATCCTATGCTTTTAAATTAAGCTAACTCGTACTCAACCAAATCTAGTGTCAAACTCCAAGTAATAGTTCCCAGTTATTGTCTTGGATCCTTTATTTCACTTTATTTATTTATTTTTAAGTCTCTGTTTCTGCTTTTACCTGACACTTGACTTTCTCAACTCCCTTCTCCCCCAGCTTCTGACTCTGTGCTCACCCCTTTGGACTTGATGAGTAATTTTGTCTTTCCTGCTTTTCACCTTTGGCACTCCTTCGAAAATGGGTTATGTTTATCTTCTGGCTCTTTCTGCTTTTGGCTGCTCAAAACTTTTCACCCTACTCAGCCAAGTTTTGATCCCAGGACCTTTCCCTGCTTTGACCTGTCTCAGTGGCATCCGTGCTGGGCTTAACTCCTCCAGATTGGGGGCATGGGCAAGAGGAGAGATCAAGCAAAGATCAAGCAAGGAAACAGGAAAGGATATCTGGCTCAACTCAAACTGTGCAGGGCCCTGAGGCCTTGCTGGTTGTACAATTTCTGCCTACTTATTCCTCTGCTTTTTTTTTTTCCTCCTCCTGTCTCTGACTCTGTTTCAGTTTTTATTAAGTCTCCACCTTCTAACTGGCTGATCCTCCTCTAGTATCCCTTTGTAAGACTTACATGGGAGTGAAAGTAAGTGATATCCATTAGCCAAAATAAATTTGATAGCCAGGAGAAACTGCTGAATCTTGAGTGTCTTTATAGCACTTATCAAATGCCATTTTACCAGGTTAGTTGGTAAACGGCTGTGGTTTTCCAGAGAGTCCATTGATAGGTAAGTCAGTAAATATTTGTCAAATGAATGAATGAATGCATACTAGTTGTGTAGCACTGTATCAGGTACTTTAAATATTACGAAATATAAAACTTCGTCCTTGGGTTAAGAAGGACATCTTCTCATGCCCATTTACAAAAAGACTGTTTTGAAATATTACCAAGGGCCAGACCAGTTTCACTATTTCTTCTAGAAAACAAGATGTCATCTCTTAATGCACAACCAGCTTCATTTGGGCAAAAGGGAATGAGAGCAAAGCACTGGGTAGGGCAGTAATTGACACCTCCAAGTTAATGGACTGTAGAATTTGAACATTGGATTTTTTATATTGCATCTTCAAAATGCATAAAAGATAAATGAATTGAATGAAGTGAGCACCTGCAGAAATACCACCCATGTCAAGTAATACAACTTTGATATCACCCCAGAAGCCTCCACTCTCCTGTCTGATATAATAATATTTTACTTTTCTTTATAATTTTACCATCTTTACAAATTTCCCTAAAAAGTTTAGTTTTACCCAATTTTGAAATCAAAAAAGATTTAAAAAGAAAAATAGCAATTTGCATGCACATTCAATGTTGGGCATGAAAAAGAAAACTAATTTTTAAAATAAGATTCAGAAGTGTACGATTTCCTACATAGTAGTTTGTACCTCTTAATCCCCTACCCTTATCTTGCCTCTCCCCACTTTTCTCTCCCCACTGGTAACCACTAGTTTGTTCTCTAGATCTGTGAGTGTGCTTCCGTTTTGTTATATTCATTTGTTTGTTTTATTTCTTACGTTCCACATATAAAAGACGTTTACTGTTTAGTTCATTTTTATGTTGGCTGTTGCCAGTCACTCTACTCCTTTATACTTCAAAGGTATTCTTCCCAAAGCTACCTTTGGTCTTACACAAATGCTTTCCTGGACTCAATGGAACTTTGAAGGATACTTAGCTCATCTTGATTAAATGGATGTTGACATTCCATGATCATCACAGTAATTATTCCTGATTTCTACTTTGCTTCAAAAGGTCTCTTCCCTTGCCCCCTAAATCTGTACTTTTAAAATGGTATGTACAACTTTAATTATACTTGACAATGAACTTCTTTCACCACAAAATCTGTTTTATCATGTATATACCCGTCATTACCTTCAAATATCCTATTTTTAAGAAATCCCATTTATGTAGGGCTCCCAAAGAGTTATAATATTAGCAATGGTGTTTGTTTTTTTTTTACTGTATCTGTAATTGCTGTTTGTAATTATTGCAAATCAAATTTGTACAAATTATTAGATGCTGGTTGAATTATCTATCAGACTGGGGTGAAATTGTCCTGTAAACCACTGTATGCTGAACAAATCTACAGAGTAGAAACTGAGATGGAATTTGGATTCCATGGACAATCAAATCAAAATGCTGTAGTATTAACACATACTTTGGGTTCAGAATAATCTTGCTAATCACACTTCCAAATTAATCAGCTGTCAGTTTCCATGAAGAAGAGATTTTCTAGTGGGTCCTGGTTAGATGATTTGGGAAGGTTGAGGGCAACAGAGAAAGCTCCTGGTGAGAGGGTTAGCTAGAGCACAGGACAGAAGACAACAATGAGAAGGCTATATTTGTAGATGAACTGGACTATAAGTGCTATAATATAAGCTTACAATTTTGCCACACTGCTTTGTGACTTATTTTCCTTGATTCAGATTTTATATTTTTCATGATGTAATAAATAGTGAGATCTAGTCTCATTCTTCCATGTGTTTGGATACAGTGAGTAGACTGCTTTGGCTGAATCAATAGTTTCATGCAGGGGAGATTTGAGAAACAATATTGGCAAGAAAAGTTAGGTCAGATTATGACAATCCTTAAAATGCTTATTTTGAACTTTATCCTTCAGAGGTCATTTAGTGTTTGTTTTTAATTGAGAGCACCATGAGGAAAACAGTGTTTCTAAGGGAATAAAGACTCTAGGCAGGGAGATTAGGTAAAATAATATAGCAATAATTCAGGCATTAAGAAATAAGGTTGGTCTAGGCTGGTGATGGTGGCAGTGGATTAAAAAGGAAGGGGTATGGGCTTCCCTGGTGGCGCAGTGGTTGAGAGTCTGCCTGCCAATGCAGGGGACACGGGTTCAAGCCCTGGTCCGGGAAGATCCCACATGCCGCGGAGCAACTAGGCCCGTGAGCCACAACTACTGAGCCTGCGTGTTTGGAGCCTTTGCTCCGCAACGGGAGAGGCTGCGACAGTGAGAGGCCCGCGCACCGCGATGAAAAGTGGCCCCTGCTCGCCGCAACTGGAGAAAGCCCTCACACAGAAATGAAGACCCAACACAGCCAAAAATAAATAAATAAATAAATAAATAAATTTTTTTAAAAAAGGAAGGGGTAGGTGCAACATTATAAGGGGTAGAATTTGGCTTCTTTTTCTGTCTTTTCAGCCACTTGGGCTTAATCCTGTTCACTCTCCTTTATTTATTTCCCTTCCCATTTATATTTTCCTTCTTCTCTTGATCCTACTTTTTCTTTACCATTTTTTCTCTCTTTCCTTTGCCTGCATTAAAAAAAATTCTCTTATTACCTTCCTATATAGGATGATGACTGAGTCAGGCAGATATCAAATGGGCGATATGAGTAGAAACTAACCATATGATTCACTAACTAATCAGAATATGTTGGTACTTGTAAATATATACATATATTTAAATATATATATTTACCTTTTAGTTTCAGTTAGAAAGAAGGAAAGAAAGGAAAAAAAAGAGTAAATGGAAAAACGAGAGACAGAGGCTTTCATTTATTCATTCATTCATGCAAGAAGTGCTGTGTTTCCAGAGAAAGAGAGCCAAAGAAATAGAAAAAAAAACAACAAAATAATTTATGTTACTGTAATTTTATTATGTATTTCCCCTTTTAACTAGGCTGGATAAAGTAGACTTGCCAGGATGGGAGGCAGAAGACTAAGGTGTGATGGGTAGTTTCCTTGCCCTTGCTTTTTGTCATGTTGTTTGTCTTATCAAAAGGTGGGGTCTAAATCTGTATTCCTAGGCCCCAGTGACTGGCTCAACAAATAGAATGCAGTGGAAGTGACTTTCTGGGACTTCTTAGGCTAGGTTGTAAGAAGCCTGGGTCTTTTGGAACATTTACTCTTGGAATGCTCCGTTTTGGAGCCCAGCCACCACTTTGAGAGAAGCCCAAATCACGGCTTGTCGGTGATTTGGGCTGTCCTCCAGTTGGTAGCTGCAAACAATAGCCAACATCCCCTGTCAGTCATAGGAGTGAAGCATCTTGATGTCCAGCCCCATTGAGCCCACAGGTGATTGCAACCCCAGCTGACATCTGACTGCACTTTCTAGGAGAACCCCAGCCAATCCCAATCAATCCATGGAACAATAAGAGACAAGAATAAACTACCATTTTAAGCTACTAAACTTTAGTGTGGTTTGTTATATAGCAATAGATAATTCTTTCATCAATTGTTTGAAAGATTCATAATGCCATCCAGAATGCATGTATATTTTTTATGTTTTTTTTTTCTTTTAAGGATCACTTTATTATTCATTAGCCATGAAATTGAAATCTGAATTGATCTTGGTCAAAGTCTTAGGAAGTATTTAAGCAAATATTTTAAGCACTATCATATTTTTAGTACTGGTTCAGGATAAAGTGACATAAATGTGCCAAGAATATTGATTTGTAATCAGAAGATGGAGTTTAAATTCTAATTCTGTCATTCATCACTGTGTGACCTAGGGAAAGTTATTTAACATCTCTGATTCCTAGTTTCCAATGCTATAGTGTATTTGAAAGTATTTAGTGTTGCCAGGCAAAACACAGATAGTCAATAAATTTCCATTTCTTTCCTTCTTACGAAAGTCCTCTCTAAGTGCCACCATGCTGAAGCTTAGCACATTATCATACTGCTTGCTAAAACTTAATATTGTTATTATTTATCAAATATTTCTCTTGATAAATATTTCATAGGCTTCTATAGTACTACCTTTAGTAGTGTGGTCTACCTTACCTTTCCTGTGGGATAACTTGTTTAATAGATTTTGGGACTCATTTCTGTTGCTAGATTCTCACAAAGGCAATTTTGTGGCAACCTTCTTTGGGTTTCAAGGACATGACCTTGTCTCACATCTTGAATGTGGTTCCTTACCCTAGTACAAATGTTAATACGTTCAGTGCATATGAAATAAAAATTTTAATTCAGTTCATCATATGTTTATGTATTTAAATTTAAGAATCAAATTGATATAATTGGTAACATTACCCATTTGCTTTGATTTGAGATGCCAAGTGATTGAAAAAAATTTTAATTAAGAAGAGCATTACCTTGCTTATTTGAATTTCTCATTTTTGTATAATTAGGGTGAACTAATTTAATTTGCAGTTATCCTTTTTAATGACTTAAATGGTATCAGCTGAGATATTCAAGACCACATGATTAGTGGAGTTATCCTGACTATTACTCAGTCTCATAGGGTTGGAAAGTACAAGTGCAACTTGTGAGGCTTGGAGATGGCAGTTGCAAGCTTGATCTTTTCTTCATTAGCATATATATTTTTTCTATTTTGTACCCTTCACCTCACTGTAAGCTGCTTTTTGTTTTCCAGAGGAACCACACACTGCATTTGGTGATGGTCGTCCTTTTCTAACTCTGCTCTGATTTTATGTCATTTTCACTCACTGTTCAGCTCACATCTCAGTTCTGCAAAGTATAGGCTTATTATTCATTTGGTGAGTTATGGTAGAAATCCCCAAGGCAATGCTCTTTATGGAGACTGAGTTACCTTCAGTAAATACTTTTTTTGATGATGCATTTTAACGAGGCTTTAAAAATTTTTGACACTGGACTTCTGACTAAAGTAGCTGGAACCTATAGTTTTAGAAAAGAGTTTTTCAAAGTGCAGGTCTTGACCCATTAATGGATTATAAAATAATTCTTGGGGTTGTGACAATCACTTAAAAACAATGAAACAATATGGAGTAGATAATATTAGAATGCACTATATGTAATAAGGGTAAGGTATCATAAAACTTTTTTATTAGTTTTGTGTTTGTGTGTATATACTGGTTTATGATAAAAATTATTCTCTATATTTTTGTGAGTTGCTGTCAAAAGAGTTTGAAAGCCACTGCCTTGGATTTACTTTTAAATTTTTTTTAATTTTTATTTTTTTTAAGATTTTTTTGTTGTGGACCATTTTTAAAGTCTTTATTGAATTTGTTACAGTATAGCTTCTGTTTTATGTTTTTGGTTTTTTGGCTGAGAGGCATGTGGGATCTTAGTTCCCAGACCAGGGATTGAACCTGCAACCCCTGCAGTGGAAGGTGAAGTCTTAACCACTGGACCACCAGGGAAGTCCCCACTGCCTTGGATTTAAAGCTATCTGAAACAATTTTAAAATATAGCAGTTTGTAATGAATCCCCAACAATGTATGTGAAATATAAAAGTGTAGATAGCATTTAGTTACATATTTTAAAGGGATCTGCAGGCCTCGGCATAAGTGGGCATTATCCCAATAAATGATAGAAATCCAAATTATATGTCCCTGGGAGGGTCTGAGGTATCAAGTTACTCATCTAGTCTGTGACATTGCTATTTATTGCCTTGCTACAGTTGGCTGTTGGAAATATTATGTCTTCCCTAGCCAGACTATAAGGATCTAGTTTTCCCAAGCCCTCAGTTTGCCAGAAAGATGGCATCACACTTCTCCCCCATTAGTGCGACCTGTTCCCGGATGGAGAGCCAGAAAACTTTAACCCTTAACTGCCCTTTTTGCTAGAGAACTTCCTTTTTCTTCCCCACTGGGTCTTAGGAAGATGGAAGGCAGCATTAAAGGTTTTGTTTCATCCACATTATGTGAGTTTGTGTTTTTGTGTGAAGGCCTACTCATTTAGAGGGAGCATTCCATCCCTGGAATTAGAAAATTAATCCTTAATCAGAGTAACGCAGTGTCACATTTTCAGTCTGCTAATGAGCTGTGGAGAGAGATGGCACATCTTTCTCCAGTTGATGGATGCCCCTTTTAGAGGATATATGATGCCCTCAGTAGTAGGTTAACACACTTCAGAACCAAAAGAATCCTCACGGCAGGAAGGAGTCCCTTGCTTTTCTGGCTCTTGCCCCTTTAAGTTTCCCAACTTCTCACTTCACAGTCTGCTTTCTCTCCCGTTAAAATGGCTACCTATTAAGCTCATTGGTGGAATCTACCATATTGTGTCACTTAACTTTTACCATCTGCTTATGTTTAAAAAATTTTTTTTCAAAGAAAGCCCTGACCTAAATCCTTTACTCTCCTTTTATAATGCTATTATTTTGACCTTACTACTTGCTAAAAATCCACCCAACTCCTTCATCACAGCCTCTCCCTGCAACCTCCATCAACATTTCCCTGTTATTCAGGTTTTTTAAGAAAATAAATGTATTCATTTATTTTTGGCTGCATTGGGTCTAAGTTGCTGCACACGGGCTTCCTCTAGTTGTAGTGAGCAAGTGCTACTCTTCGTTGTGGTGCACGGGTTTCTCATTGTGATGGCTTCTCTTGTTGTGGAGCACAGGTTCTAGGCACGAGGGCTTCAGGAGTTGTGGCATGAGGGCTCAGTAGTTGTGGCTCGCAGGCTCTAGACTGCAGGCTCGTTAATTATGGTGCATGGGCTTAGTTGCCCCGCGGCATGTGGGATCTTCCCGGGCCAGGGAGCAAACCTGTGTCCCCTGCATTGGCAGGCAGAATCTTAAGCACTGTACCACCAAGGAAGTCCTGGGACATTTTTTTCCTTTTACTACATGGGAGAACTAGGAGCTTTCTCCTCTTCTTCTCAAGGAGCTTTCAGATGAATTAATGAAACAAGGTAGATAAATTTGTTACCATCATTAGAATCTCATTATAAAATATTCTCTATAGCTCAAAATGTGGCATAAGGCAGATCCCTATTTAAGAGGAAGAGCCTTATTATAAATTATCTTGAGGACCCTGAGATTGTCCTTAAGAGCAGTGCTATGGGAGGGTATGAGGCACAATTTTGGTCACCACAGTATTTAAGTGGAGAAAGTGAGATGGTCTCCCAAAGAACTGGACTTGATTTTATCCTGAGTCACTCCTTGATTTTCAACTCTTATAATCACAGAATATAAAGAAGGAAGAAACCATGTTCATTCTGTCTCATTTTACAAAGTAGGAAATTGAGACACAGAGGCACGAGGTCATTAAGATCATTCAGTTATTTATTTGGTTACTTGGACTAGGGTGGTTTCAGAAAGGAGGAGAAAAGTGGATGTATCAGTATTTGAGAGTTATTGAGGGACTGTAATAATCAGCATTGACTGGTTGGTGGCAGGCTGCGGGGTTGGACACTGAGAGGGAAGATTCAAAGATGGTGCTTGAGTCTTTAGCCTTAATAACCATGCATTCGGGAGACATTCATTCTGAAGGAGGACACAGGAGGAAAAGTGTATCTGCAGAGAAAGATTGTGAATTCAGACTGGAAATGTTGAGTTTTGAGTGTCTTTGGTAAAATCCAAGACAGTGTGTTACAATTGAATATATACAGGAGGAAAACTATGAGACTATTGGGTTATGAAAGTGTAGTACAGAGAGTATTTCCAAGAGGAAGTTATTATCCATAGCTGCAGTGAGGCCAAGTAAGACAAAGAAGGAAAGGTGTTCATTCGGTTTAACTAGAAGGAAGTCATTGGTGACCTTGACAAATTTCAGTGGAGCAGTGGGGCCAGAGCCAGACTGCAGTGGGCTGGAAATGAGTGGGAGGTGAGGAAGTAGAAAAAGTGAATATAAACAACCATCAAGAAGTCTGGGACAGCCAAGGGGAGGGTAGAAGTAGGGCAGTCCCTGCAGGGGAAGATGTAGAGGGAGGGTTTTATTTGATATGGGAGAGAGCTGGGCATGTTTAAGTACTGATGGTAAGAGGCCAGTTTTTCTACTGAAGTCATTTTTCTCTCCTCTGGCTCCTGCCTTCTGTCTAAAGGTCTGCATAGTTCCTGGAAATCTCAGAGCAGATCTTTTAGGGGCATCAGAATGATCTCTTGCTAATTCATTCTCAACTCTTACCAACCAAGTTTTGTTATTAACTCATAAGCCCACATTCCCTGCTGACTATTTTCCAGATGCTCACATTCACATTAGATAAAAACATCTCTCAAATTTGTTAATGGGGGTAAAGAAAACAAAACTAACCTTCTCACATTTCAAATTGGCCTGTAGATGATTTCAAACTGAGACATGAACATTTTAGACCAATTTTTAAAGATTTGAAGAAATTATTGTTTATGATTAACATTAATTACACATTTAGTCATTGACTTGTTTTATATTTACTTCACTATTATTTATAGACTTAGTAATATATAGCATATGTTTGTCATGGAACACCCAACAATGACCTGAAAGTCTTGTTTTTTAAGTATTTTACAGTTTGAAGATAAATTTGGGGGATTTATGATGATTTTCTATATTTTTGGCACAGTGCTTTCTGCTGTGTCCAAACAGTGTTCTTCATGGTTCAGCTGAAACTTTTTATTGATACCCTACATTCAAATTTCCTTCTATTTCTAAAATAAGTCCTCTGTGAGATTCTTAGTAGGAAAAATGACCCTACTTCCTGCTGTGGAAGTTGAAGAGGCTAGTTACCTTCTCTTGATAACCACTGGCAGCTGAGACGTGGACAGTTGACTTAGAATCAGCCAACAGGTTCTCTCACCAAGGGTGTCACATCCTGGGGGAATGGTAGGAAATTTCAGGGACACTGAGACTCACTTTTTTTTTTTTTTTTTTGTACATGGATTAGAGTTTCATTTATTAAAGAACTAAACAAATAGTGCAAGATGTGGGTACAAGGCAGTTTTCAATATTTCTAATGGGGGCAGAAAGCCTCACTCCAGGAACAAAAAGATTGTAATATTTGATCTTGACCAAGTTCAGCAGAAAATGAAGTGATAAGCGAAAAACTCTCAATTCTGTGCCCTGCTGGAATTAGGTCCCAAAACAGAGGATTTTCTTTGTGTTTACCATGTGACGTTAAATAAAAATACTCCAGTTGACATAAAACTCCAAAGCTCAGGGCACCCCTAGGCCACACAGCGGGCACCTGCCCCAGAGAGCACCACTGGCCTCCATGGGAAAGCGATGCTTTCACTTCTGACCCTTGGCTGGCAGGCATCTTGGAAATGATCCTGAAATGCTCCCTAGGAGGAGGATTTATGCCCTTTCTGGGTGAACCACTCCCTGGACCCTTATAAACTGGGCTCATTTTTTTCTTTTTTTTACATCTTTATTGGAGTATAATTGCTTTACAATACTGTGTTCGTTTCTGCTGTACAACAAAGTGAATCAGCTGTATGTATACATATATCCCCATATCCCCTCCCTCCTGAGCCTCCCTCCCACCCTCCCTATCCCATCCCTCTAGGTGGTCACAAAGCACTGAGCTGATCTCCCTGTGCTATGCAGCAGCTTCCCAGTAGCCATCCATTTTACATTTGGTAGTGTATATATGTCAATGCTACTCTCTCACTTCACCCCATCTTCCCCTCACCCCCCGCTGTGTCCTCAAGTCCATTCTCTACATCTGTATCTTTGTTTCTGCTCTGCCTCTAGGTTCATCAGTACCGTTTTTTCAGATTCCATATACATTAGCGTATCGTATTTGTTTTCCTCTCTCTGCCTTACTTCACTCCGTATGACAGACTCTAGGTCCATCCACCTCATTACAAATAACTCAATTTTGTTACTTTTTATGGCTGAGTAATATTCCATTGTATATGCGTGCCACAACTTCTTTATCCATTCATCTGTCGGTGGACACTTAGGTTGCTTCCATGTCCTGGCTATTGTAAATAGTGCTGCAATGAGCATTATGGTACATATATCTTTTTGAATTATGGTTTTCTCAGGGTATATGCCCAGTAGGAGACTTACTCTCTTTTTATTTTTTTGAATTTTATTTTATTTTATTTTTTTATACAGAAGGTTCTTATTTATCTATTTTATACATATTAGTGTATACATGTCAATCCCAATTTCCCAATTCATCCCACCACCCCCACCCCCACCCCCATTTCCCCCCCTTGGTGTCCATACATTTGTTCTCTACATCTATGTCTCTATTTCTGCCTTGCAAACCAGTCCATCTGTTCCATTTTTCTAGATTCCACATATATGCATTAATATACGATATTTGTTTTTCTCTTTCTGACTTACTTCACTCTGTATGACAGTCTCTAGGTCCCTCCACATCTCTACAAATGACGTAGTTTCATTCCTTTTTATGGCTGAGTAATATTCCATTGTATATATGTACCACATCTTTATCCATTCATCTGTCAATGGGCATTTAGGTTGCTTCCATGACCTGGCTATTGTAAATAGTGCTGCAATGAACATTGGGGTACATATATCTTTTTGAATTATGGTTTTCTCAGAGTATATGCCCAGTAGGAGACTCACTCTTGATGATGGCAGCAGTGCTGAGTGCCCAGCGGCAATGGTGTCCTTGGCACTGACCTAACCAGACTGCTCCAGGGAGTTGGTGCAGGCTGTGTCCTCAGCTGCCTGGCCCCTCTGGGTTCCTATCTCTGCCCTGAACCTGCTTCCTGTTGAGTCACTGAGCTCTCTGAGACCCTTCCAAGAAATTTCTCTTCTGCTTGAGTTACCTGGAGGCAGTTTCTGTTCTTTGCCATCAAGAAATTTGACTGATTCAGAGGGTCACAATGGAATAATAAGGCAGCCAACAGAAGCATTATACTTAGCTAACATTTGTGGACTGCAGGCATTGTGCAAAATGCTTTAAATAAATGATGTCACCAGATCCTCAAAACAACAGGATGAGGCAGGCATATGGGTCTATTCTTTCAAGAATCATCTCAAGGGCCTCCTTTTGTAAGAAAGCTTTTCTAATCTCCATTCCCTCTTGCAAGTAGACTTGAGTCCTCCTCTGTGTCCATTCTATGTCCTATAAAGAGGAGAGGATGGCTGTATGTATACATATACATATATATATATATATTTATTTATTTATACTTATTTTTATATTTGAATATTTATATATATTGTACACACATGTACATACACACATATTCTCTTTATATATACAATATTAAATATATAAAGTATGTATAATATACATAATATTATGATATAATATGTAATATATAATACAATATATATATTTTATTTCCTAGCTTTTTATTAAGCTCTTACTATATGTCAGATACAGTGCTTAGCCATTCACTCACATGATCTCATGTCATTCCCACCAGAACTTTATGAATTAGATTTATTAGCTATTTTACAAAAGAGGAAGTGAGAATAAGAAAGGTTAGATAACATTTTCAAGATATTACCTATGACCTGCAGAGTTGAGAATTTAACACGTTCCATTTTGTTTTGTTTCAAATTCCAAAGCCTCTGCTCTTAACACTGTACAAACTGCCTTCACTGCCTCATTACACTCACATGGAATTGTTTCCTTCTTGTTCTGGACTGAGGCAGAATCTGATTTTACTTGTCTTTTTTTTTTTTTTCCCTTACTTGTCTAGGAGGGAGGGCAAATCTCCATTTCTTACGGCACTTCACCCAATCCTCTGTCCATGGCAGACATCACGAGTCGATGATTACACTCTGTCCCAGCGAGCTATCTCAAGAATTCCTCTCCCTCTTTTCTACAGGAAGTCACTCCCAGTTAGTTAGAGTTGAATCCTATTGCTATTTCTGACTTAGAACAATGCCTCTCACATAAATGTGCTTAGCAAACTGTTGTTAGAGTGTTGCTATTTTCTTCATTTACAGATGAAGAAATGATAATTAGAGAATTAAATAATAAGCCATTCACCTGGGGATATTAGTGTCTACCTTACTGGGTTTTTTTGTGAGGATTAATTGAATTAATGCACATAAAACTCTTCAAATAGTGTCTTGGCACAAGGTAACTTGGTTATTAGTACTGCTACTCAAAAGCACACATGTTGTATCCATAGAGATAGGAAGGCAATTGGTGGTTGCCAGGGGTTGGAGGGAGGGATGGATGAGGTGTGACTGCTTAATGGGTATGAGGTTTCCTTTTGGGGTGACGAAAATGTCTGCAACTAAATAGAGGTGGTGGTTGCACAACATTGTGACTCTACTAAATGTTACTGAATTGTACACTCCCAAATGGTTAATTTAGTGTTATATGAATTTGCCCTCAAAAAAAAAAAATTCTCAGAGGTTATAGTGGATGGGGCAGGACCAGGGAGATCTGAGAGTGAGGGCTGCTTTTAATTTTGCTCCCTGGGCCCCTTGCTCACCTCAGCTTAGTCCAAGCCCTGGTAATGTAGCCAGAATTTGGACCTAAGCCTTTAGTTCTCTAAATAAAGGGTTCCTTCCACTTTAATATTTTGCTTTAGAAATCAGGGAAAGTCTGTCCTCACTGGTGGGTAGTTGTGATTTGTGTGCGGATAATTTCAGCTGGAGGAGGAGTTGTCCTCACCTCAGGCAGGAAAACAAGTGAATTTTTAAAGCCCTTTATAGTTTACAAAGCAGTTTTAGAGCACAATGGGTTGCAAATAATAGGAACTTACTGTACATGAGTAACCCATCTAATGAGCATAGTCAACATGACTCAAAGAGACGGGTAGGCAGGAAGGGAAGTCTTGAAAGTTTATGGTCAGAAACTTCTCTTCCTGAACTTGGGGTCTGTCTTTGCTGACTGCAAAGGAAAGGCAAAGACTTCAGAATGGTGTCTATTAAAAGCAAAGTGACATCATTCTCCTCCCTGGTCTGTAAGCAGCTCCACTGAGTTTGCTGCGGCATTAGTGGGGCTGGTGACAGCCGCTTAGTCTAGGCTAAATAGACCTTAGGGTACAGTCATGAATTTGCCGTAAGCGTGAAGTGACTGGGAGAGTCCTTGTGAAAACAAAATCTCAGATCTTCCACAGCTAATCTCCTGGCAGTTTGCTTTATTTATAACTGTGTTAAGTGTGTTGCGGCACAACCCATTTTGTAAACACAGTGCTCATTAATAAACAGTAAGATATTAATGAACAGCCACCTCTCATTTTAAGGCAACTTGACATGTAGAACATAGCTAAGAATTAAGTAGCAAAAGGTGGTTTTAATTTATTACATGTTGTTCTTGTCTTTGTGTTAGATGGATTTTGAGGTGGCCTTGAGCTGATTTCTGGTCAAAGGGGAAGCCAGTGTCCATGTCCACCATCTATCTCCTTGTAGCCCTGGCCCTAATGTACCAGTAGAGCAGAGGGGAGTGCACAGGGGTTATTTCTATTGCTTACAAAACCTTAAAAAGATCTTGAAAACCTTTTCAGATATATTTTTTTCTTTCTTTAGGCATAAACCTTCTCCCTCTGCCACTGGAGATATAGAGATAAATGGCATGGTTTCTGCCTCCAAGATCTACCAGTCTAACGGGAAGATGGTCACCGAAAGAGCTAACTGTGATGTAGGTAATAAAGACCATTCTAAGGGGACTAAGTACCAGGTGAGCAGAGGAGAGAGGATATTCAACTCTACTGATCATATTGGGCTTGGGGGTGTGGAATGGGGCAAGATTTGTGGGGGGTTGAGAGAAGAGATAACATTTAAACTGGACCTTGAAGGATTTCCTTGGATGGTGGAGTGGTGGAAGGTTGTGTGTGTGTGTGTGTGTGTGTGTGTGTGTGTGTGTGTGTGTGTGTGTATGTGTGTGTGTGTGTAATGGGGACAGAGAGGAAGCTTTTGCAGAGCAATGACAGAACACAGAACTCTGAACTTCGTTGAGTTCAGAAAGAGAAAGGCTGTGTGTTGTATGGTTGGAATGTGGGAACCACCTGGAGGGATAGGTTGGGGAAAGAATGAGTTGAACAAATCTTGCATCCTTATTTCATCAGTGAGAAAAAAACAAAGATGTGGAAGAATTAGGTGCCCTGCTCTAAGTTTACCAAGATAAGAATGCAGAGAGTAATGGAAAAATGATGCAAAGGGAAAAAGTGATCTTTTGAGATGCTAAGAATGACAAAGCTTTCTGTATTCCTAGGAATACAGGTGATTTTATCATGATTTTAGACTGCCTAGGTGTCAGAAAATATACCATTGAGGGCCTGTCTGAGCAAAGGTGTTGAAAGAGATGGTGCTTTAATAGTGTGTGCTGCCAGGTCAGCGTGGGCGAAGAGGGCCTTCGGCTTGTGTCATTTGTGATCTTACATAGGGTCGCCGTTTCTTTGGTTTTCATTTTCAGCATTTTTATTTCCAGATTTGTTTTGGTGATTAACTTTTATCACGTTTAGGTGAATTTTAGGTGAGTAACATTTGTGTTTAAATACATTTTGTATACTCTTAAGGCCAATTTCATTAGCCTGTGGTTAATTTTTTCTCCTTGAGGAATGTAATTCTGTTTTTGCTAAGAGACTCAATGGGGAAATTCTACTTTATCACCAGTTTTAAGTACTTTGAGTATTCTGTATCAATTACAATGATATTTGTTAGAATTTAGAAAATGAAATACATGTGCTGAATATTTGCTATTTGCCAATCCCACTGAGCTTTCACTGGTCTCCATCCTGCTCTGTGCCCAACACCGGCTGGGCTTCCTTGCCTGCTGCTATCCAAGGCACCAGCACATCAGAGAGAAGCTCACTCAGCTCCATCCCTCTTTGGGCTTGGGTGACCACTCCCTCCTCTTCTCTCTGCAGGCCTGGGGATGCTATGGCTCCCTCTGGTGTTTCTCCATCCTTCCTCCGTTTGCTGCCCAACTCATTAGATGGGTTACTCATGTACAGTAAGTTCCTATTATTTGCGACCCATTGTTCTCTTAGCCTCCCACAGCCCCAGATCTTTGTAAACTCCTCAATTACTCTGTATGAAAATTCTGCATTTCCTGGAGGACCCCACTGATGCATTATTTAGGTATGCTCAGAGAAAGTATATTGAAGGTGCATATATGATCATTTGCATTCATATAGTAAGTTTATTACATAAACGGAATTTAGTGAGGATACAACTAGGAAACAACTTTTTTCTTTACATTAAAATGTAAGGCAAAACATTTTAAAAATATTCCTACAACTAACAACATGCTTTAGGACTTTTGCTTCTTCACCTCTTGAAAACAGCTCAGGCAGAATCATGTTTGGCTATTATTGAAGGTTATATTTTCAAGTATTAGAGAACCTAGTTGAATCTTAAAAAATACCCCACACTATGACTCTCCATCCTGCATACAGTTTAAAAGTTTCGCCCACGTTCTTTGCTCTCTCCTCAGCTTAATTCTGACTCAAAGCTTGGGATTTGGCAGTGGGAAAGATGGGCATTAGCTGTACTTTCACTCTTTCCTTTCCTACCCTGTCCCACCGAACCTCCAGTATTATGGAATTTTTTTTTTTTTTTTTTGGCCGTGCCACATGGCTTGTGGGATCTTAGTTCCCCAAACAGGGATCCAACCTGGGCCCTGGCACTGAAAGCACTGAGTCCTCACCACTGGACTGCCAGGGAATTCCCCTGGAATTTTTAAAATATCCAGCGTAAAGTAAGTAAGATACCAGCCTCCCTTATCTGACAAGCTGTGGCTTTTCTGAGTGATTCACTTGAAAGCGTCCTCAGTTGGCTCCAGGCCAGGTGAAAACATCCCTTTCTCATCTCTACATATAAATTCACCTTTGAAGAACTTTCTATCTGATGACTCTCTAGTTTTCTCTTTCATATGCTGCTGGAGAGGTGAGCAATGGATGAATTTGGCCTCTTTCAATAATTTCTGAGAGGACGTGTCCCTAGATGATAGATGATGATCTGTTTCGACAGCTTTGAGGCTTTAGCTAAAATTTCCTGGTTAGACATCAAGAAATGTCTAATCTCACATCCTGTTATGTTTGCATATTTTAAAAGGCATATTAAGAGAAGAAAAAGATGGTCATTCTGACTGGTGTGAGGTGATACCTCATTGTAGTTTTGATTTGCATTTCTCCAATGATTAGTGACGTTGAGCATTCTTTCATGTGTTTGTTGGCTATCCATATATCTTCTTTGGAGAAATGTCTATTTAGGCCATCATAGAAAAATCTACAAACAATAAATGCTGAAGAGGGTGTGGAGAAAAGGGAACCCTCTTGCACTGTTGGTGGGAATGTAGATTGATACAGCCACTATGGAGAACAGTATGGAGATTCCCTAAAAAGCTAAAAATAGAACTACCATATGACCCAGCAATCCCACTACTGGGCATATACCCTGAGAAAACCATAATTCAAAAAGAGTCTTGTACTGCAATGTTCATTGCAGCACTATTTACAATAGCCAGGACATGGAAGCAACCTAAGTGTCCATCAACAGATGAAAGGATAAAGAAGATGTGGCACATGTATACAATGGAATATTACTCAGCCATAAAAAGAAATGAAATTGAGTTACTTGTAGTGAGGTGGTTGGACCTAGAGTCTGTCATACAGAGTGAAGTAAGTCAGAAAGAGAAAAACAAATACCATATGCTAACACATATATATGGAATCTAAAAAAAAAAAAGGTTCTGAAGAACCTGGGGGCAGGACAGGAATAAAGATGCAGACGTAGAGAATGGACTTGAGGACGCAGGGAGAGGGAAGGATAAGCTGGGACGAAGTGAGAGAGTGACATGGACATATATACACTATCAAATGTAAAATAGATAGCTAGTGGGAAGCAGCTGCATAGCACAGGGAGATCAGCTCTGTGCTTTGTTACCACCTAGAGGGGTAGGATAGGGAGGGTGGGAGGGAGATGCAAGAGGGAGGAGATATGGGGATATTCACTTTGTTATAAAGCAGAAAATAACACACCATTTAAAGCAGTTATACTCCAATAAAGATGTTAAAAATAAATAAAATAAAATGATAAAATAGTAAAGAAAAGAAAAAGAGGAATATAGATGGAGGAAAGTGAGAAAAAAAATTCATGAGAAAATGGAGGGAGACAAAAATAAGGGAAAGTGGAGAGAGGAAAAAACAAGAAAGAAGAGCTCTCATCTTGACGTCCTGAAATTCCTGCGGATGTCTTGCTTTGTATTAGTTGATTCTCATTGTAACATTGCCCTTGGATGCTAAAGTGTGATATTTTATTTGGAAAGCGTTCAGTGTAGTGAAATAAGTGGTAATTTCAAAAAGAAAAAAACAGACATTTAGGAACACTGTACTAAATTGCTAAAATTTAGTTTTTAATTCTAGCAGACATTGAATTTGTTCCTTTACCATCCATTTCAGCTTCCGTGAGTGACAACTGTGGACTTTAGGAGGGATGAACCTTATCTTCAGATCCAGAGGAGGGTCCTGCTTGATCTAAGCCTCTCAGAATAATCCCAGTTCCTTGTTATAGTGATTTGGTACAGGTTTAAGCCAGTCAGAGCATAGCAGTACCCATCCTACAGACACTGTGTTGGAGTAGTCCAGTACGAGTGAAGCCTGGGACTTTTGTATGATGATGTTTCCAAAAACTGGCTTTGGTCTTTATTCTACCCTTGGATGTGACTGCGGAACCACCATAAGTGCTGCTGGCAGTCATTTTATGAGGCCATCCCAAGAGCAAAGCCAACATTTGAAGGCAGACAGAACTGAGGTAACTGCAGAAAAATTGAGCCAGAACCTAGACCAAACCATGCCTGGGACCAACCCATGGAAAGTCCTATGGACTTTTCAGTTACAGGAGCTGGTAAATTCCCTGAATTTTAAAAGCCAGTTGAATAGCGTTTCTATTATTTGCCGCAGAAATAATCTCAGTTGATAACACTTTTGTTGCATTTGAGTAATTTAAACTGAATTAAAACAACCAGTCCTCAGTCCTCACTAAAAGACAATATACATTTATAGTTTCTGAATATCGAATGCATTTATAGTTTGTTACATACGCAATGGAAAGGATCGAAACTAAAATCCCAAAAGCCAGACCTCATTGCTTCATTCACACAGAATAAGGGCTATGGAATTTCAAGGAACACAAACTTTAATATTAAAGTTACTTGAAGATAAAGGAAAAATTATAGATGAGCCAGAGCTGAAATGGTTTGAAAGAACGCAGCTATTTTGACATAAACTTCTGCCAAGCTAGGCAGAATAGAAATGAAGAAAAACTGATATGAGTTTAAAGTCTACTGTTTGCCAATTACTTTCATAAACATTATCACACTGAATTTTTACAATAATCCTTTGAGTTTGCTATTATCCCCTCCCCCACGTCCATCCCCATGTTACATTTTTGGAAACAGGCTCAGAAAGGAAAAGCAATTTGTTCAAGATAGTATAGTTATTTAGTATCAGAGGCAGGATTTGAGTCCAGATTATGTTCTTTCTACAAACTCGCTGTTTCTTTATAACAGCAGTCTCTAACCTTTTTGGCACAGGGACTGGTTTCATGGAAGGCAATTTTTCCATGGACCCCAGGGTGGGGGATGGTTTCAGGATGATTCAAGCGCATTACATTTATTGTGCACTTTATTTCTATTATTATTACACTGTAATATATAATGAAGTAATTATACAACTCACCATAATGCAGAATCAGTGGGAGTCCTGAGCTTGTTTTCACTTGCCACCCACTGATAGGGTTTTGGTATGAGTCTGCAATCAATTAATTTATCATGGTCTCTGTGCAGTCAAACCTCTCTGCTAATGATAATCTGTATTTGCAGCCACTCCCCAGCGCTAGCATCACTGCCTCAGCTCCACTTCAGATCATCAGGCATTAGATTTTCATAAGGAGCGGGCAACCTAGATCCCTCACATGTGCAGTTCACAGCAGGGTTTGTGCTCCTATGAGAATCTAATGCTGCCGCTGATCTGACAGGAGGCGGAGCTCAGGCGGTACTGCAAGCGATGGGGAGCGGCTGTAAATACAGATGAAGCTTTGCTCACTCACCCACCTCTATCCTCCTGCTGTGCGGCCTGGTTCCTAACAGGCCACGGACTGGTACTGGTCCATGGCCCGAGGGTTGGGGCTTTATAAGATATAGCTGGAAAGTACAGGGTTCTGTAATGCCAGCCAGGGTTGGAGCAACTTAGAATGCATTTAGTAGTTGCTTTGTGTGCCGGAGGTCTTTTAGATTGCAGACCCTGAGCTTTAGCTTTTTTAGTATTGTTTAATTTACAAACAAGTCTGGTCCTCTGCCTTGGGAATAGCAAACACAAAGAAAAAATTGGATTCAGTAGTGTTTGCTTCCATATAACCTAACCAAACATAGGATGCCTTATTCTGATGTACTGCTTCCTTCTCGTTTTCCTAAAAAGATTCATGAACCCTCTGCCAATATGATAAGTGTTGGGGGAAATGAGTTTCTGAATTGTCATTCTAGGAATTGCCTTTTGCAGCTGAAACTTCACCACTTAGTCAAGTCTTCCCCTGCCATCTGCTCAGCTCCAAAACTGCTGCAAAGGTTGAGAGGATCTGCTTAAATTACAAAGAACCATATCTATGATAGAAATTCCATGCCATGAAATCTTCTCTTATTTTCCCAGCTTGTCTGACACTGGCTCCAGAGGACCACACTTTTAGGATCACCAGGGTACTATCGCAAAGTATCAGGTCTTCAAAGGCAGCCTTTCATCAACAAATCATTGTTTCCAAATATTCATTGGAACTATCCTCATAATCCAAACTTGCAAACTCATCTGTCCCCAGCTCTGGGCCAATCAGGTCTGAGAGAATTTAAGGAAATCTCCATCAGTTTTGATGGCTTAATATCATCTTAGTCTGTTGGTATTTGTGGAAGTGACTAACCGGGCACACAGCAGGCATTGTCCTTCAGGTCTAAGTGTCAGACTCTACCCCAGTTTTTGTGAGTAAACCTATCTTACGCCATTGTTCTAGAGCCCACACGCCTATCTTTTCTCCCTGTGCTCAAGCTGTTAGTTTAGCAAGGGCTGAAGTTCTTTTATTATCAGTTCAGCCCTTGTAAAGGCCTGTGTAGGTCTTTGATGCTTGCTTCCTTGTCTCTCCAACATTTATTCCTTCATTTGTCCACTCACTCATTCATTCAATATGTTCATGTATTAGACAGTTTTTGCCAGTTTGTTAATGCTGGTCATGGCAATTCAAAATGTCTCAGGTCGTGCTCCCTAGAAGCAGAGATTGATGTGGGTATTCTTAGCAAGCCATTTAATCCTGAGGGGATGTTGTAAATGTGGTGGGGAAACAGAATAGGGCAGGGGAAGAAGCTAAGCTATGATGTGATTTTATGGGACACTCTGGAGAGTGAATGGTACCATCCAAGTTATTCTCCCCATTGGCAAGGGGACTGGGCTGTTACAACCCTGCTATCGGTCACTGGTTGGAGGTGGGGATGAGTAGAGGCGAATGTGAGCTCGCAAGCACGGCCAGACAGTTCTGTCAGGCAAGGACAGTTTCTCTGGGAGGCTTGGAGTGTGAGCCATGCGCTCAGGACATCTGAGGCACGATAATGACAAAGTGGGTCTAGGTGGAGCACCAATAGTATCTGCATCACAGTGATACCTGATATTGAGTCTCTGAGTGACTCCATAGAAATGGGTCATTGTAAAACAACGTGGAGATGGAGTGATAGAGCTATGCACATAAGGAACACATAAACCAAGCTAGGTGTGAGTATGTGGGGGGATGGAATAGAGGTGAGATGGAGGAGAAAGTTTTCTCAAGGAAAATTTCCCCAAGACAAATGATTCATAAATTGAGGTCTGAAGGGTAAGATGGATGATGGAAGAAGGAGGAAATTTCCACCAGAGAGCAAGAACATGAACATTGGTAAATGGGGCTGCGTTATGACTTTTGTGTGCCTTAAGCACTTCAGCCTCTCCTGAGCCCCCTCCTCCATAAAAAATATTAAAACTTGTATGTTATGACTATACTGATATAAATATCAATATAATCCAGGTTGGATTATATTTATTTTTTCTTTTGATTTTAAAAGAGACTGAAACATTTTCATAGTCCCCTAAAGGTACCTTGACCCTGTGCCTCTTATGCCTAACTGGACATGTGGGCCCTGTCAGTGAAGGTAGGAACATGTGGGAAGGCAATCCTGAATAGATCAGTGCTGCTGGATGCTAAGTGTGCAGGTGTTTGTGTCTCCTGGCCTTTGCTCCCATCTGCTGCCTGCCTGCATTTCAACTAAACCTTATCACCGCCTTCCCCTAAGACCATGCTCTCCTGAGACTGGACTGGGTTGGATAGTGTCTCCCCCAAATTCATATCCACTCAGAACCTTAGAATGTCATTATTTAGAAATAGGATCTTTTCAGATGTAATTAGTCAAATTCACATGAACATCTTAGAATAGATCGAGCCTATAATCCAAGGACTGGTGTTCTTATAAGAAGAGATGACACGGAGAGAGGAAGGCCATGTGATTTCTGAGGCAGAGATTAGAGCAATGCAGCTACAAGACAAGGAATACCAAGAATTGCCTGCAATTATCAGAAGCTAGGAGAGAAGCATGGAACAGATTCTTCCCTAGAGCCCTTAGAGGGAGCCTGGCCCTGCTGACACCTTGCTGTTGAATTTCTGGTCTCCAGACTGCAAAATAATAAATTTATGTTGTTTTAGCCACCCAACTTTGTTATGGTGGAACTTAGTTACGGTAATCCTAGGAATCTGGTATAGACGGTCTCTGCAGAAGGTCTCACCTGAATCTCAGGTGTTCCTGGTTATGAGTGGGCACAGTCGGGCCCTGATTCGTCACCTCTTTCCCATTACTTTCTGAAGGAGCTGTCCACTTTCCAGCACTGATAGTTAGTCCCTGAGTACTGAAGAGCAAGGAGATGAGTAGACAGACCAGAGAAGTTGCTAAGGTAGCTTTTGTTTCACTGGGCAGTTTCCTTCATTTACTCATTGTATCACACTTACTTTCAGCAGTGCTGGGTGCTAGAAGAAAATGGAGCATTGTTTTCAAAGTTTCAAAGAAAAATGTTTGCTTTGCAGGGGCAGGAGGAGGAAAGGAAGCTAGGTACAGTAAAGGTACTGTTTAATATTTTTCTTTTATCCCTAATTCAAAAAAGCCTGTCCAAAAAAAACCAGGCTTTTCCAGTTTCCTAGCCATTTAACAAAAAACTTAATGTGTAAAAAAATTGTTGCATGTGTAATACATGTAAATGTGAAGATAACATGCTGCAACATCTCATAAACTATGTGCTACTGGAGGGGAAGGACCACATCTTTCTCTTCTTAATGCTCGGAGTCTGGCACAGTACCTGGAACATCATAATCCTCCAGTAAATGTTTGCTGAATGAATTAATCTGCCATACATTCATTCCCAAGGTGATTTAGCTCATTGGGGTCATGGGGCAGATGTCCCTCATTGCATCACATGCACAAGACCTAAGGTTGCATCTTTATTTTTTTTTGGATAAATTTATTTATTTATTTATTTTTGGCTGTGTTGGTTCTTCATTGCTGCACACAGGCTTTCTCTAGTTGAGGCAAGTGGGGGCTAGTCTTCATTGTGGTGTGTGGGCTTCTCATTGCAGTGGCTTCTCTTGTGTTGTGGAGCACAGACTGTAGGCGCACGGGCTTCAGCAGTTGTGGCACACAGGCTCAGTCGTTGTGGCTCACGGGCTCTAGAGCACAGGCTCAGCAGTTACGGTGAACGGGCTTAGTTGCTCCGTGGCATGTGGGATCTTTCTGGACCAGGGCTTGAACCTGTGTCCCCTGCATTGGCAGGCGGATTCTTAACCACTGTGCCACCAGGGAAGTCCCATAAGGTTGCATCTTTTAGATGGGACGACAAATTTTTCGGTGCAAGTGTATGAATGAATAGCTATATTGTCTAGGTATTACCTCCAAACAAGTTCACAAGATCAAATACTCTCCACTTACGTGTCAGTATGCTTGACAAAGGTACTGTCATTTATATACAGTAATACTAGTACAAAATTATAATTTTACAATGGAAATTTTTTGTTTATGATTGAAAACACATCATTTTTAGCAGGTTTACTGGATATGGAGAGTAATTTTAACATTTATGGAGTGTCTATTATGAACCAGGACTCTGGTAAGCACTGTATATGCAATATCTCATTCAGTCATCACAACTTACCTATGAGGTTATTATTATCACCACTTTACTGGGAAGAAAACTTACATTAGACAGATTAATTAATTAGCCCATACATTTGCAGAGTTGGGGTTCAGATAATTGTTTTTCTAACTGCAAAATGATTTGCTGGTGAATCTTAAGCTTTAGTGTACTAAAAAACATCTAAGGGAGTTTGACAAAAATACAGATTCTTAGGTCTTACTACTAGAGAACCAACAAGTCTAAGGTAGGCTCAAGTATGTATATCTTTAAGTATCACCCAGGTGACCTGGATGCAAGTGGTCCATGGGCCACACTTTGAGAAGCACTGTTTTGTACTATGAGATGTCAAATACACAGTGTGAATTATTCTTTTTTATCTACTGTCTTTGATTTAACATAATTTCCCCCCTTGTGGCTGTCTAGTTTTTCCAGCATTATTTATTGTAATGGCCATTCTTTCCTCACTTCTTGTAGTTTCATTTTTGTCATAAATCAGGTGTCCGTATATATGGGTTCTGAACATGACCCTCCTGTTTTATTTTTTTCTATATAATTCTTATCATCTATTGTAAACACTCTTTGAGAAATTATACTGTAGACCAAAGGGCAAGAAACATTGGAAAACCCCATGGATCTTTTTGTGACTGGACATAATATCTGTAAAATTTAGAGATGGACGTTTGCAAAGCAGAGCAATGCCCAACATTTCCTGGAATCCTCATTTAAATGTATCTATTTGGTCTACCAAGTACAATTTCTAGTATTTTTAGAAATCTGTCTACAGTTCAGTAACACTCAGGAATTACTATTTTTCCCTCTCCATATTTGTAGCTCTCATTCCCCAAGACCTCTTTTACCAAATAAGCATTACAACATTTTGGGAAAGAAGTCATCTTTTTAAAAAAATTAAAATCTGTATGGAAACACAAAAGACCCCGAATAGCCAAAGCAATCCTGAGAAAGAAAAATGGAGCTGAAGTCAGACTCCCTGACTTCGGACTATACTACAAAGCTACAGTCATCAAAACATTATGGTACTGGCACAAAAACAGATATATAGATAAATGGAACAGGATAGAAAGCCCAGAAAGAAACTCTTGCACCTATGGTTGATTAATCTACAACAAAGGAGACAAGACTATACAATGGAGAAAAGACAGTCTCTTTAATAAATGGTGCTGGGAAAACTGGACAGCTACATGTAAAATAAAGAAATTAGGGGAATTCCCTGGCAGTCCAGTGGTTAGGACTTAGCACTTTCAGTCACAGGGCCCAGGTTCGATCCCTGGTCATGGAACTAAGATCCTGCAAGCCATGCCACATGAACAAAAAAAGCAAGCAAGCAAGCAAGCAAGCAAGAAAGAAAAGAAATTAGAACATTCTCTAATACCACACACAAAAATAAACTCAAAATGGATCAAATACCTAAATGTAAAGTCAGACACTATAAAAGTCTTAGAGGAAAACATAGTCAGAACACTCTTTTACATAAATCACAACAATATCTTTTTTGATCCACCTCCTAGAGCAATGAAAATAAAACCAAAAATAAACGTATGAGACCTAATTCAACTTAAAAGCTTCTGCATGGCAAAGGAAACCATAAACAAAATGAAAAGACAACCCACAGAATGGGAGAAAATATTTGCAAATGATGCAACCAACAAGGGATTAATCTCCAAAATTTACAAACAGCTCATGCAGCTCTATGTAAAAAAAACAAAACAAAACAAAACAAAAACTGACAAACAACCCAATTAAAAAATGGGCAGAAGATCTAAATAGACATTTCTCCAAAGAAGACATACAGATGGCCAAAAAGTACATGAAAAGATGCTCAACATCACTAATTATCAGAGAAATGCAAATCAAAACTACAGTGAGGTATCACCTCACACTGGTCAGAATGGCCATCACCAAAAGTCTGCGAACATGGACTTCCCTGGTGGCCCAGTGGTTAAGACTCCATGCTCCCAATGCAGGAGGCCTCGGTTCAATCCCTGATCAGGTAACTAGATCCCACATGCTGCAACTAAGAGCCTGCATGCCGCAACTAAAAGATCCTGCACACCGCAACTAAAAGATCCCACATGCCGCAAGGAAGATCCTGCATGTGGCAACTAAGACCCAGCACAGCCAAATAAATAAATAAATATATATATTTTAAAAAGGCTTCAAACAATAAATGCTGGAGATGGTGTAGAGAAAAGGGAACCCTCTTGCACTGTTGGTGAGAATGTAAATTGGTACAGTCACTGTGGAGATCAGTGTGGAGTTTCCTTAAAAAACAAAAAATAGAACTACCACATCATCCAGCAATCCCACTCCTGGGCATATATCTGGAGAAAACCATAATTCGAAAAGATACATTCACTCCAATGTTTACTGCAGCACTATTTACAATAGCCAAGACATGGAAGCAACCTAAATGTCCATCAACAGTGGAATGGATAAAGAAGATGTAGTACATATATACAATGGAATACTACTCAGTCATAAAAAAACAAAATAATGCCATTTGCAGCAACATGTATGGACCTAGAGATTATCATACTAAGTAAATCAGATAGAGAAAGACAAATATTGTATGATATCCCTCATATGTGGAATCTAATTTAAAATGATATAAATAACCTTATTGACAAAACAGAAAAAGACTCACAAATTTCGAAAACAAACTTATGGTTACTGAAGGGAAAACATGGAGAGGAGGGACAAATTAGGAACTTGGGATTACCATACACACACTACTATATATAAAATAGATAACCAACAAGGCCCTACTGTATAGCACAGGGAACTCTACTCAGTATTCTGTAATAACCTATATGGGGAAAAGAATCTGAAAAAGAATGGATATATGTATATGTATAACTGAGTCACTTTGCTGTACACCTGAAACTGACACAACATTGTAAATCAACTATACTCCAATAAAATTTTTAAAAATTAAAATTTAATATACATATGTTTTAATGTATCTGAAAACATACATTACATTTCTTGAAAACATACATTTCTTGAATGATCAGCCCATAATCCTCATTTTGAAAAGCTGAAAACTATAAGGCAGCCATTATTATATTATCTGAAAACAAAGTAGCAGTCCTGTTTTGCCCCCAGCTACTTCCCTTTCTCTTCCCATCTAGAACAATGTTACATGCTCTTAATTTCTCATTTAATCTTTAACCACTGTTATTTGCCCTCTGCCCTCACTGCTCCAATTGGTCACCTTCAACTTTGTGTCTTCCAAAGTTATCTTTTATTAAGACCATCTTATTTTACATTCAAATGTCATTAGGAAAGAAAGATAAAATATAGACATAGTAGTATTTACCTCTCAGGTGTTCTGCTTTTGAACAAAATATTCCCCCTCACGGCAATTTTCTATTGCCTCAGATAGGGTGCCTATTGTAAATTTAGCTTCATTTAATTTGATTTATAAATGAGAAAAACAACAGATTATACATATTTGCCCACTGAAACATAAGGCTTCCGTTTAAATTTGATTCGATGCCAACATGTAATTTTGATATCCTGTCAAGCAAACTCTTAAAACCATCTTCTTTTATTTAGCTAAAACCATGAAGGAAATTGTATAAACAACCCAGATTCAACTGTATTGCTTTTCAGTGAGTTCCAAGGTTCGAGGCAGTTACCCAGCTGGATCCCCAAGAAGGGCAAAAGCTTCCCATTAGAAGTGGTTCAGGGAGCTTCCCTGATGGTGCAGTGGTTAAGATTCCACCTGCCAATGCGGAGGACACGGGTTCGAGCCTTGGTCCAGGAAGCTCCCACATGCCATGGAGCAACTAAGCCCGTGTGCCACAACTACGGAAGCCCGTGCACCTGGAGCCTGTGCTCCACAACAAATGAAGCCACCGCAATGAGAAGCCCATGCACCACAACGAAGGGTAGCCCCTGCTTGCCACAACCAGAGAAAAGCCCGCGTACAGCAACGAAGACCCAATGTAGCCAAAAATAGATAAATAAAATAAATAAATTTATTTATTTATTTTTTAAGAGGTGGTTCAGGCTCACAACACCCACGTTTATATGTACATCTACAATTGTGGATAGTCAGGCGATGATCCAGCTGGTCAGAGGAAATGTGTAGGTTAAATGAAGGGCTGCTATTCAAATGATTACAGTGTGGCCAACTCAAATTCTGAACACTAATACCTCAATAGCAGAGAAAGAGTTTTTTTTCCAGTACGGAGGTGTGTGGGGGTGTGATAAACACAGACTGGGCTGTGTTACGTAGTGTATATCCTTTCTCCATTCTCTGTCAGTGAAAACCTCAACGACTAAGCATTGAAATCATTTCAGTTGTTTTGTAGTCAACCACACAGCTCATGGGAACTCAACAGGTGATTTAATTGATAGTGAATCACTTGGGGAGAAGCAAATGGATTTGCAAACCTAAGAAGTCAGCCACTACACTAATGGAAGAAGTTCATGGGTTTTCTTCCTTCTACACAGTCTAGTTTATATTTGAGCATAATTAGTTGAAATTTTCCTCCAGTAGCATATGCAATTCTCCCAGTGATATGCTGACTACGCTTGTATTTTCCCTATGCTAGCACAGTCATAGTTTATCACTTTATTGGAAATAAGAGTCAGGCGATTAGCAATGTTAATTGCTAATTGAAGTTGCTATTTTCTTGGACAGCCACATTCTTGAGAGGCCAATGGACAGTGCTGAAGAAAAGGATGGTGAGCCTAACTGAAGGTAGAATAGGAGTTCCTTTTGAAAATGTTTCTCATGTTTCCCCGATAATAAAAGTTACCTAGAGTGTTGGTTAAACATTCAGAATTCCTGGTTTCTCCTTTGGGAACGCTGATTCAGAAGGGTTGGGATATGTCCCTAGAATATGTACTTTAACAGCCATGAGATTCTTGCCATTAGGGAAGTGTGGGAAACACTGTCCTATCAAGTATGATTTTGAAAAAGTGATCAGAGACAGGGAGTCCCTGATTCCCAAATATCCCATATCTTTTCCATGAGGGTATTTCTCTCTTTCTTAGTATTTTCCCAAACCTTTGTTCTGTACCTCCCACTAACTGCCATTCAGTCCCATGTGGGTGGGTTGTTCCTACCTTAGACTTAGCATGTCCTCATCGCTTCATGTCAGCCTACAATTTCCATCCCATGTCAAGTCATTCTCTTTCCATGCACTCTCAGTCACAGTGGTACAGAACTATTTGCTTTTCCATGCCTATCCGAAGCTCTTCAAACCTTTTGGCTTTTCTCCTATTCCATTTTCTCCATAGAATGCCTTCTCTCACTATTTTGCCCTTTGCACTTTTATTTCTTCTTCAAGAACTCAAATGTCAATTCCTTAGAAGTCTTCTTCAGATTCCCCAGGCAGAGTTAATTCTTGCCTCTGTGCTCTCATAGCACTTTGGATTTCTCTTATCGATAATGAAAGTTGTGTTGTAATTATTTGTTAATTCATCTGGTTCAGTAGGCAGCATGTTAGGGACAATGTCTTTATCTTTGTGTTACAGTGCTGAGCAGAGTGCTGGGTACATAGTAGGAATTTTATAAATATTTGCTGAGTGAACTTTAGACTTTTAATAACTATATATGAAATTATTATTATCAAATAAAAGAGATATAAATGAATTTATTTATAGAAGTCCAGGTATTCATTCATTCATCCATTCATCTAGACAAGTATCTATTGAACCACTATTATATGCTAAGCATTAGCGATTCAGTGATAAGCAGAAAATGGACACGATCTTTGCCTTCATGGAGCTTTGAGTAGAGAGAAATATATTAATAAAATAACTATGTAATGAATAAAAGATTTGCTACTGTGAAAAATATGGGGATAGGCACGTGGGGGCAATGAAAGCATATAATGGAGGGTGGTGGTTACAACGGATCTGAGTGCTGATAGTGAAAGGAATTGTCTAGGGAGAAAGTGGAATGAAGATTTTTCCAGGCTCAGGAAAAAGCCTGTTCAAAGGCCCTGGGGAAGGAGGGAGAATGGTAAGAATGAGGGACTGAAAGGTGGATGGTATGTCTGGAGCAGAGAGAGAAAGTGGGCTTATGGCCAGAGAAAAGGCTGTCACCTAGAGTATATGGGTTTTCATGGGCCTGTTAAGAAGTTTTGTCTTTATTTTAAATGCAGTGGGAAACCAGTGGAAAAACAGTGATTTTGGTAAGTGTGTTATTGCACTTTTGTGGGGATTTGTACTGGCCAAATGATGATCTGCTTTACTATTTATTTTGACTATGCAGAATTCTTCAGGACAGGAAGCATGTCTTGTATTTCTTAGTATTCCCAGAATCTAACACTATACAATAGAGTGGGTGACCAAGGGATGTGTGTTTCTTATTTCAGATTCTTGAGAGTGAGACATTATGTAAACATACTTAGAAAGAAACTTAGTTAACCAAATCCATTGGATAGCTTATCATGACATAATGATTTGTGTTAAAATTGTGAAAAACATGTTTGATAGGGTGAATGGACAGCTGATTATCCACTACTATCTTAATCAACAAAGCCTGTTTCTTAAGTGGTTTGGGAAACCAATAGTCAGGGTTCTTCCCATTTCCAATAAAGCTATTTTATCACTCATGATGCTGGAAGTTTTACTATTACTTTTTGGTCTTCAAGAGTCCTCTTTAAAAATGTAAATACCAAATTGGGAGTAAGATATATATCAATCTTTATCAACTGCTGTCTTTGGGATATTTTGATGCAGATTCAAATATAAAGGAACTATATGTATTGGGGATAGAGGAGGGGCATCAGTGATGTGGAAGTGAAGTTTGCCAGATGGCCAGTCCCTCAGTTTTGCTTCCACTGTTGCCTCCAGAAATTTAGTCGTTTTGTGAATGATGGCAGTGATTGTGCTACTCACTGTAGCTTAATCTATCTGGACTTTGGTGTCACAATGAAACAGGGAGTAGTTTCCCCTGTAACCTCTAGGACACTGAAGTTTAATGATATCATGAGGGACAGTGCAATGAACTTTGGGAGCTAAGTTGCTCTGTCATGCAAGCTGAGTCAATGGCAGTACCTACGTGAAGTCTTTGTGTTTCAGTGGACTTCTCAAATCAACTTTTCAGAAACAAGTTCTTTTTGCAAGGCCAGAATTTCCTTAGAATATCAATGTCCCTAATAGTAAAATAGTGCTTTCTGATCTTCCATCAAATTTTCCAGACTTCTTTATTTGCCCCACTGCTCAATAAATTTCTAGTTGCTGGAGGGGACATGAATGAAAAAGAGAGCCTTTGTTCTCAAATAAACAACCTAACCTTACATCTAAAGCAATTAGAGAAAGAAGAACCCAGAAACCTCCAAACTTAGCAGAAGGAAAGAAATCATAAAGATCAGATCAGAAATAAATGAAAAAGAAATGAAGGAAGCAACAGCAAAGATCAATAAAACTAAAAGCTGGTTCTTAGAGAACAAAATTGATAAACCATTAGGCAGACTCATCAAGAAAAAAAAGAAGACGCAAATCAATAAAATTAGACATGAAAAAGGAGAAGTAACAACTGACATTGCAGAAATACAAAGGATCATGAGAGATTACTACAGGCAACTCTATGCCAATAAAATGGACAACTTGGAAGAAATGGACCAATTCTTAGAAAAGCACAACCTTCTGAGACTGAACCAGGAAGAAATAGAAAATATAAACAGACCAATCACAAGCACTGAAATTGAGACTGTGATTAAAAATCTTCCAACAAAAGCCCAGGACCAGATGGCTTCACAGGCGAATCCTATCAAACGTTTAGAGAAGAGCTAACACCTATCCTTCTCAAACTCTTACAAACTATAGCAGAGGGAGGAACACTCCCAAACTCATTCTACGAGGCCACCATCACCCTGATACCAAACCCACACAAAGATGTCACAAAGAAAGAAAACTACAGGCCAATATCACTGATGAACATAGATGCAAAAATCCTCAACAAAATACTAGCAAACAGAATCCAACAGCACATTAAAAGGATCATACTCCATGATCAAGTGGGGTTTATCCCAGTAATGCAAGGATTCTTCAATATATGCAAATCAATCAATGTGATACACCATATTAACAAACTGAAGGATAAAAACCATATGATCATCTCAATAGATGCAGAAAAAGATTTTGACAAAATTCAGCACCCATTTATGATAAAAACCCTCCAGACAGTAGGCATAGAGGGAACTTACCTCAACATAATAAAGGCCATATATGACAAACCCACAGCCAACATCGTTCTCAGTGGTGAAAAACTTAAACCATTTCCTCTAAGATCAGGAACAAGACAAGGTTGTCCACTCTCACCACTTTTATTCAACATAGTTTTGGAACTTTTAGTCACAGCAATCAGAGAAGAAAAAGAAATAAAAGGAATCCAAATCGGAAAAGAAGAAGTAAAGCTGTCACTGTTTGCAGATGACATGATACTATACATAGAGAATCCTAAAGATGCTACCAGAAAACTACTAGAGCTAATCAATGAATTTGGTAAAGTTTCAGGATACAAAATTAATGCACAGAAATCTCTTGCATTCCTATACACTAATGATGAAGAATTTGAAAGAAAAATTAAGGAAAAAGTCCCATTTACCATTGCAACAAAAAGAATAAAATACCTAGGAATAAACCTATCTAAGGATACAAAACACCTGTATGCAGAAAACTATAAGACACTGATGAAAGAAATTAAAGATGATAGAAACAGGCAGAGAGATATACCATGTTCTTGGATTGGAAGAATCAACATTGTGAAAATGACTCTACTACCCAAAGCAATCTACAGAGTCAATGCAATCCTTATCAAACTACTAATGGCATCTTTCACAGAACTGGAACAAAAAATTTCACAATTTGTATGGAAACACAAAAGACCCTGAATAGCCAAAGCAATCTTGAGAAAGAAAAAACAGAGCTGGAGTAATCAGGCTCCCTGACTTCAGACTATACTACAAAGCTACAGTAATCAAGACAGTATGGTACTGGCACAGAAACAGAGATATAAATCAATGGAACAAGATAGAAAGCCCCGAGATAAACGTACGCACATATGGTCACCTTATTTTTGTTAAAGGAGACAAGAATATACAATGGAGAAAAGACAGCCTCTTCAATAAGTGGTGCTGGGAAAACTGGACAACTACATTTAAGAGATTGAAATTAGAACACTCCCTAACCCCATACACAAAAATAAACTCAAAATGGATTAAAGACCTACATGTAAGGCCAGACAGTATAAAACTCTTAGAAGAAAACATAGGCAGAACACTCTATGACATAAATCACAGCAAGATCCTTTTTGACCCACCTCCTAGAGTTATGGAAATAAAAACAAAAATAAACACATGGGGCCTAATGAAACTTCAAAGCTTTTGCACAGCAAAGCAAACCATAAACAATGCAAAAAGACAGCCCTCAGAATGGGAGAAAATATTTGCAAATGAAGCAATTGACAAAGGATTAATCTCCAAAATATACAATCAGCTCATGCAGCTCAATATCAAAAAAAACACACAACCCAATCCAAAAATGGTCAGAAGACCTAAATAGACATTTCTCCAAAGAAGTTACACAGATTGCCAACAAACACATGAAAGGATGCTCAACATCACTAATCATTAGATAAATGCAAATCAAAACTACAATGAGGTATCACCTCACACCAGTCAGAATGGCCATCATCAAAAAATATACAAACGATAAATGCTGGAGAGGGTGTAGAGAAAAGGGAGCCCTCTTGCACTGTTGGTGGGAATGTAAACTGATACAGCCACTATAGAGAACAGTATGGAGGCTCCTCAAACAACTACAAATAGAACTACCATACGACCCAGCAATCCCACTACTGGGCACATACCCTGAGAAAACCATAACTCAAAAAGAGCCATGTACCACAATGTTCATTGCAGCACTATTTACAATAGCCAGGACATGGAAGCAACCTAAGTGCCCATTGACAGATGAAAGGATGAAGAAGATGTGGCACATATGTACAATGGAATATTACTCATCCGTAAAAAGAAATGAAATTGAGTTATTTATAGTGAGGTGGATGGACCTAGAGTCTGTCATAGAGAGTGAAGTAAGTCAGAAAGAGAAAAACAAATACCATATGTTAACACATATATATGGAATGTAAAAAAAAAAAAAAAGGTTCTGAAGAACCTAGGGGCAAGACAGGAATAAAGATGCAGATGTACAGAATGTACTTGAGGACAAAGGGAGTGGGAAGGGTAAGCTGTGATGAAGTGAGAGAGTGGCATGGACATATATACACTACCAAGTGTAAAATCGATAGCTAGTGGGAAGCAGCCACATAGCACTGGGAGATCAGCTCGGTGCTTTGTGACCACCTAGAGGGGTGGGCTAGGGAGGATGGGAGGGAGTTGCAAGAGGGAGGAGATATGGGGATATATGTATATGTATAGCTGATTCATTTTGTTATAAAGCAGAAATTAACACACCATTGTAAAGCAATTATACTCCAATAAAGATGTTAAAAAACTAAATTAATTTTAAAAAAAGAGAGCCTTTGTTGAGAGTTTGGGGTGAGGATGGTTTTTCCAGAATATTTCATGATGATTTGAAAAAGTAGGAACTCTGTGCATGACAGGGGCACATTTCCACTGAACACGTTCTGTAAGACTCTTCTTATTTCCCTCTAGGGCTTTCTCCACTCTGCCCTGTAGATTTCTACAACATCATTTTCATATTTAGCAGTTGCTCCTCAGTGAATGAATTATGACTATAGAAAATCTTGTATTAAAAATATTTTAAAATGAAGAAAGTCATTCTATTATTCAATATAACTGCTTTATTTCCTCACATATTCATAAGAAATGCCATAGATCTTACAGAGAGTTTTATTTTTTTATTTTTATTTTTTTTCTTTTAAATTTTTTGGTGGTATGCGGGCCTCTCACTGTTGTGACCTCTCCCGTTGCGGAGCACAGGCTCCGGACGCGCAGGCTCAGTGGCCATGGCTCACGGGCCCAGCCGCTGCGCGGCACGTGGGATCCTCCCGGACCGGGGCACGAACCCGTGTCCCCTGCATCGGCAGGCAGACTCTCAACCACTGTGCCACCAGGGAAGCCCCGAGAGTTTTATTTTTTTATTTTTAAAAATTTATTTATTTATTTATTTATTTATTTATTTTTGGCTGTGTTTGGTCTTCATTGCTGTGCGTGGGCTTTCTCAAGTTGTGTCGAGCCAGGGCTACTCTTCGTTATGGTGCGTGGTCTGCTCATTGCAGTGGCTTCTCTTGTTGAGGCGAATGGGCTCTAGGGCATGCAGGCTTCAGTAGTTGCGGCCTGTGGGCTCAGCCGTTGTGGCTCCCAGGCTCTAGATCGCAGGCTCAGTAGTTGTGGCGCACGGGCTTAGTTGCTCTGCAGCATGTGGGATCATCCCAGACCAGGGCTTGAACCCATGTCTCCTTCCTTTGCAGGTGGCTTCTTAACCACTGTGCCACCAGGGAAGTCCCGTGAGAGTTTCAATAAATTAAAAAATCACCACCAAGGAATGAGGTTCTGATTATTCAAGTGACCACACTAACCAAAGACTGATCCCCCCCACCCCACCCCTTTTTTTTAACTCTTCCTCTGAGGGGTGCTCATCTCAGGTCCTAATACATCTAGTAGAGTCTAAGTCAGGGATCAGCAAATTAGAGGCCACACCTGACCAATAGCCTTTTCCTGTAAATACATTTGTATTAGAACATAGTCACACCATCTATTTAAGTATTGTCTATGCTGCTTTTGTGCTTCAACAACAGAGTTGAGTAGTTGCAACTGAAAATATATGGCCCACAGAGCTGAAAACATTCACTATCTGGTCTTTCATAAAACAAAGTTTGCTGACCCTGGTCTAAGATATGTTTCTGTATGTTCTCTGATTGTCATTAAGCTACAAGCTCCTTGAAAGCACAAACCAAATATGATTTTTCTTTGTCTCTTCAGTGCCTGTCACATTGTTGTGATGGAAGAAAGTGCTCAAGTTCAGAATAAATGAAAGTAACCCAATCCATCTGTATGAATACTCATGCTACCCCGCTACTCCCAATCTTAAAGAATATGGGAAAGAACTATTGAAAACCAGGCATAGGATGATTTCCTATCAGGACAATTTTAGTTTGATTTTTAGGAAAATCTGTATCAATCAGGCAAACTCAGATCTTGGTGTGCTGCAAAGGGTTGCTTCTTTTCTCATTCTAGCAATCCAGGGATGGGAAGGCAGGAATGTGAGGGAAGGACCAATGCAACTTTCCAGCTCCAAGAGAATTTTCTTTTTTTTTTTTTTTTTTTTTTTTTTGTGGTACGTGGGCCTCTCACTGTTGTGGCCTCTCCCGTTGTGGAGCACAGGCTCCGGACACACAGGCTCAGCGGCCATGGCTCACGGGCCCAGCAGCTCCGCGGCATGTGGGATCTTCCCGGACCAGGGCACGAACCCATGTCCCCTGCATCGGCAGGCGGATTCTCAACCACTGCGCCACCAGGGAAGCCCTCCAAGAGAATTTTCATACCTAGTGGTCTCCTCAAATATTTATAAGGATGTCCCAGTGTCAGGTGCTGGGCAGCTTGGCCACGGAAAAGCTAAGTGGGCATGCTGGGGATATTTGTATTTCCCACTCACTCGTTCCAGTAGGTAGATTCTGTTTCGATGTTTGGTATTATGTGAAAAAGCAGGTTTTGGGGAAGCAAATGTAGGTTGCTCTCTGTTCTCTTTCTACCTTTGTTTGAATGCTCTTGGTTGACGTCCCTATATATGTAAATCAGGGAAATGACTAGAAAGTAAATTAGTTTTTTTAAAAAAACTCATAGATCTGATATCTTGTTTGAGTAGGCATTGGTAAGGGCTCAGGGAAATACTTCTGGTTAGTTTTCTTAATAATCACGCCAGAGAGCAAGTAAGTTTATTACCAGTCTGACCCTTTCTCACCCTTCTGCTGTTAGATATCACTAACAGATCACTGTGTTCTTTCAGAGAGCCTCAGAATCCTCCTAACATGTTCCAAGAAGCTACCACCACTTAGTCAGAATTGACATATGAGATGGAAACTTATTTTCCAAAGTTGGTTTTATATATGTCAAAATGTGAGAATCTGATTTCTTCCTTAGCTCCCCATGTGGTAATTGATCCAGGCCTTGAAGGTAGTAACTGGGGAGGCCTGGCAAACCAAAGCATTCTCAGCAGAGTACAGAGCACAGACAAAAGTGTGAGGTGACCAGATGGAGTAAAGCAGAGTGTGCAGTGGAAAGTCACATGAAATGAATTTGGAACAGGAAGGAGAAGCCAGATTTAGGTGGACATTGGCATCCAGGCCAAGACTCTTGAATGTGATTTGTAAAGTCAGTGTTCCCAAAGGATGGCCAAGGTTCTCCAGAGAAATAGAACCAATAGGATAGAGTGTACGAGTGTATACACACACACACACACACACACACACACACACACACACACACACACACACACACGAGACAGAGATAGACAGACGGGGTGAGGATTTATTTTAAAGAATTAGCTCATGTGATTGTGGAAGCTGGCAAATTCAAAAACTGCAGTGCAGGCCAGCAGCAGAGTAGAAATTCCGGCAGGAGTTGATGTTGAAGTCTTGAATCTGAAGGCAGTCTGGAGGCTGAATTCCTTCTTCTTTGGAGGACCTCAGTCTTTTATCTCAAGTCTTTCAACTGATTGGATGTGGCCCACACACATTATGGAAAGCCATCAGCTTTACTTAGAGTCTTCTGATTTAAATGGTAATCACATCTTAAAAAACCACTATAACTGTAACATTGACTGATGTTTGACCAAACAGTGGGACACCATACCCTAGCCAAGTTGACATTAAAATTAATCATCACAGTCAGCATAGGTAATTTTCAATGGTAGACGTATTTGTGTTTTTAAATTTGTATTATACATTTAAATCTCATTTACATAAAACTTCTGATTTCATAGAAATTATTGGTTGGAACAAAAGTAAATTTATTTAAGTAAAACAGAGTTGATTTAATGAAAATTATTAAATAAATATTGGGTAGAGATGGCCTATAGATATGGTGAGTATATGAAGGATGTACTGAAATGACTGACATTAGAGAATGGTAAACAACAGAGAATTGCTATACTCCTGCAAGGAAATGTCATAAGGAAATGGGGTTTTAGGAATATTAATTCTGTTGCCCTGAACAAAGGCCACAGATAGAAAAAAAAAAATCATCAACAAATAATAAATGTGGGGACTTCCCTGGTGGCACAGTGGTTAAGAATCTGCCTGCTAATGCGGGGCACACGGGTTTGAGCCCTGGTCCAGGAAGATCCCACATGCTGCGGAGCAGCTAAGCCCCTGCAGCACAACTACTGAGCCTGCGCTCTAGAGCCCGTGAGCCACAACTACTGAGCCCACGTGCTGCAACTACTGAAGCCCGCACGCCTAGAGCCTGTGCTCCGCAACAAGAGAAGCCACCACAATGAGAAGCCCGTGTACCACAATGAAGAGTAGCCCCCACTCACCGCAACTAGAGAAAAGCCTGCACGCAGCAGTGGAGACCCAATGCAGCCACAGATAAACAAAAATTTAAAATAAATGTGAAAATGTTTGCTTTTGCTATAGTAGTAAAATAATGCATTTTCTCAATCTGCTGTTGTTCTTTTTTAAAAAATTGGTTTTGCTACTCACTCTTTATTTTTATTTTTTTACAAATAGAAGTTTTAAATTTTATGTAGTCTGAACAGTTGGTCTTTTGTTTTATTTCTTAAAAGGATTTTAAGCTTAGGAAGTCATCCTTGGTTTTAACTTCACAGATCTAATACCTTGTTTGAGTGGGCATTTGGAAAAGGATGTTTTAAAAATATTTAACTTTTTAATATATCTTGGATTTATTTTGTTATACACTATGAAAGATGGGTCTAAATTAATTTTATTTCCCTTAAATTCCAACCCAGTTATTCCTGCACAAGTTAATAAATAGTTCTTCCTTTCTGGCGATGTCACTTTTGTTTTCTAGCAAATTCCTGTATGGAAACAAATCAATTCTGGACTGTCTAGTGTGTGTTCTATATCTTTATATTTTTTCTTCTTTCTGTAGTGTCTTATTTTAATTATCATAGCCTTATTTTTTTTCACCATAGAGAGTTTATTTTCCATATAAAAGGGCAGAAGTTAACATGTGAGCAGAAGGGTAAAAAGCGTGGAGCTCGTGTGGGAGATCATGACAGGTGACTTGAGGCTGAGGGTGGTGAAGGCTGGTCCAGGGGGAGAATTGGAGGTTGTGATGAAGAGATGGGGTCAGATCCAGGCCCTGTCCTTCAGGCAGAGACCTTGAGGCATGTTGATGCCAAAATTTATGGGATATAGCAAAAGCAGTTTTAAAAGAGACTTCTCACAAGAAATGCTTACTGGTCTTGGAGAGTTTCCCAGAGAGGCACGGGGTGAGGGATGGTGGCGACTGCAGCTGACCCTGGGGACAGTGAACTGGTGCAGCCACCCTTGGAGCTCTCCCCACCATGTGGACACTGATGCTGGCAGGCACCACTCCCTCCAGCTCAGATTTATGCTGTATTCAAATATCTAGTGACCCATTCATATTCTTCATTCAAAAATTTCTTTGATAAACTTATCAATTTTTTTCTTCCTGAGAACATCAGAATCTAGTCAGATTCTCCAAATTTTCATAGAATATTTATTGGACTTTTGTAAATCATTATGAGGGTTGTAATGAGTTTGTGCATTATTCATTTATGTATGAATTTACACCCATTCTCAATCACTTTTGATGTTTGTGACGACAGAACACAGATTAGAGTCAATGAATTGGTCTAAAATAGTAACAAAGACATTTTATCTCAGTTGCCTCCTTCACTTGAGCAATTCATAGCCAAATTAAATTTAATCCCCTTTCATTTTTGCACCTAAATGTCTGGTGGAGATGTAATCCAACAATCAAAGATCCAGTGACTGGCCTCAGGGGGCAGAATAAAAGACACAATGATAAACACTGTCAGTGAATGGATTTGGAAACACTTGAAGGGTAATTCACATTTCAACTTTTATTTTAACTTTCATTTTAATTCCTCAGTATTTCAAATGGAAACCCATGATCCCCTTCTGCAAGAATTTTCACCTTGGGTGTTTACAACTTTTTTCTCTTACTTCCTTTGCCCTCTTCATGCTTGTGGTATCTGTACGGCAAGTTCTCTTGGCCCTAGCTAATTCTTAGTACTCTTGAAACTCTCCTGACAGCAGAAAGCAGTGATCAGACAGGTTGAATGATTCAATGGAAATTTAATCTGATCTCATTTTAGCTACCTGTAAGAAGCAACCTGCTGTGAACTAGAATTGTAATGCTGGAAATTATCTGATTCCTACAGGCCTCTCTTCCTTCTCTGACCTGGTGAATGACTGCTAAAGTAATTTAAATCATGTAAAACATGGTAAACATTGATTTGTCGCCTTGGCCATTGAACTGGACATCTTGCCTTCTTGCAGGTAAAACTGAAGAGAAGTATGATAGATTCTAGATTTTATTTATAAGGGTGAAGCTTTTAAATGTACTCACTTAAGTTGCTTCTTGAGGCAGTAATGTCCTATTTCCTTTCAATTAGACTTCCAGCTTTGAACCCAGTTTATAAAGCAAAGCAAAATGAAACAACAACCTAGACAAAGAAACCTCTGTCAATAGAACACTTTAGCTGCAAAGACTGACGATCTGAAGAATAGGGTTGACAAGATGCGATTGGTCAGTTCACTGCTCTGAAGGAGAGGCATCCTTTATTTGTGGCTGCCTAGAGAAGGCCCGTTAACCACGCAGAAAAGCTAAGAAATGGTAGGAGAAAGTGGAGAAACAAACAGGAAAAGAGTGAAAAACTGGACATAAGAAAAATGGAAGGTATAGAAGAAACAGCAACTTTTACAGTTGATTGTGCCACAGTTTAAGAAGAGTATAGTGACCACTGTTACACTGTTGGCCCCCTGTGATCTCCCAGTATTTGCCTCTGTGTAGTCCTCTTTCTTAGAACCTGAGTTGGGAGGATGACTTATTTTAATTAACTGGAAGTGGCAGAGTGATGCTCTATCAGTTCTTGTTCTAAGCCTTAAGAAGTTCTGCTTTTGTTCTCTTCAGAGCCATGATCTGCTTTATAAGAATTCTGTTAGCCTGCTAGAGCTATGTGGAGAGGCTGTCAGAAAAGCCACATATGAGGGAGAGGCCCTGAGACACAAGCCTGGCCATCCCAGTGTCTCAGTCAAGCCCAGGCCCCTGCTGACCTGCCAGCTGGATGAATCCACGTGAGTAGCCATCAGTAAGATCAACAGAAGGGTCACCCAGCCAAGCCCAGCCCAGATTGCAGAATTATGAGCAAATAAAATGTTCATTGTTTTAAGCCACTAATTTTTGGGGTGGTTTGTTATACAGCAACATACATATAGCTCCTGGCATGTTAAAATGAAGTCAGTGATTAAGACCCAGTGACTCTACTCTCTGAGACGGTATCATGTGGATTGAAGATGCACGTCTGGGACCAAAGCAAGCTTGGTTCAAATCCTTGCTTTTTCACTTTTTAGCTCTTATGGCCTTGGGCAAGTTATTTAATCTTTCTGGGGCTCAGTCTTGTTATCTGTGAAGTGAGAGAAATATTTCTTCTCTCACAAGATAGTTAAGAAATGAAATGAGTGAAAGTTTGGGGCACAAATTAAGTACCCACCAAATCTTATATTATTTGTTATATTCCATTTCCTTCCTGTCGTTACCTCACCCCCTGAGGGGATAAAAGTGATCCAGACTACATTTACTCTTTAGGGCAGCCCTGTGACCTGCTAAAGGCAGTTCTGTCATAGGTCAGTTTTGCACTGCGTATGTATATTTGACAAACAATTGTTGTGTTTATATGAAAAAGAGGTTAAACTCCTAAAATACAGGTGATAGATTTTTTAAATGATAGCAGGTTTGTGGGGCACTGCTGGAGACAACGCACATTTGTGTCCATGTCCCAGACCACCTACACCTGCTCCTCTGCAGTATCACAGCTGTTTTTTAGACTAAGCTGGGGTCACCAAGGAATGTTGAAGATACATTCAGCTTATTTTATCGCAGAAGGCATGAAGGCACATGCTGTATTTCCATTTGGTTTTCACAAAAAAGCATTACTATCTCAATGGTTTGTGAAGTTCACTTAGGCAAAAATTGCAGACTTTGAGGTAGTACTGCATAAAATTTGGTGTTTGTTGAGTCCTTGTCTTCATACTGGAAAGAAGAAAGTCCTATATTGAGTAACTAAATTATGTGCAGACACCAAGAGAAAACACACACACACACACACACACACACACACACACACACATGCACACACACACGAAAGAAAGGATTAAGGAAAAAAAGAAATAAACCTGCTCTGGCCTCAGTTTCCAATTTGTAAAATGAGAAAGCCAGACTAGAAGGTTCTCCAAGGTCACTTCCAGCTCTGAGTTTTAGCAGACGTCTCAAATTCTGTGTGTTTTTTCGCCCTTTGTGAGATTAAAAACACAGGTTGTTCTCCAGCAAAACTTTAATTGCAGAGCTTTAATTAGAAAAAAAATCAAAATACTCTTTCAGATTATGCTTTTTTAATTTTAGTTTTAATTGTGTTTTTATTTTTTCCATATTATTTTAAAAGAGAGATGAAAGCTGCAATTTGACAAATCGCTACACCCGTTTCCTTGCCATACAACTGCCCTAGCAAGTTAACTTAAAACTATTTTCTAAAATGTATTTTTAATGAGAAACTTAGACCCCTGAAATTTGTATAAAACATCTTTTTCCTTCAGACCTCTTATAGGGCTGTAGAGTTTCCATACCTCAGTGCCAAGAGCATGGCAGAGGAATTTGGTTCAGCTTAGTAATTACCTTGTGTTAGTCTAGCTCAAAGTTGTTTTTCTCTTAATGGCTTAAGAGAGCCATTCAAATGCTTTGATTCTAGTAATAAAAGTTCTAATGGGCAAGGTAGGTGAATGCCCATGTAATGTTTAGCCTATTAAACTGGCCATATCCAAAGCTTATGCAGAGTAAATTCTTACTAGGGACTCTGAACAAGGGCAGGTCAACGTGGAAAAAAGCATGAGAAAATAAGAGAGCTAAAGTAAGTCTGAGAATGTCCTTCCTCTCTCCAACTAAGATCCCGATTATAGTGGACATTTATTTTTGCCTTCTTTCATGGCGAGGGGGAAAGACCTCCCCAAAGTCTCCCTGTATGCTTCCAGAATGTTGATTCACCCGCAGGCTTCACAGTGGACCATGTATATGAGACCATGGTTTCTCAGACTATCTGTGGTGAAGGACCAGTTTGCTTCATCTCCCACACCCCCATCCACTGTGGACTGGTACTTGTATAAAATATAGTAAAAATGAATCACTGGAAAAATGAATCACTGGAAAAATGACACGTGAACTGTGACATACAAAATATAAGCCTCAGTTTTTAATTATTAAATTTAATTACTCTCAAGTTGCAGTACAGGTTTCTAACCATCCTCAGTTTCTATACTTACCTTTTTTTTTAAAAACATCTTTATTGGAGTATAACAAAGTGAATCAGCTATACATATACATATATCCCCATATCTCCTCCCTCTTGCATCTCCCTCCCACCCTCCCTATCCCAACCCTCTAGGTGGCTGCAAAGCACGGAGCTGATCTCCCTGTGCTATGCGGCTGTTTCCCACTAGCTATCTATTTTACGTTTGGTGGGGTATATATGTCCATGCCACTCTCTCACTTCGTCCCAGCTTACCCTTCCCCCTCCCTGTGTCCTCAAGTCCATTCTCTGTGTCTTTATTCCTGTCCTGCCCCTAGGTTCTTCAGAACCATTTTTGTTTGTTTGTTTAGATTCCATATATATGTGTTAGCATATGGTATTTGTTTTTCTCTTTCTGACTTACTTCACTCCATAGGACAGACTCTAGGTCCATCCACCTCACACCTCACTACAAATAACTCAATTTTGCTTGTTTTTATGGCTGAGTAATATTCCATTGTCTATACTTATCTTGTTGCAGATGGTAACAGAAATGTGGAAACAGGCACTGGTCCACAGACCACACTTTGAGTAGCACTGACCTAGACTAGGCCAGTAGTATTCTCTGGTTCCCAGTAATTATTTCATGGGTGTTCTTATGACCTGAGCTGGTCCCAGTCACTTGAATGTTGGGATTTTGGTTGAGAAACTGGGACAATTCTGTTTTTCCTGGCTGGATGCCCTCTTGGGACTATAAGAGAAGTGGCTTGAGAATGAGTCAACACCAAGAAAGCAGAACCAAGAGGTAGCAAGTCAGAACCTGAATCTGCTCCTGTGTTGTAGAAAAATAGAAGCCAATAAATTAAAATTTTTGTTCAAGCTACAATTCATTCGGTTTTTCTATCATCTGCAAGAGAAAGAGTCCTATGTGATATAATTTGCAAGTTTTCCCCTAACTCTCAGTCACCTTGCCAGTCATCTTTCCAAAACAGAGATCTGGGAATGACATTCTTCTGGTTATGAAAACCTTAGCTTCCCACTGCCTTGGTCCAGAGTTCAGGCTTCTTAAACTGTCATTCAAAGTCATTCACAGTTGAGTCCCCTTCTTTTTCAGCCTAATGTTTTTTGCTACTCTCATCTGCAGACACATGCCCAATGCTTTAGTGTGACCAAACATGCACTTTTAGATATGTTATAGGTTTGCTCATGTTCACTTTGGCTGAATTGCACTTTCTCTTCCCACAACCTCTTCTGATTTTCTAAGAATAGGAACTTGAGAACATAAGGTGTTCATTACTTTTAAATGTTAAGCATTATGCATCACCCTCATTCCTGCTGACTCAAGGGCTAATTTTGAGAGCGTTGGCAGGAGGGCAAATTGATTCACCCAGACGTTTGACAAAAACTGCATTTAGACTCCAAAGCTTTCATTTCATAGGGGGTCTGATATGGTTATATTACCAAAATCTCAGAAAACAGCAAACTTAGACAAAGTGTGACTTTAAGTTATTGCAAAAATGAATAAGCAAGAAATGAAAACATGTCCGCACCAAAATGTGTACATAAATGTTCATAGCAGCTTTATTCATAATAGCCGAAAGTGGAAACAAACCAAATGTTCATCAGCTGATCAGTGTATAAACAAAATGTGGTATATCCATAAAATGAAATATTACTTGCCATGAAAAGAAGTGAAGTACTGATACATGTTACAACATGGACTAACCTTGAAAACATTATGCTAAATGAAAGAAGCCAGATATGAAAGGCCATGTATTGTATAATTCCATTTATATGAATGTCTGGAATTGACAAATCTATAGAGAAAGTAGATTAGTGGTAACCTAGGGCTGGGGAGAGTGATGAGATTGAAGGGTGAAGGCTAGGGGGAACAGAGTTTCTTTTTTAGAGTGATGAAAATGTTCTCAAATTGATTGTAGTGATGGATGCGCAACATTGTGAATATACTAAAAGTCATTGAACTGTACACTTTTAATGGGTGCATTATATGGTATGTGAATTATGCCTCAACAACGTGTTTTTTTAAAAAAGAGTTTATAGGAGCTTTATTCATAGGTGCCCAAACTGGGAAGCAACAAGATGTCTAAGGTGAACGGATAAATCAACTGTGGTACGTCTAGACAACTGAATAGTATTCATTCAGCACTGAAAAAAAATGAGCTATTAAGCCATGAAAATACATGCAGGAACCTTAAATGCATATTACTAAGTGAAAGAAGCCAATCTGAAAAGGCTACATATACACTGTATGATTTCAACTATATGACATTCTGGAAAAGGCAAAACACTGGAGACAGTAAAAAGATTGGTGGTTACCAGGGGTTAAGGTGGAGGATGCAGTGAAGAGGCAGAGCACAGAGGATTTTCAGGGCAATGAAACTACTCTGTATGATACCACAATGGTGGATACATGTCACTATACACTTGTCTAAACTCATGTAAACTATGGGCTCTGGGTGATAATGATGTGTCAATGTAGGTATGATTGTAACAAACGTCCCACTCTGGCGCTGGATTTTTTTTTTTTTTTAATTTCCTTCCTTCCTCCCTCCCTCCCTCCCTCCCTCCCTCTTTCCTTTCCTTTCCTTTCCTTTCCTTTTTCCTTCCCTTCCTTCCCCTCCCCTCCCCTCCCCTCCTCTCCCCTCCCCTCCCCTCGCCTCCCCTCCCCTCCCCTCCCTTCCCTTTCCTTCTTTCTGCTGTGTTCCATCTTCTTTGCTGCACTCAGGCTTTCTCTAGTTGCAGTAAGCAGGGGCTACTCTTTGTTGCAGTGCATGGGCTTCTCATTGCAGTGGCTTCTCTTGTTGCAGAGCACAGGCTCTAGGTACGTGGGCTTCAGGAGTTGTGGCTTGCGGGCTCAGTAGTTGTGGCTCACAGGCTCTAGAGCACTGCCTCAGTAGTTGTGGTGCACAGGCTTAGCTGCTCCGTGGCATGTAGGGTCTTCCCGGACCAGGGATCGAACCCATGTTCCCTGCATTGGCAGGCGTAACCACTGCGCCACCAGGGAAGTCCTGGTGCTGGATGTTGATAGTGGGAGAGGTTTTGTGTGTGTGTGTGTGTGTGTGTGTGTGTGGAGGGGTGTTGGGGGGTCAGATGGCATATGGGAGCTCTGTGTTTTCTGCTCAGTTTTGCTGTGAACCTTAAACTGCTCTAAAAATTAAAGTCTAAAGAAAGAAGCAAAGGAGGATGAGGAGGAAGGGGGTGAGGAACAAGAAGAGGGCCAGGGCAAGGACAAAGAGGAGGAGGAGGAGGAGGTGACCTCACAAGGCCATCTCAGTTGGCACCACCTCTGAAATTTTCCCTGCCTCTCTCTTGTCTCCCTCCTGCGGAAGAATTAATTGCTCCTTTATCTGTATTTTCATTGTGTTCTTATTCCTACTTCTTTTATAGTTCATATCACTTTATTATAGTTGTTTGCAGGCCTTACTTACTGAACTATGACCTGCCTGAGGGCAGAGGCAATGCCTTATTTTCTTGATATTTCTACTAGAAATACTACATGGTAGAGTTCAGTGAAAGTGTGGTGTGTGTATGAATGAAGAACATCTTAAAGCGGCAGTGTTAAGTGCAGTTTTAAAGGATTCTGCTCTAGAATCTGTTGTTCTTCAGGCTTTTTGGTAACCTAAAAAAAGCTCCCTCTACGTGGCTCATCCCTGGGACCGTGGCCAGGATGTGAGCGAGAGCACTGAGGACATGTGACAATCCTAGACGAATGACTTATCCCTACTGAGTCTCCTCCAATAGGCAGCGTACTATTCTAGTAGAGCTTTGGGAAAATACTCTTCCTTGGGGATAATCTAACCATGTGCAGCCTGAAATCTGGGACCAGACTTCTGTGTGGTGATGAAGGTCAACTTGGGAAGATGTCATTGGGTGGAGAGGAGATCTCACTCTACTGAAAGCCACCACTGCCACCTTAGGATAGCTGCCTGAAATGCTCTGGTGAGAGCTTTATTACAAGGCTTTGGGGTTAGATATATGTAAAATGTGTGAAATGTGTTCCTGGGAGGGATGACATCTTAAACCTTTATTATTCATTTATACCTTACTGAGAGTCATATGTAACAGAGTTCTTGAAAGTAGGTTTTAAGAGGGCAATAGAGAAAATCTATCAAGATGCTGGTGCTAAGAATGAAAAGGAAAAGGTACCTAAGAGGTGATAGGATGCCAAAAATAGCTTTTCTTTACTTCCCAAATTTGGCATCATTTAATGGATAAAGTGAATATTCTCAATCACATAACCACTTTAATTTTCGTACCAGAGCATACTTTTTAAGAAGTCACTTATTTATATTGTTTAAAATAGTAGCATTGAGAATGTGGGGAATTTAGTAGTCAGAGCTCTACTACTTACTTGCTGAATGATCTAAGGAAGTTTCTTCCCGTCTCTGAGCTTCAGTTTTATTCACTGATAAAATGGGCACAATAATACCTGTACTGTTTACATCACAGAATGTTTGTGAAAATCCACTGAGGTCGCTGAAAGCAAAATGTTTTATAAATTAGACAAGTAAATTTATAATTTATAATTGATGTTAGTCTAGGAAGGATAAGTGCTGTGAACTTCTCCTGCTAAATACCAATGGAGTTTATTTGTGGTTGGTACAAAAAGCAATAAAAAGCAAAAAAAAGTGCTGTACATTTAGTCCTTTGTTTCTTTAAATTTTGAAGGAGCTCTACCAGGTTCTGAAAAGGAATCTTATTAACATTTTGGGAAAAGCCTTTTTATTGAAACTTCTTGTAAGTTTTACATGCAAGGCACACAGATGTATGTAAGGATATCTAGCCAACATGTGCCCTTTTAAAAGAGAAAAGCTCTTCTTTAACCATCTTTTCCAAGAATCGTTAATTTGTATCAGAAAATTGGAGAGGCATGCAGGGATACCTTCCTAAGGAGCATAAAATGTCTGAGCAGTTATCACCCATAGCATCTGTCCCTTCTCTGATCTATTCCAGAGATCACTTGCCAATTCACAAATGCCACAGGGGACCTCTCCTGTGTGGTTATGTAACTCTTTTTTTTTTTTTTTTTGCTGTACACGGGCCTCTCACTGTCGTGGCCTCTCCCGTTGCGGAGCACAGGCTCCGGACGTGCAGGCTCAGCGGCCATGGCTCAGGGGGCCCAGCTGCTCTGCGGCATGTGGGATCTTCCCGGACCAGGGCCCGAACCTGTGTCCCCTGCGTCGGCAGGTGGACTCTCAACTACTGCGCTACCAGGGAAGCCCCGGTTATGTAACTCTTGACCTGTGTAGGGCTTTCCCCTAAAACTGCACCATGAGGTCCTTAAGGACAGAGTCTGCGACTTACAGGTACTTGTGTCTCCTAGTTTCCAGCAGTAAATATTTATTAAATGAAAACTTGGCTGAGGCTGCATATCAAGGTCAGGAGGAAGTGGTGCCTCTTGGCAGATTTTATCCTCAGGGTAGGTTACCTGTTCCTGCATAACTGAAAGAAGACTCTGTGGCTTTGAAGGCTGTCTAACCCTTTCACAGGAGATCAAGTAATTGTGCTAGGCCATGGGTGTCAAATAAAGGGCATCACAGTTTAAGAAAGACATGAGAAATTAGGAGACAGTTCAGAGAACAGCTATCATGAAGATAAGGAGTTTAGAAAGGAAGATGTAGGAAGAGGGGAGGGAAATACTGGGATTATTTAAACCTGACAAGAGGAGCCTGAAAAAAAGCGTGGCAGGTAGTTGATTTTCAAAGATTTATGGGGATGATTATATAGAGCAGAGCTTCGCAACCTTTGTGGCAAGGCACACTTAAGAAAAGATTATATTGACAGGGCCCACAAGGATAATCAGGTAAGGCTGCTCAAGACTCGATTCTTCTCTAAGGCTTTGACATTCCTAGGTCCCACGCTGCCACCAGAGGACTTAGCACAGCCTTTGGATAGTGTTATGGACAGAATATTTGTGTCCTACCAAAACTCATATGATGAAACCCTAAGCCCAATATGATATTATAGTATTAGGAGATGGGGCCTTTGGGAGGTGATTTGGTCATAACAGTGGAGCCTTCATGAATGGAATTAGTGCTCTTATAGAAGAGACCTCAGAGAGCTCTCTCACCCACATTTTCTGTAGGGTTGCTGGGAGAAGACAGCTGTTTACAAACCAGGAAGTAGGTCTCACCAGACACAGAAGCTGCTGTTGCCTTCATTTCGGACTTCCCAGCCTCCAGAACTATGAGAAATAAGTGTTTGTTGTTCAAGCACCCAGTCTATGGTGTTTTGTTATGGCAGCCCAAACTGACTAGGACAGGGATTTGTGCACATGTTAGAAAATTGATGTAGAGTGCAGGGACTCTCTGTATTTTAGGTAGAGTAAGAAGAAGGAGGGTCAAAACAAAAGATGGAAGATTGGAATAAAATGCAAAAACACTTTATTCTTAGCTTTGAAAATACCAGATTGGTTTGTCAAAGGGTGTGTGTGTGTGTGTGCAGCATGTCCTAAAAGTCTTTATGCAGTTTAAGCTTCACTAACTTCAGAAAAATAAGTGCTACAGACTTATCCTCAAGGTCTCGTGAAAGTTTAATTATTTACATTTATTTTATAGTAACTTTAGTTTCGTGAATGTTGAATAACGAATTATTCATTTTCATGATTTGAGTCAGCCCCTCTGACTGAAGATGGTAACGGCTGACTGCAACAAAAAGCAAAATTCCCTATTCAACATTCAGAAAAGTGGATAAAAGAACTTCTAAGTTCTTTAAAACTGGGTTTGTACGGCGAAAAGATTCTATAGGAAGGATGGATTTAAGGACATATATGATCCTGAGTATAAATATGTGGGTGCAAGCAAAAATTCCAGACAGTATTTCAGACATTTAAGGCAGTGGAATTGGTGAGACCCAAGTCAAGTTTCTATCAAACAGTAAAGGGGACCCAGGTAGTATCTGGGTTACAGATGGGACAAGCAGAAAATTTCATTACTGTAAATATATGAAACATGAAAGGATGGAGTTGGAAAATAGGATGGCAGGCTAGGACTGAGGGACCTGGAAGGCCCAGCAGGGGCAGTCTGCTGGACTGGTGGGTGGAGGAGGGGCTGTGGACACACCCTCTCCATGTTGTCCCCTCCCGCACACTCAGAAACCCTTTGTGACTCTTCAGTGTTTTGTGATGCAGGCCTAGGACTGCACCCATACTCAGTGCTCAGTGCTCAGTGCTCATTTAACTTGAGGCAGCCCTGTGGTTCAGACGATGGAATTCGGAAAACCGAATGCTCTCTCAGTTTTGAACAGCGTTACTGAGGCATGTCTGAGCTTCGCCTCAACATTCTTGGATATTGACCCAAACCTCGTCATCCCGTGCGGGTTGGGGTTGCTTATTCTGTTCCTGTGGTTCCTGGTGAGCTTGCCATTTTCACCTACCTTCAGTAAAACCAAAGACATCCGAAAGGTAAGCAACCCTGGGTGAGCCCCCAACAGAGATTCTTTCTTTCTTTCTTTCTTTTATTTTTTAATTTTTTAATTTTTTAATTTTTTAATTTTTTAATTTTTTTTTTGTGGTACGCGGGCCTCTCACTGTTGTGGCCTCTCCCGTTGCGGAGCACAGGCTCCGGACGCGCAGGCTCAGTGGCCATGGATCACGGGCCCAGCCGCTCCGCGGCATGTGGGATCTTCCCGGACCGGGGCACGAACCCGTGTCCCTGCCTTGGCAGGCGGATTCTCAACCACTGCGCCACCAGGGAAGCCCAGAGATTCTTTATTGTTGTTTCCATTTCTATTCCCACATTTTAAAATGAGTTTGGTTGGCTCAGAGAGACACCTAAGATGGGAAGCTCAAGGAGAGGATAGAACATCATCCTCCTAGGAAAAGAAGCCAGCCAGGGCTAGGGGTTCAGGGAGGACTAAGGCTCCCAGTTGAAGCCCATGTCCCATCTGACTGTTGGGAGGACTCCAGGATAAAATCCCAAACAGTAATTTTGTGGCCCTGGGTTGGGTTATTTAGAGAGTTGGGGATCTCTGCAGGAGAACAGACTTCCCTAATGCTTGATCATGAGTACATTGTCACGTCAGGCATCACTCAACAAAGCCTTCCTTTGTGCTGGGCTGATCGGAGCAGCAATGCTGAGCCTCTGAGCAGAGGCTGGAGCCTGAGCTCCAGGATACAGGGTCCTATCTGAGGGACGTGGACATGACTGCTGGCCTCAGATGCTATGCCCTCCTTGGGCAGTTGACTTCTGACTGAGACTATCAAGTGTGGATCTCATAGACAAAAGTCCTTCTTTGAGTTTGTCAAAGAAGAAAAAAATCGAAAGCATTTTAAACCTTTAAAATTGATAAAAGGAAGGAACATAAAGTTCTATTAATTAAAACAGAGTCATATTATTCATGGATAATGAATATCTGAGTTTCCTAGAGAGGAGTGAGAGAAATGAGCCCCAGCCCTTCATTCTTCTCTTTTTGTTCTCAGCATCAGCGCAGAGCCAAGGGGAGAAGGAAAGGAGGAACACCGAAAGGTAAGGTTCTGCCTATCCCCCCTGAACTCTCCAAGGTGACCCTTCCTGCCTTTTCCATGAGATCCAAGGTCCCTGATCTCTGAGGATGTCAACTGCTAGATACAGTTTCTCTCAGAAACCAGAGTTCTCAGAGGAGAGGCTTGTGGGAAGGCTGTCAGAGCCTGAGACACTTCTCAGATTCCCTGCTCTGCTCATTGCTGGGCATGAAGCAGTGATGGGCCTGGGCAATAGGTGTTTCCCGACAGGTGGCCATTGAGATGTCAAGAGTCAGAACTTCTGTGTCCTGACTTTGTAAAAGTCCTTTGACTTCCTGGATGATCAGATTCCTCTTTGAGGTAAATAACCATTGACCTATATTCCTCAAAGGGTGGTTCTGAATATCACATGGGAGAATACATATGAAAGCCCTTTGTGAATGATAAAGCAACATATATTTGAGCTTTGTTATTATTATCATTGACCATGTGATGTGACCCTGTTTCCTAGTTCTTGGGGCTCTCCAAGTCCAATCCACCAAGGGTACCGCTAAAGGACACTCTACTAAGCCTCCTATAAGGTCTCCTTGTTTCTACCTTCACCACTCTTCTGGTTTCCCAGGTTGGAGAACTTTCCAGAGCGATGTAGAGGAGGCAAGGAAGGTGCTTTCTCTTCTGCAAAGGTGACTGAACATTACCTTCTTTCCCATATCCTGCTTTTTAGTGGAGTCTTTGAATTTCTAGGGCCTCAGTGAAGCCTGGGATTGACATGGGAGGGAAAATCCTCAGATTCAGAATGTGAAAGCCTTGGGGAGGGGGATAAAAGATTTATTGTGAGATTAAGGAAGTAAAAGAATGTGCAAGGATAGTATACATTGGGCAGCCATACTTTTGCCAGACCTGCCAGGGTCTCATGTTTGTTCTGGTCCTGGTTGCATCTTTGTACTTCCTGTCTTCTGCAGCCCCCTGGGCCGGCACGATGACATCACCCGCTTTCGTCAACTCTTGTGTCCAGACCCCTTCTGTGAGGTGTGTAATAATGCAACTGCTGAGGTCAATCGGCTGCTACTCCCAGAGGCCCTGGAAGATCCTACTTCCTCTGTGTTCCCGTTGACTTCCACAGCTCCTGTGACTGAGTCATCGTTTGCTCTGTCCCCTGCCTCCTCAACAGTCCCTTCAAGAGACCTAACACCAGCCTCTCTGCCTGAGCCTTCCCCACTGCCCCCCTCCGCTCTCTCCCCTAACCCAATGACCCCCTTAGGTGACTTGTTTTCACCCTCCCCATTGGGTCATTCTCTGGCACCGGAGCCTTTTCCTTCCTTGGATTCCAAATTCCCAGTGGACTATTCCCCACCCCAACCTCTTGCCTTTCCCCCTCTCCTACCACATGACACACAGACAGCAGATCCTGTTCTCCCACGAGAGGCCACTTTGTCTCCGGATACCATCTCCTCTCTTGACCCCACCCTTTCCCAAGATATCAACCCCTTATCAGATTTGTCCCAGGCAGTGGATCACCCCGATTCTTTTGCTTGTCATCATGCACCATCAACTCTGTCTGTTTCACCTCAGCCAGACTGCAGTTTATCTGCCACTCAATCTAAGTCAATTGCCATCTTATTGAAGCCTGTTCCGGAGAACTCACTTCCAGAAAGCCCTGGTGTGTTGTCCACTTGTGTTTCAACACTCAGAGGCACTGATCATTCAAGCCTGTCAGTTTCAGACTTCTCCTCGCGGCAAGCTCATGCCAAAGACTTGTTCCCTTCCACGTTGGCACAATGTGATTTCAATCAAGAGTTTCTTGCCCTCCATTCTTCAGAAGCCTCTTTTGGGGGAGACCCTGCAGCCAACCTTGTAGAGCCTGGTAACCTCTCATTTCTCAGCCCTGATGTCCTGGCACTCCTGGAGAGACAAGTCCAAAAGAGGAGCGATTTCCTGATGTGGAAGGAAAAGGAAAATAAAAAAGATTCTTTTCCAGAACAACTGAGGCCAGACTACCAACTAAATTCTTCAGGGAAAATGTTAGAGTCAGTTGCTGATAAGCATGACTCGGCGGTCTGCCTTCCCTTTTGGAGCAGCAAAGACAAACCAAAGGAGCTGCATGTGCCTCAGCAGCTGCCATATCCTAAGACCCTGGAGGACCATTTACAGCAAAAACCTATGCAGTTCTTCTGGGGTCTCCCATCTCTGCACAGCGAGTCCTTGCCCTCTGCTGTTCATGTCTTGGCTGACAGTTCCTCAATCTTTATTTTCAATAGAAACTCGAATGCCTCCACAGGCCAAGAATCACCAGTGCTTCCTGATCCCCTACCTCTGTCCTTGCCTGAGATTCAGCCTGAACCCTTGCCTCAAACGCTGCCTCAATCTCAGCCACTACCTCTCACTCAGGTCCAGTCCCAGGCCGACCCTCAATCCCCACTCCCAGTCATACCATCTGATCCTCTACCCCAGATTAGGATCTGTGGAGTAAGTTTCCACAGACCTCAGGATGAGTCAGTGTCTCTCTCCTCATCTGAAATTCAACAGCTGGAATGGAACATTTTGCAGAAACAACAGGAAAGTGTGTGGGGTTTACCCTCTGTGGTCCAAAGATCTTGGGAAGACTTTTGTCCATCAGCTACTAACATTCCTTGCCACCGGGCCCCCCAGGCCCATGCTTCAATCTCCATCCTTCCTGGGGAGTTTCCTCTCAGTGATGAACTTTGGAAGAAACTAGAGCATCACCTTCGAAAGAGGCTCATCCAACACCGGTGGGGCCTGCCCCGCAGAGTCTACGAGTCTTTGTCACTGATGTTGCCTCCAAATGGTTTTTCAGAGGCATCTGAGTCGGAGACCAATGATGGAGTCTCACTGATCCCTGTGTCTAAGGGTCAGAGTAGCAAAACTGTAAATGTTGGATTGAGCCAAACTGGAAGCTTCCATGAGAGGAGCTCAGAAATGTTCCAGCGAGAGGAAGATGCGGGGAAGGATCTGGGACACAGCCTAGAGAATGGCCCAAAAGAGCACCTGTTGAATGACCCAAAGAGTTCTTCAGGTAAGGATCTGGGGTATGACTCTGAGAAAGACCTAAACAGTCAGATGGTGAGTCTCTCAGAGAAAAATTCAAGGGTGTCAGCAGAGAGTCTAGGTCAGAGACAACTTGAAAATGTCCTAAAAGTACATTTGATCAAGAAGTTTGAGGAAATAAATGAGGGTCGGCTCCCTAGGACTGTGCATAATTCATGGCATGCTATCAAGCAAACATCGCTTGCTTCTGTGAAATCCCACACCCAAACAAAACAGAGAAGTTTGCCATCATCCGTGGGTGAGGCCCACTCCCTGAATACCTTCCAGAACCTGACTTTTGTTGATTCCAGTGCACTACACATGCTGGAAGCCCATATTAAAAGTTTTCGTATGAGGATGTTGTGGGGCCTTCCCCGCAGGGTCCTTGAATCCATACGGCTCTCTGAATTGAAAGACGCCTCGTTCCAGTCCTTGTCTCATGCCACCTTGCCTTCCTCAACCAATGTGATTTCTGAGGCAGACTCCAAATCTGGGAGCTTCAAGTCCTCTAGAGGAAGCTCTAAATCTCTCCATGGAGACAAAGTGGGCACAACAACAACCCCTGGCCTGGATCGTTCTCTCCCTGCCACCTCACCTGGGGGCAAAGGAGGACAGAGGGTCCTGAGACAATCACACTCTGATGTCAACCGTGGGCTGGCAGAGGATGTTCAGAGAATTAAGGATGCCAGACAGACTCGTCTGCCTGTCTCACTCTGCGTCACAGGGAAAGCAGGTCCTAGACAGACTCAACTTGTCAACAGATATCCCCAAAAGCTGCTTGCAAAGCAAGCTGGGGCCAAATATGAGCCGAAGCATAAGAGTGTGAGTTCCAGTGATAAAGGAGAAATGCAACGGGGCAAAAAGGTGGAGAAGTCAGAACCTGTTTCCATGCCCAAATTGTCTAGGGAGGTAGTCACGGCTGAGGAGTTTGATACTCTTCAATTAAAAACTAGTGACATGTTGACAACTCACAAGCCAGGGAGCTCCCAAATGATAAATGTGAATGAGAACAAAGAAGAAACTACCGTGACCACTGCAAGCCCCCCACCCAAATTACCAGTTTCCCAACATCCTAAGTCATTAGACCTTAAAGAACAACTGTTCAGTGAGTTAAACTTTCAACAGGAGAACAGGGAGCATAGCCAGGCTCAAGGCCAACCTACTGACACATCCCTTGCTTCAGCTAACTTGACTTACGAGGCCTCACTGACTCATGCCCAGGGTGTCTCACGTGGGGACATGGGAGCTTCCCGGGTGCTGCATGTCCATTTGAAGGACAGAGGAATCGGGATGGAGCAACAGCAGGAACCTTGGGTCCCTAAGCATGCCTTAAGGAGGTGCCAGGATAAGAATTTCCCACCAACTGCAAAGAGAGTGAGCCCTCTGGAGCCCAAGGCAGAAGAGCTTGGTGGAGGGGACACAGGGTTGGGGACATCCCAACTTCGGAGGAAGAGCTTCCCTACTCAGGAGATGGTACTAAAGAAGACACTTGCGAGCAAGTCTTCCCAGACCCTATCACAGAAGGGACAGCCTCTTCCTGAAGGCAATGTCAGAAAAAGAATGCAGGACTTCTTGCAATGGTTTTTTTCTGGGATAAAATACAAAAGGCAAGAAGATGCCCAGGAAAAGGGCAGCCCCATATCAGCTGTGCAGAACAGAGGCCTAGTTAAAAGTAGAGCTGCCTTTACTGGGACAACTGCAGCTCAGAAAATCGCGACAGACATGAGGAAGTCCGTAGAGGGGAAACTGGGGTGTCAGCATGTAATTGATGTCACCTGCTCTCAAGGGCCCCTTCGTTCCCCAGTGCAGTTTAGGAAAACTCAGCAAAAGGCAAAAGTGCAGGTCCCGACAGAGCCTGTCCAGGGGCGTCCTTTCAACTACAGGGCTCCCTCCTGTAATGTGACAAATATCAAGTCCCGCCATCAAGAAGCTATCTCTGCTGGCCAGAGTTACCCTCCAAGTACCAGACAGATCAGAGATAAGAAGAGACCCCCCCAGAAAGTTGTGGCATTCAAGGACCAGCGACTGTGTCACAAACATCCCCCACCAGTGTCCCACAGGGAGCCTGTGCCCCCCCCACGCCCCCCCACCAGGCGTCAACCTGGCCAGGCACCCCCAGCTGCGCTCAGCACTGCTGAAGGCACTGTGTTCAGACACCTCTCTACTGTTTAGACAGAAGACACGTCTCCAGAATTTCCAAGGGAGAAGACTTCCCATCCAGAAATAACTCCTTCCTTGTGGAGATTATTGATTCTCCCCAATAAATGTTTATGTAATAATAGTGTATCTTTTCTGTGTACTGTGTTGGCGGCATGGGTTTTGGGTAACTCGGGGCTTATGTGTAAGGGAAAGGAAGGAGATAGTTCAGCTCTTACTGATTGCTTCCTTTGGCTTTGGCTAAAAGGTGACCAGTCCTCTGGAGTTCTTGCTGAGAAATAGATATCGTGCCCCCTCCCTCCCCCGCCATCCCCCCCCAACCCCAAAGCCCATTTCCTCCCTGATGAAATTTGAGGAGATGGGCTTTGTCTTCTGCCGCTTAGCTTAGCCTTAATGAAAACATGTAGCAGCCCACACCTCCCCCCTCACTGAACGTTTTATATCCTTTAGAGAAGTAGGGAAGATAGGTCTTTTATACCTGAGAAGCGTTAAGGACAGGTATACTTTCTCCAAGTAATGCTGAAGAAGAAACAACAGCTTAATCATTATTTAGAACTCAGTGACCAGAGGCTCCTACAGGGGGCTGAACCCTGAATGGCACTATTTGGGCGGAGGTGTTGCTCTACTGGACCCTGGGCTAGTTGCCGTAGGGTCCAGGAACAGCACAGCAGCTGCTTAAGAATCTGTCATGTGGGTATGTGCGGGCGAGAAGATGGCGGCGGCGGGGGAAGCAGCGTGAGGAGTCGGACGAGCGCCGAGGCTCATTGAAACGGGCCGCCATGGCCCTCCGCAACCCGCAGTATATTTTTGGAGATTTTAGCCCTGATGAATTCAATCAGTTCTTTGTGACTCCTCGCTCTTCAGTTGAGCTTCCTCCGTACGGTGGAGCAGTTCTGTGTGGCGCACAGGCCGCTGGTGAGCTGCCCGATGGTAAGCTTGTGCTCTCCTTCATTCCCTGACGTGTGTGCTGGGTGGGCAGGCTTCCTGGAAGCGGTGTTCTGTTGGTCCATACCGTTTGGATAAGCATTCCCTTACTGCTTGGTGTTTTTGCTGTAAGCTATAGCAGATTCAATGCCCGAACCACTTTGACGAATGAATTAAAGTTTGTTCTGTGCTTCAGAGTGCCAGCCGTGCAAAGGGCAGGACTGTCAGAGAATTGAATTTGGTGTTAATGAAGTAATTGAACCCAATGGCGCTTTGCTGAGAACTCCCACCTACAGTATTTCAAGCACATTGAATCCTCAGGCCCCGGAATTTATCCTTAGTTGCACGACTTCCAGAAAGATCCCCAGTGACATCGATAAAGAAGTGAACTACAGCTCAGCTGACTGCCAGTACCCAGGCTCTGCCCTCGCCCTGGATGGCAGCTCTAACGTGGAGGCGGAAGTTTTAGAGAATGATGGCGTCTCGGGTGGTCTTGGACAAAGGGAGCGTAAAAAGAAGAAAAAACGCCCCCCTGGATATTACAGTTACTTGAAAGACGGCGGCGAGGGTGGTCCTTCCACAGAAGCCCTGGTCAATGGCCATGCCGGTCCAGCAGTCCCCAACAGTGTAGGCACGGAGGATGTGGACTCGATGGGTGATGTGCCCCCCGTGGGGACACCCAGGACTTGGGGCAGCCCCCAGGACACCACGGACTTCGTCAGCGACGCCGTGCCTGCTGGTTCTTTCCCCGGAGCCCTTGACAGCGGGGCCAGGACTGCAGGGCAGCCTGAGGGCTGCCCCGGGGCCAACTTGGAGCCCTCTCACCTCCCTGCAGAGGCCAGCAGGGACACCCTGTTGAGGACAGCTGTGGCTCAGCCTGCCGTTGGGACCGATACTACTGAGAACCTTGGAGTCACTAACGGACAAGTACTAGAATCCTTGGGTGAGGGCACAGCTGCCAACGGGGTGGAGTTGCACACTGTGGAGAGCTCGGACTCGGACCCCGCCAAGGCCGAGAGCGGCCCCCCTCGCGCGGACACCCCGGCCTCTGCGGCAGCCACCGCTCCTGCTGGTCAGAGTCAGCCCGCCAAGTCGTGGGCCAGTCTTTTTCATGATTCTAAGCCCTCTGCCTCCTGCTGCTGCTGCTGCTCCTCCTCCTCCTCCTCCTCCTCCTCCTCCTCTTCCTCCTCCTCCTCCTCCTCCTCCTCCTCCTCCTCCTCCTCCTCCTCGCCTGTGGTTTCCATGGAAACTAAGTATTCCCCTCCTGCCACATCTTCCCTGGTCTCTGAAAAGCAGGCCGAAGTCAAGGAAGGGCTGGTTTCAGTTTCCGAAGATCCTGTAGCCATGAAGATTGCAGGTATAGTTCAAAAGACACAAGTGTGAAACCAAGATGGGAGTTGACAGTCTGGGCTAAAAACTTTGGTGGTATGTTGTTACCCAGAGCCGTAGTTGATTGATCACCCGTGTGTTAAGAGGAATTTCTGAATAATGCCTGTACCTTAAATGTTACTAAAAGTATAATGGTATATGAGCAAAATGGGGTGGGGAGGGGGGTGTCATACCTCTATGTTAAGTGGAAAATCCATGTCCTAAACACCACTTTTTTACCAGTCCTTTTCTATTGACAAACGACATTTTCATTTCTTGCCTTTTGATCAAGTGATTGTACTCCATTGTGTGACTGTGTAATAGGCAGTCCCATCTGTGTTCCAGCTGTTGTATACCTTTGGTGTCATAACCCCTGATTTGGACTCACTTTGCATTGTTTCTTTATTTCTCAGGATATAAGAAAGTATTTGGGGTTTTTCCTTTTTAATGCCTATTTTGGATTGAGTAAATGGATTTTACTCAGTTTCAGCACACCAAGGCCAACTCTTGACAAGATGAGAGAAACGGTAACAGTTTGGCCTAAAGTTAATGTTTTATTCGACGTGCTGAGGCTCAAAAGTAGGACCAGTTCACAGTAAAACTATAAAGCTGCATGACTTGCGATTTTTAAAGTTAAAGTAGTAAGTCAGAAACAGAGGCGCCGTGTCTGTTTATATACGTCTAAGAAGCCGGGGCTGCTCTTCAGGTTTCCTTCTACTCAGGAGTTTACTAGTAACCACCTTTTCAGGGTTTTGCCCCTTAGCCGAGTTAAAGTTAGCTGTCTTATTTAGTTTAGGCTTTATGTGGTGTTTGCTGATTTAACATTTTGGTATATGCGTGACAGCATTCATTACCAGGGTGAGGGTGAAAGCAGTAGCAAGACGCCAAGTGCATACCCTGTTATGAGTGGTCAGAACTCCCTCAGACAGAAAACACATCCTTTTGATGGCAGGAAGCTGACAGCAAGCAATACTTTAACATTGTTTGAAATGAGCATATTATTCCTTATACAGAGTACATTATTTTGAATAATCTGAGTGTCTGGAGTTCTCTTAAAATGAAGTTAATTGATTGATGAATCACCATTTTGGGCTTTAAAGTGATAACTTTTAGGTTATTGGGTGAATTTTTCATTATAAATATTAAAATGCTAGTAATGTGTTATTATTATTAAAATGTGTGCATTGCAAGGGAAAGCTGTCAAGGTCAGGAAAGGGAAGTAAAAGCCTTTGAGTAGCTCATTAAGTTAAAAGTTTATTTTTAGTCTGTAATGAGAGATACATGGTGCGACGCTTTTGAAAATGTGCATTCTGAGTTTAAAGTCAGAAGGCATTGTAATTGTATTTCTGTTCCTAAAACCTGCTTCACAAAGGAAAAACCTCCCATTCCTGGGAAATTTTCTCAGTCTTCATTTAAAATAAGAAAGAAAAGATTCATTTTAAATGTTTTAAAGCGTTCTAGTCATATGACTTTCAATGTGGTTTGATACGTAGTTTGCTGTGTATGTTAAAATCTTGTTGACCTGCTAAAATCTAATGTTAACCTGCTTTCTAAAACACTGTGAAGGGAATTCCCTGGTGGCCCAGTGGTTAGGTGCTTTCACTGCTGGGGCCTGGTCCCCCCGCCCGCCCCGGTCGGGGAACTAAGACCCTGCAAGCCCCACGGCACGGCCAACAACAACAGAAAAAGAAAAGTAAATTAAAATGATGTACAAGTAGAGGCTCTTAGTTATTTGTATTCGTGGAGAGTGTTGCTGCAGTCTAATCATCGTTGAGTTCATGCAGTGTGCTCTTCCATTGCCGTGCGGGACCCCCCATTTATTTTCTTAATTCTCTTTTTGATTAGGTCAGTTGTAAAGGTGTTTTAATTGTCTGAGCAGAAGTGTGGTTCCTTTTAAAATACTTCGTTCTTGGGCTTCCCTGGTGGCGCAGTGGTTGAGTCCGCCTGCCGATGCAGGGGACGCGGGTTCGTGCCCTGGTCCGGGAGGATCCCACGTGCCACTAGAGCGGCTGGGCCCGTGAGCCATGCCCGCTGAGCCTGCGCGTCCGGAGCCTGTGCTCCGCAGCGTGAGAGGCCACAGCAGTGAGAGGCCCGCGTAACGCAAAAAAAAAAAAAAAAGGCATGGGGGTGTCTTTGAGTACTAAAACAGTATCTCCAAGGATGTCATCAAGATGGCATCCCCCTCTTTGGGGAAGGTGATCATGGTGCTTTCCTTCCATCTATGTGTGATGGGAATATACAAGATATCGCCCTTAGTGTGTACAGTTCACCAATCAAGATGAAGGTGCCACCACTGATATTAATAGCCTTGGTGGAGCCGTGGTACACCTCCCACAGAATACCTGCAGCTCATGAACCAGAGGTGAGTCCTAGACTATGCACTGGGGTATCAGACATTTGGGGGCTTACCATGAACTGCCTTTTATTGGCCAAGGCTGCACACATACCCACTCTTACAGTGAGGTCTAGAGGGAAGGCAACCTTACTTGTACAGACTGGGACTCAAAAATAGGGTGAGTGTCCTAGAGAGCACTTGAAGTCGTTTTTCCAGAAAGACTTATGGATACTGGGTGTTAAAACAAAAAAATAAAAATAGATGTCCACTACAGCCTTCTCTCACTACTTTTATTTTCTTATCCAGAGTTATGACATTGATCCTACAATATCTGAAGCTTATGGTCACAGAGAGAAGGCAGATTCCGTGGAGCCCCCGGGAGAGGGACAAAAGGTGGGAAGGGGCCCAGGGTGGGGAACATGAAGAGGTGAGGAGTGGTGGAGGGCCCTAACCTCCATGTGGATAGACCTGTCAATAACCCAGCTTCCCTGTTCTACATCATCTCATTTTTACTTCCATTCCAGTGCAGTCACTGCCACACTGTAGAGCTTATTACCAGGAACACTTCTGCCATCTGGAATAATACAGTCTGACATTCCACCCTTTGCCCTCATCCTCCATCCTTCCAGCTTATATACTGCTTGTTAATTTTTCAACTTTAGGTCGTTTTTCCACTTACTCTTCCTCTATCCACCAAGCTCTTGTCTTCTTTTTCTCTCTCTCCAAGGTAGGCTTGGTGGTCTATCAGGTAAGCAACATTTAAAAAGATCCACTACAAATTGGCCCCATCCAATCACCTTTAATCCTTCCTGTCTGGCAAAATCCCCTATCTCTGCCTTTTCCAGAAATACCTTCCCATAAGTAGCTGATGACTATTGGATTAAATCTCACAATCAAGTCTACTGATGCCATGATAAATTCAGCCCTCATACTACCTGGAAATAATGCATCCATTCCACAAATTCTTATTCCATGCTTACTAACATGTGAACAAAACAAATGGAACTTAGGTCACTGTTTCCTTAGTCCATTTTCTCTCCAGTGCTACTCAAATCTATTTCAAATCTCCTTCACTTTTCTCAAATTTAGAGAATTTGTGCCACTTGCTCAGCAGATGTGCCAAACCACCATTCACAGAGGAACTAGAAGTCATGAGATGGGAAATTTTCATCAACATCATTAAAAAAAAACCAAAACAACGTTCCCATTCCTCCTTTCCTTCTTCCTTCCTGTTATATGGAAAGCAGTTTCTTTCCCAACCTCAAAGGAATTACACTTCCTGAAATTTCCTTATTGAGAGACAGCTAAACTCTAGTCTTGATGGACTGATCACGCTGGCCAGATATCCTTTTGCTCCCTCCCTCTCCTTATGAGTCACTCTACATCTTTTATTATTCTTAAAGCTTTTTAGTACAAAAATGTTTAAACATGCACAAAAGCGGACAGAACAATGTAACCTCCTATATACCCCTCACCCAGCTTTCACAGTTATCATTTGGCATGTGTGATACATCCCATCTTTTACACTCTGATTAAAGTGTAAAAGCCCATTTAAACATCTTGTCATCTGTCTCTTAAGACACATGCTATGTGCCCATGTCAAAGCTCTCACATTTCTTTGATATTTATCACCTGTGGTACACAGTTATTCACAACAGATGTACACAGCACTGGTGACAAAAAAGCATTGTGCTTTAGAGGCTCTGGCAATCAGTTCTGCTCTGCCTTTTAGTCAACCCTAAGGAGTCATTTGAATGAATTCCTCCCTCAACCGCGTACAAGAAGTAATCTTACAGATCAAATTCAGTGCACAATATTGCTTTCCCTTAATCACACGGTAACTATAACATGCAGAAAGAATAGAAGTAGTAAACTGTGCATGTTGATAAAGACTTGACATCACTATATGTGTTTTCAAATATTTACAAGAAAATAGTTTTCCTGTCACACAGTTAAAATGAGCTATTGTGTTTCGAGTTAAACACAGTAGATAAAACACACTTGTTTATCTTCTCTCTTTCCCCAAATGACATTAAAAGCAAGAGTAGATGAAAAAAAAAAAGTAAGAGTAGGTGAAAAGAGGTTCAACATCTCTAGCCATCAGGGAAATGAAAACCAAAGCCACTATGATACAACACTTCACACACACAAGAAAGACTAGAAACAAAAAGTCAGATTAAAACAAGTGTTGGTAAGAATGTGGAGAAACTGGAACCTTGATACACTGCTTGTGGGAATGAAAAATGGTGCAGCTGTTTTGGAAAACAGTCTGGCAGTGCTTCAAAATGTTAAACAAAGAATTACTATGTGACCCAGCAACTCCACTTCTAGGTGTATACTCAAGAGAAATGAAAACTAAATATGTCCGCACAAAAACTTGTAAACAAATGTTCATAGCGGTATTATTCATAAGAGTTAAAAGGCAGAAACAACCCAAATGTCCATCAACTGATGAATGGGTAAATGAAATATGGTATATCCATGCAGTGTAATATTTTTGGCATTAAAAAGCACTGATACATGCTACAACATGGCTGAACCTTGAAAACATTACGTTAAGCGAAAGAAGCCAGTCACAAATAACCACATATGATTCCATTCATGTAAAATGTTCAGAATAGGGAAACCAAGAGAGGACAGAAAGTGGATTAATGGTTGTTTAGAGCTGGGAGATGAAGGGTGGCGGGTAATAGCTAAAGGTTACGGGGTTCTTTCCGAAGTCATGAAAATGTTTTTAAAATTGTGGTGATGCACATGTCTGTGAGTATACTAAAAATCATGGAATTACACACTTTAAATGAGTAAATTGTATGGTATGTGAACTATATTTCAATAAAACTATTCAAACAAAGGATTTAAAAAGAATAAGTGCTTAAGGATGACTAGAAGGAGAGAGGATACAACAAAAGATGTCAACACATTTTTGGAAGATGGAAATCTGGTGCAGGAATGGTAAGTGGTGAGCAGAGCAGACGAAGTGCTGGCAAACCAATTCACACCACAAAACGCCAGACAGATGACCTGGTGGCACCAGATAAGAAAAATTAGGGGTTCCATGCTGTAAACATGTTGATTTTTTTTCCTTCTTTTTTAGGGGTATTGTGTTTAATTTTAAAAAATTTGTTGGTGGGGAGGGGGTGGTGCTCTTCTTCAGCATTTTGTAAAATCCTGTTGAAATGTGCAGAGGATCCCAGATTTCTTGCCTGGGACAGAACGTGAGATAACTTTTAAAGCTGGCATTACACATTTCTGGCGTTTGGGTATGGTGATGGTGGTAGCTGCGAGAATCAAAGGCAGAAATCTCAAAGTTTAGGTAAAATCCAGGACAGCAGGCAATGGTCCATTTTTTAAATGTATTTATTTGAAAATAACTAAACTTGTGGAAAAGTTGCATAGATGGTAAAAGCCATGTACCCTTTATCCAGACTTACCTACTAACATTTTGACCCATTTGAGATCTCTCTCCTCTCCCTGTCTCTGTTTCTGTCGCCTTCCTTCCCTGCCTCCCCTTTCTCTCTATATATGAATACACACACACACACACGTATATGAAAAATATGCATACATTTCTGAATATTTGAAAATACATTTCATGCATCATGCACCTTCTCCTTGAATATTTCATTGTGTATTTAAGAAAAAGAAGATTCTCTTACATACAGTACAGTTATTTATCCCCTTCAGTAAATTTAACAATGACATAAAACTTTTAACTAATCTCCCATTCATATTCCATATTTGTCAATTTATTGAGTAATGTCCTTCGTGGCTTTTTTTCAAAACCTCCATTACAGGATTCAGAATCACAGACTGCATTTAGTTGTCACGTGTTTTTAGTCTCCTTTAATCTGGATCAGTGTTTCTCATTCTTTCTTTTTTATGACAAGGCCATTTTTTTGAAGAATATATTTGATGTGTCATTTTCATGACCCCTTCTCTCCTGGAAATTCTTTTGGTGGAGCTTATATTGCTCAGACTTTAGAGGATGTTTTTACAGTTGTGAATCCTAGGGACCTCAGGGACAGTCAGGACCAGACTTTCTATTAAAAAAAAAAAAATACCAGAGATACAAAGATATGTGGAGGGATTTTTCTGAACAGATACACCTCCTGCAGTCAAGCGAGGAGGGTATGTGAGATGGAGTGGGCTTGAAATGTACCCTCCTTTTGGGTAGAGACAACAGTGGAGCTGTGGATGCAGGAGAAGACAGGTAAAGAAAGGAGCTGTCATTACTAGTATCCTCCTCATAGCGGAGGGAGAGAATTAGGTATCTGGGGTCAAGACTGATTCATCAGACTCAACGAGGGAATACAGGCAAGCAAAGTAAGGAAATGACACAGCTTAATTTCAGCAGTTTATAATCTAAATAATGAAGGTATAAGGACTACAACTATTAAATGACTAGCACGGGGAGATGAAATAAATACATATTACACATCAACAAAAATGACATCATTGTTTAAAAAGGTATGGAGATGCCAACAGGAATTTTGCTGGAAAGTAAGAAAGTAGATGGGGAAAAAATTATTAAACTTTTCATAGAAGAAGTAACCATGAGTGTGATTCAAAACAGCTAAAACGTATTGCTAAATATTGTGCTCATTAGAAGTTATGTTAAAGAGAAGCCCGCCCTAAAATCAGGGTGTGTTTGGTCCTTCGGGTTGTGTTCTGTAAAATAAAGAAAAAATTTTAAATGTTTTGAGAAGGGATTTGTCAGAAGAGGGAGCAAGCAGCAGGATGAGACACTGTATGGGTGGAGGAGGCTAGATTTGAGAACCTTAGGGGGCTAAATAGCCTAAGAGGAAGTTTAGGAAAAAAAGAATTACTAAAGATTTTTAAGTTGTTTGCCATAGGTTCATGGGTGTGCCATGCCCTTGTTTCCCTTTTGGTCATGCTTCCTGTTCACTGGTACAGGCTACTCTGCACTCTCACACTTTGTGGTGAATGTGAATTCTTTTGAGGAGGTATGGGGGGGGTATATTTCTTCTGAGTATATTTCTGGCTTCATACAGGTGAGAACACATTATGTATGAGGGGAAGCTGTAGTCGAAGGCTTGGAGGTAAAAAATCCTTTGGCATAGCAGAGTTTTAAATATTATGTGGGGTCCAAAGGTAGATCACCAAGCAGTAAAAGGGTCTCAGGTAATATCTGGGTAATGTGTGGAATAAATAGAAAATTTCACTAAGGTAAATATATGGTATATAAATGTGTGGGTTGGAAGGTGGGTTAGAGGTATCTAAAGGGCTCTGGAGGGATGCATAGATCTGCTGAGTTGGATGGTGGGGGAACAATTGTGGGTTTCTCTCTCTTGTGTTGTCCCCTCCCCCACCCTCTAGAACCTTTGGTGTTTACACTTAACCTCTGTGGCGTGGGCCTAGAACTCTAGTCTAGAATGTGCACTTTCAATGCCCAGGTGCCTGAGGCAGCAATGCACTTCTGATGATCTGGACCATCCTCTTTGTCTGAGGAGACTTACTGCACCATGGCTGAGCTTCAGCTCAACTTCCTAGGTTTTCCCATCCTTGCCTTTGTGTGTTGGGTGGGGCTCCTTCTTCTGTCATTGTGCTACTTAAGGAGGAATTCATGTTTCCCAATATTTTGGAAACAGGGAGAAATCGATCAGGTCAGCAAACCAGAGTCCCTCAAAGATATTAAATCTTTTCAAATAGTAGCTTCCTTGGGCTTCCCTGGTGGCGCAGTGGTTGAGAATCCGCCTGCCGATGCAGGAGACACGGGTTCGTGCCCTGGTCCGGGAAGATCCCACATGCCGCGGAGCGACTAAGCCCGTGAGCCATGGCCGCTGAGCCTGTGCGTCCGGAGCCTGTGCTCCGCAACGGGAGAGGCCACAACAGTGAGAGGCCCGCATACCGCAAAAAAAAAAAAAAAAAAAATAGTAGCCTCCTCACTTTCATCCTGGGGTCCTTTATTTGATCCTTCTCAGATGTCCCCTACTTAAAAAACTTTATTTTTCTATAAAAAAGTACACAAAGTTTACTCTAGAAACTTTCAGGCTTTTCCAAAGTGAGAAAACCCCTTAAAGTCCAGAACTTGGCTCAAACTGTCTTCTTATCTGCTCTCAAACTATCCTGAACTATATACAGCTATAGTCGGATAAGTTACTCTGGCATAATGTAGCCAGAATTAACCCTTGTTCCTGCAGAAAGTTTTGGAGAGTGTTTCGGCCCTGAGGTTAGTGGAAGACAGAAATGTTCCTCTTAGATCTCTTGGTGAGGAATAAATGTCAACTGCAACTGAGAGCCCTTCTCTCCTTCATGAAGTTTGTAGTGATGGGCCACGTTACCCACCCCTTAACCTTACCCTAATGAAAATGGGTAGCAGTTCACCTTTTCCCCTTCCTCTACCCTTACTGGAGCAGTAGGGAAGAGTGAATTTGCAGCTCTGAAAAGGACAAGGGATATGAATATTTTCCTGAAGATGGTGACTTACTTTCGTTTAGAAAAAGCTGCTGATTCCAGAGTATCTCATAGGTAGGTGGTCATTGAGTGGGGTGTATATAAATGGGCTTTGTGATTGTGGACACTGGGTTGGCCAGGGCAGCGTCCATGAACTAGGTGGGTCTGGCTTAAGAATCTGCTACACATGGGGTGTTAATCTGTCTGGAAAGCACATTTTGAGCTTGACAATGAGGTCTCCGTGCTTGTGAGAACACCTTGAGGAACAGGAAGAGCTGCTCCTCAAGGACATTTCTTCAGGATATGTAGCTTGATAGCATCATTTACAGGAATGGTCATCAGGCAGTCACCCAGAATTTTGGGGAAAAGGAGAAAGACAGTAAAGAAGATGTAATGGTGGAATGAATGGGAAAGGAAGAAAAAAATGAGAAGGGGAAAGAATGACATCATCATTACTATTCATGAGCCCATACTGGCCATCCATTCCACCCAACGCAACCCTACCTATGCCTCCAGTACCTCCTGGATACTAATCAGGGCTTTGTAGAGCACAATGATACTATTTTAGCATAAGAGTATATTGGATAATCTTTGAGCATGAAGACAGTATACCCAGGGATGTCATCAGGGAGATTTTGTGCTATTCAGTGCCTGCCCTCCAAGTCATGATAATTTTTCACCAAGATTACAGTAATTTAGGGGTGTATTAGTTATCTATTGCTGTATAATGGACACCCCCAAATTTAGTGGCTTAAAAAAGCACATATTTATTATCTCACAGTTTTTGTGGGTAGGAATCCAGGCAAGGCCTACCTGGGTTCTCTGCTTCAAGGTCTCTCACAAGGCTGCAATTAAGGTGTCAGTTGGGGCTGGGGTCTCATCTGAAGGCTTGACTGTGGAAGGACTCACTTCTGTGCTCACTTATACAACTGTTGGCAGGATGAAGTTCCTCAGAGCCTGTTGGACTGAGATCCTCAATTCTTTGTTGGTTGTTGGCTATAGTTGGCTGGAGTCCCCCCTCAGTTCCTTGTCATGTGGGCCTCTGCAACATGGCAGCTTGCTTCATCAATGTCAGGAGACAGTCCGCAAGCAAGACAGAAGTTACAATCTTTTGTAAACTAATAATGGAAATGATATCCCATCACCTTTTCCTTATTCTATTAGAAGCAAATTACTAAGTCCAGCCTACAGTCAAGGAGACGAGTAATTACACAAGGGTGTGACTATCAGGACGTGGGGATCATTGGAACTGTCTTAGAAGTCTTCCTAAGACAAGGGTTTCTTCTTGGACACCCCACTCAGTTCACTGCAGCAAAAGTGGCCAGAGGTGTCAAGTCTATCCTTGCCCTCCTTCACATTCATATCATCAAGGTCAAAGCTGTTTAATGGCTAAGTAGAGTGGTAGCTGGTAAGAAAAACAAAGAGGTTGGAGCATCCAAAGAAGGGGAGGGAAAGGTGGCATGCAGGTAAAGGTGGTGTGGGGTCACCATGAATAATCAAGTGAAAGGAGGCCTTAGAACCACCTGACTCACCACTGCCAGTTTTCAGACTTGGGAGAGAGAAAAAATTAGGTGCAATATAGCTCATGCTGGCTCCCCCAGTCTCTCCCCTCTGCCCTAGCTTTCAGACCATAGGGCTAAAGAAGCAACCTTCAGCTCCTGTAGAGACAGCCATGCTTAGAGAGGAAGCAAACCCTACAGACTGCAAGGTTTAGTTTCTGCTCTTATCAATGTATTTATTATAGCACATCCATCATTTCAAATGTGCTTCTCACAGCTGAAACATCAGAGAAAATGAGTCACCCAATTGGTGGAAAAGCCGGTACTAGGGAACTCAGAGCATTTAACTCCCATCCTGGGATATTTTCTATGTAACCATGGCCCGAGGACTTTTAACCAAGGGACAGGTGGTGGCTTAAAGGGTGAGTTACTGGCGTGGGGTCACATAACAAGTCATACCCGGTGCCCAGATGTTTGCTTCTATTCAGAGAAACATTACATGAGGAAATGAGGCTGAGTTTACACCTTCAGAACATCTATAAAATGACCTGTCCAAATGAGGTAGCAGCACCATCGAGGAGTGATCCCTTACTCTTGTTCTGCTTCTAGGACTGTTTTCCTTTTTCCCAGACTGTCATAAAAGGCAGGAAAGTATTTCAGCTGAACAATGACTGGAGAGATGAGGATTAATTTCTCTAGAAAAAGATTTCACGTGCTTTGGGCCCACACTCAGAATCACAGTGTTGGGCAATTTCAGGAGGGGTCTCATATACATGATATTTTGTGGTGCCTGAAGAAATTGTCACTGACATAGAATGTGACAGGAATGATCTCTCTGAATTTTTACAACCGCAAGCCCACGCTCCAAACCTAATACCAGGGCAAACAAAATGGATGAATCAACTGGTACCTTGACGCGGATCGGGCACAGGAACCCCAGATCACAGGTTCAGGCATCATGAATTTCTTTGGTGCCAGGTGCTACCTAAGAGGATCAGATGCCTTTAGGCAGCCTTCACAGGGATTAACACTGAGAACTGTGCCCCAATGTGCAGTCTCAATGAAGAGGTCCAGGCTATGAGATCAGACTCTTCTCTGAGGCCTTTCTTCTAGAACTTCTATTTGGTCCTGGATTAGAGCCTAAATTAGGCTGTTATTTTCCTGGGGACACAAGTACATGTTTGGTCTTCATTAGGGAGGCCAAGAGACAGTTCAAAGACTTGTGAAGGCTGCCTCCTTGTCTCTCCCAGGAAACTCAGGGTCTATTCTTTCCTTCTATGAGGTGGGGTGGGGGTGGGCAGGCAGGGAAGGAACTGATTATTATGCAAGTTTAGCAGTGCTTCACTGTGGGAAGGAGGTTGGGCTGACAATGACAAGGGTGGGTAATTTTCCTCTGTAGCAATGCTTGCCCAGCTTTAGGCATCCTTCATTTGAGGCAAGATAATCTACCAAGCTATGAATTGCTGTTTCCACTCCCTGCCAGAGGGGACTCCCAAAGTAATAAAAGTTAACTTTCCCCTTCTGTCTTACGGGAAGTTCTGGGCTTCTGGTCTAAGGGGTTATTAATGGCTTTCATGTTTCCTGACCCCAAACAGAAGTCGTGAGATACCTGTTTGTACAGTCCAGTCCAGATTCTCATGTGGGAGGAGATTTTACCTGGGTGTTCCCAGGAGAGAGGAGATGGGGGTTGATATAAGTGTTGTGTTGAAAGAAGGAGAGTTGACTAAAGGTAGCAGTGGCTCCAATGACTCCAGAATAAGGATGTAAAGATGAGTTCCTTATGTAGATGGCTTTTTTGTGGAAGTCCTCTAGGAAATAGCACGATTTTATTTATTTATTTTTTGCGGTACGCGGGCCTCTCACTGTTGTGGCCCCTCCCGTTGCGGAGCACAGGCTCCACACGCGCAGGCTCAGCGGCCATGGCTCACGGGCCCAGCCGCTCCGCGGCATGTGGGCTCTTCCCGGACCGGGGCACGAACCCGCGTCCCCTGCATCGGCAGGCGGACTCTCAACCACTGAGCCACCTGGGAAGCCCAGCACGATTTTTTATGGGATGAAATAATGTTTGGTGAGATGACTAATCATCAAGCGCCATTATTTTGGGAGCTTCAGTAAAATACTGCACTGCCCATACTTAGCATAGAGGCTGTGAAGCCAAGGCCATTAATTTGGACTTTTAATGGATCAAATGGGCCTGGACAATGGATATCCCAGTCCCACCATGGTGGACTTAAATCAGAGGCTCTTTCCTACATATTTGTTTGACAGTGAATACTAAAATAAATAGGCAAAAGGCCCCCAGTAATGACCAATACTGAATATCTTTCTACACTTTAAAATGGGGGCTTTGAGCCAGATTTAGTTTAACGTAGAAAAATTAAGTACTGCTTGTTATTGTACTTCAGTGCTGTGAAACAAATTTATGCTTTTATGTGTATTATCCTGTTTAATCTTTACAACTCTTTGAATCAGGTTTCTCTATCCCCTTTTATAGAAAGCAACCTGAAGGACAGAGAAGGTAATATACATTTAGTATGCTGGCATGGAAGAAGGAGCCAGGGATAGAGAGCTCCCTTACAGTGTGAGGAATTATTTGGATGTAAATGACAGCAAATACAATTCAGCTGACTTAAAAAAGAGACTGTTGACTCAGCTACCTGAAAAACCCTAGGAGTGAGGCTAGCCTTAGGCAAGAGGGTTCATACTGGGGCTCAGCTGATGTTATCAGTATTGTTTCTATCCATTTCTTGGCTTTATATTCTGGACTGGCTTCATTGTGAGTCTTTCTGATGGCAACTTCATAGCTATATCTTCTAAGCTTCAAGTGCAACTAAAAATGGGTTATCTCTTCCACTAGTCCCTTCAAAAGTCCTATTGTGCCTTACTGTCTCTAGCTGGGTCCTATGCCCATCTCTCACCAATCACTGTTGCCAAAATCATGGAACAATCTTTTTGGCCAAGCCCGAGTGGTATACCCATCCTTAAAGTAAGAGAGTCGGGGAACAACTACTCCAATTACACATGGACTGAGACTGAGAATGCGCTTAGTTTCCCAGAGGGCAAGAGAAGAACTGTTTCCAGAAGGTGAGTGAAGGCTGAGTGTCAAAATAAAAACAAAAGCAAAATGGATGTCTATCATAGCCCTCTCTCACTGCCCCATGTTTACCTTCCTGTCCAGAGTCATGCCACTGACTGAAGGTTAGAGTTGCAGGAAATACCAATTCCATGGAGACCTTGGGACAGGAAAGAGTCCCAGGACAGGAACTCAAAGTGGGAGGAATCAGTCAGAGGCCTAATATTCATGTGGATAGACCATCCAATAATCTGGCCTCTCACTGTCATCCTAGAGCCCTTCACCTCCATTCCAGTTCAGTTACAGCCATATTCTAGAATTCATCACCAGGAATATTGTTTTGTTCTGAAAAACTACAGTCGGACATTCCTCCCTTTATTCTTTCAGTTTATGCCCTGGGTATGTCAATTCCTCAAACTGTTCAGGAAGTACAAGCCACTTGTAGTTCATCTGACAACATTCTGTCTTCATTTCCTCCTTCTCCAAGGAAAACTTCATGGTCCATCACTTAACCCCACACCTAAATAGCTCTACTCTAAAGAGCCTTCCCCATTCTCCTTTCATAGGTCCTGCCTGGCAAACTCTAACTCTACCTTTTCTAGACCTGCCTTCTAATAAAGGACTGATTCCTCTTCGATAAAATCACACGGTTAAGTATGTTGGTACCACCACAAATTTATGTTCTACAACTAATGGTCAGCTTCAACATTGCCTGAAAATAATCCATTCATTCTTCCCATGTTTACTACGTACTTGGCACTTAGGGCACACCAATGAAGGAAACAAAGTTCCCTGTCTTGGTGGCGCTCATATGATTGTTTTCTTAGTCAATTCTCTTGCCTAAGGACTCAAAACTATTGCACTTTCCTACAACTTCACCACACTCCTCACTCGTTGAGCATATGTGCTGGACCACCACAGGGGAATGAGAAGTCATGAAATGGGAACTTTTCATCATTAAAAACTTCAAAACAACAACAACAAAACCAAATCATGAACCTTCATCCTTTCTTTCCTCTTTCCTTCCTATTATACTGAAAGGTTTCCCTCAGATGCTTTCCTTGATCCTCCCACTCTGGGATCTGTCCTTGTTTTCCAATTCACAACACTTTCACACGCTGTGGAACACTTTTGGCTTAATTATCTACCTTCTCAGAGGACAGAGACCACGTTTACCTCATCAAAGGGGTGGGCGTACCTAGTAGAACTCAGAAACCTCTGCAGAAAACGGAAAAGAGAGCGATTTCTACAGGGCGGCCCTGCCCAGTGCGCTCTGTGGGTGGGGTCACGCTCAGGGGCGGGGCCACGTTCAGAGGCGGGGTGGGGCCACGTTCAGAGGCGGGACGGGACCACGTTGGGAGGCAGGGCGTGAGGGGCTGTGGCGTTTGGCTTCCTAATGGCGACTGCTCCCGGCTGTTTGGCAAGACGTCTTACCTCAGGCTTCTGGGTCCTGTTTCCATCGCTTCTGGAAGACAAAAGTTGAGATTTAAACTCAAAGACAGGATGTGACTAAGGTTTCTGGACGCCTGCGTGACCTTCCCCCTTGCCCTGTCTGAAGAATCGTCCGCCATTTCCATCCTAGCCGGTGGGCTTCGAGGCTTCTCAGTCCCTGAACCCCCATCCCAGGCCACTGCCTCGGAAGCCCTGGAGGTGGGGCTGCGCCTGCCGGACACCCGCCCCCTTCGCACGGTGGACGCTCAAGGGAACTCCACGGGGGTGATCTTAGTAACAACTGTAGTAACAGCCTTGACTTCTGCTAAGTCTACACCTTGCCCTGGCCTTGCACAGGTGACCTAAGTCTCAGATCTCATCCATGATGTGCGGAGATACTAATATGAGCGGTTGGGGTTGGCCTTGAGAACTGGAATGGACAAGGGAAGAGCTTTGAACACTGTTAAGTGCCGATGTTAAGGAATGGGCTGGGGGCCCTAATGCAGTTACCCTGTGAGCCTTGCCAGCCCCCAAGAGAGGCCAGTGCCTTGGAAGTGCTTGCACAGGTCAGAAGGACGGCGAGACTTGAAGGTGCCAGTCCATACACTAAATTAAGAAGTCATCTCTGATTCTCTGCAGGACCAGTGAGTATAAGGAGGATGCTCATAGTCCTCTGGTGGTGGTTTTCAGGGGACCCCAAAGGTGCTTTCATTTCCCCTGGGACCCATCAGTGAGCAGTAGTTCGTGGGAACCCCAGGTGAAGGCCTATCAAGGCGTTAGTGTCAATGGACAGAGGGTAGAGGCAGAACCATTTTTCACGCTTTGCGGGATCCAGGATGGCAGGACGTGAGGCTCTCCCGCAGAAAGGGTTAGGCTTTTTACAGGGCAGAAAATCTCAGGTACATGTCTTCAATTGCAGGTATTGATACATTCATGGATTATTGAGGGCCTACTGTGTGTCCAGGTTCTGTATTAATTAGGAACCGTAGCCGTGTTTATGTTAATAAAAGGGAAGAGAATCCTTTTTTGGTGACTGTTTTCCCTATTGGAAAATATTATGTAGTGAATTTGAAAGATATGGAACAGTAGAAGGAAGAATCTCATAGATTCCCTCCTTCAAAGTAATTACTGTGAAGTTTTTGATGCATCTCTTCCCAGATTTTGCTGTGCCTAATTTTACATTGCTTAAATAATATGTACTTTAAAAGAAAAACACCCACTATCATAAACATTTTAATGTTATTATAAACTTTCAGAAGTGACATTTTTAATGATGACATCCTAAGTGCTACAGTATTAAATTCTACTTTTTGTTGACATTTGGGTAGTTTATAATTTTTAAAACTTTTAATATTTTGCTCTCCGTGTTTGCTCATAATTGTACTTGCTTATAAACTGTCCTATTACAAACAGCATAAAGCTTTTCCTAAATGTCTGATTAACCCAGGGCTGTGCCCTGGGCTGAATGCTTTTTTTCTTTCTCCAGCCTCTTTCAATGAGTGGTTAGCTATTTCAGTGCTAGTGTCAAGCCAGTGAAAACAACTGCTTGCTAAACTGCTTGCTAAACATCCTCAATGTAAAATCTCCTAAACTTAACCCAGTGTCTTCCTTTGGTCCCAATCTTTGTTTCCTCCCTCTTATCTTCCCAATATCACTTAGTAGCATCTGGACACTCAAACAAGACACACAAGAGCCATTCTGTACTCCTCTCTCTTCATTTTCGCCGTTACTAGTCAGCTACCATGTGGATGAACTGATAAAATATGCTGGGCAGAGAAATCCTAGAGTTCTCACAGTGAACTACATCCCCTCCAAATGGATTGTAAGATCCATCAGGTCATGAGCTGCATTTTTGCAATTAATTTAAAAATATTCCATTCCAAAACAAAAACAAATATTTCATTCCATGTCAAAATTTCAATTTATGTATTTACTTTCTTTTTTGCCTTAATTAAAATTTTTTTTAATTTTTATTTTTTAAATTAATATATATTTTTAAAGTATATTAGTTCTCATTTTATTCATAGGAAAATTCTGGTTTGGAGAACCAATTTTACAGCCACTCTACTTTCCTATCACATTTCCTTCAAACGTCCCATCTTCTAAACACTCTTAGGTGCTCACTGTCCTCAAATATTTTGCACAGTGCGCAACACCCAAGACACAACATTTCAAAAAAAGAGACAAATATGTTATCTTGGTTGATTTCAAAATTATCCCATTCCTTCACTTTTTTTTTTTTCAATTTTTGAGACTGAAAAGAGTTGGGTAACACCTTTATCTCTCCCTAGTCAAAGAGTATTTTAATCTTACTCTCTGATCAAACCCAAAACTTTTTGTAACTCCTATCTAGAAATCAAACTCTGCACATCAGTCAAGGCTGTCTCAAAAGTCGCCTCTTCCATGAAGCCTGCTCTGAATGCTTCAACCACAAGAAATCCTTCACATGCCACATTTTATCTGAAGCTCTGTATACTGAGTTTTTTGTGGATGTTTTATCTTCCCAGTTACCCTATCAGTCTTCACATCCCTTGCAGCACCCGGAGATCTGACCAGCAACAGATCCTGCATTAATGAGTGAATGAGGCCGGAGCCTAGGGAAGACGGACACAGTGTGGGGTGGAGTGGAGAAGGTGGAGCTTTGTACTGGATCTGAGGCAGGCTAAGGACTCTGCCTCATGGAGGGTAAAGAAGACAGTGGTGAGGAGGGAGCAGATGAGGCTTGCTGGCACAGGGTCAGGAAGGAGACAAACTGGTATATCTGATTGCCAGGCTGAAAAGGGTCAATTCCCTTCGGAACACAGTGAGAAAGGAGAGATTCTAGAAGCACAACAGGTTGCATCTAAAATCTACATGCAAGGGCATACACTCCTCTTCAACCTGCTGGCTGCCTTTTGCCTTGATTTAATTTTCCCCTTTCTCCTTTCACATTGTTTCCAACAGGGAAGCAGCCAATATTTGCTATATAACATACACTAAGAAAGCTGAAGAGAGTCAAAAATCGTCAACTGGAGGAAATGTCCTGTGGGGATTTCTTTTTTTTTTTTTACCCAACACAGCCAAAATTAAATTAATTAATTAATAATAAAAAAGAGTACATTTGCTATATAGGTATGTTGCAGTGAATCACTGAAAAGCAATGAGGTACCCATCCCACCACCTAAGGAATAGAACTTCACCAATACCTCCTACTCATTTTTTTTTAATTAAAAAATTTTAATACAATTTTTAAAGATTGCTTTCCATTTATAGTTATTCCAAGATATTGGCTATGTTCCCCATGTTGTACAGTACATCCTTGAGCCTGTCTTATACCCAACAGTTTGTACCTCCCACTTCCCAACCCCTATATTGCCCCTCCCCCTGCTCCCCACTGGTAACCACTAGCTTGTTCTCTATATCTGTGAGTCTGTTTCTTTTTTGTATTCACTACTTTGTTGTATTTTTTATATTCCACATATAAGTTATATCATATAGTATTTGTCTTTCTCTGTCTGACTTATTTCACTTAGTGTATGCCTTCCAAGACAATCTGTGCTGCTTCAAATGGCAAAATTTCATGTTTTTTTAAATGGCTGAGTATATATATATGTATATACCACATCTTCTTTATCCATTCATCTGCTGATGGACACTTAAGTTGCTTCCATATCTTGGCAATTGTTTTTTTTTCCCTCCACCCCAGCACTGTTTTCCCCCCTTGGTGTCCATAACATTTGTTCTCTACATCTGTGTCTCAACTTCTGCCCTGCAAACTGGTTCATCTGTATCGGCAATTGTGGATAATGCTGCTATGAACATCGGGGTGCATGTGTCTTTCCAAATTGGTGTTTTTGGGGTCTTTTTGCATATATATCCAGGAATGGAATTGCTGGGCCATATGGTAGTTCTATTTTTAGTTTTTTGAGAAACCTCCATACTGTTTTCCATAATGGCTGCACTAATTTACATTCTCACCAACAGTGTAGGAGGGTTCCCTTTTCTTCACATCCTCCCCAACATTTGTTAATTGTGTTCTTTTTTGAAGATAGCTATTCTGACAGGTATGAGATGATGTGTCATTGTCGTTTTGACTTACATTTCCCTGATGATTAGTGATGTTGAGCATCTTTTCATGTCCCTGTTGGCCATTTGTATTTCCTCTTTGGAAAAATGTCTGTTCAGTTCTGCCTATTTTTTCATTGGATTGTTTATTCTTTTGATGTTGGGTTGTATGAGCTGTTTATATGTGTTGGATATTAATCCCCTTATTGGTCATATCATTTGTAAATATATTCTCCCATGCAGTTGGTTATCTTCTCATTTTATTTATGGTTTCTTTTGCTGTGCAAAAGCTTTTGAGTTTAATTAGGTCCCATTTGTTTATTTTTGCTTTCATTTCCTTTACTTTAGGAGATGGATCCAAAAAACTCTTGCTATGATTTATGTCAAAGAGTGTTCTATCTTTTCCTCTAGGAGTTTTATCATATCCTGCCTTACATTTAGGTCTTTAATCCATTTTGAGTTTATTTTTGAATATGGTGTTAGAGAATGTTCCAATTTTATTCTATTACACGTAACTCCAGTTTTCCTAGCACAACTTACTGAAGAGACTGTCTTTTCTCCATTGTATATCCTTGCCTCCTTTGTTGTATATTAACTGGCCATAAAGGCATGGGTTTATTTCTGGGTTCTCTATCTTGTTTCCATTGCTCTATGTGTCTGTTTTTGTGATAGTTCCATACTATTTTGATGACTGTAGCTTTGTAGTATTGTCTGAAGTCAGAGAGTGTGATTCCTCCAGTTGTGTTCTTCTTTCTCAAGATTGTTTTGGCTATTCGGGATCTTTTGTGTTTTTATACAGATTTACAATTTTTTTGTTCTAGTTCTGTGGAAAATGCCACTGTTGTTTTGGTAGGGATTGCACTGAATTTATAGATTGCTTTGGGTAGTATGGTCATTTTAACAATATTGATTCTTCCTATCTAAGAGCACAGTACGTTGTTCCATCTGTTTCTGTCATCTTCAGTTTCTTTCATCAGTGTCTTATAGTTTTAGGAGTACAGGTCTTTTGCCTCCTTAGGTAGGTTTATTCCTAAGCATTTTATTCTTTTCAGTGTGATGGTAAATGAGATTGTTTCCTTAATATCTCTTTCTGATACTTCATTGTTATTGTATAGAAATGCAACAGAATTCTGTATATTAATTTTGTATCCTGCAGCTTTACTGAATTCATTGATGAGCTCTAGTACTTTTCTTTTTTTTTTAATTTCCTTCCTTCCTCCCTCCCTCCCTCCCTCCCTCCCTCTTTCCTTTCCTTTCCTTTCCTTTCCTTTCCTTTTTCCTTCCCTTCCTTCCCCTCCCCTCCCCTCCCCTCCTCTCCCCTCCCCTCCCCTCCCTTCCCTTTCCTTCTTTCTGCTGTGTTCCATCTTCTTTGCTGCACGCAGGCTTTCTCTAGTTGCAGTAAGCAGGGGCTACTCTTTGTTGCAGTGCATGGGCTTCTCATTGCAGTGGCTTCTCTTGTTGCAGAGCACAGGCTCTAGGTACGTGGGCTTCAGGAGTTGTGGCTTGCGGGCTCAGTAGTTGTGGCTCACAGGCTCTAGAGCACTGCCTCAGTAGTTGTGGTGCACAGGCTTAGCTGCTCCGTGGCATGTAGGGTCTTCCCGGACCAGGGATCGAACCCATGTTCCCTGCATTGGCAGGCGTAACCACTGCGCCACCAGGGAAGTCCTGGTGCTGGATGTTGATAGTGGGAGAGGTTGTGTGTGTGTGTGTGTGTGTGTGTGTGTGTGTGTGTGTGTGTGTGTGTGTGGAGGGGTGTTGGGGGGTCAGATGGCATATGGGAGCTCTGTGTTTTCTGCTCAGTTTTGCTGTGAACCTTAAACTGCTCTAAAAATTAAAGTCTAAAGAAAGAAGCAAAGGAGGATGAGGAGGAAGGGGGTGAGGAACAAGAAGAGGGCCAGGGCAAGGACAAAGAGGAGGAGGAGGAGGAGGTGACCTCACAAGGCCATCTCAGTTGGCACCACCTCTGAAATTTTCCCTGCCTCTCTCTCATCTCCCTCCTGGCGGAAGAATTAATCGCTCCTTTATCTGTATTTTCATTGTGTTCTTATTCCTACTTCTTTTATAGTTCATATCACTTTATTATAGTTGTTTGCAGGCCTTACTTACTGATCTATGACCTGCCTGAGGGCAGAGGCAATGCCTTATTTTCTTGATATTTCTACTAGAAATACTACATGGTAGAGTTCAGTGAAAGTGTGGTGTGTGTATGAATGAAGAACATCTTAAAGTGGCAGTGTTAAGTGCAGTTTTAAAGGATTCTGCTCTAGAATCTGTTGTTCTTCAGGCTTTTTGGTAACCTAAAAAAAGCTCCCTCTACGTGGCTCATCCCTGGGACCGTGGCCAGGATGTGAGCGAGAGCACTGAGGACATGTGACAATCCTAGACGAACGACTTATCCCTACTGAGTCTCCTCCAATAGGCAGCGTACTATTCTAGTAGAGCTTTGGGAAAATACTCTTCCTTGGGGATAATCTAACCATGTGCAGCCTGAAATCTGGGACCAGACTTCTGTGTGGTGATGAAGGTCAACTTGGGAAGATGTCATTGGGTGGAGAGGAGATCTCACTCTACTGAAAGCCACCACTGCCACCTTAGGATGGCTGCCTGAAATGCTCTGGTGAGAGCTTTATTACAAGGCTTTGGGGTTAGATATATGTAAAATGTGTGAAATGTGTTCCTGGGAGGGATGACATCTTAAACTTTTATTATTCATTTATACCTTACTGAGAGTCATATGTAACAGAGTTCTTGAAAGTAGGTTATAAGAGGGCAATAGAGAAAATCTATCAAGATGCTGGTGCTAAGAATGAAAAGGAAAAGGTACCTAAGAGGTGATAGGATGCCAAAAATAGCTTTTCTTTACTTCCCAAATTTGGCATCATTTAATGGATAAAGTGAATATTCTCAATCACATAACCACTTTAATTTTCGTACCAGGGCATACTTTTTAAGAAGTCACTTATTTATATTGTTTAAAATAGTAGCATTGAGAATGTGGGGAATTTAGTAGTCAGAGCTCTACTACTTACTTGCTGAATGATCTAAGGAAGTTTCTTCCCGTCTCTGAGCTTCAGTTTTATTCACTGATAAAATGGGCACAATAATACCTGTACTGTTTACATCACAGAATGTTTGTGAAAATCCACTGAGGTCGCTGAAAGCAAAATGTTTTATAAATTAGACAAGTAAATTTATAATTTATAATTGATGTTAGTCTAGGAAGGATAAGTGCTGTGAACTTCTCCTGCTAAATACCAATGGAGTTTATTTGTGGTTGGTACAAAAAGCAATAAAAAGCAAAAAAAAGTGCTGTACATTTAGTCCTTTGTTTCTTTAAATTTTGAAGGAGCTCTACCAGGTTCTGAAAAGGAATCTTATTAACATTTTGGGAAAAGCCTTTTTATTGAAACTTCTTGTAAGTTTTACATGCAAGGCACACAGATGTATGTAAGGATATCTAGCCAACATGTGCCCTTTTAAAAGAGAAAAGCTCTTCTTTAACCATCTTTTCCAAGAATCGTTAATTTGTATCAGAAAATTGGAGAGGCATGCAGGGATACCTTCCTAAGGAGCATAAAATGTCTGAGCAGTTATCACCCATAGCATCTGTCCCTTCTCTGATCTATTCCAGAGATCACTTGCCAATTCACAAATGCCACAGGGGACCTCTCCTGTGTGGTTATGTAACTCTTTTTTTTTTTTTTTTTTGCTGTACACGGGCCTCTCACTGTTGTGGCCTCTCCCGTTGCGGAGCACAGGCTCCGGACGTGCAGGCTCAGCGGCCATGGCTCAGGGGGCCCAGCTGCTCTGCGGCATGTGGGATCTTCCTGGACCAGGGCCCGAACCTGTGTCCCCTGCGTCGGCAGGTGGACTCTCAACTACTGCGCTACCAGGGAAGCCCCGGTTATGTAACTCTTGACCTGTGTAGGGCTTTCCCCTAAAACTGCACCATGAGGTCCTTAAGGACAGAGTCTGCGACTTATAGGTACTTGTGTCTCCTAGTTTCCGGCAGTAAATATTTATTAAATGAAAACTTGGCTGAGGCTGCATATCAAGGTCAGGAGGAAGTGGTGCCTCTTGGCAGATTTTATCCTCAGGGTAGGTTACCTGTTCCTGCATAATTGAAAGAAGACTCTGTGGCTTTGAAGGCTGTCTAACCCTTTCACAGGAGATCAAGTAATTGTGCTAGGCCATGGGTGTCAAATAAAGGGCATCACAGTTTAAGAAAGACATGAGAAATTAGGAGACAGTTCAGAGAACAGCTATCATGAAGATAAGGAGTTTAGAAAGGAAGATGTAGGAAGAGGGGAGGGAAATACTGGGATTATTTAAACCTGACAAGAGGAGCCTGAAAAAAAGCGTGGCAGGTAGTTGATTTTCAAAGATTTATGGGGATGATTATATAGAGCAGAGCTTCGCAACCTTTGTGGCAAGGCACACTTAAGAAAAGATTATATTGACAGGGCCCACAAGGATAATCAGGTAAGGCTGCTCAAGACTCGATTCTTCTCTAAGGCTTTGACATTCCTAGGTCCCACGCTGCCACCAGAGGACTTAGCACAGCCTTTGGATAGTGTTATGGACAGAATATTTGTGTCCTACCAAAACTCATATGATGAAACCCTAAGCCCAATATGATATTATAGTATTAGGAGATGGGGCCTTTGGGAGGTGATTTGGTCATAACAGTGGAGCCTTCATGAATGGAATTAGTGCTCTTATAGAAGAGACCTCAGAGAGCTCTCTCACCCACATTTTCTGTAGGGTTGCTGGGAGAAGACAGCTGTTTACAAACCAGGAAGTAGGTCTCACCAGACACAGAAGCTGCTGTTGCCTTCATTTCGGACTTCCCAGCCTCCAGAACTATGAGAAATAAGTGTTTGTTGTTCAAGCACCCAGTCTATGGTGTTTTGTTATGGCAGCCCAAACTGACTAGGACAGGGATTTGTGCACATGTTAGAAAATTGATGTAGAGTGCAGGGACTCTCTGTATTTTAGGTAGAGTAAGAAGAAGGAGGGTCAAAACAAAAGATGGAAGATTGGAATAAAATGCAAAAACACTTTATTCTTAGCTTTGAAAATACCAGATTGGTTTGTCAAAGGGTGTGTGTGTGTGTGTGCAGCATGTCCTAAAAGTCTTTATGCAGTTTAAGCTTCACTAACTTCAGAAAAATAAGTGCTACAGACTTATCCTCAAGGTCTCGTGAAAGTTTAATTATTTACATTTATTTTATAGTAACTTTAGTTTCGTGAATGTTGAATAACGAATTATTCATTTTCATGATTTGAGTCAGCCCCTCTGACTGAAGATGGTAACGACTGACTGCAACAAAAAGCAAAATTCCCTATTCAACATTCAGAAAAGTGGATAAAAGAACTTTTAAGTTCTTTAAAACTGGGTTTGTACGGCGAAAAGATTCTATAGGAAGGATGGATTTAAGGACATATATGATCCTGAGTATAAATATGTGGGTGCAAGCAAAAATTCCAGACAGTATTTCAGACATTTAAGGCAGTGGAATTGGTGAGACCCAAGTCAAGTTTCTATCAAACAGTAAAGGGGACCCAGGTAGTATCTGGGTTACAGATGGGACAAGCAGAAAATTTCATTACTGTAAATATATGAAACATGAAAGGATGGAGTTGGAAAATAGGATGGCAGGCTAGGGCTGAGGGACCTGGAAGGCCCAGCAGGGGCAGTCTGCTGGACTGGTGGGTGGAGGAGGGGCTGTGGACACACCCTCTCCATGTTGTCCCCTCCCGCACACTCAGAAACCCTTTGTGACTCTTCAGTGTTTTGTGATGCAGGCCTAGGACTGCACCCATACTCAGTGCTCAGTGCTCAGTGCTCATTTAACTTGAGGCAGCCCTGTGGTTCAGACGATGGAATTCGGAAAACCGAATGCTCTCTCAGTTTTGAACAGCGTTACTGAGGCATGTCTGAGCTTCGCCTCAACATTCTTGGATATTGACCCAAACCTCGTCATCCTGTGCGGGTTGGGGTTGCTTATTCTGTTCCTGTGGTTCCTGGTGAGCTTGCCATTTTCACCTACCTTCAGTAAAACCAAAGACATCCGAAAGGTAAGCAACCCTGGGTGAGCCCCCAACAGAGATTCTTTCTTTCTTTCTTTCTTTTATTTTTTAATTTTTTTATTTTTTAATTTTTTAATTTTTTTTTTGTGGTACGCGGGCCTCTCACTGTTGTGGCCTCTCCCGTTGCGGAGCACAGGCTCCGGACGCGCAGGCTCAGCGGCCATGGATCACGGGCCCAGCCGCTCCACGGCATGTGGGATCTTCCCGGACCGGGGCACGAACCCGTGTCCCTGCCTCGGCAGGCGGATTCTCAACCACTGCGCCACCAGGGAAGCCCAGAGATTCTTTATTGTTGTTTCCATTTCTAGTCCCACATTTTAAAATGAGTTTGGTTGGCTCAGAGAGACACCTAAGATGGGAAGCTCAAGGAGAGGATAGAACATCATCCTCCTAGGAAAAGAAGCCAGCCAGGGCTAGGGGTTCAGGGAGGACTAAGGCTCCCAGTTGAAGCCCATGTCCCATCTGACGGTTGGGAGGACTCCAGGATAAAATCCCAAACAGTAATTTTGTGGCCCTGGGTTGGGTTATTTAGAGAGTTGGGGATCTCTGCAGGAGAACAGACTTCCCTAATGCTTGATCATGAGTACATTGTCACGTCAGGCATCACTCAACAAAGCCTTCCTTTGTGCTGGGCTGATCGGAGCAGCAATGCTGAGCCTCTGAGCAGAGGCTGGAGCCTGAGCTCCAGGATACAGGGTCCTATCTGAGGGACGTGGACATGACTGCTGGCCTCAGATGCTATGCCCTCCTTGGGCAGTTGACTTCTGACTGAGAATATCAAGTGTGGATCTCATAGACAAAAGTCCTTCTTTGAGTTTGTCAAAGAAGAAAAAAATCGAAAGCATTTTAAACCTTTAAAATTGATAAAAGGAAGGAACATAAAGTTCTATTAATTAAAACAGAGTCATATTATTCATGGATAATGAATATCTGAGTTTCCTAGAGAGGAGTGAGAGAAATGAGCCCCAGCCCTTCATTCTTCTCTTTTTGTTCTCAGCATCAGCGCAGAGCCAAGGGGAGAAGGAAAGGAGGAACACCGAAAGGTAAGGTTCTGCCTATCCCCCCTGAACTCTCCAAGGTGACCCTTCCTGCCTTTTCCATGAGATCCAAGGTCCCTGATCTCTGAGGATGTCAACTGCTAGATACAGTTTCTCTCAGAAACCAGAGTTCTCAGAGGAGAGGCTTGTGGGAAGGCTGTCAGAGCCTGAGACACTTCTCAGATTCCCTGCTCTGCTCATTGCTGGGCATGAAGCAGTGATGGGCCTGGGCAATAGGTGTTTCCCGACAGGTGGCCATTGAGATGTCAAGAGTCAGAACTTCTGTGTCCTGACTTTGTAAAAGTCCTTTGACTTCCTGGATGATCAGATTCCTCTTTGAGGTAAATAACCATTGACCTATATTCCTCAAAGGGTGGTTCTGAATATCACATGGGAGAATACATATGAAAGCCCTTTGTGAATGATAAAGCAACATATATTTGAGCTTTGTTATTATTATCATTGACCATGTGATGTGACCCTGTTTCCTAGTTCTTGGGGCTCTCCAAGTCCAATCCACCAAGGGTACCGCTAAAGGACACTCTACTAAGCCTCCTATAAGGTCTCCTTGTTTCTACCTTCACCACTCTTCTGGTTTCCCAGGTTGGAGAACTTTCCAGAGCGATGTAGAGGAGGCAAGGAAGGTGCTTTCTCTTCTGCAAAGGTGACTGAACATTACCTTCTTTCCCATATCCTGCTTTTTAGTGGAGTCTTTGAATTTCTAGGGCCTCAGTGAAGCCTGGGATTGACATGGGAGGGAAAATCCTCAGATTCAGAATGTGAAAGCCTTGGGGAGGGGGATAAAAGATTTATTGTGAGATTAAGGAAGTAAAAGAATGTGAAAGGATAGTATACATTGGGCAGCCATACTTTTGCCACACCTGCCAGGGTCTCATGTTTGTTCTGGTCCTGGTTGCATCTTTGTACTTCCTGTCTTCTGCAGCCCCCTGGGCCGGCACGATGACATCACCCGCTTTCGTCAACTCTTGTGTCCAGACCCCTTCTGTGAGGTGTGTAATAATGCAACTGCTGAGGTCAATCGGCTGCTACTCCCAGAGGCCCTGGAAGATCCTACTTCCTCTGTGTTCCCGTTGACTTCCACAGCTCCTGTGACTGAGTCATCGTTTGCTCTGTCCCCTGCCTCCTCAACAGTCCCTTCAAGAGACCTAACACCAGCCTCTCTGCCTGAGCCTTCCCCACTGCCCCCCTCCGCTCTCTCCCCTAACCCAATGACCCCCTTAGGTGACTTGTTTTCACCCTCCCCATTGGGTCATTCTCTGGCACCGGAGCCTTTTCCTTCCTTGGATTCCAAATTCCCAGTGGACTATTCCCCACCCCAACCTCTTGCCTTTCCCCCTCTCCTACCACATGACACACAGACAGCAGATCCTGTTCTCCCACGAGAGGCCACTTTGTCTCCGGATACCATCTCCTCTCTTGACCCCACCCTTTCCCAAGATATCAACCCCTTATCAGATTTGTCCCAGGCAGTGGATCACCCCGATTCTTTTGCTTGTCATCATGCACCATCAACTCTGTCTGTTTCACCTCAGCCAGACTGCAGTTTATCTGCCACTCAATCTAAGTCAATTGCCATCTTATTGAAGCCTGTTCCGGAGAACTCACTTCCAGAAAGCCCTGGTGTGTTGTCCACTTGTGTTTCAACACTCAGAGGCACTGATCATTCAAGCCTGTCAGTTTCAGACTTCTCCTCGCGGCAAGCTCATGCCAAAGACTTGTTCCCTTCCACGTTGGCACAATGTGATTTCAATCAAGAGTTTCTTGCCCTCCATTCTTCAGAAGCCTCTTTTGGGGGAGACCCTGCAGCCAACCTTGTAGAGCCTGGTAACCTCTCATTTCTCAGCCCTGATGTCCTGGCACTCCTGGAGAGACAAGTCCAAAAGAGGAGCGATTTCCTGATGTGGAAGGAAAAGGAAAATAAAAAAGATTCTTTTCCAGAACAACTGAGGCCAGACTACCAACTAAATTCTTCAGGGAAAATGTTAGAGTCAGTTGCTGATAAGCATGACTCGGCGGTCTGCCTTCCCTTTTGGAGCAGCAAAGACAAACCAAAGGAGCTGCATGTGCCTCAGCAGCTGCCATATCCTAAGACCCTGGAGGACCATCTACAGCAAAAACCTATGCAGTTCTTCTGGGGTCTCCCATCTCTGCACAGCGAGTCCTTGCCCTCTGCTGTTCATGTCTTGGCTGACAGTTCCTCAATCTTTATTTTCAATAGAAACTCGAATGCCTCCACAGGCCAAGAATCACCAGTGCTTCCTGATCCCCTACCTCTGTCCTTGCCTGAGATTCAGCCTGAACCCTTGCCTCAAACGCTGCCTCAATCTCAGCCACTACCTCTCACTCAGGTCCAGTCCCAGGCCGACCCTCAATCCCCACTCCCAGTCATACCATCTGATCCTCTACCCCAGATTAGGATCTGTGGAGTAAGTTTCCACAGACCTCAGGATGAGTCAGTGTCTCTCTCCTCATCTGAAATTCAACAGCTGGAATGGAACATTTTGCAGAAACAACAGGAAAGTGTGTGGGGTTTACCCTCTGTGGTCCAAAGATCTTGGGAAGACTTTTGTCCATCAGCTACTAACATTCCTTGCCACCGGGCCCCCCAGGCCCATGCTTCAATCTCCATCCTTCCTGGGGAGTTTCCTCTCAGTGATGAACTTTGGAAGAAACTAGAGCATCACCTTCGAAAGAGGCTCATCCAACACCGGTGGGGCCTGCCCCGCAGAGTCTACGAGTCTTTGTCACTGATGTTGCCTCCAAATGGTTTTTCAGAGGCATCTGAGTCGGAGACCAATGATGGAGTCTCACTGATCCCTGTGTCTAAGGGTCAGAGTAGCAAAACTGTAAATGTTGGATTGAGCCAAACTGGAAGCTTCCATGAGAGGAGCTCAGAAATGTTCCAGCGAGAGGAAGATGTGGGGAAGGATCTGGGACCCAGCCTAGAGAATGGCCCAAAAGAGCACCTGTTGAATGACCCAAAGAGTTCTTCAGGTAAGGATCTGGGGTATGACTCTGAGAAAGACCTAAACAGTCAGATGGTGAGTCTCTCAGAGAAAAATTCAAGGGTGTCAGCAGAGAGTCTAGGTCAGAGACAACTTGAAAATGTCCTAAAAGTACATTTGATCAAGAAGTTTGAGGAAATAAATGAGGGTCGGCTCCCTAGGACTGTGCATAATTCATGGCATGCTATCAAGCAAACATCGCTTGCTTCTGTGAAATCCCACACCCAAACAAAACAGAGAAGTTTGCCATCATCCGTGGGTGAGGCCCACTCCCTGAATACCTTCCAGAACCTGACTTTTGTTGATTCCAGTGCACTACACATGCTGGAAGCCCATATTAAAAGTTTTCGTATGAGGATGTTGTGGGGCCTTCCCCGCAGGGTCCTTGAATCCATACGGCTCTCTGAATTGAAAGACGCCTCGTTCCAGTCCTTGTCTCATGCCACCTTGCCTTCCTCAACCAATGTGATTTCTGAGGCAGACTCCAAATCTGGGAGCGTCAAGTCCTCTAGAGGAAGCTCTAAATCTCTCCATGGAGACAAAGTGGGCACAACAACAACCCCTGGCCTGGATCGTTCTCTCCCTGCCACCTCACCTGGGGGCAAAGGAGGACAGAGGGTCCTGAGACAATCACACTCTGATGTCAACCGTGGGCTGGCAGAGGATGTTCAGAGAATTAAGGATGCCAGACAGACTCGTCTGCCTGTCTCACTCTGCGTCACAGGGAAAGCAGGTCCTAGACAGACTCAACTTGTCAACAGATATCCCCAAAAGCTGCTTGCAAAGCAAGCTGGGGCCAAATATGAGCCGAAGCATAAGAGTGTGAGTTCCAGTGATAAAGGAGAAATGCAACGAGGCAAAAAGGTGGAGAAGTCAGAACCTGTTTCCATGCCCAAATTGTCTAGGGAGGTAGTCACGGCTGAGGAGTTTGATACTCTTCAATTAAAAACTAGTGACATGTTGACAACTCACAAGCCAGGGAGCTCCCAAATGATAAATGTGAATGAGAACAAAGAAGAAACTACCGTGACCACTGCAAGCCCCCCACCCAAATTACCAGTTTCCCAACATCCTAAGTCATTAGACCTTAAAGAACAACTGTTCAGTGAGTTAAACTTTCAACAGGAGAACAGGGAGCATAGCCAGGCTCAAGGCCAACCTACTGACACATCCCTTGCTTCAGCTAACTTGACTTACGAGGCCTCACTGACTCATGCCCAGGGTGTCTCACGTGGGGACATGGGAGCTTCCCGGGTGCTGCATGTCCATTTGAAGGACAGAGGAATCGGGATGGAGCAACAGCAGGAACCTTGGGTCCCTAAGCATGCCTTAAGGAGGTGCCAGGATAAGAATTTCCCACCAACTGCAAAGAGAGTGAGCCCTCTGGAGCCCAAGGCAGAAGAGCTTGGTGGAGGGGACACAGGGTTGGGGACATCCCAACTTCGGAGGAAGAGTTTCCCTACTCAGGAGATGGTACTAAAGAAGACACTTGCGAGCAAGTCTTCCCAGACCCTATCACAGAAGGGACAGCCTCTTCCTGAAGGCAATGTCAGAAAAAGAATGCAGGACTTCTTGCAATGGTTTTTTTCTGGGATAAAATACAAAAGGCAAGAAGATGCCCAGGAAAAGGGCAGCCCCATATCAGCTGTGCAGAACAGAGGCCTAGTTAAAAGTAGAGCTGCCTTTACTGGGACAACTGCAGCTCAGAAAATCGCGACAGACATGAGGAAGTCCGTAGAGGGGAAACTGGGGTGTCAGCATGTAATTGATGTCACCTGCTCTCAAGGGCCCCTTCGTTCCCCAGTGCAGTTTAGGAAAACTCAGCAAAAGGCAAAAGTGCAGGTCCCGACAGAGCCTGTCCAGGGGCGTCCTTTCAACTACAGGGCTCCCTCCTGTAATGTGACAAATATCAAGTCCCGCCATCAAGAAGCTATCTCTGCTGGCCAGAGTTACCCTCCAAGTACCAGACAGATCAGAGATAAGAAGAGACCCCCCCAGAAAGTTGTGGCATTCAAGGACCAGCGACTGTGTCCCAAACATCCCCCACCAGTGTCCCACAGGGAGCCTGTGCCCCCCCCACGCCCCCCCACCAGGCGTCAACCTGGCCAGGCACCCCCAGCTGCGCTCAGCACTGCTGAAGGCACTGTGTTCAGACACCTCTCTACTGTTTAGACAGAAGACACGCCTCCAGAATTTCCAAGGGAGAAGACTTCCCATCCAGAAATAACTCCTTCCTTGTGGAGATTATTGATTCTCCCCAATAAATGTTTATGTAATAATAGTGTATCTTTTCTGTGTACTGTGTTGGCGGCATGGGTTTTGGGTAACTCAGGGCTTATGTGTAAGGGAAAGGAAGGAGATAGTTCAGCTCTTACTGATTGCTTCCTTTGGCTTTGGCTAAAAGGTGACCAGTCCTCTGGAGTTCTCGCTGAGAAATAGATATCGTGCCCCCTCCCTCCCCCGCCATCCCCCCCCAACCCCAAAGCCCATTTCCTCCCTGATGAAATTTGAGGAGATGGGCTTTGTCTTCTGCCACTTAGCTTAGCCTTAATGGAAACATATAGCAGCCCACACCTCCCCCCTCACTGAACGTTTTATATCCTTTAGAGAAGTAGGGAAGATAGGTCTTTTATACCTGAGAAGCGTTAAGGACAGGTATACTTTCTCCAAGTAATGCTGAAGAAGAAACAACAGCTTAATCATTATTTAGAACTCAGTGACCAGAGGCTCCTACAGGGGGCTGAACCCTGAATGGCACTATTTGGGCGGAGGTGTTGCTGTACTGGACCCTGGGCTAGTTGCCGTAGGGTCCAGAAACAGCACAGCAGCTGCTTAAGAATCTGTCATGTGGGTATGTGCGGGCGAGAAGATGGCGGCGGCGGGGGAAGCAGCGTGAGGAGTCGGACGAGCGCCGAGGCTCATTGAAACGGGCCGCCATGGCCCTCCGCAACCCGCAGTATATTTTTGGAGATTTTAGCCCTGATGAATTCAATCAGTTCTTTGTGACTCCTCGCTCTTCAGTTGAGCTTCCTCCGTACGGTGGAGCAGTTCTGTGTGGCGCACAGGCCGCTGGTGAGCTGCCCGATGGTAAGCTTGTGCTCTCCTTCATTCCCTGACGTGTGTGCTGGGTGGGCAGGCTTCCTGGAAGCGGTGTTCTGTTGGTCCATACCGTTTGGATAAGCATTCCCTTACTGCTTGGTGTTTTTGCTGTAAGCTATAGCAGATTCAATGCCCGAACCACTTTGACGAATGAATTAAAGTTTGTTCTGTGCTTCAGAGTGCCAGCCGTGCAAAGGGCAGGACTGTCAGAGAATTGAATTTGGTGTTAATGAAGTAATTGAACCCAATGGCGCTTTGCTGAGAACTCCCACCTACAGTATTTCAAGCACATTGAATCCTCAGGCCCCGGAATTTATCCTTAGTTGCACGACTTCCAGAAAGATCCCCAGTGACATCGATAAAGAAGTGAACTACAGCTCAGCTGACTGCCAATACCCAGGCTCTGCCCTCGCCCTGGATGGCAGCTCTAACGTGGAGGCGGAAGTTTTAGAGAATGATGGCGTCTCGGGTGGTCTTGGACAAAGGGAGCGTAAAAAGAAGGAAAAACGCCCCCCTGGATATTACAGTTACTTGAAAGACGGCGGCGAGGGTGGTCCTTCCACAGAAGCCCTGGTCAATGGCCATGCCGGTCCAGCAGTCCCCAACAGTGTAGGCACGGAGGATGTGGACTCGATGGGTGATGTGCCCCCCGTGGGGACACCCAGGACTTGGGGCAGCCCCCAGGACACCACGGACTTCGTCAGCGACGCCGTGCCTGCTGGTTCTTTCCCCGGAGCCCTTGACAGCGGGGCCAGGACTGCAGGGCAGCCTGAGGGCTGCCCCGGGGCCAACTTGGAGCCCTCTCACCTCCCTGCAGAGGCCAGCAGGGACACCCTGTTGAGGACAGCTGTGGCTCAGCCTGCCGTTGGGACCGATACTACTGAGAACCTTGGAGTCACTAACGGACAAGTACTAGAATCCTTGGGTGAGGGCACAGCTGCCAACGGGGTGGAGTTGCACACTGTGGAGAGCTGGAGTTGGACACTGTGGACTCGGACCCCGCCAAGGCCGAGAGCGGCCCCCCTCGCGCGGACACCCCGGCCTCTGCGGCAGCCACCGCTCCTGCTGGTCAGAGTCAGCCCGCCAAGTCGTGGGCCAGTCTTTTTCATGATTCTAAGCCCTCTGCCTCCTGCTGCTGCTGCTCCTCCTCCTCCTCCTCCTCCTCCTCCTCCTCCTCCTCCTCCTCCTCCTCCTCCTCCTCCTCCTCCTCCTCCTCGCCTGTGGTTTCCATGGAAACTAAGTATTCCCCTCCTGCCACATCTTCCCTGGTCTCTGAAAAGCAGGCTGAAGTCAAGGAAGGGCTGGTTTCAGTTTCCGAAGATCCTGTAGCCATGAAGATTGCAGGTATAGTTCAAAAGACACAAGTGTGAAACCAAGATGGGAGTTGACAGTCTGGGCTAAAAACTTTGGTGGTATGTTGTTACCCAGAGCCGTAGTTGATTGATCACCCGTGTGTTAAGAGGAATTTCTGAATAATGCCTGTACCTTCCTTTTTTTTTTTTTTTTTTTTTTTTTTTTTGCGGTATGCGGGCCTCTCTCACTGTTGTGGCCTCTCCCGTTGCGGAGCACAGGCTCCGGACGCACAGGCTCAGCGGCCATGGCTCACGGGCTTAGTTGCTCCGCGGCATGTGGGATCTTCCCGGACCAGGGCACGAACCCGTGTCTCCTGCATCGGCAGGCGGATTCTCAACCACTGCGCCACCAGGGAAGCCCATGCCTGTACCTTAAATGTTACTAAAAGTATAATGGTATATGAGCAAAATGGGGTGGGGAGGGGGCTGTCATACCTCTATGTTAAGTGGAAAATCCATGTCCTAAACACCACTTTTTTACCAGTCCTTTTCTATTGACAAACGACATTTTCATTTCTTGCCTTTTGATCAAGTGATTGTACTCCATTGTGTGACTGTGTAATAGGCAGTCCCACCTGTGTTCCAGCTGTTGTATACCTTTGGTGTCATAACCCCTGATTTGGACTCACTTTGCATTGTTTCTTTATTTCTCAGGATATAAGAAAGTATTTGGGGTTTTTCCTTTTTAATGCCTATTTTGGATTGAGTAAATGGATTTTACTCAGTTTCAGCACACCAAGGCCAACTCTTGACAAGATGAGAGAAACGGTAACAGTTTGGCCTAAAGTTAATGTTTTATTCGACGTGCTGAGGCTCAAAAGTAGGACCAGTTCACAGTAAAACTATAAAGCTGCATGACTTGCGATTTTTAAAGTTAAAGTAGTAAGTCAGAAACAGAGGCGCCGTGTCTGTTTATATACGTCTAAGAAGCCGGGGCTGCTCTTCAGGTTTCCTTCTACTCAGGAGTTTACTAGTAACCACCTTTTCAGGGTTTTGCCCCTTAGCCGAGTTAAAGTTAGCTGTCTTATTTAGTTTAGGCTTTATGTGGTGTTTGCTGATTTAACATTTTGGTATATGCGTGACAGCATTCATTACCAGGGTGAGGGTGAAAGCAGTAGCAAGACGCCAAGTGCATACCCTGTTATGAGTGGTCAGAACTCCCTCAGACAGAAAACACATCCTTTTGATGGCAGGAAGGTGACAGCAAGCAATACTTTAACATTGTTTGAAATGAGCATATTATTCCTTATACAGAGTACATTATTTTGAATAATCTGAGTGTCTGGAGTTCTCTTAAAATGAAGTTAATTGATAGATGAATCACCATTTTGGGCTTTAAAGTGATAACTTTTAGGTTATTGGGTGAATTTTTCATTATAAATATTAAAATGCTAGTAATGTGTTATTATTATTAAAATGTGTGCATTGCAAGGGAAAGCTGTCAAGGTCAGGAAAGGGAAGTACAAGCCTTTGAGTAGCTCATTAAGTTAAAAGTTTATTTTTAGTCTGTAATGAGAGATACATGGTGCGACGCTTTTGAAAATGTGCATTCTGAGTTTAAAGTCAGAAGGCATTGTAATTGTATTTCTGTTCCTAAAACCTGCTTCACAAAGGAAAAACCTCCCATTCCTGGGAAATTTTCTCAGTCTTCATTTAAAATAAGAAAGAAAAGATTCATTTTAAATGTTTTAAAGCGTTCTAGTCATATGACTTTCAATGTGGTTTGATACGTAGTTTGCTGTGTATGTTAAAATCTTGTTGACCTGCTAAAATCTAATGTTAACCTGCTTTCTAAAACACTGTGAAGGGAATTCCCTGGTGGCCCAGTGGTTAGGTGCTTTCACTGCTGGGGCCTGGTCCCCCCGCCCGCCCCGGTCGGGGAACTAAGACCCTGCAAGCCCCACGGCACGGCCAACAACAACAGAAAAAGAAAAGTAAATTAAAATGATGTACAAGTAGAGGCTCTTAGTTATTTGTATTCGTGGAGAGTGTTGCTGCAGTCTAATCATCGTTGAGTTCATGCAGTGTGCTCTTCCATTGCCGTGCGGGACCCCCCATTTATTTTCTTAATTCTCTTTTTGATTAGGTCAGTTGTAAAGGTGTTTTAATTGTCTGAGCAGAAGTGTGGTTCCTTTTAAAATACTTCGTTCTTGGGCTTCCCTGGTGGCGCAGTGGTTGAGTCCGCCTGCCGATGCAGGGGACGCGGGTTCGTGCCCTGGTCCGGGAGGATCCCACGTGCCACTAGAGCGGCTGGGCCCGTGAGCCATGCCCGCTGAGCCTGCGCGTCCGGAGCCTGTGCTCCGCAGCGTGAGAGGCCACAGCAGTGAGAGGCCCGCGTAACGCAAAAAAAAAAAAAAAAGGCATGGGGGTGTCTTTGAGTACTAAAACAGTATCTCCAAGGATGTCATCAAGATGGCATCCCCCTCTTTGGGGAAGGTGATCATGGTGCTTTCCTTCCATCTATGTGTGATGGGAATATACAAGATATCGCCCTTAGTGTGTACAGTTCACCAATCAAGATGAAGGTGCCACCACTGATATTAATAGCCTTGGTGGAGCCGTGGTACACCTCCCACAGAATACCTGCAGCTCATGAACCAGAGGTGAGTCCTAGACTATGCACTGGGGTATCAGACATTTGGGGGCTTACCATGAACTGCCTTTTATTGGCCAAGGCTGCACACATACCCACTCTTACAGTGAGGTCTAGAGGGAAGGCAACCTTACTTGTACAGACTGGGACTCAAAAATAGGGTGAGTGTCCTAGAGAGCACTTGAAGTCGTTTTTCCAGAAAGACTTATGGATACTGGGTGTTAAAACAAAAAAATAAAAATAGATGTCCACTACAGCCTTCTCTCACTACTTTTATTTTCTTATCCAGAGTTATGACATTGATCCTACAATATCTGAAGCTTATGGTCACAGAGAGAAGGCAGATTCCGTGGAGCCCCCGGGAGAGGGACAAAAGGTGGGAGGGGGCCCAGGGTGGGGAACATGAAGAGGTGAGGAGTGGTGGAGGGCCCTAACCTCCATGTGGATAGACCTGTCAATAACCCAGCTTCCCTGTTCTACATCATCTCATTTTTACTTCCATTCCAGTGCAGTCACTGCCACACTGTAGAGCTTATTACCAGGAACACTTCTGCCATCTGGAATAATACAGTCTGACATTCCACCCTTTGCCCTCATCCTCCATCCTTCCAGCTTATATACTGCTTGTTAATTTTTCAACTTTAGGTCGTTTTTCCACTTACTCTTCCTCTATCCACCAAGCTCTTGTCTTCTTTTTCTCTCTCTCCAAGGTAGGCTTGGTGGTCTATCAGGTAAGCAACATTTAAAAAGATCCACTACAAATTGGCCCCATCCAATCACCTTTAATCCTTCCTGTCTGGCAAAATCCCCTATCTCTGCCTTTTCCAGAAATACCTTCCCATAAGTAGCTGATGACTATTGGATTAAATCTCACAATCAAGTCTACTGATGCCATGATAAATTCAGCCCTCATACTACCTGGAAATAATGCATCCATTCCACAAATTCTTATTCCATGCTTACTAACATGTGAACAAAACAAATGGAACTTAGGTCACTGTTTCCTTAGTCCATTTTCTCTCCAGTGCTACTCAAATCTATTTCAAATCTCCTTCACTTTTCTCAAATTTAGAGAATTTGTGCCACTTGCTCAGCAGATGTGCCAAACCAGCATTCACAGAGGAACTAGAAGTCATGAGATGGGAAATTTTCATCAACATCATTAAAAAAAAACCAAAACAACGTTCCCATTCCTCCTTTCCTTCTTCCTTCCTGTTATATGGAAAGCAGTTTCTTTCCCAACCTCAAAGGAATTACACTTCCTGAAATTTCCTTATTGAGAGACAGCTAAACTCTAGTCTTGATGGACTGATCACGCTGGCCAGATATCCTTTTGCTCCCTCCCTCTCCTTATGAGTCACTCTACATCTTTTATTATTCTTAAAGCTTTTTAGTACAAAAATGTTTAAACATGCACAAAAGCGGACAGAACAATGTAACCTCCTATATACCCCTCACCCAGCTTTCACAGTTATCATTTGGCATGTGTGATACATCCCATCTTTTACACTCTGATTAAAGTGTAAAAGCCCATTTAAACATCTTGTCATCTGTCTCTTAAGACACATGCTATGTGCCCATGTCAAAGCTCTCACATTTCTTTGATATTTATCACCTGTGGTACACAGTTATTCACAACAGATGTACACAGCACTGGTGACAAAAAAGCATTGTGCTTTAGAGGCTCTGGCAATCAGTTCTGCTCTGCCTTTTAGTCAACCCTAAGGAGTCATTTGAATGAATTCCTCCCTCAACCGCGTACAAGAAGTAATCTTACAGATCAAATTCAGTGCACAATATTGCTTTCCCTTAATCACACGGTAACTATAACATGCAGAAAGAATAGAAGTAGTAAACTGTGCATGTTGATAAAGACTTGACATCACTATATGTGTTTTCAAATATTTACAAGAAAATAGTTTTCCTGTCACACAGTTAAAATGAGCTATTGTGTTTCGAGTTAAACACAGTAGATAAAACACACTTGTTTATCTTCTCTCTTTCCCCAAATGACATTAAAAGCAAGAGTAGATGAAAAAAAAAAAGTAAGAGTAGGTGAAAAGAGGTTCAACATCTCTAGCCATCAGGGAAATGAAAACCAAAGCCACTATGATACAACACTTCACACACACAAGAAAGACTAGAAACAAAAAGTCAGATTAAAACAAGTGTTGGTAAGAATGTGGAGAAACTGGAACCTTGATACACTGCTTGTGGGAATGAAAAATGGTGCAGCTGTTTTGGAAAACAGTCTGGCAGTGCTTCAAAATGTTAAACAAAGAATTACTATGTGACCCAGCAACTCCACTTCTAGGTGTATACTCAAGAGAAATGAAAACTAAATATGTCCGCACAAAAACTTGTAAACAAATGTTCATAGCGGTATTATTCATAAGAGTTAAAAGGCAGAAACAACCCAAATGTCCATCAACTGATGAATGGGTAAATGAAATATGGTATATCCATGCAGTGTAATATTTTTGGCATTAAAAAGCACTGATACATGCTACAACATGGCTGAACCTTGAAAACATTACGTTAAGTGAAAGAAGCCAGTCACAAATAACCACATATGATTCCATTCATGTAAAATGTTCAGAATAGGGAAACCAAGAGAGGACAGAAAGTGGATTAATGGTTGTTTAGAGCTGGGAGATGAAGGGTGGCGGGTAATAGCTAAAGGTTACGGGGTTCTTTCTGAAGTCATGAAAATGTTTTTAAAATTGTGGTGATGCACATGTCTGTGAGTATACTAAAAATCATGGAATTACACACTTTAAATGAGTAAATTGTATGGTATGTGAACTATATTTCAATAAAACTATTCAAACAAAGGATTTAAAAAGAATAAGTGCTTAAGGATGACTAGAAGGAGAGAGGATACAACAAAAGATGTCAACACATTTTTGGAAGATGGAAATCTGGTGGAGGAATGGTAAGTGGTGAGCAGAGCAGACGAAGTGCTGGCAAACCAATTCACACCACAAAACGCCAGACAGATGACCTGGTGGCACCAGATAAGAAAAATTAGGGGTTCCATGCTGTAAACATGTTGATTTTTTTTCCTTCTTTTTTGGGGGTATTGTGTTTAATTTAAAAAAATTTGTTGGTGGGGAGGGGGTGGTGCTCTTCTTCAGCATTTTGTAAAATCCTGTTGAAATGTGCAGAGGATCCCAGATTTCTTGCCTGGGACAGAACGTGAGATAACTTTTAAAGCTGGCATTACACATTTCTGGCGTTTGGGTATGGTGATGGTGGTAGCTGCAAGAATCAAAGGCAGAAATCTCAAAGTTTAGGTAAAATCCAGGACAGCAGGCAATGGTCCATTTTTTAAATGTATTTATTTGAAAATAACTAAACTTGTGGAAAAGTTGCATAGATGGTAAAAGCCATGTACCCTTTATCCAGACTTACCTACTAACATTTTGACCCATTTGAGATCTCTCTCCTCTCCCTGTCTCTGTTTCTGTCGCCTTCCTTCCCTGCCTCCCCTTTCTCTCTATATATGAATATACACACACACACACACACGTATATGAAAAATATGCATACATTTCTGAATATTTGAAAATACATTTCATGCATCATGCACCTTCTCCTTGAATATTTCATTGTGTATTTAAGAAAAAGAAGATTCTCTTACATACAGTACAGTTATTTATCCCCTTCAGTAAATTTAACAATGACATAAAACTTTTAACTAATCTCCCATTCATATTCCATATTTGTCAAGTTATTGAGTAATGTCCTTCGTGGCTTTTTTTCAAAACCTCCATTACAGGATTCAGAATCACAGACTGCATTTAGTTGTCACGTGTTTTTAGTCTCCTTTAATCTGGATCAGTGTTTCTCATTCTTTCTTTTTTATGACAAGGCCATTTTTTTGAAGAATATATTTGATGTGTCATTTTCATGACCCCTTCTCTCCTGGAAATTCTTTTGGTGGAGCTTATATTGCTCAGACTTTAGAGGATGTTTTTACAGTTGTGAATCCTAGGGACCTCAGGGACAGTCAGGACCAGACTTTCTATAAAAAAAAAAAATACCAGAGATACAAAGATATGTGGAGGGATTTTTCTGAACAGATACACCTCCTGCAGTCAAGGGAGGAGGGTATGTGAGATGGAGTGGGCTTGAAATGTACCCTCCTTTTGGGTAGAGACAACAGTGGAGCTGTGGATGCAGGAGAAGACAGGTAAAGAAAGGAGCTGTCATTACTAGTATCCTCCTCATAGCGGAGGGAGAGAATTCGGTATCTGGGGTCAAGACTGATTCGTCAGACTCAACGAGGGAATACAGGCAAGCAAAGTAAGGAAATGACACAGCTTAATTTCAGCAGTTTATAATCTAAATAATGAAGGTATAAGGACTACAACTATTAAATGACTAGCACGGGGAGATGAAATAAATACATATTACACATCAACAAAAATGACATCATTGTTTAAAAAGGTATGGAGATGCCAACAGGAATTTTGCTGGAAAGTAAGAAAGTAGATGGGGAAAAAATTATAAAACTTTTCATAGAAGAAGTAACCATGAGTGTGATTCAAAAAAGCTAAAACGTATTGCTAAATATTGTGCTCATTAGAAGTTATGTTAAAGAGAAGCCCACCCTAAAATCAGGGTGTGTTTGGTCCTTCGGGTTGTGTTCTGTAAAATAAAGAAAAAATTTTAAATGTTTTGAGAAGGGATTTGTCAGAAGAGGGAGCAAGCAGCAGGATGAGACACTGTATGGGTGGAGGAGGCTAGATTTGAGAACCTTAGGGGGCTAAATAGCTTAAGAGGAAGTTTAGGAAAAAAAGAATTACTAAAGATTTTTAAGTTGTTTGCCATAGGTTCATGGGTGTGCCATGCCCTTGCTTCCCTTTTGGTCATGCTTCCTGTTCACTGGTACAGGCTACTCTGCACTCTCACACTTTTTGGTGAATGTGAATTCTTTTGAGGAGATATGGGGGGGGTATATTTCTTCTGAGTATATTTCTGGCTTCATACAGGTGAGAACACATTATGTATGAGGGGAAGCTGTAGTCGAAGGCTTGGAGGTAAAAATCCCTTGGCATAGCAGAGTTTTAAATATTATGTGGGGTCCAAAGGTAGATCACCAAGCAGTAAAAGGGTCTCAGGTAATATCTGGGTAATGTGTGGAATAAATAGAAAATTTCACTAAGGTAAATATATGGTATATAAATGTGTGGGTTGGAAGGTGGGTTAGAGGTATCTAAAGGGCTCTGGAGGGATGCATAGATCTGCTGGGTTGGATGGTGGGGGAACAATTGTGGGTTTCTCTCTCTTGTGTTGTCCCCTCCCCCACCCTCTAGAACCTTTGGTGTTCACACTTAACCTCTGTGGTGTGGGCCTAGAACTCTAGTCTAGAATGTGCACTTTCAATGCCCAGGTGCCTGAGGCAGCAATGCACTTCTGATGATCTGGACCATCCTCTTTGTCTGAGGAGACTTACTGCACCATGGCTGAGCTTCAGCTCAACTTCCTAGGTTTTCCCATCCTTGCCTTTGTGTGTTGGGTGGGGCTCCTTCTTCTGTCATTGTGCTACTTAAGGAGGAATTCATGTTTCCCAATATTTTGGAAACAGGGAGAAATCGATCAGGTCAGCAAACCAGAGTCCCTCAAAGATATTAAATCTTTTCAAATAGATGTATTCAATGCTGTCAGTTTCCCTCTAAGTACTGCTTTTTCTGCAACTCACAGGACAAGTTGTATTTTAATTTTCATTTAGTTTAAAATATGTTTTCTCTTGATATTTCTTCCTTGACCCATGTTTTAGTAGCATGTTGTTTACTCTCCAAACATTTTGGCATTTGCAGCTATTTTTCTGTACTTGATTTCTAGTTTAAGTCCATTATGGTCTGAAAATATACTTTGTATGGTTTCTATTATATATTTGTTAAGGTATGTTTTGTGGCCCACAATGTGGTTTATTTTGGTCAATGTTCCACATGTGCTTGAGAAGAATGCGTATTCTGTTGTTGGATGAAGTATTCTGTAAATGTCAATTAGATCAAGTTGATTGATGGTGCTGTTTAGGTCAACTATATCCTTACTGATTTTCCGCCTGCTGAATCTGTCCATTTCTGATAGAGGGGTGTTGAAGTCTCCAAAAATAGCAGTGGATTCACCTAATTCTCCTTGCAGTTGGACCAGTTTTTGCTTCACATATTTTGACAGTCTGTTGTTAGATTGTATACATGTTAAGGATTGTTGTGTCTTCTTGGAGAGTTGACCCCTTTGTTGTTATGTACTGCCCCTCTTTATCCCTCATAACTTTCCTTGTTCTGAAGTCTGCTTTGTCTGAAATTAATATAGTTCCTCCTGCTTTCTTTCATCAGTGTTAACATGGTACAGTTTTCTCTTTCCCTTTACTTTTAATCACCTGTGTCTTTATATTTAAAGTGGGTGTTTTGTAGACAACATATAATTGGATCTTGTTTTATCCATGGACAGTCTGTCTTTTAATTGGTGAATTTAGACCACTTACATTTAGCGATTTTTTTTATATAGTTGGATTAATATCTGCCATATCTGTAACTGTTTAGTATTTATTATGTGTATTCTTTTTTTCTTCCTCTCTTTTTCTGCCTTTTCTGATTTTAAACAAGCATTTTATATGATTCTATTTCTCTCTTCTCTTAGCATGTCAAGTATTCTTCTTTAAAAAATATCTTCATGGTTGCCCACGAATTTGTAATATACATTTACAACTAATCTAAGGCCACTTTTATATATAACATTATACCACTTCATAGGTAGTGCAGGTTCCATTATAACAGAGTTCCCAATTCCTCCCTCCTGTCCCTTGTAACACTGATGTCATTTATTTCACTTATCCATATACTATAATCACCCAATACACTATCATTAGTATTATTATGTCAGTTGAGAATAAGAAAAATAAAAGTTTTGTTTTACCATCATTTATTCCTTCTTTTCCCTTCCTTTATGTAGATCTGAGTTGTCATTTTCCTTCTCCTTGAAGAACTTTTTTAACATTTATGCCAGGACAAATCTGCTACTGATGAGTACCTCAGTTTTTGTTTGAGAAAGTTTTTATTTCTCCTTCACTTTTTAAGGATAATTTCACTAGACACAAAGTTCTAGGGTGATTTTTTTTCTTGCAACACTTTAAATATTTCACTCAATTCTCTTCTTGCTTGCATGGTTTATGATAAGCCCATAATTCTTATCCTTGTTCCTTTAGAGGTAGGATATTACTTTCTTCTGTATTCTTTCAAGATTTTATCTTTCAGCTTCCTACAATTTTAATGAAATATGCCCAGGTATAGACTTTCTTAGTATTTATACTGCTTGGTGTTCTCTGAGCTCCCACAATCTATGGTTAATCTGTCATTAATTTTGGAGAATCCTGGGCTGTTATTTCTTCAAATATTTCTTATTCTCTCTTCTCTCTTTCTTCTCCTTTTGGTATTTCAATTACCTGTATATTATACATTTTGAAACTGTCTCACAGTTCTTGGATATTCTGAATTAAAGTTTTTTTAAAAAATTCTTTTTCTCTTTGCATTTCAGTTTGGAAAGTTTCTATTGACATATTTTCAAACTCACTTATTCTTTCCCTGGCCATAGGCAATCTACAAATGAGCCAATTAAAAGCATTCTTCATTTCTGTTATAGTGTTTTTGGTTTCCAACATTTCCTTTTGATTCTTTCTTAGAGTTTCCCTCTCTCTGCTTATTTCTCATCTGTTCTTGCATGTTTCTGCTTTTTCCATTAGAGCCCTTAACGTGAAACGATGGTTATTTTGGATTCCATGTATGACAATTCAAAAATCTGTCATATCTGAATGTGGATCTGATGCTTGCTTTATCTATTCAGACTGTTTTTTCTTGCCTTTTTATCATACCTTGTAATTTTTTGTTGAAAGTCAGACATAATGTATTGGGTAATAGGAACTGAAGTAAATACACCTTAGTGTGAAGTTTTATGTTAATCTAGGTAGGTGTTGGTTGTGTTTAATATTTACTGTAGCTGTATATGTCAGAGACTTCAATTTCCTATGGTGTCCTTGTTTTAATCTCCCTTGGTGTCTTCAGATTTCCCTAAGTCTCCTCCTTATATAGAGCCTATGCCTTGCAGCTCTTTCGGCTATCATCCTCTGTTACCATACTGGAGCCCTGTTGATGTGGTAGTAAGGTGCTGGGGTGGGGGAAGGGGATATGATTAAATATGTCTTTTAGTGGGCCTGTGTTCTTGGGTTATTCACAGATGTTTCTAACACTTTTCTCTCTTTCTTTCTTTTCACTTTTTAGAAGAGATAGGAAGGCTAGAGGGAAATGGAGTTGGATAATTTCCCTTCTCCCATGTGGGATAAGTCTCTGGTAGTCTTTTCCTCTGCTGAGTAAGCTTCTGTTATGGAGAACATTCACGGGATATTTCAGAATGTTTTCAAAATTGTTACTTTTCTTCCCATTCCCACACTCCTCCACCAGAAACATCAGAATTTTTCATGGCTCTTCACCGTGAGAACCTGGTGGGGTTCCCATAGGCGAAACCCATGAATAGGTGGAGGCCCCCCTAAGATAATGACCGTAGGAGTTTCTCGCTCTCATGTTAGCCTACGTGCATCCTCTAGCAATTTGTCAAAGTGTCCTTTTAAGTGTTCCTATCAATTTATGGCTCCAGTGGCCTCTGCTTGAGGTAAGCTGACCTCAACTGTGATTCTCTGCATTCACCCTCTATGAAGATTTTGGAGTGATTTGCCCTGTGACCTTAATTCTCTAATGCTACAAGAAAAGTCACTGACTTTCAATTGGTTCAGATTTTGTTTCTTCTAAAGACTGGAGTAATGTCTCCCAAGCTCTTTAAATGTTGGAGCTGGAGCCAAAAGTTGCCTCTCAAAGAATGATTCTTTATTTTCTTGTTCCCCTGCTCACATTTCTCAGTGAGATTGGTTGGGTCAGAGAGACACCTAAGATGGGAAGTTCAAGGAGAGGATAGAACATCATAGGCCAGGAAGGGCCAGTAGTTCTGGGGAGACTAAGGCATCCAATTGAAGCCCATGGCCCATCTGAGTGTTTGGAGATTCCAGGATAAAATCCCAAGCAATAACTTTGCAGTAACTTTGTGGCCCTGGGTTGGGTTATTTAGAGAGTTGGGGATCTCTGCAGGAGAAGAGAGTTCCCCAATGCTTGATCATGCGTCACATTCTCATGTCAGGCATCACTCGACAAAGCCTTCCTTTGTGCTGGGCTGATCAGAGCAGCAATGCTGAGCCTCTGAGCAGAGGCTGGAGCCTGAGCTCCAGGATACAGGGTCCTATCTGAGGGACATGGACGTGACTGTTGGCCTCAGATGCTATGCCCTCTTGGGCAGATGACTTCTGACTGAGAATATCAAGTATGGATATCATAGACAAAAGTCCTTTTTGAGTTTGTCAAAGAAGAAAAAAATCGAAAGCATTTTTTTTTTTTTTTTTTGTGGTACGCGGGCCTCTCACTGTTGTGGCCTCTCCCATTGCAGAGCGCAGGCTCCGGATGCGCAGGCTCAGCGGCCATGGCTCACAGGCCCAGCTGCTCTGCAGCATGTGGGATCTTCCCGGACCGGGGCACGAACCCGCGTCCCCTGCATTGGCAGGCGGATTCTCAACCACTGCGCCACCAGGGAAGCCCTCGAAAGCATTTTAAACCTTTGAAATCTTCATGGATAATGAATATCTGAGTTTCCTAGAGAGGAGTGAGAGAAATGAGCCCCAGCCCTTCATTCTTCTCTTTTTGTTCTCAGCATCAGCGCAGAGCCAAGGGGAGAAGGAAAGGTGGAACACCGAAAGGTAAGGTTCTGCCTATCCCACCTGAACTCTCCAAGGTGACCCTTCCTGCCTTTTCCATGAGATCCAAGGTCCCTGATCTCTGAGGATGTCAACTGCTAGATACAGTTTCTCTCAGAAACCAGAGTTCTCAGAGGAGAGGCTTGTGGGAAGGCTGTCAGAGCCTGAGACACTTCTCAGATTCCCTGCTCTGCTCATTGCTGGGCATGAAGCAGTGATGGGCCTGGGCAATAGGTGTTTCCCGACAGGTGGCCATTGAGATGTCAAGAGTCAGAACTTCTGTGTCCTGACTTTGTAAAAGTCCTTTGACTTCCTGGATGATCAGATTCCTCTTTGAGGTAAATAACCATTGACCTATATTCCTCAAAGGGTGGTTCTGAATATCACATGGGAGAATACATATGAAAGCCCTTTGTGAATGATAAAGCAACATATATTTGAGCTTTGTTATTATTATCATTGACCATGTGATGTGACCCTATTTCCTAGTTCTTGGGGCTCTCCAAGTCCAATCCACCAAGGGTACCGCTAAAGGACACTCTACTAAGCCTCCTATAAGGTCTCCTTGTTTCTACCTTCATCACTCTTCTGGTTTCCCAGGTTGGAGAACTTTCCAGAGCGATGTAGAGGAGGCAAGGAAGGTGCTTTCTCTTCTGCAAAGGTGACTGAACATTACCTTCTTTCCCATATCCTGCTTTTTAGTGGAGTCTTTGAATTTCTAGGGCCTCAGTGAAGCCTGGGATTGACATGGGAGGGAAAATCCTCAGATTCAGAATGTGAAAGCCTTGGGGAGGGGGATAAAAGATTTATTGTGAGATTAAGGAAGTAAAAGAATGTGAAAGGATAGTATACATTGGGCAGCCATACTTTTGCCAGACCTGCCAGGGTCTCATGTTTGTTCTGGTCCTGGTTGCATCTTTGTACTTCCTGTCTTCTGCAGCCCCCTGGGCCAGCACGATGACATCACCCGCTTTCGTCAACTCTTGTGTCCAGACCCCTTCTGTGAGGTGTGTAATAATGCAACTGCTGAGGTCAATCGGCTGCTACTCCCAGAGGCCCTGGAAGATCCTACTTCCTCTGTGTTCCCGTTGACTTCCACAGCTCCTGTGATTGAGTCATTGTTTGCTCTGTTCCCTGCCTCCTCAACAGTCCCTTCAAGAGACCTAACACCAGCCTCTCTGCCTGAGCCTTCCCCACTGCCCCCCTCCGCTCTCTCCCCTAACCCAATGACCCCCTTAGGTGACTTTTTTTCACCCTCCCCATTGGGTCATTCTCTGGCACCAGAGCCTTTTCCTTCCTTGGATTCCGAATTCCCAGTGGACTATTCCCCACCCCAACCCCTTGCCTTTCCCCCTCTCCTACCACATGACACTCAGACAGCAGATCCTGTTCTCCCACGAGAGGCCACTTTGTCTCTGGATACCAGTTTCTCTCTTGACCCCACCCTTTCCCAAGATATCAACCCCTTATCAGATTTGTCCCAGGCAGTGAATCACCCCGATTCTTTTGCTTGTCATCATGCACCATCAACTCTGTTTTACCACAGCTAAACTGCACTTTATCTGTGACTCAACCTAAATCAGCTTCCATCTTACTGAAGCATCTTCTGGAGAAGTTATCTCTAGATAGCTCTGGCAGGTTGTCCACTTGTGTTTCAACAATCAGAGGCACTGAGCATTCAAGCCTGTCAATTTCAGACTTCTCCTCATGGTAAGCTAATGCCAAGAACGTGTTCCTCCCCACATTATCACACTCTGATTTTCAGAGAGAGAATGTTTCCCTCCATCTACCAGACACCTGTCTCTGGGGAGACTCTGTTACCAAGCATGTGGAGGCCAACATCCATTCTTTCTTTGGCTTTAACATCCAGGGACTCTTGGAGAGACAAATAAAAATGAAAACGGCTTTCCACAGTTTAGAGAAGAAACAAAAGGAAGAGGGACTATTTTCAAAACAAATATCAGAATACGAACGGACATCTTCAGGGAATTCATTGCAGTCACTTGACGTAAAGGACACTACAGCCCCCCCAAACTGGCTGGAACAGTGAAAGCAAACCAGAGCAGCTGCACATTTGTCAGCAGCTCCTATATGACATGACTGTGGGGGAAAACCTGCAGCAGAAATATAGCCAGCCCTTCTGGGGTCTTCCCTCTTTGCACAGTGAGTCCCTAGTGGCTACTCTCCTGGCTTCTAGTAGTAGTTCCCCACTAGAGTCTCACTCTGTTTTATTCAATGGAATCTCTAATGCTTCTGCATTCAAAATGCGGGATCAAGAATCTCCACCACTTCTTTATTCCCATCCCCTCTGCTCCCTCATGTACATCCACACCCTTGCCTCAAACTAAACCCCAATCCCAGCCCCTACCTTTCAGTCAGGTCCAGCCCCAGGCCCACCTTCAATCCCAACTCCCAATTCTACCATCTTCTTCTCCATCCCAGATTAGGGACCATGGAGTGTCTTTCCATAGATTCCAGAATGAGTCAGACTTTCATATCGTGACTGGAAATCAACACTTGGAATGGCACGTGTTGCAGAAACAACAGGAAAGTTTGTGGGGTTTAGCTCCTGTGCTCCAAAAATCTCAAGAAGCCACTTGTCCTCAAGCTCTTAACCTCCCATTGGTCAACTGGTTGTCCCATGCCTATGTACCAGTCTCCATCCTTGGCCATTTTCATATCACCAGTGAACCCCAGGAGAAATTGGAGCTTCACGTTCCAAGGAGGCTAATTCCACGATGGTGCCTCCAAGCCTGCAGGAATCTAGAGTCCCCAGCACTGATGGAGCCTCAGTATAAATTAACAGAAGTACCTCAGCAGAGAGGCACACATGTTCACTTACAAATCTCTGAGCTTCAGGGCAAGGATAGCAAGGATAGAGGGAAGTTTGAATTGGGTCTCCCAGCAAATTTCCATGGGAGGGCCCCAACAAAGTTTCAGCTAAGGGATGACATGAGGAAGAATCTTGGCTATATCCTAGAGAAGAGCCCAGAAGACAGTCCACAAGAGGCCTCAGAATGTTACCTAGTGCAGGGTCTGAGGGCTGCTTTGGAGACAAAAACTAACTGTGTGTGTCACTCAAGGTATCACTCAGGGGATGAATTATTAAATGTCTCAAGGAAGGACATAGATTGGAATCAAATAAAAACCATTCTTAGATTACATGTGAGCACGAAGTCTTGGCAGATCAGTGCAGGTAGGATTCCTATACGTGTGTGTCGTTCATGGCTGGCTGACGACAATACCTTGCGTCCTCCTGGGAGTTCCCAGACCAATATGAAAGACGCAGATTCAAAAGGCGCAATGGTAGATAAAGTCTACCACCAGATTAGCATTCTAGAGCTTTCTTTTCTTGATCCTAACACTCGAAAGGTGCTAGAAGCCCATATTTTAAGGTTTCGTGTGACTCAGAGATGGGGTCTACCCCTCAAGGTTCTTGAATCCATAAAATGTTATATGTTGAGAGAAGCCAAAACATGGTCTCTTCCTCAATTTGACTTTCCCTCCTCAACCACCCATATTTCTGGGGTGGATTCCAAAGGTGAGGTTTCCAAGCCCCTTGAAGGAAGTTCTAAAACTTCTCAGGGAAACAAGGTGAGAACTACAAATTCAGTCCCGGTGCTGGATCATCCTCTTCCTGTTATCTCATCTGTGGACAAAGAAGGACAGTGGGCCCCGCAACCATCACACTCTGATATCGACCAAAGGCTTGCAGAGGACGTTCAGGCAATTGAGCGTGGCAGACTTTTCAGCCGCTCACACACAGAAACAAAGACAAAGTGAGTCAGAGTGAGACTCTACTAGACCACAGATGCAGCCCAGAGGTGCCCATAAGGTAAGCCGGGGATGGACATGAGCCAAGGGATGGGAACATGAACTCCAGTGATAGAGTAGAAATGATTCAGGGCCAAAAGATAGTGGAGAAGAATTTAGGACATTCTTTCATGTCCAATGTGTCCAGGGAGATATTCAAGGCCAAGGAGCTGTGTGCTCTTAAATCACAATATTGTGACATCTTGACAACCAGCGAGTTGGAAAGCTCCCAAATGGCATACGTCAATATGGATAAAATAGAAACTACCCTGACCACCTAATGTCCCTCACCAAAAATAACTGTTCCCCAAGATTCTAAACTATCAGACCTTCAAAACCAGCTCCCTAGTGAGTTAAAGTTTAAATTTGAGGGTAAGGAGCATAGCCAGGCTGTACACTGTCCCACTGACATGCCACTGATTTCAGGTAGGTTGCCTTCCAAGTCTTCACTGACTCGTGTCCATAGTGTCTCCACTAGGGACATGGCAGCTTCCCAAGTGCTGCAAGTCCACTTGGAGGACAGTGGAACCAGCACGGAGCAGAGGCAGGATCCCTCTAAGCATGTCTTATGGAACTGCCAGGATAAGAATTTCCCACCTGTTGCAAAGAGAGAGAGACCTCCGGGCTCCAAAGCAGGAGAATACAGAAGTGAGGATTCAGGACTAGGGACGTCTACAGGCAGAAAGAAGAGCCACCCTGTTGAGGAAAGAGAATTAAAGGACACTTCCCCACCTCTGACACAGAATGAACAGCTTCCTCCAGAAAGTTACTTCAAAAAAAAGATGAGGCGATTTTTTCAGTGGATTGACTCCAAGAGGAAAATCAAAGACCAGGAAAGTCCCCAGCAAAAAGCTAAATTCATGTCAAACTTTGTGCAGCACCAAGACTCCGTTGAAAGTGCAGCTATCTTTGTGAGTTATGGGCCTCCTGAAGCTCAGGAACTCATGACAGACATTGGGAAGATCCTAGAGGAGAAGCTGGCATGTAGGTTCAAATCTGAGGCCTTGGAGTTAAGTCAGCACAAGAAGAAACTGCAGACCCAGGTACAGCCTGACAAGGGACATCCTTGCAACTGTGGGGCTCTCTCTGACCCACAGCAAGAGGAATGGGCATGTACCAAGTCCTCAAATCAAGAAGCTGTTTCTGTTGACCAGAGTTGTCTTACAAGTGTTAGACAGAACAGAGACAGGATCAGACATCACCAGAAAGTTGTGGCCTTTGAGGACTAGGTATTATGCCAAATTCAACTCTCTTCCCTGTCCTCCAGGGAGCTTGTACCCAATCCAAGCCACACCTGAGTGCATCAAGAATGCACGCAGTTACCTCCGGCTACCCTCACCCCTAACGAAGGCACTGTGTTCAGAGATTTGACTCTTCTATTCAAACAGAAATTGCTTCTCCAGCATTTCCAGGGAGAAAACATTTCTCCAAAGAACTCAGTCGTTGTTGAGAAAACCTCGCAGTTTTCATGATAACACATCCTCTGATGAAAACAATCTTTCTTTAGTACAACTGAGAACATTGATCCTCCTCAATAAATGTTTCTTCTAATAGAGAAACACTAGTGCTCTCTGTGTACTGCACTGGGGGCATGGGTTTTGGGTATCCTGGAACTTGTGTGTAGAGAAAGGAAGGAGTAGTTCAGCTCATACTGATTTCCTCTCTTGGCGTCTAAGAGATGACCAGTTCCTTGCAGGGAGCCTGGCAGTAGCCTCCTCACTTTCATCCTGGGGTCCTTTATTTGATCCTTCTCAGATGTCCCCTACTTAAAAAACTTTATTTTTCTATAAAAAAGTACACAAAGTTTACTCTAGAAACTTTCAGGCTTTTCCAAAGTGAGAAAACCCCTTAAAGTCCAGAACTTGGCTCAAACTGTCTTCTTATCTGCTCTCAAACTATCCTGAACTATATACAGCTATAGTCGGATAAGTTACTCTGGCATAATGTAGCCAGAATTAACCCTTGTTCCTGCAGAAAGTTTTGGAGAGTGTTTCGGCCCTGAGGTTAGTGGAAGACAGAAATCTTCCTCTTAGATCTCTTGGTGAGGAATAAATGTCAACTGCAACTGAGAGCCCTTCTCTCCTTCATGAAGTTTGTAGTGATGGGCCATGTTACCCACCCCTTAACCTTACCCTAATGAAAATGGGTAGCAGTTCACCTTTTCCCCTTCCTCTACCCTTACTGGAGCAGTAGGGAAGAGTGAATTTGCAGCTCTGAAAAGGACAAGGGATATGAATATTTTCCTGAAGATGGTGACTTACTTTCGTTTAGAAAAAGCTGCTGATTCCAGAGTATCTCATAGGTAGGTGGTCATTGAGTGGGGTGTATATAAATGGGCTTTGTGATTGTGGACACTGGGTTGGCCAGGGCAGCGTCCATGAACTAGGTGGGTCTGGCTTAAGAATCTGCTACACATGGGGTGTTAATCTGTCTGGAAAGCACATTTTGAGCTTGACAATGAGGTCTCCGTGCTTGTGAGAACACCTTGAGGAACAGGAAGAGCTGCTCCTCAAGGACATTTCTTCAGGATATGTAGCTTGATAGCATCATTTACAGGAAAGGTCATCAGGCAGTCACCCAGAATTTTGGGGAAAAGGAGAAAGACAGTAAAGAAGATATAATGGTGGAATGAATGGGAAAGGAAGAAAAAAATGAGAAGGGGAAAGAATGACATCATCATTACTATTCATGAGCCCATACTGGCCATCCATTCCACCCAACGCAACCCTACCTATGCCTCCAGTACCTCCTGGATACTAATCAGGGCTTTGTAGAGCACAATGATACTATTTTAGCATAAGAGTATATTGGATAATCTTTGAGCATGAAGACAGTATACCCAGGGATGTCATCAGGGAGATTTTGTGCTATTCAGTGCCTGCCCTCCCAGTCATGATAATTTTTCACCAAGATTACAGTAATTTAGGGGTGTATTAGTTATCTATTTCTGTATAATGGACACCCCCAAATTTAGTGGCTTAAAAAAGCACATATTTATTATCTCACAGTTTTTGTGGGTAGGAATCCAGGCAAGGCCTACCTGGGTTCTCTGCTTCAAGGTCTCTCACAAGGCTGCAATTAAGGTGTCAGTTGGGGCTGGGGTCTCATCTGAAGGCTTGACTGTGGAAGGACTCACTTCTGAGCTCACTTATACAACTGTTGGCAGGATGAAGTTCCTCAGAGCCTGTTGGACTGAGATCCTCAATTCTTTGTTGGTTGTTGGCTATAGTTGGCTGGAGTCCCCCCTCAGTTCCTTGTCATGTGGGCCTCTGCAACATGGCAGCTTGCTTCATCAATGTCAGGAGACAGTCCGCTAGCAAGACAGAAGTTACAATCTTTTGTAAACTAATAATGGAAATGATATCCCATCACCTTTTCCTTATTCTATTAGAAGCAAATTACTAAGTCCAGCCTACAGTCAAGGAGACGAGTAATTACACAAGGGTGTGATTATCAGGACGTGGGGATCATTGGAACTGTCTTAGAAGTCTTCCTAAGACAAGGGTTTCTTCTTGGACACCCCACTCAGTTCACTGCAGCAAAAGTGGCCAGAGGTGTCAAGTCTATCCTTGCCCTCCTTCACATTCATATCATCAAGGTCAAAGCTGTTTAATGGCTAAGTAGAGTGGTAGCTGGTAAGAAAAACAAAGAGGTTGGAGCATCCAAAGAAGGGGAGGGAAAGGTGGCATGCAGGTAAAGGTGGTGTGGGGTCACCATGAATAATCAAGTGAAAGGAGGCCTTAGAACCACCTGACTCACCACTGCCAGTTTTCAGACTTGGGAGAGAGAAAAAATTAGGTGCAATATAGCTCATGCTGGCTCCCCCAGTCTCTCCCCTCTGCCCTAGCTTTCAGACCATAGGGCTAAAGAAGCAACCTTCAGCTCCTGTAGAGACAGCCATGCTTAGAGAGGAAGCAAACCCTACAGACTGCAAGGTTTAGTTTCTGCTCTTATCAATGTATTTATTATAGCACATCCATCATTTCAAATGTGCTTCTCACAGCTGAAACATCAGAGAAAATGAGTCACCCAATTGGTGGAAAAGCCGGTACTAGGGAACTCAGAGCATTTAACTCCCATCCTGGGATATTTTCTATGTAACCATGGCCCGAGGACTTTTAACCAAGGGACAGGTGGTGGCTTAAAGGGTGAGTTACTGGCGTGGGGTCACATAACAAGTCATACCCGGTGCCCAGATGTTTGCTTCTATTCAGAGAAACATTACATGAGGAAATGAGGCTGAGTTTACACCTTCAGAACATCTATAAAATGACCTGTCCAAATGAGGTAGCAGCACCATCGAGGAGTGATCCCATACCCTTGTTCTGCTTCTAGGACTGTTTTCCTTTTTCCCAGACTGTCATAAAAGGCAGGAAAGTATTTCAGCTGAACAATGACTGGAGAGATGAGGATTAATTTCTCTAGAAAAAGATTTCACGTGCTTTGGGCCCACACTCAGAATCACAGTGTTGGGCAATTTCAGGAGGGGTCTCATATACATGATATTTTGTGGTGCCTGAAGAAATTGTCACTGACATAGAATGTGACAGGAATGATCTCTCTGAATTTTTACAACCGCAAGCCCACGCTCCAAACCTAATACCAGGGCAAACAAAATGGATGAATCAACTGGTACCTTGACGCGGATCGGGCACAGGAACCCCAGATCACAGGTTCAGGCATCATGAATTTCTTTGGTGCCAGGTGCTACCTAAGAGGATCAGATGCCTTTAGGCAGCCTTCACAGGGATTAACACTGAGAACTGTGCCCCAATGTGCAGTCTCAATGAAGAGGTCCAGGCTATGAGATCAGACTCTTCTCTGAGGCCTTTCTTCTAGAACTTCTATTTGGTCCTGGATTAGAGCCTAAATTAGGCTGTTATTTTCCTGGGGACACAAGTACATGTTTGGTCTTCATTAGGGAGGCCAAGAGACAGTCCAAAGACTTGTGAAGGCTGCCTCCTTATCTCTCCCAGGAAACTCAGGGTCTATTCTTTCCTTCTATGAGGTGGGGTGGGGGTGGGCAGGCAGGGAAGGAACTGATTATTATGCAAGTTTAGCAGTGCTTCACTGTGGGAAGGAGGTTGGGCTGACAATGACAAGGGTGGGTAATTTTCCTCTGTAGCAATGCTTGCCCAGCTTTAGGCATCCTTCATTTGAGGCAAGATAATCTACCAAGCTATGAATTGCTGTTTCCACTCCCTGCCAGAGGGGACTCCCAAAGTAATAAAAGTTAACTTTCCCCTTCTGTCTTACGGGAAGTTCTGGGCTTCTGGTCTAAGGGGTTATTAATGGCTTTCATGTTTCCTGACCCCAAACAGAAGTCGTGAGATACCTGTTTGTACAGTCCAGTCCAGATTCTCATGTGGGAGGAGATTTTACCTGGGTGTTCCCAGGAGAGAGGAGATGGGGGTTGATATAAGTGTTGTGTTGAAAGAAGGAGAGTTGACTAAAGGTAGCAGTGGCTCCAATGACTCCAGAATAAGGATGTAAAGATGAGTTCCTTATGTAGATGGCTTTTTTGTGGAAGTCCTCTAGGAAATAGCACGATTTTATTTATTTATTTTTTGCGGTACGCGGGCCTCTCACTGTTGTGGCCCCTCCCGTTGCGGAGCACAGGCTCCACACGCGCAGGCTCAGCGGCCATGGCTCACGGGCCCAGCCGCTCCGCGGCATGTGGGATCTTCCCGGACCGGGGCACGAACCCGCGTCCCCTGCATCGGCAGGCGGACTCTCAACCACTGAGCCACCTGGGAAGCCCAGCACGATTTTTTATGGGATGAAATAATGTTTGGTGAGATGACTAATCATCAAGCGCCATTATTTTGGGAGCTTCAGTAAAATACTGCACTGCCCATACTTAGCATAGAGGCTGTGAAGCCAAGGCCATTAATTTGGACTTTTAATGGATCAAATGGGCCTGGACAATGAATATCCCAGTCCCACCATGGTGGGCTTAAATCAGAGGCTCTTTCCTACATATTTGTTTGACAGTGAATACTAAAATAAATAGGCAAAAGGCCCCCAGTAATGACCAATACTGAATATCTTTCTACACTTTAAAATGGGGGCTTTGAGCCAGATTTAGTTTAACGTAGAAAAATTAAGTACTGCTTGTTATTGTACTTCAATGCTGTGAAACAAATTTATGCTTTTATGTGTATTATCCTGTTTAATCTTTACAACTCTTTGAATCAGGTTTCTCTATCCCCTTTTATAGAAAGCAACCTGAAGGACAGAGAAGGTAATATACATTTAGTATGCTGGCATGGAAGAAGGAGCCAGGGATAGAGAGCTCCCTTACAGTGTGAGGAATTATTTGGATGTAAATGACAGCAAATACAATTCAGCTGACTTAAAAAAGAGACTTGACTCAGCTACCTGAAAAACCCTAGGAGTGAGGCTAGCCTTAGGCAAGAGGGTTCATACTGGGGCTCAGCTGATGTTATCAGTATTGCTTCTATCCATTTCTTGGCTTTATATTCTGGACTGGCTTCATTGTGAGTCTTTCTGATGGCAACTTCATAGCTATATCTTCTAAGCTTCAAGTGCAACTAAAAATGGGTTATCTCTTCCACTAGTCCCTTCAAAAGTCCTATTGTGCCTTACTGTCTCTAGCTGGGTCCTATGCCCATCTCTCACCAATCACTGTTGCCAAAATCATGGAACAATCTTTTTGGCCAAGCCCGAGTGGTATACCCATCCTTAAAGTAAGAGAGTCGGGGAACAACTACTCCAATTGCACATGGACTGAGACTGAGAATGCGCTTAGTTTCCCAGAGGGCAAGAGAAGAACTGTTTCCAGAAGGTGAGTGAAGGCTGAGTGTCAAAATAAAAACAAAAGCAAAACAGATGTCTATCATAGCCCTCTCTCACTGCCCCACGTTTACCTTCCTGTCCAGAGTCATGCCACTGACTGAAGGTTAGAGTTGCAGGAAATACCAATTCCATGGAGACCTTGGGACAGGAAAGAGTCCCAGGACAGGAACTCAAAGTGGGAGGAATCAGTCAGAGGCCTAATATTCATGTGGATAGACCATCCAATAATCTGGCCTCTCACTGTCATCCTAGAGCCCTTCACCTCCATTCCAGTTCAGTTACAGCCATATTCTAGAATTCATCACCAGGAATATTGTTTTGTTCTGAAAAACTACAGTCGGACATTCCTCCCTTTATTCTTTCAGTTTATGCCCTGGGTATGTCAATTCCTCAAACTGTTCAGGAAGTACAAGCCACTTGTAGTTCATCTGACAACATTCTGTCTTCATTTCCTCCTTCTCCAAGGAAAACTTCATGGTCCATCACTTAACCCCACACCTAAATAGCTCTACTCTAAAGAGCCTTCCCCATTCTCCTTTCATAGGTCCTGCCTGGCAAACTCTAACTCTACCTTTTCTAGACCTGCCTTCTAATAAAGGACTGATTCCTCTTCGATAAAATCACACGGTTAAGTATGTTGGTACCACCACAAATTTATGTTCTACAACTAATGGTCAGCTTCAACATTGCCTGAAAATAATCCATTCATTCTTCCCATGTTTACTACGTACTTGGCACTTAGGGCACACCAATGAAGGAAACAAAGTTCCCTGTCTTGGTGGCGCTCATATGATTGTTTTCTTAGTCAATTCTCTTGCCTAAGGACTCAAAACTATTGCACTTTCCTACAACTTCACCACACTCCTCACTCGTTGAGCATATGTGCTGGACCACCACAGGGGAATGAGAAGTCATGAAATGGGAACTTTTCATCATTAAAAACTTCAAAACAACAACAACAAAACCAAATCATGAACCTTCATCCTTTCTTTCCTCTTTCCTTCCTATTATACTGAAAGGTTTCCCTCAGATGCTTTCCTTGATCCTCCCACTCTGGGATCTGTCCTTGTTTTCCAATTCACAACACTTTCACACGCTGTGGAACACTTTTGGCTTAATTATCTACCTTCTCAGAGGACAGAGACCACGTTTACCTCATCAAAGGGGTGGGCGTACCTAGTAGAACTCAGAAACCTCTGCAGAAAATGGAAAAGAGAGCGATTTCTACAGGGCGGCCCTGCCCAGTGCGCTCTGGGGGTGGGGTCACGCTCAGGGGCGGGGCCACGTTCAGAGGCGGGGCGGGGCCACGTTCTGAGGCGGGACGGGACCACGTTGGGAGGCAGGGCGTGAGGGGCTGTGGCGTTTGGCTTCCTAATGGCGACTGCTCCCGGCTGTTTGGCAAGACGTCTTACCTCGGGCTTCTGGGTCCTGTTTCCATCGCTTCTGGAAGACAAAAGTTGAGATTTAAACTCAAAGACAGGATGTGACTAAGGTTTCTGGGCGCCTGCGTGACCTTCCCCCTTGCCCTGTCTGAAGAATCGTCCGCCATTTCCATCCTAGCCGGTGGGCTTCGAGGCTTCTCAGTCCCTGAACCCCCATCCCAGGCCACTGCCTCGGAAGCCCTGGAGGTGGGGCTGCGCCTGCCGGACACCCGCCCCCTTCGCACGGTGGACACTCAAGGGAACTCCACGGGGGTGATCTTAGTAACAACTGTAGTAACAGCCTTGACTTCTGCTAAGTCTACACCTTGCCCTGGCCTTGCACAGGTGACCTAAGTCTCAGATCTCATCCATGATGTGCGGAGATACTAATATGAGCGGTTGGGGTTGGCCTTGAGAACTGGAATGGACAAGGGAAGAGCTTTGAACACTGTTAAGTGCCGATGTTAAGGAATGGGCTGGGGGCCCTAATGCAGTTACCGTGTGAGCCTTGCCAGCCCCCAAGAGAGGCCAGTGCCGTGGAAGTGCTTGCACAGGTCAGAAGGACGGCGAGACTTGAAGGTGCCAGTCCATACACTAAATTAAGAAGTCATCTCTGATTCTCTGCAGGACCAGTGAGTATAAGGAGGATGCTCATAGTCCTCTGGTGGTGGTTTTCAGGGGACCCCAAAGGTGCTTTCATTTCCCCTGGGACCCATCAGTGAGCAGTAGTTCGTGGGAACCCCAGGTGAAGGCCTATCAAGGCGTTAGTGTCAATGGACAGAGGGTAGAGGTAGAACCATTTTTCACGCTTTGCGGGATCCAGGATGGCAGGACGTGAGGCTCTCCCGCAGAAAGGGTTAGGCTTTTTACAGGGCAGAAAATCTCAGGTACATGTCTTCAATTGCAGGTATTGATACATTCATGGATTATTGAGGGCCTACTGTGTGTCCAGGTTCTGTATTAATTAGGAACCGTAGCCGTGTTTATGTTAATAAAAGGGAAGAGACTCCTTTTTTGGTGACTGTTTTCCCTATTGGAAAATATTATGTAGTGAATTTGAAAGATATGGAACAGTAGAAGGAAGAATCTCATAGATTCCCGCCTTCAAAGTAATTACTGTTAAGTTTTTGATGCATCTCTTCCCAGATTTTGCTGTGCCTAATTTTACATTGCTTAAATAATATGTACTTTAAAAGAAAAACACCCACTATCATAAACATTTTAATGTTATTATAAACTTTCAGAAGTGACATTTTTAATGATGACATCCTAAGTGCTACAGTATTAAATTCTACTTTTTGTTGACATTTGGGTAGTTTATAATTTTTAAAAATTTTAATATTTTGCTCTCCGTGTTTGCTCATAATTGTACTTGCTTATAAACTGTCCTATTACAAACAGCATAAAGCTTTTCCTAAATGTCTGATTAACCCAGGGCTGTGCCCTGGGCTGAATGCTTTTTTTCTTTCTCCAGCCTCTTTCAATGAGTGGTTAGCTATTTCAGTGCTAGTGGCAAGCCAGTGAAAACAACTGCTTGCTAAACTGCTTGCTAAACATCCTCAATGTAAAATCTCCTAAACTTAACCCAGTGTCTTCCTTTGGTCCCAATCTTTGTTTCCTCCCTCGTATCTTCCCAATATCACTTAGTAGCATCTGGACACTCAAACAAGACACACAAGAGCCATTCTGTACTCCTCTCTCTTCATTTTCGCCGTTACTAGTCAGCTACCATGTGGATGAACTGATAAAATATGCTGGGCAGAGAAATCCTAGAGTTCTCACAGTGAACTACATCCCCTCCAAATGGATTGTAAGATCCATCAGGTCATGAGCTGCATTTTTGCAATTAATTTAAAAATATTCCATTCCAAAACAAAAACAAATATTTCATTCCATGTCAAAATTTCAATTTATGTATTTACTTTCTTTTTTGCCTTAATTAAAATTTTTTTAATTTTTATTTTTTAAATTAATATATATTTTTAAAGTATATTAGTTCTCATTTTATTCATAGGAAAATTCTGGTTTGGAGAACCAATTTTACAGCCACTCTACTTTCCTATCTCATTTCCTTCAAACGTCCCATCTTCTAAACACTCTTAGGTGCTCACTGTCCTCAAATATTTTGCACAGTGCGCAACACCCAAGACACAACATTTCAAAAACAGAGACAAATATGTTATCTTGGTTGATTTCAAAATTATCCCATTCCTTCACTTTTTTTTTTTCAATTTTTGAGACTGAAAAGAGTTGGGTAACACCTTTATCTCTCCCTAGTCAAAGAGTATTTTAATCTTACTCTCTGATCAAACCCCAAACTTTTTGTAACTCCTATCTAGAAATCAAACTCTGCACATCAGTCAAGGCTGTCTCAAAAGTCGCCTCTTCCATGAAGCCTGCTCTGAATGCTTCAACCACAAGAAATCCTTCACATGCCACATTTTATCTGAAGCTCTATATACTGAGTTTTTTGTGGATGTTTTATCTTCCCAGTTACCCTATCAGTCTTCACATCCCTTGCAGCACCCGGAGATCTGACCAGCAACAGATCCTGCATTAATGAGTGAATGAGGCCGGAGCCTAGGGAAGACGGACACAGTGTGGGGTGGAGTGGAGAAGGTGGAGCTTTGTACTGGATCTGAGGCAGGCTAAGGACTCTGCCTCATGGAGGGTAAAGAAGACAGTGTTGAGGAGGGAGCAGATGAGGCTTGCTGGCACAGGGTCAGGAAGGAGACAAACTGGTATATCTGATTGCCAAGCTGAAAAGGGTCAATTCCCTTCTGAACACAGTGAGAAAGGAGAGATTCTAGAAGCACAACAGGTTGCATCTAAAATCTACATGCAAGGGCATACACTCCTCTTCAACCTGCTGGCTGCCTTTTGCCTTGATTTAATTTTCCCCTTTCTCCTTTCACATTGTTTCCAACAGGGAAGCAGCCAATATTTGCTATATAACATACACTAAGAAAGCTGAAGAGAGTCAAAAATCGTCAACTGGAGGAAATGTCCTGTGGGGATTTCTTTTTTTTTTTTTACCCAACACAGCCAAAATTAAATTAATTAATTAATAATAAAAAAGAGTACATTTGCTATATAGGTATGTTGCAGTGAATCACTGAAAAGCAATGAGGTACCCATCCCACCACCTAAGGAATAGAACTTCACCAATACCTCCTACTCATTTTTTTTTAATTAAAAAATTTTAATACAATTTTTAAAGATTGCTTTCCATTTATAGTTATTCCAAGATATTGGCTATGTTCCCCATGTTGTACAATACATCCTTGAGCCTGTCTTATACCCAACAGTTTGTACCTCCCACTTCCCAACCCCTATATTGCCCCTCCCCCTGCTCCCCACTGGTAACCACTAGCTTGTTCTCTATATCTGTGAGTCTGTTTCTTTTTTGTATTCACTACTTTGTTGTATTTTTTATATTCCACATATAAGTTATATCATATAGTATTTGTCTTTCTCTGTCTGACTTATTTCACTTAGTGTATGCCTTCCAAGACAATCCGTGCTGCTTCAAATGGCAAAATTTCATGTTTTTTTAAATGGCTGAGTAGTATTCCATTATATATATATGTATATACCACATCTTCTTTATCCATTCATCTGCTGATGGACACTTAAGTTGCTTCCATATCTTGGCAATTGTTTTTTTTTCCCTCCACCCCAGCACTGTTTTCCCCCCTTGGTGTCCATAACATTTGTTCTCTACATCTGTGTCTCAACTTCTGCCCTGCAAACTGGTTCATCTGTATTGGCAATTGTGGATAATGCTGCTATGAACATCGGGGTGCATGTGTCTTTCCAAATTGGTGTTTTTGGGGTCTTTTTGCATATATATCCAGGAATGGAATTGCTGGGCCATATGGTAGTTCTATTTTTAGTTTTTTGAGAAACCTCCATACTGTTTTCCATAATGGCTGCACTAATTTACATTCTCACCAACAGTGTAGGAGGGTTCCCTTTTCTTCACATCCTCCCCAACATTTGTTAATTGTGTTCTTTTTTGAAGATAGCTATTCTGACAGGTATGAGATGATGTGTCATTGTCGTTTTGACTTACATTTCCCTGATGATTAGTGATGTTGAGCATCTTTTCATGTCCCTGTTGGCCATTTGTATTTCCTCTTTGGAAAAATGTCTGTTCAGTTCTGCCTATTTTTTCATTGGATTGTTTATTCTTTTGATGTTGGGTTGTATGAGCTGTTTATATGTGTTGGATATTAATCCCCTTATTGGTCATATCATTTGTAAATATATTCTCCCATGCAGTTGGGTATCTTCTCATTTTATTTATGGTTTCTTTTGCTGTGCAAAAGCTTTTGAGTTTAATTAGGTCCCATTTGTTTATTTTTGCTTTCATTTCCTTTACTTTAGGAGATGGATCCAAAAAAATCTTGCTATGATTTATGTCAAAGAGTGTTCTATCTTTTCCTCTAGGAGTTTTATCATATCCTGCCTTACATTTAGGTCTTTAATCCATTTTGAGTTTATTTTTGAATATGGTGTTAGAGAATGTTCCAATTTTATTCTATTACACGTAACTCCAGTTTTCCTAGCACAACTTACTGAAGAGACTGTCTTTTCTCCATTGTATATCCTTGCCTCCTTTGTTGTATATTAACTGGCCATAAAGGCATGGGTTTATTTCTGGGTTCTCTATCTTGTTTCCATTGCTCTATGTGTCTGTTTTTGTGATAGTTCCATACTATTTTGATGACTGTAGCTTTGTAGTATTGTCTGAAGTCAGAGAGTGTGATTCCTCCAGTTGTGTTCTTCTTTCTCAAGATTGTTTTGGCTATTCGGGATCTTTTGTGTTTTTATACAGATTTACAATTTTTTTGTTCTAGTTCTGTGGAAAATGCCACTGTTGTTTTGGTAGGGATTGCACTGAATTTATAGATTGCTTTGGGTAGTATGGTCATTTTAACAATATTGATTCTTCCTATCTAAGAGCACAGTACGTTGTTCCATCTGTTTCTGTCATCTTCAGTTTCTTTCATCAGTGTCTTATAATTTTAGGAGTACAGGTCTTTTGCCTCCTTAGGTAGGTTTATTCCTAAGCATTTTATTCTTTTCAGTGTGATGGTAAATGAGATTGTTTCCTTAATATCTCTTTCTGATACTTCATTGTTATTGTATAGAAATGCAACAGAATTCTGTATATTAATTTTGTATCCTGCAGCTTTACTGAATTCATTGATGAGCTCTAGTACTTTTCTTTTTTTTTTAATTTCCTTCCTTCCTCCCTCCCTCCCTCCCTCCCTCCCTCTTTCCTTTCCTTTCCTTTCCTTTCCTTTTTCCTTCCCTTCCTTCCCCTCCCCTCCCCTCCCCTCCTCTCCCCTCCCCTCCCCTCCCCTCCCTTCCCTTTCCTTCTTTCTGCTGTGTTCCATCTTCTTTGCTGCACGCAGGCTTTCTCTAGTTGCAGTAAGCAGGGGCTACTCTTTGTTGCAGTGCATGGGCTTCTCATTGCAGTGGCTTCTCTTGTTGCAGAGCACAGGCTCTAGGTACGTGGGCTTCAGGAGTTGTGGCTTGCGGGCTCAGTAGTTGTGGCTCACAGGCTCTAGAGCACTGCCTCAGTAGTTGTGGTGCACAGGCTTAGCTGCTCCGTGGCATGTAGGGTCTTCCCGGACCAGGGATCGAACCCATCCATGTTCCCTGCATTGGCAGGCGTAACCACTGCGCCACCAGGGAAGTCCTGGTGCTGGATGTTGATAGTGGGAGAGGTTGTGTGTGTGTGTGTGTGTGTGTGTGTGTGTGTGTGTGTGTGTGTGTGTGTGGAGGGGTGTTGGGGGGTCAGATGGCATATGGGAGCTCTGTGTTTTCTGCTCAGTTTTGCTGTGAACCTTAAACTGCTCTAAAAATTAAAGTCTAAAGAAAGAAGCAAAGGAGGATGAGGAGGAAGGGGGTGAGGAACAAGAAGAGGGCCAGGGCAAGGACAAAGAGGAGGAGGAGGAGGAGGTGACCTCACAAGGCCATCTCAGTTGGCACCACCTCTGAAATTTTCCCTGCCTCTCTCTCATCTCCCTCCTGGCGGAAGAATTAATTGCTCCTTTATCTGTATTTTCATTGTGTTCTTATTCCTACTTCTTTTATAGTTCATATCACTTTATTATAGTTGTTTGCAGGACTTACTTACTGAACTATGACCTGCCTGAGGGCAGAGGCAATGCCTTATTTTCTTGATATTTCTACTAGAAATACTACATGGTAGAGTTCAGTGAAAGTGTGGTGTGTGTATGAATGAAGAACATCTTAAAGCGGCAGTGTTAAGTGCAGTTTTAAAGGATTCTGCTCTAGAATCTGTTGTTCTTCAGGCTTTTTGGTAACCTAAAAAAAGCTCCCTCTACGTGGCTCATCCCTGGGACCGTGGCCAGGATGTGAGCGAGAGCACTGAGGACATGTGACAATCCTAGACGAATGACTTATCCCTACTGAGTCTCCTCCAATAGGCAGCGTACTATTCTAGTAGAGCTTTGGGAAAATACTCTTCCTTGGGGATAATCTAACCATGTGCAGCCTGAAATCTGGGACCAGACTTCTGTGTGGTGATGAAGGTCAACTTGGGAAGATGTCATTGGGTGGAGAGGAGATCTCACTCTACTGAAAGCCACCACTGCCACCTTAGGATGGCTGCCTGAAATGCTCTGGTGAGAGCTTTATTACAAGGCTTTGGGGTTAGATATATGTAAAATGTGTGAAATGTGTTCCTGGGAGGGATGACATCTTAAACCTTTATTATTCATTTATACCTTACTGAGAGTCATATGTAACAGAGTTCTTGAAAGTAGGTTTTAAGAGGGCAATAGAGAAAATCTATCAAGATGCTGGTGCTAAGAATGAAAAGGAAAAGGTACCTAAGAGGTGATAGGATGCCAAAAATAGCTTTTCTTTACTTCCCAAATTTGGCATCATTTAATGGATAAAGTGAATATTCTCAATCACATAACCACTTTAATTTTCGTACCAGGGCATACTTTTTAAGAAGTCACTTATTTATATTGTTTAAAATAGTAGCATTGAGAATGTGGGGAATTTAGTAGTCAGAGCTCTACTACTTACTTGCTGAATGATCTAAGGAAGTTTCTTCCCGTCTCTGAGCTTCAGTTTTATTCACTGATAAAATGGGCACAATAATACCTGTACTGTTTACATCACAGAATGTTTGTGAAAATCCACTGAGGTCGCTGAAAGCAAAATGTTTTATAAATTAGACAAGTAAATTTATAATTTATAATTGATGTTAGTCTAGGAAGGATAAGTGCTGTGAACTTCTCCTACTAAATACCAATGGAGTTTATTTGTGGTTGGTACAAAAAGCAATAAAAAGCAAAAAAAAGTGCTGTACATTTAGTCCTTTGTTTCTTTAAATTTTGAAGGAGCTCTACCAGGTTCTGAAAAGGAATCTTATTAACATTTTGGGAAAAGCCTTTTTATTGAAACTTCTTGTAAGTTTTACATGCAAGGCACACTGATGTATGTAAGGATATCTAGCCAACATGTGCCCTTTTAAAAGAGAAAAGCTCTTCTTTAACCATCTTTTCCAAGAATCGTTAATTTGTATCAGAAAATTGGAGAGGCATGCAGGGATACCTTCCTAAGGAGCATAAAATGTCTGAGCAGTTATCACCCATAGCATCTGTCCCTTCTCTGATCTATTCCAGAGATCACTTGCCAATTCACAAATGCCACAGGGGACCTGTCCTGTGTGGTTATGTAACTCTTTTTTTTTTTTTTTTTTTTTGCCGTACACGGGCCTCTCACCGTCGTGGCCTCTCCCGTTGCGGAGCACAGGCTCCGGACGTGCAGGCTCAGCGGCCATGGCTCAGGGGGCCCAGCTGCTCTGCGGCATGTGGGATCTTCCCGGACCAGGGCCCGAACCTGTGTCCCCTGCGTCGGCAGGTGGACTCTCAACTACTGCGCTACCAGGGAAGCCCCGGTTATGTAACTCTTGACCTGTGTAGGGCTTTCCCCTAAAACTGCACCATGAGGTCCTTAAGGACAGAGTCTGCGACTTACAGGTACTTGTGTCTCCTAGTTTCCGGCAGTAAATATTTATTAAATGAAAACTTGGCTGAGGCTGCATATCAAGGTCAGGAGGAAGTGGTGCCTCTTGGCAGATTTTATCCTCAGGGTAGGTTACCTGTTCCTGCATAATTGAAAGAAGACTCTGTGGGTTTGAAGGCTGTCTAACCCTTTCACAGGAGATCAAGTAATTGTGCTAGGCCATGGGTGTCAAATAAAGGGCATCACAGTTTAAGAAAGACATGAGAAATTAGGAGACAGTTCAGAGAACAGCTATCATGAAGATAAGGAGTTTAGAAAGGAAGATGTAGGAAGAGGGGAGGGAAATACTGGGATTATTTAAACCTGACAAGAGGAGCCTGAAAAAAAGCGTGGCAGGTAGTTGATTTTCAAAGATTTATGGGGATGATTATATAGAGCAGAGCTTCGCAACCTTTGTGGCAAGGCACACTTAAGAAAAGATTATATTGACAGGGCCCACAAGGATAATCAGGTAAGGCTGCTCAAGACTCGATTCTTCTCTAAGGCTTTGACATTCCTAGGTCCCACGCAGAGGACTTAGCACAGCCTTTGGATAGTGTTATGGACAGAATATTTGTGTCCTACCAAAACTCATATGATGAAACCCTAAGCCCAATATGATATTATAGTATTAGGAGATGGGGCCTTTGGGAGGTGATTTGGTCATAACAGTGGAGCCTTCATGAATGGAATTAGTGCTCTTATAGAAGAGACCTCAGAGAGCTCTCTCACCCACATTTTCTGTAGGGTTGCTGGGAGAAGACAGCTGTTTACAAACCAGGAAGTAGGTCTCACCAGACACAGAAGCTGCTGTTGCCTTCATTTCGGACTTCCCAGCCTCCAGAACTATGAGAAATAAGTGTTTGTTGTTTAAGCACCCAGTCTATGGTGTTTTGTTATGGCAGCCCAAACTGACTAGGACAGGGATTTGTGCACATGTTAGAAAATTGATGTAGAGTGCAGGGACTCTCTGTATTTTAGGTAGAGTAAGAAGAAGGAGGGTCAAAACAAAAGATGGAAGATTGGAATAAAATGCGAAAACACTTTATTCTTAGCTTTGAAAATACCAGATTGGTTTGTCAAAGGGTGTGTGTGTGTGTGTGCAGCATGTCCTAAAAGTCTTTATGCAGTTTAAGCTTCACTAACTTCAGAAAAATAAGTGCTACAGACTTATCCTCAAGGTCTCGTGAAAGTTTAATTATTTACATTTATTTTATAGTAACTTTAGTTTCGTGAATGTTGAATAACGAATTATTCATTTTCATGATTTGAGTCGGCCCCTCTGACTGAAGATGGTAACGGCTGACTGCAACAAAAAGCATAATTCCCTATTCAACATTCAGAAAAGTGGATAAAAGAACTTCTAAGTTCTTTAAAACTGGGTTTGTACGGCGAAAAGATTCTATAGGAAGGATGGATTTAAGGACATATATGATCCTGAGTATAAATATGTGGGTGCAAGCAAAAATTCCAGACAGTATTTCAGACATTTAAGGCAGTGGAATTGGTGAGACCCAAGTCAAGTTTCTATCAAACAGTAAAGGGGACCCAGGTAGTATCTGGGTTACAGATGGGACAAGCAGAAAATTTCATTACTGTAAATATATGAAACATGAAAGGATGGAGTTGGAAAATAGGATGGCAGGCTAGGACTGAGGGACCTGGAAGGCCCAGCAGGGGCAGTCTGCTGGACTGGTGGGTGGAGGAGGGGCTGTGGACACACCCTCTCCATGTTGTCCCCTCCCGCACACTCAGAAACCCTTTGTGACTCTTCAGTGTTTTGTGATGCAGGCCTAGGACTGCACCCATACTCAGTGCTCAGTGCTCAGTGCTCATTTAACTTGAGGCAGCCCTGTGGTTCAGACGATGGAATTCGGAAAACCGAATGCTCTCTCAGTTTTGAACAGCGTTACTGAGGCATGTCTGAGCTTCGCCTCAACATTCTTGGATATTGACCCAAACCTCGTCATCCTGTGCGGGTTGGGGTTGCTTATTCTGTTCCTGTGGTTCCTGGTGAGCTTGCCATTTTCACCTACCTTCAGTAAAACCAAAGACATCCGAAAGGTAAGCAACCCTGGGTGAGCCCCCAACAGAGATTCTTTCTTTCTTTCTTTCTTTTATTTTTTAATTTTTTAATTTTTTAATTTTTTTTTTGTGGTACGCGGGCCTCTCACTGTTGTGGCCTCTCCCGTTGCGGAGCACAGGCTCCGGACGCGCAGGCTCAGCGGCCATGGATCACGGGCCCAGCCGCTCCGCGGCATGTGGGATCTTCCCGGACCGGGGCACGAACCTGTGTCCCTGCCTCGGCAGGCGGATTCTCAACCACTGCACCACCAGGGAAGCCCAGAGATTCTTTATTGTTGTTACCATTTCTATTCCCACATTTTAAAATGAGTTTGGTTGGCTCAGAGAGACACCTAAGATGGGAAGCTCAAGGAGAGGATAGAACATCATCCTCCTAGGAAAAGAAGCCAGCCAGGGCTAGGGGTTCAGGGAGGACTAAGGCTCCCAGTTGAAGCCCATGTCCCATCTGACTGTTGGGAGGACTCCAGGATAAAATCCCAAACAGTAATTTTGTGGCCCTGGGTTGGGTTATTTAGAGAGTTGGGGATCTCTGCAGGAGAACAGACTTCCCTAATGCTTGATCATGAGTACATTGTCACGTCAGGCATCACTCAACAAAGCCTTCCTTTGTGCTGGGCTGATCGGAGCAGCAATGCTGAGCCTCTGAGCAGAGGCTGGAGCCTGAGCTCCAGGATACAGGGTCCTATCTGAGGGACGTGGACATGACTGCTGGCCTCAGATGCTATGCCCTCCTTGGGCAGTTGACTTCTGACTGAGAATATCAAGTGTGGATCTCATAGACAAAAGTCCTTCTTTGAGTTTGTCAAAGAAGAAAAAAATCGAAAGCATTTTAAACCTTTAAAATTGATAAAAGGAAGGAACATAAAGTTCTATTAATTAAAACAGAGTCATATTATTCATGGATAATGAATATCTGAGTTTCCTAGAGAGGAGTGAGAGAAATGAGCCCCAGCCCTTCATTCTTCTCTTTTTGTTCTCAGCATCAGCGCAGAGCCAAGGGGAGAAGGAAAGGAGGAACACCGAAAGGTAAGGTTCTGCCTATCCCCCCTGAACTCTCCAAGGTGACCCTTCCTGCCTTTTCCATGAGATCCAAGGTCCCTGATCTCTGAGGATGTCAACTGCTAGATACAGTTTCTCTCAGAAACCAGAGTTCTCAGAGGAGAGGCTTGTGGGAAGGCTGTCAGAGCCTGAGACACTTCTCAGATTCCCTGCTCTGCTCATTGCTGGGCATGAAGCAGTGATGGGCCTGGGCAATAGGTGTTTCCCGACAGGTGGCCATTGAGATGTCAAGAGTCAGAACTTCTGTGTCCTGACTTTGTAAAAGTCCTTTGACTTCCTGGATGATCAGATTCCTCTTTGAGGTAAATAACCATTGACCTATATTCCTCAAAGGGTGGTTCTGAATATCACATGGGAGAATACATATGAAAGCCCTTTGTGAATGATAAAGCAACATATATTTGAGCTTTGTTATTATTATCATTGACCATGTGATGTGACCCTGTTTCCTAGTTCTTGGGGCTCTCCAAGTCCAATCCACCAAGCGTACCGCTAAAGGACACTCTACTAAGCCTCCTATAAGGTCTCCTTGTTTCTACCTTCATCACTCTTCTGGTTTCCCAGGTTGGAGAACTTTCCAGAGCGATGTAGAGGAGGCAAGGAAGGTGCTTTCTCTTCTGCAAAGGTGACTGAACATTACCTTCTTTCCCATATCCTGCTTTTTAGTGGAGTCTTTGAATTTCTAGGGCCTCAGTGAAGCCTGGGATTGACATGGGAGGGAAAATCCTCAGATTCAGAATGTGAAAGCCTTGGGGAGGGGGATAAAAGATTTATTGTGAGATTAAGGAAGTAAAAGAATGTGAAAGGATAGTATACATTGGGCAGCCATACTTTTGCCAGACCTGCCAGGGTCTCATGTTTGTTCTGGTCCTGGTTGCATCTTTGTACTTCCTGTCTTCTGCAGCCCCCTGGGCCGGCACGATGACATCACCCGCTTTCGTCAACTCTTGTGTCCAGACCCCTTCTGTGAGGTGTGTAATAATGCAACTGCTGAGGTCAATCGGCTGCTACTCCCAGAGGCCCTGGAAGATCCTACTTCCTCTGTGTTCCCGTTGACTTCCACAGCTCCTGTGACTGAGTCATCGTTTGCTCTGTCCCCTGCCTCCTCAACAGTCCCTTCAAGAGACCTAACACCAGCCTCTCTGCCTGAGCCTTCCCCAGTGCCCCCCTCCGCTCTCTCCCCTAACCCAATGACCCCCTTAGGTGACTTGTTTTCACCCTCCCCATTGGGTCATTCTCTGGCACCGGAGCCTTTTCCTTCCTTGGATTCCAAATTCCCAGTGGACTATTCCCCACCCCAACCTCTTGCCTTTCCCCCTCTCCTACCACATGACACACAGACAGCAGATCCTGTTCTCCCACGAGAGGCCACTTTGTCTCCGGATACCATCTCCTCTCTTGACCCCACCCTTTCCCAAGATATCAACCCCTTATCAGATTTGTCCCAGGCAGTGAATCACCCCGATTCTTTTGCTTGTCATCATGCACCATCAACTCTGTCTGTTTCACCTCAGCCAGACTGCAGTTTATCTGCCACTCAATCTAAGTCAATTGCCATCTTATTGAAGCCTGTTCCGGAGAACTCACTTCCAGAAAGCCCTGGTGTGTTGTCCACTTGTGTTTCAACACTCAGAGGCACTGATCATTCAAGCCTGTCAGTTTCAGACTTCTCCTCGCGGCAAGCTCATGCCAAAGACTTGTTCCCTTCCACGTTGGCACAGTGTGATTTCAATCAAGAGTTTCTTGCCCTCCATTCTTCAGAAGCCTCTTTTGGGGGAGACCCTGCAGCCAACCTTGTAGAGCCTGGTAACCTCTCATTTCTCAGCCCTGATGTCCTGGCACTCCTGGAGAGACAAGTCCAAAAGAGGAGCGATTTCCTGATGTGGAAGGAAAAGGAAAATAAAAAAGATTCTTTCCCAGAACAACTGAGGCCAGACTACCAACTAAATTCTTCAGGGAAAATGTTAGAGTCAGTTGCTGATAAGCATGACTCGGCGGTCTGCCTTCCCTTTTGGAGCAGCAAAGACAAACCAAAGGAGCTGCATGTGCCTCAGCAGCTGCCATATCCTAAGACCCTGGAGGACCATCTACAGCAAAAACCTATGCAGTTCTTCTGGGGTCTCCCATCTCTGCACAGCGAGTCCTTGCCCTCTGCTGTTCATGTCTTGGCTGACAGTTCCTCAATCTTTATTTTCAATAGAAACTCGAATGCCTCCACAGGCCAAGAATCACCAGTGCTTCCTGATCCCCTACCTCTGTCCTTGCCTGAGATTCAGCCTGAACCCTTGCCTCAAACGCTGCCTCAATCTCAGCCACTACCTCTCACTCAGGTCCAGTCCCAGGCCGACCCTCAATCCCCACTCCCAGTCATACCATCTGATCCTCTACCCCAGATTAGGATCTGTGGAGTAAGTTTCCACAGACCTCAGGATGAGTCAGTGTCTCTCTCCTCATCTGAAATTCAACAGCTGGAATGGAACATTTTGCAGAAACAACAGGAAAGTGTGTGGGGTTTACCCTCTGTGGTCCAAAGATCTTGGGAAGACTTTTGTCCATCAGCTACTAACATTCCTTGCCACCGGGCCCCCCAGGCCCATGCTTCAATCTCCATCCTTCCTGGGGAGTTTCCTCTCAGTGATGAACTTTGGAAGAAACTAGAGCATCACCTTCGAAAGAGGCTCATCCAACACCGGTGGGGCCTGCCCCGCAGAGTCTACGAGTCTTTGTCACTGATGTTGCCTCCAAATGGTTTTTCAGAGGCATCTGAGTCTGAGACCAATGATGGAGTCTCACTGATCCCTGTGTCTAAGGGTCAGAGTAGCAAAACTGTAAATGTTGGATTGAGCCAAACTGGAAGCTTCCATGAGAGGAGCTCAGAAATGTTCCAGCGAGAGGAAGATGTGGGGAAGGATCTGGGACCCAGCCTAGAGAATGGCCCCAAAGAGCACCTGTTGAATGACCCAAAGAGTTCTTCAGGTAAGGATCTGGGGTATGACTCTGAGAAAGACCTAAACAGTCAGATGGTGAGTCTCTCAGAGAAAAATTCAAGGGTGTCAGCAGAGAGTCTAGGTCAGAGACAACTTGAAAATGTCCTAAAAGTACATTTGATCAAGAAGTTTGAGGAAATAAATGAGGGTCGGCTCCCTAGGACTGTGCATAATTCATGGCATGCTATCAAGCAAACATCGCTTGCTTCTGTGAAATCCCACACCCAAACAAAACAGAGAAGTTTGCCATCATCCGTGGGTGAGGCCCACTCCCTGAATACCTTCCAGAACCTGACTTTTGTTGATTCCAGTGCACTACACATGCTGGAAGCCCATATTAAAAGGTTTCGTATGAGGATGTTGTGGGGCCTTCCCCGCAGGGTCCTTGAATCCATACGGCTCTCTGAATTGAAAGACGCCTCGTTCCAGTCCTTGTCTCATGCCACCTTGCCTTCCTCAACCAATGTGATTTCTGAGGCAGACTCCAAATCTGGGAGCTTCAAGTCCTCTAGAGGAAGCTCTAAATCTCTCCATGGAGACAAAGTGGGAACAACAACAACCCCTGGCCTGGATCGTTCTCTCCCTGCCACCTCACCTGGGGGCAAAGGAGGACAGAGGGTCCTGAGACAATCACACTCTGATGTCAACCGTGGGCTGGCAGAGGATGTTCAGAGAATTAAGGATGCCAGACAGACTCGTCTGCCTGTCTCACTCTGCGTCACAGGGAAAGCAGGTCCTAGACAGACTCAACTTGTCAACAGATATCCCCAAAAGCTGCTTGCAAAGCAAGCTGGGGCCAAATATGAGCCGAAGCATAAGAGTGTGAGTTCCAGTGATAAAGGAGAAATGCAACGGGGCAAAAAGGTGGAGAAGTCAGAACCTGTTTCCATGCCCAAATTGTCTAGGGAGGTAGTCACGGCTGAGGAGTTTGATACTCTTCAATTAAAAACTAGTGACATGTTGACAACTCACAAGCCAGGGAGCTCCCAAATGATAAATGTGAATGAGAACAAAGAAGAAACTACCGTGACCACTGCAAGCCCCCCACCCAAATTACCAGTTCCCCAACATCCTAAGTCATTAGACCTTAAAGAACAACTGTTCAGTGAGTTAAACTTTCAACAGGAGAACAGGGAGCATAGCCAGGCTCAAGGCCAACCTACTGACACATCCCTTGCTTCAGCTAACTTGACTTACGAGGCCTCACTGACTCATGCCCAGGGTGTCTCACGTGGGGACATGGGAGCTTCCCGGGTGCTGCATGTCCATTTGAAGGACAGAGGAATCGGGATGGAGCAACAGCAGGAACCTTGGGTCCCTAAGCATGCCTTAAGGAGGTGCCAGGATAAGAATTTCCCACCAACTGCAAAGAGAGTGAGCCCTCTGGAGCCCAAGGCAGAAGAGCTTGGTGGAGGGGACACAGGGTTGGGGACATCCCAACTTCGGAGGAAGAGTTTCCCTACTCAGGAGATGGTACTAAAGAAGACACTTGCGAGCAAGTCTTCCCAGACCCTATCACAGAAGGGACAGCCTCTTCCTGAAGGCAATGTCAGAAAAAGAATGCAGGACTTCTTGCAATGGTTTTTTTCTGGGATAAAATACAAAAGGCAAGAAGATGCCCAGGAAAAGGGCAGCCCCATATCAGCTGTGCAGAACAGAGGCCTAGTTAAAAGTAGAGCTGCCTTTACTGGGACAACTGCAGCTCAGAAAATCGCGACAGACATGAGGAAGTCCGTAGAGGGGAAACTGGGGTGTCAGCATGTAATTGATGTCACCTGCTCTCAAGGGCCCCTTCGTTCCCCAGTGCAGTTTAGGAAAACTCAGCAAAAGGCAAAAGTGCAGGTCCCGACAGAGCCTGTCCAGGGGCGTCCTTTCAACTACAGGGCTCCCTCCTGTAATGTGACAAATATCAAGTCCCGCCATCAAGAAGCTATCTCTGCTGGCCAGAGTTACCCTCCAAGTACCAGACAGATCAGAGATAAGAAGAGACCCCCCCAGAAAGTTGTGGCATTCAAGGACCAGCGACTGTGTCACAAACACCCCCCACCAGTGTCCCACAGGGAGCCTGTGCCCCCCCCACGCCCCCCCACCAGGCGTCAACCTGGCCAGGCACCCCCAGCTGCGCTCAGCACTGCTGAAGGCACTGTGTTCAGACACCTCTCTACTGTTTAGACAGAAGACACGCCTCCAGAATTTCCAAGGGAGAAGACTTCCCATCCAGAAATAACTCCTTCCTTGTGGAGATTATTGATTCTCCCCAATAAATGTTTATGTAATAATAGTGTATCTTTTCTGTGTACTGTGTTGGCGGCATGGGTTTTGGGTAACTCAGGGCTTATGTGTAAGGGAAAGGAAGGAGATAGTTCAGCTCTTACTGATTGCTTCCTTTGGCTTTGGCTAAAAGGTGACCAGTCCTCTGGAGTTCTCGCTGAGAAATAGATATCGTGCCCCCTGCCTCCCCCGCCATCCCCCCCCAACCCCAAAGCCCATTTCCTCCCTGATGAAATTTGAGGAGATGGGCTTTGTCTTCTGCCGCTTAGCTTAGCCTTAATGGAAACATATAGCAGCCCACACCTCCCCCTTCACTGAACGTTTTATATCCTTTAGAGAAGTAGGGAAGATAGGTCTTTTATACCTGAGAAGCGTTAAGGACAGGTATACTTTCTTCAAGTAATGCTGAAGAAGAAACAACAGCTTAATCATTATTTAGAACTCAGTGACCAGAGGCTGCTACAGGGGGCTGAACCCTGAATGGCACTATTTGGGCGGAGGTGTTGCTCTACTGGACCCTGGGCTAGTTGCCGTAGGGTCCAGGAACAGCACAGCAGCTGCTTAAGAATCTGTCATGTGGGTATGTGCGGGCGAGAAGATGGCGGCGGCGGGGGAAGCAGCGTGAGGAGTCGGACGAGCGCCGAGGCTCATTGAAACGGGCCGCCATGGCCCTCCGCAACCCGCAGTATATTTTTGGAGATTTTAGCCCTGATGAATTCAGTCAGTTCTTTGTGACTCCTCGCTCTTCAGTTGAGCTTCCTCCGTACAGTGGAGCAGTTCTGTGTGGCGCACAGGCCGCTGGTGAGCTGCCCGATGGTAAGCTTGTGCTCTCCTTCATTCCCTGACGTGTGTGCTGGGTGGGCAGGCTTCCTGGAAGCGGTGTTCTGTTGGTCCATACCGTTTGGATAAGCATTCCCTTACTGCTTGGTGTTTTTGCTGTAAGCTACAGCAGATTCAATGCCCGAACCACTTTGACGAATGAATTAAAGTTTGTTCTGTGCTTCAGAGTGCCAGGCGTGCAAAGGGCAGGACTGTCAGAGAATTGAATTTGGTGTTAATGAAGTAATTGAACCCAATGGCGCTTTGCTGAGAACTCCCACCTACAGTATTTCAAGCACATTGAATCCTCAGGCCCCGGAATTTATCCTTAGTTGCACGACTTCCAGAAAGATCCCCAGTGACATCGATAAAGAAGTGAACTACAGCTCAGCTGACTGCCAGTACCCAGGCTCTGCCCTCGCCCTGGATGGCAGCTCTAACGTGGAGGCGGAAGTTTTAGAGAATGATGGCGTCTCGGGTGGTCTTGGACAAAGGGAGCGTAAAAAGAAGGAAAAACGCCCCCCTGGATATTACAGTTACTTGAAAGACGGCGGCGAGGGTGGTCCTTCCACAGAAGCCCTGGTCAATGGCCATGCCGGTCCAGCAGTCCCCAACAGTGTAGGCACGGAGGATGTGGACTCGATGGGTGATGTGCCCCCCGTGGGGACACCCAGGACTTGGGGCAGCCCCCAGGACACCACGGACTTCGTCAGCGACGCCGTGCCTGCTGGTTCTTTCCCCGGAGCCCTTGACAGCGGGGCCAGGACTGCAGGGCAGCCTGAGGGCTGCCCCGGGGCCAACTTGGAGCCCTCTCACCTCCCTGCAGAGGCCAGCAGGGACACCCTGTTGAGGACAGCTGTGGCTCAGCCTGCCGTTGGGACCGATACTACTGAGAACCTTGGAGTCACTAACGGACAAGTACTAGAATCCTTGGGTGAGGGCACAGCTGCCAACGGGGTGGAGTTGCACACTGTGGAGAGCTCGGACTCGGACCCCGCCAAGGCCGAGAGCGGCCCCCCTCCCGCGGACACCCCGGCCTCTGCGGCAGCCACCGCTCCTGCTGGTCAGAGTCAGCCCGCCAAGTCGTGGGCCAGTCTTTTTCATGATTCTAAGCCCTCTGCCTCCTGCTGCTGCTCCTCCAACTACTCCTCCTCCTCCTCCTCCTCCTCCTCCTCCTCCTCCTCCTCCTCCTCCTCCTCCTCCTCCTCCTCCTCCTCCTCCTCCTCCTCCTCCTCCTCCTCCTCCTCCTCCTCCTCCTCCTCCTCCTCCTCCTCCTCCTCCTCCTCCTCGCCTGTGGTTTCCATGGAAACTAAGTATTCCCCTCCTGCCACATCTTCCCTGGTCTCTGAAAAGCAGGCCAAAGTCAAGGAAGGGCTGGTTTCAGTTTCCGAAGATCCTGTAGCCATGAAGATTGCAGGTATAGTTCAAAAGACACAAGTGTGAAACCAAGATGGGAGTTGACAGTCTGGGCTAAAAACTTTGGTGGTATGTTGTTACCCAGAGCCGTAGTTGATTGATCACCCGTGTGTTAAGAGGAATTTCTGAATAATGCCTGTACCTTAAATGTTACTAAAAGTATAATGGTATATGAGCAAAATGGGGTGGGGAGGGGGCTGTCATACCTCTATGTTAAGTGGAAAATCCATGTCCTAAACACCACTTTTTTACCAGTCCTTTTCTATTGACAAACGACATTTTCATTTCTTGCCTTTTGATCAAGTGATTGTACTCCATTGTGTGACTGTGTAATAGGCAGTCCCATCTGTGTTCCAGCTGTTGTATACCTTTGGTGTCATAACCCCTGATTTGGACTCACTTTGCATTGTTTCTTTATTTCTCAGGATATAAGAAAGTATTTGGGGTTTTTCCTTTTTAATGCCTATTTTGGATTGAGTAAATGGATTTTACTCAGTTTCAGCACACCAAGGCCAACTCTTGACAAGATGAGAGAAACGGTAACAGTTTGGCCTAAAGTTAATGTTTTATTCGACGTGCTGAGGCTCAAAAGTAGGACCAGTTCACAGTAAAACTATAAAGCTGCATGACTTGCGATTTTTAAAGTTAAAGTAGTAAGTCAGAAACAGAGGCGCCGTGTCTGTTTATATACATCTAAGAAGCCGGGGCTGCTCTTCAGGTTTCCTTCTACTCAGGAGTTTACTAGTAACCACCTTTTCAGGGTTTTGCCCCTTAGCCGAGTTAAAGTTAGCTGTCTTATTTAGTTTAGGCTTTATGTGGTGTTTGCTGATTTAACATTTTGGTATATGCGTGACAGCATTCATTACCAGGGTGAGGGTGAAAGCAGTAGCAAGACGCCAAGTGCATACCCTGTTATGAGTGGTCAGAACTCCCTCAGACAGAAAGCACATCCTTTTGATGGCAGGAAGCTGACAGCAAGCAATACTTTTTTTTCTTTTTTTTTTTTTTTTTTTTTTTTTTTTTTGCGGTATGCGGGCCTCTCACTATCGTGGCCTCTCCCGTTGCGGAGCACAGGCTCCGGACGCGCAGGCTCAGCGGCCATGGCTCACGGGCCCAGTTGCTCCGCGGCATGTGGGATCTTCCCGGACCAGGGCACGAACCCGTGTCTCCTGCATCGGCAGGCGGATTCTCAACCACTGCGCCACCAGGGAAGCCCAGTAAGCAATACTTTAACATTGTTTGAAATGAGCATATTATTCCTTATACAGAGTACATTATTTTGAATAATCTGAGTGTCTGGAGTTCTCTTAAAATGAAGTTAATTGATAGATGAATCACCATTTTGGGCTTTAAAGTGATAACTTTTAGGTTATTGGGTGAATTTTTCATTATAAATATTAAAAGGCTAGTAATGTGTTATTATTATTAAAATGTGTGCATTGCAAGGGAAAGCTTTCAAGGTCAGGAAAGGGAAGTAAAAGCCTTTGAGTAGCTCATTAAGTTAAAAGTTTATTTTTAGTCTGTAATGAGAGATACATGGTGCGACGCTTTTGAAAATGTGCATTCTGAGTTTAAAGTCAGAAGGCGTTGTAATTGTATTTCTGTTCCTAAAACCTGCTTCACAAAGGAAAAACCTCCCATTCCTGGGAAATTTTCTCAGTCTTCATTTAAAATAAGGAAGAAAAGATTCATTTTAAATGTTTTAAAGCGTTCTAGTCATATGACTTTCAATGTGGTTTGATACGTAGTTTGCTGTGTATTTTAAAATCTTGTTGACCTGCTAAAATCTAATGTTAACCTGCTTTCTAAAACACTGTGAAGGGAATTCCCTGGTGGCCCAGTGGTTAGGTGCTTTCACTGCTGGGGCCTGGTCCCCCCGCCCGCCGCGGTCGGGGAACTAAGACCCTGCAAGCCCCACGGCACGGCCAACAACAACAGAAAAAGAAAAGTAAATTAAAATGATGTACAAGTAGAGGCTCTTAGTTGTTTGTATTCGTGGAGAGTGTTGCTGCAGTCTAATCATCGTTGAGTTCATGCAGTGTGCTCTTCCATTGCCGTGCGGGACCCCCATTTATTTTCTTAATTCTCTTTTTGATTAGGTCAGTTGTAAAGGTGTTTTAATTGTCTGAGCAGAAGTGTGGTTCCTTTTAAAATACTTCGTTCTTGGGCTTCCCTGGTGGCGCAGTGGTTGAGTCCGCCTGCCGATGCAGGGGACGCGGGTTCGTGCCCTGGTCCGGGAGGATCCCACGTGCCACTAGAGCGGCTGGGCCCATGAGCCATGCCCGCTGAGCCTGCGCGTCCGGAGCCTGTGCTCCGCAGCGTGAGAGGCCACAGCAGTGAGAGGCCCGCGTAACGCAAAAAAAAAAAAAAAAGAAAAAAAGGCATGGGGGTGTCTTTGAGTACTAAAACAGTATCTCCAAGGATGTCATCAAGATGGCATCCCCCTCTTTGGGGAAGGTGATCATGGTGCTTTCCTTCCATCTATGCGTGATGGGAATATACAAGATATCGCCCTTAGTGTGTACAGTTCACCAATCAAGATGAAGGTGCCACCACTGATATTAATAGCCTTGGTGGAGCCGTGGTACACCTCCCACAGAATACCTGCAGCTCATGAACCAGAGGTGAGTCCTAGACTATGCACTGGGGTATCAGACATTTGGGGGCTTACCATGGACTGCCTTTTATTGGCCAAGGCTGCACACATACCCACCCTTACAGTGAGGTCTAGAGGGAAGGCAACCTTACTTGTACAGACTGGGACTCAAAAATAGGGTGAGTGTCCTAGAGAGCACTTGAGGTCGTTTTTCCAGAAAGACTTATGGATACTGGGTGTTAAAACAAGAAAATAAAAATAGATGTCCACTACAGCCTTCTCTCACTACTTTTATTTTCTTATCCAGAGTTATGACATTGATCCTACAATATCTAAGCTTATGGTCACAGAGAGAAGGCAGATTCCGTGGAGCCCCCGGGAGAGGGACAAAAGGTGGGAGGGGGCCCAGGGTGGGGGAACATGAAGAGGTGAGGAGTGGTGGAGGGCTCTAACCTCCATGTGGATAGACCTGTCAATAACCCAGCTTCCCTGTTCTACATCATCTCATTTTTACTTCCATTCCAGTGCAGTCACTGCCACACTGTAGAGCTTATTACCAGGAACACTTCTGCCATCTGGAATAATACAGTCTGACATTCCACCCTTTGCCCTCATCCTCCATCCTTCCAGCTTATATACTACTTGTTAATTTTTCAACTTTAGGTCGTTTTTCCACTTACTCTTCCTCTATCCACCAAGCTCTTGTCTTCTTTTTCTCTCTCTCCAAGGTAGGCTTGGTGGTCTATCAGGTAAGCAACATTTAAAAAGATCCACTACAAATTGGCCCCATCCAATCACCTTTAAATCCTTCCTGTCTGGCAAAATCCCCTATCTCTGCCTTTTCCAGAATTACCTTCCCATAAGTAGCTGATGACTATTGGATTAAATCTCACAATCAAGTCTACTGATGCCATGATAAATTCAGCCCTCATACTACCTGGAAATAATGCATCCATTCCACAAATTCTTATTCCATGCTTACTAACATGTGAACAAAACAAATGGAACTTAGGTCACTGTTTCCTTAGTCCATTTTCTCTCCAGTGCTACTCAAATCTATTTCAAATCTCCTTCACTTTTCTCAAATTTAGAGAATTTGTGCCACTTGCTCAGCAGATGTGCCAAACCACCATTCACAGAGGAACTAGAAGTCATGAGATGGGAAATTTTCATCAACATCATTAAAAAAAAACCAAAACAACGTTCCCATTCCTCCTTTCCTTCTTCCTTCCTGTTATATGGAAAGCAGTTTCTTTCCCAACCTCAAAGGAATTACACTTCCTGAAATTTCCTTATTGAGAGACAGCTAAACTCTAGTCCTGATGGACTGATCACGCTGGCCAGATATCCTTTTGCTCCCTCCCTCTCCTTATGAGTCACTCTACATCTTTTATTATTCTTAAAGCTTTTTAGTACAAAAATGTTTAAACATGCACGAAAGCGGACAGAACAATGTAACCTCCTATAGACCCCTCACCCAGCTTTCACAGTTATCATTTGGCATGTGTGATACATCCCATCTTTTACACTCTGATTAAAGTGTAAAAGCCCATTTAAACATCTTGTCATCTGTCTCTTAAGACACATGCTATGTGCCCATGTCAAAGCTCTCACATTTCTTTGATATTTATCACCTGTGGTACACAGTTATTCACAACAGATGTACACAGCACTGGTGACAAAAAAGCATTGTGCTTTAGAGGCTCTGGCAATCAGTTCTGCTCTGCCTTTTAGTCAACCCTAAGGAGTCATTTGAATGAATTCCTCCCTCAACCGCGTACAAGAAGTAATCTTACAGATCAAATTCAGTGCACAATATTGCTTTCCCTTAATCACACGGTAACTATAACATGCAGAAAGAATAGAAGTAGTAAACTGTGCATGTTGATAAAGACTTGACATCACTATATGTGTTTTCAAATATTTACAAGAAAATAGTTTTCCTGTCACACAGTTAAAATGAGCTATTGTGTTTCGAGTTAAACACAGTAGATAAAACACACTTGTTTATCTTCTCTCTTTCCCCAAATGACATTAAAAGCAAGAGTAGATGAAAAAAAAAAAGTAAGAGTAGGTGAAAAGAGGTTCAACATCTCTAGCCATCAGGGAAATGAAAACCAAAGCCACTATGATACAACACTTCACACACACAAGAAAGACTAGAAACAAAAAGTCAGATTAAAACAAGTGTTGGTAAGAATGTGGAGAAACTGGAACCTTGATACACTGCTTGTGGGAATGAAAAATGGTGCAGCTGTTTTGGAAAACAGTCTGGCAGTGCTTCAAAATGTTAAACAAAGAATTACTATGTGACCCAGCAACTCCACTTCTAGGTGTATACTCAAGAGAAATGAAAACTAAATATGTCCGCACAAAAACTTGTAAACAAATGTTCATAGCGGTATTATTCATAAGAGTTAAAAGGCAGAAACAACCCAAATGTCCATCAACTGATGAATGGGTAAATGAAATATGGTATATCCATGCAGTATAATATTTTTGGCATTAAAAAGCACTGATACATGCTACAACATGGCTGAACCTTGAAAACATTACGTCAAGTGAAAGAAGCCAGTCACAAATAACCACATATGATTCCATTCATGTAAAATGTTCAGAATAGGGAAACCAAGAGAGGACAGAAAGTGGATTAATGGTTGTTTAGAGCTGGGAGATGAAGGGTGGCGGGTAATAGCTAAAGGTTACGGGGTTCTTTCTGAAGTCATGAAAATGTTTTTAAAATTGTGGTGATGCACATGTCTGTGAGTATACTAAAAATCATGGAATTACACACTTTAAATGAGTAAATTGTATGGTATGTGAACTATATTTCAATAAAACTATTCAAACAAAGGATTTAAAAAGAATAAGTGCTTAAGGATGACTAGAAGGAGAGAGGATACAACAAAAGATGTCAACACATTTTTGGAAGATGGAAATCTGGTGGAGGAATGGTAAGTGGTGAGCAGAGCAGACGAAGTGCTGGCAAACCAATTCACACCACAAAACGCCAGACAGATGACCTGGTGGCACCAGATAAGAAAAATTAGGGGTTCCATGCTGTAAACATGTTGATTTTTTTTCCTTCTTTTTTGGGGGTATTGTGTTTAATTTAAAAAAATTTGTTGGTGGGGAGGGGGTGGTGCTCTTCTTCAGCATTTTGTAAAATCCTGTTGAAATGTGCAGAGGATCCCAGATTTCTTGCCTGGGACAGAACGTGAGATAACTTTTAAAGCTGGCATTACACATTTCTGGCGTTTGGGTATGGTGATGGTGGTAGCTGCGAGAATCAAAGGCAGAAATCTCAAAGTTTAGGTAAAATCCAGGACAGCAGGCAATGATCCATTTTTTAAATGTATTTATTTGAAAATAACTAAACTTGTGGAAAAGTTGCATAGATGGTAAAAGCCATGTACCCTTTATCCAGACTTACCTACTAACATTTTGACCCATTTGAGATCTCTCTCCTCTCCCTGTCTCTGTTTCTGTCACCTTCCTTCCCTGCCTCCCCTTTCTCTCTATATATGAATACACACACACACACACGTATATGAAAAATATGCATACATTTCTGAATATTTGAAAATACATTTCATGCATCATGCACCTTCTCCTTGAATATTTCATTGTGTATTTAAGAAAAAGAAGATTCTCTTACATACAGTACAGTTATTTATCCCCTTCAGTAAATTTAACAATGACATAAAACTTTTAACTAATCTCCCATTCATATTCCATATTTGTCAAGTTATTGAGTAATGTCCTTCGTGGCTTTTTTTCAAAACCTCCATTACAGGATTCAGAATCACAGACTGCATTTAGTTGTCACGTGTTTTTAGTCTCCTTTAATCTGGATCAGTGTTTCTCATTCTTTCTTTTTTATGACAAGGCCATTTTTTTGAAGAATATATTTGATGTGTCATTTTCATGACCCCTTCTCTCCTGGAAATTCTTTTGGTGGAGCTTATATTGCTCAGACTTTAGAGGATGTTTTTACAGTTGTGAATCCTAGGGACCTCAGGGACAGTCAGGACCAGACTTTCTATAAAAAAAAAAAATACCAGAGATACAAAGATATGTGGAGGGATTTTTCTGAACAGATACACCTCCTGCAGTCAAGGGAGGAGGGTATGTGAGATGGAGTGGGCTTGAAATGTACCCTCCTTTTGGGTAGAGACAACAGTGGAGCTGTGGATGCAGGAGAAGACAGGTAAAGAAAGGAGCTGTCATTACTAGTATCCTCCTCATAGCGGAGGGAGAGAATTCGGTATCTGGGGTCAAGACTGATTCGTCAGACTCAACGAGGGAATACAGGCAAGCAAAGTAAGGAAATGACACAGCTTAATTTCAGCAGTTTATAATCTAAATAATGAAGGTATAAGGACTACAACTATTAAATGACTAGCACGGGGAGATGAAATAAATACATATTACACATCAACAAAAATGACATCATTGTTTAAAAAGGTATGGAGATGCCAACAGGAATTTTGCTGGAAAGTAAGAAAGTAGATGGGGAAAAAATTATAAAACTTTTCATAGAAGAAGTAACCATGAGTGTGATTCAAAAAAGCTAAAACGTATTGCTAAATATTGTGCTCATTAGAAGTTATGTTAAAGAGAAGCCCGCCCTAAAATCAGGGTGTGTTTGGTCCTTCGGGTTGTGTTCTGTAAAATAAAGAAAAAGTTTTAAATGTTTTGAGAAGGGATTTGTCAGAAGAGGGAGCAAGCAGCAGGATGAGACACTGTATGGGTGGAGGAGGCTAGATTTGAGAACCTTAGGGGGCTAAATAGCTTAAGAGGAAGTTTAGGAAAAAAAGAATTACTAAAGATTTTTAAGTTGTTTGCCATAGGTTCATGGGTGTGCCATGCCCTTGCTTCCCTTTTGGTCATGCTTCCTGTTCACTGGTACAGGCTACTCTGCACTCTCACACTTTGTGGTGAATGTGAATTCTTTTGAGGAGGTATGGGGGGTGTATATTTCTTCTGAGTATATTTCTGGCTTCATACAGGTGAGAACACATTATGTATGAGGGGAAGCTGTAGTCGAAGGCTTGGAGGTAAAAATCCCTTGGCATAGCAGAGTTTTAAATATTATGTGGGGTCCAAAGGTAGATCACCAAGCAGTAAAAGGGTCTCAGGTAATATCTGGGTAATGTGTGGAATAAATAGAAAATTTCACTAAGGTAAATATATGGTATATAAATGTGTGGGTTGGAAGGTGGGTTAGAGGTATCTAAAGGGCTCTGGAGGGATGCATAGATCTGCTGGGTTGGATGGTGGGGGAACAATTGTGGATTTATCTCTCTTGTGTTGTCCCCTCCCCCACCCTCTAGAACCTTTGGTGTTTACATTTAACCTCTGTGGTGTGGGCCTAGAACTCTAGTCTAGAATGTCCACTTTCAATGCCCAGGTGCCTGAGGCAGCAATGCACTTCTGATGATCTGGACCATCCTCTTTGTCTGAGGAGACTTACTGCACCATGGCTGAGCTTCAGCTCAACTTCCTAGGTTTTCCCATCCTTGCCTTTGTGTGTTGGGTGGGGCTCCTTCTTCTGTCATTGTGCTACTTAAGGAGGAATTCATGTTTCCCAATATTTTGGAAACAGGGAGAAATCGATCAGGTCAGCAAACCAGAGTCCCTCAAAGATATTAAATCTTTTCAAATAGTAGCCTCCTCACTTTCATCCTGGGGTCCTTTATTTGATCCTTCTCAGATGTCCCCTACTTAAAAAACTTTATTTTTCTATAAAAAAGTACACAAAGTTTACTCTAGAAACTTTCAGGCTTTTCCAAAGTGAGAAAACCCCTTAAAGTCCAGAACTTGGCTCAAACTGTCTTCTTATCTGCTCTCAAACTATCCTGAACTATATACAGCTATAGTCGGATAAGTTACTCTGGCATAATGTAGCCAGAATTAACCCTTGTTCCTGCAGAAAGTTTTGGAGAGTGTTTCGGCCCTGAGGTTAGTGGAAGACAGAAATCTTCCTCTTAGATCTCTTGGTGAGGAATAAATGTCAACTGCAACTGAGAGCCCTTCTCTCCTTCATGAAGTTTGTAGTGATGGGCCATGTTACCCACCCCTTAACCTTACCCTAATGAAAATGGGTAGCAGTTCACCTTTTCCCCTTCCTCTACCCTTACTGGAGCAGTAGGGAAGAGTGAATTTGCAGCTCTGAAAAGGACAAGGGATATGAATATTTTCCTGAAGATGGTGACTTACTTTCATTTAGAAAAAGCTGCTGATTCCAGAGTATCTCATAGGTAGGTGGTCATTGAGTGGGGTGTATATAAATGGGCTTTGTGATTGTGGACACTGGGTTGGCCAGGGCAGCGTCCATGAACTAGGTGGGTCTGGCTTAAGAATCTGCTACACATGGGGTGTTAATCTGTCTGGAAAGCACATTTTGAGCTTGACAATGAGGTCTCCGTGCTTGTGAGAACACCTTGAGGAACAGGAAGAGCTGCTCCTCAAGGACATTTCTTCAGGATATGTAGCTTGATAGCATCATTTACAGGAATGGTCATCAGGCAGTCACCCAGAATTTTGGGGAAAAGGAGAAAGACAGTAAAGAAGATGTAATGGTGGAATGAATGGGAAAGGAAGAAAAAAATGAGAAGGGGAAAGAATGACATCATCATTACTATTCATGAGCCCATACTGGCCATCCATTCCACCCAACGCAACCCTACCTATGCCTCCAGTACCTCCTGGATACTAATCAGGGCTTTGTAGAGCACAATGATACTATTTTAGCATAAGAGTATATTGGATAATCTTTGAGCATGAAGACAGTATACCCAGGGATGTCAACAGGGAGATTTTGTGCTATTCAGTGCCTGCCCTCCCAGTCATGATAATTTTTCACCAAGATTACAGTAATTTAGGGGTGTATTAGTTATCTATTTCTGTATAATGGACACCCCCAAATTTAGTGGCTTAAAAAAGCACATATTTATTATCTCACAGTTTTTGTGGGTAGGAATCCAGGCAAGGCCTACCTGGGTTCTCTGCTTCAAGGTCTCTCACAAGGCTGCAATTAAGGTGTCAGTTGGGGCTGGGGTCTCATCTGAAGGCTTGACTGTGGAAGGACTCACTTCTGAGCTCACTTATACAACTGTTGGCAGGATGAAGTTCCTCAGAGCCTGTTGGACTGAGATCCTCAATTCTTTGTTGGTTGTTGGCTATAGTTGGCTGGAGTCCCCCCTCAGTTCCTTGTCATGTGGGCCTCTGCAACATGGCAGCTTGCTTCATCAATGTCAGGAGACAGTCTGCTAGCAAGACAGAAGTTACAACCTTTTGTAAACTAATAATGGAAATGATATCCCATCACCTTTTCCTTATTCTATTAGAAGCAAATTACTAAGTCCAGCCTACAGTCAAGGAGACGAGTAATTACACAAGGGTGTGACTATCAGGACGTGGGGATCATTGGAACTGTCTTAGAAGTCTTCCTAAGACAAGGGTTTCTTCTTGGACACCCCACTCAGTTCACTGCAGCAAAAGTGGCCAGAGGTGTCAAGTCTATCCTTGCCCTCCTTCACATTCATATCATCAAGGTCAAAGCTGTTTAATGGCTAAGTAGAGTGGTAGCTGGTAAGAAAAACAAAGAGGTTGGAGCATCCAAAGAAGGGGAGGGAAAGGTGGCATGCAGGTAAAGGTGGTGTGGGGTCACCATGAATAATCAAGTGAAAGGAGGCCTTAGAACCACCTGACTCACCACTGCCAGTTTTCAGACTTGGGAGAGAGAAAAAATTAGGTGCAATATAGCTCATGCTGGCTCCCCCAGTCTCTCCCCTCTGCCCTAGCTTTCAGACCATAGGGCTAAAGAAGCAACCTTCAGCTCCTGTAGAGACAGCCATGCTTAGAGAGGAAGCAAACCCTACAGACTGCAAGGTTTAGTTTCTGCTCTTATCAATGTATTTATTATAGCACATCCATCATTTCAAATGTGCTTCTCACAGCTGAAACATCAGAGAAAATGAGTCACCCAATTGGTGGAAAAGCCGGTACTAGGGAACTCAGAGCATTTAACTCCCATCCTGGGATATTTTCTATGTAACCATGGCCCGAGGACTTTTAACCAAGGGACAGGTGGTGGCTTAAAGGGTGAGTTACTGGCGTGGGGTCACATAACAAGTCATACCCGGTGCCCAGATGTTTGCTTCTATTCAGAGAAACATTACATGAGGAAATGAGGCTGAGTTTACACCTTCAGAACATCTATAAAATGACCTGTCCAAATGAGGTAGCAGCACCATCGAGGAGTGATCCCATACTCTTGTTCTGCTTCTAGGACTGTTTTCCTTTTTCCCAGACTGTCATAAAAGGCAGGAAAGTATTTCAGCTGAACAATGACTGGAGAGATGAGGATTAATTTCTCTAGAAAAAGATTTCACGTGCTTTGGGCCCACACTCAGAATCACAGTGTTGGGCAATTTCAGGAGGGGTCTCATATACATGATATTTTGTGGTGCCTGAAGAAATTGTCACTGACATAGAATGTGACAGGAATGATCTCTCTGAATTTTTACAACCGCAAGCCCACGCTCCAAACCTAATACCAGGGCAAACAAAATGGATGAATCAACTGGTACCTTGACGCGGATCGGGCACAGGAACCCCAGATCACAGGTTCAGGCATCATGAATTTCTTTGGTGCCAGGTGCTACCTAAGAGGATCAGATGCCTTTAGGCAGCCTTCACAGGGATTAACACTGAGAACTGTGCCCCAATGTGCAGTCTCAATGAAGAGGTCCAGGCTATGAGATCAGACTCTTCTCTGAGGCCTTTCTTCTAGAACTTCTATTTGGTCCTGGATTAGAGCCTAAATTAGGCTGTTATTTTCCTGGGGACACAAGTCCATGTTTGGTCTTCATTAGGGAGGCCAAGAGACAGTCCAAAGACTTGTGAAGGCTGCCTCCTTATCTCTCCCAGGAAACTCAGGGTCTATTCTTTCCTTCTATGAGGTGGGGTGGGGGTGGGCAGGCAGGGAAGGAACTGATTATTATGCAAGTTTAGCAGTGCTTCACTGTGGGAAGGAGGTTGGGCTGACAATGACAAGGGTGGGTAATTTTCCTCTGTAGCAATGCTTGCCCAGCTTTAGGCATCCTTCATTTGAGGCAAGATAATCTACCAAGCTATGAATTGCTGTTTCCACTCCCTGCCAGAGGGGACTCCCAAAGTAATAAAAGTTAACTTTCCCCTTCTGTCTTACGGGAAGTTCTGGGCTTCTGGTCTAAGGGGTTATTAATGGCTTTCATGTTTCCTGACCCCAAACAGAAGTCGTGAGATACCTGTTTGTACAGTCCAGTCCAGATTCTCATGTGGGAGGAGATTTTACCTGGGTGTTCCCAGGAGAGAGGAGATGGGGGTTGATATAAGTGTTGTGTTGAAAGAAGGAGAGTTGACTAAAGGTAGCAGTGGCTCCAATGACTCCAGAATAAGGATGTAAAGATGAGTTCCTTATGTAGATGGCTTTTTTGTGGAAGTCCTCTAGGAAATAGCACGATTTTATTTATTTATTTTTTGCGGTACGCGGGCCTCTCACTGTTGTGGCCCCTCCCGTTGCGGAGCACAGGCTCCACACGCGCAGGCTCAGCGGCCATGGCTCACGGGCCCAGCCGCTCCGCGGCATGTGGGATCTTCCCGGACCGGGGCACGAACCCGCGTCCCCTGCATCGGCAGGCGGACTCTCAACCACTGAGCCACCTGGGAAGCCCAGCACGATTTTTTATGGGATGAAATAATGTTTGGTGAGATGACTAATCATCAAGCGCCATTATTTTGGGAGCTTCAGTAAAATACTGCACTGCCCATACTTAGCATAGAGGCTGTGAAGCCAAGGCCATTAATTTGGACTTTTAATGGATCAAATGGGCCTGGACAATGGATATCCCAGTCCCACCATGGTGGACTTAAATCAGAGGCTCTTTCCTACATATTTGTTTGACAGTGAATACTAAAATAAATAGGCAAAAGGCCCCCAGTAATGACTAATACTGAATATCTTTCTACACTTTAAAATGGGGGCTTTGAGCCAGATTTAGTTTAACGTAGAAAAATTAAGTACTGCTTGTTATTGTACTTCAGTGCTGTGAAACAAATTTATGCTTTTATGTGTATTATCCTGTTTAATCTTTACAACTCTTTGAATCAGGTTTCTCTATCCCCTTTTATAGAAAGCAACCTGAAGGACAGAGAAGGTAATATACATTTAGTATGCTGGCATGGAAGAAGGAGCCAGGGATAGAGAGCTCCCTTACAGTGTGAGGAATTATTTGGATGTAAATGACAGCAAATACAATTCAGCTGACTTAAAAAAGAGACTGTTGACTCAGCTACCTGAAAAACCCTAGGAGTGAGGCTAGCCTTAGGCAAGAGGGTTCACACTGGGGCTCAGCTGATGTTATCAGTATTGTTTCTATCCATTTCTTGGCTTTATATTCTGGACTGGCTTCATTGTGAGTCTTTCTGATGGCAACTTCATAGCTATATCTTCTAAGCTTCAAGTGCAACTAAAAATGGGTTATCTCTTCCACTAGTCCCTTCAAAAGTCCTATTGTGCCTTACTGTCTCTAGCTGGGTCCTATGCCCATCTCTCACCAATCACTGTTGCCAAAATCATGGAACAATCTTTTTGGCCAAGCCCGAGTGGTATACCCATCCTTAAAGTAAGAGAGTCGGGGAACAACTACTCCAATTGCACATGGACTGAGACTGAGAATGCGCTTAGTTTCCCAGAGGGCAAGAGAAGAACTGTTTCCAGAAGGTGAGTGAAGGCTGAGTGTCAAAATAAAAACAAAAGCAAAACAGATGTCTATCATAGCCCTCTCTCACTGCCCCACGTTTGCCTTCCTGTCCAGAGTCATGCCACTGACTGAAGGTTAGAGTTGCAGGAAATACCAATTCCATGGAGACCTTGGGACAGGAAAGAGTCCCAGGACAGGAACTCAAAGTGGGAGGAATCAGTCAGAGGCCTAATATTCATGTGGATAGACCATCCAATAATCTGGCCTCTCACTGTCATCCTAGAGCCCTTCACCTCCATTCCAGTTCAGTTACAGCCATATTCTAGAATTCATCACCAGGAATATTGTTTTGTTCTGAAAAACTACAGTCGGACATTCCTCCCTTTATTCTTTCAGTTTATGCCCTGGGTATGTCAATTCCTCAAACTGTTCAGGAAGTACAAGCCACTTGTAGTTCATCTGACAACATTCTGTCTTCATTTCCTCCTTCTCCAAGGAAAACTTCATGGTCCATCACTTAACCCCACACCTAAATAGCTCTACTCTAAAGAGCCTTCCCCATTCTCCTTTCATAGGTCCTGCCTGGCAAAATCTAACTCTACCTTTTCTAGACCTGCCTTCTAATAAAGGACTGATTCCTCTTCGATAAAATCACACGGTTAAGTATGTTGGTACCACCACAAATTTATGTTCTACAACTAATGGTCAGCTTCAACATTGCCTGAAAATAATCCATTCATTCTTCCCATGTTTACTACGTACTTGGCACTTAGGGCACACCAATGAAGGAAACAAAGTTCCCTGTCTTGGTGGCGCTCATATGATTGTTTTCTTAGTCAATTCTCTTGCCTAAGGACTCAAAACTATTGCACTTTCCTACAACTTCACCACACTCCTCACTCGTTGAGCATATGTGCTGGACCACCACAGGGGAATGAGAAGTCATGAAATGGGAACTTTTCATCATTAAAAACTTCAAAACAACAACAACAAAACCAAATCATGAACCTTCATCCTTTCTTTCCTCTTTCCTTCCTATTATACTGAAAGGTTTCCCTCAGATGCTTTCCTTGATCCTCCCACTCTGGGATCTGTCCTTGTTTTCCAATTCACAACACTTTCACACGCTGTGGAACACTTTTGGCTTAATTATCTACCTTCTCAGAGGACAGAGACCACGTTTACCTCATCAAAGGGGTGGGCGTACCTAGTAGAACTCAGAAACCTCTGCAGAAAATGGAAAAGAGAGCGATTTCTACAGGGCGGCCCTGCCCAGTGCGCTCTGGGGGTGGGGTCACGCTCAGGGGCGGGGCCACGTTCAGAGGCGGGGCGGGGCCACGTTCTGAGGCGGGACGGGACCACGTTGGGAGGCAGGGCGTGAGGGGCTGTGGCGTTTGGCTTCCTAATGGCGACTGCTCCCGGCTGTTTGGCAAGACGTCTTACCTCGGGCTTCTGGGTCCTGTTTCCATCGCTTCTGGAAGACAAAAGTTGAGATTTAAACTCAAAGACAGGATGTGACTAAGGTTTCTGGGCGCCTGCGTGACCTTCCCCCTTGCCCTGTCTGAAGAATCGTCCGCCATTTCCATCCTAGCCGGTGGGCTTCGAGGCTTCTCAGTCCCTGAACCCCCATCCCAGGCCACTGCCTCGGAAGCCCTGGAGGTGGGGCTGCGCCTGCCGGACACCCGCCCCCTTCGCACGGTGGACACTCAAGGGAACTCCACGGGGGTGATCTTAGTAACAACTGTAGTAACAGCCTTGACTTCTGCTAAGTCTACACCTTGCCCTGGCCTTGCACAGGTGACCTAAGTCTCAGATCTCATCCATGATGTGCGGAGATACTAATATGAGCGGTTGGGGTTGGCCTTGAGAACTGGAATGGACAAGGGAAGAGCTTTGAACACTGTTAAGTGCCGATGTTAAGGAATGGGCTGGGGGCCCTAATGCAGTTACCGTGTGAGCCTTGCCAGCCCCCAAGAGAGGCCAGTGCCGTGGAAGTGCTTGCACAGGTCAGAAGGACGGCGAGACTTGAAGGTGCCAGTCCATACACTAAATTAAGAAGTCATCTCTGATTCTCTGCAGGACCAGTGAGTATAAGGAGGATGCTCATAGTCCTCTGGTGGTGGTTTTCAGGGGACCCCAAAGGTGCTTTCATTTCCCCTGGGACCCATCAGTGAGCAGTAGTTCGTGGGAACCCCAGGTGAAGGCCTATCAAGGCGTTAGTGTCAATGGACAGAGGGTAGAGGCAGAACCATTTTTCACGCTTTGCGGGATCCAGGATGGCAGGACGTGAGGCTCTCCCGCAGAAAGGGTTAGGCTTTTTACAGGGCAGAAAATCTCAGGTACATGTCTTCAATTGCAGGTATTGATACATTCATGGATTATTGAGGGCCTACTGTGTGTCCAGGTTCTGTATTAATTAGGAACCGTAGCCGTGTTTATGTTAATAAAAGGGAAGAGACTCCTTTTTTGGTGACTGTTTTCCCTATTGGAAAATATTATGTAGTGAATTTGAAAGATATGGAACAGTAGAAGGAAGAATCTCATAGATTCCCGCCTTCAAAGTAATTACTGTTAAGTTTTTGATGCATCTCTTCCCAGATTTTGCTGTGCCTAATTTTACATTGCTTAAATAATATGTACTTTAAAAGAAAAACACCCACTATCATAAACATTTTAATGTTATTATAAACTTTCAGAAGTGACATTTTTAATGATGACATCCTAAGTGCTACAGTATTAAATTCTACTTTTTGTTGACATTTGGGTAGTTTATAATTTTTAAAAATTTTAATATTTTGCTCTCCGTGTTTGCTCATAATTGTACTTGCTTATAAACTGTCCTATTACAAACAGCATAAAGCTTTTCCTAAATGTCTGATTAACCCAGGGCTGTGCCCTGGGCTGAATGCTTTTTTTCTTTCTCCAGCCTCTTTCAATGAGTGGTTAGCTATTTCAGTGCTAGTGTCAAGCCAGTGAAAACAACTGCTTGCTAAACTGCTTGCTAAACATCCTCAATGTAAAATCTCCTAAACTTAACCCAGTGTCTTCCTTTGGTCCCAATCTTTGTTTCCTCCCTCGTATCTTCCCAATATCACTTAGTAGCATCTGGACACTCAAACAAGACACACAAGAGCCATTCTGTACTCCTCTCTCTTCATTTTCGCCGTTACTAGTCAGCTACCATGTGGATGAACTGATAAAATATGCTGGGCAGAGAAATCCTAGAGTTCTCACAGTGAACTACATCCCCTCCAAATGGATTGTAAGATCCATCAGGTCATGAGCTGCATTTTTGCAATTAATTTAAAAATATTCCATTCCAAAACAAAAACAAATATTTCATTCCATGTCAAAATTTCAATTTATTTATTTACTTTCTTTTTTGCCTTAATTAAAAATTTTTTTAATTTTTATTTTTTAAATTAATATATATTTTTAAAGTATATTAGTTCTCATTTTATTCATAGGAAAATTCTGGTTTGGAGAACCAATTTTACAGCCACTCTACTTTCCTATCTCATTTCCTTCAAACGTCCCATCTTCTAAACACTCTTAGGTGCTCACTGTCCTCAAATATTTTGCACAGTGCGCAACACCCAAGACACAACATTTCAAAAAAAGAGACAAATATGTTATCTTGGTTGATTTCAAAATTATCCCATTCCTTCACTTTTTTTTTTCAATTTTTGAGACTGAAAAGAGTTGGGTAACACCTTTATCTCTCCCTAGTCAAAGAGTATTTTAATCTTACTCTCTGATCAAACCCCAAACTTTTTGTAACTCCTATCTAGAAATCAAACTCTGCACATCAGTCAAGGCTGTCTCAAAAGTCGCCTCTTCCATGAAGCCTGCTCTGAATGCTTCAACCACAAGAAATCCTTCACATGCCACATTTTATCTGAAGCTCTATATACTGAGTTTTTTGTGGATGTTTTATCTTCCCAGTTACCCTATCAGTCTTCACATCCCTTGCAGCACCCGGAGATCTGACCAGCAACAGATCCTGCATTAATGAGTGAATGAGGCCGGAGCCTAGGGAAGACGGACACAGTGTGGGGTGGAGTGGAGAAGGTGGAGCTTTGTACTGGATCTGAGGCAGGCTAAGGACTCTGCCTCATGGAGGGTAAAGAAGACAGTGGTGAGGAGGGAGCAGATGAGGCTTGCTGGCACAGGGTCAGGAAGGAGACAAACTGGTATATCTGATTGCCAAGCTGAAAAGGGTCAATTCCCTTCTGAACACAGTGAGAAAGGAGAGATTCTAGAAGCACAACAGGTTGCATCTAAAATCTACATGCAAGGGCATACACTCCTCTTCAACCTGCTGGCTGCCTTTTGCCTTGATTTAATTTTCCCCTTTCTCCTTTCACATTGTTTCCAACAGGGAAGCAGCCAATATTTGCTATATAACATACACTAAGAAAGCTGAAGAGAGTCAAAAATCGTCAACTGGAGGAAATGTCCTGTGGGGATTTCTTTTTTTTTTTTTACCCAACACAGCCAAAATTAAATTAATTAATTAATAATAAAAAAGAGTACATTTGCTATATAGGTATGTTGCAGTGAATCACTGAAAAGCAATGAGGTACCCATCCCACCACCTAAGGAATAGAACTTCACCAATACCTCCTACTCATTTTTTTTTAATTAAAAATTTTTAATACAATTTTTAAAGATTACTTTCCATTTATAGTTATTCCAAAATATTGGCTATGTTCCCCATGTTGTACAGTACATCCTTGAGCCTGTCTTATACCCAACAGTTTGTACCTCCCACTTCCCAACCCCTATATTGCCCTTCCCCCTGCTCCCCACTGGTAACCACTAGTTTGTTCTCGATATCTGTGAGTCTATTTCTTTTTTGTATTCACTACTTTGTTGTATTTTTTATATTCCACATATAAGTTATATCATATAGTATTTGTCTTTCTCTGTCTGACTTATTTCACTTAGTGTATGCCTTCCAAGACAATCCGTGCTGCTTCAAATGGCAAAATTTCATGTTTTTTTAAATGGCTGAGTAGTATTCCATTATATATATATGTATATACCACATCTTCTTTATCCATTCATCTGCTGATGGACACGTAAGTTGCTTCCATATCTTGGCAATTGTTTTTTTTTTCCCCCCACCCCACCACTGTTTTCCCCCCTTGGTGTCCATAACATTTGTTCTCTACATCTGTGTCTCAACTTCTGCCCTGCAAACTGGTTCATCTGTATTGGCAATTGTGGATAATGCTGCTATGAACATCGGGGTGCATGTGTCTTTCCAAATTGGTGTTTTTGGGGTCTTTTTGCATATATATCCAGGAATGGAATTGCTGGGCCATATGGTAGTTCTATTTTTAGTTTTTTGAGAAACCTCCATACTGTTTTCCATAATGGCTGCACTAATTTACATTCTCACCAACAGTGTAGGAGGGTTCCCTTTTCTTCACATCCTCCCCAACATTTGTTAATTGTGTTCTTTTTTGAAGATAGCTATTCTGACAGGTATGAGATGATGTGTCATTGTCGTTTTGACTTACATTTCCCTGATGATTAGTGATGTTGAGCATCTTTTCATGTCCCTGTTGGCCATTTGTATTTCCTCTTTGGAAAAATGTCTGTTCAGTTCTGCCTATTTTTTCATTGGATTATTTATTCTTTTGATGTTGGGTTGTATGAGCTGTTTATATGTGTTGGATATTAATCCCCTTATTGGTCATATCATTTGTAAATATATTCTCCCATGCAGTTGGGTATCTTTTCATTTTATTTATGGTTTCTTTTGCTGTGCAAAAGCTTTTGAGTTTAAGGTCCCATTTGTTTATTTTTGCTTTCATTTCCTTTACTTTAGGAGATGGATCCAAAAAAATCTTGCTATGATTTATGTCAAAGAGTGTTCTATCTTTTCCTCTAGGAGTTTTATCATATCCTGCCTTACATTTAGGTCTTTAATCCATTTTGAGTTTATTTTTGAATATGGTGTTAGAGAATGTTCCAATTTTATTCTATTACACGTAACTCCAGTTTTCCTAGCACAACTTACTGAAGAGACTGTCTTTTCTCCATTGTATATCCTTGCCTCCTTTGTTGTATATTAACTGGCCATAAAGGCATGGGTTTATTTCTGGGTTCTCTATCTTGTTTCCATTGCTCTATGTGTCTGTTTTTGTGATAGTTCCATACTATTTTGATGACTGTAGCTTTGAAGTATTGTCTGAAGTCAGAGAGTGTGATTCCTCCAGTTGTGTTCTTCTTTCTCAAGATTGTTTTGGCTATTCGGGATCTTTTGTGTTTTTATACAGATTTACAATTTTTTTGTTCTAGTTCTGTGGAAAATGCCACTGTTGTTTTGGTAGGGATTGCACTGAATTTATAGATTGCTTTGGGTAATATGGTCATTTTAACAATATTGATTCTTCCTATCTAAGAGCACAGTACGTTGTTCCATCTGTTTCTGTCATCTTCAGTTTCTTTCATCAGTGTCTTATAGTTTTAGGAGTACAGGTCTTTTGCCTCCTTAGGTAGGTTTATTCCTAAGCATTTTATTCTTTTCAGTGTGATGGTAAATGAGATTGTTTCCTTAATATCTCTTTCTGATACTTCATTGTTATTGTATAGAAATGCAACAGAATTCTGTATATTAATTTTGTATCCTGCAGCTTTACTGAATTCATTGATGAGCTCTAGTACTTTTCTGGTGGCATCTTTAGGATTTTCTTTGTATGGTATTATGTCATCTGCAGGGACAGATTTACTTCTTCCTTTCCGATTTGGATTCCTTTCATTTGTTTTTCTTCTCTGGTTGCTGTAGCTAGGACTTCCAAAACCGTGTTGAATAAAAGTGGTGAGAGTGGACATCCTTGTCTTGTTCCTCATCCTAAAGGAAATGCTTTCCGCTTTTTACCATTGAGTATGATGTTAGCTGTGGGTTTGTCACATATGGCCTTTATTATGTTGAGATATGTCCCTCTATGCCCACTTTCTGGAGAGTTTTTATCATAAATGGATATTGAATTTTATCAAACGCTTTTTTCTGTATCTATTGAGATGATCATGTGGTTTTGCTCTTCAGTTTGTTAATGTGGTATATCACATTGACTGATTTGTGGATATTTAAAAATCCTTACATCCTTGGAATAAATCCCACTTGATCATGGTGTGTGATCCTTTTAATGTATGGTTGGATTCAGATTGCTAGTATTTTGTTGAGGATTTTTGCGTCTATGTTCATCAGTGATATTGGCCTGTAATTTTTGTGTGTGTGTGAGTGTATGGTATCTTTGCCTGGTTTTGGCATCAGAGTGATGGTGGCCTCATAGAATGAGATTGGGAGTATTCCTTCCTCTGCAGTTTTTTGGAATAGTTTCAGAAGAATAGGGGTTAACTTCTCGAAATGTTTGATAGAGTTTGCCTGTGAAACCATCTGGTTATGGACTTTTGTTTGTTGGGAGTTTTTAAATTACTGATTCAATTTCATTACTGGTAATCACTCTGTTCCTATTTTCTGTTTCTTCGTGGTTCAGTCTTGGGAGATTGTACCTTTCTAAGAATTTGTCCATTTCTTCTAGGTTGTCCATTTTATTGGCATATAGTAGCTCCTAGTAGTCTCTTAATGTTTCTTTGTATTTCTGTGGTGTTGGTGGTAACTGCTTTTGCATTTCTGATTTTATTGATCTGGGCTCTCTCCCTTTTTTTCTTGATGAATCTGGCTAAAGGTTTATCAATTTTGTTTATCTTTTCAAAGAACCAGCTTTTAGTTTCATTGATCTTTTCTATTGTTTTCATTTTCTCTATTTCATGTATTTCTGAGCTGATCTTTAATGATTTCTTTCCTTCTACTAATTTTGGGTTTTGTTTCTTCTTCTTTCTCTAGTTGATTTAGGTGTAAAGTTAGGTTGTTTATTTGAGATTTTTCTTGTTTCCTGAAGTAAACTTTTATCACTATGAACTTCCCTCTTAGGACTGCTTTTGCTGTCTCCCATAGGTTTTGGATCATTGTGTTTTCATTTTCATTTATCTCTAGGTATTTTTTGATTTCTTCAGTGATCCATTGGTTGTTTAGTAGCATATTATTTAGCCTCCACATGTTTGTGTTTTTTGCAGTTTTTTCTTATAGTTGATATCTGATCTCATAGCATTGTGGTTGGAAAAGATGCTTGATATGATTTCAGTTTTCGTAAATTTACCAAGGCTTGTTTTGTGACCCAGCATGTGATCTCTCGTAGAGAACGTGCCATGTGCACTTGAAAAGAAAGTGTATTCTGCTGCTTTCAGGATGGAATGCTCTATAAGTATCAATTAAGTCCACTTAGTCTAATGTGTCATTTAAGGCCAGTGTTTCCTTATTGATTTGCCATCTGGATGATCTCTCCATTGATGTAAGTGGGGTGTTAAAGTCCCCCACTGTTATTGCGTTACTGTCAATTTCTCCTTTTATGTCTGTTAACATTTGCCTTATATATTGAGGTGCTCCTATGTTGGTTGCAAATATATTTACAATTGTTATATCTTCTTCTTGGATTGATCCCTTGATCATTTTGTAGCGTCCTTTTTGGTCTCTTATGACAGTCTTTATTTTAAAGTCTGTTTTGTCTGATATGAGAATTGCTCCTCTAGCTTTCTTTATATTTCCATTTGCATGGAATACCTTTTTCCATCCCCTCGCTTTCAGTCTGTATACATCTCTAGATCTGAAGTGGGTCTGTTGTAGACAGCAGATATATGGGTCTTGTTTTTGTATCCATTCAGCCAGTCTTTATATTTTGGTTGGAGCATTTAATCCATTTACATTTAAGGTAATTGTCGATATGTATGTTCTTATTGCCATTTTGTTAATTGTTTTGGATTTGTTTTTGTAGGTCTTTTCTCCCCCCTTTTCCTCTTTTGTTCTCTTCTCTTGTGACTTGATGACTGTCTTTAGTGTTGTTTGGATTCCTTTTTCTTTTTTGTGTGTATATCTATTATAGACTTTTGTTTTGTGGTTGCCTTGATGTTTTTGTATAGTGGTCTGTTGATATACATGATTGTTCTAACTTGTTGATCTGTTCATTTCAAACCTTGCATTTGTACTCTCTGCATTTTAAGTACCCTGCATTTGTACTCTCCTTCCCTCACAATTAAGTGTTTCTGATGTCTTATTTTACATCTCATTGTTTTGTAATTCTCTTAACTGCTTATTACAAGATGATTTTAGTATCAATACTTTCTTTTCACCTCCTTACTAGTTTTGTACGTGGATGATTTCCTACGTTTACTGTATGTTTGTTTTTACTCGTTAGCTTTCTCATTCTGTAATTTTGTTTCTTTCTTGTTTCTTTTACTTGTTTCTTGTGGCCTTTTCTTTTTCACCTAGAGAAGTTCCTTTCATATTTGTTGTAAAGCTGGTTTGGTGGTGTTGCATTCTTTTAGCTTTTGCTTGTCTATAAAGCTTTTGATTTCTCCTCAAATCTGAATTGAGAGCCGTGCTGGGTAGAGTATTCTTGGTTATAGGTTTTTCCTTTTCATCACTTTATTTTTTTTTAACTTTTAATTTTATATTGGAGTATAGTTGATTAATAATGTCATGTTAATTTCAGGTATACAGCAATGTGATTCAGTTATACATATACATGTACCCATTCTTTTTCAAATTCTTACTCAGCCATTAAAAAAAAAAGAAATAATGCCATTTGCAGTAATATGGATGGACCTAGAGATTGTCATACTGAGTGAAGTAAGTCAGACAGAGAAAGAGAAATATCATATGATATCACTTATATGTGGAATCTAAAAAAAAAAAGATACAAATGAACTTTTTTACAAAACAGAAACAGACTCACGGACTTAGATAACAAACTTATGGTTACCAAGAGGGAAGGGTGGTGGGAAGGAATAGATAGGGAGTTTGGGATTGACATGTACACACTGCTGTATTTAAAATGGATAACCAACAAGGACCTACTGTATAGAATAGGGAACTCTGCTCAATATTATGTAACAACCTAGATAGGAAAAGAATTTGAAATATATTGTGATACTCCCTTCTGGCTTGCTGAGTTTCTGCTGAACAAGTTCTCTTGTATGTTACTTGTTTTTTTTTACCTTGCTGCTTTTATTATTCTCTCTTTATCTTTAATTTTTGTCCTTTTGATGACAATATCTTGGTGTGTTCCTCTTTGGGTTAATTCTGTATGGGATTCTTTGTGCTTCCTGGACTTGGGTGACTATTTCCTTTCTCAGTTTAGGGGAGTTTCCAGCTATTATCTCTTCAAATATTTTCTCAGGTTCTTTCTCTCTCTCTTTTCCTTCTGGGACCCTCAAAATGCAAATATTAGCACACCTGATGTTGTCCCAGAGATCTCTTAAGTGTCTTCTTTTCATTCTTTTTTTTTTCTTTTTTGTGTTCAATGGCAATGATTTCCACTACTCACTCTTACAGGTCACTGATTTGTTCTTCTGAATCATTTAATCTACTACTGATTCCTTCCAGTGTATTTTAAATTTCAGTTATTGTATTCTTCATCTCTGTTTGGTCATTCTTTATATTTTTAAACTCTTTGTTAAAACCTTCTAACTTCTTGTTCTGTGCATCCATTCTCCTCCAAGTCTTTGATCATCTTTATCATCACTACTCTGAACTCTTTCTCAGGTAGATTTCCTATCTCCACTTCACTTAGTTCTTCTTCTGGGGTTTTATCTTGTTCCTTCGTCTGGAACATATTCCTCTGCTGCCTGATTTTGTCTAAGTTGCTATTTATATTTTTATGTCCTAATTTTGTCTAAGTTGCTATTTATATTTTTATGTATGTGGTAAGTTAGTTACATTTCTTCACCTTGGAGAAGTGGCCCTCTGTAATAGGTGTCCTATGCGTCCCAGCAGTGCACTCCCCTCTCTTCACCCAAGCTATATGCTTTAGAGGTATACCCTAAGAGGGCTGCATGGGTCCTTCTGTTGTGGTGGACTAACTATGTGGGTGGTCTGGTAGGCCCCAGCTCTAGTTGTTTGCCAGGCTGCCTTATGCAGATGCTGCTCCCTGCTGTTTAGTGGGGTCTGGTCATAACGTGGCTGGCTGTGGAATGTTAGGGGGTCCTTGAGGCTAGTGCTGGCTCAGTGATGGGTGGAATCAGGGTCCTGAAGGCTCTGGGGATGTTGCCTACCCACTGGCAGATGAAACCAGATCCTGGGGTTAGTGCTGGTCCACTGGCAGGCAGAACTGGTTTTCTGGAGTCTGGCTGCAGGCCCCAGGGAAATCAGAGCTTATTTTATCAATAGATCATTGGATGTGGAGGGGTGTCAGTTCCTGACACATTTGGGTATGGGGTCTGGGTGTCCCTGCTAGTGGGCCAGGCCAGGGCCCAGCTGGTACCAGGTACGGTATATGGCCTGAGCTGTGGGATCATAGTGTTCATGGTTCTGGTGTCTGCCCTTTGGTGGATGAGGCTGGTCTAGTAGCTTGGTGTGGCTTCCTGGTAGGAGGGGCTGGTGCCTGTCCACTGGTGGGTGGATCTGGGTATTGGCCCTCTGGTGGGCTGGGCCATGTCTAGGGACAAGCCCAGAGGTGGCTGTGAGCTCTTTAGTCTTTAGTTAGCCTGTCTACTGATGGATGGGGCTGTGTCCCATTTTGTTGTTTGTCTGAGGTGTCCCAGCAGTGTCGCCTGCAGGCTGTTTGGTTGGTCCAGGTCTTGGAACTAATGAGCCAAGATGTCAGCCTCCAGCAATGTTCCCTAATATATCTGCCACCAGTGTCTATGTCCCCAGGGTGAGCTGCAGCTCCCCCCACTCCCCAAACAGGAGACTCTCCCAGACTAGCAGTTAGGTCTGGCCCAAGCTCCTGTCAAATTAATTCTTTTGCCCTGAGTCCCAGTGTACGTATGATTTTTATGTGCCCTTGAAGAGTGAGGTCTCTATCTTTCCCAGTCCTGTGTGGCTCCTGCAATTAAGCCCTGCTGGACTTCAAAGCCAAATGCTCTGGAAGTTCATCTTCCCAGTAACAGACCCCCTGGCTGGGGAGCCTAAAGTGAGGCTCAGAACTCTCTCTCCTGTGGGAGAATCTCTGCAATATAATTATTCTCCAGTATGTGGGTCACCCACCCAGGGAGGGGTATGGGATTTGATTATATCATGAGTCCACCCCTCCTCCTGGTCTCGTTGTGGTTCCTTCTTTATGTCTCTAGCTGTAGAAGATCTTTTCTGGTAGGCTCCAGTCTTTTTTTTAATCTATGGTTATTCTGCAGGTAGTTACAATTTTGGTGTGCTTGTGAGAGGAGATGAGCTCAGGATCTTTTTACTCTGCCATCTTGGCTACTCTCCCACAAAATTTTGTGGGCTGGGCTTCCCTGGTGGTGCGGTGGTTGAGAATCCACCTGCTGATGCAGGGGACACGGGTTCGTGCCCCGGTCTGGGAAGATCCCACATGCCGCGGAACGGCTGGGCCCGTGAGCCATGGCCACTGAGCCTGCACGTCCGGAGCCTGTGCTCCACAACGGGAGAGGCCACAACAGTGAGAGGCCCGCGTACAGCAAAAAAAAAAATTTTGTGGGCTTACCTTTATGATCAGAAAGGCACTAGGTTGATTTCCTCCCATGATAACATGAAGTGGGAATATCATTCTTAAATATCAGATTAATTGGATGGAAAAGTATGGTTGACAGAGAAACACTAGCATTCTCATTGTCTGCTGTACTCCCCAAATAGACTGTAAACTCATGGTCAGGAGTATTTTTTAAAATTATTTTTACTTTTATAAGGAATGCATTATTAAATTATCAGAGTTAAAAAATTAAAACAAGTCTCCATAAGTCTAAAGATTCCCACTGATCAGCCTTTCCTAGGAGGTAAACACTCAATTACTATTATCAGTTTGATATGCTGTGCACTGACCTAGATATGTATAGTTATAAAAATGTATCATATTGTATATGTTGCTCTACAGCATGGTTCTTTTTTTTTTTTCCTTTTTTTTTTTTAACATCTTTATTTGAGTATAACTGTTTTACAATAGTGTGTTAGTTTCTCCTTTACAACAAAGTGAATCAGTTATACATATACATGTGTTCCCATAACTCTTCCCTCTTGTGTCGCCCTCCCTCCCACCCCTCTAGGTGGTCACAAAGCACAGAGGTGAACTCCCTGTGATTCTTTTAAAGTCTGCCTCTGTGCAGACTCAAAGCAAATAAAATATGTAAAGTTCAAAACAGTGTACATGTATTTAACATTATATGTAGAAATTTTGTGTCCAATGTAAAAAAATATTATGTAAATAAATGCTTCAAAATGCATGTGATAGTCAATAGTAATAAATTAACCGGTTTGGTTTTCATGTGGTGCCTTTATATTTCTTATGGTGGAGGGATCTTGGGGAAACCACACCCACCTGACCTGTGGAGAATAGCATGCCTAAGCATTTTACAGAAAATAGATGACCTTCTGGGAGCAGGCAAAGGGCTCCTGGGATGTTGGGAGAGGTCACTGTTTCAGGACACAAAGACATAAGTGTACTGGATAGTCAGGGGTCCACAGAGATGGTCAGTATTCCTATGTACAGTTCCATTCTTTATAGGTTTGATGAGGCTGAAAGTGGGGCCCAAGGGCAGCCAAGACCACAGTAGCAGTGGGAGTGAGGATGGGTGGGGTCTTGCAGGCTTTTTTTAGGAAGAAAATCCACCTCATGCCCTAACCTTTCCCCATTCTGCCCCATTCACATTTTATTTTTCTCGAGTCTATACTTTCAAAAACTCTAGTAAACAGGTTTATCAATTATACTTTTAAAAGTAGTGGTAAAAGTATGACCTTGGGTCAGTATAAATTCTTTTATTTTAAAAAACATATTCACTGAGATATAACTCGTATACCATGAAATTTACCCAAAGTGTACAATTCACTGTTTTTAAATATATTCACAATGTTATGCAATACTCACCAGAATCTAATTTTATAGTATTTTCCTATTCCCTTAAAGAAATCCTGTACTCCGTAGCAGTCACTCGCCATTCACTCATACCTCTCCTACCGTCCTTAAGCAACCATTAATATACTCTCTATTTCCAGAGATTGGCTTATTCTGGACTTTTCATATAAATGGAGTTATACAATAAATGGCTTTATCTGATGTTTTCCAGGTTCATCTATGTTGTAGCATGTATCAGCACTTCATTTCTTTTTTCTTTAAATTTATTTTTTATTGGCATATAGTTGATTTACAGTGTTGTGTGTACAGCTAAGTGATTCAGTTATACATATACATATATCAATTCTTTTTATTTTTATTTATTTAATTTATTTGTTTATTTATTTAAAAAATCTTATTTTTTAATCTTTGGCTGTGTTGGGTCTTCGTTGCTGTGAGCAGGTTTTCTCTAGTTGTGGGGAGCAGGGGCTACTCTTCATTGTGGTGCGTGGACTTCTCATTGCAGTGGCTTCTCTTGTTGCAGAGCACGGGCTCTAGGCACATGGGCTTCAGTAGTTGTGGCACGTGAGCTCAGCAGTTTTGGCTCATGGGCTTAGTTGGTCCGTGGCATGTGGGATCTTCCTGGACCAGGGATCAAACCCGTGTCCCCTGCATTGGTAGGTGGATTCTTAACCACTGCGCCACCAGGGAAGTCCTATCCATTCTTTTTTAGACCCTTTTCCCATATAGGTTATTACAGAATATTGAGTATAGTTCCCTGTGCTATACAGTGGATCCTTGTTGCTTGTCTATTTTATATATAGTAGTGTGTATATGTTAATCCCGAAACTCCTAATTTATCCCTTCCCCCCAGCGTTTCCCCTTTGGTAACCACAAGTTTGTTTCAAAGTCTGTGAATCTGTTTGTTTTGCAAATAAGTTCATTTGTATCATTTTATTTATTTTAAAATATTTACTTATTTGGTTTGCCAGGTCTTAGTTGTGGCAGGCGGCCTCCTTAGTTGTGACACGTGGCCTCCTTAGTTGTGGCATGTGAACTCTTAGTTGCAGCATACATGTGTGGTCTAGTTCCCTGATCAGGGATCAAACCCAGGCCTCCTGCATTGGGAGGGGGGTCTTAACCAATGCGCCACCAGGAAAGTCCCTGTATAATTTTTTTTAGATTCCACATATAAGTGGTATCATATGATATTTCTCTTTCTCTGACTTATGATAATCTCCAGGTCCATCCACATTGCTGCAAATGGCGTTATTTCATTCTTTTTCATGGCTGAGTAATATTCCATTGTATATATGTACCACATCTTTATCCATTCCTCTGTCAATGTACATTTAGGTTGCTTCCATGTCTTGGCTATTGTAAACAGTGCTGCAGTGAACATTGTGGTGCATGCATCCTTCTGAACCATATTTTTCTCCAGATATATGCCCAGGAGTAGGATTGCAGGATCATATGGTAGCACTATTTTTAGTTTTTTAAGCAACCTCCATACTGTTCTCCATAGTGGCTGTACCAATGTACATCCCCACCAACCATGTAGGAGGGTTCCCTTTTCTCCACACCCTCTCCAGCATTTATAGTTTGTAGACTTTTTGATGATGGCCATTCTAACTGGTGTGGGATGATACCTCATTGTAGTTCAATGCAATGTAGTTCAATACAATGCAAACATTGTAGTTTGCATTTCTCTAGTAATTAGTGATGTTGAGCCTCTTTTCATGTGCTTTTAGGCTATCTGTATGTCTTCAGGAAGGAGTTTTGGGTGCAGTGGATCTATTCTTTGTTCTGATTGTGTTGGAGGTTATATAAGTTAAAATTCATGGAACCAAATACCGGAAAAAGGGAGTATTGTTGTAAATAAATATGTAAAATAAACTGTTCAGAGAAACATTTTTAAAAAAATCAGCTTGCACAAAATGGCAGCCTCATAAACTGCCCTCTAGAAAATTCTGGAATGAGAAGCAGCATCCTGACCCTGGCCCTGTCTACCGGAGTGGCAACACCTATTTGGGGTTTTGGAGGACATCACTCACCCCGGTCGCTTCTCTTATGTTTTCCTCCATTTCAGCGGCTCCTGAAGCCCCCAGCATGGCTAGTCTTCAAATTCTGTCAATTCCCTGGATATGCAGAATGCTTTTTTTTTGCTCCCACGTCCCTGTCTCTCAGTAGCCCCACCTCTATTTCTTTTTTTTTTGTTCTTTTAACATCTTTATTGGAGTATAATTGCTTTATGATGGTGTGTTAGTTTCTGTTTTACAACAAAATGAATCAGTTATACATATACATATGTTCTCATATCTCTTCCCTCTTGCATCTCCCTCCCTCCCACACTCCCTATCCCTCCCCTCTAGGTGGTCACAAAGCACCTAACAGATCTCCCTGTGCCATGCGGCTGCTTCCCACTAGCTATCCACCCTACTTTTGGTAGTGTGTATATGTCCATGCCACTCTCTCACTTCGTCCCAGCTTACCCTTCCCCCTCCCCATATCCTCAAGGCCTTGCTCTAGTAGGTCTGTGTTTTATTCCCATCCTACCCCTAGGCTCCTCATGACATTTTTTTCCCTTAGATTCCATATATACGTGTTAGCATACAGTATTTGTTTTCCTCCTTATGCCTTACTTCACTCTGTATGACAGACTCCAGGTCCATCCACCTCACTACAAATAACGCAGTTTCGTTTCTTTTTATGGCTGAGTAATATTCCATTGTATATATGTGCCACATCCTCTTTATCCATTCATCTGTTGATGGACACTTAGGTTGCTTCCATGTCCTGGCTGTTGTAAATAGAGCTGCAATGAATATTTTGGTACATGACTCTTTTTGAATTATGGTTTTCTCAGGGTATATGCCCAGTAGTGGGATTGCTGGGTCGTATGATAATTCTATTTGTAGTTTTTTAAGGAACCTCCATACTGTTCTCCATAGTGGCTGTATCAATTTCCATTCCCACCAGCAGTGCAAGAGTGTTCCCTTTTCTCCACACCCTCTCCAGCATTTATTGTTTGTAGATTTTTTGATGATGCCCATTCTGACCGGTGTGAGATGATACCTCATTGTAGTTTTGATTTGCATTTCTCTAATGATTAATAATGTTGAGCATTCTTTCATGTGTTTGTTGGCAATCTGTATATCTTCTTTGGAGAAATGTCTATTTAGGTCTTCTGCCCATTTTTGGATTGGGTTGTTTGTTTTTTTGTTATTGAGCTGCATGAGTTGCTTATAAATTTTGGAGTTTAATCCTTTGTAAATTGCTTCATTTGCAACTATTTTCTCCCATTCTGAGGGTTGTCTTTTGGTCTTGTTTATGGTATCCTTTGATGTGCAAAAGCTTTTGAGTTTCATTAGGTCCCAGTTGTTTATTTTTGTTTTTATTTCCATTTCTCCAGGAGGTGGGCCAAAAAGGATCTTGCTGTGATTTATGTCATAGAGTGTTCTGCCTGTGTTTTCCTGTAAGAGTTTTCTAGTGTTTGGCCCTACGTTAAGGTCTTTAATCCATTTTGAGTTTATTTTTGTGTATGGTGTTAGGGATTGTTCTAATTTCATACTTTTACATGTACCTGTCCAGTTTTCCCAGCACCACTTATTGAAGAGGCTGTCTTTTCTCCACTGTATATTCTTGCCTCCTTTATCAAAGATAAGGTGACCATATGAGTGTGGGTTTATCTCTGGGCTTTCTATCTTGTTCCATTGATCTATATCTCTGTTTTTGTGCCATTACCACACTGTCTTGATTACTGTAGCTTTGTAGTATAGTCTGAAGTCAGGGAGCCTGATTCCTCCAGCTCCATTTTTCGTTCTCAAGATTGCTTTGGCTATTCAGGGTCTTTTGTGTTTCCGTACAAATTGTGAAATTTTTTGTTCTAGTTCTGTAAAAAATGCCATTGGTAGTTTGATAGGGATTGCATTGAATCTGTAGATTGCTTTGGGTAGTAGAGTCATTGTCACAATGTTGATTCTTCCAATCCAAGAACATGGTATATCTCTCCATCTGTTTATATCATCTTTAATTTCTTTCATCAGTGTCTTATAGTTTTCTGCATACAGGTCTTCTGTCTCCTTAGGTAGGTTTATTCCTAGATATATTATTCTTTCTGTTGCAGTGGTAAATGGGAATGTTTTCTTAATTTCACTCTCAGATTTTTCATCATTAGTGTATAAGAATGCCAGAGATTTCTGTGCATTAATTTTGTATCCTGCTACTTTACCAAATTCATTGATTAGCTCTAGTAGTTTTCTGGTAGCATCTTTTTTTTTTTTTTTTTTTTTTTTTTTTTTTTTTTTTGTGGTACGCGGGCCTCTCACCGTTGTGGCCTCTCCCGCTGCGGAGCACAGGCTCCGGACGCACAGGCCCAGCGGCCATGGCTCACGGGCCCAGCCGCTCCGCGGCATGTGGGATCTTCCCAGACCGGGGCACGAACCCGTGTCCCCTGCATTGGCAGGCGGACTCTCAACCACTGCGCCACCAGGGAAGCCCTCTGGTAGCATCTTTAGGAGTCTATGTTTAGTATTATGTCATCTGCAAACAATGACAGCTTTACTTCTTCTTTTCCAATTTGGATTCCTTTTATTTCTTTTTCTTCTCCGATTGCTGTGGCTAGAACTTCCAAAACTATGTTGAATAAGAGTGGTGAGAGTGGGCAACCTTGTCTTTTTTCTGATCTTAGTGGAAATGGTTTCAGTTTTTCACCATTGAGGACGATGTTGGCTGTGCATTTGTCATATATGGCCTTTACTATGTTGAGGAAAGTTCCCTCTATGTCTGCTTTCTGCAGGGTTTTTACCATAAATGGGTGTTGAATTTTGTCAAAAGCTTTCTCTGCATCTATTGAGATGATCATATGGTTTTTCTCCTTCAGTTTGTTGATATGGTGTATCAGGTTGATTGATTTGCATATATTGAAGAATCCTTGCATTCCTGGAATAAACCCGACTTAATCATGGTGTATGATTCTTTAATGTGCTGTTGGATCCTGTTTGCTATTATTTTGTTGAGGATTTCTGCATCTATGTTCATCAGTGATATTGGTCTGTAGTTTTCTTTCTTTGTGACATCTTTGTCTGGTTTTGGTATCAGGGTGATGGTGGCCTCATAGAATGAGTTTGGGAGTGTTCCTCCCTCTGCTATGTTTTGGAAGAGTTTGAGAAGGATAGGTGTTAGCTCTTCTCTAAATGTTTGATAGAATTTGCCTGTGAAGCCATCTGGTCCTGGGCTTTTGTTAGTTGGAAGGTTTATTTATTTATTTATTTATTTTTGGTACGCGGGCCTCTCACTGTTGTGGCCTCTCTCGTTGCAGAGCACAGGCTCTGGGTGCGTAGGCTCAGTGGCCATGGCTCACAGGCCCAGCCGCTCCGCGGCATGTGGGATCCTCCCAGACTGGGGCACGAACCCATGTTCCCTGCCTCAGCAGGCGGATTCTCAACCACTGTGCCACCAGGGAAGCCCTGTTGGAAGATTTTTAATCACAGTTTCAATTTCAGTGCTTTTGATTGGTCTGTTCATATTTTCTATTTCTTCCTGGTTCAGTCTTGGCAATTTGTGCATTTCTAAGAATTTGTCCATTTCTTCTAAGTTGTCCATTTTATTGGCATAGAGTTGCTTGTAGTAATCTCTAATAACCTTTTGTATTTCTACAGTGTCCGTTGTTACTTCTTTTTCATTTCTATTTCTATTGATTTGAGTCTTCTCCCTTTTTTTCTTGATGAGTCTGGCTAATGGTTTATCAATTTTGTTTATCTTCTCAAAGAACCAGCTTTTAGTTTTATTGATCTTTGCTGTCGTTTCCTTCATTTCTTTTTCATTTATTTCTGATCTGATCTTTATTATTTCTTTCCTTCTGCTACATTTGCGGGTTGTTTGTTCTTCTTTCTCTGATTGCTTTAGGTGCAAGTTTAGATTGTTTATTCGAGATGTTTCCTGTTTCTTAAGGTAGGATTGTATTGCTATAAAGTTCCCTCTTAGAACTGCTTTTGCTGTATCCCCTAGGTTTTCGGTCATCGTGTCTCCATTGTCATTTGTTTCTAGGTACTTTTTGATTTCCTCTTTGATTTCTTCAGTGATCACTTCATTATTAAGTAGTGTATTGTTTAGCCTCCATGTGTTTGTATTTTTTACAGATATTTTCCTGTAATTGATATCTAGTCTTATAGCATTGTGGTCGCAAAAGATACTTGATACGATTTCAATTTTCTTAAATTTACCAAGGCTAGATTTGTGAACCAAGATATGATCTATCCTGGAGAATGTTCCATGAGCACTTGAGAAAAATGTGTATTCTGTTGTTTTTGGATGGAATGTCCTATAAATATCACTTAAGTACATCTTGTTTAATGTATCATTTAAAACTTGTGTTTCCTTATTCATTTACATTTTGGATGATCTTTCCATTGGTGAAAGTGGGGTGTTAACGTCCCCTACTATGATTGCATTACTGTCAATTTTCCCTTTTATGGCTATGAGTATTTGCCTATGTATTGAGGTGCTCCTATGTTGGGTGCATAAATATTTACAACTGTTATATCTTCTTCATGGATCGATCCCTTGATCATTATGTAGTGTCCTTCTTTGTCTCTTATAATAGTCTTTATTTTAAAGTCTGTTTTGTCTGATATGAGAATTGCTACTCCAGCTTTCTTCTGATTTCCATTTGCATGAAATATGTTCTTCCATCCCCTCACTTTCAGTCTGTATATGTCCCTAGGTCTGAAGTGGGTCTCTTGTAGACAGCATATAGATGGGTCTTGTTTTTGTATCCATTCAGCCAGTCTGTGTATTTTGGTTGGAGCATTTAATCCATTTACATTTAAGGTAATTATCGATATGTATGTTCCTATTACCATTTACTTAATTGTTTCGGGTTTGTTCTTGTAGGTCTTTTCCTTCTCTTGTGTTTCTTGCGTAGAGAAGTTCCTTTAGCATTTGTTGTAAAGCTGGATTGGTGGTGCTGAACTCTCTCAGCTTTTGCTTGTCTGTAAAGCTTTTAATTTCTCCATCAAATCTGCATGAGATCCTTGCTGGGTAGATTAATCTTGGTTGTAGGTTTTTCTGCTTCATCACTTTAAATATGTCCTGCCACGCCCTTCTGGCTTGCAAAGTTTCTGCTGAAAGATCAGCTGTTAACCTTATGAGGATTCCCTTGTGTGTTATTTGTTGTTTTTCCCTTGCTGCTTTTAATATGTTTTCTTTGTATTTAATTTTTGATAGTTTGATTATTATGTGTCTTGGCATGTTTCTCCTTGGATTTATCCTGTATGGGACTCTCTGTGTTTCCTGGACTTGATTGACTATTTCCTTTCCTATATTAGGGAAGTTTTCAACTATAATCTCTTCAAATATTTTCTCAGTCCCTTTCTTTTTCTCTTCTTCTTTTGGGACCCGTATAATTTGAATATTGGTGTGTTTAATGTTGTCCCAGAGGTCTCTGAGACTGTCCTTAGTTCTTTTTATTCTTTTTTCTTTACTCTGCTCTTCAGTAGTTATTTCCACTATTTTGTCTTCTAGGTAACTTATTTGTTCTTCTGCCTCAGGTATTCTGCTATTGATTCCTTCTAGAGTATTTTTAATATCATTTGTTATGTTGTTCATCGTTGCTTGCTTCCTCTTTTGTTCTTCTATGTCCTTGTTAAATGTTTCTGGCATTTTGTCTATTCTATTTCCAAGATTTTGGATCATCTTTACTATTATTATTCTGAATTCTATTTCAGGTATACTACCTATTTCCTCTTCATTTGTTAGGTTTGGTGGGTTTTTTACCTTGCTCCTTCATCTCCTGTGTGTTTTTCTGTCTTTTCATTTTGCTTATCTTAGTGTGTTTGGGGTCTCCCTTTCGCAGACTGCAGGTTCGTAGTTCCTGTTGTTTTTGGTGTCTGTCCCCAGTGGCTAAGGTTGGATCAGTGGGTTGAGTAGGTTTCCTGGTGGAGGGGACTAGTGCCTGTGTTCTGGTGGATGAGACTGGATGTTGTCTTTCTGGTGGACAGGTCCATGTCTGGTGGTGTGTTTTGGGGTGTCTATAGCTTTATTTTGAATTTAGGCAGCCTCTCTGCTAATGGATGGGGCTGTGTTCCTGTCTTGCTAGTTGTTTGGCATAGGGTGTCCAGCACTGTAGCTTGCTGGTCGTTGAGTGAAGCTGGGTCTTGGTGTTGAGATGGATATCTCTGGGAGATTTTCACGACATTTGATGTTACGTGGAGCTGGGAGATCTCTTGTGGACCAGTGTCCTTAAGTTGCTTCTCCCTCCGCAGAGACATAGCCCTGACGCCTGGCTGGAACACCAAGAGCCTTTAATTCACACGGCTCAGAATAAAAGGGAGAAAATATAGAAAGAGAGAGAGAGCAGGAGGGAGGGAGGGAGGGAGGGAGGGAGGGAGGGAAAGAAAGAAAGAAAGAAAGAAAATAAAGAGGATAAAATAAAGTTATTAAAATAAAAAATACTTATTAAGAAGAAAAATTTTAAAAAGTAAAAAAAAATAAAAACAAAAAACAAAAACGGGACTGTCAGAACCCTAGGACAAATGGTGAAAGCAAAGCTGTACAAACAAAATCTCACAGAGAAGCATACACATACATACTCACAAAAAGAGAAAAAGGGGAAAAAAATAGTCTATCTTGCTCCCAAAGTCTACCTCCTCAATTTGGGATGAGTCGTTGTCTATTCAGGTATTCCACAGATGCAGGGCACTTCAAGTTGATTGTGGAGATTTAATCCACTGCTTCTGAGGCTGCTGGGAGAGACCTCCCCCTGTCCTCTTTGTTCACACAGCTCCTGGGGTTCAGCTTTGGACTTGGCCCCGCCTCTGCGTGTGGGTCGCCCGAGGGCGTCTGCTCTTTGCTCAGACAGGACGGGGTTAAAGGAGCAGGTGATTCGGGGGCTCTGGCTCACTCAGGCCGGGGTGAGGGAGGGGTAGGGATGTGGGGCGAGCCTGCAATGGCAGAGGCCAACGTGACGTTGTACCAGCCTGAGGTGCGCCATACGTTCTCCCGGGGAAGTTTTCTCGGGATCACGGGACCCTGGCAGTGGCCGGCTGCACAGGCTCCTGGGGGGGGGCGGGGGGAGGTGTGGAGAGTGACCTGTGCTTGCACACAGGCTTCTTGGTGGCTGCAGCAGCGGCCTTAGCGTCTTATGCCCGTCTCTGGGGTCCACGCTGATAGCCATGGCTTGCGCCCGTTTTTGGAGCTTCTCTAAGTGGAGCGCTTAATCCCCTCTCCTTGCGCACCAGGAAACAAAGAGGCAAGAAAAAGTCTCATGTCTCTTCGGCAGCTCTGTGCCTGTCTCTGGAGCTCCTTTAAGTGGAGCGCTTAATCCCCTCTCCTCGCACACCGGGAAGCAAAGAGGGAAGAAAAAGTCTCTTGCCTCTTAGGCAGCTCCAGACTTCTCCCAGACTCCCTCCCGGCTAGCTGTGGTGCACTAACCCCTTCAGGCTGTGTTCGCCCTGCCAGACCTCTCCCTGCGATCCAAAGGAAGCCCAAGCCTCAGCTCCCAGCCCCCGCCTTTCCTGGCGGGTGAGCAGACAAGCCTCTTGGCTGGTGAATGCTGGTCGGCCTCATCCTCTGTGTGGGAATCTCTCCGGTTTGCCTTCCGCACCCTGTTACTGCGCTCTCCTCCGTGGCTCCGAAGCTTCCCCCTCTGCCACTTGCAGTCTCTGCCCGTGAAGGAGCTTCTAGTGTGTGGGAACCTTTCCTCCTTCACAGCTCCCTCCCACTGGTGCAGGTCTTGTCCCTCTTCCTTTGTCTCTGGTTATTCTTTTTTCTTTTGCCCTACCCAGGTACGTGGGGAGTTTTTTGCCTTTTGGAAGGTCTGAGGTCTTCTGCCAGCGTTCAGTGGGTGTTCTATAGGAGCAGTTCTACATGTAGATGTATTTCTGATGTATCTGTGGGGAGGAAGGTGATCTCTGCGTCTTACTTTTCTGCCATCTTCTCTCCAGTCACTTCATTTCTTTTTGTTGCTGAATAATATTCTATTGTATGGATAATTTTATTTATCCATTCATTAGTTGATGGACATTTGGACGTTGTTTCCACCTTCTGGCTATTATGAATAGTGCATTCGTGTACAAGTTTGTATTTGAACATTGGGTTTTAATTCTAGTACCACCTGTTTTTGTAAATAAAGTTTTATTGAAAAATACCACGCCCTAGGCATGGAGACGCTCTTTGTCCAAATGAAGTCAGTCCCTTCAAGCAAAACTCTTTGACCTTATGGCCCGCCTTTCCATCTGGCCAGAACCCGAGAACTATTGCACTGGAGCTAGGACCAGGGACTCGCTTCTCCAAAGTGACCCCTTCCCTTTACACCCTCTACAAGTGAGGAGGGGTAGCAACCCTTGGTATTTTTGAATGGAATCTCCATCATATGAGTGAACTGGTGTGGGGCAGTTGTTGCCCCAGTATCCTTGGCCTGCCTAGAATAGAGCTTCTACCATAAGAGTGGGGGCTGGTTGGAAGAATGAACTGGTCTTCTCGGCTGTGCCACCTGGAAAAGAACTTCTGCAACACAGGGCTGAGGGGCATGAGAAACACCAGCAGCCTGCTTGGCATGAAACTGTAGCCTCAGACTAGGAGCTGGCAGAGAGAGTCTCTGTCTTCTTGGCAAAACATGCCTGACCTCTTGTAACCTGGAGGTGGGGGGGTGGGGTGAGTGCATAATGGAGTGAGTTGTGGCTCAAACCCCATAGACTCTTGCAGTTCTTACGAAGACTTAATATATTTTGTTGAATGAATATTTCTCCATTTGCTTTATGCCCTTAGGACAATTTCCAGAGCCTTTATGTAATTGCTTTTTATAATTTTTACTAGTTAAATTGTTGAAGAGTGGGTCTCCTGAGTGCCTTACTTCACTATTTCTGGAATTCCTGCCTGTCTCGTTTACATTTAAGTGCAAACATTCAAGTAATTCTGACAAAATGATAATACTTGTATATTTCACTCATTATATCTTTTTGGGTTCCCAGTGATTTTTCTTTTTAGTATTATTTTTTACATGTTTTGACACATGGAGCTTGAAGAGTTTAAATTTGGCTGTCCTGTTATGGGGAAGAGAAGCCTACTTTAGGCATGTGTGTTTGCCAGAATAGCCTGCTTAGTATTCCTTTACCTGTACTCTTTTTGAGAGAAAACATGACAATTCTGCAATTATTTCTTTCCATATGCATCATTTGATCGTGAATAATAGCAGATTGTTTCTTTAATCGTAAGTGATAATACTCTGCTTTTCTATGAAAGATAGCTTACATCGTGTTTTTTTCCCTAAAGACTGAAAAGTGAATATAAAATGATAGCCTTTTAGTGGAAATTTCTTGTCACTGCTTTAGTATGAGATAAAAGAAAATATAAATATGTGGCTAGGAAAAACAAGGTAAATTATGATTGGTAACATTATTTGAAAATTTAAATGGTTTATGGAGGAATAAGTTGTATGACAGAGTTGTATGACAGAGTCTGGTGGTTAGTCCATGATAGAATCTTTGGAAAAAACAGACTACTGAGGAATGATTTTCAGAGTGTTTGCTTATTGACTTCATTTTGAGTGTGGAACTTCTATAAGACCCTACAGCATGATCCCTCAAAATCATCTTTATTACTTCTGCTTCTACATAGCAGCCCTGGAAGTGGGCCTTAGAAGTGTCCAAATTATAACACCAGGCTATTATTATGTATGTGTTATTTCTTGCTGGTACTTTAGTGATTCTAAATTTGTGAATTTTTTCCCACATAAAAGGATGAAAATAGTGATTTTTGTAACCACAATACCCCAGGGACCCCCTGGGCAAGTACACTACTGGGCAAGTAGTGTTTTATCTGCTCTTGCATATGGGATTATTGCCCGTTTCTTTTACTGTACTAGAATTAAAGTGGATTTCTACCCATGAACTGTTTTTTTAGGGTGAATGTTATGTCTCTGAGTACTTTTAACCATTCCTATGAATAATTTTAAAAAATATTTTGGAAAAAGGTCATTCTTTTTCATCTCTGTGCATGAACTTTGTTGCAGAGATAAAGCTGTCCATGGATCATCTTTGGAGAGGATTTGCAGATAACAGTGTCTATTGGTGCTGGTGACTACAGCAAGAAGAGTGCCAGAATCTCTCTCAGTTCCTGACTTAAAAGGGCTTAGGATCACAGAAGGTAAGGGAAAGGGTAGTAGCTGGAGTTTCAACAATTTTTATTCTGTTTGTGTTACTGCACCCTCTTCATTGTTCTTCCCCAATCGGGAATGACTATATATTGAATAATCACTGTGTGCAAGGTAGTGCTTCTCTCTCTCTATTTATTCCAAATATACTATTTTATTCAATTCTGAAAGATAGCCAGTGAGGAAGGCATTGCTTTTCCACTAGAAGAAGTAGCCTGACCATAGCCACATAGAGCAGAAGTAGCAGAACTGGAACTTAATTCAGACATCTTATTCCAAGTTGATAACTCTTTTCACTATAGCATAGAGGAAGAGCTGGGGGTGAGGACAAAGGCATCCATGGGATGTAGGAGGGGCCAACGAGAGGAGAGAGATCACACAGGTTCCAGGAAATGAGGGGGAGGTAGTACAAGCATGAGGTAGAGGAGAAGATTTTCCCCTTTTTTATTTTTTGGCATGAAATGCACTCCACTTAGGATCCAAAATTTTAACTTTCTGAATTCTTAGTAAGCTAAGACTTACGTTGTTTACTGATAATGGTATTTCTTAAGTTGATTTCATGAAATTTTCATACTTTGGGGTTTTTATTGTAAAAGTTTACCAAATTTTTTTTTTTTTTTTTTTTCTTTTTTTTCGGTATGCGGGCCTCTCACTGTTGTGGCCTCTGCCGTTGTGGAGCACAGGCTCCGAACGCACAGGCTTAGTGGCCATGGTTCACGGGCCCAGCCGCTCCGCGGCATGTGGGATCTTCCCGGACCGGGGCACGAACCCGTGTCCCCTGCATTGGCAGGCGGACTCTCAACCACTGTGCCACCGGGGAAGCCCCTATATAGTGCTTTTAACTTCTTCAATGCACTTTTCACTGTATTGCATATATAACACAGATGGATTTTTTTTTTAATCCACAAATAAGGTGAAAAAGAAACCTTCAATTCAATAATTTCAGCTTTGGACCATTCCAAAGCTATTAGAACTAGTAAAATTGTCTAGTAGAACTTTCATTGCTCTACTCTCTTCTTGACCCCTCTCAACTAAAGGTGAGAAATGACTGAAAGATTTGGAGGAATCTCCAGAGGAAAGGAACCCAAGAAGGAGAGGCAGGCAAGGACCTGGGCCATCCACAGACTAGATCATTAGTGCCAGGATAATTAAGAATAACGGACTGTATATGTGATTATATCCAGAAGTCCAGGAAGAGATGAAAAAGCGCGGGAAATGATGCATGAGTAGAAGTATTCACAGGACTCTTGTCCTTGTCATTCACTCTACAGGCATTATTGAGCACCTACTGTATGCCAGGTACTTTCAACAAAGGGGATGGATATAGTGATGAACCCCCCAGGCAAGACTGCTACTGTCATGGAGATGGCCTTTTTGAATGGTGAAGACACATAATAAACAAGAACATAAGTAGACAAATCAGATAACTTCTGTTTATGGACTTTTATGAAGTCCATAAACACCAGAATGTGATAGTGAGTACCTTGGGGAGGCCATGCTATTTTAGACAGGGTAGCCAGGGAAGGCCTTTCAGGATATTTGAGCTGTATCCTACAAGAGGAGCCCACCCTATGTAGGTCTGCTAAACAGAATGATGGAATAAGTGAACTCATCAAGTTCAATGCTAGAGGGAGGGCCAGGCCCCACCAGTTGTGTGGTTATTCATTTTGTGTCCTTTTGTGGATATTCCTAAAATCCTCTCCAGGAGCCCTGATTTATTGCCTCTACAATGGGGGTTGCTAATACTGATCACCTTGACAAGGGTGCTCTGAGGAATAATGGGTAAACAATTGTGAGGAGCTATATAAATGCTAAATAATGATCACAGTAATAACCTTTTATTAAAGTCAGCACTGTGATAGGCAGCTCACACTCGGATGCCTTGGCGAATGTGGAAATCAATGTGGCTGCTCCCTGCGTACCCCAGCACCATCCTTTAAAATAGAAAAAATAAATGAGCCAATGATCATGATATTCAGAGTGGTTAGTGATCAAATAACTGTCTTGAGAGAAAGCTGGTGTGTGAAGTATAAAATGGAAATAGCAAGATAATGGCACATTCCAGCCCAGAGCAGGTAGAGGGTAGCTGGTGAATGTAACAGGATGCTTGCTGGTACACACACCACCCGCTGCAGAGTGGTAATTCTAACCTCATCAGGATGAGGCACTGCCACCACCACCAAAAGCACTGGCAGACGGAAAGTGGGATGAGAAAGAGCCGGCTCAGCAGCATCTCTGCCAGCAGCCCCATCTGGCCCTCTTGGCCTTGGCAAACCTCCCCAGGGGGAGGACTGAGAAGCCAGCACCAAGGGGCCCTACCTTGGAAGGGCACCAAGGAAGTGCGGAGGGAGGGAGGGAGGGAAGGAGGCGGGGAATGAGTGTTGCATTTTTTCCTTTCTCAATGAAAGATCCCGGTTCTGGGAAAGACTTCAGTTGTCTTCTTACCAGAGCCTCCCTACGTAATTAGAGATAGGAATCCACTCCCCTAGCTGCACCTCTTCCTTCCCTGCAAACCTCTCTCCAAAATATAACATTAATATCACAGAAAAATTCTTTTTTTGTGGTTCCTATCATCTCTTTAATATAAATGTGCATCATGTGCCCGAACTTTCTTTAGTCTCTCACCTCAGACTGGCATACAACATTGTGTGAAGTACACACACACACACGCAAGCACACACACACACACACACACACATGTATACCCAGGCTCACCCATGTCCTTTGTTAAGCACTGGCTCGGCTATTATACAGTGTCTGTGGAGTGTAGGTCACATAGTGGAAAAGTTTAAATTATTGTTGCTGCTTCTCTGAAAAGCAGGAAAACAACAGAAAAAAGAGAAGACAGTAAAAAAAGAAACCACTTATTTTAAGGCTGATACTAAACACTTTGCTTCATATTGACTGAGCAAGTCACCCCCACCTTTGGACAAGTAGAATGGAGGTGATCTCTGAGGTGCTAAGAGCCCCCAGTGTATACTTCATTTTTTGAGGCTTGACTAGAAATTAGGGAGGTTAAAAAGAATAGGTCAAGATAATCCTAGTCTTCACAAAATTATGGTTTAAATTGGGGTGGGAAAGGATCAAGCGCCTCACAAAAATCTCATTGATTTTAACCAAATGGAGAAAATTTTAAACATTAAACACACTGGAATATTATATCTAAAGAACTTTGGGTGGGCATGCTGCATGGGGCCTAGTAAGTGCTCAGGAAATTTTCTGCACACGAGTAAGGCATTTCCAACCACCAGCATCTCAGGCTGCTTGAACCTAAACTCACTTATTTACATATACCATTTCTTCAAGTGCTCTGTTTCTCAAACTAGTCAATGGAGGAATCTGGGGAGAGCTGTCCTCAGTAGATGTGGTCATCTTCGTGGCCAAATCAGTCTGAATTAAGTTGGTCCATTAGCAGGACTGCCTAAATGGCTTCCAGATTTTGTTTGGTAAATATTTTAAGTGCCTTGTTGATAATGGATTGGCAATAAGGTGGGAGATAAAGTCAGAAGGAGGAAAGGTACCTGCTCAGATCCTATGCTTTTAAATTAAGCTAACTCGTACTCAACCAAATCTAGTGTCAAACTCCAAGTAATAGTTCCCAGTTATTGTCTTGGATCCTTTATTTCACTTTATTTATTTATTTTTAAGTCTCTGTTTCTGCTTTTACCTGACACTTGACTTTCTCAACTCCCTTCTCCCCCAGCTTCTGACTCTCTGCTCACCCCTTTGGACTTGATGAGTAATTTTGTCTTTCCTGCTTTTCACCTTTGGCACTCCTTCGAAAATGGGTTATGTTTATCTTCTGGCTCTTTCTGCTTTTGGCTGCTCAAAACTTTTCACCCTACTCAGCCAAGTTTTGATCCCAGGACCTTTCCCTGCTTTGACCTGTCTCAGTGGCATCCGTGCTGGGCTTAACTCCTCCAGATTGGGGGCATGGGCAAGAGGAGAGATCAAGCAAAGATCAAGCAAGGAAACAGGAAAGGATATCTGGCTCAACTCAAACTGTGCAGGGCCCTGAGGCCTTGCTGGTTGTACAATTTCTGCCTACTTATTCCTCTGCTTTTTTTTTTTCCTCCTCCTGTCTTTGACTCTGTTTCAGTTTTTATTAAGTCTCCACCTTCTAACTGGCTGATCCTCCTCTAGTATCCCTTTGTAAGACTTACATGGGAGTGAAAGTAAGTGATATCCATTAGCCAAAATAAATTTGATAGCCAGGAGAAACTGCTGAATCTTGAGTGTCTTTATAGCACTTATCAAATGCCATTTTACCAGGTTAGTTGGTAAACGGCTGTGGTTTTCCAGAGAGTCCATTGATAGGTAAGTCAGTAAATATTTGTCAAATGAATGAATGAATGCATACTAGTTGTGTAGCACTGTATCAGGTACTTTAAATATTACGAAATATAAAACTTCGTCCTTGGGTTAAGAAGGACATCTTCTCATGCCCATTTACAAAAAGACTGTTTTGAAATATTACCAAGGGCCAGACCAGTTTCACTATTTCTTCTAGAAAACAAGATGTCATCTCTTAATGCACAACCAGCTTCATTTGGGCAAAAGGGAATGAGAGCAAAGCACTGGGTAGGGCAGTAATTGACACCTCCAAGTTAATGGACTGTAGAATTTGAACATTGGATTTTTTATATTGCATCTTCAAAATGCATAAAAGATAAATGAATTGAATGAAGTGAGCACCTGCAGAAATACCACCCATGTCAAGTAATACAACTTTGATATCACCCCAGAAGCCTCTACTCTCCTGTCTGATATAATAATATTTTACTTTTCTTTATAATTTTACCATCTTTACAAATTTCCCTAAAAAGTTTAGTTTTGGGCTTCCCTGGTGGCGCAGTGGTTGAGAATCCGCCTGCCGATGCAGGGGACACGGGTTCGTGCCCCGGTCCGGGAAGATACCACATACCACGGAGCGGCTGGGCCCGTGACCCATGGCCGGTGAGCCTGCGTGTCCGGAGCCTGCGCTCCGCAAAGGGAGAGGCCACAACAGTGAGAGGCCCGCAAGTTTAGTTTTACCCAATTTTGAAATCAAAAAAGATTTAAAAAGAAAAATAGCAATTTGCATGCACATTCAATGTTGGGCATGAAAAAGAAAACTAATTTTTAAAATAAGATTCAGAAGTGTACGATTTCCTACATAGTAGTTTGTACCTCTTAATCCCCTACCCTTATCTTGCCTCTCCCCACTTTTCTCTCCCCACTGGTAACCACTAGTTTGTTCTCTAGATCTGTGAGTCTGCTTCCGTTTTGTTATATTCATTTGTTTGTTTTATTTCTTACGTTCCACATATAAAAGACGTTTACTGTTTAGTTCATTTTTATGTTGGCTGTTGCCAGTCACTCTACTCCTTTATACTTCAAAGGTATTCTTCCCAAAGCTACCTTTGGTCTTACACAAATGCTTTCCTGGACTCAATGGAACTTTGAAGGATACTTAGCTCATCTTGATTAAATGGATGTTGACATTCCATGATCATCACAGTAATTATTCCTAATTTCTACTTTGCTTCAAAAGGTCTCTTCCCTTGCCCCCTAAATCTGTACTTTTAAAATGGTATGTACAACTTTAATTATACTTGACAATGAACTTCTTTCACCACAAAATCTGTTTTATCATGTATATACCCATCATTACCTTCAAATATCCTATTTTTAAGAAATCCCATTTATGTAAGGCTCCCAAAGAGTTATAATATTAGCAATGGTGTTTGTTTTTTTTTTTACTGTATCTGTAATTGCTGTTTGTAATTATTGCAAATCAAATTTGTACAAATTATTAGATCCTGGTTGAATTATCTATCAGACTGGGGTGAAATTGTCCTGTAAACCACTGTATGCTGAACAAATCTACAGAGTAGAAACTGAGATGGAATTTGGATTCCATGGACAATCAAATCAGATGCTGTAGTATTAACACATACTTCGGGTTCAGAATAATCTTGCTAATCACACTTCCAAATTAATCAGCTGTCAGTTTCCATGAAGAAGAGATTTTCTAGTGGGTCCTGGTTAGATGATTTGGGAAGGTTGAGGGCAACAGAGAAAGCTCCTGGTGAGAGGATTAGCTAGAGCACAGGACAGAAGACAACAATGAGAAGGCTATATTTGTAGATGAACTGGACTATAAGTGCTATAATATAAACTTACAATTTTGCCACACTGCTTTGTGACTTATTTTCCTTGATTCAGATTTTATATTTTTCATGATGTAATAAATAGTGAGATCTAGTCTCATTCTTCCATGTGTTTGGATACAGTGAGTAGACTGCTTTGGCTGAATCAATAGTTTCACGCAGGGGAGATTTGAGAAACAATATTGGCAAGAAAAGTTAGGTCAGATTATGACAATCCTTAAAATGCTTATTTTGGACTTTATCCTTCAGAGGTCATTTAGTGTTTGTTTTTAATTGAGAGCACCATGAGGAAAACAGTGTTTCTAAGGGAATAAAGACTCTAGGCAGGGAGATTAGGTAAAATAATATAGCAATAATTCAGGCATTAAGAAATAAGGTTGGTCTAGGCTGGTGATGGTGGCAGTGGATTAAAAAGGAAGGGGTATGGGCTTCCCTGGTGGCGCAGTGGTTGAGAGTCTGCCTGCCAATGCAGGGGACACGGGTTCGAGCCCTGGTCCGGGAAGATCCCACATGCCGCGGAGCAACTAGGCCCGTGAGCCACAACTACTGAGCCTGCGTGTTTGGAGCCTTTGCTCCGCAACGGGAGAGGCTGCGATAGTGAGAGGCCCGCGCACCGCGATGAAAAGTGGCCCCTGCTCTCCGCAACTGGAGAAAGCCCTCACACAGAAATGAAGACCCAACACAGCCAAAAATAAATAAATAAATAAATAAATAAATTTTTTTAAAAAGGAAGGGGTAGGTGCAACATTATAAGGGGTAGAATTTGGCTTCTTTTTCTGTCTTTTCAGCCACTTGGGCTTAATCCTGTTCACTCTCCTTTATTTATTTCCCTTCCCATTTATATTTTCCTTCTTCTCTTGATCCTACTTTTTCTTTACCATTTTTTGTCTCTTTCCTTTGCCTGCATTAAAAAAAATTCTCTTATTACCTTCCTATATAGGATGATGACTGAGTCAGGCAGATATCAAATGGGCGATATGAGTAGAAACTAACCATATGATTCACTAACTAATCAGAATATGTTGGTACTTGTAAATATATACATATATTTAAATATATATATTTACCTTTTAGTTTCAGTTAGAAAGAAGGAAAGAAAGGAAAAAAAAGAGTAAATGGAAAAACGAGAGACAGAGGCTTTCATTTATTCATTCATTCATTCATTCATTCAAGAAGTGCTGTGTTTCCAGAGAAAGAGAGCCAAAGAAATAGAAAAAAAACAACAAAATAACTTATGTTACTGTAATTTTATTATGTATTTCCCCTTTTAACTAGGCTGGATAAAGTAGACTTGCCAGGATGGGAGGCAAAAGACTAAGGTGTGATGGGTAGTTTCCTTGCCCTTGCTTTTTGTCATGTTGTTTGTCTTATCAAAAGGTGGGGTCTAAATCTGTATTCCTAGGCCCCAGTGACTGGCTCAACAAATAGAATGCAGTGGAAGTGACTTTCTGGGACTTCTTAGGCTAGGTTGTAAGAAGCCTGGGTCTTTTGGAACATTTACTCTTGGAATGCTCCGTTTTGGAGCCCAGCCACCACTTTGAGAGAAGCCCAAATCACGGCTTGTCGGTGATTTGGGCTGTCCTCCAGTTGGTAGCTGCAAACAATAGCCAACATCCCCTGTCAGTCATAGGAGTGAAGCATCTTGATGTCCAGCCCCATTGAGCCCACAGGTGATTGCAACCCCAGCTGACATCTGACTGCACTTTCTAGGAGAACCCCAGCCAATCCCAATCAATCCATGGAACAATAAGAGACAAGAATAAACTACCATTTTAAGCTACTAAACTTTAGTGTGGTTTGTTATATAGCAATAGATAATTCTTTCATCAATTGTTTGAAAGATTCATAATGCCATCCAGAATGCATGTATATTTTTTATGTTTTTTTTTTCTTTTAAGGATCACTTTATTATTCATTAGCCATGAAATTGAAATCTGAATTGATCTTGGTCAAAGTCTTAGGAAGTATTTAAGCAAATATTTTAAGCACTATCATATTTTTAGTACTGGTTCAGGATAAAGTGACATAAATGTGCCAAGAATATTGATTTGTAATCAGAAGATGGAGTTTAAATTCTAATTCTGTCATTCATCACTGTGTGACCTAGGGAAAGTTATTTAACATCTCTGATTCCTAGTTTCCAATGCTATAGTGTATTTGAAAGTATTTAGTGTTGCCAGGCAAAACACAGATAGTCAATAAATTTCCATTTCTTTCCTTCTTACGAAAGTCCTCTCTAAGTGCCACCATGCTGAAGCTTAGCACATTATCATACTGCTTGCTAAAACTTAATATTGTTATTATTTATCAAATATTTCTCTTGATAAATATTTCATAGGCTTCTATAGTACTACCTTTAGTAGTGTGGTCTACCTTACCTTTCCTGTGGGATAACTTGTTTAATAGATTTTGGGACTCATTTCTGTTGCTAGATTCTCACAAAGGCAATTTTGTGGCAACCTTCTTTGGGTTTCAAGGACATGACCTTGTCTCACATCTTGAATGTGGTTCCTTACCCTAGTACAAATGTTAATACGTTCAGTGCATATGAAATAAAAATTTTAATTCAGTTCATCATATGTTTATGTATTTAAATTTAAGAATCAAATTGATATAATTGGTAACATTACCCATTTGCTTTGATTTGAGATGCCAAGTGATTGAAAAAAATTTTAATTAAGAAGAGCATTACCTTGCTTATTTGAATTTCTCATTTTTGTATAATTAGGGTGAACTAATTTAATTTGCAGTTATCCTTTTTAACGACTTAAATGGTATCAGCTGAGATATTCAAGACCACATGATTAGTGGAGTTATCCTGACTATTACTCAGTCTCATAGGGTTGGAAAGTACAAGTGCAACTTGTGAAGCTTGGAGATGGCAGTTGCAAGCTTGATCTTTTCTTCATTAGCATATATATTTTTTCTATTTTGTACCCTTCACCTCACTGTAAGCTGCTTTTTGTTTTCCAGAGGAACCACACACTGCATTTGGTGATGGTCGTCCTTTTCTAACTCTGCTCTGATTTTATGTCATTTTCACTCACTGTTCAGCTCACATCTCAGTTCTGCAAAGTATAGGCTTATTATTCATTTGGTGAGTTATGGTAGAAATCCCCAAGGCAATGCTCTTTATGGAGACTGAGTTACCTTCAGTAAATACTTTTTTTGATGATGCATTTTAACGAGGCTTTAAAAATTTTTGACACTGGACTTCTGACTAAAGTAGCTGGAACCTATAGTTTTAGAAAAGAGTTTTTCAAAGTGCAGGTCTTGACCCATTAGTGGATTATAAAATAATTCTTGGGGTTGTGACAATCACTTAAAAACAATGAAACAATATGGAATAGATAATATTAGAATGCACTATATGTAATAAGGGTAAGGTATCATAAAACTTTTTTATTAGTTTTGTGTTTGTATATATATATATACTGGTTTATGATAAAAATTATTCTCTATATTTTTGTGAGTTGCTGTCAAAAGAGTTTGAAAGCCACTGCCTTGGATTTACTTTTAAATTTTTTTAAATTTTTATTTTTTTTAAGATTTTTTTGTTGTGGACCATTTTTAAAGTCTTTATTGAATTTGTTACAGTATAGCTTCTGTTTTATGTTTTTGGTTTTTTGGCTGAGAGGCATGTGGGATCTTAGTTCCCAGACCAGGGATTGAACCTGCAACCCCTGCAGTGGAAGGTGAAGTCTTAACCACTGGACCACCAGGGAAGTCCCCACTGCCTTGGATTTAAAGCTATCTGAAACAATTTTAAAATATAGCAGTTTGTAATGAATCCCCAACAATGTATGTGAAATATAAAAGTGTAGATAGCATTTAGTTACATATTTTAAAGGGATCTGCAGGCCTCGGCATAAGTGGGCATTATCCCAATAAATGATAGGAATCCAAATTATATGTCCCTGGGAGGGTCTGAGGTATCAAGTTACTCATCTAGTCTGTGACATTGCTATTTATTGCCTTGCTACAGTTGGCTGTTGGAAATATTATGTCTTCCCTAGCCAGACTATAAGGATCTAGTTTTCCCAAGCCCTCAGTTTGCCAGAAAGATGGCATCACACTTCTCCCCCATTAGTGCGCCCTGTTCCCGGATGGAGAGCCAGAAAACTTTAACCCTTAACTGCCCTTTTTGCTAGAGAACTTCCTTTTTCTTCCCCACTGGGTCTTAGGAAGATGGAAGGCAGCATTAAAGGGTTTGTTTCATCCACATTATGTGAGTTTGTGTTTTTGTGTGAAGGCCTACTCATTTAGAGGGAGCATTCCATCCCTGGAATTAGAAAATTAATCCTTAATCAGAGTAACGCAGTGTCACATTTTCAGTCTGCTAATGAGCTGTGGAGAGAGATGGCACATCTTCCTCCAGTTGATGGATGCCCCTTTTAGAGGATATATGATGCCCTCACTAGTAGGTTAACACACTTGAGAACCAAAAGAATCCTCACGGCAGGAAGGAGTCCCTTGCTTTTCTGGCTCTTGCCCCTTTAAGTTTCCCAACTTCTCACTTCACAGTCTGCTTTCTCTCCCGTTAAAATGGCTACCTATTAAGCTCATTGGTGGAATCTACCATATTGTGTCACTTAACTTTTACCATCTGCTTATGTTTAAAAAATTTTTTTTCAAAGAAAGCCCTGACCTAAATCCTTTACTCTCCTTTTATAGTGCTTTTATTTTGACCTTACTACTTGCTAAAAATCCACCCACCTCCTTCATCACAGCCTCTCCCTGCAACCTCCATCAACATTTCCCTGTTATTCAGGTTTTTTAAGAAAATAAATGTATTCATTTATTTTTGGCTGCATTGGGTCTAAGTTGCTGCACACGGGCTTCCTCTAGTTGTGGTGAGCGAGTGCTACTCTTCGTTGTGGTGCACGGGTTTCTCATTGTGATGGCTTCTCTTGTTGTGGAGCACAGGTTCTAGGCACGAGGGCTTCAGGAGTTGTGGCATGAGGGCTCAGTAGTTGTGGCTCGCAGGCTCTAGACTGCAGGCTCGTTAATTATGGTGCATGGGCTTAGTTGCCCCGCGGCATGTGGGATCTTCCCGGGCCAGGGAGCAAACCTGTGTCCCCTGCATTGGCAGGCAGAATCTTAAGCACTTTACCACCAAGGAAGTCCTGGGACATTTTTTTCCTTTTACTACATGGGAGAACTAGGAGCTTTCTCCTCTTCTTCTCAAGGAGCTTTCAGATGAATTAATGAAACAAGGTAGATAAATTTGTTACCATCATTAGAATCTCATTATAAAATATTCTCTATAGCTCAAAATGTGGCATAAGGCAGATCCCTATTTAAGAGGAAGAGCCTTATTATAAATTATCTTGAGGACCCTGAGATTGTCCTTAAGAGCAGTGCTATGGGAGGGTATGAGGCACAATTTTGGTCACCACAGTATTTAAGTGGAGAAAGTGAGATGGTCTCCCAAAGAACTGGACTTGATTTTATCCTGAGTCACTCCTTGATTTTAAACTCTTATAATCACAGAATATAAAGAAGGAAGAAACCATGTTCATTCTGTCTCATTTTACAAAGTAGGAAATTGAGACACAGAGGCACGAGGTCATTAAGATCATTCAGTTATTTATTTGGTTACTTGGACTAGGGTGGTTTCAGAAAGGAGGAGAAAAGTGGATGTATCAGTATTTGAGAGTTATTGAGGGACTGTAATAATCAGCATTGACTGGTTGGTGGCAGGCTGCGGGGTTGGACACTGAGAGGGAAGATTCAAAGATGGTGCTTGAGTCTTTAGCCTTAATAACCATGCATTCGGGAGACATTCATTCTGAAGGAGGACACAGGAGGAAAAGTGTATCTGCAGAGAAAGATTGTGAATTCAGACTGGAAATGTTGAGTTTTGAGTGTCTTTGGTAAAATCCAAGACAGTGTGTTACAATTGAATATATACAGGAGGAAAACTATGAGACTATTGGGTTATGGAAGTGTAGTACAGAGAGTATTTCCAAGAGGAAGTTATTATCCATAGCTGCAGTGAGGCCAAGTAAGACAAAGAAGGAAAGGTGTTTATTCGGTTTAACTAGAAGGAAGTCATTGGTGACCTTGACAAATTTCAGTGGAGCAGTGGGGCCAGAGCCAGACTGCAGTGGGCTGGAAATGAGTGGGAGGTGAGGAAGTAGAAAAAGTGAATATAAACAACCATCAAGAAGTCTGGGACAGCCAAGGGGAGGGTAGAAGTAGGGCAGTCCCTGCAGGGGAAGATGTAGAGGGAGGGTTTTATTTGATATGGGAGAGAGCTGGGCATGTTTAAGTACTGATGGTAAGAGGCCAGTTTTTCTACTGAAGTCATTTTTCTCTCCTCTGGCTCCTGCCTTCTGTCTAAAGGTCTGCATAGTTCCTGGAAATCTCAGAGCAGATCTTTTAGGGGCATCAGAATGATCTCTTGCTAATTCATTCTCAACTCTTACCAACCAAGTTTTGTTATTAACTCATAAGCCCACATTCCCTGCTGACTATTTTCCAGATGCTCACATTCACATTAGATAAAAACATCTCTCAAATTTGTTAATGGGGGTAAAGAAAACAAAACTAACCTTCTCACATTTCAAATTGGCCTGTAGATGATTTCAAACTGAGACATGAACATTTTAGACCAATTTTTAAAGATTTGAAGAAATTATTGTTTATGATTAACATTAATTACACATTTAGTCATTGACTTGTTTTATATTTACTTCACTATTATTTATAGACTTAGTAATATATAGCATATGTTTGTCATGGAACACCCAACAATGACCTGAAAGTCTTGTTTTTTAAGTATTTTACAGTTTGAAGATAAATTTGGGGGATTTATGATGATTTTCTATATTTTTGGCACAGTGCTTTCTGCTGTGTCCAAACAGTGTTCTTCATGGTTCAGCTGAAACTTTTTATTGATACCCTACATTCAAATTTCCTTCTATTTCTAAAATAAGTCCTCTGTGAGATTCTTAGTAGGAAAAATGACCCTACTTCCTGCTGTGGAAGTTGAAGAGGCTAGTTACCTTCTCTTGATAACCACTGGCAGCTGAGACGTGGACAGTTGACTTAGAATCAGCCAACAGGTTCTCTCACCAAGGGTGTCACATCCTGGGGGAATGGTAGAAAATTTCAGGGACACTGAGACTCACTTTTTTTTTTTTTTTTGTACATGGATTAGAGTTTCATTTATTAAAGAACTAAACAAATAGTGCAAGATGTGGGTACAAGGCAGTTTTCAATATTTCTAATGGGGGCAGAAAGCCTCACTCCAGGAACAAAAAGATTGTAATATTTGATCTTGACCAAGTTCAGCAGAAAATGAAGTGATAAGCTAAAAACTCTCAATTCTGTGCCCTGCTGGAATTAGGTCCCAAAACAGAGGATTTTCTTTGTGTTTACCATGTGACGTTAAATAAAAATACTCCAGTTGACATAAAACTCCAAAGCTCAGGGCACCCCTAGGCCACACAGCGGGCACCTGCCCCAGAGAGCACCACTGGCCTCCATGGGAAAGCAATGCTTTTACTTCTGACCCTTGGCTGGCAGGCATCTCGGAAATGATCCTGAAATGCTCCCTAGGAGGAGGATTTATGCCCTTTCTGGGTGAACCACTCCCTGGACCCTTATAAACTGGGCTCATTTTTTTCTTTTTTTTACATCTTTATTGGAGTATAATTGCTTTACAATACTGTGTTCGTTTCTGCTGTACAACAAAGTGAATCAGCTGTATGTATACATATATCCCCATATCCCCTCCCTCCTGAGCCTCCCTCCCACCCTCCCTATCCCATCCCTCTAGGTGGTCACAAAGCACTGAGCTGATCTCCCTGTGCTATGCAGCAGCTTCCCAGTAGCCATCCATTTTACATTTGGTAGTGTATATATGTCAATGCTACTCTCTCACTTCATCCCATCTTCCCCTCACCCCCCGCTGTGTCCTCAAGTCCATTCTCTACATCTGTATCTTTGTTTCTGCTCTGCCTCTAGGTTCATCAGTACCGTTTTTTCAGATTCCATATACATTAGCGTATCGTATTTGTTTTCCTCTCTCTGCCTTACTTCACTCCGTATGACAGACTCTAGGTCCATCCACCTCATTACAAATAACTCAATTTTGTTACTTTTTATGGCTGAGTAATATTCCATTGTATATGCGTGCCACAACTTCTTTATCCATTCATCTGTCGGTGGACACTTAGGTTGCTTCCATGTCCTGGCTATTGTAAATAGTGCTGCAATGAGCATTATGGTACATATATCTTTTTGAATTATGGTTTTCTCAGGGTATATGCCCAGTAGGAGACTTACTCTCTTTTTATTTTTTTGAATTTTATTTTATTTTATTTTTTTATACAGAAGGTTCTTATTTATCTATTTTATACATATTAGTGTATACATGTCAATCCCAATTTCCCAATTCATCCCACCACCCCCACCCCCCCCACCCCCCCCATTTCCCCCCCTTGGTGTCCATACATTTGTTCTCTACATCTATGTCTCTATTTCTGCCTTGCAAACCAGTCCATCTGTTCCATTTTTCTAGATTCCACATATATGCATTAATATACGATATTTGTTTTTCTCTTTCTGACTTACTTTACTCTGTATGACAGTCTCTAGGTCCCTCCACATCTCTACAAATGACGTAGTTTCGTTCCTTTTTATGGCTGAGTAATATTCCATTGTATATATGTACCACATCTTTATCCATTCATCTGTCAATGGGCATTTAGGTTGCTTCCATGACCTGGCTATTGTAAATAGTGCTGCAATGAACATTGGGGTACATATATCTTTTTGAATTATGGTTTTCTCAGAGTATATGCCCAGTAGGAGACTCACTCTTGATGATGGCAGCAGTGCTGAGTGCCCAGCGGCAATGGTGTCCTTGGCACTGACCTAACCAGACTGCTCCAGGGAGTTGGTGCAGGCTGTGTCCTCAGCTGCCTGGCCCCTCTGGGTTCCTGTCTCTGCCCTGAACCTGCTTCCTGTTGAGTCACTGAGCTCTCTGAGACCCTTCCAAGAAATTTCTCTTCTGCTTGAGTTACCTGGAGGCAGTTTCTGTTCTTTGCCATCAAGAAATTTGACTGATTCAGAGGGTCACAATGGAATAATAAGGCAGCCAACAGAAGCATTATACTTAGCTAACATTTGTGGACTGCAGGCATTGTGCAAAATGCTTTAAATAAATGATGTCACCAGATCCTCAAAACAACAGGATGAGGCAGGCATATGGGTCTATTCTTTCAAGAATCATCTCAAGGGCCTCCTTTTGTAAGAAAGCTTTTCTAATCTCCATTCCCTCTTGCAAGTAGACTTGAGTCCTCCTCTGTGTCCATTCTATGTCCTATAAAGAGGAGAGGATGGCTGTATGTATACATATACATATATATATATATTTATTTATTTATACTTATTTTTATATTTGAATATTTATATATATTGTACACACATGTACATACACACATATTCTCTTTATATATACAATATTAAATATATAAAGTATGTATAATATACATAATATTATGATGTAATATGTAATATATAATACAATATATATATTTTATTTCCTAGCTTTTTATTAAGCTCTTACTATATGTCAGATACAGTGCTTAGCCATTCACTCACATGATCTCATGTCATTCCCACCAGAACTTTATGAATTAGATTTATTAGCTATTTTACAAAAGAGGAAGTGAGAATAAGAAAGGTTAGATAACATTTTCAAGATATTACCTATGACCTGCAGAGTTGAGAATTTAACACGTTCCATTTTGTTTTGTTTCAAATTCCAAAGCCTCTGCTCTTAACACTGTACAAACTGCCTTCACTGCCTCATTACACTCACATGGAATTGTTTCCTTCTTGTTCTGGACTGAGGCAGAATCTGATTTTACTTGTCTTTTTTTTTTTTTTCCCCTTACTTGTCTAGGAGGGAGGGCAAATCTCCATTTCTTACGGCACTTCACCCAATCCTCTGTCCATGGCAGACATCACGAGTCGATGATTACACTCTGTCCCAGCGAGCTATCTCAAGAATTCCTCTCCCTCTTTTCTACAGGAAGTCACTCCCAGTTAGTTAGAGTTGAATCCTATTGCTATTTCTGACTTAGAACAATGCCTCTCACATAAATGTGCTTAGCAAACTGTTGTTAGAGTGTTGCTATTTTCTTCATTTACAGATGAAGAAATGATAATTAGAGAATTAAATAATAAGCCATTCACCTGGGGATATTAGTGTCTACCTTATTGGGTTTTTTTGTGAGGGTTAATTGAATTAATGCACATAAAACTCTTCAAATAGTGTCTTGGCACAAGGTAACTTGGTTATTAGTACTGCTACTCAAAAGCACACATGTTGTATCCATAGAGATAGGAAGGCAGTTGGTGGTTGCCAGGGGTTGGAGGGAGGGATGGATGAGGTGTGACTGCTTAATGGGTATGAGGTTTCCTTTTGGGGTGACGAAAATGTCTGCAACTAAATAGAGGTGGTGGTTGCACAACATTGTGACTCTACTAAATGTTACTGAATTGTACACTCCCAAATGGTTAATTTAGTGTTATATGAATTTGCCCTCAAAAAAAAAAAAATTCTCAGAGGTTATAGTGGATGGGGCAGGACCAGGGAGATCTGAGAGTGAGGGCTGCTTTTAATTTTGCTCCCTGGGCCCCTTGCTCACCTCAGCTTAGTCCAAGCCCTGGTAATGTAGCCAGAATTTGGACCTAAGCCTTTAGTTCTCTAAATAAAGGGTTCTTTCCACTTTAATATTTTGCTTTAGAAATCAGGGAAAGTCTGTCCTCACTGGTGGGTAGTTGTGATTTGTGTGCGGATAATTTCAGCTGGAGGAGGAGTTGTCCTCACCTCAGGCAGGAAAACAAGTGAATTTTTAAAGCCCTTTATAGTTTACAAAGCAGTTTTAGAGAACAATGGGTTGCAGATAATAGGAACTTACTGTACATGAGTAACCCATCTAATGAGCATAGTCAACATGACTCAAAGAGACGGGTAGGCAGGAAGGGAAGTCTTGAAAGTTTATGGTCAGAAACTTCTCTTCCTGAACTTGGGGTCTGTCTTTGCTGACTGCAAAGGAAAGGCAAAGACTTCAGAATGGTGTCTATTAAAAGCAAAGTGACATCATTCTCCTCCCTGGTCTGTAAGCAGCTCCACTGAGTTTGCTGCGGCATTAGTGGGGCTGGTGACAGCCGCTTAGTCTAGGCTAAATAGACCTTAGGGTACAGTCATGAATTTGCCGTAAGCGTGAAGTGACTGGGAGAGTCCTTGTGAAAACAAAATCTCAGATCTTCCACAGCTAATCTCCTGGCAGTTTGCTTTATTTATAACTGTGTTAAGTGTGTTGCGGCACAACCCATTTTGTAAACACAGTGCTCATTAATAAACAGTAAGATATTAATGAACAGCCACCTCTCATTTTAAGGCAACTTGACATGTAGAACATAGCTAAGAATTAAGTAGCAAAAGGTGGTTTTAATTTATTACATGTTGTTCTTGTCTTTGTGTTAGATGGATTTTGAGGTGGCCTTGAGCTGATTTCTGGTCAAAGGGGAAGCCAGTGTCCATGTCCACCATCTATCTCCTTGTAGCCCTGGCCCTAATGTACCAGTAGAGCAGAGGGGAGTGCACAGGGGTTATTTCTATTGCTTACAAAACCTTAAAAAGATCTTGAAAACCTTTTCAGATATATTTTTTTCTTTCTTTAGGCATAAACCTTCTCCCTCTGCCACTGGAGATATAGAGATAAATGGCATGGTTTCTGCCTCCAAGATCTACCAGTCTAATGGGAAGATGGTCACCGAAAGAGCTAACTGTGATGTAGGTAATAAAGACCATTCTAAGGGGACTAAGTACCAGGTGAGCAGAGGAGAGAGGATATTCAACTCTACTGATCATATTGGGCTTGGGGGTGTGGAATGGGGCAAGATTTGTGGGGGGTTGAGAGAAGAGATAACATTTAAACTGGACCTTGAAGGATTTCCTTGGATGGTGGAGTGGTGGAAGGTTGTGTGTGTGTGTGTGTGTGTGTGTGTGTAATGGGGACAGAGAGGAAGCTTTTGCAGAGCAATGACAGAACACAGAACTCTGAACTTCGTTGAGTTCAGAAAGAGAAAGGCTGTGTGTTGTATGGTTGGAATGTGGGAACCACCTGGAGGGATAGGTTGGGGAAAGAATGAGTTGAACAAATCTTGCATCCTTATTTCATCAGTGAGAAAAAAACAAAGATGTGGAAGAATTAGGTGCCCTGCTCTAAGTTTACCAAGATAAGAATGCAGAGAGTAATGGAAAAATGATGCAAAGGGAAAAAGTGATCTTTTGAGATGCTAAGAATGACAAAGCTTTCTGTATTCCTAGGAATACAGGTGATTTTATCATGATTTTAGACTGCCTAGGTGTCAGAAAATATACCATTGAGGGCCTGTCTGAGCAAAGGTGTTGAAAGAGATGGTGCTTTAATAGTCTGTGCTGCCAGGTCAGCGTGGGCGAAGTGGGCCTTCGGCTTGTGTCATTTGTGATCTTACATAGGGTCGCCGTTTCTTTGGTTTTCATTTTCAGCATTTTTATTTCCAGATTTGTTTTGGTGATTAACTTTTATCACGTTTAGGTGAATTTTAGGTGAGTAACATTTGTGTTTAAATACATTTTGTATACTCTTAAGGCCAATTTCATTAGCCTGTGGTTAATTTTTTCTCCTTGAGGAATGTCATTCTGTTTTTGCTAAGAGACTCAATGGGGAAATTCTACTTTATCACCAGTTTTAAGTACTTTGAGTATTCTGTATCAATTACAATGATATTTGTTAGAATTTAGAAAATGAAATACATGTGCTGAATATTTGCTATTTGCCAATCCCACTGAGCTTTCACTGGTCTCCATCCTGCTCTGTGCCCAACACCGGCTGGGCTTCCTTGCCTGCTGCTATCCAAGGCACCAGCACATCAGAGAGAAGCTCACTCAGCTCCATCCCTCTTTGGGCTTGGGTGACCACTCCCTCCTCTTCTCTCTGCAGGCCTGGGGATGCTATGGCTCCCTCTGGTGTTTCTCCATCCTTCCTCCGTTTGCTGCCCAACTCATTAGATGGGTTACTCATGTACAGTAAGTTCCTATTATTTGCGACCCATTGTTCTCTTAGCCTCCCACAGCCCCAGATCTTTGTAAACTCCTCAATTACTCTGTATGAAAATTCTGCATTTCCTGGAGGACCCCACTGATGCATTATTTAGGTATGCTCAGAGAAAGTATATTGAAGGTGCATATATGATCATTTGCATTCATATAGTAAGTTTATTACATAAACTGAATTTAGTGAGGATACAACTAGGAAACAACTTTTTTCTTTACATTAAAATGTAAGGCAAAACATTTTAAAAATATTCCTACAACTAACAACATGCTTTAGGACTTTTGCTTCTTCACCTCTTGAAAACAGCTCAGGCAGAATCATGTTTGGCTATTATTGAAGAGTTATATTTTCAAGTATTAGAGAACCTAGTTGAATCTTAAAAAATACCCCACACTATGACTCTCCATCCTGCATACAGTTTAAAAGTTTCGCCCACGTTCTTTGCTCTCTCCTCAGCTTAATTCTGACTCAAAGCTTGGGATTTGGCAGTGGGAAGGATGGGCATTAGCTGTACTTTCACTCTTTCCTTTCCTACCCTGTCCCACCGAACCTCCAGTATTATGGAATTTTTTTTTTTTTTTTTGGCCGTGCCACATGGCTTGTGGGATCTTAGTTCCCCAACCAGGGATCCAACCTGGGCCCTGGCACTGAAAGCACTGAGTCCTCACCACTGGACTTGCCAGGGAATTCCCCTGGAATTTTTAAAATATCCAGCGTAAAGTAAGTAAGATACCAGCCTCCCTTATCTGACAAGCTGTGGCTTTTCTGAGTGATTCACTTGAAAGCTTCCTCAGTTGGCTCCAGGCCAGGTGAAAACATCCCTTTCTCATCTCTACATATAAATTCACCTTTGAAGAACTTTCTTTCTGATGACTCTCTAGTTTTCTCTTTCATATGCTGCTGGAGAGGTGAGCAATGGATGAATTTGGCCTCTTTCAATAATTTCTGAGAGGACGTGTCCCTAGATGATAGATGATGATCTGTTTCGACAGCTTTGAGGCTTTAGCTAAAATTTCCTGGTTAGACATCAAGAAATGTCTAATCTCACATCCTGTTATGTTTGCATATTTTAAAAGGCATATTAAGAGAAGAAAAAGATGGTCATTCTGACTGGTGTGAGGTGATACCTCATTGTAGTTTTGATTTGCATTTCTCCAATGATTAGTGATGTTGAGCATTCTTTCATGTGTTTGTTGGCTATCCCTATATCTTCTTTGGAGAAATGTCTATTTAGGCCATCATAGAAAAATCTACAAACGATAAATGCTGAAGAGGGTGTGGAGAAAAGGGAACCCTCTTGCACTGTTGGTGGGAATGTAGATTGATACAGCCACTATGGAGAACGCTAAAAATAGAACTACCATATGACCCAGCAATCCCACTACTGGGCATATACCCTGAGAAAACCATAATTCAAAAAGAGTCTTGTACTGCAATGTTCATTGCAGCACTATTTACAATAGCCAGGACATGGAAGCAACCTAAGTGTCCATCAACAGATGAAAGGATAAAGAAGATGTGGCACATGTATACAATGGAATATTACTCAGCCATAAAAAGAAATGAAATTGAGTTACTTGTAGTGAGGTGGTTGGACCTAGAGTCTGTCATACAGAGTGAAGTAAGTCAGAAAGAGAAAAACAAATACCATATGCTAACACATATATATGGAATCTAAAAAAAAAAAAGGTTCTGAAGAACCTGGGGGCAGGACAGGAATAAAGATGCAGACGTAGAGAATGGACTTGAGGACGCAGGGAGAGGGAAGGATAAGCTGGGACGAAGTGAGAGAGTGACATGGACATATATACACTATCAAATGTAAAATAGATAGCTAGTGGGAAGCAGCTGCGTAGCACAGGGAGATCAGCTCTGTGCTTTGTTACCACCTAGAGGGGTAGGATAGGGAGGGTGGGAGGGAGATGCAAGAGGGAGGAGATATGGGGATATTCACTTTGTTATAAAGCAGAAACTAACACACCATTTAAAGCAGTTATACTCCAATAAAGATGTTAAAAATAAATAAAATAAAATGATAAAATGTAAAGAAAAGAAAAAGAGGAATATAGATGGATGAAAGTGAGAAAAAAAATTCATGAGAAAATAGAGGGAGACAAAAATAAGGGAAAGTGGAGAGAGGAAAAAACAAGAAAGAAGAGCTCTCATCTTGACGTCCTGAAATTCCTGCGGATGTCTTGCTTTGTATTAGTTGATTCTCATTGTAACATTGCCCTTGGATGCTAAAGTGTGATATTTTATTTGGAAAGCATTCAGTGTAGTGAAATAAGTGGTAATTTCAAAAAGAAAAAACCAGACATTTAGGAACACTGTACTAAATTGCTAAAATTTAGTTTTTAATTCTAGCAGACATTGAATTTGTTCCTTTACCATCCATTTCAGCTTCCGTGAGTGACAACTGTGGACTTTAGGAGGGATGAACCTTATCTTCAGATCCAGAGGAGGGTCCTGCTTGATCTAAGCCTCTCAGAATAATCCCAGTTCCTTGTTATAGTGATTTGGTACAGGTTTAAGCCAGTCAGAGCATAGCAGTACCCATCCTACAGACACTGTGTTGGAGTAGTCCAGTACGAGTGAAGCCTGGGACTTTTGTATGATGATGTTTCCAAAAACTGGCTTTGGTCTTTATTCTACCCTTGGATGTGACTGCGGAACCACCATAAGTGCTGCTGGCAGTCATTTTATGAGGCCATCCCAAGAGCAAAGCCAACATTTGAAGGCAGACAGAACTGAGGTAACTGCAGAAAAATTGAGCCAGAACCTAGACCAAACCATGCCTGGGACCAACCCATGGAAAGTCCTATGGACTTTTCAGTTACAGGAGCTAGTAAATTCCCTGAATTTTAAAAGCCAGTTGAATAGCGTTTCTATTATTTGCCGCAGAAATAATCTCAGTTGATAACACTTTTGTTGCATTTGAGTAATTTAAACTGAATTAAAACAACCAGTCCTCAGTCCTCACTAAAAGGCAATATACATTTATAGTTTCTGAATATCGAATGCATTTATAGTTTGTTACATACGCAATGGAAAGGATCGAAACTAAAATCCCAAAAGCCAGACCTCATTGCTTCATTCACACAGAATAAGGGCTATGGAATTTCAAGGAACACAAACTTTAATATTAAAGTTACTTGAAGATAAAGGAAAAATTATAGATGAGCCAGAGCTGAAATGGTTTGAAAGAACGCAGCTATTTTGACATAAACTTCTGCCAAGCTAGGCAGAATAGAAATGAAGAAAAACTGATATGAGTTTAAAGTCTACTGTTTGCCAATTACTTTCATAAACATTATCACACTGAATTTTTACAATAATCCTTTGAGTTTGCTATTATCCCCCCCCCCCCCCACCTCCATCCCCATGTTACATTTTTGGAAACAGGCTCGGAAAGGAAAAGCAATTTGTTCAAGATAGTATAGTTATTTAGTATCAGAGGCAGGATTTGAGTCCAGATTATGTTCTTTCTACAAACTCGCTGTTTCTTTATAACAGCAGTCTCTAACCTTTTTGGCACAGGGACTGGTTTCATGGAAGGCAATTTTTCCATGGACCCCAGGGTGGGGGATGGTTTCAGGATGATTCAAGCGCATTACATTTATTGTGCACTTTATTTCTATTATTATTACACTGTAATATATAATGAAGTAATTATACAACTCACCATAATGCAGAATCAGTGGGAGTCCTGAGCTTGTTTTCACTTGCCACCCACTGATAGGGTTTTGGTATGAGTCTGCAATCAATTGATTTATCATGGTCTCTGTGCAGTCAAACCTCTCTGCTAATGATAATCTGTATTTGCAGCCACTCCCCAGCGCTAGCATCACTGCCTCAGCTCCACTTCAGATCATCAGGCATTAGATTTTCATAAGGAGCGGGCAACCTAGATCCCTCACATGTGCAGTTCACAGCAGGGTTTGTGCTCCTATGAGAATCTAATGCTGCCGCTGATCTGACAGGAGGCGGAGCTCAGGCGGTACTGCAAGCGATGGGGAGCGGCTGTTAAATACAGATGAAGCTTTGCTCACTCACCCACCTCTATCCTCCTGCTGTGTGGCCTGGTTCCTAACAGGCCACGGACTGGTACTGGTCCATGGCCCGAGGGTTGGGGCTTTATAAGATATAGCTGGAAACTACAGGGTTCTGTAATGCCAGCCAGGGTTGGAGCAACTTAGAATGCATTTAGTAGTTGCTTTGTGTGCCGGAGGTCTTTTAGATTGCAGACCCTGAGCTTTAGCTTTTTTAGTATTGTTTAATTTACAAACAAGTCTGGTCCTCTGCCTTGGGAATAGCAAACACAAAGAAAAAATTGGATTCAGTAGTGTTTGCTTCCATATAACCTAACCAAACATAGGATGCCTTATTCTGATGTACTGCTTCCTTCTCGTTTTCCTAAAAAGATTCATGAACCCTCTGCCAATATGATAAGTGTTGGGGGAAATGAGTTTCTGAATTGTCATTCTAGGAATTGCCTTTTGCAGCTGAAACTTCACCACTTAGTCAAGTCTTCCCCTGCCATCTGCTCAGCTCCAAAACTGCTGCAAAGGTTGAGAGGATCTGCTTAAATTACAAAGAACCATATCTATGATAGAAATTCCATGCCATGAAATCTTCTCTTATTTTCCCAGCTTGTCTGACACTGGCTCCAGAGGACCACACTTTTAGGATCACCAGGGTACTATCGCAAAGTATCAGGTCTTCAAAGGCAGCCTTTCATCAACAAATCATTGTTTCCAAATATTCATTGGAACTATCCTCATAATCCAAACTTGCAAACTCATCTGTCCCCAGCTCTGGGCCAATCAGGTCTGAGAGAATTTAAGGAAATCTCCATCAGTTTTGATGGCTTAATATCATCTTAGTCTGTTGGTATTTGTGGAAGTGACTAACCGGGCACACAGCAGGCATTGTCCTTCAGGTCTAAGTGTCAGACTCTACCCCAGTTTTTGTGAGTAAACCTATCTTACGCCATTGTTCTAGAGCCCACACGCCTATCTTTTCTCCCTGTGCTCAAGCTGTTAGTTTAGCAAGGGCTGAAGTTCTTTTATTATCAGTTCAGCCCTTGTAAAGGCCTGTGTAGGTCTTTGATGCTTGCTTCCTTGTCTCTCCAACATTTATTCCTTCATTTGTCCACTCACTCATTCATTCAATATGTTCATGTATTAGACAGTTTTCGCCAGTTTGTTAATGCTGGTCATGGCAATTCAAAATGTCTCAGGTCGTGCTCCCTAGAAGCAGAGATTGATGTGGGTATTCTTAGCAAGCCATTTAATCCTGAGGAGATGTTGTAAATGTGGTGGGGAAACAGAATAGGGCAGGGGAAGAAGCTAAGCTATGATGTGATTTTATGGGACACTCTGGAGAGTGAATGGTACCATCCAAGTTATTCTCCCCATTGGCAAGGGGACTGGGCTGTTACAACCCTGCTATCGGTCACTGGTTGGAGGTGGGGATGAGTAGAGGCTAATGTGAGCTCGCAAGCACGGCCAGACAGTTCTGTCAGGCAAGGACAGTTTCTCTGGGAGGCTTGGAGTGTGAGCCATGCGCTCAGGACATCTGAGGCACGATAATGACAAAGTGGGTCTAGGTGGAGCACCAATAGTATCTGCATCACAGTGATACCTGATATTGAGTCTCTGAGTGACTCCATAGAAATGGGTCATTGTAAAACAACGTGGAGATGGAGTGATAGAGCTATGCACATAAGGAACACATAAACCAAGCTAGGTGTGAGTATGTGGGGGGATGGAATAGAGGTGAGATGGAGGAGAAAATTTTCTCAAGGAAAATTTCCCCAAGACAAATGATTCATAAATTGAGGTCTGAAGGGTAAGATGGATGATGGAAGAGGGAGGAAATTTCCACCAGAGAGCAAGAACATGAACATTGGTAAATGGGGCTGCGTTATGACTTTTGTGTGCCTTAAGCACTTCAGCCTCTCCTGAGCCCCCTCCTCCATAAAAAATATTAAAACTTGTATGTTATGACTATACTGATATAAATATCAATATAATCCAGGTTGGATTATATTTATTTTTTCTTTTGATTTTAAAAGAGACTGAAACATTTTCATAGTCCCCTAAAGGTACCTTGACCCTGTGCCTCTTATGCCTAACTGGACATGTGGGCCCTGTCAGTGAAGGTAGGAACATGTGGGAAGGCAATCCTGAATAGATCAGTGCTGCTGGATGCTAAGTGTGCAGGTGTTTGTGTCTCCTGGCCTTTGCTCCCATCTGCTGCCTGCCTGCATTTCAACTAAACCTTATCACCGCCTTCCCCTAAGACCATGCTCTCCTGAGACTGGACTGGGTTGGATAGTGTCTCCCCCAAATTCATATCCACTCAGAACCTTAGAATGTCATTATTTAGAAATAGGATCTTTTCAGATGTAATTAGTCAAATTCACATGAACATCTTAGAATAGATCGAGCCTATAATCCAAGGACTGGTGTTCTTATAAGAAGAGATGACACGGAGAGAGGAAGGCCATGTGATTTCTGAGGCAGAGATTAGAGCAATGCAGCTACAAGACAAGGAATACCAAGAATTGCCTGCAATTATCAGAAGCTAGGAGAGAAGCATGGAACAGATTCTTCCCTAGAGCCCTTAGAGGGAGCCTGGCCCTGCTGACACCTTGCTGTTGAATTTCTGGTCTCCAGACTGCAAAATAATAAATTTATGTTGTTTTAGCCACCCAACTTTGTTATGGTGGAACTTAGTTACGGTAATCCTAGGAATCTGGTATAGACGGTCTCTGCAGAAGGTCTCACCTGAATCTCAGGTGTTCCTGGTTATGAGTGGGCACAGTCGGGCCCTGATTCGTCACCTCTTTCCCATTACTTTCTGAAGGAGCTGTCCACTTTCCAGCACTGATAGTTAGTCCCTGAGTACTGAAGAGCAAGGAGATGAGTAGACAGACCAGAGAAGTTGCTAAGGTAGCTTTTGTTTCACTGGGCAGTTTCCTTCATTTACTCATTGTATCACACTTACTTTCAGCAGTGCTGGGTGCTAGAAGAAAATGGAGCATTGTTTTCAAAGTTTCAAAGAAAAATGTTTGCTTTGCAGGGGCAGGAGGAGGAAAGGAAGCTAGGTACAGTAAAGGTACTGTTTAATATTTTTCTTTTATCCCTAATTCAAAAAAGCCTGTCCAAAAAAACCAGGCTTTTCCAGTTTCCTAGCCATTTAACAAAAAACTTAATGTGTAAAAAAATTGTTGCATGTGTAATACATGTAAATGTGAAGATAACATGCTGCAACATCTCATAAACTATGTGCTACTGGAGGGGAAGGACCACATCTTTCTCTTCTTAATGCTCGGAGTCTGGCACAGTACCTGGAACATCATAATCCTCCGGTAAATGTTTGCTGAATGAATTAATCTGCCATACATTCATTCCCAAGGTGATTTAGCTCATTGGGGTCATGGGGCAGATGTCCCTCATTGCATCACATGCACAAGACCTAAGGTTGCATCTTTATTTTTTTTTTGGATAAATTTATTTATTTATTTATTATTTATTTTTGGCTGTGTTGGTTCTTCATTGCTGCACACAGGCTTTCTCTAGTTGAGGCAAGTGGGGGCTAGTCTTCATTGTGGTGTGTGGGCTTCTCATTGCAGTGGCTTCTCTTGTTGTGGAGCACAGACTGTAGGCGCACGGGCTTCAGCAGTTGTGGCACACAGGCTCAGTAGTTGTGGCTCACGGGCTCTAGAGCACAGGCTCAGCAGTTACGGTGAACGGGCTTAGTTGCTCCGTGGCATGTGGGATCTTTCTGGACCAGGGCTTGAACCTGTGTCCCCTGCATTGGCAGGTGGATTCTTAACCACTGTGCCACCAGGGAAGTCCCATAAGGTTGCATCTTTTAGATGGGACCACAAATTTTTCGGTGCAAGTGTATGAATGAATAGCTATATTGTCTAGGTATTACCTCCAAACAAGTTCACAAGATCAAATACTCTCCACTTACGTGTCAGTATGCTTGACAAAGGTACTGTCATTTATATACAGTAATACTAGTACAAAATTATAATTTTACAATGGAAATTTTTTGTTTATGATTGAAAACACATCATTTTTAGCAGGTTTACTGGATATGGAGAGTAATTTTAACATTTATGGAGTGTCTATTATGAACCAGGACTCTGGTAAGCACTGTATATGCAATATCTCATTCAGTCATCACAACTTACCTATGAGGTTATTATTATCACCACTTTACTGGGAAGAAAACTTACATTAGACAGATTAATTAATTAGCCCATACATTTGCAGAGTTGGGGTTCAGATAATTGTTTTTCTAACTGCAAAATGATTTGCTGGTGAATCTTAAGCTTTAGTGTACTAAAAAACATCTAAGGGAGTTTGACAAAAATACAGATTCTTAGGTCTTACTACTAGAGAACCAACAAGTCTAAGGTAGGCTCAAGTATGTATATCTTTAAGTATCACCCAGGTGACCTGGATGCAAGTGGTCCATGGGCCACACTTTGAGAAGCACTGTTTTGTACTATGAGATGTCAAATACACAGTGTGAATTATTCTTTTTTATCTACTGTCTTTGATTTAACATAATTTCCCCCCTTGTGGCTGTCTAGTTTTTCCAGCATTATTTATTGTAATGGCCATTCTTTCCTCACTTCTTGTAGTTTCATTTTTGTCATAAATCAGGTGTCCGTATATATGGGTTCTGAACATGACCCTCCTGTTTTATTTTTTTCTATATAATTCTTATCATCTATTGTAAACACTCTTTGAGAAATTATACTGTAGACCAAAGGGCAAGAAACATTGGAAAACCCCATGGATCTTTTTGTGACTGGACATAATATCTGTAAAATTTAGAGATGGACGTTTGCAAAGCAAAGCAATGCCCAACACTTCCTGGAATCCTCATTTAAATGTATCTATGTGGTCTACCAAGTACAATTTCTAGTATTTTTAGAAATCTGTCTACAGTTCAGTAACACTCAGGAATTACTATTTTTCCCTCTCCATATTTGTAGCTCTCATTCCCCAAGACCTCTTTTACCAAATAAGCATTACAACATTTTGGGAAAGAAGTCATCTTTTTAAAAAAATTAAAATCTGTATGGAAACACAAAAGACCCCGAATAGCCAAAGCAATCCTGAGAAAGAAAAATGGAGCTGAAGTCAGACTCCCTGACTTCGGACTATACTACAAAGCTACAGTCATCAAAACATTATGGTACTGGCACAAAAACAGATATATAGATAAATGGAACAGGATAGAAAGCCCAGAAAGAAACTCTTGCACCTATGGTTGATTAATCTACAACAAAGGAGACAAGACTATACAATGGAGAAAAGACAGTCTCTTTAATAAATGGTGCTGGGAAAACTGGACAGCTACATGTAAAATAAAGAAATTAGGGGAATTCCCTGGCAGTCCAGTGGTTAGGACTTAGCACTTTCAGTCACAGGGCCCAGGTTCGATCCCTGGTCATGGAACTAAGATCCTGCAAGCCATGCCACATGAACAAAAAAAGCAAGCAAGCAAGCAAGCAAAGCAAGCAAGAAAGAAAAGAAATTAGAACATTCTCTAATACCACACACAAAAATAAACTCAAAATGGATCAAATACCTAAATGTAAGGTCAGACACTATAAAAGTCTTAGAGGAAAACATAGTCAGAACACTCTTTTACATAAATCACAACAATATCTTTTTTGATCCACCTCCTAGAGCAATGAAAATAAAACCAAAAGTAAACGTATGAGACCTAATTCAACTTAAAAGCTTCTGCATGGCAAAGGAAACCATAAACAAAATGAAAAGACAACCCACAGAATGGGAGAAAATATTTGCAAATGATGCAACCAACAAGGGATTAATCTCCAAAACTTACAAACAGCTCATGCAGCTCTATGTAAAAAAAACAAAACAAAACAAAACAAAAACTGACAAACAACCCAATTAAAAAATGGGCAGAAGATCTAAATAGACATTTCTCCAAAGAAGACATACAGATGGCCAAAAAGTACATGAAAAGATGCTCAACATCACTAATGATCAGAGAAATGCAAATCAAAACTACAGTGAGGTATCACCTCACACTGGTCAGAATGGCCATCACCAAAAGTCTGCGAACATGGACTTCCCTGGTGGCCCAGTGGTTAAGACTCCATGCTCCCAATGCAGGAGGCCTCGGTTCAATCCCTGATCAGGTAACTAGATCCCACATGCTGCAACTAAGAGCCTGCATGCCGCAACTAAAAGATCCTGCACACCGCAACTAAAAGATCCCACATGCCGCAAGGAAGATCCTGCATGTGGCAACTAAGACCCAGCACAGCCAAATAAATAAATAAATATATATTTTTTAAAAAGGCTTCAAACAATAAATGCTGGAGATGGTGTAGAGAAAAGGGAACCCTCTTGCACTGTTGGTGAGAATGTAAATTGGTACAGTCACTGTGGAGATCAGTGTGGAGTTTCCTTAAAAAACAAAAAATAGAACTACCACATTATCCAGCAATCCCACTCCTGGGCATATATCTGGAGAAAACCATAATTCGAAAAGATACATTCACTCCAATGTTTACTGCAGCACTATTTACAATAGCCAAGACATGGAAGCAACCTAAATGTCCATCAACAGTGGAATGGATAAAGAAGATGTAGTACATATATACAATGGAATACTACTCAGTCATAAAAAAACAAAATAATGCCATTTGCAGCAACATGTATGGACCTAGAGATGATCATACTAAGTAAATCAGATAGAGAAAGACAAATATTGTATGATATCCCTCATATGTGGAATCTAATTTAAAATGATATAAATAAACTTATTGACAAAACAGAAAAAGACTCACAAATTTCGAAAACAAACTTATGGTTACTGAAGGGGAAACATGGAGAGGAGGGACAAATTAGGAACTTGGGATTACCATACACACACTACTATATATAAAATAGATAACCAACAAGGCCCTACTGTATAGCACAGGGAACTCTACTCAGTATTCTGTAATAACCTATATGGGAAAAAGAATCTGAAAAAGAATGGATATATGTATATGTATAACTGAGTCACTTTGCTGTACACCTGAAACTGACACAACATTGTAAATCAACTATACTCCAATAAAATTTTTAAAAATTAAAATTTAATATACATATGTTTTAATGTATCTGAAAACATACATTACATTTCTTGAAAACATACATTTCTTGAATGATCAGCCCATAATCCTCATTTTGAAAAGCTGAAAACTATAAGGCAGCCATTATTATATTATCTGAAAACAAAGTAGCAGTCCTGTTTTGCCCCCAGCTACTTCCCTTTCTCTTCCCATCTAGAACAATGTTACATGCTCTTAATTTCTCATTTAATCTTTAACCACTGTTATTTGCCCTCTGCCCTCACTGCTCCAATTGGTCACCTTCAACTTTGTGTCTTCCAAAGTTATCTTTTATTAAGACCATCTTATTTTACATTCAAATGTCATTAGGAAAGAAAGATAAAATATAGACATAGTAGTATTTACCTCTCAGGTGTTCTGCTTTTGAACAAAATATTCCCCCTCACGGCAATTTTCTATTGCCTCAGATAGGGTGCCTATTGTAAATTTAGCTTCATTTAATTTGATTTATAAATGAGAAAAACAACAGATTATACATATTTGCCCACTGAAACATAAGGCTTCCGTTTAAATTTGATTCGATGCCAACATGTAATTTTGATATCCTGTCAAGCAAACTCTTAAAACCATCTTCTTTTATTTAGCTAAAACCATGAAGGAAATTGTATAAACAACCCAGATTCAACTGTATTGCTTTTCAGTGAGTTCCAAGGTTCGAGGCAGTTACCCAGCTGGATCCCCAAGAAGGGCAAAAGCTTCCCATTAGAAGTGGTTCAGGGAGCTTCCCTGATGGTGCAGTGGTTAAGATTCCACCTGCCAATGCGGAGGACACGGGTTCGAGCCTTGGTCCAGGAAGCTCCCACATGCCATGGAGCAACTAAGCCCGTGTGCCACAACTACTGAGCCTGCGCTCTAGAGCCCATGAGCCACATCTACTGAGCCCGTGTGCCACAACTACTGAAGCCCGTGCACCTGGAGCCTGTGCTCCACAACAAATGAAGCCACCGCAATGAGAAGCCCATGCACCACAACGAAGGGTAGCCCCTGCTTGCCACAACCAGAGAAAAGCCCGCGTGCAGCAACGAAGACCCAATGTAGCCAAAAATAGATAAATAAAATAAATAAATTTATTATTATTATTTTTTAAAGAGGTGGTTCAGGCTCACAACACCCACGTTTATATGTACATCTACAATTGTGGATAGTCAGGCGATGATCCAGCTGGTCAGAGGAAATGTGTAGGTTAAATGAAGGGCTGCTATTCAAATGATTACAGTGTGGCCAACTCAAATTCTGAACACTAATACCTCAATAGCAGAGAAAGAGTTTTTTTTCCAGTACGGAGGTGTGTGGGGGTGTGATAAACACAGACTGGGCTGTGTTACGTAGTGTATATCCTTTCTCCATTCTCTGTCAGTGAAAACCTCAACGACTAAGCATTGAAATCATTTCAGTTGTTTTGTAGTCAACCACACAGCTCATGGGAACGCAACAGGTGATTTAATTGATAGTGAATCACTTGGGGAGAAGCAAATGGATTTGCAAACCTAAGAAGTCAGCCACTACACTAATGGAAGAAGTTCATGGGTTTTCTTCCTTCTACACAGTCTAGTTTATATTTGAGCATAATTAGTTGAAATTTTCCTCCAGTAGCATATACAATTCTCCCAGTGATATGCTGACTACGCTTGTATTTTCCCTATGCTAGCACAGTCATAGTTTATCACTTTATTGGAAATAAGAGTCAGGCGATTAGCAATGTTAATTGCTAATTGAAGTTGCTATTTTCTTGGACAGCCACATTCTTGACACGCCAATGGACAGTGCTGAAGAAAAGGATGGTGAGCCTAACTGAAGGTAGAATAGGAGTTCCTTTTGAAAATGTTTCTCATGTTTCCCCGATAATAAAAGTTACCTAGAGTGTTGGTTAAACATTCAGAATTCCTGGTTTCTCCTTTGGGAACGCTGATTCAGAAGGGTTGGGATATGTCCCTAGAATATGTACTTTAACAGCCATGAGATTCTTGCCATTAGGGAAGTGTGGGAAACACTGTCCTATCAAGTATGATTTTGAAAAAGTGATCAGAGACAGGGAGTCCCTGATTCCCAAATATCCCATATCTTTTCCATGAGGGTATTTCTCTCTTTCTTAGTATTTTCCCAAACCTTTGTTCTGTACCTCCCACTAACTGCCATTCAGTCCCATGTGGGTGGGTTGTTCCTACCTTAGACTTAGCATGTCCTCATCGCTTCATGTCAGCCTACAATTTCCATCCCATGTCAAGTCATTCTCTTTCCATGCACTCTCAGTCACAGTGGTACAGAACTATTTGCTTTTCCATGCCTATCCGAAGCTCTTCAAACCTTTTGGCTTTTCTCCTATTCCATTTTCTCCATAGAATGCCTTCTCTCACTATTTCGCCCTTTGCACTTTTATTTCTTCTTCAAGAACTCAAATGTCAATTCCTTAGAAGTCTTCTTCAGATTCCCCAGGCAGAGTTAATTCTTGCCTCTGTGCTCTCATAGCACTTTGGATTTCTCTTATCGATAATGAAAGTTGTGTTGTAATTATTTGTTAATTCATCTGGTTCAGTAGGCAACATGTTAGGGACAATGTCTTTATCTTTGTATTACAGTGCTGAGCAGAGTGCTGGGTACATAGTAGGAATTTTATAAATATTTGCTGAGTGAACTTTAGACTTTTAATAACTATATATGAAATTATTATTATCAAATAAAAGAGATATAAATGAATTTATTTATAGAAGTCCAGGTATTCATTCATTCATCCATTCATCTAGACAAGTATCTATTGAACCACTATTATATGCTAAGCATTAGTGATTCAGTGATAAGCAGAAAATGGACACGATCTTTGCCTTCATGGAGCTTTGAGTAGAGAGAAATATATTAATAAAATAACTATGTAATGAATAAAAGATTTGCTACTGTGAAAAATATGGGGATAGGCACGTGGGGGCAATGAAAGCATATAATGGAGGGTGGTGGTTACAACGGATCTGAGTGCTGATAGTGAAAGGAATTGTCTAGGGAGAAAGTGGAATGAAGATTTTTCCAGGCTCAGGAAAAAGCCTGTTCAAAGGCCCTGGGGAAGGAGGGAGAATGGTAAGAATGAGGGACTGAAAGATGGATGGTATGTCTGGAGCAGAGAGAGAAAGTGGGCTTATGGCCAGAGAAAAGGCTGTCACCTAGAGTATATGGGTTTTCATGGGCCTGTTAAGAAGTTTTGTCTTTATTTTAAATGCAGTGGGAAACCAGTGGAAAAACAGTGATTTTGGTAAGTGTGTTATTGCACTTTTGTGGGGATTTGTACTGGCCAAATGATGATCTGCTTTACTATTTATTTTGACTATGCAGAATTCTTCAGGACAGGAAGCATGTCTTGTATTTCTTAGTATTCCCAGAATCTAACACTATACAATAGAGTGGGTGACCAAGGGATGTGTGTTTCTTATTTCAGATTCTTGAGAGTGAGACATTATGTAAACATACTTAGAAAGAAACTTAGTTAACCAAATCCATTGGATAGCTTATCATGACATAATGATTTGTGTTAAAATTGTGAAAAACATGTTTGATAGGGTGAATGGACAGCTGATTATCCACTACTATCTTAATCAACAAAGCCTGTTTCTTAAGTGGTTTGGGAAACCAATAGTCAGGGTTCTTCCCATTTCCAATAAAGCTATTTTATCACTCATGATGCTGGAAGTTTTACTATTACTTTTTGGTCTTCAAGAGTCCTCTTTAAAAATGTAAATACCAAATTGGGAGTAAGATATATATCAATCTTTATCAACTGCTGTCTTTGGGATATTTTGATGCAGATTCAAATATAAAGGAACTATATGTATTGGGGATAGAGGAGGGGCATCAGTGATGTGGAAGTGAAGTTTGCCAGATGGCCAGTCCCTCAGTTTTGCTTCCACTGTTGCCTCCAGAAATTTAGTCGTTTTGTGAATGATGGCAGTGATTGTGCTACTCACTGTAGCTTAATCTATCTGGACTTTGGTGTCACAATGAAACAGGGAGTAGTTTCCCCTGTAACCTCTAGGACACTGAAGTTTAATGATATCATGAGGGACAGTGCAATGAACTTTGGGAGCTAAGTTGCTCTGTCATGCAAGCTGAGTCAATGGCAGTACCTACGTGAAGTCTTTGTGTTTCAGTGGACTTCTCAAATCAACTTTTCAGAAACAAGTTCTTTTTGCAAGGCCAGAATTTCCTTAGACTATCAATGTCCCTAATAGTAAAATAGTGCTTTCTGATCTTCCATCAAATTTTCCAGACTTCTTTATTTGCCCCACTGCTCAATAAATTTCTAGTTGCTGGAGGGGACATGAATGAAAAAGAGAGCCTTTGTTCTCAAATAAACAACCTAACCTTACATCTAAAGCAATTAGAGAAAGAAGAACCCAGAAACCTCCAAACTTAGCAGAAGGAAAGAAATCATAAAGATCAGATCAGAAATAAATGAAAAAGAAATGAAGGAAGCAACAGCAAAGATCAATAAAACTAAAAGCTGGTTCTTAGAGAACAAAATTGATAAACCATTAGGCAGACTCATCAAGAAAAAAAAGAAGACGCAAATCAATAAAATTAGACATGAAAAAGGAGAAGTAACAACTGACATTGCAGAAATACAAAGGATCATGAGAGATTACTACAGGCAACTCTATGCCAATAAAATGGACAACTTGGAAGAAATGGACCAATTCTTAGAAAAGCACAACCTTCTGAGACTGAACCAGGAAGAAATAGAAAATATAAACAGACCAATCACAAGCACTGAAATTGAGACTGTGATTAAAAATCTTCCAACAAAAGCCCAGGACCAGATGGCTTCACAGGTGAATCCTATCAAACGTTTAGAGAAGAGCTAACACCTATCCTTCTCAAACTCTTACAAACTATAGCAGAGGGAGGAACACTCCCAAACTCATTCTACGAGGCCACCATCACCCTGATACCAAACCCACACAAAGATGTCACAAAGAAAGAAAACTACAGGCCAATATCACTGATGAACATAGATGCAAAAATCCTCAACAAAATACTAGCAAACAGAATCCAACAGCACATTAAAAGGATCATACTCCATGATCAAGTGGGGTTTGTCCCAGTAATGCAAGGATTCTTCAATATATGCAAATCAATCAATGTGATACACCATATTAACAAACTGAAGGATAAAAACCATATGATCATCTCAATAGATGCAGAAAAAGATTTTGACAAAATTCAGCACCCATTTATGATAAAAACCCTCCAGACAGTAGGCATAGAGGGAACTTACCTCAACATAATAAAGGCCATATATGACAAACCCACAGCCAACATCGTTCTCAGTGGTGAAAAACTTAAACCATTTCCTCTAAGATCAGGAACAAGACAAGGTTGTCCACTCTCACCACTTTTATTCAACATAGTTTTGGAACTTTTAGTCACAGCAATCAGAGAAGAAAAAGAAATAAAAGGAATCCAAATCGGAAAAGAAGAAGTAAAGCTGTCACTGTTTGCAGATGACATGATACTATACATAGAGAATCCTAAAGATGCTACCAGAAAACTACTAGAGCTAATCAATGAATTTGGTAAAGTTTCAGGATACAAAATTAATGCACAGAAATCTCTTGCATTCCTATACACTAATGATGAAGAATTTGAAAGAAAAATTAAGGAAAAAGTCCCATTTACCATTGCAACAAAAAGAATAAAATACCTAGGAATAAACCTATCTAAGGATACAAAACACCTGTATGCAGAAAACTATAAGACACTGATGAAAGAAATTAAAGATGATAGAAACAGGCAGAGAGATATACCATGTTGTTGGATTGGAAGAATCAACATTGTGAAAATGACTCTACTACCCAAAGCAATCTACAGAGTCAATGCAATCCTTATCAAACTACTAATGGCATCTTTCACAGAACTGGAACAAAAAATTTCACAATTTGTATGGAAACACAAAAGACCCTGAATAGCCAAAGCAATCTTGAGGAAGAAAAAACAGAGCTGGAGTAATCAGGCTCCCTGACTTCAGACTATACTACAAAGCTACAGTAATCAAGACAGTATGGTACTGGCACAGAAACAGAGATATAAATCAATGGAACAAGATAGAAAGCCCAGAGATAAACGTACGCACATATGGTCACCTTATTTTTGTTAAAGGAGACAAGAATATACAATGGAGAAAAGACAGCCTCTTCAATAAGTGGTGCTGGGAAAACTGGACAACTACATTTAAGAGATTGAAATTAGAACACTCCCTAACCCCATACACAAAAATAAACTCAAAATGGATTAAAGACCTACATGTAAGGCCAGACACTATAAAACTCTTAGAAGAAAACATAGGCAGAACACTCTATGACATAAATCACAGCAAGATCCTTTTTGACCCACCTCCTAGAGTTATGGAAATAAAAAGAAAAATAAACACATGGGGCCTAATGAAACTTCAAAGCTTTTGCACAGCAAAGCAAACCATAAACAATGCAAAAAGACAGCCCTCAGAATGGGAGAAAATATTTGCAAATGAAGCAATTGACAAAGGATTAATCTCCAAAATATACAATCAGCTCATGCAGCTCAATATCAAAAAAAACAAACAACCCAATCCAAAAATGGTCAGAAGACCTAAATAGACATTTCTCCAAAGAAGTTACACAGATTGCCAACAAACACATGAAAGGATGCTCAACATCACTAATCATTAGATAAATGCAAATCAAAACTACAATGAGGTATCACCTCACACCAGTCAGAATGGCCATCATCAAAAAATATACAAACGATAAATGCTGGAGAGGGTGTAGAGAAAAGGGAGCCCTCTTGCACTGTTGGTGGGAATGTAAACTGATACAGCCACTATAGAGAACAGTATGGAGGCTCCTCAAAAAACTACAAATAGAACTACCATACGACCCAGCAATCCCACTACTGGGCACATACCCTGAGAAAACCATAACTCAAAAAGAGCCATGTACCACAATGTTCATTGCAGCACTATTTACAATAGCCAGGACATGGAAGCAACCTAAGTGTCCATTGACAGATGAAAGGATGAAGAAGATGTGGCACATATGTACAATGGAATATTACTCATCCGTAAAAAGAAATGAAATTGAGTTATTTATAGTGAGGTGGATGGACCTAGAGTCTGTCATAGAGAGTGAAGTAAGTCAGAAAGAGAAAAACAAATACCATATGTTAACACATATATATGGAATGTAAAAAAAAAAAAAAAGGTTCTGAAGAACCTAGGGGCAAGACAGGAATAAAGATGCAGATGTACAGAATGTACTTGAGGACAAAGGGAGTAGGAAGGGTAAGCTGTGATGAAGTGAGAGAGTGGCATGGACATATATACACTACCAAGTGTAAAATCGATAGCTAGTGGGAAGCAGCCACATAGCACTGGGAGATCAGCTCGGTGCTTTGTGACCACCTAGAGGGGTGGGCTAGGGAGGATGGGAGGGAGTTGCAAGAGGGAGGAGATATGGGGATATATGTATATGTATAGCTGATTCATTTTGTTATAAAGCAGAAATTAACACACCATTGTAAAGCAATTATACTCCAATAAAGATGTTAAAAAACTAAATTAATTTTAAAAAAAGAGAGCCTTTGTTGAGAGTTTGGGGTGAGGATGGTTTTTCCAGAATATTTCATGATGATTTGAAAAAGTAGGAACTCTGTGCATGACAGGGGCACATTTCCACTGAACACGTTCTGTAAGACTCTTCTTATTTCCCTCTAGGGCTTTCTCCACTCTGCCCTGTAGATTTCTACAACATCATTTTCATATTTAGCAGTTGCTCCTCAGTGAATGAATTATGACTATAGAAAATCTTGTATTAAAAATATTTTAAAATGAAGAAAGTCATTCTATTATTCAATATAACTGCTTTATTTCCTCACATATTCATAAGAAATGCCATAGATCTTACTGAGAGTTTTATTTTTTTATTTTTATTTTTAAAAATTTATTTATTTATTTATTTATTTATTTATTTATCTTTGGCTGTGTTTGGTCTTCGTTGCTGTGCGTGGGCTTTCTCAAGTTGTGTCGAGCCAGGGCTACTCTTCGTTATGGTGCGTGGGCTGCTCATTGCAGTGGCTTCTCTTGTTGAGGCGAATGGGCTCTAGGGCATGCAGGCTTCAGTAGTTGCGGCCTGTGGGCTCAGCCGTTGTGGCTCCCAGGCTCTAGATCGCAGGCTCAGTAGTTGTGGCGCACGGGCTTAGTTGCTCTGCAGCATGTGGGATCATCCCAGACCAGGGCTTGAACCCATGTCTCCTTCCTTTGCAGGTGGCTTCTTAACCACTGTGCCACCAGGGAAGTCCCGTGAGAGTTTCAATAAATTAAAAAATCACCACCAAGGAATGAGGTTCTGATTATTCAAGCGACCACACTAACCAAAGACTGATCCCCCCCACCCCCACCCCTTTTTTTTAACTCTTCCTCTGAGAGGTGCTCATCTCAGGTCCTAATACATCTAGTAGAGTCTAAGTCAGGGATCAGCAAATTAGAGGCCACACCTGACCAATAGCCTTTTCCTGTAAATACATTTGTATTAGAACATAGTCACACCATCTATTTAAGTATTGTCTATGCTGCTTTTGTGCTTCAACAACAGAGTTGAGTAGTTGCAACTGAAAATATATGGCCCACAGAGCTGAAAACATTCACTATCTGGTCTTTCATAAAACAAAGTTTGCTGACCCTGGTCTAAGATATGTTTCTGTATGTTCTCTGACTGTCATTAAGCTACAAGCTCCTTGAAAGCACAAACCAAATATGATTTTTCTTTGTCTCTTCAGTGCCTGTCACATTGTTGTGATGGAAGAAAGTGCTCAAGTTCAGAATAAATGAAAGTAACCCAATCCATCTGTATGAATACTCATGCTACCCCGCTACTCCCAATCTTAAAGAATATGGGAAAGAACTATTGAAAACCAGGCATAGGATGATTTCCTATCAGGACAATTTTAGTTTGATTTTTAGGAAAATCTGTATCAATCAGGCAAACTCAGATCTTGGTGTGCTGCAAAGGGTTGCTTCCTTTCTCATTCTAGCAATCCAGGGATGGGAAGGCAGGGATGTGAGGGAAGGACCAATGCAACTTTCCAGCTCCAAGAGAATTTTCTTTTTTTTCTTTTTTTTTTTTTTTTTTTGTGGTACGTGGGCCTCTCACTGTTGTGGCCTCTCCCGTTGTGGAGCACAGGCTCCAGACACACAGGCTCAGCGGCCATGGCTCACGGGCCCAGCAGCTCCACGGCATGTGGGATCTTCCCGGACCAGGGCACAAACCCATGTCCCCTGCATCAGCAGGCGGATTCTCAACCACTGCGCCACCAGGGAAGCCCTCCAAGAGAATTTTCATACCTAGTGGTCTCCTCAAATATTTATAAGGATGTCCCAGTGTCAGGTGCTGGGCAGCTTGGCCACGAAAAAGCTAAGTGGGCATGCTGGGGATATTTGTATTTCCCACTCACTCGTTCCAGTAGGTAGATTCTGTTTCGATGTTTGGTATTATGTGAAAAAGCAGGTTTTGGGGAAGCAAATGTAGGTTGCTCTCTGTTCTCTTTCTACCTTTGTTTGAATGCTCTTGGTTGACGTCCCTATATATGTAAATCAGGGAAATGACTAGAAAGTAAATTAGTTTTTTTTAAAAAACTCATAGATCTGATATCTTGTTTGAGTAGGCATTGGTAAGGGCTCAGGGAAATACTTCTGGTTAATTTTCTTAATAATCACGCCAGAGAGCAAATAAGTTTATTACCAGTCTGACCCTTTCTCACCCTTCTGCTGTTAGATATCACTAACAGATCACTGTGTTCTTTCAGAGAGCCTCAGAATCCTCCTAACATGTTCCAAGAAGCTACCACCACTTAGTCAGAATTGACATATGAGATGGAAACTTATTTTCCAAAGTTGGTTTTATATATGTCAAAATGTGAGAATCTGATTTCTTCCTTAGCTCCCCATGTGGTAATTAATCCAGGCCTTGAAGGTAGTAACTGGGGAGGCCTGGCAAACCAAAGCATTCTCAGCAGAGTACAGAGCACAGACAAAAGTGTGAGGTGACCAGATGGAGTAAAGCAGAGTGTGCAGTGGAAAGTCACATGAAATGAATTTGGAACAGGAAGGAGAAGCCAGATTTAGGTGGACATTGGCATCCAGGCCAAGACTCTTGAATGTGATTTGTAAAGTCAGTGTTCCCAAAGGATGGCCAAGGTTCTCCAGAGAAATAGAACCAATAGGATAGAGTGTACGAGTGTATACACACACACACACACACACACACACACACACGAGACAGAGATAGACAGACGGGGTGAGGATTTATTTTAAAGAATTAGCTCATGTGATTGTGGAAGCTGGCAAATTCAAAAACTGCAGTGCAGGCCAGCAGCAGAGTAGAAATTCCGGCAGGAGTTGATGTTGAAGTCTTGAATCTGAAGGCAGTCTGGAGGCTGAATTCCTTCTTCTTTGGAGGACCTCAGTCTTTTATCTCAAGTCTTTCAACTGATTGGATGTGGCCCACACACATTATGGAAAGCCATCAGCTTTACTTAGAGTCTTCTGATTTAAATGGTAATCACATCTTAAAAAACCACTATAATTGTAACATTGACTGATGTTTGACCAAACAGTGGGACACCATACCCTAGCCAAGTTGACATTAAAATTAATCATCACAGTCAGCATAGGTAATTTTCAATGGTAGACGTATTTGTGTTTTTAAATTTGTATTATACATTTAAATCTCATTTACATAAAACTTCTGATTTCATAGAAATTATTGGTTGGAACAAAAGTAAATTTATTTAAGTAAAACAGAGTTGATTTAACGAAAATTATTAAATAAATATTGGGTAGAGATGGCCTATAGATATGGTGAGTATATGAAGGATGTACTGAAATGACTGACATTAGAGAATGGTAAACAACAGAGAATTGCTATACTCCTGCAAGGAAATGTCATAAGGAAATGGGGTTTTAGGAATATTAATTCTGTTGCCCTGAACAAAGGCCACAGATAGAAAAAAAAAATTCATCAACAAAAAATAAATGTGGGGACTTCCCTGGTGGCACAGTGGTTAAGAATCTGCCTGCTAATGCGGGGCACACGGGTTTGAGCCCTGGTCCAGGAAGATCCCACATGCTGCGGAGCAGCTAAGCCCCTGCAGCACAACTACTGAGCCTGCGCTCTAGAGCCCGTGAGCCACAACTACTGAGCCCACATGCTGCAACTACTGAAGCCCGCACGCCTAGAGCCTGTGCTCCGCAACAAGAGAAGCCACCACAATGAGAAGCCCGTGTACCACAATGAAGAGTAGCCCCCACTCACCGCAACTAGAGAAAAGCCTGCACGCAGCAGTGGAGACCCAATGCAGCCACAGATAAACAAAAATTTAAAATAAATGTGAAAATGTTTGCTTTTGCTATAGTAGTAAAATAATGCATTTTCTCAATCTGCTGTTGTTCTTTTTTAAAAAATTGGTTTTGCTACTCACTCTTTTTATTTTTATTTTTTTACAAATAGAAGTTTTAAATTTTATGTAGTCTGAACAGTTGGTCTTTTGTTTTATTTCTTAAAAGGAGTTTAAGCTTAGGAAGTCATCCTTGGTTTTAACTTCACAGATCTAATACCTTGTTTGAGTGGGCATTTGGAAAAGGATGTTTTAAAAATATTTAACTTTTTAATATATCTTGGATTTATTTTGTTATACACTATGAAAGATGGGTCTAAATTAATTTTATTTCCCTTAAATTCCAACCCAGTTATTCCTGCACAAGTTAATAAATAGTTCTTCCTTTCTGGCGATGTCACTTTTGTTTTCTAGCAAATTCCTGTATGGAAAAAAATCAATTCTGGACTGTCTAGTGTGTGTTCTATATCTTTATATTTTTTCTTCTTTCTGTAGTGTCTTATTTTAATTATCATAGCCTTATTTTTTTTCACCATAGAGAGTTTATTTTCCATATAAAAGGGCAGAAGTTAACATGTGAGCAGAAGGGTAAAAAGCGTGGAGCTCGTGTGGGAGATCATGACAGGTGACTTGAGGCTGAGGGTGGTGAAGGCTGGTCCAGGGGGAGAATTGGAGGTTGTGATGAAGAGATGGGGTCAGATCCAGGCCCTGTCCTTCAGGCAGAGACCTTGAGGCATGTTGATGCCAAAATTTATGGGATATAGCAAAAGCAGTTTTAAAAGAGACTTCTCACAAGAAATGCTTACTGGTCTTGGAGAGTTTCCCAGAGAGGCACGGGGTGAGGGATGGTGGCGACTGCAGCTCACCCTGGGGACAGTCAACTGGTGCAGCCACCCTTGGAGCTCTCCCCACCATGTGGACACTGATGCTGGCAGGCACCACTCCCTCCAGCTCAGATTTATGCTGTATTCAAATATCTAGTGACCCATTCATATTCTTCATTCAAAAATTTCTTTGATAAACTTATCAATTTTTTTCTTCCTGAGAACATCAGAATCTAGTCAGATTCTCCAAATTTTCATAGAATATTTATTGGACTTTTGTAAATCATTATGAGGGTTGTAATGAGTTTGTGCATTATTCATTTATGTATGAATTTACACCCATTCTCAATCACTTTTGATGTTTGTGACGACAGAACACAGATTAGAGTCAATGAATTGGTCTAAAATAGTAACAAAGACATTTTATCTCAGTTGCCTCCTTCACTTGAGCAATTCATAGCCAAATTAAATTTAATCCCCTTTCATTTTTGCACCTAAATGTCTGGTGGAGATGTAATCCAACAATCAAAGATCCAGTGACTGGCCTCAGGGGGCAGAATAAAAGACACAATGATAAACACTGTCAGTGAATGGATTTGGAAACACTTGAAGGGTAATTCACATTTCAACTTTTATTTTAACTTTCATTTTAATTCCTCAGTATTTCAAATGGAAACCCATGATCCCCTTCTGCAAGAATTTTCACCTTGGGTGTTTACAACTTTTTTCTCTTACTTCCTTTGCCCTCTTCATGCTTGTGGTATCTGTAGGGCAAGTTCTCTTGGCCCTAGCTAATTCTTAGTACTCTTGAAACTCTCCTGACAGCAGAAAGCAGTGATCAGACAGGTTGAATGATTCAATGGAAATTTAATCTGATCTCATTTTAGCTACCTGTAAGAAGCAACCTGCTGTGAACTAGAATTGTAATGCTGGAAATTATCTGATTCCTACAGGCCTCTCTTCCTTCTCTGACCTGGTGAATGACTGCTAAAGTAATTTAAATCATGTAAAACATGGTAAACATTGATTTGTCGCCTTGGCCATTGAACTGGACATCTTGCCTTCTTGCAGGTAAAACTGAAGAGAAGTATGATAGATTCTAGATTTTATTTATAAGGGTGAAGCTTTTAAATGTACTCACTTAAGTTGCTTCTTGAGGCAGTAATGTCCTATTTCCTTTCAATTAGACTTCCAGCTTTGAACCCAGTTTATAAAGCAAAGCAAAATGAAACAACAACCTAGACAAAGAAACCTCTGTCAATAGAACACTTTAGCTGCAAAGACTGACGATCTGAAGAATAGGGTTGACAAGATGCGATTGGTCAGTTCACTGCTCTGAAGGAGAGGCATCCTTTATTTGTGGCTGCCTAGAGAAGGCCCGTTAACCACGCAGAAAAGCTAAGAAATGGTAGGAGAAAGTGGAGAAACAAACAGGAAAAGAGTGAAAAACTGGACATAAGAAAAATGGAAGGTATAGAAGAAACAGCAACTTTTACAGTTGATTGTGCCACAGTTTAAGAAGAGTATAGTGACCACTGTTACACTGTTGGCCCCCTGTGATCTCCCAGTATTTGCCTCTGTGTAGTCCTCTTTCTTAGAACCTGAGTTGGGAGGATGACTTATTTTAATTAACTGGAAGTGGCAGAGTGATGCTCTATCAGTTCTTGTTCTAAGCCTTAAGAAGTTCTGCTTTTGTTCTCTTCAGAGCCATGATCTGCTTTATAAGAATTCTGTTAGCCTGCTAGAGCTATGTGGAGAGGCTGTCAGAAAAGCCACATATGAGGGAGAGGCCCTGAGACACAAGCCTGGCCATCCCAGTGTCTCAGTCAAGCCCAGGCCCCTGCTGACCTGCCAGCTGGATGAATCCACGTGAGTAGCCATCAGTAAGATCAACAGAAGGGTCACCCAGCCAAGCCCAGCCCAGATTGCAGAATTATGAGCAAATAAAATGTTCATTGTTTTAAGCCACTAATTTTTGGGGTGGTTTGTTATACAGCAACATACATATAGCTCCTGGCATGTTAAAATGAAGTCAGTGATTAAGACCCAGTGACTCTACTCTCTGAGACGGTATCATGTGGATTGAAGATGCACGTCTGGGACCAAAGCAAGCTTGGTTCAAATCCTTGCTTTTTCACTTTTTAGCTCTTATGGCCTTGGGCAAGTTATTTAATCTTTCTGGGGCTCAGTCTTGTTATCTGTGAAGTGAGAGAAATATTTCTTCTCTCACAAGATAGTTAAGAAATGAAATGAGTGAAAGTTTGGGGCACAAATTAAGTACCCACCAAATCTTATATTATTTGTTATATTCCATTTCCTTCCTGTCGTTACCTCACCCCCTGAGGGGATAAAAGTGATCCAGACTACATTTACTCTTTAGGGCAGCCCTGTGACCTGCTAAAGGCAGTTCTGTCATAGGTCAGTTTTGCACTGCGTATGTATATTTGACAAACAATTGTTGTGTTTATATGAAAAAGAGGTTAAACTCCTAAAATACAGGTGATAGATTTTTTAAATGATAGCAGGTTTGTGGGGCACTGCTGGAGACAACGCACATTTGTGTCCATGTCCCAGACCACCTACACCTGCTCCTCTGCAGTATCACAGCTGTTTTTTAGACTAAGCTGGGGTCACCAAGGAATGTTGAAGATACATTCAGCTTATTTTATCGCAGAAGGCATGAAGGCACATGCTGTATTTCCATTTGGTTTTCACAAAAAAGCATTACTATCTCAATGGTTTGTGAAGTTCACTTAGGCAAAAATTGCAGACTTTGAGGTAGTACTGCATAAAATTTGGTGTTTGTTGAGTCCTTGTCTTCATACTGGAAAGAAGAAAGTCCTATATTGAGTAACTAAATTATGTGCAGACACCAAGAGAAAACACACACACACACACACACACACACACATGCACACACACACGAAAGAAAGGATTAAGGAAAAAAGAAATAAACCTGCTCTGGCCTCAGTTTCCAATTTGTAAAATGAGAAAGCCAGACTAGAAGGTTCTCCAAGGTCACTTCCAGCTCTGAGTTTTAGCAGACGTCTCAAATTCTGTGTGTTTTTTCGCCCTTTGTGAGATTAAAAACACAGGTTGTTCTCCAGCAAAACTTTAATTGCAGAGCTTTAATTAGAAAAAAAATCAAAATACTCTTTCAGATTATGCTTTTTTAATTTTAGTTTTAATTGTGTTTTTATTTTTTCCATATTATTTTAAAAGAGAGATGAAAGCTGCAATTTGACAAATTGCTACACCCGTTTCCTTGCCATACAACTGCCCTAGCAAGTTAACTTAAAACTATTTTCTAAAATGTATTTTTAATGAGAAACTTAGACCCCTGAAATTTGTATAAAACATCTTTTTCCTTCAGACCTCTTATAGGGCTGTAGAGTTTCCATACCTCAGTGCCAAGAGCATGGCAGAGGAATTTGGTTCAGCTTAGTAATTACCTTGTGTTAGTCTAGCTCAAAGTTGTTTTTCTCTTAATGGCTTAAGAGAGCCATTCAAATGCTTTGATTCTAGTAATAAAAGTTCTAATGGGCAAGGTAGGTGAATGCCCATGTAATGTTTAGCCTATTAAACTGGCCATATCCAAAGCTTATGCAGAGTAAATTCTTACTAGGGACTCTGAATAAGGGCAGGTCAACGTGGAAAAAAAGCATGAGAAAATAAGAGAGCTAAAGTAAGTCTGAGAATGTCCTTCCTCTCTCCAACTAAGATCCCGATTATAGTGGACATTTATTTTTGCCTTCTTTCATGGCGAGGGGGAAAGACCTCGCCAAAGTCTCCCTGTGTTGATTCACAGGGAGAATGTTGATTCACCCGCAGGCTTCACAGTGGACCATGTATATGAGACCATGGTTTCTCAGACTATCTGTGGTGAAGGACCAGTTTGCTTCATCTCCCACACCCCCATCCACTGTGGACTGGTACTTGTATAAAATATAGTAAAAATGAATCACTGGAAAAATGACACGTGAACTGTGACAAACAAAATATAAGCCTCAGTTTTTAATTATTAAATTTAATTACTCTCAAGTTGCAGTACAGGTTTCTAACCATCCTCAGTTTCTATACTTACCTTTTTTTTTAAAAACATCTTCATTGGAGTATAACAAAGTGAATCAGCTATACATATACATATATCCCCATATCTCCTCCCTCTTGCATCTCCCTCCCACCCTCCCTATCCCAACCCTCTAGGTGGCTGCAAAGCACGGAGCTGATCTCCCTGTGCTATGCGGCTGTTTCCCACTAGCTATCTATTTTACGTTTGGTGGGGTATATATGTCCATGCCACTCTCTCACTTCGTCCCAGCTTACCCTTCCCCCTCCCTGTGTCCTCAAGTCCATTCTCTGTGTCTTTATTCCTGTCCTGCCCCTAGGTTCTTCAGAACCATTTTTGTTTGTTTGTTTAGATTCCATATATATGTGTTAGCATATGGTATTTGTTTTTCTCTTTCTGACTTACTTCACTCCATAGGACAGACTCTAGGTCCATCCACCTCACACCTCACTACAAATAACTCAATTTTGCTTGTTTTTATGGCTGAGTAATATTCCATTGTCTATACTTATCTTGTTGCAGATGGTAACAGAAATGTGGAAACAGGCACTGGTCCACAGACCACACTTTGAGTAGCACTGACCTAGACTAGGCCAGTAGTATTCTCTGGTTCCCAGTAATTATTTCATGGGTGTTCTTATGACCTGAGCTGGTCCCAGTCACTTGAATGTTGGGATTTTGGTTGAGAAACTGGGACAATTCTGTTTTTCCTGGCTGGATGCCCTCTTGGGACTATAAGAGAAGTGGCTTGAGAATGAGTCAACACCAAGAAAGCAGAACCAAGAGGTAGCAAGTCAGAACCTGAATCTGCTCCTGTATTGTAGAAAAATAGAAGCCAATAAATTAAAATTTTTGTTCAAGCTACAATTCATTAGGTTTTTCTATCATCTGCAAGAGAAAGAGTCCTATGTGATATAATTTGCAAGTTTTCCCCTAACTCTCAGTCACCTTGCCAGTCATCTTTCCAAAACAGAGATCTGGGAATGACATTCTTCTGGTTATGAAAACCTTAGCTTCCCACTGCCTTGGTCCAGAGTTCAGGCTTCTTAAACTGTCATTCAAAGTCATTCACAGTTGAGTCCCCTTCTTTTTCAGCCTAATGTTTTTTGCTACTCTCATCTGCAGACACATGCCCAATGCTTTAGTGTGACCAAACATGCACTTTTAGATATGTTATAGGTTTGCTCATGTTCACTTTGGCTGAATTGCACTTTCTCTTCCCACAACCTCTTCTGATTTTCTAAGAATAGGAACTTGAGAACATAAGGTGTTCATTACTTTTAAATGTTAAGCATTATGCATCACCATCATTCCTGCTGACTCAAGGGCTAATTTTGAGAGCGTTGGCAGGAGGGCAAATTGATTCACCCAGACGTTTGACAAAAACTGCATTTAGACTCCAAAGCTTTCATTTCATAGGGGGTCTGATATGGTTATATTACCAAAATCTCAGAAAACAGCAAACTTAGACAAAGTGTGACTTTAAGTTATTGCAAAAATGAATAAGCAAGAAATGAAAACATGTCCGCACCAAAATGTGTACATAAATGTTCATAGCAGCTTTATTCATAATAGCCGAAAGTGGAAACAAACCAAATGTTCATCAGCTGATCAGTGTATAAACAAAATGTGGTATATCCATAAAATGAAATATTACTTGCCATGAAAAGAAGTGAAGTACTGATACATGTTACAACATGGACTAACCTCGAAAACATTATGCTAAATGAAAGAAGCCAGATATGAAAGGCCATGTATTGTATAATTCCATTTATATGAATGTCTGGAATTGACAAATCTATAGAGAAAGTAGATTAGTGGTAACCTAGGGCTGGGGAGAGTGATGAGATTGAAGGGTGAAGGCTAGGGGGAACAGAGTTTCTTTTTTAGAGTGATGAAAATGTTCTCAAATTGATTGTAGTGATGGATGCACAACATTGTGAATATACTAAAAGTCATTGAACTGTACACTTTTAATGGGTGCATTATATGGTATGTGAATTATGCCTCAACAACGTGTTTTTTTAAAAAAGAGTTTATAGGAGCTTTATTCATAGGTGCCCAAACTGGGAAGCAACAAGATGTCTAAGGTGAACGGATAAATCAACTGTGGTACGTCCAGACAACTGAATAGTATTCATTCAGCACTGAAAAAAAATGAGCTATTAAGCCATGAAAATACATGCAGGAACCTTAAATGCATATTACTAAGTGAAAGAAGCCAATCTGAAAAGGCTACATATACACTGTATGATTTCAACTATATGACATTCTGGAAAAGGCAAAACACTGGAGACAGTAAAAAGATTGGTGGTTACCAGGGGTTAAGGTGGAGGATGCAGTGAAGAGGCAGAGCACAGAGGATTTTCAGGGCAATGAAACTACTCTGTATGATACCACAATGGTGGATACATGTCACTATACACTTGTCTAAACTCATGTAAACTATGGGCTCTGGGTGATAATGATGTGTCAATGTAGGTATGATTGTAACAAACGTCCCACTCTGGCGCTGGATTTTTTTTTTTTTTTTTAATTTCCTTCCTTCCTCCCTCCCTCCCTCCCTCCCTCCCTCCCTCTTTCCTTTCCTTTCCTTTTTCCTTCCCTTCCTTCCCCTCCCCTCCCCTCCCCTCCTCTCCCCTCCCCTCCTCTCCTCTCCCCTCCCCTCCCCTCCCCTCCCTTCCCTTTCCTTCTTTCTGCTGTGTTCCATCTTCTTTGCTGCACGCAGGCTTTCTCTAGTTGCAGTAAGCAGGGGCTACTCTTTGTTGCAGTGCACGGGCTTCTCATTGCAGTGGCTTCTCTTGTTGCAGAGCACAGGCTCTAGGTACGTGGGCTTCAGGAGTTGTGGCTTGCGGGCTCAGTAGTTGTGGCTCACAGGCTCTAGAGCACTGCCTCAGTAGTTGTGGTGCACAGGCTTAGCTGCTCCGTGGCATGTAGGGTCTTCCCGGACCAGGGATCGAACCCATGTTCCCTGCATTGGCAGGCGTAACCACTGCGCCACCAGGGAAGTCCTGGTGCTGGATGTTGATAGTGGGAGAGGTTTTGTGTGTGTGTGTGTGTGTGTGTGTGGAGGGGTGTTGGGGGGTCAGATGGCATATGGGAGCTCTGTGTTTTCTGCTCAGTTTTGCTGTGAACCTTAAACTGCTCTAAAAATTAAAGTCTAAAGAAAGAAGCAAAGGAGGATGAGGAGGAAGGGGGTGAGGAACAAGAAGAGGGCCAGGGCAAGGACAAAGAGGAGGAGGAGGAGGAGGTGACCTCACAAGGCCATCTCAGTTGGCACCACCTCTGAAATTTTCCCTGCCTCTCTCTTGTCTCCCTCCTGCGGAAGAATTAATTGCTCCTTTATCTGTATTTTCATTGTGTTCTTATTCCTACTTCTTTTATAGTTCATATCACTTTATTATAGTTGTTTGCAGGCCTTACTTACTGAACTATGACCTGCCTGAGGGCAGAGGCAATGCCTTATTTTCTTGATATTTCTACTAGAAATACTACATGGTAGAGTTCAGTGAAAGTGTGGTGTGTGTATGAATGAAGAACATCTTAAAGCGGCAGTGTTAAGTGCAGTTTTAAAGGATTCTGCTCTAGAATCTGTTGTTCTTCAGGCTTTTTGGTAACCTAAAAAAAGCTCCCTCTACGTGGCTCATCCCTGGGACCGTGGCCAGGATGTGAGCGAGAGCACTGAGGACATGTGACAATCCTAGACGAATGACTTATCCCTACTGAGTCTCCTCCAATAGGCAGCGTACTATTCTAGTAGAGCTTTGGGAAAATACTCTTCCTTGGGGATAATCTAACCATGTGCAGCCTGAAATCTGGGACCAGACTTCTGTGTGGTGATGAAGGTCAACTTGGGAAGATGTCATTGGGTGGAGAGGAGATCTCACTCTACTGAAAGCCACCACTGCCACCTTAGGATGGCTGCCTGAAATGCTCTGGTGAGAGCTTTATTACAAGGCTTTGGGGTTAGATATATGTAAAATGTGTGAAATGTGTTCCTGGGAGGGATGACATCTTAAACCTTTATTATTCATTTATACCTTACTGAGAGTCATATGTAACAGAGTTCTTGAAAGTAGGTTTTAAGAGGGCAATAGAGAAAATCTATCAAGATGCTGGTGCTAAGAATGAAAAGGAAAAGGTACCTAAGAGGTGATAGGATGCCAAAAATAGCTTTTCTTTACTTCCCAAATTTGGCATCATTTAATGGATAAAGTGAATATTCTCAATCACATAACCACTTTAATTTTCGTACCAGGGCATACTTTTTAAGAAGTCACTTATTTATATTGTTTAAAATAGTAGCATTGAGAATGTGGGGAATTTAGTAGTCAGAGCTCTACTACTTACTTGCTGAATGATCTAAGGAAGTTTCTTCCCGTCTCTGAGCTTCAGTTTTATTCACTGATAAAATGGGCACAATAATACCTGTACTGTTTACATCACAGAATGTTTGTGAAAATCCACTGAGGTCGCTGAAAGCAAAATGTTTTATAAATTAGACAAGTAAATTTATAATTTATAATTGATGTTAGTCTAGGAAGGATAAGTGCTGTGAACTTCTCCTGCTAAATACCAATGGAGTTTATTTGTGGTTGGTACAAAAAGCAATAAAAAGCAAAAAAAAGTGCTGTACATTTAGTCCTTTGTTTCTTTAAATTTTGAAGGAGCTCTACCAGGTTCTGAAAAGGAATCTTATTAACATTTTGGGAAAAGCCTTTTTATTGAAACTTCTTGTAAGTTTTACATGCAAGGCACACAGATGTATGTAAGGATATCTAGTCAACATGTGCCCTTTTAAAAGAGAAAAGCTCTTCTTTAACCATCTTTTCCAAGAATCGTTAATTTGTATCAGAAAATTGGAGAGGCATGCAGGGATACCTTCCTAAGGAGCATAAAATGTCTGAGCAGTTATCACCCATAGCATCTGTCCCTTCTCTGATCTATTCCAGAGATCACTTGCCAATTCACAAATGCCACAGGGGACCTCTCCTGTGTGGTTATGTAACTCTTTTTTTTTTTTTTTTTTGCTGTACACGGGCCTCTCACTGTCGTGGCCTCTCCCGTTGCGGAGCACAGGCTCCGGACGTGCAGGCTCAGCGGCCATGGCTCAGGGGGCCCAGCTGCTCTGCGGCATGTGGGATCTTCCCGGACCAGGGCCCGAACCTGTGTCCCCTGCGTCGGCAGGTGGACTCTCAACTACTGCGCTACCAGGGAAGCCCCGGTTATGTAACTCTTGACCTGTGTAGGGCTTTCCCCTAAAACTGCACCATGAGGTCCTTAAGGACAGAGTCTGCGACTTACAGGTACTTGTGTCTCCTAGTTTCCAGCAGTAAATATTTATTAAATGAAAACTTGGCTGAGGCTGCATATCAAGGTCAGGAGGAAGTGGTGCCTCTTGGCAGATTTTATCCTCAGGGTAGGTTACCTGTTCCTGCATAACTGAAAGAAGACTCTGTGGCTTTGAAGGCTGTCTAACCCTTTCACAGGAGATCAAGTAATTGTGCTAGGCCATGGGTGTCAAATAAAGGGCATCACAGTTTAAGAAAGACATGAGAAATTAGGAGACAGTTCAGAGAACAGCTATCATGAAGATAAGGAGTTTAGAAAGGAAGATGTAGGAAGAGGGGAGGGAAATACTGGGATTATTTAAACCTGACAAGAGGAGCCTGAAAAAAAGCGTGGCAGGTAGTTGATTTTCAAAGATTTATGGGGATGATTATATAGAGCAGAGCTTCGCAACCTTTGTGGCAAGGCACACTTAAGAAAAGATTATATTGACAGGGCCCACAAGGATAATCAGGTAAGGCTGCTCAAGACTCGATTCTTCTCTAAGGCTTTGACATTCCTAGGTCCCACGCTGCCACCAGAGGACTTAGCACAGCCTTTGGATAGTGTTATGGACAGAATATTTGTGTCCTACCAAAACTCATATGATGAAACCCTAAGCCCAATATGATATTATAGTATTAGGAGATGGGGCCTTTGGGAGGTGATTTGGTCATAACAGTGGAGCCTTCATGAATGGAATTAGTGCTCTTATAGAAGAGACCTCAGAGAGCTCTCTCACCCACATTTTCTGTAGGGTTGCTGGGAGAAGACAGCTGTTTACAAACCAGGAAGTAGGTCTCACCAGACACAGAAGCTGCTGTTGCCTTCATTTCAGACTTCCCAGCCTCCAGAACTATGAGAAATAAGTGTTTGTTGTTCAAGCACCCAGTCTATGGTGTTTTGTTATGGCAGCCCAAACTGACTAGGACAGGGATTTGTGCACATGTTAGAAAATTGATGTAGAGTGCAGGGACTCTCTGTATTTTAGGTAGAGTAAGAAGAAGGAGGGTCAAAACAAAAGATGGAAGATTGGAATAAAATGCGAAAACACTTTATTCTTAGCTTTGAAAATACCAGATTGGTTTGTCAAAGGGTGTGTGTGTGTGTGTGCAGCATGTCCTAAAAGTCTTTATGCAGTTTAAGCTTCACTAACTTCAGAAAAATAAGTGCTACAGACTTATCCTCAAGGTCTCGTGAAAGTTTAATTATTTACATTTATTTTATAGTAACTTTAGTTTCGTGAATGTTGAATAACGAATTATTCATTTTCATGATTTGAGTCAGCCCCTCTGACTGAAGATGGTAACGGCTGACTGCAACAAAAAGCAAAATTCCCTATTCAACATTCAGAAAAGTGGATAAAAGAACTTCTAAGTTCTTTAAAACTGGGTTTGTACGGCGAAAAGATTCTATAGGAAGGATGGATTTAAGGACATATATGATCCTGAGTATAAATATGTGGGTGCAAGCAAAAATTCCAGACAGTATTTCAGACATTTAAGGCAGTGGAATTGGTGAGACCCAAGTCAAGTTTCTATCAAACAGTAAAGGGGACCCAGGTAGTATCTGGGTTACAGATGGGACAAGCAGAAAATTTCATTACTGTAAATATATGAAACATGAAAGGATGGAGTTGGAAAATCGGATGGCAGGCTAGGGCTGAGGGACCTGGAAGGCCCAGCAGGGGCAGTCTGCTGGACTGGTGGGTGGAGGAGGGGCTGTGGATACACCCTCTCCATGTTGTCCCCTCCCGCACACTCAGAAACCCTTTGTGACTCTTCAGTGTTTTGTGATGCAGGCCTAGGACTGCACCCATACTCAGTGATCAGTGCTCAGTGCTCATTTAACTTGAGGCAGCCCTGTGGTTCAGACGATGGAATTCGGAAAACCGAATGCTCTCTCAGTTTTGAACAGCGTTACTGAGGCATGTCTGAGCTTCGCCTCAACATTCTTGGATATTGACCCAAACCTCATCATCCTGTGCGGGTTGGGGTTGCTTATTCTGTTCCTGTGGTTCCTGGTGAGCTTGCCATTTTCACCTACCTTCAGTAAAACCAAAGACATCCGAAAGGTAAGCAACCCTGGGTGAGCCCCCAACAGAGATTCTTTCTTTCTTTCTTTCTTTTATTTTTTAATTTTTTAATTTTTTAATTTTTTAATTTTTTTTTTGTGGTACGCGGGCCTCTCACTGTTGTGGCCTCTCCCGTTGCGGAGCACAGGCTCCGGACGCGCAGGCTCAGCGGCCATGGATCACGGGCCCAGCCGCTCCGCGGCATGTGGGATCTTCCCGGACCGGGGCACGAACCCGTGTCCCTGCCTCGGCAGGCGGATTCTCAACCACTGCACCACCAGGGAAGCCCAGAGATTCTTTATTGTTGTTACCATTTCTATTCCCACATTTTAAAATGAGTTTGGTTGGCTCAGAGAGACACCTAAGATGGGAAGCTCAAGGAGAGGATAGAACATCATCCTCCTAGGAAAAGAAGCCAGCCAGGGCTAGGGGTTCAGGGAGGACTAAGGCTCCCAGTTGAAGCCCATGTCCCATCTGACTGTTGGGAGGACTCCAGGATAAAATCCCAAACAGTAATTTTGTGGCCCTGGGTTGGGTTATTTAGAGAGTTGGGGATCTCTGCAGGAGAACAGACTTCCCTAATGCTTGATCATGAGTACATTGTCACGTCAGGCATCACTCAACAAAGCCTTCCTTTGTGCTGGGCTGATCGGAGCAGCAATGCTGAGCCTCTGAGCAGAGGCTGGAGCCTGAGCTCCAGGATACAGGGTCCTATCTGAGGGACGTGGACATGACTGCTGGCCTCAGATGCTATGCCCTCCTTGGGCAGTTGACTTCTGACTGAGACTATCAAGTGTGGATCTCATAGACAAAAGTCCTTCTTTGAGTTTGTCAAAGAAGAAAAAAATCGAAAGCATTTTAAACCTTTAAAATTGATAAAAGGAAGGAACATAAAGTTCTATTAATTAAAACAGAGTCATATTATTCATGGATAATGAATATCTGAGTTTCCTAGAGAGGAGTGAGAGAAATGAGCCCCAGCCCTTCATTCTTCTCTTTTTGTTCTCAGCATCAGCGCAGAGCCAAGGGGAGAAGGAAAGGAGGAACACCGAAAGGTAAGGTTCTGCCTATCCCCCCTGAACTCTCCAAGGTGACCCTTCCTGCCTTTTCCATGAGATCCAAGGTCCCTGATCTCTGAGGATGTCAACTGCTAGATACAGTTTCTCTCAGAAACCAGAGTTCTCAGAGGAGAGGCTTGTGGGAAGGCTGTCAGAGCCTGAGACACTTCTCAGATTCCCTGCTCTGCTCATTGCTGGGCATGAAGCAGTGATGGGCCTGGGCAATAGGTGTTGCCCGACAGGTGGCCATTGAGATGTCAAGAGTCAGAACTTCTGTGTCCTGACTTTGTAAAAGTCCTTTGACTTCCTGGATGATCAGATTCCTCTTTGAGGTAAATAACCATTGACCTATATTCCTCAAAGGGTGGTTCTGAATATCACATGGGAGAATACATATGAAAGCCCTTTGTGAATGATAAAGCAACATATATTTGAGCTTTGTTATTATTATCATTGACCATGTGATGTGACCCTGTTTCCTAGTTCTTGGGGCTCTCCAAGTCCAATCCACCAAGGGTACCGCTAAAGGACACTCTACTAAGCCTCCTATAAGGTCTCCTTGTTTCTACCTTCATCACTCTTCTGGTTTCCCAGGTTGGAGAACTTTCCAGAGCGATGTAGAGGAGGCAAGGAAGGTGCTTTCTCTTCTGCAAAGGTGACTGAACATTACCTTCTTTCCCATATCCTGCTTTTTAGTGGAGTCTTTGAATTTCTAGGGCCTCAGTGAAGCCTGGGATTGACATGGGAGGGAAAATCCTCAGATTCAGAATGTGAAAGCCTTGGGGAGGGGGATAAAAGATTTATTGTGAGATTAAGGAAGTAAAAGAATGTGAAAGGATAGTATACATTGGGCAGCCATACTTTTGCCAGACCTGCCAGGGTCTCATGTTTGTTCTGGTCCTGGTTGCATCTTTGTACTTCCTGTCTTCTGCAGCCCCCTGGGCCGGCACGATGACATCACCCGCTTTCGTCAACTCTTATGTCCAGACCCCTTCTGTGAGGTGTGTAATAATGCAACTGCTGAGGTCAATCGGCTGCTACTCCCAGAGGCCCTGGAAGATCCTACTTCCTCTGTGTTCCCGTTGACTTCCACAGCTCCTGTGACTGAGTCATCGTTTGCTCTGTCCCCTGCCTCCTCAACAGTCCCTTCAAGAGACCTAACACCAGCCTCTCTGCCTGAGCCTTCCCCACTGCCCCCCTCCGCTCTCTCCCCTAACCCAATGACCCCCTTAGGTGACTTGTTTTCACCCTCCCCATTGGGTCATTCTCTGGCACCGGAGCCTTTTCCTTCCTTGGATTCCAAATTCCCAGTGGACTATTCCCCACCCCAACCTCTTGCCTTTCCCCCTCTCCTACCACATGACACACAGACAGCAGATCCTGTTCTCCCACGAGAGGCCACTTTGTCTCCGGATACCATCTCCTCTCTTGACCCCACCCTTTCCCAAGATATCAACCCCTTATCAGATTTGTCCCAGGCAGTGGATCACCCCGATTCTTTTGCTTGTCATCATGCACCATCAACTCTGTCTGTTTCACCTCAGCCAGACTGCAGTTTATCTGCCACTCAATCTAAGTCAATTGCCATCTTATTGAAGCCTGTTCCGGAGAACTCACTTCCAGAAAGCCCTGGTGTGTTGTCCACTTGTGTTTCAACACTCAGAGGCACTGATCATTCAAGCCTGTCAGTTTCAGACTTCTCCTCGCGGCAAGCTCATGCCAAAGACTTGTTCCCTTCCACGTTGGCACAATGTGATTTCAATCAAGAGTTTCTTGCCCTCCATTCTTCAGAAGCCTCTTTTGGGGGAGACCCTGCAGCCAACCTTGTAGAGCCTGGTAACCTCTCATTTCTCAGCCCTGATGTCCTGGCACTCCTGGAGAGACAAGTCCAAAAGAGGAGCGATTTCCTGATGTGGAAGGAAAAGGAAAATAAAAAAGATTCTTTTCCAGAACAACTGAGGCCAGACTACCAACTAAATTCTTCAGGGAAAATGTTAGAGTCAGTTGCTGATAAGCATGACTCGGCGGTCTGCCTTCCCTTTTGGAGCAGCAAAGACAAACCAAAGGAGCTGCATGTGCCTCAGCAGCTGCCATATCCTAAGACCCTGGAGGACCATCTACAGCAAAAACCTATGCAGTTCTTCTGGGGTCTCCCATCTCTGCACAGCGAGTCCTTGCCCTCTGCTGTTCATGTCTTGGCTGACAGTTCCTCAATCTTTATTTTCAACAGAAACTCGAATGCCTCCACAGGCCAAGAATCACCAGTGCTTCCTGATCCCCTACCTCTGTCCTTGCCTGAGATTCAGCCTGAACCCTTGCCTCAAACGCTGCCTCAATCTCAGCCACTACCTCTCACTCAGGTCCAGTCCCAGGCCGACCCTCAATCCCCACTCCCAGTCATACCATCTGATCCTCTACCTCAGATTAGGATCTGTGGAGTAAGTTTCCACAGACCTCAGGACGAGTCAGTGTCTCTCTCCTCATCTGAAATTCAACAGCTGGAATGGAACATTTTGCAGAAACAACAGGAAAGTGTGTGGGGTTTACCCTCTGTGGTCCAAAGATCTTGGGAAGACTTTTGTCCATCAGCTACTAACATTCCTTGCCACCGGGCCCCCCAGGCCCATGCTTCAATCTCCATCCTTCCTGGGGAGTTTCCTCTCAGTGATGAACTTTGGAAGAAACTAGAGCATCACCTTCGAAAGAGGCTCATCCAACACCGGTGGGGCCTGCCCCGCAGAGTCTACGAGTCTTTGTCACTGATGTTGCCTCCAAATGGTTTTTCAGAGGCATCTGAGTCGGAGACCAATGATGGAGTCTCACTGATCCCTATGTCTAAGGGTCAGAGTAGCAAAACTGTAAATGTTGGATTGAGCCAAACTGGAAGCTTCCATGAGAGGAGCTCAGAAATGTTCCAGCGAGAGGAAGATGTGGGGAAGGATCTGGGACCCAGCCTAGAGAATGGCCCAAAAGAGCACCTGTTGAATGACCCAAAGAGTTCTTCAGGTAAGGATCTGGGGTATGACTCTGAGAAAGACCTAAACAGTCAGATGGTGAGTCTCTCAGAGAAAAATTCAAGGGTGTCAGCAGAGAGTCTAGGTCAGAGACAACTTGAAAATGTCCTAAAAGTACATTTGATCAAGAAGTTTGAGGAAATAAATGAGGGTCGGCTCCCTAGGACTGTGCATAATTCATGGCATGCTATCAAGCAAACATCGCTTGCTTCTGTGAAATCCCACACCCAAACAAAACAGAGAAGTTTGCCATCATCCGTGGGTGAGGCCCACTCCCTGAATACCTTCCAGAACCTGACTTTTGTTGATTCCAGTGCACTACACATGCTGGAAGCCCATATTAAAAGTTTTCGTATGAGGATGTTGTGGGGCCTTCCCCGCAGGGTCCTTGAATCCATACGGCTCTCTGAATTGAAAGACGCCTCGTTCCAGTCCTTGTCTCATGCCACCTTGCCTTCCTCAACCAATGTGATTTCTGAGGCAGACTCCAAATCTGGGAGCTTCAAGTCCTCTAGAGGAAGCTCTAAATCTCTCCATGGAGACAAAGTGGGCACAACAACAACCCCTGGCCTGGATCGTTCTCTCCCTGCCACCTCACCTGGGGGCAAAGGAGGACAGAGGGTCCTGAGACAATCACACTCTGATGTCAACCGTGGGCTGGCAGAGGATGTTCAGAGAATTAAGGATGCCAGACAGACTCGTCTGCCTGTCTCACTCTGCGTCACAGGGAAAGCAGGTCCTAGACAGACTCAACTTGTCAACAGATATCCCCAAAAGCTGCTTGCAAAGCAAGCTGGGGCCAAATATGAGCCGAAGCATAAGAGTGTGAGTTCCAGTGATAAAGGAGAAATGCAACGGGGCAAAAAGGTGGAGAAGTCAGAACCTGTTTCCATGCCCAAATTGTCTAGGGAGGTAGTCACGGCTGAGGAGTTTGATACTCTTCAATTAAAAACTAGTGACATGTTGACAACTCACAAGCCAGGGAGCTCCCAAATGATAAATGTGAATGAGAACAAAGAAGAAACTACCGTGACCACTGCAAGCCCCCCACCCAAATTACCAGTTTCCCAACATCCTAAGTCATTAGACCTTAAAGAACAACTGTTCAGTGAGTTAAACTTTCAACAGGAGAACAGGGAGCATAGCCAGGCTCAAGGCCAACCTACTGACACATCCCTTGCTTCAGCTAACTTGACTTACGAGGCCTCACTGACTCATGCCCAGGGTGTCTCACGTGGGGACATGGGAGCTTCCCGGGTGCTGCATGTCCATTTGAAGGACAGAGGAATCGGGATGGAGCAACAGCAGGAACCTTGGGTCCCTAAGCATGCCTTAAGGAGGTGCCAGGATAAGAATTTCCCACCAACTGCAAAGAGAGTGAGCCCTCTGGAGCCCAAGGCAGAAGAGCTTGGTGGAGGGGACACAGGGTTGGGGACATCCCAACTTCGGAGGAAGAGCTTCCCTACTCAGGAGATGGTACTAAAGAAGACACTTGCGAGCAAGTCTTCCCAGACCCTATCACAGAAGGGACAGCCTCTTCCTGAAGGCAATGTCAGAAAAAGAATGCAGGACTTCTTGCAATGGTTTTTTTCTGGGATAAAATACAAAAGGCAAGAAGATGCCCAGGAAAAGGGCAGCCCCATATCAGCTGTGCAGAACAGAGGCCTAGTTAAAAGTAGAGCTGCCTTTACTGGGACAACTGCAGCTCAGAAAATCGCGACAGACATGAGGAAGTCCGTAGAGGGGAAACTGGGGTGTCAGCATGTAATTGATGTCACCTGCTCTCAAGGGCCCCTTCGTTCCCCAGTGCAGTTTAGGAAAACTCAGCAAAAGGCAAAAGTGCAGGTCCCGACAGAGCCTGTCCAGGGGCGTCCTTTCAACTACAGGGCTCCCTCCTGTAATGTGACAAATATCAAGTCCCGCCATCAAGAAGCTATCTCTGCTGGCCAGAGTTACCCTCCAAGTACCAGACAGATCAGAGATAAGAAGAGACCCCCCCAGAAAGTTGTGGCATTCAAGGACCAGCGACTGTGTCCCAAACATCCCCCACCAGTGTCCCACAGGGAGCCTGTGCCCCCCCCACGCCCCCCCACCAGGCGTCAACCTGGCCAGGCACCCCCAGCTGCGCTCAGCACTGCTGAAGGCACTGTGTTCAGACACCTCTCTACTGTTTAGACAGAAAACACGTCTCCAGAATTTCCAAGGGAGAAGACTTCCCATCCAGAAATAACTCCTTCCTTGTGGAGATTATTGATTCTCCCCAATAAATGTTTATGTAATAATAGTGTATCTTTTCTGTGTACTGTGTTGGCGGCATGGGTTTTGGGTAACTCGGGGCTTATGTGTAAGGGAAAGGAAGGAGATAGTTCAGCTCTTACTGATTGCTTCCTTTGGCTTTGGCTAAAAGGTGACCAGTCCTCTGGAGTTCTTGCTGAGAAATAGATATCGTGCCCCCTCCCTCCCCCGCCATCCCCCCCCAACCCCAAAGCCCATTTCCTCCCTGATGAAATTTGAGGAGATGGGCTTTGTCTTCTGCCGCTTAGCTTAGCCTTAATGGAAACATATAGCAGCCCACACCTCCCCCTTCACTGAACGTTTTATATCCTTTAGAGAAGTAGGGAAGATAGGTCTTTTATACCTGAGAAGCGTTAAGGACAGGTATACTTTCTTCAAGTAATGCTGAAGAAGAAACAACAGCTTAATCATTATTTAGAACTCAGTGACCAGAGGCTGCTACAGGGGGCTGAACCCTGAATGGCACTATTTGGGCGGAGGTGTTGCTCTACTGGACCCTGGGCTAGTTGCCGTAGGGTCCAGGAACAGCACAGCAGCTGCTTAAGAATCTGTCATGTGGGTATGTGCGGGCGAGAAGATGGCGGCGGCGGGGGAAGCAGCGTGAGGAGTCGGACGAGCGCCGAGGCTCATTGAAACGGGCCGCCATGGCCCTCCGCAACCCGCAGTATATTTTTGGAGATTTTAGCCCTGATGAATTCAATCAGTTCTTTGTGACTCCTCGCTCTTCAGTTGAGCTTCCTCCGTACGGTGGAGCAGTTCTGTGTGGCGCACAGGCCGCTGGTGAGCTGCCCGATGGTAAGCTTGTGCTCTCCTTCATTCCCTGACGTGTGTGCTGGGTGGGCAGGCTTCCTGGAAGCGGTGTTCTGTTGGTCCATACCGTTTGGATAAGCATTCCCTTACTGCTTGGTGTTTTTGCTGTAAGCTACAGCAGATTCAATGCCCGAACCACTTTGACGAATGAATTAAAGTTTGTTCTGTGCTTCAGAGTGCCAGCCGTGCAAAGGGCAGGACTGTCAGAGAATTGAATTTGGTGTTAATGAAGTAATTGAACCCAATGGCGCTTTGCTGAGAACTCCCACCTACAGTATTTCAAGCACATTGAATCCTCAGGCCCCGGAATTTATCCTTAGTTGCACGACTTCCAGAAAGATCCCCAGTGACATCGATAAAGAAGTGAACTACAGCTCAGCTGACTGCCAGTACCCAGGCTCTGCCCTCGCCCTGGATGGCAGCTCTAACGTGGAGGCGGAAGCTTTAGAGAATGATGGCGTCTCGGGTGGTCTTGGACAAAGGGAGCGTAAAAAGAAGAAAAAACGCCCCCCTGGATATTACAGTTACTTGAAAGACGGCGGCGAGGGTGGTCCTTCCACAGAAGCCCTGGTCAATGGCCATGCCGGTCCAGCAGTCCCCAACAGTGTAGGCACGGAGGATGTGGACTCGATGGGTGATGTGCCCCCCGTGGGGACACCCAGGACTTGGGGCAGCCCCCAGGACACCACGGACTTCGTCAGCGACGCCGTGCCTGCTGGTTCTTTCCCCGGAGCCCTTGACAGCGGGGCCAGGACTGCAGGGCAGCCTGAGGGCTGCCCCGGGGCCAACTTGGAGCCCTCTCACCTCCCTGCAGAGGCCAGCAGGGACACCCTGTTGAGGACAGCTGTGGCTCAGCCTGCCGTTGGGACCGATACTACTGAGAACCTTGGAGTCACTAACGGACAAGTACTAGAATCCTTGGGTGAGGGCACAGCTGCCAACGGGGTGGAGTTGCACACTGTGGAGAGCTCGGACTCGGACCCCGCCAAGGCCGAGAGCGGCCCCCCTCCCGCGGACACCCCGGCCTCTGCGGCAGCCACCGCTCCTGCTGGTCAGAGTCAGCCCGCCAAGTCGTGGGCCAGTCTTTTTCATGATTCTAAGCCCTCTGCCTCCTGCTGCTGCTGCTCCTCCTCCTCCTCCTCCTCCTCCTCCTCCTCCTCCTCCTCCTCCTCCTCCTCCTCCTCGCCTGTGGTTTCCATGGAAACTAAGTATTCCCCTCCTGCCACATCTTCCCTGGTCTCTGAAAAGCAGGCTGAAGTCAAGGAAGGGCTGGTTTCAGTTTCCGAAGATCCTGTAGCCATGAAGATTGCAGGTATAGTTCAAAAGACACAAGTGTGAAACCAAGATGGGAGTTGACAGTCTGGGCTAAAAACTTTGGTGGTATGTTGTTACCCAGAGCCGTAGTTGATTGATCACCCGTGTGTTAAGAGGAATTTCTGAATAATGCCTGTACCTTAAATGTTACTAAAAGTATAATGGTATATGAGCAAAATGGGGTGGGGAGGGGGGTGTCATACCTCTATGTTAAGTGGAAAATCCATGTCCTAAACACCACTTTTTTACCAGTCCTTTTCTATTGACAAACGACATTTTCATTTCTTGCCTTTTGATCAAGTGATTGTACTCCATTGTGTGACTGTGTAATAGGCAGTCCCATCTGTGTTCCAGCTGTTGTATACCTTTGGTGTCATAACCCCTGATTTGGACTCACTTTGCATTGTTTCTTTATTTCTCAGGATATAAGAAAGTATTTGGGGTTTTTCCTTTTTAATGCCTATTTTGGATTGAGTAAATGGATTTTACTCAGTTTCAGCACACCAAGGCCAACTCTTGACAAGATGAGAGAAACGGTAACAGTTTGGCCTAAAGTTAATGTTTTATTCGACGTGCTGAGGCTCAAAAGTAGGACCAGTTCACAGTAAAACTATAAAGCTGCATGACTTGCGATTTTTAAAGTTAAAGTAGTAAGTCAGAAACAGAGGCGCCGTGTCTGTTTAGATACGTCTAAGAAGCCGGGGCTGCTCTTCAGGTTTCCTTCTACTCAGGAGTTTACTAGTAACCACCTTTTCAGGGTTTTGCCCCTTAGCCGAGTTAAAGTTAGCTGTCTTATTTAGTTTAGGCTTTATGTGGTGTTTGCTGATTTAACATTTTGGTATATGCGTGACAGCATTCATTACCAGGGTGAGGGTGAAAGCAGTAGCAAGACGCCAAGTGCATACCCTGTTATGAGTGGTCAGAACTCCCTCAGACAGAAAATCAGGTTTCTCTATCCCCTTTTATAGAAAGCAACCTGAAGGACAGAGAAGGTAATATACATTTAGTATGCTGGCATGGAAGAAGGAGCCCAGGGATAGAGCGCTCCCTTACAGTGTGAGGAATTATTTGGATGTAAATGACAGCAAATACAATTCAGCTGACTTAAAAAAGAGACTGTTGACTCAGCTACCTGAAAAACCCTAGGAGTGAGGCTAGCCTTAGGCAAGAGGGTTCATACTGGGGCTCAGCTGATGTTATCAGTATTGTTTCTATCCATTTCTTGGCTTTATATTCTGGACTGGCTTCATTGTGAGTCTTTCTGATGGCAACTTCATAGCTATATCTTCTAGGCTTCAAGTGCAACTAAAAATGGGTTATCTCTTCCACTAGTCCCTTCAAAAGTCCTATTGTGCCTTACTGTCTCTAGCTGGGTCCTATGCCCATCTCTCACCAATCACTGTTGCCAAAATCATGGAACAATCTTTTTGGCCAAGCCCGAGTGGTATACCCATCCTTAAAGTAAGAGAGTCGGGGAACAACTACTCCAATTGCACATGGACTGAGACTGAGAATGCGCTTAGTTTCCCAGAGGGCAAGAGAAGAACTGTTTCCAGAAGGTGAGTGAAGGCTGAGTGTCAAAATAAAAACAAAAGCAAAACAGATGTCTATCATAGCCCTCTCTCACTGCCCCACGTTTACCTTCCTGTCCAGAGTCATGCCACTGACTGAAGGTTAGAGTTGCAGGAAATACCAATTCCATGGAGACCTTGGGACAGGAAAGAGTCCCAGGACAGGAACTCAAAGTGGGAGGAATCAGTCAGAGGCCTAATATTCATGTGGATAGACCATCCAATAATCTGGCCTCTCACTGTCATCCTAGAGCCCTTCACCTCCATTCCAGTTCAGTTACAGCCATATTCTAGAATTCATCACCAGGAATATTGTTTTGTTATGAAAAACTACAGTCGGACATTCCTCCCTTTATTCTTTCAGTTTATGCCCTGGGTATGTCAATTCCTCAAACTGTTCAGGAAGTACAAGCCACTTGTAGTTCATCTGACAACATTCTGTCTTCATTTCCTCCTTCTCCAAGGAAAACTTCATGGTCCATCACTTAACCCCACACCTAAATAGCTCTACTCTAAAGAGCCTTCCCCATTCTCCTTTCATAGGTCCTGCCTGGCAAAATCTAACTCTACCTTTTCTAGACCTGCCTTCTAATAAAGGACTGATTCCTCTTCGATAAAATCACACGGTTAAGTATGTTGGTACCACCACAAATTTATGTTCTACAACTAATGGTCAGCTTCAACATTGCCTGAAAATAATCCATTCATTCTTCCCATGTTTACTACGTACTTGGCACTTAGGGCACACCAATGAAGGAAACAAAGTTCCCTGTCTTGGTGGCGCTCATATGATTGTTTTCTTAGTCAATTCTCTTGCCTAAGGACTCAAAACTATTGCACTTTCCTACAACTTCACCACACTCCTCACTCGTTGAGCATATGTGCTGGACCACCACAGGGGAATGAGAAGTCATGAAATGGGAACTTTTCATCATTAAAAACTTCAAAACAACAACAACAAAACCAAATCACGAACCTTCATCCTTTCTTTCCTCTTTCCTTCCTATTATACTGAAAGGTTTCCCTCAGATGCTTTCCTTGATCCTCCCACTCTGGGATCTGTCCTTGTTTTCCAATTCACAACACTTTCACACGCTGTGGAACACTTTTGGCTTAATTATCTACCTTCTCAGAGGACAGAGACCACGTTTACCTCATCAAAGGGGTGGGCGTACCTAGTAGAACTCAGAAACCTCTGCAGAAAACGGAAAAGAGAGCGATTTCTACACGGCGGCCCTGCCCAGTGCGCTCTGGGGGTGGGGTCACGCTCAGGGGCGGGGCCACGTCCAGAGGCGGGGCGGGGCCACGTTGGGAGGCAGGGCGTGAGGGGCTGTGGCGTTTGGCTTCCTAATGGCGACTGCTCCCGGCTGTTTGGCAAGACGTCTTACCTCAGGCTTCTGGGTCCTGTTTCCATTGCTTCTGGAAGACAAAAGTTGAGATTTAAACTCAAAGACAGGATGTGACTAAGGTTTCTGGGCGCCTGCGTGACCTTCCCCCTTGCCCTGTCTGAAGAATCGTCCGCCATTTCCATCCTAGCCGGTGGGCTTCGAGGCTTCTCAGTCCCTGAACCCCCATCCCAGGCCACTGCCTCGGAAGCCCTGGAGGTGGGGCTGCGCCTGCCGGACACCCGCCCCCTTCGCACGGTGGACACTCAAGGGAACTCCACGGGGGTGATCTTAGTAACAACTGTAGTAACAGCCTTGACTTCTGCTAAGTCTACACCTTGCCCTGGCCTTGCACAGGTGACCTAAGTCTCAGATCTCATCCATGATGTGCGGAGATACTAATATGAGCGGTTGGGGTTGGCCTTGAGAACTGGAATGGACAAGGGAAGAGCTTTGAACACTGTTAAGTGCCGATGTTAAGGAATGGGCTGGGGGCCCTAATGCAGTTACCGTGTGAGCCTTGCCAGCCCCCAAGAGAGGCCAGTGCCGTGGAAGTGCTTGCACAGGTCAGAAGGACGGCGAGACTTGAAGGTGCCAGTCCATACACTAAATTAAGAAGTCATCTCTGATTCTCTGCAGGACCAGTGAGTATAAGGAGGATGCTCATAGTCCTCTGGTGGTGGTTTTCAGGGGACCCCAAAGGTGCTTTCATTTCCCCTGGGACCCATCAGTGAGCAGTAGTTCGTGGGAACCCCAGGTGAAGGCCTATCAAGGCGTTAGTGTCAATGGACAGAGGGTAGAGGCAGAACCATTTTTCACGCTTTGCGGGATCCAGGATGGCAGGACGTGAGGCTCTCCCGCAGAAAGGGTTAGGCTTTTTACAGGGCAGAAAATCTCAGGTACATGTCTTCAATTGCAGGTATTGATACATTCATGGATTATTGAGGGCCTACTGTGTGTCCAGGTTCTGTATTAATTAGGAATCGTAGCCGTGTTTATGTTAATAAAAGGGAAGAGACTCCTTTTTTGGTGACTGTTTTCCCTATTGGAAAATATTATGTAGTGAATTTGAAAGATATGGAACAGTAGAAGGAAGAATCTCATAGATTCCCGCCTTCAAAGTAATTACTGTTAAGTTTTTGATGCATCTCTTCCCAGATTTTGCTGTGCCTAATTTTACATTGCTTAAATAATATGTACTTTAAAAGAAAAACACCCACTATCATAAACATTTTAATGTTATTATAAACTTTCAGAAGTGACATTTTTAATGATGACATCCTAAGTGCTACAGTATTAAATTCTACTTTTTGTTGACATTTGGGTAGTTTATAATTTTTAAAAATTTTAATATTTTGCTCTCCGTGTTTGCTCATAATTGTACTTGCTTATAAACTGTCCTATTACAAACAGCATAAAGCTTTTCCTAAATGCCTGATTAACCCAGGGCTGTGCCCTGGGCTGAATGCTTTTTTTCTTTCTCCAGCCTCTTTCAATGAGTGGTTAGCTATTTCAGTGCTAGTGTCAAGCCAGTGAAAACAACTGCTTGCTAAACTGCTTGCTAAACATCCTCAATGTAAAATCTCCTAAACTTAACCCAGTGTCTTCCTTTGGTCCCAATCTTTGTTTCCTCCCTCTTATCTTCCCAATATCACTTAGTAGCATCTGGACACTCAAACAAGACACACAAGAGCCATTCTGTACTCCTCTCTCTTCATTTTCGCAGTTACTAGTCAGCTACCATGTGGATGAACTGATAAAATATGCTGGGCAGAGAAATCCTAGAGTTCTCACAGTGAACTACATCCCCTCCAAATGGATTGTAAGATCCATCAGGTCATGAGCTGCATTTTTGCAATTAATTTAAAAATATTCCATTCCAAAACAAAAACAAATATTTCATTCCATGTCAAAATTTCAATTTATGTATTTACTTTCTTTTTTGCCTTAATTAAAATTTTTTTTAATTTTTATTTTTTAAATTAATATATATTTTTAAAGTATATTAGTTCTCATTTTATTCATAGGAAAATTCTGGTTTGGAGAACCAATTTTACAGCCACTCTACTTTCCTATCTCATTTCCTTCAAACGTCCCATCTTCTAAAGACTCTTAGGTGCTCACTGTCCTCAAATATTTTTTGCACAGTGCGCAACACCCAAGACACAACATTTCAAAAACAGAGACAAATATGTTATCTTGGTTGATTTCAAAATTATCCCATTCCTTCACTTTTTTTTTGTCAATTTTTGAGACTGAAAAGAGTTGGGTAACACCTTTATCTCTCCCTAGTCAAAGAGTATTTTAATCTTACTCTCTGATCAAACCCCAAACTTTTTGTAACTCCTATCTAGAAATCAAACTCTGCACATCAGTCAAGGCTGTCTCAAAAGTCGCCTCTTCCATGAAGCCTGCTCTGAATGCTTCAACCACAAGAAATCCTTCACATGCCACATTTTATCTGAAGCTCTATATACTGAGTTTTTTGTGGATGTTTTATCTTCCCAGTTACCCTATCAGTCTTCACATCCCTTGCAGCACCCGGAGATCTGACCAGCAACAGATCCTGCATTAATGAGTGAATGAGGCCGGAGCCTAGGGAAGACGGACACAGTGTGGGGTGGAGTGGAGAAGGTGGAGCTTTGTACTGGATCTGAGGCAGGCTAAGGACTCTGCCTCATGGAGGGTAAAGAAGACAGTGGTGAGGAGGGAGCAGATGAGGCTTGCTGGCACAGGGTCAGGAAGGAGACAAACTGGTATATCTGATTGCCAAGCTGAAAAGGGTCAATTCCCTTCTGAACACAGTGAGAAAGGAGAGATTCTAGAAGCACAACAGGTTGCATCTAAAATCTACATGCAAGGGCATACACTCCTCTTCAACCTGCTGGCTGCCTTTTGCCTTGATTTAATTTTCCCCTTTCTCCTTTCACATTGTTTCCAACAGGGAAGCAGCCAATATTTGCTATATAACATACACGAAGAAAGCTGAAGAGAGTCAAAAATCGTCAACTGGAGGAAATGTCCTGTGGGGATTTCTTTTTTTTTTTTTTAACCCAACACAGCCAAAATTAAATTAATTAATTAATAATAAAAAAGAGTACATTTGCTATATAGGTATGTTGCAGTGAATCACTGAAAAGCAATGAGGTACCCATCCCACCACCTAAGGAATGGAACTTCACCAATGCCTCCTACTCATTTTTTTTTAATTAAAAAATTTTAATACAATTTTTAAAGATTACTTTCCATTTATAGTTATTCCAAAATATTGGCTATGTTCCCCATGTTGTACAATACATCCTTGAGCCTGTCTTATACCCAACAGTTTGTACCTCCCACTTCCCAACCCCTATATTGCCCCTCCCCCTGCTCCCCACTGGTAACCACTAGCTTGTTCTCTATATCTGTGAGTCTGTTTCTTTTTTGTATTCACTACTTTGTTGTATTTTTTATATTCCACATATAAGTTATATCATATAGTATTTGTCTTTCTCTGTCTGACTTATTTCACTTAGTGTATGCCTTCCAAGACAATCTGTGCTGCTTCAAATGGCAAAATTTCATGTTTTTTTAAATGGCTGAGTAGTATTCCATTATATATATATGTATATACCACATCTTCTTTATCCATTCATCTGCTGATGGACACTTAAGTTGCTTCCATATCTTGGCAATTGTTTTTTTTTCCCCCCACCCCACCACTGTTTTCCCCCCTTGGTGTCCATAACATTTGTTCTCTACATCTGTGTCTCAACTTCTGCCCTGCAAACTGGTTCATCTGTATTGGCAATTGTGGATAATGCTGCTATGAACATCGGGGTGCATGTGTCTTTCCATATTGGTGTTTTTGGGGTCTTTTTGCATATATATCCAGGAATGGAATTGCTGGGCCATATGGTAGTTCTATTTTTAGTTTTTTGAGAAACCTCCATACTGTTTTCCATAATGGCTGCACTAATTTACATTCTCACCAACAGTGTAGGAGGGTTCCCTTTTCTTCACATCCTCCCCAACATTTGTTAATTGTGTTCTTTTTTGAAGATAGCTATTCTGACAGGTATGAGATGATGTGTCATTGTCGTTTTGACTTACATTTCCCTGATGATTAGTGATGTTGAGCATCTTTTCATGTCCCTGTTGGCCATTTGTATTTCCTCTTTGGAAAAATGTCTGTTCAGTTCTGCCTATTTTTTCATTGGATTGTTTATTCTTTTGATGTTGGGTTGTATGAGCTGTTTATATGTGTTGGATATTAATCCCCTTATTGGTCATATCATTTGTAAATATATTCTCCCATGCAGTTGGGTATCTTCTCATTTTATTTATGGTTTCTTTTGCTGTGCAAAAGCTTTTGAGTTTAATTAGGTCCCATTTGTTTATTTTTGCTTTCATTTCCTTTACTTTAGGAGATGGATCCAAAAAAATCTTGCTATGATTTATGTCAAAGAGTGTTCTATCTTTTCCTCTAGGAGTTTTATCATATCCTGCCTTACATTTAGGTCTTTAATCCATTTTGAGTTTATTTTTGAATATGGTGTTAGAGAATGTTCCAATTTTATTCTATTACACGTAACTCCAGTTTTCCTAGCACAACTTACTGAAGAGACTGTCTTTTCTCCATTGTATATCCTTGCCTCCTTTGTTGTATATTAACTGGCCATAAAGGCATGGGTTTATTTCTGGGTTCTCTATCTTGTTTCCATTGCTCTATGTGTCTGTTTTTGTGATAGTTCCATACTATTTTGATGACTGTAGCTTTGAAGTATTGTCTGAAGTCAGAGAGTGTGATTCCTCCAGTTGTGTTCTTCTTTCTCAAGATTGTTTTGGCTATTCGGGATCTTTTGTGTTTTTATACAGATTTACAATTTTTTTGTTCTAGTTCTGTGGAAAATGCCACTGTTGTTTTGGTAGGGATTGCACTGAATTTATAGATTGCTTTGGGTAATATGGTCATTTTAACAATATTGATTCTTCCTATCTAAGAGCACAGTACGTTGTTCCATCTGTTTCTGTCATCTTCAGTTTCTTTCATCAGTGTCTTATAGTTTTAGGAGTACAGGTCTTTTGCCTCCTTAGGTAGGTTTATTCCTAAGCATTTTATTCTTTTCAGTGTGATGGTAAATGAGATTGTTTCCTTAATATCTCTTTCTGATACTTCATTGTTATTGTATAGAAATGCAACAGAATTCTGTATATTAATTTTGTATCCTGCAGCTTTACTGAATTCATTGATGAGTTCTAGTACTTTTCTGGTGGCATCTTTGTATGGTATTATGTCATCTGCAGGGACAGATTTACTTTTTCCTTTCCGATTTGGATTCCTTTCCTTTGTTTTTCTTCTCTGGTTGCTGTGGCTAGGACTTCCAAAACCGTGTTGAATAAAAGTGGTGAGAGTGGACATCCTTGTCTTGTTCCTCATCCTAAAGGAAATGCTTTCCGCTTTTTACCATTGAGTATGATGTTAGCTGTGGGTTTGTCACATATGGCCTTTATTATGTTGAGATATGTCCCTCTATGCCCACTTTCTGGAGAGTTTTTATCATAAATGGATATTGAATTTTATCAAAAGCTTTTTTCTGTATCTATTGAGATGATCATGTGGTTTTGCTCTTCAGTTTGTTAATGTGGTATATCACATTGACTGATTTGTGGATATTTAAAAATCCTTACATCCTTGGAATAAATCCCACTTGATCATGGTGTGTGATCCTTTTAATGTATGGTTGGATTCAGATTGCTAGTATTTTGTTGAGGATTTTTGCGTCTATGTTCATCAGTGATATTGGCCTGTAATTTTTGTGTGTGTGTGAGTGTATGGTATCTTTGCCTGGTTTTGGCATCAGAGTGATGGTGGCCTCATAGAATGAGATTGGGAGTATTCCTTCCTCTGCAGTTTTTTGGAATAGTTTCAGAAGAATAGGGGTTAACGTCTCGAAATGTTTGATAGAGTTTGCCTGTGAAACCATCTGGTTATGGACTTTTGTTTGTTGGGAGTTTTTAAATTACTGATTCAATTTCATTACTGGTGATCACTCTGTTCCTATTTTCTGTTTCTTCCTGGTTCAGTCTTGGGAGATTGTACCTTTCTAAGAATTTGTCCATTTCTTCTAGGTTGTCCATTTTATTGGCATATAGTAGCTCCTAGTAGTCTCTTAATGTTTCTTTGTATTTCTGTGGTGTTGGTGGTAACTGCTTTTGCATTTCTGATTTTATTGATCTGGGCTCTCTCCCTTTTTTTCTTGATGAATCTGGCTAAAGGTTTATCAATTTTGTTTATCTTTTCAAAGAACCAGCTTTTAGTTTCATTGATCTTTTCTATTGTTTTCATTTTCTCTATTTCATGTATTTCTGAGCTGATCTTTAATGATTTCTTTCCTTCTACTAATTTTGGGTTTTGTTTCTTCTTCTTTCTCTAGTTGATTTAGGTGTAAAGTTAGGTTGTTTATTTGAGATTTTTCTTGTTTCCTGAAGTAAACTTTTATCACTATGAACTTCCCTCTTAGGACTGCTTTTGCTGTCTCCCATAGGTTTTGGATCATTGTGTTTTCATTTTCATTTATCTCTAGGTATTTTTTGATTTCTTCAGTGATCCATTGGTTGTTTAGTAGCATATTATTTAGCCTCCACATGTTTGTGTTTTTTGCAGTTTTTTCTTATAGTTGATATCTGATCTCATAGCATTGTGGTTGGAAAAGATGCTTGATATGATTTCAGTTTTCGTAAATTTACCAAGGCTTGTTTTGTGACCCAGCATGTGATCTCTCGTAGAGAACGTGCCATGTGCACTTGAAAAGAAAGTGTATTCTGCTGCTTTCAGGATGGAATGCTCTATAAGTATCAATTAAGTCCACTTAGTCTAATGTGTCATTTAAGGCCAGTGTTTCCTTATTGATTTGCCATCTGGATGATCTCTCCATTGATGTAAGTGGGGTGTTAAAGTCCCCCACTGTTATTGCGTTACTGTCAATTTCTCCTTTTATGTCTGTTAACATTTGCCTTATATATTGAGGTGCTCCTATGTTGGTTGCAAATATATTTACAATTGTTATATCTTCTTCTTGGATTGATCCCTTGATCATTTTGTAGCGTCCTGTTTTGTCTCTTATGACAGTCTTTATTTTAAAGTCTGTTTTGTCTGATATGAGAATTGCTCCTCTAGCTTTCTTTATATTTCCATTTGCATGGAATACCTTTTTCCATCCCCTCGCTTTCAGTCTGTATACATCTCTAGATCTGAAGTGGGTCTGTTGTAGACAGCAGATATATGGGTCTTGTTTTTGTATCCATTCAGCCAGTCTTTATATTTTGGTTGGAGCATTTAATCCATTTACATTTAAGGTAATTGTCGATATGTATGTTCTTATTGCCATTTTGTTAATTGTTTTTGTAGGTCTTTTTTCCCCCCTTTTCCTCTTTTGTTCTCTTGTGACTTGATGACTGTCTTTAGTGTTGTTTGGATTCCTTTTTCTTTTTTGTGTGTATATCTATTATAGAGTTTTGGTTTGTGGTTGCCTTGATGTTTTTGTATAGTGGTCTGTTGATATACATGATTGCTCTAACTTGTTGATCTGTTCATTTCAAACCTTGCATTTGTACTCTCTGCATTTTAAGTACCCTGCATTTGTACTCTCCTTCCCTCACAATTAAGTGTTTCTGATGTCTTATTTTACATCTCATTGTTTTGTAATTCTCTTAACTGCTTATTACAAGATGATTTTAGTATCAATACTTTCTTTTCACCTCCTTACTAGTTTTGTACGTGGATGATTTCCTACCTTTACTGTATGTTTGTTTTTACTCGTTAGCGTTCTCACTCTGTAATTTTGTTTCTTTCTTGTTTCTTTTCTTGTTTCTTGTGGCCTTTTCTTTTTCACCTAGAGAAGTTCCTTTCATATTTGTTGTAAAGCTGGTTTGGTGGTGTTGCATTCTTTTAGCTTTTGCTTGTCTATAAAGCTTTTGATTTCTCCTCAAATCTGAATTGAGAGCCTTGCTGGGTAGAATATTCTTGGTTATAGGTTTTTCCTTTTCATCACTTTATTTTTTTTTAACTTTTAATTTTATATTGGAGTATAGTTGATTAATAATGTCATGTTAATTTCAGGTATGCAGCAAAGTGATTCAGTTATACATATACATGTACCCATTCTTTTTCAAATTCTTACTCAGCCATTAAAAAAAAAAGAAATAATGCCATTTGCAGTAATATGGATGGACCTAGAGATTGTCATACTGAGTGAAGTAAGTCAGACAGAGAAAGAGAAATATCATATGATATCACTTATATGTGGAATCTAAAAAAAAAGATACAAATGAACTTTTTTACAAAACAGAAACAGACTCACGGACTTAGATAACAAACTTATGGTTACCAAGAGGGAAGGGTGGTGGGAAGGAATAGATAGGGGGTTTGGGATTGACATGTACACACTGCTGTATTTAAAATGGATAACCAACAAGGACCTACTGTATAGAATAGGGAACTCTGCTCAATATTATGTAACAACCTAGATAGGAAAAGAATTTGAAATATATTGTGATACTCCCTTCTGGCTTGCTGAGTTTCTGCTGAACAAGTTCTCTTGTATGTTACTTGTTTTTTTTTTTACCTTGCTGCTTTTATTATTGTCTCTTTATCTTTAATTTTTGTCCTTTTGATGACAATATCTTGGTGTGTTCCTCTTTGGGTTAATTCTGTATGGGACTCTTTGTGCTTCCTGGACTTGGGTGACTATTTCCTTTCTCAGTTTAGGGGAGTTTCCAGCTATTATCTCTTCAAATATTTTCTCAGGTTCTTTCTCTCTCTCTTTTCCTTCTGGGACCCTCAAAATGCAAATATTAGCACACCTGATGTTGTCCCAGAGATCTCTTAAGTGTCTTCTTTTCATTCTTTTTTTTTTCTTTTTTGTGTTCAATGGCAATGATTTCCACTACTCAGTCTTACAGGTCACTGATTTGTTCTTCTGAATCATTTAGTCTACTATTGATTCCTTCCAGTGTATTGTAAATTTCAGTTATTGTATTCTTCATCTCTGTTTGGTCATTCTTTATATTTTTTAACTCTTTGTTAAAACCTTCTAACTTCTTGTTCTGTGCATCCATTCTCCTCCAAGTCTTTGATCATCTTTATCATCACTACTCTGAACTCTTTCTCAGGTAGATTTCCTATCTCCACTTCACTTAGTTCTTCTTCTGGGGTTTTATCTTGTTCCTTCGTCTGGAACATATTCCTCTGCTGCCTGATTTTGTCTAAGTTGCTCTTTATATTTTTATGTCCTAATTTTGTCTAAGTTGCTATTTATATTTTTATGTATGTGGTAAGTTAGTTACATTTCTTCACCTTGGAGAAGTGGCCCTCTGTAATAGGTGTCCTATGCGTCCCAGCAGTGCACTCCCCTCTCTTCACCCAAGCTATATGCTTTAGAGGTATACCCTAAGAGGGCTGCATGGGTCCTTCTGTTGTGGTGGACTAACTCTGTGGGTGGTCTGGTAGGCCCCAGCTCTAGTTGTTTGCCAGGCTGCCTTATGCAGATGCTGCTCCCTGCTGTTTAGTGGGGTGTGGTCATAACGTGGCTGGCTGTGGAATGTTAGGGGGTCCTTGAGGCTAGTGCTGGCTCAGTGATGGGTGGAATCAGGGTCCTGAAGGCTCTGGGGATGTTGCCTACCCACTGGCAGATGAAACCAGATCCTGGGGTTAGTGCTGGTCCACTGGCAGGCAGAACTGGTTTTCTGGAGTCTGGCTGCAGGCCCCAGGGAAATCAGAGGTTATTTTATCAATAGATCATTGGATGTGGAGGGGTGTCAGTTCCTGACACATTTGGGTATGGGGTCTGGGTGTCCCTGCTAGTGGGCCAGGCCAGGGCCCAGCTGGTACCAGGTACGGTATATGGCCTGAGCTGTGGGATCATAGTGTTCATGGTTCTGGTGTCTGCCCTTTGGTGGATGAGGCTGGTCTAGTAGCTTGGTGTGGCTTCCTGGTAGGAGGGGCTGGTGCCTGTCCACTGGTGGGTGGATCTGGGTATTGGCCCTCTGGTGGGCTGGGCCATGTCTAGGGACAAGCCCAGAGGTGGCTGTGAGCTCTTTAGTCTTTAGTTAGCCTGTCTACTGATGGATGGGGCTGTGTCCCATTTTGTTGTTTGTCTGAGGTGTCCCAGCAGTGTTGCCTGCAGGCTGTTTGGTTGGTCTAGGTCTTGGAACTAATGAGCCAAGATGTCAGCCTCCAGCAATGTTCCCTAATATATCTGCCACCAGTGTCTATGTCCCCAGGGTGAGCTGCAGCTCCCCCCACTCCCCAAACAGGAGACTCTCCCAGACTAGCAGTTAGGTCTGGCCCAAGCTCCTATCAAATTAATTCTTTTGCCCTGAGTCCCAGTGTACGTATGATTTTTATGTGCCCTTGAAGAGTGAGGTCTCTATCTTTCCCAGTCCTGTGTGGCTCCTGCAATTAAGCCCTGCTGGACTTCAAAGCCAAATGCTCTGGAAGTTCATCTTCCCAGTAACAGACCCCCTGGCTGGGGAGCCTAACGTGAGGCTCAGAACTCTCGCTCCTGTGGGAGAATCTCTGCAATATAATTATTCTCCAGTATGTGGGTCACCCACCCAGGGAGGGGTATGGGATTTGATTATATCATGAGTCCACCCCTCCTACTGGTCTCGTTGTGGTTCCTTCTTTATGTCTCTAGCTGTAGAAGATCTTTTCTGGTAGGCTCCAGTCTTTTTTTTAATCTATGGTTATTCTGCAGGTAGTTACAATTTTGGTGTGCTTGTGAGAGGAGATGAGCTCAGGATCTTTTTACTCTGCCATCTTGGCTACTCTCCCACAAAATTTTGTGGGCTGGGCTTCCCTGGTGGCGCGGTGGTTGAGAATCCGCCTGCTGATGCAGGGGACACGGGTTCGTGCCCTGGTCTGGGAAGATCCCACATGCCACGGAACGGCTGGGCCCGTGAGCCATGGCCGCTGAGGCTGCGCGTCCGGAGCCTGTGCTCCACAACGGGAGAGGCCACAACAGTGAGAGGCCCGCGTACCGCAAAAAAAAAAAAAAAAAAAAAATTTTGTGGGCTTACCTTTATGATCAGAAAGGCACTAGGTTGATTTCCTCCCATGATAACATGAAGTGGGAATATAATTCTTAAATATCAGATTAATTGGATGGAAAAGTATGGTTGACAGAGGAAACACTAGCATTCTCATTGTCTGCTGTACTCCCCAAATAGACTGTAAACTCATGGTCAGGAGTATTTTTAAAAATTATTTTTACTTTTGTAAGGAATGCATTATTAAATTATCGGAGTTAAAAAATTAAAACAAGTTTCCATAAGTGTAAAGATTCCCACTGATCAGCCTTTCCTAGGAGGTAAACACTCAATTACTATTATCAGTTTGATATGCTGTGCACTGACCTAGATATGTATAGTTATAAAAATGTATCATATTGTATATGTTGCTCTACAGCATGGTTCTTTTTTTTTTTCCTTTTTTTTTTTTTTTAACATCTTTATTTGAGTATAACTGTTTTACAATAGTGTGTTAGTTTCTCCTTTACAACAAAGTGAATCAGTTATACATATACATATGTTCCCATTACTCTTCCCTCTTGTGTCACCCTCCCTCCCACCCTCCCTGTCCCACCCCTCTACGTGGTCACAAAGCACAGAGGTGAACTCCCTGTGCTATGCTGCAGCTTCCCACTAGCTATCTAATTTACATTTGGTAGTGTGTATATTTCCCTGCCACTCTCTCACATCGTCACAGCTTACCCTTCCCCCTCCCCATATCCTCAAGTCCATACTCTAGTAGGTCTGTGTTTTATTCCCATCCTACCACTAATCTCCTCATGACATTTTTCTTTTTAGATTCCATATATATGTGTTAGCATACGGTATTTGTTTTTATCCTTCTGACTTACTTCACTCTGTATGACAGACTCTAGGTCTATCCACCTCATTACAAATAACTCAGTTTCATTTCTTTTTGTGGCTGAGTAATATTCCATTGTATATATGTGCCACATCTTCCTTATCCATTCATCTGTTACAGCATGGTTCTTTTATTCACCAGGTGTCTTGTCAGTTTACCTGTAATAGCTTATATAGATATACTTCACTCCTTTTAACTGCTGCATAATAGTTCTTTAAATGGGTAATCATCTTTTTTTTGGGTTGCTGTACATTTGTTTCCTATTTTTCATTATTATAAACAGTGCTGCTATGAACCACTTTCTATATGCCTCACTGTGCACATTTGCAAGTGCTTCTCTAGCGTGTATAGCTAGAAATGGAATTTCTGGATCAGGCTGTTCATATTTTTAAAAACATGTATGTATTTATTTAAAACATTTAATGAATAAACTTTTTGAATAGCAAGTAAATGCACATGGTGAAAAATCATTGAAAAGCTGTGATGTAAGAAGTAATCTCTTTTATTCTGGAACAGTTCCTTATGATGCTTGACTTTTATAAATGTTAAATACTACAAGCCAGTTATTTTGTAGTATGTCTTCAATTTGGGTTTGTCTGATGTTTCCTCATGTTAGTTTTAGGTTATATGTCTTTGGTAGGAATAGCACACAAGCGAGGCTGGTTTCTTATTTTATCCTATCAGGTGATGCATGATTTTCATTAATCCCGTTACTGATGATGTTCAATTTAATCACTTGGTTAAGGTGTTGTCTGTCTGCCAGACTTTTTATACTATAAAGCTTTCCTTTGTTTTTTGACTAGAGATATTTTGAGACTGTATATATCTTTCTATTCATCACACTTTTCATTCATTCATTCATTCATTTATATTCACATGGGCTCACGGTTTTCTATTTTATTTGGTTAATTATAGTCTGTAATCATTATTTATTTATTTTTCTTTTTTCTTTGGCCACGCTGAGTGACTTATGGGATCTTACCTTCCCAAGCAGGGATCAAACCTGGGCTCCCTGCAGTGGAAGCACAGAGTCCTAACCACTGGACCACCAGGGAATTCCCATGTAATCAATATTTATTTTGATGTTTATGTTGTCTCAGGTTTGGACAGTGGGAGCCTCTTCAAAATGGCTTCTGGATCCTTTTGACATATCTCTATCATTCTTTGAACATTTTCTTACTTTATCATACAACATGTGTCAGGAGCATCTTGTATTTTCTGGCAACCAGTCCTAGAATCAGCCATTTCTCCAAAATGCCCTGGTTTAATTTGCTGGAATATGGTATTTAGAAGCCATTATGTAGGTTCTAACTGTGGTAAGTATGTTCATTGCATTGGGGTGTTACTGTTCCATGTCTTCTCAGTGGACACATATATATGTGTGTGTGTGTGTGTGTGTGTGTATATATACACACATATATGTATACATATATGTGTGTGTTTATATAACAGGTAATACATATTATAATGTACATATAATATGCATCTATATATTTTTCTGTCTGTATATATTGAAAACTGTGAGTTCACACTAATACCTCTAATTCCAGTTAAATATCCAACACTGCAAGATTCATTGTAGTTTTCTTCCTCTCCATATCTGTAACTTCCTTCTCCAGTAGTGAGAAATCTGTCTCCCACTCTTCTTGAAACAGGAAATACTTGTGATGTTTGGTAGACCAATATTAATTCTTCCTCTCTCAACTTGGGGTCTACATGGGACAGTAATTATGCTACGTGAAAACATGGATAATAGAGTTTTCTTTGATAGTTTAATCTGCATTTGATAATTTAATCTTTGAAAATATTAAATAGAGTAGAATCTCTTATTTTACATTTGTAGGTATTTATACTATGTTATCACTGCCAAGAGAAGAAAAATCTTATTTTGATATCTCAGGAGATGATCATACTGTCATACTGCAAATGAGGGAAATGAATTATAGGATATGAAATTATCTTTATAAAAAACTTCCTGACTATATCTTTAGTGGAAATAAAAACAACTGATTCCAAGTTGCAGCTATGAGGAAATCTCTGAGTTTATTTAAAGCATTTATTTAAAAATGTTTCTTTTTAGTTGGAAAACCTTTTGATAATTTTCTAACTTGCCAGCTACCATTTTATTTTCTAAAATTTATGGTTATCATTAGAATCAGGTATAAAATGTTATACTTTTTAACATTTACATGTTTTAAAATTAAGGAATCTTTAATTAAGGGTGATATTTGACTCATGAATGGTACTGTATTTCTTCTAATAATTATAAGTATCTTAAATGTGTTATTAGCTGTTCTTTTTCAGATCTTTGGCCTGGGATCGCTTTTCCACCCACACACTTCCCTTTTCATGTCTTTAAGTACTGCTGCCTAGGCCGTGCTTCTCTAATCTCCAGTTTTGGAGATTCATTTTATCTGTTAAATAAGAAGCTTAAACTCAACGTGAACAAAACAAAACCCTTGTTTTTTTTTTTGTTTTCCTTTCAGTTTTATTGAGATATAAATGACATACAGTGCTAAGTTTAAGGTGTACAGCATAATGATTTGACTTACATACATCATGAAATCATTACCACAATAAGTTTGCTGAACATCCATCATCACATATAGATTCAAAATAAAAAGAAAAAGTATTTTTTCCTTGTGATGAGAACTCTTAGGATTTACTTTCCTAACAATTTTCATACATACAGCAGTCTTAATTGTATTAATCATGTTGTATATTACATCCCTAGTACTTACTTATTTGATAACTGGAAGTTTGTATCTTTTGACCACTTTTATTCAATTCTGCCTCCTTCCACCTCCACCTCCGGTAACCACAAAATCTGATCTCCTTTTCTGAGTTTGTTTGTTTTTGAAGTATAATTGACCCACAACACTATGTTAGTTTCACATAGTGAAACATAGTGTTTCAATATTTCTGTGTGTTACAAAATGGTCACCACTATACTAGTTACTGTCTGTCACCAAACAAAGATATTACATTATTATTGACTATATTCTCTACACTGTACACTTCATCCCCATGACTCATTTACTTTTGTAATTGGAATTTTGTACCTCTTAATCTCCCTCATCTATTTTGCTCATTGCCCACCCTCCTTCCCTCTGACAAGCTATTCTCTGTATCTATGACTCTGTTTCTGTTTTTTATGTTTGTTCATTTGTTGTTTTTTAAGAATACACACATAATAGAAATCATACATTATGTCTTTTTGTCTTTCTCTGTGACTTATTTCACTTCGCACAGTACACTCTGGGTCCATCCTTGTTGTTGCAAATGGCAGAATTTCATTCTTTTTTTTATGTCTGAGTAATATTCCATTGTGTGTTCATATATATATATATATATATATATATATATATATGACATCTATAGTCATTCATCTGTTGATGGGCACTTGGGTTGCTTCCATATCTTGGCTATTATAAATAGTGCTGCTGTGAACATTGGCATGCATGTATCTTTTCAAATTAGTGCTTTCATTTTTTTCCAGATATATACCCAGGAGTGAGATTTCTGGATCATATGGTAGTTCTGTTTCTAGTTTTTTTGAGGACCTCCATACTGTCTTCTATAGTGGCCTCACCAATTTATATTTCCACCAACAGTGCATGAGGGTTCCTTTTTCTTTCTTTTTTTCACATCCTTGCAAATACTTGTCATTTGTTGTCTTTTTTTTCCCCCAAAATTTCAATGTTTATTTACACATTCCATATCAAAAAGTTTGAAAAAAAAAGTTTCAACAGGAAGTTAGCAAATTCTCATAGATCTGCCTGTTTCTAGCACTTGGGGGAGATGGGAGTCTTGTAGTTCTTAGAGACTGGAATCCTGATGGCAGAACTAGAGATGTTCTCATCACTTGCCAAGGAAGTGCCATACTTGATCTTCTTCATTACTTCCTTTATTCAGTGAAAGTGACACTGATTCAACTAATGATCTAGCTTCCTCTTGAGAGCAATGGAAAGGGCTATCACATACATGCACATTTGTCCAATTTATAGCCCCTCCATCACACTTCTCCATAAGCAATGCTTTGCAACATTCATGAGTAGATTTAATAACTTCAAGAGCAAAAGCCTTGTTCTTGAATTCTCCATTAAAAGCAAACTGGTTTTCCAGTTTTCTCTCTGGTATCTTATAAAATCTAAACTAATTAAGTGTAGCTTCTAAGTAACCAAGTTTGTACTTCTTAACGTCTTCAATATCGTGAAACTTTGAGGCTTCAGGATCATTCACATTGATAGCAGTTAATTTCCAATCTGTTTCACCCTGATCAATAAGAGCCAGAATTCCAGGGATCTTCACATGAACAACATCTCTATGAGAAAGAACCTTTGAGCCTATCTCACAAACATCATTAGGATTATTATCTCCACAGCAGTCTGTGCTCTTATCTTTTTGATGGGGATCTTCCCAAGTCTGAGGGAGGGCACCATAATTCCATATATAACGCTTGTGAGGAAAGATATTTGCCACATAGGGAAGCTTGCCATACTTTACATCTTGTTTAATGGGATTCAATGACTCCTCTGTGACAATCTCCATTTTAGCATTTGTCCACGGAGGTACTTCTACAACCATATTAAACAAATTCTCATATTCATCATTTCGTGCTCTCTTTGTAGGAATGCCATTTTCCTCTTCAGAGGAATATCATGAAAGGGGAAATGTAGTGACCAGCTACATTCTTGAAAAAGAGGTGGTAACTGGGAGAGTGGGGCTGGCTGTGCTCCGCCGTGTGGTACAGGGCCATGGTGCAGTGCGGCCGGGGCCCTGAGCTTACTCCCTGTGGCAGGTGGGTGGCGGTGGTGGTAGTGGCGGCGGCAGCGGGGGCGCCAACGTGCCAGGCCCAGCTGGTCTGTTGTCTGTTTGATAATAACTATTCTTACATGTGTGAGGTGATATCTCATTGTGGTTTTGATTTGTATTTCCCTAATGATTAGTGATGTTAAGCATCTTTTCATGTCCCTGCCGGCCATTTTCTTTGGAAAAATATCACTTCAGTTCCTCTGCCCATTTTTTAATTGGATTGTTTGTTTTTTTGATATTAAGTTATATGAGTTCTTTGTATACTTTGATATTAACTCCTCATTGGATATATTTTTTGCAGATTTCTTCTCCCATTCAACAGGTGGCCTTTCTGTTTTGTTGGTAGTTTTCTTTGCTGTACTTTTTAGTTTGATGTAGTCCCATTTGTTTATTTGCTTTTGTTTCCTTTGCTTGTCTGTTTTTTTTTAAGTCAAACCTTACCTTCTCACATTTTCCCCTATTTCTATAAGTAGCAACATCCTTCTTTGAGTTTCTGAGGTCACAAATTTTGCAGTTAGCTTTGACTTTTTTCTCACTCTCATACCCATAATTGGTCCATCATTAAATCTTTTATAGTATATTCAGAATCTGTCTAATGCTCTCTACCTGCTTCCTACTCAGTCATAGTGATTCAAGCTACCGTCATCTCTTGCCTAAATTCTTCTGGTAGCCTCCGAATTGTCTTCCTGCTTCCATGTTTGCCTTACCATCTGTTCTCCACCTTGAAGCCAGACTGATATTTTAAAAACATACATTATATCATTTTACTTCTCTGCTCAAAACTTCCAGGAGCTTCTCTTTTTAACTCAGAAAAAAAGCCCAATGGCCTCTGCATACCTTACATTTAATCTAAGTTTTTTCTACTTCTTTGGCCTCATCTCCAATATTCTTTCCTTTTCTTGTTCTACTCTAGCCATACTACTGGCCTTCTTGCTGTTCTTTGAACATACTAAACATTTGCCTACCTCAGGGCCTTTGCGGTTATTATTCTCTCAGGCCAGAATGCTGTTTAATCTGATATTTTCTTGGCTTAAATCCTTCAGTTTTTTTCAGGTCTCTTGCTCAAATATCACCTTATCAGAAAAAGCTTTCCTGATTGCCCTAAGTAAAATTAACCTACCTCTCATGCTCCTTATCCCCCTTTCCTGTTTAATATTTTTCCATAGCACTTGTCACCATCTAACATATTTTTATATAATTAACATTGTATTTTACATACAATCTATCTGCATAAATTATATATATTTAGTATAATGTATGTTGACTTATAGCCCCCACTAGACTATAAAGTCCACGGAATCAGGGACTTTGATTATTTTTATTATGTGTCCTCAGTGTTTGTAACAGTTCTTAAAATGTAATTGGTGTTCCATTAATATTTGTGGGATAAGTAAATAAATAAATTTACCTTATTAGAGAAAGAATTTACTTTGTTCAGATTCTAATAGTACCAGTCAAGTTAAGACATTTCCTGATTCTTTCTTCTCCTCTCTTTGCCTAGTTCCATCCCTGATGGAAACAGAAGCAATTTTGTTTGTGGAGATGGGAGTTGGATGGGTTAAAAAATACAAGGGAGGAAATAGAGAAAAAGAAGACCATACCCTTCTCCTCCACTTTAAGTGTCCCAGCTTGAAACTACTACCAGTTGGCAGAGGGAAGAAGTTTTAACTTTAAATCAAGTTGGTGTTTTGATTAATAAACTGGCCTAGATATTATAATTACTGAGCTAGATTATTCTTGGCACGAAAAGTAACTTAAAAGAAGAGTGTCTAAGAAAATTATGGGACCTTCCCTTACCCAACATTTTCTTCAAAGGACAAGAGAAAAAAATGAATCTGCACATTGGTTATAAAGGACCTAGTAGAAAGGGAATGAATGAAGTTGTTGTTTGTTTGTTTGGGTTTTTTTTTGGTCTGCATTCTATGGAGTTCTGCTTAATCAACATAATGGTTACCCTTCTATTGTGCTATTTATCACAATGGTTAGTAATCTGTTGTTTACGTGTCTGTCTCCCTTACCAGACTATGAGTATAAGAAGAGAGGGCTAGAAGCCTGTTTATCCAAGACCCATCATGGTGCCTGAAGCATAGCAACCATTTAGTGTTTGGTGAATAGCACCCTCCTCCCCCAGCCTCTCTTCTCACCTCAGTTCAAGAGTTACCTGCATACCAAAATACGTTGAGTATCAAAAATGCAATATTTGGTTATATAAAAGAGGCTGATTGCTTAGATATTTAGAGACTATACTGTATTCCAAGGTTTAGATCTGCTTACCACAATGAAAATTTAATATCACTCCATTCTGTACTCTAAGGGAAGACACTTTACTTCTGATGTATCACAGGGTTGCCTTTATTCTTCCTTTCTTGCTCACGCTCTCAGCCACTTAATTTGTCTCCCCCGGCAGGGTATGAATGTGGTTTTATGGAATCCAGTGTTTAGAATAAAAGCTGAAAATAATCCTCTTCTCTCCACATCTGGTATTGCTGTGATGCCTTTTAAAGGCAGAGCTTGAACCCTTATTATTTAAAAGTTTGAAAGTCAACATCTTCTGTATGCTTGTGGCAAATGCAAAAAAATTGACGACTTTTTGAAAGACTGTGGGGAGAGCCTGTGTTTTAGTATAAAAACTACAGCATCATTGTCACTATGATCCAGAGGCGAAAAGTTATAAAACATTTCGGCTCAAAGAGATGCCACATGAATTTAATAATTTTCATGTGGATAATCATTTTCCAAACAAACTGTAGCCATGACTTAATCCGTCCTAGAAAGACAGGAGTATATCTTCAAACAAACTGCCTAAGCTGTTTGTTCACAGTTTGCTTTTTGATTCAGCAAGATGGATTATGAGGGTTAACAACCAGAGCTGTGACAGCTTTGGCTAAATCCCACCTGGCGTTCAGTCCATTCGTTTCTCCTTTAAAAAGCTCTCCAAGTTCATAATTCTACAAAAGGCTCAATCAAAGTTATTGGAGGATTGCCTTGACTTAAGGGTGGTGGTAGTGGCGGGACTGGGGGGTGGTGTTGGGGGAGGGGTTTAATATGCCAAGTAAAAGATCCATTGTTATTGAAAATTCTTCATTTGTTTTATTTACATAGTGAAAGCAACCCAAGTATGAATCCAATTTGAAAAACACAGTACTTTGGCTGACTGTGAAGTGAAGTAAAAACATTTAAGTCCTGTCCCACTGCTTTTAGTGAGTCTTTCCTCGTCAGTGACAGCCCAGTGACCCTTATTGGGGCACAGTGCGGCTGCCATTTTCCTGACCTCTAGACGTTGTTTCTTCCATAGCACTCATCCACAATCATATTATATATATAATGCAAATGTGAAACCTCCTCCATCATATTTATTAGCCTATCTCCTTTCTACTATGGTTACTATCACCTTTATTTCCCTCACCCTGGCTAAAAGTGTCAGTAGGGAAGGAAAGAAAAACTTGGTAGTCTTTCATTGCATATGAGAGTTCCTGACAGAGGAGTTGCAAAATACAGGACTAAATGGCTACTAAGTATTTCTTTTTTCAGTTGTAGGATACCATGTTAGATATCTCACAGTTCTTTAGTTCCTTGGTGAGAATAGGCAAGTTAGTGTTAATTGTTTATGGTCAGCAGCGGTCCACTTTGGAATATAAACATATTGGTCAGTCTTCATTACTCATGAAGTGGGTAGCAGATAATTTGCCATTAATAATTAAAATGCTGACATTTAAGAATAAATTACTTAAAAAATGGGAACTAAATCAAAACCATCCGTATTTACAGTAAAATCAGTTTATCTTTACTTGCATTGAAGCAGCAAAAGAAAGCGTAGAGTTAGCATGAAGAATTGTTGACAATGTCTATGGGAGTACTACATTCCTGGGAGGACAGAATGTTAGGAAACACTGATCTTTGCTTCAAAGCCCTAGAAAGTAGAAGCAAGAGATGGCAAAATTCGATTGCCTTATACTCTTTCATTCCTTGTCATCATTCCCTGTATGGACAGTAATTTTGTACCTGATGCTACCTTCCTAAAGTCATCTTTGAGACTTCGTTTCTAACGTATAGCTACTTAGCATGCATTTGATCCCATATGCTAACAAGGAAGGAAAACTATAAATCCAATCTTGCTTTGAGATTGAACTATGGATTTCAATTACTGTATCAAACCTTATACCTGAATTGTTGTTAAGTGCCAACATTATTTGCATCCAACTTCCTCTTCCTTTATCTGCATACCTATCATGGAAGTGCTAAGCAGGAACACGGGGGCACAAGGGTTGTCAACCTATGGGAAAAAGAAATAAATTTTAGAAATTTGGTGTTTGGTCCCTGGATCATTCAAGAGTGGCAGTCTGTTAAAATATTGATGTGTGCATATGGTGTCATCTCTTCAGATATCCTAGTAACAACATATCTTTGAGACTCAGAGCTTGAAGTTTAAGAAAAGCATGAATTGAGAATTGGCATTAAATTAATCTTTTTCTCTCTTTCAATCTTTGATAGGTGTTGAGGACAATAAACTTGAAGGTTTTTTGTACTTTGGTTAAACAGTTTAATTATTGTATTGTTTTAACATTTTCTGTGGTTTGTGTTTTTCACATTTTGCACCATTATTTCAGGTCTTCTGGACCTGAGATTCAAGTACAAGTTGTTGAAATTATTACATTTTTAACAATATATTGGAATCTGGCATAATCTTATTTATTTTATTATTTTATGATCAGATATTTGTTGATGTCAGTTAAAAATTATGGCCTTTATGTACATTAATTTATCTGCAACATATATAAATGCATTTATAAATATACATATTGAAAGCATATTTATTTCTAGTATATATAAACACATATTTTTTAGTTTATACATATGTAACACTTATTTTCTGTGTATGTGTAATAGTCACAAATATTTTCCAGTGGCATTTGAAATGAAATTTTAATTTTTCATTGTTTTTCTTTTAAATTGATCAGTATAACTGATTAAGTAATCAGCTTTCATCTTTTTGTGTATGAAATGAATGTTTTCTGCTTTTACCTGGTAATATACTTTTAGGGTGGCTAAGGTTTGGGGATGCAGCAGGGAGTTCCCAGAATGAAAGTGTTAACTCCCTGAAGAAACAGAACTCTGAAGAAATGTAGTGACAATTGTTTGGCACTAGCCTAGCACAGGCAGGTGTTTTTTTTTGTGGTACGCAGGCCTGTCACTGCCGTGGCCTCTCCCGTTGCGGAGCACAGGCTCCGGACGCACAGGCTCAGCGGCCATGGCTCACGGGCCCAGCCGCTCCGCGGCATGTGGGATCCTCCCGGACCAGGGCACGAACCCGCGTTCCCTGCATCGGCAGGTGGACTCTCAACCACTGCGCCACCAGGGAAGCCCACAGGCAGGTTTTAACATGCAAATCCTGTTTTGTTGCTCTGTTTTCCTGGTACCCAGAGAAAACCCAGATAATCATTGTCACTCCAACCACAACTGCTCAAAATGGGCTCTTATTCAATAGAGGAAATAAACACACTTTTAAAATTTGTTTTTGAGGGTCTGAGTTCTGTAGAAATACTCAGGCTGAAAACAGGGGGAGGAAAACAAATATTTGTTAAGTGATGTGCCTATGTCTAACATTAAACTAAATGATATGTGATACAATACAAAAATGCTAATATTTCTATAAACAAGGACCTACAGATAAGATAGATAAAGCACATGTAGGAGTCAGTTAATAAACATGGCATTGTTTTCTATAGGGTTAACATTGTGCAAAATTTTGGGTCATGGACTCCTTGAACATCTGTTAATAGAATAATACATAGTTACATAAAATTTGTAGGCGATTTTACAGAGGAAGGGGGTCTAAGAACCCCTAGAATAGAAAACAGGACAGTAATTTTAGGTTGTTCTTTTTTCATTATTTATTCAGAGAAATCCTAGATAAGGACATTACTACTCATATATTCTCTTACTGCACCATTTATCTCATCTTAGATGTTCATGGTTATAAATTAACATTTATTTGTGTGATTATTTGCTTAATGTCTGCATCCTTAACTTGACTGTAAGCTCCATGCTGGCAGAAATTTCCTCAATCACTGTTTCACTCCCTGTGATTAGCATAGTTCCTGGTGCATAGTAATCACACAAATATTGGTTGAAAGAATCAACAACTGATTGTGGATTTGACATTAAATATACAAGTTAGAGAAGACAGCTAGAGTTACCTGTGCTGGAATTGTCAGTGTGAGTTTGATGGATGAGGCAGCACCAGTTCAACCCACATTTACTTAGCACTTATCATGGGTAGGGCTCTGTGCTCTGCATGGGATGGGGGAGATATCTAGAGCTTATTTTTGAAAGGTGGGAAGTTTAGATGGTCACAGAGGCAGGGAAGAGGCATCTTGGGTGGGGGGAAATAGCAGGCTTAAAGAGTGGTGTGGAATAAGCACAGTGGATGAGAAAACTAGCATTGCTGGTGGATGTTGGATAATTGTAGAAAATATGGTGTGACAAGTTATGAACTGTTTTGACCAAGATGTTGCCTTAGGTTGCCTTCGATCTCCATAAGCAGACCTTGTGATGAGGATTGATGTGCAAGTGATTTCTTAGGGAAGTACTCCCAGGAGAAATGAGTAAGGGCATGAGGGGAAGGGGAAGAAGCCAAATAAGTGTGTGTGTTTTTTTAGGCAAAGTCCCAGTTTCAGCCTGATCCTGCCAGGGAGTTCTGAAGTGTAAATTACACCTCAGAATATGTCCAAATCCAGGCAAGGGAGCTAGGCTGTCACACTCCCGCATTATTTGGGCATAGGCTGCTGGTTACCTCAGGGGATGTAAACTCCCAGGCCCTTCCTGTTTTCTCTGCAGGAGCAGGGACAAAGTAGCTCTAGTAGCTCCAGGGCAGTCATTGGAAGAGAGTAGTATGTGCTGATAATATTAAAAGCAAATCACCCCAAAGCCAAGGAATGGACACACAGAAAGGTCAGAAGGATGGTAAAGCCTCTGGGGAGAGCACCTGCAGTGACTGCTACAGGAGTTCTAGCTTGACTTAGTAAGCAATAGAGATTCATCACAGTGGTTTCCAAATCTGGCTACACGTTAGAAACAACAGAGGAACTTTTAAAGAAAAATTCATGACTTGCTCTGACTCAGATGAATTAAATCAGAACCTCTTTAGGTAGAACTTTGGCATCAGTGCTTTTTTAAAAAGCTCTTCCCGGGGCTTCCCTGGTGGCGCAGTAGTTGAGAGTCCACCTGCCGATGCAGGGGACACGGGTTTGTGCCCCGGTCCGGGAAGATCCCACATGCCGCGGAGCAGCTGGGCCTGTGAGCCATGGCCGCTGAGCCTGCACGTCTGGAGCCTGTGCTCCGCAATGGGAGAGGCCACAACAGTGAGAGGCCCGTGTACTGCAAATAAAAAAAACAACAAACAAACCAAAACTCCTCCCTTGGAATCAAAGGATTGACTGGGTTACAGGCTCCAGGGCAAGGATGTGGCAGGATGTAAGTATAAATAGTATTTTTAGGGAGATAAAGAGGCAGAATTTTATAGGCTGTATTCAAGGGAGAAAAAACTGGAGGAGGTAGAGTTTTAACAAAAGGTGATGACATGGACTGCGATGGTGGCAGAGAAAATGGAGATTAAAGGAACAAACTTGAGAGAAATTTTAAGGAAAAATCCAGGAGATTTAATAACTGATTGAATGTAAGAGATGGAGGAGTCAAAGATGGCTTGAAGATTTCCAGGCTGGGAGTCTGGCTTTGAAGCAATGTTCTTTGAAGTACTATGAAGCTCAGACTGTGTAGAAAATTATATTAGCATAACCCTTTGACATTTTCTGGAGAAGGGAAGGTGCTTATTATTAATAAGGAAGCTTATCTTCCTTATTTTTCTTTGGTCACAACTTAGACATTCTACTAACTCTTTTAGGCTAAAAGTGATTGTTTAGATCATATGATCCATAATATAATGAAAGTAAGTATATCTTATGTGGCCTGAGAAATTTGTTCCCATGGAACTTGGAGCTTGGGTGTTCAGAAATGGTGTTCATAATTCTGTCATATTCTGCTAGTGTCAATATTCCAGTTGACAGGATTGGCGCTGGTTACTTCTGCTATTAATACTGCTAAATATACAAGTTTATAGCCATCTATCTTTTCTTATATCTCAGTCATAAATTGTAACCCTTGATATAACATATAACTAGATATATCTTTAACATTTTATGCTTTTTATAATGTGATAATGTCTTTCTTATGTTTGTGGAGTAATAGAAACAACTTTTCTCTCTTGATACAATAATTATCAATTGTAATAATTATCAAATATGTAAACTTCAATTGTAAGCAATTGGAGTTTACATATTTTGCCTTAATTGTATAATATTTCTTTATATATACAAAGCAAAATATGGTTATATAACTACTAGTGCCACTCATTTTGTATAGTACTTTCTCAACATATCACATGAAGAATCAAGTAAAGATGGTAAAAAAAGGGACTCTTATTCCCACTTTATAGATGTTAAAGTTAAGGCCAATAGGAGTAAAGTGACTTGCCCATGGTTGCTTAGTACATAAAGTGGTGGGAAAGAAGCATGAAATCAGGCCTTCTGTTCTCGATTCACATGTCTTTCCCTTATGCATTGCTCTCTTATTCTAAAGCATTAAAAAGTGATTCTTCTGAGTTCTGCTTTTCCTAGGTTGTGATCATTCATATTTGGATATCTTACTTACTACATATTGAGCTGTGGCTTTTAATTTCGGGAAGCAACAGTGGTAACAACAGTATCAATTTGATATTATCTGTTAAATGACAGACATTGTGCTTGGAATTCTACAAACCTTTTCTCTAACCCTCGTAATAACATTATGTGGTAGGTAAGTAATAGCCTCATTTTGCAAATAAGAAAACTGAGACTTAGAATGATGTTTTTCTATAACAAAAATGGTTATATCATATTTTAGATTCCACATATAAGTGGTATCATATGATATTTGTCTTTCTCTGTTTGACTTACTTTACTTAGTATGATAATCTCTGGGTCCAACCATGTTGCTGCAAATGGCGTTATTTCATTCTCTTTTTTGTGGCTGAGTAGTATTCTATTGTATATATATACACATCTTTATCCATTCATCTGTTGATGGACACTTAGGCTTCTTCCACGTCTTGGCTATTGTAAATGGTGCTGCTATGAATATTGGGGTGCATGTATCTTTTCAAATTAGAGTTTTCTCTGGATATATGCCCAAGAGTGGAATTGTTGGATCATATGTTAACTCTGTTTTAATTTACAAAACAGAAACAGACTCACAGACATAGAAAATAAGCTTATGGTTACCAGAGGGGAAAGGGAGAGAGGGATAAATTAGGAGTTTGGGATTAGCAGATACAAACTACTGTATATAAAATAGATAAACAACAAGGTCCTACTGTATAGCATAATGAACTATATTCAATATCTTGTAATAAACTATAATGGGCAAGAATATGAAAAAGAATATGTATCTGTACAACTGAATCACTTTGCTGTACACTAGAAACTAACACAACATTGTAAATTAACTATACTTCAATTTTAAAATATGATGAAACAAACAAGAAAAACAGTTGTACTTACTAGGCATTACAGTTCATAGGAAAGAAGAAAAGAAAAAATGTATTATAATTTTAAAGTTTGTACTACAGACAAATATTTATTGAAACCATACTCTTCAAGTAGCTTTCTTTTATTCATTCTTAATGTTTTACTTAGAAAGATTTCTATTTGATTAGTTTATAATCATAGGGATTTTAGAATCATTTCTTCATATCTCCCCTAAGTTTCCTATTAGTTTTTAAAGTGTGAATATTTTTAGATAATGAAGTAATGTTTGTTGCTAGTTGTAGCGGACATCTGTGGCTAAAGGTTATACCTGTTTAACATATGTATTGTCCTAGCTTTATTCTTAACAGTTCCTTCTGGGAACTTCCTCTCTAGCATGCTTTACTCCTGCTACTGGGATATAAGCGGATCTAGTTTGACCTATCAGATTTTTTCATTCACTAAGCATTAGTGATCATTTCTTTTAGGGATGGGCAAGTATGACTGTGTAATAAAGAAGTTGGCCTCAGCTCAAAGACACATCTGGCCTTTGTCTCCTGTTTCTAGGAGGCAACCTCTAAATCCTTGTAATTTCCTGCCAGGAGCATCTCTATTAGTCATGGTGGGCTCCTTAGGCCACGTGATGTCAGACTGACTTCTGGGATGTATGTGGGCTGGAGATTGAGCTAAACCATGCAGGTAATTATTCAATCAATCATGCCTACATATTAAACCCCCATAAAAACTCTGGACATGGAAGTTTGGGTGAGCTTCCTTAGCTGGGAGTACTCTTAGAGTACTGTCATAAATAGGTGCTAGAAGAGTAATGCATCTCTGAGGATGGAGAAAGCTTTGCATCTGGAGCCCTTCCAGGTTTTGCCCTATGCGTGTTTTCCTTTGGTTGATTCTAACTTGTATCCTTTTGCTATAATAAAACTATAATGATGAGTCTAATGTTTTCCTGAGTCCTATGAGTTGTTCTAGTGAACTGTCAAACCTGTGGGTGGTCATGAGAACTCCCCTGAATTTTTAGCTAGCTGGTCTGAATTAAGGGTGTCCTTTTTGGGAACACTGAACTTGTGCCTGGTGTCTGAAATGAGAGCAGTCTTGAGACTGTTCCCTCTGATTTTGCACTTGGTGTCAGAAGTCTCGGGCATACTTGGCAGTCTGGAGGACTGTGCCCTTAACCTTGAGTCTGACCAATTTTGGGTGATGGTCAAGCAGAGCATTGCATAGGATTGATATATAGACAGATAGGGAAGTTCTATTTCTGGAAATGTTAAGCTTAGGGATGTTAAGGAAAGATGTAGTTGTCTTGCTGGTGGTCATGTTGTCTACCATGTGGTGATAGCCTGCATGCAGAATGTAGCTAGGTAGAGTAATAGAATCATGAAATGGAGAAAGCAAAGCTCTGATAATGTTGTTTGAGCCCACTGATTTCACTGTGCCAGACACCATATGTATCTATGACTTCCTGGTTCAGTAAATCATTAAATATCCTTTTTGCTTAAACTAGTTTGAACTGGCCTCCACCACTGCAGTCTAAGAGTTTGCCAAACACTTGTTCTTGGGACCCAGTGCTTTTCCTAGAGGATCACAAACCTCCACATGTATTGCTGAATGAAATTTTGATTAAGAATTTCCTTACTTTCATGAAACCGTGATAATCACTTAGAACTTCATTTCAAATGTACTTTAAACTTTTTTTTTTATTAAGGAAGAAACCTTATCTCTGTTAAAACATTTCATTAATGAGTGACCAAATTTATCCCCCTGAATTATATTATCTAACTGTATTTTTTGGTATGGAAATTGAGAATAAGGGGGAAATGTAGAGTCAGAAAGATCCTGGAAATACTTATACTTTAAAAATTTTCTTTGTTGAGCATATAACTAATAAAAGGAAATAACTAATAAAAATTTGATGTTTGGGTGCACAAACTTGGGTTTGGGAGCAAATTCTTTTGGATTAAAATTACATGATGTGTAAATTTCCATATACGGAAATCAGCCTGTCTACAAATCTGTATAGAATTTATTCAAGGACAGATTATATATACATACACACATTTAAAATAATTAATGAATTTTTCCTATTAGAAAGCAATAAATACTTATTTTAGAATAGGGAAAAAATGTTCATTCGTTCAAGATATGTCTTTAGCACCTATAATATATGAGACATTCTCAAAAGATTGCAATGAACAAGATTGCAAAGAACAATGTATTTTTGCTCTCATGCAGATTAAATTTTGTGGTATAAAAGAAAATAGAATTATCCATAATCCTACTCTCTGAAAGAACAAGGTTAATATTTTAGTGTATTTCCAACATACGTGCTTGAGTGGGGTGTGTATGTGTGTGTGTAGTGCAATTGAAATAATATTCTGCATACAGCCTTGGATTCTGCTTTTCCCTTTAGCTTTTTATATTTAATCTTACTTTTAGCTATTTAACATTCTTCAAAAACATTAGTTTTAATGGCTGCTAATATTGTAAGTCATATTTATTTACCTTTAAAAAAGTCTTGTTTTAAAAAATTACCACACTGTGATGAGTAGTTTTTTCCACATACATTTGTCTAAACCATGCCTATTTTGTTAAGATACATTCTTGAAATGAAATGAGTGGCTAAAAAGACAGGATTATTTTAAAGTTTCAATTTCATAAATCTGAATTTTTCCCTAGAAAGGGTGTATTATGTTAGATTCCTGCCAAAGAAGAGTTAGAAGATGCCTATCTCATTTCACTTTTGCCATAATTAAATATTGATGTACATTTCTTGCTAGCATTGTTTTACACTTTTGTTTTTGTTAAAGGATGCTATTCTGCAGTATAAGTTCTAGCTAGTTATTTTAGGCATATGGGAAATCAGTTATTTTCTTCTTTTTTAATACATTTATTTATTTTATTTATTAATTTTTGGCTGTGTTGGGTCTTCATTGCTGTGCACAGGCTTTCTCTAGTTACGGCGAGTGGGGGCTACTCTTCGTTGTGATGTGTGGGCTTCTCATTGTGGTGGCTTTTCTTATTGGAGAACATGGGCTCTAGGCGTGTGGGCTTCAGTAGTTGTGGCATGTGGGCTCAGTAGTTGTGGCTCATGGGCTGTAGAGCACAGGATCAGTAGTTGTGCCACACGGGCTTAGCTGCTCCGCAGCATGTGGGATCTTCCCGGACCAGGGCTCGAACCTGTGTCCCCTGCATTGGCAGGCGGATTCTTAACCACTGCACCACCAAGGAAGCCCCTGATATTTTCTTTTGCAGTGCCCATTCTCCAGCAGTGGTCTTGGTATTGGAGCAACAATCAAACTCATAAGACACAATAGGCTTCACCCAGCTTTAAGTCAATTTAGCACTAGGAAAAGATACAGATGGACAAGAGAACAGCATGCACAACAACAACATAGAAGAGAGTTTATGATTTTCAGGCACAGATTCCAATGTTCCAGTTACTTCACACTTAATGTATGCATGGTGATAAGAGATGGGGCTATGTGGTAGACCATCTCAACTTTTATATAGCTTATGAAGTAACCTCTTTAGGGATATAGGAGTAGAGTCCATACTCCAGGGCTGCTGTATCTTATCAATATAGATTCATCACTCTAATTTCAACAACGAGGTACAAGTGCTTGGTTTGTACAAATTCTTAGCTAGAGATTATTATTTATTTTGCAGTCATTGTAGATCTACTCCTCACAGTTCCTTGAGCTAGCAGTAGCCATCCATGAGGATAGAGGAAAGGAGCTAGCTGTTAACTCTTCCCTTTGATCCTGTATCTAGAATTTTTATTAAACATTCTTTGTAATTCTAAGACTTTTAGAATTCATTATCTTGTATGTGTGTATGTGTTGCAGGCAAATAGTTATTTCATGTACAGTTTATGAAAAAGGGTGTATATGTTAAGGCTATGGTCTCTGAAAGCAGTCTGCCTGGAGCAAATCCCAACTTCTGCCTTTACTTAAGTTACTTGAATTCCCCTTGCTTTACCTGTAAAATGAAGATAATAATAGCATTTACATCATAGAATTTCTTTATGGATTAAGTGAGATAATATATGTAAGGCAGTTAATTCCTGGTACTGAATAACTGTATTAGATACTATTTTACATTCTTGCTCAATAGTTGTAGCTCTTATTTCTACTTAATGTCTCAATGCCAGGTTAGTTTCCATAACAATTTAAAATAGTGATCTTTGATAATAAGCATACTTGCTCCTAATTCTTGTAGAGAACTCTTTAGTGCTTATTGTTAAATAAGTTCATTGTTAAAGTTCAAAACATTTTTATTATTACTCCTTTTAACCATGTAAGGTAAATATATTTGTTAGATTGTTTTTGGCTGCAAGTAAAAGAAACACCAACATACTGACTAAACTATTCACCATAAACACAAAACACTGCTTTCTTATCAATACTGTTCACTCCCTACTTAGAGAGGTTTCCCTCATGGTCTAATGATGGATTCCAGTAATAACACCATACATATTCACACTGAGCAAATGAGAGAAGTCAACTTCTTGTGATTCTCTTAAAAACTTTACTTTCCTATTAAATTTAAGTTTAGTTATCTTTGAACTAATCATTGACTAGCAGGAAGAGATTGGCCTAAATTAGTCAGGATCTAAATTATTCAAGAAAGTTAGATGGTTACTTCCATGTCTTGACTGTTGTAAACAGTGCTGCAGTGAACATTGGAAACAATCTAAATGTCCATTGATAGATGAATGGGTAAAGAAGATGTGGTACATATATACAATGGAATATTACTTAGTCATTAAAAAGAATAAAATAATGCCATTTGCAGCAACATGGATGGATTTGAAGATTATCATACTAAGTGAAGTAAGTCGGCCAGAGAAAGACAAATATCATATGATATTGCTTATATGCAGAATCCAAAAAAAAATGATACAAATGAACTTATTTACAAAATAGAAACAGACTCACAGACTTAGAGAATGAACTTATGGTTGCTAGAGGGGAAGGGTGTGGGGAGGGATAGATTGGGAGTTTGAGATTGACATGTATACACTGCTATATTTAAAATAGATAACCAACAAGAACCTACTGTATAGCACAGGGAACTCGGCTCAATATTCTGTAATAACCTAAATGCAAAAAGAATTTGAGGGCTTCCCTGGTGGTACAGTGGTTGAGAGTCCGCCTGCCGATGCAGGGGACACGGGTTCGTGCCCCGGTCCAGGAAGATCCCACATGCCGCGGAGCGGCTGGGCCCGTGAGCCATGGCTGCTGAGCCTGTGCATCCAGAGCCTGTGCTCCACAACGGGAAGAGGACACAACAGTGAGAGGCCTGCGTACCACAAAAAAAAAAAAAAAAAAAAAAAAAAAGAATTTGAAAAAGGATAGATACCTGTATATGTACAAAACAAAACAAAACATAGCTGCTTTTGGTGATTGAGGATTGTGCCATGACAGCAGCTACTCTTGTTATGAATGTTAATATTAACCAATAAAAAAAAGTATAAGTAAAACTGGGAATGGGACCTCAGTGATGAGAAGAATATAAATGCCTTAGTCTTCATCTAGCTTCATAAGCCTTAGATACACATAAATGAGGATCTTTTCCTTCTTTAAACAAATATTTACTCAGCACTGCTATGTACTAAGCACTAGACTAGGCATTGAGGATAAAAAGAATAAGACTGATTATTTTCCTGCCCTCACATAACTTGAAATTTCTCTGGAAAGACAGATGATTACACAAATAGAGTGTGATATGGCTCTAAACTTTTTTTGGATACCAGGGAATGTTTCTCAGAGGAAATGCCTTGTGAACTTATGTCTGAAAGATAAATAAGACTTGACTGGTAAAGTATGAGGGGAGAGGGAGAAGGAACCAGGGCAGGGGAATAGGGTGTATCAAGATCCAAAAGTAAGAGACAGCCCGGAGCCTTAGAGGCACTGGAAAGAGTTTGGTGTGACAGTAGGACAGAGTTGTGTGGGGAGGGGCTGGAGGTGAAGAGTCTTGGAAGCCTTGTTATGTTCTGACTTTGTCTTAAGAACCCTGGGAAAATTTACAACAGGTTTGAGCTGGGGAATGGCGCAAATTGGGGAATTGGCATTTACAGAAGATTGTGGGGATTAAGAATGGATCCAAATTGGAGGCATTTTTAGTGGTCTAGGTGAGTGATAGTAATGGCATGGGTTAAGGATGGTGGCAGTCATGTTGGAGAGATGAACAGAATTGAAACATAATTCTTTTATTTACCATTAACCTGGTGCTTGATTAAGCAGTGAGAGAGAAGTCACAGATGGCCCCCATGTTTCTGACTTGGGTAACAGTGCTACCATTCAGCGACATAGAAACACTGGAGTACACAGCATTGAGAATATGATGGATTTAATTTCTGAAATGTTGAGTTAAATGTTCTTAGATGCCTCTAAGCAGAGCTTTCCAGTCAGAAGTTGGCTATGGGACTCCAGTTATATAGCTATATACATATATATATTAAACAGCTTTATTGAGATATAATTCATTTAAGATATAATCCGCCCATTATGTGTGCATTTTCTTTATCCATTCATCCATCTGTGGACACTTAGGTTGTTTCTGTGTCTTGGCTGTTCTAAATAATGCTTCAGTGAACGTGGTGGTGTAAATATCTTTTTGAGTTAGTGTTGTCATTTTCTTCAGATGAGTGCCCAGAAGTGGGATTGCTGGAACATATGTTAGTTTTATTTTAAATTTTTTGAGGAACCTTCATACCGTTTTCCATAGTGACTGCACTAATTTACATTCCTGTCAACAGTGCACAAGGCTCCCCTTTTCTCCAGATCTTTGCCAACACTTGTTATATCGTGCCTTTTAAAAAAATTGAGGTATAGTTGACATATAATATTCTATTCATTTCAGGTGTACAGCAGAGTGATTCAAAATTTTTATAGATAATACTCCATTTAAAGTTGTTATAAAATATTGGCTATATTTCCTGTGCTGTACAATATATCCTTGTAGCTTATTTATTTTATACACAGTATTGTTTGTACCTCTTAACCCCTACCCCTATCTTGCCCCTCCCCACCTCTCTCTCCCCACTGGTAACCACTAGTTTGTTCTCTGTATCTGTGAGTCTGTTTCTTTTTTGTTTTATTCACTATTTGTTGGATATTTTAGATTCCACATATAAGTGATATATACAATATTTGTCTTTCTCTTTCTGACGTATTTCACTAATCATGATACCACCCAGGTCCATCCATGTTGTTGCAAATGGCAAAATTTCATTCTTTTATTTTTTATGACCAAGTAGTATTCCATTGCATGTATATATCATGTTTCTTTATACATTTATCTGTTGGTGAACACTTAGGTTGCTTTCATATCTTGGCTATTATAAATAATGCTGCTCTGAACATTGGGGTGTATGTGTCTTTTTGAATTAGTCTTTTGTTTTGTTCGAGTATATACCCAGGAGTGGAATTGCTGGATCACTTGGTAGCTCCAGTTTTAGTTTTTTGAGGAATCGCCGTACTGTTCTCCACAGTGGCTGCACCAATTTAGATTCCCACCAACAGTGTGCAAGGGCTCCCTTTTCTCCACCCCCTTGCCAACATTTGTTATTTGTATGTGGTATTTTGAGTAACAGCCACTGTGACAGGTGTGAGGTGATATGTCATTTGCATTTCTCTGATAATTAGTGATGTTGAGCATCTTTTCATGTGCCTGTTAGCCGTCTGTATGTCTTCTTTAGAAAAATGTCTGTTGAAGTCTTCTGCCTATTTTTCAATCATGTTTGGTTTTTTCATATTGAGTTGTATGAGCTGTTTATATATGTTGGATATTAATCACTTTTGGTCATATCATTTGGAAATATTGAATATTTTCTCCCATTCATGAGGTTGCCTTTTCTTTTTGGCAATGGTTTCCTTTGTTGTGCAAGAGCTTTTACATTTAATTAGGCCCCATTTTTAAATTTATGGTTTTTACAACAATTTATTTTATTGAAGTATAGTTAATTTACAATGTGTTAATTTCTGCTGTACAACAAAGTGATTCAGTTATACACACACACACATACACACACACATCCTTTTTCACATTCTTTTCCATTATGGTTTATCACAGGATATTGAATATAGTTCCCTCTACTATACAGTAGGACCTTGTTGTTTATCCATTCTCTATAGAATAGTTTGCATCTGCTAATCCCAAACTCCCAATCCATCCCTCCCTCATCCCCCTCCCCCTTGGAGACCACTCACTTGTTTGTGAGTCTGTTTCTGTTTCACAGATAAGTTCATTTGTGTCACATTTTAGATTCCACATATAAGTGATATCATATGGTATTATGCTTTTGTTTTCTTTGCCTTAGGAGATAGATCCAAAAAACATTGTTATGATTTATATCAAAGTGTGTTCTATGTTTTCTTCTGGGATTTTTATGGTTTTCAGTCTTACATTTAGGTCTTTAATCCATTTAAAGTTTATTTTTGTATAATGTGTGAGAAATGTTCTAATTTCATTCTTTTCCATGTAGCTGTACAGTTTTCCCAGGGCCGCTTATTGAAGAGACTGTCTTTTCTCCATTGTATATCCTTACCTGTTTTCTTATAGATTGACTGTAAGTGCTCTGGTTTATTTCTTGGCTCTCTTTTCTGTCCCATTGCTCTGTGAGTTTGTTTTTGTGCCAGTACCATGCTGTTTTGATTACTGTAACTTTGCAATATAATCTGAAGTCAGGGAGTGTGATACCTTCAGCTCTGTACTTCATCCTCAAGATTACTTTGGCTATTCGGGGTCTTTTGTATTTCTGTACAAAATTTCAAATTATTTGTCGTAGTTCTGTGAAAAATGCCATTGGTATTTTGATAGAGGTATATTGAATCTGTAGATTGCCTTGGGTCATTTTAACAGTATTAATTCTTTTATCCATGAATGTGGTATGTCTTTCCATTTGTGTCTTCTTCAATTTCTTTCATTACTTTCTTTTAATTTTCATAGTACAGGTGTTTTACTTCCTTAGTTAGATTTATTCTTAGATATTTTATTCTTTTTGACCTGATTGTAAATGGGCCCAGGAGTCCCAGACCTGGTGTTGGTGAGTGGGGCTGGTTTCATGACACAGCTGGCTGCAGGGTCTGGCTTGTACTGAAGCTTGTGTTGGCCTACTGGTGAGTGGGGCCAATCCCACTATGGCTGGCTGAGGGACAAAAAGTATCTCAGAGCTGGTGTTGGCCTTCAGGTGGGTGGGGTCAGGGCCAGGTTGTCCTGAGGCTGGTGCCTCCCTGCTGGTGGGTGAGGCTTTCCTGAGGCTAGAGTCATCTCACTCTAGTCACCTCCTGAGGCTAGAGTCACTCGAGGGCTGAGGACCAGGGTGTCTTAGGATTGGTGTCTGACCACTGGTGGGTGGAGCTGGGTCCTGAGATCTCTGGATGCAGGGCCCTGAGTGTCCTGGGTCTAGTGTCTGCACAGTGGTGTGTGGGGCCAAGTCCTGAGCCCTCTGGTGGACCGGACTATGTCCAGGTGTGGCTGTGGGCTCACGATGTCTTAAGGGACCCTGCCTGCTGGGGGTGGGGCTATGTTCCTGCCTGGCTAGTTGCTTGGCCTGTAGCACTCCAGTTCTGGTATGTACACACTGATGGGCTGGGGCGGGGCTCAGTCCTGAGGCTAATATGCTGGAGGGAGAATTCCAAAATGGCACTTGCCAGCACCAGTGCCCATGTGGTAGAAGGAGCTCACTAAAAATATCTGCTGTCAGTATTTTTGTCCCCAGGGTGAGCGCCAGTTGCCTCCTGCGTCTTCATGAGACTCTCCAAGATCAGCTGGTGGGGTGGTTCTGAACCAGGTCCTTTTCAATTTACTGCTTCTGCCCTGGATCCTGGAGTATGCGTGATATTGTGTGTGCCCTTTAAGAGTGGAGTCTATTTCCCACAGCTTTCTGGGTCTTCTGAAAGTAAGCCCTACTGTCCTTCAAAGTCAAATGTTCTGGAGGCTTCTGCTCCTGATGCAAGACCCCTGGGCTGGGGAGCCCAATGTGGAGCTCAGACCCCTTGCTCCTTTGGGAGAACCTCTGCAGTTGTAATTATTCACCCATTTGTGGGTTGCCCACCTGGGAGCATGGTGACTCCACCCCTTCTACCTGTCTTGTTGTGGTTCCTTCTTTATATCTTTAGTTGTAGAAGAACTTTTCTGGTAGATGCCAGTCTTTCTCATCAATAGTTACTCTGTAATAGTTGTAATTTTGGTGTCCTTGTGAGAGAAGAGCTCAGGGTTTTCCTATTCTACCATCTCCTTTCACACCTACCAACCACTAATTTAACATCTATCTTTTTATATTTGCCTGTTCTAGACCTTTCATATAAATGGAATCATACAATGTGTAGGCCTTTGTGACTGGCTTTTTTTTTTTTTTTTTTTTTTTGCGATACACGGGCTTCTCACTTTTGTGGCCTCTCCTGTTGCTGAGCACAGGCTCCGGACGCGCAGGCTCAGTGACCATGGCTCAGGGACCCAGCCGCTCTGCGGCATGTGGGATCTTCCCAGACCACAGCACGAACTTGCATCCCCTGGATCGGCAGGCGGACTCTCAACCACTGCGCCACCAGGGAAGCCCTGTGACTGGCTTATTTTACTTAGCATGTTTTGAATGGTTTGCTATTTTTAAAAATTAGATTTTGTATCATTTTAATGTTAATTTCATAAGATTAATTGGTTCGCTTGGCATCTTAAAATATTTGTGTATAATTTCTACAAGGGGATCATTAATTGCTTAGACATTTCAAATAATTTACAGTAAAATCATCTGGTTTTGCAGTAATTTTCTTTTTTGTTGTTGTTTATTTATTTATTTATTTATTGTCTTATTAGTCATCCATTTCATACACATCAGTGTATACATGTCAGCCCCAATCTCCCAATTCATCACACCACAACCCCCACCAACCGCCGCTTTCCACCCTTGGTGTCCATACATTATTTTCTCTACTTCTGTGTCTCAATTTCTGCTCTGAAAACCGGTTCATATGTACCATTTTCTAGGTTCCACATATATGTGTTAATATATGATATTTGTTTTTGTCTTTCTGACTTCCTTCACTCTGTATGACAGTCTCTAGATGCATCCACGTGTCTACAAATGACCCAATTTCGTTCCTTTTTATGGCTGAATAATAGTCCATTGTATATATGTACCATATCTTCTTTATCCATTTGTCTGTCGGTGGGCATTTACGTTTCCATGGCCTGACTATTGTAAATAGTGCTGCAATGAGCATTGTGGTGCATGTGTCTTTTTTTTTTTTTTGCGGTACGTGGACCTCTCACTGTTGTGGCCTCTGCCATTGTAGAACACAGACTCTGGACGCGCAGGCTCAGCAGCAATGGCTAATGGGCACAGCCGCTCTGTGGCATGTGGGATCTTCCTGGATCAGGGCCCCAACCCATGTCCCCTGCATCGGCTGGCGGACTCTCAACCACTGCGCCACCAGGGAAGCCCCTTGTGTCTTTTTGAATTATGATTTTCTTTGGGTATATGCCCAGTAGTGGGATTGCTGGGTCATATGGTAATTCTATTTTAAGTTCTGTAAGGAACCTCCATACAGCCCCCATAGAGGCTGTATCAATTTACATTCCCACCAACAGTGGCAAGAGGGTTCCCTTTTCTCCACACCCTCTCCAGCATTTGCTGTTTGTAGATTTACTGATGATGTCCCTTCTAACTGGTGTGAGGTGATACCTCATTGTAGTTTTGATTTGCATTTCTCTAATAATTAGCGATGTTGAGCAGCTTTTCATGTGCTTCTTGGCCATCTGTATGTCTTCTTTGGAGAAATGTTTATTTAGGTCTTCTGCCCATTTTTGGATTGGGTTGTTTGTTTTTTTAATATTGAGCCGCATGAACTGTTTATATATTTTGGAGATTAATCCTTTGTCTGATGATTCATTTGCAACTATTTTTTCCCATTCTCAGGGTTGTCTTTTCATCTTTATTATGGTTTCCTTTGCTATGGAAAAGCTTTTAAGTTTTATTAGGTCCCATTTGCTTATTTTTGTTTTTATTTCCATTACTCTATGAAGTGGATCAAAAAAGATCTTGCTGTGATTTATGTCAAAGTGTGTTCTTTCTGTTTTTCTCTAAGAGTTTGATAGTGTCCGGCCTTACATTTAGTTCTCTAATCCATTTTGAGTTTATTTTTATGTATGGTGTTAGGGAGCGTTCTAATTTCATACTTTTACATGTAGCTGTCCAGTTTTCCCAACACCGCTTATTGAAGAGACTGCCTTTTCTCCATTGTATATCCTTGCCTCCTTTGTCATAGATTAGTTGACCATAGAGGTGTGGGTTTATCTCTGGGCTTTCTATCCTGTTCCATTGATCTATATGTCTGTTTTTGTGCCAGTACCATATTGTCTGATTACTGTAGCTTTGTCGTATAATCTGAAGTCAGGGAGTCTGATTCCTCCAGCTTTGTTTTTTCCCCTCAAGACTGCTTTGGCTATTCGGGGTCTTTTGTGTCTCCATACAAATTTTAAGTTTTTTTGTTCTAGTTCTGTAAAAACTGCCATTTTTAATTTGATAGGGATTCTAGTATAGTCATTTTCACAATATTGATTCTTCCAATCCCAGAACATGGTATATCTCTCCATCTGTTGGTATCATCGATAATTTCTTTTATCAGTGTATTATAGTTTTCTGCATACAGGTGTTTTGTCTCCCTAGGTAGGTTTATTCCTAGGTATTTTATTCTTTTTGTTGCAATGGTAAATGGCAGTGTTTCCTTAATTTCTCTTTCAGATTTTTCATCCGTAGTATATAGGAATGCAAGAGATTTCTGTGCATTAATTTTGTATTCTGCTACTTTACCAAATTCATTGATTAGCTCTAGTAGTTTTCTGGTAGCATCTTTTTTGGTGGTACACGGGCCTCTCACTGTTGTGGCCTCTCCCATTACAGAGCACAGCCTCCGGATGCGCAGGCACAGCTGCCATGGCTCACGGGCCCAGCTGCTCCGCGGCATGTGGGATCTTCCCAGACCGGGGCATGAACCTGTGTCCCCTGCATCGGCAGGCAGATTCTCAACCACTGCGCCACCAGGGAAGCCCTCTGGTAGCATCTTTAGGATTCTCTATGTACAGTATCATGTCTTCTGCAAACAGTGAGAGTTTTACTTCTTTTCCAATTTGTATTCTTTTTATTTCTTTTTCTTCTCTGATTGCCATGGCTAGGACTTCCAAAACTATGTTGAATAATAGTGGTGAGAGTGAACATCCTTGTCTTGTTCCTGATCTTAGAGGAAATGGTTTCAGTTTTTCACCATTGAGAATGATATTTACTGTGGGTTTGTCATATATTACCTTTATTATGTTGAAGTAGGTTCCCTCTATGCCTGTTTCTGGAGGGTTTTTATCATAAATTGGTGTTGAATTTTGTCAAAAGCTTTTTCTGCATCTGTTGAGATGATCATAAGGTTTTTATTCTATTTGTTAATATGCTGTATCACATTTATTGATTTGCATATATTGAAGAATCCTTGCATCTCTGGGATAAATCCCACTGATTCATGGTGTATGATCCTTTTAATGTGTTGTTGGATTCTGTTTGCTAGTATTTTGTTGAGGATTTTTGCATCTATGTTCATCAGTGATATTGGTCTGTAATTTTCTTTTCTTGTAGTGCCTTTGTCTGGTTTTGGTATCAGGGTGATGTTGGCCTCATACAATGAGTTTGGGAGTTTTCCTTCCTCTGCAATTTTTGGAAGAGTTTGAGAAGGATGGTGTTAGCTCGTCTCTAAATGTTTGATAGAATTCACCTGTGAAGCCATCTGGTCCTGGACTTTTGTTTGTTGGAAGACCTTTAATCACAGTTTCAATTTCATTACTCGTGAATGGTTGTTCATATTTTCTATTTCGTACTGGTTCAGTCTTGGAAGGTTATACCTTTCTAAGAATGTGTCCATTTCTTCCAGGTTGTTCCTTTTATTGGTATAGAATTGCTTGTAATAGTCTCTTAGGATGCTTTGTATTTCTGCAGTGTCTGTTGTAACTTCTCCTTTTTCATTTCTAATTTTATTGATTTGAGTCCTCTCCCTCTTCTTCTTGATGAGTCTGGCTAATGGTTATCAATTTTGTTTATCTTCTCAAAGAACCAGCTTTTAGTTTTATTGATCTTTGCTATTTTTTTCTTTGTTTCTATTTCATTTATTTGTCCTGTGATCTTTATGATCTCTTTCCTTTTGCTAACTTTGGGTTTTGTTTGTTCTTCTTTCTCTAGTTCCTTTAGGTGTAACAATAGATTGTTTATTGAGATCTTTCTTGTTTCTCTAGGTAGGCTTGTATAGCTATAAACGTCCCTCTTAGAACTGATTTTCGTGCATCCCATAGGTTTTGGATTGTTGTGTTTTCCTTGTCATTTATCTCTAGGTAATTTTTGATTTCTTCTTTGATTTCTTCAGTGATCTCTCGGTTATTTAGTAACGTATTGTTTAACCTCCATGTGTTTGTGTTTTTATGTTTTTTTCCTTGTAATTCATTTCTAATCTCATGCTGTTGTGGTCTGAAAAGATGCTTGATATGATTTCAATTTTCTTAAATATACTGAGGCTTGATTTGTGCCCCAAGGTGTGATCTCTCCTGGAGAATGTTCCGTGTGCACTTGAGATGAAAGTGTAATCTGCTGTTTTTGGATGGAATGTCCTATAAATATCAATTAAATCTGTCTGGTCTATTATGTCATTTAAAGGTTCTGTTTCCTTATTTATTTTCATTTTGGATGATCTGTCCATTGTTTAAGTGAGGTGTTAAAGTCCCCCAGTATTACTGTGTTACTGTTGATTTACTCTTTTAGAGCTGTTAACAGTTCCATTATGTATTGAGGTGCTCCTATGTTGGGGGCATATTTATTTATAGTTGTTATATCTTCTTCTTAGATTGATCCCCTGATCATTACGTTGTATCCTTCCTTGTCTCTTGTAACAGTATTATTTTTTTTTTATTATTATTATTTTTGTGGTACACAGGCCTCTCACTGTTGTGGCTTCTCCCATTGCGGAGCACAGGCTCTGGACACACAGGCTCAGTGGCCATGGCTCACGGGCCTAGCCGCTGTGCGGTATGTGGGATCTTCATGGACCGGGGCACGAGCCCGTGTCCCCTTAAATTGGCAGGCAGACTGTAAACCACTGTGCCACCAGGGAAGCCCTTTTTTTTTCTTGTAACATTCTTTATTTTAAATTCTATTTTATCTGATATGAGTATTGCTACTCCCGCTTTCTTCTGATATCCGTTTGCATGGAATATCTTTTCCCATTCCATCACTTTCAGTCTGTATGTGTCCCTAGGTCTGAAGTGGGTCTCTTGTAGATAGCATATATATGGGTCTTGTTTTTGTATCCATTCAGCAAGCCTGTGTATTTTGGTTGGAGCATTTAATCTATTCACATTTAAGGTAATTATCGATATGTATGTTCCTATGACCATTTTCTTAATTGTTTTGGGTTTGTTTTTGTAGATCCTTTTCTTCTCTTGTGTTTCCCACTTAGAGAAGTTCCTTTAGCATTTGTTGTAGAGCTGGTTTGGTGGTGCTGAATTCTCTTAGCTTTTGCTTGTCTGTAAAGCTTTGGATTGTTCATCGAATCTAAATGAGATCCTTGCTGGGTAGAGTAATCTTGGTGGTAGGTTTTTCCCTTTCATCACTTTAAGTATATCATGTCACTCCCTTCTGGCTTGTAGAGTTTCTGCTGAGAAATCAGCTGTTAACCTCATGGAAGTTCTCTTGTATGTTATTTATCATTTTTCCCTTGCTGCTTTCAATAATTTTCTGTGTCTTAAATTTTTGCCAATTTGATTACTGTGTGTCTCAGCATGTTTCTCCTTCGGTAAATCCTGTATGGGACTCTCTGTGTTTCCTGGACTTGGGTGGCTATTTCCTTTCCCACGTTAGGGAAGTTTTCGACTATAACCTCTTCAAATATTTTCTCGAGTCCTTTCTCTCTCTCTTCTCCTTCTGGGACCCCTATAGTGCAAATGTTTTTTGCATTTAATGTTGTCCCAGAGTTCTCTTAGGCTGTGTTCATTTCTTTTCATTCATTTTTCTTTATTCTGTTCCGCAGCAGTGAATTCCACCATTCCATCTTCCAGGTCACTTATTCGTTCTTCTGCCTCAGTTATTCTGCTATTGATTCCTTTTTGTGTATATTTCATTTCACTTACTGTATTGTTCATCCCTGTTTGTTTGTTCTTTAATTCTTCTATATCTTTGTTAAATATTTCTTGCATGTGTTTGATCTTTGCCTCCATTCTTTTTCTGAGGTACTGGATCATCTTCACTATCATTATTCTGAATTCTTTTTCTGGAAGGTTGCCGCTCTCCACTTCATTTCAGTGTTTTTCTCAGGTTTTATCTTGTTCCTTCACCTGGTACATAGCCCTCTGCCTTTTCATCTTGTGTATCTTTCTGTGAATGTGGTTTTGTTCCACAGGCTCCAGGATTGTAGTTCTTTTTGTTTCTGCTGTCTGCCCTCTGGTGGATGAGGGTATCTAAGAGGCTTGTGCAAGTTTCCTGATGGGAGGGACTGGTGGTGGTTAGAGTTGGCTGTTGCTCTGATGGGCAGAGCTCAGTAAAACTTTAATCTGCTTGTCTGCTGATGGGTGGGACTGGGGTCCCTCCCTGTTGGTTATTTGGCCTGAGGCAACCCAACACTGGAGCCTACCTGGACTCTTTGGTGGGGCTGATGGCCAACTCTGGGAGAGCTCACACCAAGGAGTACTTCCTAGAACTTCTGCTGCCAGCGTCCTTGTCCCTTGGTGAGCCACAGCTGCCCCTGCCTCTGCAGGAGACCCTCCAACACTAGCAGGTAGATGTGGTTCAGTCTCCTATGGGGTCATTGCTCCTTTACTTCGGTCCCGACGCACACACTACTCTTTGTGTCCCCTCCAAGAGTGGAGTCTCTATTTCCCCCAGTCCTGTCAAAATCTTGTAATGAAATAAAATCCTGCTAGCCTTCAAAGTCTGATTCTCTAGGAATTCCTTCACCCGTTGCCAGACCCCCAGCTTGGGAAGCCTGACGTGTGGCCCAGAATCTTTACTCCAGTGTGTGGACTTTTGTGGTATAAGTGTTCTGCAGTTTGTGAGTCACATACCCAGCAGTTATGGGATTTGATTTTATTGTGATAGCGCCCTTCCTACCATCTCATTACGGCTTCTCCTTTGTCTTTGCATGTGGGGTGTCTTTTTTGGTGAGTTCAAGTGTCTTCCTGTCAATGATTGTTCAGCAGTTAGTTGTGATCCTGGTGTTCTTGAAAGAGGGAGTGAGAGCATGTCCTTCTACTGTGCCATCTTGAACCAATCTCAATTCTGCAGTAATTTTCTGTTGAGCTCTTTTTTCTCTCTGAAATGTTCAGCAGGTCCCCAAGACCATCTTTGCTTCTGACACTTACTTCATGTTTTGAGATCTCCAAGCCCACCATCAGGTTTAAGAATTCACTAGAAGTAGTCACAGCACTCAGCAAAGCTGGTATACTCACAGTTACAGTTTATTACAGTGAAAAGCAACAGGTTAAAATCAATCAAGGAAACAGGCATATGGAGCAGTGTACAGGAGACACAACTACAGAGCTTCCAGTTGTCGTTTTCCAGTAGAGTCATGCAGACAGTGCTTACTTCTTCCATTAATGGTGTGTGGCAATATACATGGAGTATTGTAACCAAGGAAGCTCACCCAAGCCTTGGTGTCCAGTTTTCATTTGGCCTTAGTCATGCAGACATGGTTGACCACCTGTGCGACTGATCTCTGTCTGTAGCTCCTCCAGAGCTCCTTAGCTGCTGCCATGTGGCCCAAAGCACCCTCCCCCAACCATAAATCATATTATTAGCAGAGACTATGTGGCATGACCCAGGGACCCAAGGTAAACAAAAACACTCTTATCAGGCAGGATATGCCAGAGGTTTAGAGGTTACCTTCTAGGAGTTGAGGAAAAAAGGGCAAGACTGTTTTAAGGGCAAGGGTTAATCTTTTACTGTGCACCACTTATAGCTGAAAATGCATTTCAAAGTTTTGTTTCTTAAGTTAATTTTGCTTGTATTTTCCCAGGTAATTTGTGTTTTATCAACTTTTTCAAATTTTGGTTGAAATTTAATCTTATTTTTTTTTTTTTTTTTTTTTTTTTTTTTGCGGTATGCGGGCCTCTCACTGTTGTGGCCTCTCCCATTGCGGAGCACAGGCTCCGGACATGCAGGCTCAGCAGCCATGGCTCATGGGCCCAGCCGCTCCGCGGCATGTGGGATCTTCCTGGACCGGGGCACAAAACCATGTCCCCTGCATCGGCAGGCGGACTCTCAACCACTGTGCCACCAGGGTAGCCCTCTTATGTATTTTTTAATGCATTTTTTATTTTAATTGTCTCTGTTTTTTAAAAAAATCCTTTTTCTCCTTTCTAAGCTTTAAATTTGTATTTTTAGTAACTTTTCTTATTGACATTTGTTAATTTTATTATAATTTTTCTTTCCTTAGATGTACAAAAGTTAATTCAGCAGTTCCTGTAGTTACTAATTCATTATTTTTATGCTTATTTTTAATGTCTCCTGTTTCTTAAGTTTGTTTTTTTACCCCAAAATTCTTTTCAATTATCAATAATTGTGCCTCAGATAAACCTCATTGGGTATAATACTGCCACTGCATAAAGTTGAAAATTTTGAATTACATGCCTTATTTATTAACGCTTTTTAAAAAATTTAGTAATAGAAGTCTTCATTACTATGAAATATTCTGGAACATCACAGAATTTTTTTTCCAAAATTTTAATCTTGTTTTATTTTAATTAAACTTTAAAATTTTGCAGTAGTTGTAGATTCACCTGCATTTGTAAGAAATAATATGGAGAGATCTCCCATGTATATACTTTGCCAAGTTGGACCCAGTGATAATATCTTGCAAAACTATAGTACAGTACTACAACCAGGATATTGACATTGATACACTCAATATACAGATCATTTTCATCACCATGGGAATCTCTCAGGTTGCCCTTTTATATACATACCCACTTCCATCTTGCTCAGCACTGTTAACTCTTAGCAACTACCATAATTTCTGTAATTTTGTCATTTAAAGACTGTTATATAAATGGAGTCATATAATATGTAACCTTTTGGGATTGACTTTTTTTTTCACTCATCTTAAGTCTGTGGAGATTCATCCAAAATGTTGTATCAGTAGTTTGATCCTTTTTTATTGCTGAGTAGTATTCCATGCTAAATAAACCACAGTTTGCTTAACCATTCACCTTTTGAAAGACATTTGGGTTGTTTCCAGTTTTGAGCTATAAAGCTGCTATGAACATTTGTGTATAGGCTTTTGGGTGAACATAGTCTTCATTTCTCTGGAATAAATCCCCAGGAATGCAATTGCTAGGTTGTATGGTAGTTGCATATTATTTCTTTTTCAGAGTGTTTGTACCATTTTACGTTTCCACCAGCAATGCATTAGTCCACCTCCTCTGCATCCTTGTCAGCATTTGATGTTGTCACTATTTTCTCTGATGGTTGTATAGTGTTATCTCATTGTGATTTTAATTTTTATTTTTTGAGTGACTAATAATGTTGAACGTCTTTTCATATGCTTATTAGCCATCTGTATATCTCTTTTGTGAAAAGTTTCTTCATGTCTTTTGCCCATGTTCTAATTGGATTATTTAATTTTTTATTGTTGAGTTTTCTGAGTTTTTAATATATTTTAGATACTACTCCTGTGTTACATATGTAGTTTGCAGATATTTTCATACTATCTGTACCTTGTCTTTTTATCCTCTTAATAGGTTCTTTTGCAGAGCAAAAGTTTTTTAATTTTGATGGAAGTTCAACTTACTTTTTTTCTGTTATGGATCATGCCCTTCGTGTCAAATGTGTGAACTCTTTGCCTGTCTTTAGATTCCAAAGACTTTCTCCTATTTTTATTCCTAAAAGTTTTATATATATATTTAAATATTTTATGTATTTACTTATTTATGTATCTATCTATCTATTATTCATTTAATCTGGTTGCACTGGGTCTTAGTTGTGGCATGTGGGCTTCTTTTTTTAAAAAAATTATTTATTCTTATTTTTGGCTGCATTGGGTCTTCGTTGCTATGCATGAGCTTTCTCTGGTTGCGGCAAGCAGGGACTACTCTTCATTGTAGTCTGCGGGCTTCTTGTTGTGGTGGCTTCTCTTGTTGTGGCGCATGGGCTTAGTTCCCGGACCAGGGCTCAAGCCCGTGTTCCCTGCATTGGCAGGCAGATTTTTAACCACTGAGCCACCAGGGAGGTCCCAACATGTGTGCTTCTTAGTGGTGGCATGCAGCCTTCTTAGTTGTAGCATGTGGATTCTTAGTTGTGGCATGCATGTAGGATCTAGTTCCCCGACCAGGGATGAAACCCAGGGCCCCTGTATTGGGAGCATGGAGTCTTACCCACTGGACCACCAGAGAAGTCCCTATAGTTGTATATTTTACATTTAAGTCTGTGATCCATTTTGAGTAAGTTTTATATAAGGTATGAGACTTAGGTTAAGGTTCTGCTTTTTTGGTTTGTTTGTTTTGTTTATGTTTTTTTACTTATGAATGTCCACTTGTTCCAGCACCATTTGTTGTTGAAAGGCTGTTTTTACTCCACTGAATTGTTCTTATACTTTGTCAAAATCAATTGGATATATTTGTGTGAGTTTATTTCTGGGTTCTCTATTCTGCATCATTCATCTATGTGTTTCTTCCTCCATCAATGCCACACACAGTCTTGAATGTTGTATATGGTTATATATACACACATACACACATATATGTATATACGTACACACATATGTATATATACATATATACAGTTGATCTTTGAACAACACAAGTTTGAATTGCACTGGTTCACTTATACATGGATTTTTTTCAATAAATATGTACTACAATACTACATGATCTGCAGATCTGAGAATGAAGAACCAAAGATACAGAGGGCTAACTGCAATTATCTGCAGACTTTCAACTAACTGTATGGGGATCGACACCCTTAACCCCCACATTGTTTAAGTGTTAATTGTAAAAGTGTGTAACAAAATTTGCAATCAGGTAGACTGATCCCTACCACTTTTTTCTTCTTTTTCAAAATTGTTTTAGCTATTCTAGTTCTTTTACCTTTTCATATATATTTTAGAATAATATTATCTATAAGAAATCTTGCTGGGATTTTGATAGGAATTGTGTTATGCTAGTGCATCAAGTCAGAGAGAAATAACATCTTTACTACAGTGAGATTCCAGTCCATGAACATGTTACACCTTTTCATTTATTCAGATATTCTTTGAATTCTCTCATCAGTGTTTTTTAGTTTTCAGCATGCAAGGCCTGTATTTTTTCTTGAGAAATTGTAAGTAGAATTCTGCTTTTAATTTTGGGATCACATACTCACTGCTCTTATGTATAAATACCAAAAAATGTTTATTTTGAATCCTGTGACCTTGCTGAGCTCATTTATTCATTCTAGGAGTTTTCTTTAGGTTCATTGGGATTTTCTGTGTACAGTCATATCATCTGCAAATATAGATAATTTATTTCTTTCTGATCTCTCTTCACTGTTTTTGCTTCCTGCACTCGTTGGAGTTTCCTTTACTATGTTGAGTAAGAGTGAGGTATGTGGATATCCTTTGCTCCTGATCTTAGTCTTTCACCATAAGTATTATGTTAGTTTTTGGTAGATGTTCTTTATCAAGTTAAGGAAGTTCTCTCCTTTGTCTGTTTTTCTGAGAGGTTTTTTTGAAAACATGAATGGATGTGAATTTTGTCAAATGTTTTTCTGCATCGACTAATCTGATACTGTGATTTTTATTAGCGTGTTATAGATTTTTAAAATATTGAGCCAGGCTTTCATTCTTGGAATAATTTCCACTTAGTCATGAAGTACAATTCTTTTTTTTTTCCTTAACTGCTGAATTCTATTTGTTAATATTTTGTTAAGGATTTTTGCTTCTATACTCATGAGGGGTATTGGTCTGTAGTCTTCTTTTTTGTGTGCTTGGTCTGTTTGGTTTTGTATCAGAGTAATACTAGCTTCATAAAATGAACTGAGAAGTGCTCTCTCCTCTGCTGTTTTCTGTAAAAGCTTGTGCAGAATTGGTATTAATTCTTCTTTACATGTTTTCTTGAGTTCTCCAGAACAATCATCTGGGCCTGGAGATTTCTTTTATGGAAATTTAAAAATTATAATTCAAGTTCCTTATTAGTTATAGGGTTATTCATCTAATTTCATATTGAATAAGTTGTAATAATTTGTGATTTTTGAGAAACTGGTCCATTTCATCTAAATTGTCATATTTATGTGTGTAGAGTTACTTATAGTATTTCCCTATTATCCGTTTGATATCTATAGGATCTGTACTTATGTCCTCTGTTTCGTTAATGATATTAAAATTTGTGTCATCTTTCTTTCTTTTCTTTATCATTCCTTTTAGTACATTGGCAATGTTATTGATCTTTTCAAAGGACCAGCTCTTCGTTTCACTGATTTTCTCTATTTTTTTTTTTCTGTTTTCTATTTCACTGATTTTTTGCTCTTATTTTTATTGTTTTCTTCCTATGGTTGCTTTGGTTTCTTTTGCTCTTCTTTTTCTAGGTTCTTGGGTTGGGAACTTAGATAATTGATTTGGACTTTTTCTCTTTTCTGATGTGTGCATTTAGTACTACCATTTTCTCTCATAAATTTTCAGACATTTTTATTTTCTTTCATTCAGTTTATTTTTTATCATTCCCTTTGAGATTTCCTTTTAATCCACAGTTTATTCAGAAGTGTGTTATTTAGATTCCAAGTGTTTGGGGATTTTCCTGTTATCTTTTATTGATTTCTAGTTTGATTGTGTTGTGATCAGAGAACACACTCTGTACGATTTAAGTTATCTTAAATTTGTTGCAGTTTATTTTATGGTCCTGGACATAGTTTATCTTGGTATATTTTCTGTGGGTACTTGAAAAGAATGGATATTCTGCTCTGGTTGGGTGGAATGTTCTATAAATGTTGATCAGGTCCTGTTGGTTGAGGGTGTTGGTGAGTTCTTTTGTATCCTTGCTGCTTTTCTGTCTAGTTTTTCTATCAATTATTGAGAGAGGATTGTTGAAGTCTTCAACTATAATTTTACATTTTTCTATTTCTTTTTCAGTTCTAACAATTTTTCTTTACATGTATTGCAGCTCTGTTGTTTGGTATATACACATTTAAGATAGCTAATCTTGGGGGATTGATCCTTATATCATATAATGTTCCTCCCTGTTTCTGGTAATTTCCTTTGCTCTGAAGTGTATTTTATCTGATATTAACGTAGCCACCTCTGTTTTCTTTAGATTAATATTTGCCTGTTACTTCTTTTTCCATTGTTTCACTTTCAGCCTGCCTATATTGTTATATTTGAAGTGAATTTCTTTTAGATAGCATATAGTTGGGACTTGTTTCTTAATCTACCATCCTAATCTCTGTCTTTTAATTAATGTATTTAGACCATTTGCATTAATATAATTTTAATATATTAGGACTTAAGTCTGCTATTTTACTATTTTTCTGTTCTTTCTTTTTTCCCCTCCTTTTTCTTTTTCCTGTCTTCCTGTAGGTTACTTAAAATATTTTGAGAATTTAATTTTGATTTATTTATGGTATTTTTGTTTTGTTTTTTGGTTCTGTGAACATGATATTTATAGTGGTTTTGAGTATATCTTTTTACATAGCTTTTGAATGGCTGTCCTAGCTATTACATTACCTAGACATAATAATCATTCTAGTGATGTGGTTATTCAACCAATTTTCATGAAGTGTAGAAACCTTATCTCCCTTTACCTCCTTTTGCCCTTCTCCATTTATAATAAAGTTGGTCTAAATATTTCTGAGTCATACGTTTAAAACCACATCAGATAGTGTTACAATTTTGTTTTAACCGTCAAACATACTTTAGGAGACTCAAGAAGAGAAGGAAAGTCAATTCTATTTATCAATATTTTTACTTACTGTCTTCTTTCAAGAAGACATTCCTGATGTATCATGATTCCTACTTTAATCATTTGATTTCATTTAGATAATGTCTTTTAGCCATTTTTAAAGGGTGTATCTGCTGGCAACAAATTCTTTTAGTTTTCTTTCCTTTGAGAATATATTGATTTTCCCTTCATTCCTGAAAGATATTTTCACTGAATGTAGGATTCTGATTTCAGAACTATGTTATTTTGATTCTTGAAAAAATGTGCCACTTCCTTGTGGTCTCCATGATTTCTGATAAGAAATCCACTGTCATTTGAATTGTTTCCCTCCTATAGCTGTATCATTTCCCAGCTGCTTTGAAGATTTTTGTTTTGTCTTTAGTTTTCAGAAGTTTAACTATGTTTTGTCTTGGTATGGATTTCTTTTGGCATTCTATGGCTTTCAGATTCTTCAGCTCCGAATTTGAGATATATGAGGCAATAGGAAAACCAAGGAAGCTCACTCACCATCAGGTCTTTCCTTCAATCCTGAGGTCCCTATCTGGTCTGTCTTGTTTTCTCTTCTCTTTCAGAGTGGTTTTATATTTGTTTTGTATAAAACGTATCCTGGATATTTTACTTGTACCTATTAGCAGGAGAAATAGGGAAAAGTACGTCTACTCCACATTCCCTGAAGTGGAAGTCTACTGGCTTTATTTCAATAATTATTTTCTTTTAAAAAATTTCTTCTTGAAATATAATATCTAATCTAGTATCTGTTAACACAGTATATGTAATGATAGATTTTCTTATTGTTGACTTGGGAGTTGACTGACTCATTTTAACTACATGGTGGCTAGATATACTTAGTTTCTGGTGTAAATTCCAGTGTCTAGATGGTAGGCATTTACCAAATTGGTTCTAACTAAATCATGATAGTATCACCTCTTAGCCCAAAGTCTGATTCTCTGGCAATCTGAGTTAATAAAGTATATATTAGTCTTCTAAATGAAACTTTAAAAAGTAGTAGTACTAGAAGTAGTTCTTCTAGTCTCTTCTCCCTACCAGATAAAACTAGGTGGGTCACACCACCTAGATATAATGTGTGACTTCTGATCCTCATGTGCTCTTTGCCTTTTCTGTCTTCATATTTTCTGGGTGTTGCAGGATATAAAAAGATGTTGGGGAGTCTGAGGAGGGAAAGTGGAAACAGTATTATGGTTTTATCATATCTCTCTTCACTCAGTTGAGATGTAGTTAATCATTTTTTTCTGGTTGGATATAAGCATGCCTCTCCAAGCCAGAGGGTCAGAGAGTGGGTGAGAAAGAAAATTCTTCATCCTTTAGGTGGGCCATCCTTGTTTTCAGAGCGATGCATGGATCAGTCATTGCCTGCTTTGCTCATTTAAGCTCCATTCATTTAATAGTTAAAGGAAATTCCCTCCAAATTTAGACAATAGTTAGTCAGTTTTTAGTGTTGCTGTTTTTAATCTTTTTTTTCTGGGTCCTTTTAGATATTTTTGGAGAAGGGAGCAGCAGCCAGCCAGATGCCATTTAAAACTAAAATCTCCCAGACTGAGTCTTAAGGGAAATTTAAAAGTACAATAAGTCTAAGTGAAAGCAAGGTTTTTAAAATTGAATTGAACAATTAAGTTGCTAAAATAATCTCTTCATTTAAAAATCAATGACATACAAAAATAATTTTATTGTTTGAATTTTTAAACCTTTTCAAATCTTTGAATCAACCTCCTTTTGGTACTTGAATACGTGCCATGTGCTGATCTGTAACTGAGCCAGTTTTCACATTTGGGCCTAAATTTAATACTTAATTCTGATAGAGAACATGCAGGTCTTTATAAGCAACAAACCATTTGTAGACTTTTATTTTAACACTTTCCTAAAACTTAGATTTATTAGTAGTAATTTACATAGATAGATTTCTCAAAGATACTTGCTACTAATTACCTACACTATTCTGTTAGTTTAGCAAGGGAGTCCCTTGAGTAGGCTAGAGGTACCAGTTAGACATTGCTACATTAAAAAAAAATCAAATTTGGAATCTTAGAACGACAACCAGAAGCTTAGAACAGCTATCTGTAACTCAAGTGGTGGTTTCTGCTGGTTTGAACTGGGCCTGGTGAGGCTCACTGGTGAGGTCAGCTGTGAATTGGCTATTTGACTGCTAATCTTGGCTCTGGTCACTCGTAAGTCTAGGGCCTCACCTGGGTCACTGCACTGGTTTACCTCTGTTCCATGTGTCTCATCCTCCAGCAGACTAGCTCAGGCATGTTCTTGTGATGAAGCGGGTGTGGGGGAACAGAGCACAGAAAATGTACCATATCTCTGGAGGCCTTGGTTTGGAACTGGCAAAAATGTCTCTTCCTTTACATTTTATTAGCTAAGCAGGTCACAGGGGTTGACAAAATAGACTCTATCTATTGATGAAATACAAAGTAACATTTAAAATGTTGTAGATATAGGGAGCGGTGAATAATTATGGCCATTGCACTCAATCAACTCTTTTAGAACAGGGTGGAATTGGGACTAGGACCCTGTTTCATGCCTCCAGACAAAGTTTCTTTTTAATTACACTACCTTTGGTCCTACTTACCTGGTGTATGGACGAATCAGTGTTTATAAGGGAAAAAACATTTGTGCCTTAGGGTATGTCTCAGTCCTCAAGTACTATCTAGATAGTTCTGATGAATTCACATTCTTTTTATCTATTGAGTACTTAGTAGTTCTTCACAAAATCAGTTTTAGAGTAAATAGATTTTGTGCAATAGGAAATGTCTGTTGCTTTCCAAATGATATCAGTTTAGTGAATCTTTTAAAGGTTAAGAAGAACTTTTTACCTTGCTTTACCTGTTTATTCCTTTTGACGGTAAGTCTCAGGGAACCAGAGTGATAATATCAGGATTGTGTTACTCTAGTTATCAGGGTCTTAAGTTCACTTCACATCTTATATCCTACAAAAGTTATTACTATGAATGAGTGATTCTTTTTGGAAAGCAAGTTATAGGGTAAGATATAAAGCTTCAAGGTATGTTTTACCTCATGTTGAAATTTTATCAGAGCCCACTCACCCCTCATAATTGCCCTTGCCTTTGTGGATCTGGAGATAGATGAAAAAGATAAAGTCATTATGGAGTTGTGGCAGCTTCAAGCTGTCCTGTTTGTTTGTCCCCGAATCTTTCTACGCCAGTTCCAAAAATCCCCTCCTGCCAAAATTAGGCTTGGAAAAATAACATATTTCGTATATGACATATGTTTGAAATTAGTGGGAAATGCAGCCAAGATTTAGAAATTAACAAGGAAAAAGTTATTTCTGAAAACATTTGGGAGCCAAAGAAGTGTTTGGCTTAAACCATTAGGGCATTTTATTGTTTAGTGAATTAAATAATTTTTAAAAATCCCGGAAGGAAAAGATAACATTTCTTTTTTTAAGTATGTATGAATAATTCTTATTTAAAAATTATTCGTCACAAATTAAGCAAGTAGTCTAAATGTACCATGTGTAGGATAACTAATATTCTGATAAGCTGTTAAATATTTTTCTGTATGAAATTTTTTGAAATTAAATCATGTGCATCAATTTTCTCATATGTGAAAGGGATTTCTGTTACTCTGCTACCTGCAAATACACAGGAATAGGTGAAGGGATCAGAACAAGAATCAAATCTTCCCTCTCTAATACAGAGCACTATTTAGACCTAACTTCTTGATTAAGTACATTGTCATATCTATACTGAATGTAGAATTGTCTTCTTTGTCAACTTTTCTGTTTGAATTAATCTAATTCAAGGCAAGGAATATTCACTAGGCATTGTCTGTACAAGGCAGTGAGATGCTAAGGAGAGATATTAGAAGATTTACAAACTAGTCCCCAACCACAGGAAACTTAAATTATAGCTGAGAAGAACAGAATTTCTTAAATGGGAGGTATTGTTCTTGCCAGGACCCTATTTATGGGAACTTGTGTTCCTTTAGAATCTTAGAGCAGTTTATAAGAAGGTAAAGGCCTATCTGGGTTAAGAATTGCAGAGTTGGGCTGCCCTGGTGGCGCAGTGGTTGAGAATCTGCCTGCTGATGCAGGGGACATGGGTTCGTGCCCCGGTCTGGGAAGATCCCACATGCCGCGGGGCGGCTGGGCCCGTGAGCCATGGCCACTGAGCCTGTACGTCCGGAGCCTGTGCTCCGCAATGGGAGAGGCCACAACAGTGAGAGGCCCGCGTACCACAAAAAAACAAACAAACAAAAAGAATTGCAGAGTTGATTTGTTGATTCCATGATTCCAGGCTGGACTCAGAAATGAGGCCATATGTGTTTTCAAGATCCTCAGAATGACATATTTTGAATAGGTTTTCATAAATCAGAGGATAAATCTCTTCTGTCATTATAGTGTTTTGCCATTTCTTCCTACTTTGTCTCTTCCCATCATTATCAGATGGGATATTATCAAGAAATTGTCAGCCTGTCTGTATGACCTTTGCCCATGAAATAGAGATGTTTGTTTTTGGAGATTGCTTCTGTCTCTTCTTTGTTAGTTTTCAGCATCCTGTGACTTTGAGATGGATTCATCAATAGACTAGACAACTCACTAGAATTATGTAGATATTAAATGTCAACTTAGTCAGTTCTTCACTTTTGAGAATTTGAACGGAGAGATCCAGATCCCGAGAGATGGTTCATAATTGTTCCTAATCTGGAAGTTCCTTCTTGGGGCCTGGTTCTGTTTCCTGGTCCTAGTTTCCATGAGCTATCTGCATCCTAATAATAAACCTCCCTTTCTTTGAGTAAAAAATAAGTAAATAAATGTCAGCTTGAGGAAATGTGAGCTGATTTCAACCAACCAGAGTGCAGGATATTACTAGGTGGTTTGTTAATAGGGAAATCCAGAGTGCTAAAGACTATAATATTGTCAAATTCTGTAGCACAATGAAGAAGAAATAGAGTGCATGGCTTTGCCAGCCACTTTAGTAAGGTATCCCATAGAATGCCCCCAGTTTTTATTGACGACCCCATCAGCAGAAAGTAGTGAGTGGGGTTTGCAAACTGGATCAAGTAGTTATCATTGTATGACATTCATCAGGCCCCTTAACTCTAAGTTCCTTCATCTGTAAAATAGAATTAATAAAAATAATTATATTTCAGAATTCTTCTGAGGACTAAATGAGAAATTACATTGAAAAATGTTTTTAAATATGAAGTGCTCTCTCTCTCTCTCTCTCTCTCTCTCTCTCTCTATATATATATATATATATATATATATATAAATATATATATATAAAATGCAAAAAGTAGGAGAGCTCAAAGGTCAAATAAATGTAGCTGAAGTTTACTCTGGGATGGCTATGGAAAACTTATCTTTTGCTCATAAATATCCTGAATTTCAAAGAGCTTTCTGTTTTATATGAATATTAATTGAATACGATGAATAGCTGAAGCCCCTGATGGAAAGTAACAAATGACATGAGAAAATTACAAGCAAAGATTTTAAGAGTTCAGAGAACCAAGGTTATTGGGAGGGCTTCTTAAAGTGTATTTTTAAAAAATAAATTTTATTTATTTATTTATTTATTTTTGGCTGCATTGGGTCTTCATTGCTGCATGCGGGCTCTCTCTAATTGCAGCGAGCAGAGGCTTCTTGTTGTGGTGCATGGGTTTCTCACTGTGGTGGCTTCTCTTGCTGCGGAGCACAGGCTCTAGCTGTGCAGGCTTCAGTGGTTGTGGCACGTGGGCTCAGTAGTTGTAGCTCGTGGGCTCTACAGCGCAGGCTCAGTAGTTGTGGTACATGGGCTTAGTTGCTCTGTGGCATGTGGGATCTTCCCAGACCAGGTCTCGAACCTGTGTCCCCTGCATTGACAGGTGGATTCTTAACCACTGTGCCACCAGGGAAGTCCCGGGAGGGCTTCTTTGTGAGGCAGTACTTTCCCAGGCAATTTAAAGTGGGCTTCTAAGTACTGGCTGGATTTCAACAGGTGAAGATGCCAATGGGAGGTAGGAAGACATTCCAGACACTGGGATGGATGTGAATAGAGCTCAGTAGGTGAAGTTGTTGAGCAAAAGAAAGAGAACTATGGTTTGTGATGATAGCAGTCCTGAGATGCCTTGTTTGGGAATTCTAGGAGTGGATTATAAATTAGAAGGAAGGAAAGAATGAAGGTACAAGAAGAGAGGCAAATGTGATAAGAAATGAGAGGAATGGGAGCCCAAGAGCGTGGGTAAGGGTTGCCAAATAATAAAATAAAGATCAAAAGGACTTTAAAAAACAAAAATGAGTCTGTTTGTCAGACAGAGAACACACACCAGTGAAAAAATTCACTGAAGTGGACATGGAGGGGGAAATGTGTTATAAAGGGGGTTTCATGTGGTTATGTTAAGGATTGAAAACTAGCACTCTGGGTAGGATAGAATGTTCTTTTGTATGTGCTTTTCATTGGTCAGTTTGCTGTTAAAATTCTCCCAAGCATAGTCCTGAAATGCTGTCTAGTGTCCCTAAGCACAAGAAGGCTGTGATGTGCCTTATGGAGAAAATACATATGTTAGGTGAGCCTCATTCAGTCATAAGTTATAGTCCTGTTGGTCATAAGTTCAACATTAGTGAATCAACAATACCATATGTATTAAATAAGGTGTCTTTAAGCAGTAGCATACATAAAACAAGGTTATGTATTGATTGGTTGACAAAAATGTTGTGACCAGAGGCTCGCAGTAACCTAATCTTGTATTTCCCTTAGGGGCAATGGTTCAGTATTTACCAATTTAGTAATTGTGGTGAATTTATAGAACATAATTACTGTGAATAATGAGAATAGAATATATTTTCTGTCTTTCTGTGGATTGCTTTTTCATTTTCCTGATGGTGTGCTTTAAAGCATAATTGTTTTTAATTTTGATGAAGTCCAGTCTATTTTTTTCTTTTTTTGCTCATGCTTTTGGTGTCATATCTAAGAATCCTTTGCCAAATTCAAGGCCATAAAGATTTTACCCCATGTTTTCTACTAAGAGTTTTATAGTTTTAGCTCCTACATTTAGGTCTTTGATCCATTTTGAGTTAATTTTTTGATAAGATATAAAGTAAGGGTTCAGTTTCATCCTTTTGTGTGTGGTTATCTAGTTGTTCCACACCCTTTGTTTGAAAAGACTATTCTTTCTCCATTGAATGCTCTTGGCATTGTTGCTGAAGATCAGTAGCCCATAAATGTAAGGGTTCATTTCTGAACTCTCAGTTCTTTTCCATTGATACATATGTTTATTCTTATGCCAGTACCAAAATGTCTTATTTACTGTTGCTTTGTAGTAAGTTTTGAAATCAGGAAGCACAAATCCTACTTTGTTCTTCTTATTTAAAATTATTTTGGCTATCCTGGGTACCCTGAAATTCCATATGAATTTTAGAATCAGCTTGTCAATTTACAAAGAAGTCAGCTGGGATTCTGATGAGAATTGCACTGAACTGTAAAGCAGTGTGGGGAGTATTACCATCTTAACAATGTTGAGTCTTCCTATTCATGAGCATGGGATATTTTCTCCACTTACCCAGATTTTTTTTTTACTGTCTTTCAGCACTGTTTTAGAATTTTTAGTATAGAAGTTTTACACTTCTTAAATTTATTCCTAAGTATTTTTAAAAATTCCATTTCCCAATTGTTCATTGCAGTCCATCCATTCTTAATTGTTTATAATATCTTACTCATGACCTGTTGTTTTATGCCTCTAGACCCTCAAAAATACTGTTCCCTCAGCTTGGAAAATCTCCCCATCCCCAGTCTCACTGTTGAATTCTTATGTGTTACTCAATATTTAGTTCTTCCTCTATAAAGGCTTCTATGATTCTTTCCACTATTTTTCTTTTTTTAAAAAAAAGAACAAAGGAATTAGAAGTGGATTATGGGTTTTTAAAAATCAAATATGAGTATTAAGGTAGCCTAGTTCAGTGGTTAAGAAGATAGATTTTTGATCAGACACAGTAGAAGTGGGTCCAAATCCCATTTCTACTATCACCTTTGATTTTTGGGCAATTACTTAACCTCGCTGAACCTCAGTTTTCTTATCTATTAAATGAGGGAAAGGTGTGCACTTCTTGCATCAAATTACTTCACAGGCTGTTGAGAGTATTATATGTGTTAATATAGGTAAAGCGCTTAGAACAGTTCCTGGCCCATAGTAAGTCCTAATTATTTTTATCTACCCATTTCTGAAACCCATGCTATTTTCACCAATCCATATTGTTCATATAAACTGTGCCTGATAAATATTTGTAACTGGAAAAGCCATGGTGATGGTTATGGTAGCAGTTTTGGTGGCAGATATGACAACTAGAACTCAGTCTTTTTTAAAAAAATTTTTAAATTTTATTTTATTTATTGTTTTACACAGCAGGTCCTTATTAGTCATCAATTTTATACAAATCAGTGTATATATGTCAATCCCAATCGCCCAGTTCATCACACCACTGCACCCAACCCCACGCTGCTTCCCCCCTTGGTGTCCATACGTTTGTTCTCTACATCTGTGTCTCAATTTCTGCCCTGCAAACTGGTTCATCTGTACCATTTTTCTATGTTCCACATATATGTGTTAATATATGTTATTTGTTTTTGTCTCTGACTTACTTCACTCTGTATGACAGTCTCTAAATCCATCCACGTCTCAACAAATGACCCAATTTCGTTCTTTTTATGGCTGAGTAATATTCCATTGTATACATGTACCACATCTTCTTTAGCCATTCGTCTGTTGATGGGCATTTAGGTTGCTCTCATGACCTGGCTATTGTAAATAGTGCTGCAGTGAACATTGGGGTGCATGTGTCTTTTTTTTTTTTTTTTTTTTTTTTTTTTTTGCGGTATGCGGGCCTCTCACTGTTGTGGAGCACAGGCTCCAGACGCACAGACTCAGCGGCCATGGCTCACGGGCCCAGCCCCTCTGCGGCATGTGGGATCTTCCCAGACCGGGTCACGAACCTGCGTCCCCTGGATTGGCGGGCGGACTCTCAACCACTGCGCCACCAGGGAATCCCATCATGTGTCTTTTTGAATTATGGTTTTCTCTGGGTATATGCCTAGTACTGGGATTGTTGGGTAATATAGTAATTCTCTTTTTAGTGTTTTAAGGAAGCTCCATACTATTCTTCATAGTGGCTGTATCAATTTACATTCCCACCAACAGTGCAAGAGGGTTCCCTTCTCTCCACACCCTCTCCAGCGTTTGTTGTTTGTAGATTTTCTGATGATGCCCATTCTAACTGGTGTGAGATGATACCTCATTGTAGTTTTGATTTGCTTCTCTCTAATAATTAGTGATGTTGAGCAGATTTTCATGTGCTTCTTGGCCATCTGTATGTCTTCTTTGGAGAAATGTCTATTTAGGTCTTCTGCCCATTTTTGGATTAGGTTGTTTGTTTCTTTAATATTGAGCTGCATGAGCTATTTATATATTTTGGGGATTAATCCTTTGTCTGTTGATTCATTTGCGAATATTTCCTCCCATTCTGAGGGTTGTCATTTCGTCTTGTTTATGGTTTCCTTTGCTGTGCAAAAGCTTTTAAGTTTCATTAGGTCCCATTTGTTTACTTTTGTTTCTATTTCCATTACTCTAGGAGGTGGATCAAGAAAGATCTTGCTGTAATTTATGTCAAAGAGTGTTCTTCCTATGTTTTCCTCTAAGAGTTTTATAGTGTCCAGTCTTACATTTATGTCTCTAATCCATTTTGAGTTTATTTGTGTATATGGTGTTAGGGAGTGTTCTAATTTCATTCTTTTACATGTAGCTGTCCAGTTTTCCCAACACCACTTATTGAAGAGACTGCCTTTTCTCCATTGTATATCCTTGCCTCCTTTGTCATAGATTAGTTAACCATATGTGCATGGGTTTACCCCTGGGCTATCTTGTTCCATTTATCTGTGTTTCAGTTTTTGTGCCAGTACCATATTGTCTTGATTACTGTAGCTTTGTAGTATAGTCTGAAGCCAGCGAGTCTGATTCCTCCACCTCCACTTTTTCCCTCAAGACTGCTTTGGCTATTTGGGGTCTTTTGTGTTTCCATACATATTTTAAGATTTTTTGTTCTAGTTCTGTAAAAAATGCCATTGGTAATTTGATAGGGATTGCATTGAATCTGTAGATTGCTTTGGGTAGTATAGTCATTTTTACAGTATTGATTATTCCAATCCCAGAACATGGTATATCTCTCCATCTGTTGGTATCATTGATAATTTCTTTAATCAGTGTCTTATAGTTTTCTGCATACAGGTCTTTTGTCTCCTTAGGTAGGTTTATTCCTAGGTATTTTATTCTTTTTGTTGCAATGGTAAATGGGAGTGTTTCCTTAATTTTTCTTTCAAATTTTTCATCATTAGTGTATAGGAATGCAAGATTTCTGTGCATTAATTTTGTATCCTGCAACTTTACCAAATTCATTGATTAGTAGTTTTCTGGTAGCATCTTTAGGAATCTCTATGTATAGTATCATGTCTTCTGCGAACAGTGACAGCTTTACTTCTTCTTTTCCAATTTGTATTCTTTTTATTTTTTTCTTCTCTGATTGCCATGGCTAGGACTTCCAAAAGTATGTTGAATAAGAGTGGTGAGAGTGGACATCCTTGTCTTATTCCTGATCTTAGAGGAAATGCTTTCAGTTTTTCACCATTAAGAATGGTATTTGGTGTGGGTTTTGTTGTATATGGCCTTTATTATGTTGAGGTAGGTTCCCCCTATGCCCACTTTCTGGAGAGTGTTTATCATAAATGGCTGTTCAATTTTGTCGAAAGCTTTTTCTGCATCTATTGAGATGATCATATGGTTTTTATTATTCAATTTGTTAATATGGTGTATCACATTGATTGATTTACGTATATTGAAGAATCCTTGCATCCCTGGGATAAATCCCTCTTGATCATGGTGTATGATCCTTTTAATGTATTGTTGAATTCTGTTTGCTAGTATTTTTTTGAGGACTTTTGCATCTATATTCATCAGTGATATTGGTCTGTAATTTTCTTTTTTTGTAGTACCTTTGCCTGCTTTTGGTATCAGGGTGATGGTGGCCTCATGGAATGAGTTTGGGAGTGTTCCCTCCACTGCAGTTTTTTGGAAGAGTTTGAGAAGGATGGTGTTAGCTCTTCTCTAAATGTTTGATAGAATTCACCTGTGAAGCCATCTGGTCCTGGACTTTTGTTTGTTGGAAGATTTTAAATCACAGTTTCAATTTCATTACTTGTGATTGGTCTGTTCACATTTTCTATTTCTTCCTGGTTCAGTCTTGGAAGGTTATACCTTTCTAAGAATTTGTCCCTTTCTTCCAGGTTGTCCATTTTTTTGGCATAGCGTTTCTTTTAGTAGTCTCAGGATGCTTTGTATTTCTGTGGTGTCTGTTGTAACTTCTCCTTTTTCATTTCTAGTTTTATTGATTTGAGTCCTCTCCCTCCTTTTCTTGATAAGTCTGGCTAATGGTTTAGCAATTTTGTTTATCTTCTCAAAGAACCAGCTTTTAGTTTTATTGATCTTTGCTGTTGTTTTCTTTGTTGCTATTTCATTTATTTCTGCTCTGATGTTTATGATTTCTTTCCTTTGGCTAACTTTGGGTTTTGTCTCTTCTTCTTTGTCTAGTTCCTTTAGGTGTAAGGTTTGATTGTTTATTTGAGATTTTTCTTGTTTCTTGAGATAGGCTTGTGAAGCTATAAACTTCCCTCCTAGAACTGCTTTTGCTGTATCCCATAGGTTTTGGATTGTTGTGTTTTTATTGTCATTTGTCTCCAGGTATTTTTTGATTTCCTCTTTGATTTCTTCAGTGATCTCTTAGTTATTTAGTAACGTATTGTTTAGCCTCCATATGTTTGTGTTTTTTACGTTTCTTTCCCTGTAATTCATTTCTAACTCATAGCGTTGTGCTCAGAAAAGATGCTTGATATGATTTCAATTTTCTTAAATTTACTGTGGCTTGATTTGTGAACCAAGATGTGATCTATCCTGTAGAATGTTCCGTGCACACTTGAGAAGAAAGTGTAATCTGCTGTTTTTGGATGGAATGTCCTATAAATATCAATTAAATCTATCTGGTCTATTATGTCATTTAAAGGTTCTGTTTCCTTATTTATTTTCATTTTTGATGATCTGTCCATTGGTGTAAGTGAGATGTTAAAGTCCCCCAGTATTATTGTGTTACTGTCGATTTCCTCTTTTATAGCTGTTAGCAGTTGCTTTATGTATTGAGGTGCTCCTATGTTGGGTGCATATATATTTATAATTTTTATATCTTCTTGGGTTGATCGCTTGATTACTATGTAGTGTTCTTCCTTGTCTCTTGTAACATTCTTTATTTTAAAGTCTATTTTATCTGATATGAGTATTGCTACTCCAGCTTTCTTTTGATTTGCATTTGCATGGAATATCTTTTTCCATCCCCTCACTTTCAGTCTGAATGTGTCCCTAGGTCTGAAGTGGGTCTCTTGTAGATAGCATATATATGGGTCTTGTTTTTGTATCTATTCAGCAAGCCTGTGTCTTTTGGTTGGAGCATTTATCCATTCACATTTAAGGTAATTATCGATATGTATGTTCCTATGATCATTTTCTTAATTGTTTTGGGTTTGTTTTTGTAGATCCTTTTCTTCTCTTGTGTTTCCCACTTAGAGAAGTTCCTTTAGCATTTGTTGTAGAGCTGGTTTGGTGGTGCTGAATTCTCTTAGCTTTTGCTTGTCTGTAAAGCTTTTGATTTCTCCATTGAATCTGAATAAGATCCTTGCTGGGTAGAGTAATCTTGGTGGTAGGCTTTTCCCTTTCATCACTTTAAGTATATCATGCCACTCCCTTCTGACTTGTAGGGTTTCTGCTGAGAAATCAGCTGTTAACCTTATGGGAGTTCCCTTGTATGTTATTTGTCATTTTTCCCTGCTGCTTTCAATAATTTTTCTGTGTCTTTAAGTTTTGCCAATTTGATTACTGTGTTTTGGCATTTTTCTCCTTGGGTTTATCCTGTATGGGACTCTCTGCGCTCTCTTGACTTGGGTGGCTATTTCCTTTCCCATGTTAGGGAAGGTTTTTACTATAATCTCTTCAAATATTTTCTTACGTCCTTTCTCTCTCTCTTCTCCTTCTGGGACCCCTATAATGTGAATGTTGTTGTGTTTAATGTTGTCCCAGAGTTCTCTTAGGCTGTGTTCATTTCTTTTCATTCATTTTTCTTTATTCTGTTCTACAGCAGTGAATTCCACCATTCTGTCTTCCAGGTCACTTATCCGTTCTTCTGCCTCAGTTATTCTGCTAATGATTCCTTTTAGTGTACTTCTCATTTCAGTTATTGTATTGTTCATTCCTGTTTGTTTGTTCTTTAATTCTTCTATATCTTTGTTAAGCCTTTCTTGCATCTTCTCGATCTTTGCCTCCATTCTTTTTCTGAGGTCCTCTATCATCTTCAGTATCATTATTCTGAATTCTTTTCTGTAAGGTTGCCTATCTCCACTTCATTTAGTTCTTTTTCTGAGGTTTTGTCTTGTTCTTTCATCTGGTACATAACCCTCTGCATTTTTATCTTGTTTGTCTTTCTCTGAATGTGGTTTTTGTTCTGCAGGCTGCAGGATTGTAGTTCTTCTTGTTTCTGCTGTCTGCCCTCTGGTGGATGAGGCTATCTAAGAGGCTTGTGCAAGTTTCCTGATGGGAGGGACTGGTGGTGTTAGAGCTGACTGTTGCTCTGGTGGCCAGAGCTCAGTTAAAGTTTAATCCACTTGTCTGCTGATGCATGTGTCTGGCTTCCCTCCCTGTTGGTTGTTTGGCCTGAAGCAACCCAACACTGGAGCCTACCTGGGCCTTTTGTGGGGCTAATGGCAGACTCTGGGAGGACTCACGCCAAGGAGTACTTCCCAGAACTTCTGCTGCCAGTGTCCTTGTACCCTCGGTGAGCCATAGCCACACCCTGCCTCTGCAGGAGACCCTCCAACACTAGCAGTTCAGACTGATTCAGTCTCCCCTGGGGTCACTGCTCCTTCCCTTGGGTCCCGATGCGCACACTACTTTGTGTGTGCCCTCCAGGAGTGGAGTCTCTGTTTCTCGCAGTCCTATCGAAGTCCTGTAATCAAATCCCAGTAGCCTTCAAAGTCTTACACTTTAGGAATTCCTCCTCCTGTTGCCGGACCCCCAGGTTTGGAAGCCTGATGTGGGGCTCAGAACCTTTACTCCAGTGGGTGGAGTTTTGTGGTATAAGTGTTCTCCAGTCTTTGAGTCACCTACCCACCAGTTATGGGATTTGATTTTCCTGTGTTTGCGCCCCTCCTACCATCTCATTGTGGCTTCTCCTTTGTCTTTGGATGTGGGGTATCTTTTTTGGTGAGTTCTAGTGTCTTCCTGTCTATGATTGTCCAGCAGGTAGTTGTGATTCTGCTGTTCTTGCAAGAGGGAATTAGAGCACGTCCTTCTACTCCGCCATCTTGCTTCCTAATCCTGGAACTCAGTCTTGAAGGAGAACATCAAATGCATTTCTTTTCTAATTAAAGTATCAGTATAATACCCAATTACCTTATCATAAGCCAAATGTCAGGCTTTTCCAGCCATCCTCTGAGAGCTGCCTTATTGGAAATCATTACTCTTTCATTAAATATACTTTTATGCTACAATTTCTTGATTTTTTAATTATCAGCTGTACTGAGAATTCAAATGGCTACTATAAGCCAGTAAAATCTGCAGAGTATAAATGCTTTGAGGTCTAGTTCTGAGTAATATTCATTTATCATGAATACCTTATCACCTAGTAGTACCATAGGTACAGTGAGATTAAAACTTGTGATGATAATTTAAGTAAAGAGCCATAGATATAAAATTCTTAGAATTTTCTCAAGAGCATATAAATTGAAAGTGTATTGGGAAATGTACCTTTTCATAAAGAAAATCAAATTTCTTTCCTGGTTTAGTAATCATCTCATTTTTTCACTAAACCTAAGACCTAAGAAGAGTTTCTGTGTCACTGTGCAAATGAGCAAGTTCCTGCAAAAATTATAACCAATTAAGCTCATTTATAAAATATTTTTGATTTACACTGACTGTGTGTGATTCATACTAAGAGCTATCAAAAATGACTTTGCCTGTTTTTTGGACAGCATACCATAAGAATTTGCCAAAGGGGTCTTAGCATTATGTGCTACAAATGTTATGCAACATGTACTTTAGAAATCACCTCAAACAACTTTGAGTTTGGAAGCAAATTTCAAAGTAGCATGTCCAATGTATTCATGAATTTAGTAAATATAGATAAACATTTGTCCACAATTTTTGTGCATGTTTTTGTAAAAACTAGGACACTAGTCTTACACCTTTGTATTTTGTAGAGCCCCATGGGCTATAAATTATAGATTGCATTTATGTAAAGCAGTTGAGCTTATACTCTCCTAGAGTACCACATCACTGGGAAATTGAATCTTGTGAGTGGTATAACCAGTGTAAGTGAGGATTCATTCACTCCCTCCTCTGCCACTCATGCTCACTCACGTACACATTTAGGTCCCTAGTCTCTTTGCTCTCAAGAAGTTCTTATTCACCCGGACATCATTTCCTATGACATTTTTTCTTTTCTTGTCCAAAGGCTAATTTTACAATGATCATGTTAAGTCAATTCTCGACAAGTATTTGCGTACCTAATGCTCTTTCTTACTGGGGTATTAATGGCAGTGAAGAATTAGATCATTAGGTTTTGCCTTACATTTATTTTTGCATCTGGAACAAACTCTGGAGTTTCTGTCATATAGATTTCTTACATTCATTCATGTATTCATTCAGTCAGTCTCCCATCACAAACAGTTACTGTTGTATACTTAATACCAGACATTTCTGCAGGGCTCTGAAGACACACTGATAAATGAGAGAGGTCCTGTTTTGTTTATTTAGTTGTTTAACTCTAGGGGCCTGTTTTCCTACTAGACTGTACATATTATGAAGGTAGAGACGGTGTTTTTTTTGTTTCTCCTGTGTCTTGTTCCTGATACTGTCACTTAATAAATAATTGTTGGCTAAATGAGTTGACAGCCTATGGAGAATTACTCAATTTTATATATTTTAAAGACTGAAAAAGGAAAACAGTTATTCTGTAACTTATTAGGAGGAAGGGCAAATTGGGCCTTAAAATGAAATTAATCTTATACATATTCATTTGTTAAACTCCACAGTTATCTTTGGTAGAAAACTTGGAAAAGAATATTAAAGCTGTGAGTGTCTTAGTAATCAACTAGGAAAGTCTCTCCCGCCTTTCGAGTGAGGCTAGAAAAGTTAAGGGTATCACCTGTGGTCCCGCAGTTGTCATGCGGTAGATCTGGGACTTACCCAAGGTTTAAAGAGTGTCAGATCTCTGATCATCTTATCACTATGACACTGTGTGAGGAGCATTTCAAGATAGTGATTCTTTGTTTTATACTTTAGCATTTAGACATCAAGGTGAAATTATATCATCCTAGGTAAAGATCTTAACCTCGGAGAAACTTCCTTAAGCAAATCAGGATAATCAAATGTGGCAGATGTTAGTTGGCATCACATTTCAGGAAAAATAACTTGAGTTGGCTGAGTCCTAGAGCTTATACTTGTCTCTTGCATGAAAATGTTGCATGAAAATGTGTTGGGGCTTTGACATGTGTGGCAACCAATTCTCAAAGGAGTGAGTCACACCTCCTCCTACTCTGCAACTGTCATTGCTGGCTTCAGGCAAAAGGTTGGAAACACTGTAGTCATGTGGCTTGGCTTGCTGGGAGAGAAGAGGCCATGAGCCAGGAGAAGGCGGCACTAGAGATAAGTCAGGAAGAATATGGGACAAAATGAGGGTAAATATGGAACCCCAGAGAAGGGGACTGACCATTGAACATAAAATCCAAGAAGGAATGAGGCTAATCTAGAGCATTTTTAAAGATCTGTTAGCTTTAATTCTTGCAAAGAGGAAAGGGAGATACAATCTTGAAGATACTCAGTAGAGAGAAAGGATTGGAGTGGGTTGCATTAGCCAAGGAAATTTTTTTCAGGCCAATAAAAGAGAATAGGAATGGGATGGGTAAATTGATTCTAGACAGAAAACTGGGAAACAAGTTAGAACACCTCTTAGGGAATAGTGCTTTGGGTTGGCTTTCACTGGATGTTATCTTGGGAGTGCCTGGCCATCCCTCTTTCAGCCAGAAGCAGTAAACTCATTCCAGTCCTGCTGCTTGTGCGGCATACTGCTAGGCTACTTCACCAAGTTCCTTGATGGTTCTAGGGTGGGGTTGTGACACAGGTATTCATGCCAAATAGCTAAGATATGGCTATGGTACTATGGGAACTGACTATATATTACAAATAATAATCCTGAAACATTTTGGTTTGAGGTTACCATGGCTACTGTTTATGAGGTCACCTGAGTTGGGATCTTGTGGGAAGGTATGAATTTTTGAAATACAAAAGAAAACTATGCACAAAGAGAGAAAGTAGTAATGGCAGTCTAACTGCCATGGAGTGAGGCGGGTGAGGGTAATGGAAGAGGAGTGAACAACTAGAAGGCAGCTGCTACTCATATTCAGAGGTAGCTGAGCTTTAGCTCAGGCAGGAGCATCTATTTTTGAGTAGAAGCGGCACTTTGACTTTCCTGTGAGAAAGGAGCCAGAATTGTGAGACTGGGCACATAACATAAAAGTAATAATTTATTACACTTGTGTGGGCTTTTGGTGTTTATAGTTGTTTTCATATGCTTTCTCTATTCTTTCTTGTGCAAAACATGTGAAAATATATTATTTTATTTCTGTTTTACAGATGAGGATGTTGAGCCTCAGAGTCATGTATATGTCATCCAAGGCCATGCACATACTGAATTAGGGACTAAGCTCAGGTCTTGCAATTTCCAATTCGAGTTTTCCCTCAGGTTTTACAGGTTCACTCCAGACAAGTCTGAGCATTGCTCTGGAATGGTCTTGCCCAGGGCCATTGCAATCTTGATCACCACTGTGAACATAGCACCTAGTCTGATGCCTGGCATGTGATAGGTTCTCAGTACATATGTTTTACGGAAGAATAAACAAAAAAATGGGGTGAGAAATGTAATGATGTTTAGTGATGATGTGACATTTACTAGACATTTGCTCTAGTAAACTCCAGTACTAGAGATAGTGCCTTTTAATCTACCACCCACTCTTGGCGACCTGACCCTTTCCTTTTTAGTTACAATGTGAAAGATAACACAAGGAGGGTTATGGACATCTAATCCAAAGTTCAACTAGTACCTGCCTCAGATTTGGGGTTAAATGTTAGCCTGTATTAAACCACATCATGGATCAACATTATCCTTCCTTCATTAAACACCACTTATGTAGAACATCTGTCAGCTCATATAATATTTTTGTTTTTTTTCTTCCTCCATCTGAGTGAAGAGGAGTGATAGATTTATTTATTTTACTAATACTTTTCTCCTGTTTTGTTTGCATTAACTACTCCTTAATGTTATTATATAATAATACACATATTTTTAGCATTTTAAAGTTGTTTTGAAATCTCCTTGTGAAAAAGAAGCCTGTTTTCTGCTTCTTCATTTCTTCCACAATTCTGAATACAATGTTAAAGCACTAAATTAGCTTTTTTTTTAAACATCTTTATTGGAGTATAATTGCTTTACATTGTTGTGTTAGTTGCTGCTGTATAACAAAGTGAATCAGCTGTATGTATACATATATCCCCATATCTCCTCCCTCTTGCGTCTCCCTCCCACCATCCCTATCCCACCCCTCTAGGTGGTCACAGAGCACAAGCTGATCTCCCTGTGCTATGCAAGTGCTTCCCACTAGCTATCTGTTTTACATTTGGTAGTGTATATAGGTCAGTGTCACTCTCTCACTTCGTCTCAGTTTACCCTTCCTCCTCCCCATGTCCTCAAGTCCATTCTCTATGTCTGTGTATTTATTCATGTACTGCCCCTATGTTCTTTAGAAACATTTTTTGTTTTTTAGATTCCATATGTATGTGTTAGCATACAGTATTTTTCTGACTTACTTCACTCTCTATGACAGACTCTAGGTCCATCCACATCACTGCAAAAAACTCAATTTCATTTCTTTTTATGGCTGAGTAATTTTCCATTGTATATATGTGCCACAACTTCTTTATCCATTCATCTGTTGATGGACACTTAGGTTGCTTCCATGTCCTGGCTATTGTAAATAGAGCTGCAATGGACATTTTGGTACATGACTCTTTTTGAATTATGGTTTTCTCAGGGTATATGCCCAGTGTGGGATTGCTGGGTCATATGGTAGTTCTCTTTTTAATTTTTAAGGTGTGTTTTGGGGTGTGTGTGAACTTAGTGTGATTCTAGGCAGACTCTGTGCTAATGGGTGGGGCTGTGTTCCTGTCTTGCTAGTTGTTTGGCTTGGGGCGTCCAGCACTGGAGCTTGCTGGCCATTGGGTGCTCCTGGGTCTTAGTGTTGAGATGGAGGTCTCTGGGACAACTCTCACCGATTGATATTACGTTGGGCAGGAGGTCTCTGGTGGTCCAGTGTCCTGAACTCGGCTCTCCCTCCCTAGAGGCTCAGGCTTGACACCCAGCCAGAGCACCAAGACCCTGTCAGCCACATGACTGGCATGCCTTCACAGTTGGAGAAGCAGGCCTGCAGTAGCTGTCCTTCTGCTCTGCACATTAGAATCACTTGCTTCTTCCTTGTTTTTCCCCAAAGGCAGTGTTCCACAGAGAAAAACAGTAGCCTTGAAAATAGTCACAGCTCTGATACGGCTTTTTTTTTTTTCCTTTGCGCTTATTTGGGTTTCACTTGCTCACAGGAGGCCATGTGCATAGGCTTTGCACCCGGCTTTTACGATCGGAGTTCCTAGTGCAGAATGGCTGCCACCAACACCTCAGCGCAGGCGAGCTGTGTGCAGAAGTGGAGCGAATGACACTGCAATCCAAGATGGCAGCCGTGGGCCATGTGCAGAGAGGCTGCCTTAATTAGCTTAATAAGTACCAGATGATGGAGTAATTATATGAAAAGAAAGTGAATTATTCTCCTTAATTTTGTTCATGTCTGTCATTGCATAAAAGTTGTACATGCCTTAGAGATATGAGTTTGTCTGTTATGGGAGAAACCTAGTTTTTGATATCAGACACAACTAGGTTTTTATGCCTTCTCAGCACTTAAATACCTATGGGATGTTGGGTGAGTTTTATAATACTCAGAGCGTCAGTTTTGTTACTTTTGAATGGGGATAATAATTCCTGTTTTATAGAGTAATTAGGATAATTACATGAGCTAGTGAGAAACTACTAGAATACGGTATAACATATAGCAGGCATTTCATCTTCCTTCTACTCCACTTTTAAATAATATTCTGTGTGAAAGATGAATTTTAACCTTAGCTCCCACATTTTTAAGGTGTATAGTTGTAGACAAACAACTTGACTTTAGTTTTCTGTAAAATGAGATCAAGAGTGAGGATCAAAAGAAAAAAAAGACTGAGGATCAAACATAATAGTTAATGAGAATGGATTTTTTTAACTGTAAATCCTCATACAAATGAAAGATATTTAGTACCATCCGTATTTTACTGACTGTGATGAGGCCTAAGAAAGGAGATTGTGTTTTTAATTTTCCTGAGTAGAGGAAACTTGCCCAATGAATTTACAGGTTTCCCAGCCGAACTCACTTTTATGAGACCTTGCCTCAAAGTGGAGTATTTATTCTTTACCTCTTGGTTACAGTGTCTAATTATGATGGAGTTCTAGTTGTTATCATATACATTCTTTAATAAAAGTGTTAAAAGTAATATTTTCAGTTGATTACAGCAAATACCAGGTTTTACTGGCTTCTAGATATGCTTTCAATCCATTGACATGATTCTGGAACCACTTTTTCTCTCTCTCTCTTATCTTCTAAAAATAATTTTGTAGAAAAATGACTTGATTATAGTAATAAACATTATAAGAGCTAATAGACATCAAACATGTTATAAAACATATACATTTGTAAGCTTTAGCTTCAAGAATGGAATGGGCAACACACAGAACAGTCATTCATGAAGAACATGAAAAGAAGGTGGATACATAATGCACGTTTCCTTCGGGCATTAGAGGGAAGATTTGTATATGGTGCAAATGCAAGGTTAGTATTAGGCTTACCTATCTTTTTTTTTTTTTTTTTTGCGGTATGTGGGCCTCTCACTGCTGTGGCCTCTCCCACTGTGGAGCACAGGCTCCGGACGCACAGGCCCAGCGGCCATGCCTCATGGGCCCAGCCACTCTGAGGCACGTGGGATCCTCCCGGACTGGGACACGAACCCATGTCCCCCGCATCGGCAGGCGGACCCCCAACCACTGCGCCACCAGGGAAGCCCTTACCTATCTTTTTGAACTCAAATGGCAGCATGAATATTTGGCTTCTGTTCATTGAACCTCCAGAACTTAGCAAGATTTATCTTTTCACTGGGGGCCATTAATCAAGACAAATTCCATCACAACTGTTGCTACACATTCCTTACCATGTGCTGTGTAGTTAGTTTACCCAGAGCCTCCTTCAAAGGACTATAATTTCAGCATTTCATCTGTCATTCTGGCAGTATTTGATGCCTCTTTTATCCTTCAGTTTTTTTCCTTATATAAACTATTAATATATATGAAAATACATGTGTCTCTCTTAGGCTCTCATTACCATCTTGCCTGCACTGCTAGTTTTGCATTCAGCTTGCCGTAAATTCAGCATGGATGGTCTAAGTAAGTTATGGAAAAGCCAAATGTGAGTGGACAGATTCATAAATTGTAGTCAGGTTGTACACTAGTGAACATATATTTCTTTCTCCTTCCTCTATACCACACATAAGGCAGTGTGTTTGCATATATACATGCTCTTTGAGAGACGTCTCGGCCATACATAAATAAGTTGATAAAGTCCAGGAGTCACATTACATGTACCAGACGTTGAGTTGCAGCTCATGAATCAGCTAGATCTAACTATAAATAAATGGCCATGTGCTCATTACTGTGCTGGTTATGGGCTTTTTCCAGTGATTGGTTTTTAATCTAAAAATAGGGACCAGTGGGCTGTTTCAAATATTTCATGTCAAGGGAGTAATGTCCATAATCAGCTTCCTCTTTTTTTTCTTTTCAAATCAGGACTCATTGTTAATACATAATGGCTAGGAAAAATGGCTTCAGGATTTCTGGGTCGTAAATTCACCTTAGATGCCAGAGCACAAAGCCTTATATGACCCTGAATTAATGTTTTATCATTCCTGTGTTCCTGTTTACTAATTTTCTGAAATGAATTTGCAATCATGTTACAATGTCATAAAATTAATCTCAGCTAGTTGGTTGCTTTACTTTCTGGGCACCCATTCCATTTTTCATGATTCTTAACTTCTGCTTTCTTGTGCAGTGTATTTATCAGATCTCTTTTGGTTGCAAATGACAGAAATGCAATTTGAAGAGGTTTAAACAGGGAACTGATTGACTTACTTGCTTCCTTCATCTGATGGTGCTCCAACCAAGAACAGGGCTTTAGAGAGCAGTCGCATGAAGTTCTTTTTTTTACAAAGGAGACTCTTACTTATTTCTCTTGAAATTTACCGTTTCTGGGTTCTGCCACGTCTTTCAGTTGTTCTCCAGAGCTTAATCCTGGAATACCAAGGGTGTCTAAGCCGTTTATGTGAGAACTTTCAGATAGACAAAACACATAGCAGTGGGAGAAAGATTTTCCTTGCTTCCTTTGGTGGGAGGAAAGAAACCATTTTTCCTTGTTCTAGCAAAGCCCCTGTCGGACTTCAATCAGTTAAGCTTATTAAGCATGGTCTGTAAGGGACTAAAAGTAGGACTCTTTCTCCCTGTTTTAAAATGATATAACCAAAATTCTAAGACATTTCAGTTCCACAGGACTATGTGGTTACACATAGTTCATCCCTTCAGGACTGTGTTTACTACTTACTTTGTTTCCAAAAGAGTTCTGAAAACATAATATGATGAAAATAGTAATTTAGGTGACCAATATGCTTTTACATTTTCTGCTGCCTTCTTTCCTTTCCCATACCATTTTCAGGTTCTGTCACAATTTTCTCTGGTTTGTGATGACAGATTAACAGATGGAGAAAGGGCCACATGCTTTTCTTCCTAGGGCTCAATATCCTTTGTCAACAAGGAGAAGACCTCTGCCTCCTTATAGCTACTGGTGTTTTGATGTCCCTAACAAATGTCCTCTCCTTGTCTTTTGGTCAGGAGTCACCATTTATATGCCCAGCCAGGGAATCCTTCTAGTATGGATAGCTCTTCATAGAGTTGTTCCATACCCACCCTTCAACCTACAGCTGCTTCACATTTGGGCTTAAATCTGAGACCAGATGGTCTCTCATGTGATTTGCTTCATCTTAAGTTTCCTTGTGTAGCTGGGGTCTTTACATTGATCTAAGTAGGGATTCAGATATGTCTAGGGAATGTCTAATGAACTGGTGGGGCAGCCTGCCAGGAGACTATTTGGATGGGCCACTTAGAGGGAAATTTTCCTTTTTGTTTGTTTCTTTTTTTGGCTGGAAGAGGCTGAGGAAGTATGGATTTGAGATGGAAGCCTAGGGAATGAGAGAATGAGGATTACAGCACAAGGTCTTTTTTTTTTTTTTTTTCCTGGATTGATCCCTAGGTCTGGCCTCATTGATATTTGTCGAAGCATTTTGGAGAAGAGGCAGAGAGAGAGAAAAAATACAAAAGAGAGAGAGTGGGAGAGGGTTGATTTTAAAGAATGGTTGACCATAGAATAATACCAAATTCAGATTATTTTGATGTTCTTTCATCTCTTAATCTACTGTTTCTTAGAGACACATGCTTTGCATAATCACAGGTATTTGGGAATATCGCTGTATAGTGGACTTGCATTATAGTCAACTTTTGATTTTCTGTATAGGAGATAAGCTATGTGTGCTCCAAGAAATTTTCTGTAATTCTTGAGAATGTTTATTGAGGCAAACCACATATCTAAGATCTTCACATAACTGGGGTTTGGGGAAAAAGATTATTTTGCTTTTTTCCGACTGACATGAGTTAGGGCCATTGTATTTATCATCTATCTAAATTCTTTTCTTTTGGAGGGAACTATTAATAAAAAACTGATGGCATCAGTACACTCCATAGCTTCATGAACTTTATCTAGTTTAGAGTATTTAATTCCACTCACTAGAAGTGCTTGATTTGTTTCACAAACAAATCTGTACTAACCCATCTCATACCAGCTCTTTTCCAACACATTCTTGGATTCTGATTTAGTTAGCCTATTAAGTAAGTCACATTGGCAGCCTGAGCACTGTTTTACAGTCTTAGCAATGTCATCTTCATTATTTATTTACCATGGAAGCTGCAAGAGTACATGATTATTTTTTAATAAATTTATTTTATTATTTATTTTTGGCTGCGTTGGGTCTTTGTTGCTGCATGCGGGCTTTCTCTAGTTGCGGGGAGTGGGAGCTACTCTTCGTTGTGGTGCGTGGGCTTCTCATTTTGGTGGCTTCTCTTGTTGCAGAGCACAGGCTCTAGGTGCACAGGCTTCAGTAGTTGTGGCATGCGGGCTTCAGTAGTTGTGGCATTGGGGCTCTACAGTGCTGGACTGGTGGGTGGAGGAGGGGCTGTGGACACACCCTCTCCATGTTGTCCCCTCCCGCACACTCAGAAACCCCTTGTGACTCTTCAGTGTTTTGTGATGCAGGCCTAGGACTGCACCCATACTCAGTGCTCAGTGCTCAGTGCTCATTTAACTTGAGGCAGCCCTGTGGTTCAGACGATGGAATTCGGAAAACCGAATGCTCTCTCAGTTTTGAACAGCGTTACTGAGGCATGTCTGAGCTTCGCCTCAACATTCTTGGATATTGACCCAAACCTCGTCATCCTGTGCGGGTTGGGGTTGCTTATTCTGTTCCTGTGGTTCCTGGTGAGCTTGCCATTTTCACCTACCTTCAGTAAAACCAAAGACATCCGAAAGGTAAGCAACCCTGGATGAGCCCCCAACAGAGATTCTTTCTTTCTTTTATTTTTTTTATTTTTTAATTTTTTAATTTTTTTATTTTTTAATTTTTTTTTTTGTGGTACGCGGGCCTCTCACTGTTGTGGCCTCTCCCGTTGTGGAGCACAGGCTCCGGACGCGCAGGCTCAGCGGCCATGGATCACGGGCCCAGCCGCTCCACGGCATGTGGGATCTTCCCGGACCGGGGCACGAACCCGTGTCCCTGCCTCGGCAGGCGGATTCTCAACCACTGCGCCACCAGGGAAGCCCAGAGATTCTTTATTGTTGTTTCCATTTCTATTCCCACATTTTAAAATGAGTTTGGTTGGCTCAGAGAGACACCTAAGATGGGAAGCTCAAGGAGAGGATAGAACATCATCCTCCTAGGAAAAGAAGCCAGCCAGGGCTAGGGGTTCAGGGAGGACTAAGGCTCCCAGTTGAAGCCCATGTCCCATCTGACTGTTGGGAGGACTCCAGGATAAAATCCCAAACAGTAATTTTGTGGCCCTGGGTTGGGTTATTTAGAGAGTTGGGGATCTCTGCAGGAGAACAGACTTCCCTAATGCTTGATCATGAGTACATTGTCACGTCAGGCATCACTCAACAAAGCCTTCCTTTGTGCTGGGCTGATCGGAGCAGCAATGCTGAGCCTCTGAGCAGAGGCTGGAGCCTGAGCTCCAGGATACAGGGTCCTATCTGAGGGACGTGGACATGACTGCTGGCCTCAGATGCTATGCCCTCCTTGGGCAGTTGACTTCTGACTGAGACTATCAAGTGTGGATCTCATAGACAAAAGTCCTTCTTTGAGTTTGTCAAAGAAGAAAAAAATCGAAAGCATTTTAAACCTTTAAAATTGATAAAAGGAAGGAACATAAAGTTCTATTAATTAAAACAGAGTCATATTATTCATGGATAATGAATATCTGAGTTTCCTAGAGAGGAGTGAGAGAAATGAGCCCCAGCCCTTCATTCTTCTCTTTTTGTTCTCAGCATCAGCGCAGAGCCAAGGGGAGAAGGAAAGGAGGAACACCGAAAGGTAAGGTTCTGCCTATCCCACCTGAACTCTCCGAAGGTGACCCTTCCTGCCTTTTCCATGAGATCCAAGGTCCCTGATCTCTGAGGATGTCAACTGCTAGATACAGTTTCTCTCAGAAACCAGAGTTCTCAGAGGAGAGGCTTGTGGGAAGGCTGTCAGAGCCTGAGACACTTCTCAGATTCCCTGCTCTGCTCATTGCTGGGCATGAAGCAGTGATGGGCCTGGGCAATAGGTGTTGCCCGACAGGTGGCCATTGAGATGTCAAGAGTCAGAACTTCTGTGTCCTGACTTTGTAAAAGTCCTTTGACTTCCTGGATGATCAGATTCCTCTTTGAGGTAAATAACCATTGACCTATATTCCTCAAAGGGTGGTTCTGAATATCACATGGGAGAATACATATGAAAGCCCTTTGTGAATGATAAAGCAACATATATTTGAGCTTTGTTATTATTATCATTGACCATGTGATGTGACCCTGTTTCCTAGTTCTTGGGGCTCTCCAAGTCCAATCCACCAAGGGTACCGCTATAGGACACTCTACTAAGCCTCCTATAAGGTCTCCTTGTTTCTACCTTCATCACTCTTCTGGTTTCCCAGGTTGGAGAACTTTCCAGAGCGATGTAGAGGAGGCAAGGAAGGTGCTTTCTCTTCTGCAAAGGTGACTGAACATTACCTTCTTTCCCATATCCTGCTTTTTAGTGGAGTCTTTGAATTTCTAGGGCCTCAGTGAAGCCTGGGATTGACATGGGAGGGAAAATCCTCAGATTCAGAATGTGAAAGCCTTGGGGAGGGGGATAAAAGATTTATTGTGAGATTAAGGAAGTAAAAGAATGTGAAAGGATAGTATACATTGGGCAGCCATACTTTTGCCAGACCTGCCAGGGTCTCATGTTTGTTCTGGTCCTGGTTGCATCTTTGTACTTCCTGTCTTCTGCAGCCCCCTGGGCCGGCACGATGACATCACCCGCTTTCGTCAACTCTTATGTCCAGACCCCTTCTGTGAGGTGTGTAATAATGCAACTGCTGAGGTCAATCGGCTGCTACTCCCAGAGGCCCTGGAAGATCCTACTTCCTCTGTGTTCCCGTTGACTTCCACAGCTCCTGTGACTGAGTCATCGTTTGCTCTGTCCCCTGCCTCCTCAACAGTCCCTTCAAGAGACCTAACACCAGCCTCTCTGCCTGAGCCTTCCCCACTGCCCCCCTCCGCTCTCTCCCCTAACCCAATGACCCCCTTAGGTGACTTGTTTTCACCCTCCCCATTGGGTCATTCTCTGGCACCGGAGCCTTTTCCTTCCTTGGATTCCAAATTCCCAGTGGACTATTCCCCACCCCAACCTCTTGCCTTTCCCCCTCTCCTACCACATGACACACAGACAGCAGATCCTGTTCTCCCACGAGAGGCCACTTTGTCTCCGGATACCATCTCCTCTCTTGACCCCACCCTTTCCCAAGATATCAACCCCTTATCAGATTTGTCCCAGGCAGTGAATCACCGCGATTCTTTTGCTTGTCATCATGCACCATCAACTCTGTCTGTTTCACCTCAGCCAGACTGCAGTTTATCTGCCACTCAATCTAAATCAATTGCCATCTTATTGAAGCCTGTTCCGGAGAACTCACTTCCAGAAAGCCCTGGTGTGTTGTCCACTTGTGTTTCAACACTCAGAGGCACTGATCATTCAAGCCTGTCAGTTTCAGACTTCTCCTCGCGGCAAGCTCATGCCAAAGACTTGTTCCCTTCCACGTTGGCACAATGTGATTTCAATCAAGAGTTTCTTGCCCTCCATTCTTCAGAAGCCTCTTTTGGGGGAGACCCTGCAGCCAACCTTGTAGAGCCTGGTAACCTCTCATTTCTCAGCCCTGATGTCCTGGCACTCCTGGAGAGACAAGTCCAAAAGAGGAGCGATTTCCTGATGTGGAAGGAAAAGGAAAATAAAAAAGATTCTTTTCCAGAACAACTGAGGCCAGACTACCAACTAAATTCTTCAGGGAAAATGTTAGAGTCAGTTGCTGATAAGCATGACTCGGCGGTCTGCCTTCCCTTTTGGAGCAGCAAAGACAAACCAAAGGAGCTGCATGTGCCTCAGCAGCTGCCATATCCTAAGACCCTGGAGGACCATTTACAGCAAAAACCTATGCAGTTCTTCTGGGGTCTCCCATCTCTGCACAGCGAGTCCTTGCCCTCTGCTGTTCATGTCTTGGCTGACAGTTCCTCAATCTTTATTTTCAACAGAAACTCGAATGCCTCCACAGGCCAAGAATCACCAGTGCTTCCTGATCCCCTACCTCTGTCCTTGCCTAAGATTCAGCCTGAACCCTTGCCTCAAACGCTGCCTCAATCTCAGCCACTACCTCTCACTCAGGTCCAGTCCCAGGCCGACCCTCAATCCCCACTCCCAGTCATACCATCTGATCCTCTACCTCAGATTAGGATCTGTGGAGTAAGTTTCCACAGACCTCAGGATGAGTCAGTGTCTCTCTCCTCATCTGAAATTCAACAGCTGGAATGGAACATTTTGCAGAAACAACAGGAAAGTGTGTGGGGTTTACCCTCTGTGGTCCAAAGATCTTGGGAAGACTTTTGTCCATCAGCTCCTAACATTCCTTGCCACCGGGCCCCCCAGGCCCATGCTTCAATCTCCATCCTTCCTGGGGAGTTTCCTCTCAGTGATGAACTTCGGAAGAAACTAGAGCATCACATTCGAAAGAGGCTCATCCAACACCGGTGGGGCCTGCCCCGCAGAGTCTACGAGTCTGTGTCACTGATGTTGCCTCCAAATGGTTTTTCAGAGGCATCTGAGTCGGACACCAATGATGGAGTCTCACTGATCCCTGTGTCTAAGGGTCAGAGTAGCAAAACTGTAAATGTTGGATTGAGCCAAACTGGAAGCTTCCATGAGAGGAGCTCAGAAATGTTCCAGCGAGAGGAAGATGTGGGGAAGGATCTGGGACCCAGCCTAGAGAATGGCCCAAAAGAGCACCTGCTGAATAACCCAAAGAGTTCTTCAGGTAAGGATCTGGGGTATGACTCTGAGAAAGACCTAAACAGTCAGATGGTGAGTCTCTCAGAGAAAAATTCAAGGGTGTCAGCAGAGAGTCTAGGTCAGAGACAACTTGAAAATGTCCTAAAAGTTCATTTGAGCAAGAAGTTTGAGGAAATAAATGAGGGTCGGCTCCCTAGGACTGTGCATAATTCATGGCATGCTATCAAGCAAACATTGCTTCCTTCTGTGAAATCCCACACCCAAACAAAACAGAGAAGTTTGCCATCATCCGTGGGTGAGGCCCACTCCCTGAATACCTTCCAGAACCTGACTTTTGTTGATTCCAGTGCACTACACATGCTGGAAGCCCATATTAAAAGGTTTCGTATGAGGATGTTGTGGGGCCTTCCCCGCAGGGTCCTTGAATCCATACGGCTCTCTGAATTGAAAGACGCCTCGTTCCAGTCCTTGTCTCATGCCACCTTGCCTTCCTCAACCAATGTGATTTCTGAGGCAGACTCCAAATCTGGGAGCTTCAAGTCCTCTAGAGGAAGCTCTAAATCTCTCCATGGAGACAAAGTGGGCACAACAACAACCCCTGGCCTGGATCGTTCTCTCCCTGCCACCTCACCTGGGGGCAAAGGAGGACAGAGGGTCCTGAGACAATCACACTCTGATGTCAACCGTGGGCTGGCAGAGGATGTTCAGAGAATTAAGGATGCCAGACAGACTCGTCTGCCTGTCTCACTCTGCGTCACAGGGAAAGCAGGTCCTAGACAGACTCAACTTGTCAACAGATATCCCCAAAAGCTGCTTGCAAAGCAAGCTGGGGCCAAATATGAGCCGAAGCATAAGAGTGTGAGTTCCAGTGATAAAGGAGAAATGCAACGGGGCAAAAAGTTGGAGAAGTCAGAACCTGTTTCCATGCCCAAATTGTCTAGGGAGGTAGTCACGGCTGAGGAGTTTGATACTCTTCAATTAAAAACTAGTGACATGTTGACAACTCACAAGCCAGGGAGCTCCCAAATGATAAATGTGAATGAGAACAAAGAAGAAACTACCGTGACCACTGCAAGCCCCCCACCCAAATTACCAGTTCCCCAACATCTTAAGTCATTAGACCTTAAAGAACAACTGTTCAGTGAGTTAAACTTTCAACAGGAGAACAGGGACCATAGCCAGGCTCAAGGCCAACCTACTGACACATCCCTTGCTTCAGATAACTTGACTTACGAGGCCTCACTGACTCATGCCCAGGGTGTCTCACGTGGGGACATGGGAGCTTCCCGGGTGCTGCATGTCCATTTGAAGGACAGAGGAATCGGGATGGAGCAACAGCAGGAACCTTGGGTCCCTAAGCATGCCTTAAGGAGGTGCCAGGATAAGAATTTCCCACCAACTGCAAAGAGAGTGAGCCCTCTGGAGCCCAAGGCAGAAGAGCTTGGTGGAGGGGACACAGGGTTGGGGACATCCCAACTTCGGAGGAAGAGTTTCCCTACTCAGGAGATGGTACTAAAGAAGACACTTGCGAGCAAGTCTTCCCAGACCCTATCACAGAAGGGACAGCCTCTTCCTGAAGGCAATGTCAGAAAAAGAATGCAGGACTTCTTGCAATGGTTTTTTTCTGGGATAAAATACAAAAGGCAAGAAGATGCCCAGGAAAAGGGCAGCCCCATATCAGCTGTGCAGAACAGAGGCCTAGTTAAAAGTAGAGCTGCCTTTACTGGGACAACTGCAGCTCAGAAAATCGCGACAGACATGAGGAAGTCCGTAGAGGGGAAACTGGGGTGTCAGCATGTAATTGATGTCACCTGCTCTCAAGGGCCCCTTCGTTCCCCAGTGCAGTTTAGGAAAACTCAGCAAAAGGCAAAAGTGCAGGTCCCGACAGAGCCTGTCCAGGGGCGTCCTTTCAACTACAGGGCTCCCTCCTGTAATGTGACAAATATCAAGTCCCGCCATCAAGAAGCTATCTCTGCTGGCCAGAGTTACCCTCCAAGTACCAGACAGATCAGAGATAAGAAGAGACCCCCCCAGAAAGTTGTGGCATTCAAGGACCAGCGACTGTGTCCCAAACATCCCCCACCAGTGTCCCACAGGGAGCCTGTGCCCCCCCCACGCCCCCCCACCAGGCGTCAACCTGGCCAGGCACCCCCAGCTGCGCTCAGCACTGCTGAAGGCACTGTGTTCAGACACCTCTCTACTGTTTAGACAGAAGACACGCCTCCAGAATTTCCAAGGGAGAAGACTTCCCATCCAGAAATAACTCCTTCCTTGTGGAGATTATTGATTCTCCCCAATAAATGTTTATGTAATAATAGTGTATCTTTTCTGTGTACTGTGTTGGCGGCATGGGTTTTGGGTAACTCAGGGCTTATGTGTAAGGGAAAGGAAGGAGATAGTTCAGCTCTTACTGATTGCTTCCTTTGGCTTTGGCTAAAAGGTGACCAGTCCTCTGGAGTTCTCGCTGAGAAATAGATATCGTGCCCCCTCCCTCCCCCGCCATCCCCCCCCAACCCCAAAGCCCATTTCCTCCCTGATGAAATTTGAGGAGATGGGCTTTGTCTTCTGCCACTTAGCTTAGCCTTAATGGAAACATATAGCAGCCCACACCTCCCCCCTCACTGAACGTTTTATATCCTTTAGAGAAGTAGGGAAGATAGGTCTTTTATACCTGAGAAGCGTTAAGGACAGGTATACTTTCTCCAAGTAATGCTGAAGAAGAAACAACAGCTTAATCATTATTTAGAACTCAGTGACCAGAGGCTCCTACAGGGGGCTGAACCCTGAATGGCACTATTTGGGCGGAGGTGTTGCTGTACTGGACCCTGGGCTAGTTGCCGTAGGGTCCAGAAACAGCACAGCAGCTGCTTAAGAATCTGTCATGTGGGTATGTGCGGGCGAGAAGATGGCGGCGGCGGGGGAAGCAGCGTGAGGAGTCGGACGAGCGCCGAGGCTCATTGAAACGGGCCGCCATGGCCCTCCGCAACCCGCAGTATATTTTTGGAGATTTTAGCCCTGATGAATTCAATCAGTTCTTTGTGACTCCTCGCTCTTCAGTTGAGCTTCCTCCGTACGGTGGAGCAGTTCTGTGTGGCGCACAGGCCGCTGGTGAGCTGCCCGATGGTAAGCTTGTGCTCTCCTTCATTCCCTGACGTGTGTGCTGGGTGGGCAGGCTTCCTGGAAGCGGTGTTCTGTTGGTCCATACCGTTTGGATAAGCATTCCCTTACTGCTTGGTGTTTTTGCTGTAAGCTATAGCAGATTCAATGCCCGAACCACTTTGACGAATGAATTAAAGTTTGTTCTGTGCTTCAGAGTGCCAGCCGTGCAAAGGGCAGGACTGTCAGAGAATTGAATTTGGTGTTAATGAAGTAATTGAACCCAATGGCGCTTTGCTGAGAACTCCCACCTACAGTATTTCAAGCACATTGAATCCTCAGGCCCCGGAATTTATCCTTAGTTGCACGACTTCCAGAAAGATCCCCAGTGACATCGATAAAGAAGTGAACTACAGCTCAGCTGACTGCCAGTACCCAGGCTCTGCCCTCGCCCTGGATGGCAGCTCTAACGTGGAGGCGGAAGTTTTAGAGAATGATGGCGTCTCGGGTGGTCTTGGACAAAGGGAGCGTAAAAAGAAGGAAAAACGCCCCCCTGGATATTACAGTTACTTGAAAGACGGCGGCGAGGGTGGTCCTTCCACAGAAGCCCTGGTCAATGGCCATGCCGGTCCAGCAGTCCCCAACAGTGTAGGCACGGAGGATGTGGACTCGATGGGTGATGTGCCCCCCGTGGGGACACCCAGGACTTGGGGCAGCCCCCAGGACACCACGGACTTCGTCAGCGACGCCGTGCCTGCTGGTTCTTTCCCCGGAGCCCTTGACAGCGGGGCCAGGACTGCAGGGCAGCCTGAGGGCTGCCCCGGGGCCAACTTGGAGCCCTCTCACCTCCCTGCAGAGGCCAGCAGGGACACCCTGTTGAGGACAGCTGTGGCTCAGCCTGCCGTTGGGACCGATACTACTGAGAACCTTGGAGTCACTAACGGACAAGTACTAGAATCCTTGGGTGAGGGCACAGCTGCCAACGGGGTGGAGTTGCACACTGTGGAGAGCTCGAACTCGGACCCCGCCAAGGCCGAGAGCGGCCCCCCTCCCGCGGACACCCCGGCCTCTGCGGCAGCCACCGCTCCTGCTGGTCAGAGTCAGCCCACCAAGTCGTGGGCCAGTCTTTTTCATGATTCTAAGCCCTCTGCCTCCTGCTGCTGCTCCTCCTCCTCCTCCTCCTCCTCCTCCTCCTCCTCCTCCTCCTCCTCCTCCTCCTCGCCTGTGGTTTCCATGGAAACTAAGTATTCCCCTCCTGCCACATCTTCCCTGGTCTCTGAAAAGCAGGCCGAAGTCAAGGAAGGGCTGGTTTCAGTTTCCGAAGATCCTGTAGCCATGAAGATTGCAGGTATAGTTCAAAAGACACAAGTGTGAAACCAAGATGGGAGTTGACAGTCTGGGCTAAAAACTTTGGTGGTATGTTGTTACCCAGAGCCGTAGTTGATTGATCACCCGTGTGTTAAGAGGAATTTCTGAATAATGCCTGTACCTTAAATGTTACTAAAAGTATAATGGTATATGAGCAAAATGGGGTGGGGAGGGGGGTGTCATACCTCTATGTTAAGTGGAAAATCCATGTCCTAAACACCACTTTTTTACCAGTCCTTTTCTATTGACAAACGACATTTTCATTTCTTGCCTTTTGATCAAGTGATTGTACTCCATTGTGTGACTGTGTAATAGGCAGTCCCATCTGTGTTCCAGCTGTTGTATACCTTTGGTGTCATAACCCCTGATTTGGACTCACTTTGCATTGTTTCTTTATTTCTCAGGATATAAGAAAGTATTTGGGGTTTTTCCTTTTTAATGCCTATTTTGGATTGAGTAAAGGGATTTTACTCAGTTTCAGCACACCAAGGCCAACTCTTGACAAGATGAGAGAAACGGTAACAGTTTGGCCTAAAGTTAATGTTTTATTCGACGTGCTGAGGCTCAAAAGTAGGACCAGTTCACAGTAAAACTATAAAGCTGCATGACTTGCGATTTTTAAAGTTAAAGTAGTAAGTCAGAAACAGAGGCGCCGTGTCTGTTTAGATATGTCTAAGAAGCCGGGGCTGCTCTTCAGGTTTCCTTCTACTCAGGAGTTTACTAGTAACCACCTTTTCAGGGTTTTGCCCCTTAGCCGAGTTAAAGTTAGCTGTCTTATTTAGTTTAGGCTTTATGTGGTGTTTGCTGATTTAACATTTTGGTATATGCGTGACAGCATTCATTACCAGGGTGAGGGTGAAAGCAGTAGCAAGACGCCAAGTGCATACCCTGTTATGAGTGGTCAGAACTCCCTCAGACAGAAAATCAGGTTTGTCTATCCCCTTTTATAGAAAGCAACCTGAAGGACAGAGAAGGTAATATACATTTAGTATGCTGGCATGGAAGAAGGAGCCCAGGGATAGAGAGCTCCCTTACAGTGTGAGGAATTATTTGGATGTAAATGACAGCAAATACAATTCAGCTGATTTAAAAAAGAGACTGTTGACTCAGCTACCTGAAAAACCCTAGGAGTGAGGCTAGCCTTAGGCAAGAGGGTTCATACTGGGGCTCAGCTGATGTTATCAGTATTGTTTCTATCCATTTCTTGGCTTTATATTCTGGACTGGCTTCATTGTGAGTCTTTCTGATGGCAACTTCATAGCTATATCTTCTAAGCTTCAAGTGCAACTAAAAATGGGTTATCTCTTCCACTAGTCCCTTCAAAAGTCCTATTGTGCCTTACTGTCTCTAGCTGGGTCCTATGCCCATCTCTCACCAATCACTGTTGCCAAAATCATGGAACAATCTTTTTGGCCAAGCCCGAGTGGTATACCCATCCTTAAAGTAAGAGAGTCGGGGAACAACTACTCCAATTGCACATGGACTGAGACTGAGAATGCGCTTAGTTTCCCAGAGGGCAAGAGAAGAACTGTTTCCAGAAGGTGAGTGAAGGCTGAGTGTCAAAATAAAAACAAAAGCAAAACAGATGTCTATCATAGCCCTCTCTCACTGCCCCACGTTTACCTTCCTGTCCAGAGTCATGCCACTGACTGAAGGTTAGAGTTGCAGGAAATACCAATTCCATGGAGACCTTGGGACAGGAAAGAGTCCCAGGACAGGAACTCAAAGTGGGAGGAATCAGTCAGAGGCCTAATATTCATGTGGATAGACCATCCAATAATCTGGCCTCTCACTGTCATCCTAGAGCCCTTCACCTCCATTCCAGTTCAGTTACAGCCATATTCTAGAATTCATCACCAGGAATATTGTTTTGTTCTGAAAAACTACAGTCGGACATTCCTCCCTTTATTCTTTCAGTTTATGCCCTGGGTATGTCAATTCCTCAAACTGTTCAGGAAGTACAAGCCACTTGTAGTTCATCTGACAACATTCTGTCTTCATTTCCTCCTTCTCCAAGGAAAACTTCATGGTCCATCACTTAACCCCACACCTAAATAGCTCTACTCTAAAGAGCCTTCCCCATTCTCCTTTCATAGGTCCTGCCTGGCAAAATCTAACTCTACCTTTTCTAGACCTGCCTTCTAATAAAGGACTGATTCCTCTTCGATAAAATCACACGGTTAAGTATGTTGGTACCACCACAAATTTATGTTCTACAACTAATGGTCAGCTTCAACATTGCCTGAAAATAATCCATTCATTCTTCCCATGTTTACTACGTACTTGGCACTTAGGGCACACCAATGAAGGAAACAAAGTTCCCTGTCTTGGTGGCGCTCATATGATTGTTTTCTTAGTCAATTCTCTTGCCTAAGGACTCAAAACTATTGCACTTTCCTACAACTTCACCACACTCCTCACTCGTTGAGCATATGTGCTGGACCACCACAGGGGAATGAGAAGTCATGAAATGGGAACTTTTCATCATTAAAAACTTCAAAACAACAACAACAAAACCAAATCATGAACCTTCATCCTTTCTTTCCTCTTTCCTTCCTATTATACTGAAAGGTTTCCCTCAGATGCTTTCCTTGATCCTCCCACTCTGGGATCTGTCCTTGTTTTCCAATTCACAACACTTTCACACGCTGTGGAACACTTTTGGCTTAATTATCTACCTTCTCAGAGGACAGAGACCACGTTTACCTCATCAAAGGGGTGGGCGTACCTAGTAGAACTCAGAAACCTCTGCAGAAAACGGAAAAGAGAGCGATTTCTCCACGGCGGCCCTGCCCAGTGCGCTCTGGGGGTGGGGTCACGCTCAGGGGCGGGGCCACGTTCAGAGGCGGGGCGGGGCCACGTTCAGAGGCGGGACGGGACCACGTTGGGAGGCAGGGCGTGAGGGGCTGTGGCGTTTGGCTTCCTAATGGCGACTGCTCCCGGCTGTTTGGCAAGACGTCTTACCTCAGGCTTCTGGGTCCTGTTTCCATCGCTTCTGGAAGACAAAAGTTGAGATTTAAACTCAAAGACAGGATGTGACTAAGGTTTCTGGGCGCCTGCGTGACCTTCCCCCTTGCCCTGTCTGAAGAATCGTCGGCCATTTCCATCCTAGCCGGTGGGCTTCGAGGCTTCTCAGTCCCTGAACCCCCATCCCAGGCCACTGCCTCGGAAGCCCTGGAGGTGGGGCTGCGCCTGCCGGACACCCGCCCCCTTCGCACGGTGGACACTCAAGGGAACTCCACGGGGGTGATCTTAGTAACAGCTGTAGTAACAGCCTTGACTTCTGCTAAGTCTACACCTTGCCCTGGCCTTGGACAGGTGACCTAAGTCTCAGATCTCATCCATGATGTGCGGAGATACTAATATGAGCGGTTGGGATTGGCCTTGAGAACTGGAATGGACAAGGGAAGAGCTTTGAACACTGTTAAGTGCCGATGTTAAGGAATGGGCTGGGGGCCCTAATGCAGTTACCCTGTGAGCCTTGCCAGCCCCCAAGAGAGGCCAGTGCCGTGGAAGTGCTTGCACAGGTCAGAAGGACGGCGAGACTTGAAGGTGCCAGTCCATACACTAAATTAAGAAGTCATCTCTGATTCTCTGCAGGACCAGTGAGTATAAGGAGGATGCTCATAGTCCTCTGGTGGTGGTTTTCAGGGGACCCCAAAGGTGCTTTCATTTCCCCTGGGACCCATCAGTGAGCAGTAGTTCGTGGGAACCCCAGGTGAAGGCCTATCAAGGCGTTAGTGTCAATGGACAGAGGGTAGAGGCAGAACCATTTTTCACGCTTTGCGGGATCCAGGATGGCAGGACGTGAGGCTCTCCCGCAGAAAGGGTTAGGCTTTTTACAGGGCAGAAAATCTCAGGTACATGTCTTCAATTGCAGGTATTGATACATTCATGGATTATTGAGGGCCTACTGTGTGTCCAGGTTCTGTATTAATTAGGAACCGTAGCCGTGTTTATGTTAATAAAAGGGAAGAGACTCCTTTTTTGGTGACTGTTTTCCCTATTGGAAAATATTATGTAGTGAATTTGAAAGATACAGAACAGTAGAAGGAAGAATCTCATAGATTCCCGCCTTCAAAGTAATTACTGTTAAGTTTTTGATGCATCTCTTCCCAGATTTTGCTGTGCCTAATTTTACATTGCTTAAATAATATGTACTTTAAAAGAAAAACACCCACTATCATAAACATTTTAATGTTATTATAAACTTTCAGAAGTGACATTTTTAATGATGACATCCTAAGTGCTACAGTATTAAATTCTACTTTTTGTTGACATTTGGGTAGTTTATAATTTTTAAAAATTTTAATATTTTGCTCTCCGTGTTTGCTCATAATTGTACTTGCTTATAAACTGTCCTATTACAAACAGCATAAAGCTTTTCCTAAATGCCTGATTAACCCAGGGCTGTGCCCTGGGCTGAATGCTTTTTTTCTTTCTCCAGCCTCTTTCAATGAGTGGTTAGCTATTTCAGTGCTAGTGTCAAGCCAGTGAAAACAACTGCTTGCTAAACTGCTTGCTAAACATCCTCAATGTAAAATCTCCTAAACTTAACCCAGTGTCTTCCTTTGGTCGCAATCTTTGTTTCTTCCCTCGTATCTTCCCAATATCACTTAGTAGCATCTGGACACTCAAACAAGACACACAAGAGCCATTCTGTACTCCTGTCTCTTCATTTTTGCCGTTACTAGGCAGCTACCATGTGGATGAACTGATAAAATATGCTGGGCAGAGAAATCCTAGAGTTCTCACAGTGAACTACATCCCCTCCAAATGGATTGTAAGATCCATCAGGTCATGAGCTGCATTTCTGCAATTAATTTAAAAATATTCCATTCCAAAACAAAAACAAATTTTCATTCCATGTCAAAATTTCAATTTATGTATTTACTTTCTTTTTTGCCTTAATTAAAAAATTTTTATTTTTTATTTTTTAAATTAATATATATTTTTAAAGTATATTAGTTCTCATTTTATTCATAGGAAAATTCTGGTTTGGAGAACCAATTTTACAGCCACTCTACTTTCCTATCTCATTTCCTTCAAACGTCCCATCTTCTAAAGACTCTTAGGTGCTCACTGTCCTCAAATATTTTTTGCACAGTGCGCAACACCCAAGACACAACATTTCAAAAACAGAAACAAATATGTTATCTTGGTTGATTTCAAAATTATCCCATTCCTTCACTTTTTTTTTTTTTTCAATTTTTGAGACTGAAAAGAGTTGGGTAACACCTTTATCTCTCCCTAGTCAAAGAGTATTTTAATCTTACTCTCTGATCAAACCCCAAACTTTTTGTAACTCCTATCTAGAAATCAAACTCTGCACATCAGTCAAGGCTGTCTCAAAAGTCGCCTCTTCCATGAAGCCTGCTCTGAATGATTCAACCACAAGAAATCCTTCACATGCCACATTTTATCTGAAGCTCTATATACTGAGTTTTTTGTGGGTGTTTTATCTTCCCAGTTACCCTATCAGTCTTCACATCCCTTGCAGCACCTGGAGATCTGACCAGCAACAGATCCTGCATTAATGAGTGAATGAGGCCGGAGCCTAGGGAAGACGGACACAGTGTGGGGTGGAGTGGAGAAGGTGGAGCTTTGTACTGGATCTGAGGCAGGCTAAGGACTCTGCCTCATGGAGGGTAAAGAAGACAGTGGTGAGGAGGGAGCAGATGAGGCTTGCTGGCACAGGGTCAGGAAGGAGACAAACTGGTATATCTGATTGCCAAGCTGAAAAGGGTCAATTCCCTTCTGAACACAGTGAGAAAGGAGAGATTCTAGAAGCACAACAGGTTGCATCTAAAATCTACATGCAAGGGCATACACTCCTCTTCAACCTGCTGGCTGCCTTTTGCCTTGATTTAATTTTCCCCTTTCTCCTTTCACATTGTTTCCAACAGGGAAGCAGCCAATATTTGCTATATAACATACACGAAGAAAGCTGAAGAGAGTCAAAAATCGTCAACTGGAGGAAATGTCCTGTGGGGATTTCTTTTTTTTTTTTTTAACCCAACACAGCCAAAATTAAATTAATTAATTAATAATAAAAAAGAGTACATTTGCTATATAGGTATGTTGCAGTGAATCACTGAAAAGCAATGAGGTACCCATCCCACCACCTAAGGAATGGAACTTCACCAATGCCTCCTACTCATTTTTTTTTAATTAAAAAATTTTAATACAATTTTTAAAGATTACTTTCCATTTATAGTTATTCCAAAATATTGGCTATGTTCCCCATGTTGTACAATACATCCTTGAGCCTGTCTTATACCCAACAGTTTGTACCTCCCACTTCCCAACCCCTATATTGCCCCTCCCCCTGCTCCCCACTGGTAACCACTAGCTTGTTCTCTATATCTGTGAGTCTGTTTCTTTTTTGTATTCACTACTTTGTTGTATTTTTTATATTCCACATATAAGTTATATCATATAGTATTTGTCTTTCTCTGTCTGACTTATTTCACTTAGTGTATGCCTTCCAAGACAATCCGTGCTGCTTCAAATGGCAAAATTTCATGTTTTTTTAAATGGCTGAGTAGTATTCCATTATATATATATGTATATACCACATCTTCTTTATCCATTCATCTGCTGATGGACACTTAAGTTGCTTCCATATCTTGGCAATTGTTTTTTTTTCCCCCCACCCCAGCACTGTTTTCCCCCCTTGGTGTCCATAACATTTGTTCTCTACATCTGTGTCTCAACTTCTGCCCTGCAAACTGGTTCATCTGTATTGGCAATTGTGGATAATGCTGCTATGAACATCGGGGTGCATGTGTCTTTCCATATTGGTGTTTTTGGGGTCTTTTTGCATATATATCCAGGAATGGAATTGCTGGGCCATATGGTAGTTCTATTTTTAGTTTTTTGAGAAACCTCCATACTGTTTTCCATAATGGCTGCACTAATTTACATTCTCACCAACAGTGTAGGAGGGTTCCCTTTTCTTCACATCCTCCCCAACATTTGTTAATTGTGTTCTTTTTTGAAGATAGCTATTCTGACAGGTATGAGATGATGTGTCATTGTCGTTTTGACTTACATTTCCCTGATGATTAGTGATGTTGAGCATCTTTTCATGTCCCTGTTGGCCATTTGTATTTCCTCTTTGGAAAAATGTCTGTTCAGTTCTGCCTATTTTTTCATTGGATTGTTTATTCTTTTGATGTTGGGTTGTATGAGCTGTTTATATGTGTTGGATATTAATCCCCTTATTGGTCATATCATTTGTAAATATATTCTCCCATGCAGTTGGTTATCTTTTCATTTTATTTATGGTTTCTTTTGCTGTGCAAAAGCTTTTGAGTTTAAGGTCCCATTTGTTTATTTTTGCTTTCATTTCCTTTACTTTAGGAGATGGATCCAAAAAACTCTTGCTATGATTTATGTCAAAGAGTGTTCTATCTTTTCCTCTAGGAGTTTTATCATATCCTGCCTTACATTTAGGTCTTTAATCCATTTTGAGTTTATTTTTGAATATGGTGTTAGAGAATGTTCCAATTTTATTCTATTACACGTAACTCCAGTTTTCCTAGCACAACTTACTGAAGAGACTGTCTTTTCTCCATTGTATATCCTTGCCTCCTTTGTTGTATATTAACTGGCCATAAAGGCATGGGTTTATTTCTGGGTTCTCTATCTTGTTTCCATTGCTCTATGTGTCTGTTTTTGTGATAGTTCCATACTATTTTGATGACTGTAGCTTTGAAGTATTGTCTGAAGTCAGAGAGTGTGATTCCTCCAGTTGTGTTCTTCTTTCTCAAGATTGTTTTGGCTATTTGGGATCTTTTGTGTTTTTATACAGATTTACAATTTTTTTGTTCTAGTTCTGTGGAAAATGCCACTGTTGTTTTGATAGGGATTGCACTGAATTTATAGATTGCTTTGGGTAATATGGTCATTTTAACAATATTGATTCTTCCTATCTAAGAGCACAGTACGTTGTTCCATCTGTTTCTGTCATCTTCAGTTTCTTTCATCAGTGTCTTATAGTTTTAGGAGTACAGGTCTTTTGCCTCCTTAGGTAGGTTTATTCCTAAGCATTTTATTCTTTTCAGTGTGATGGTAAATGAGATTGTTTCCTTAATATCTCTTTCTGATACTTCATTGTTATTGTATAGAAATGCAACAGAATTCTGTATATTAATTTTGTATCCTGCAGCTTTACTGAATTCATTGATGAGCTCTAGTACTTTTCTGGTGGCATCTTTAGGATTTTCTTTGTATGGTATTATGTCATCTGCAGGGACAGATTTACTTCTTCCTTTCCGATTTGGATTCCTTTCCTTTGTTTTTCTTCTCTGGTTGCTGTGGCTAGGACTTCCAAAACCGTGTTGAATAAAAGTGGTGAGAGTGGACATCCTTGTCTTGTTCCTCATCCTAAAGGAAATGCTTTCCGCTTTTTACCATTGAGTATGATGTTAGCTGTGGGTTTGTCACATATGGTCTTTATTATGTTGAGATATGTCCCTCTATGCCCACCTTCTGGAGAGTTTTTATCATAAATGGATATTGAATTTTATCAAAAGCTTTTTTCTGTATCTACTGAGATGATCATGTGGTTTTGCTTTTCAGTTTGTTAATGTGGTATATCACATTGACTGATTTGTGGATATTTAAAAATCCTTACATCCTTGGAATAAATCCCGCTTGATCATGGTGTGTGATCCTTTTAATGTATGGTTGGATTCAGATTGCTAGTATTTTGTTGAGGATTTTTGCGTCTATGTTCATCAGTGATATTGGCCTGTAATTTTTGTGTGTGTGTGAGTGTATGGTATCTTTGCCTGGTTTTGGCATCAGAGTGATGGTGGCCTCATAGAATGAGATTGGGAGTATTCCTTCCTCTGCAGTTTTTTGGAATAGTTTCAGAAGAATAGGGGTTAACGTCTCGAAATGTTTGATAGAGTTTGCCTGTGAAACCATCTGGTTATGGACTTTTGTTTGTTGGGAGTTTTTAAATTACTGATTCAATTTCATTACTGGTAATCACTCTGTTCCTATTTTCTGTTTCTTCGTGGTTCAGTCTTGGGAGATTGTACCTTTCTAAGAATTTGTCCATTTCTTCTAGGTTGTCCATTTTATTGGCATATAGTAGCTCCTAGTAGTCTCTTAATGTTTCTTTGTATTTCTGTGGTGTTGGTTGTAACTGCTTTTGCATTTCTGATTTTATTGATCTGGGCTCTCTCCCTTTTTTTCTTGATGAATCTGGCTAAAGGTTTATCAATTTTGTTTATCTTTTCAAAGAACCAGCTTTTAGTTTCATTGATCTTTTCTATTGTTTTCATTTTCTCTATTTCATGTATTTCTGAGCTGATCTTTAACGATTTCTTTCCTTCTACTAATTTTGGGTTTTGTTTCTTCTTCTTTCTCTAGTTGATTTAGGTGTAAAGTTAGGTTGTTTATTTGAGATTTTTCTTGTTTCCTGAAGTAAACTTTTATCACTATGAACTTCCCTCTTAGGACTGCTTTTGCTGTCTCCCATAGGTTTTGGATCATTGTGTTTTCATTTTCATTTATCTCTAGGTATTTTTTGATTTCTTCAGTGATCCATTGGTTGTTTAGTAGCATATTATTTAGCCTCCACATGTTTGTGTTTTTTGCAGTTTTTTCTTATAGTTGATATCTGATCTCATAGCATTGTGGTTGGAAAAGATGCTTGATATGATTTCAGTTTTCGTAAATTTACCAAGGCTTGTTTTGTGACCCAGCATGTGATCTCTCGTAGAGAACGTGCCATGTGCACTTGAAAAGAAAGTGTATTCTGCTGCTTTCAGGATGGAATGCTCTATAAGTATCAATTAAGTCCACTTAGTCTAATGTGTCATTTAAGGCCAGTGTTTCCTTATTGATTTGCCATCTGGATGATCTCTCCATTGATGTAAGTGGGGTGTTAAAGTCCCCCACTGTTATTGCGTTACTGTCAATTTCTCCTTTTATGTCTGTTAACATTTGCCTTATATATTGAGGTGCTCCTATGTTGGTTGCAAATATATTTACAATTGTTATATCTTCTTCTTGGATTGATCCCTTGATCATTTTGTAGCGTCCTGTTTGGTCTCTTATGACAGTCTTTATTTTAAAGTCTGTTTTGTCTGATATGAGAATTGCTCCTCTAGCTTTCTTTATATTTCCATTTGCATGGAATACCTTTTTCCATCCCCTCGCTTTCAGTCTGTATACATCTCTAGATCTGAAGTGGGTCTGTTGTAGACAGCAGATATATGGGTCTTGTTTTTGTATCCATTCAGCCAGTCTTTATATTTTGGTTGGAGCATTTAATCCATTTACATTTAAGGTAATTGTCGATATGTATGTTCTTATTGCCATTTTGTTAATTGTTTTGGATTTGTTTTTGTAGGTCTTTTTTCCCCCCTTTTCCTCTTTTGTTCTCTTGTGACTTGATGACTGTCTTTAGTGTTGTTTGGATTCCTTTTTCTTTTTTGTGTGTATATCTATTATAGACTTTTGGTTTGTGGTTGCCTTGATGTTTTTGTATAGTGGTCTGTTGATATACATGATTGCTCTAACTTGTTGATCTGTTCATTTCAAACCTTGCATTTGTACTCTCTGCATTTTAAGTACCCTGCATTTGTACTCTCCTTCCCTCACAATTAAGTGTTTCTGATGTCTTATTTTACATCTCATTGTTTTGTAATTCTCTTAACTGCTTATTACAAGATGATTTTAGTATCAATACTTTCTTTTCACCTCCTTACTAGTTTTGTACGTGGATGATTTCCTACCTTTACTGTATGTTTGTTTTTACTCGTTAGCTTTCTCATTCTGTCATTTTGTTTCTTTCTTGTTTCTTTTACTTGTTTCTTGTGGCCTTTTCTTTTTCACCTAGAGAAGTTCCTTTCATATTTGTTGTAAAGCTGGTTTGGTGGTGTTGCATTCTTTTAGCTTTTGCTTGTCTATAAAGCTTTTGATTTCTCCTCAAATCTGAATTGAGAGCCTTGCTGGGTAGAGTATTCTTGGTTATAGGTTTTTCCTTTTCATCATTTTATTTTTTTTTAACTTTTAATTTTATATTGGAGTATAGTTGATTAATAATGTCATGTTAATTTCAGGTATACAGCAAAGTGATTCAGTTATACATATACATGTACCCATTCTTTTTCAAATTCTTACTCAGCCATTAAAAAAAAAAGAAATAATGCCATTTGCAGTAATATGGATGGACCTAGAGATTGTCATACTGAGTGAAGTAAGTCAGACAGAGAAAGAGAAATATCATATGATATCACTTATATGTGGAATCTAAAAAAAAAAAGATACAAATGAACTTTTTTACAAAACAGAAACAGACTCACGGACTTAGATAACAAACTTATGGTTACCAAGAGGGAAGGGTGGTGGGAAGGAATAGATAGGGAGTTTGGGATTGACATGTACACACTGCTGTATTTAAAATGGATAACCAACAAGGACCTACTGTATAGAATAGGGAACTCTGCTCAATATTATGTAACAACCTAGATAGGAAAAGAATTTGAAATATATTGTGATACTCCCTTCTGGCTTGCTGAGTTTCTGCTGAACAAGTTCTCTTGTATGTTACTTGTTTTTTTTTACCTTGCTGCTTTTATTATTCTCTCTTTATCTTTAATTTTTGTCCTTTTGATGACAATATCTTGGTGTGTTCCTCTTTGGGTTAATTCTGTATGGGATTCTTTGTGCTTCCTGGACTTGGGTGACTATTTCCTTTCTCAGTTTAGGGGAGTTTCCAGCTATTATCTCTTCAAATATTTTCTCAGGTTCTTTCTCTCTCTCTTTTCCTTCTGGGACCCTCAAAATGCAAATATTAGCACACCTGATGTTGTCCCAGAGATCTCTTAAGTGTCTTCTTTTCATTCTTTTTTTTTTCTTTTTTGTGTTCAATGGCAATGATTTCCACTACTCAGTCTTACAGGTCACTGATTTGTTCTTCTGAATCATTTAATCTACTATTGATTCCTTCCAGTGTATTTTAAATTTCAGTTATTGTATTCTTCATCTCTGTTTGGTCATTCTTTATATTTTTTAACTCTTTGTTAAAAACTTCTAACTTCTTGTTCTGTGCATCCATTCTCCTCCAAGTCTTTGATCATCTTTATCATCACTACTCTGAACTCTTTCTCAGGTAGATTTCCTATCTCCACTTCACTTAGTTCTTCTTGTGGGGTTTTATCTTGTTCCTTCGTCTGGAACATATTCCTCTGCTGCCTGATTTTGTCTAAGTTGCTATTTATATTTTTATGTCCTAATTTTGTCTAAGTTGCTATTTATATTTTTATGTATGTGGTAAGTTAGTTACATTTCTTCACCTTGGAGAAGTGGCCCTCTGTAATAGGTGTCCTATGCGTCCCAGCAGTGCACTCCCCTCTCTTCACCCAAGCTATATGCTTTAGAGGTATACCCTAAGAGGGCTGCATGGGTCCTTCTGTTGTGGTGGACTAACTCTGTGGGTGGTCTGGTAGGCCCCAGCTCTAGTTGGTTGCCAGGCTGCCTTATGCAGATGCTGCTCCCTGCTGTTTAGTGGGGTCTGGTCATAACGTGGCTGGCTGTGGAATGTTAGGGGGTCCTTGAGGCTAGTGCTGGCTCAGTGATGGGTGGAATCAGGGTCCTGAAGGCTCTGGGGATGTTGCCTACCCACTGGCAGATGAAACCAGATCCTGGGGTTAGTGCTGGTCCACTGGCAGGCAGAACTGGTTTTCTGGAGTCTGGCTGCAGGCCCCAGGGAAATCAGAGGTTATTTTATCAATAGATCATTGGATGTGGAGGGGTGTCAGTTCCTGACACATTTGGGTATGGGGTCTGGGTGTCCCTGCTAGTGGGCCAGGCCAGGGCCCAGCTGGTACCAGGTACGGTATATGGCCTGAGCTGTGGGATCATAGTGTTCATGGTTCTGGTGTCTGCCCTTTGGTGGATGAGGCTGGTGTAGTAGCCTGGTAGCTGGTGTGGCTTCCTGGTAGGAGGGGCTGGTGCCTGTCCACTGGTGGGTGGATCTGGGTATTGGCCCTCTGGTGGGCTGGGCCATGTCTAGGGACAAGCCCAGAGGTGGCTGTGAGCTCTTTAGTCTTTAGTTAGCCTGTCTACTGATGGATGGGGCTGTGTCCCATTTTGTTGTTTGTCTGAGGTGTCCCAGCAGTGTCGCCTGCAGGCTGTTTGGTTGGTCCAGGTCTTGGAACTAATGAGCCAAGATGTCAGCCTCCAGCAATGTTCCCTAATATATCTGCCACCAGTGTCTATGTCCCCAGGGTGAGCTGCAGCTCCCCCCACTCCCCAAACAGGAGACTCTCCCAGACTAGCAGTTAGGTCTGGCCCAAGCTCCTATCAAATTAATTCTTTTGCCCTGAGTCCCAGTGTACGTATGATTTTTATGTGCCCTTGAAGAGTGAGGTCTCTATCTTTCCCAGTCCTGTGTGGCTCCTGCAATTAAGCCCTGCTGGACTTCAAAGCCAAATGCTCTGGAAGTTCATCTTCCCAGTAACAGACCCCCTGGCTGGGGAGCCTAACGTGAGGCTCAGAACTCTCGCTCCTGTGGGAGAATCTCTGCAATATAATTATTCTCCAGTATGTGGGTCACCCACCCAGGGAGGGGTATGGGATTTGATTATATCATGAGTCCACCCCTCCTACTGGTCTCGTTGTGGTTCCTTCTTTATGTCTCTAGCTGTAGAAGATCTTTTCTGGTAGGCTCCAGTCTTTTTTTTAATCTATGGTTATTCTGCAGGTAGTTACAATTTTGGTGTGCTTGTGAGAGGAGATGAGCTCAGGATCTTTTTACTCTGCCATCTTGGCTACTCTCCCACAAAATTTTGTGGGCTGGGCTTCCCTGGTGGCGTGGTGGTTGAGAATCCGCCTGCTGATGCAGGGGACACGGGTTCGTGCCCCGGTCTGGGAAGATCCCACATGCCGCGGAACGGCTGGGCCCGTGAACCATGGCCGCTGAGCCTGCGCGTCCGGAGCCTGTGCTCCACAACGGGAGAGGCCACAACAGTGAGAGGCCCGCGTACCGCAAAAAAAAAAAAAAAAAAAAAATTTTGTGGGCTTACCTTTATGATCAGAAAGGCACTAGGTTGATTTCCTCCCATGATAACATGAAGTGGGAATATCATTCTTAAATATCAGATTAATTGGATGGAAAAGTATGGTTGACAGAGGAAACACTAGCATTCTCATTGTCTGCTGTACTCCCCAAATAGACTGTAAACTCATGGTTAGGAGTATTTTTAAAAATTATTTTTACTTTTGTAAGGAATGCATTATTAAATTATTGGAGTTAAAAAATTAAAACAAGTCTCCATAAGTGTAAAGATTCCCACTGATCAGCCTTTCCTAGGAGGTAAACACTCAATTACTATTATCAGTTTGATATGCTGTAGACTGACCTAGATATGTATAGTTATAAAAGTATATCATATTGTATATGTTGCTCTACAGCATGGTTATTTTTCCTTTTTTTTTTAACATGTTTATTTGAGTATAACTGTTTTACAATAGTGTGTTAGTTTCTCCTTTACAACAAAGTGAATCAGTTATACATATACATGTGTTCCCATAACTCTTCCCTCTTGTGTCGCCCTCCCTCCCACCCCTCTAGGTGGTCACAAAGCACAGAGGTGAACTCCCTGTGATTCTTTTAAAGTCTGCCTCTGTGCAGACTCAAAGCAAATAAAATATGTAAAGTTCAAAACAGTGTACATGTATTTAACATTATATGTAGAAATTTTGTGTCCAATGTAAAAAAATATTATGTAAATAAATGCTTCAAAATGCATGTGATAGTCAATAGTAATAAATTAACCGGTTTGGTTTTCATGTGGTGCCTTTATATTTCTTATGGTGGAGGGATCTTGGGGAAACCACACCCACCTGACCTGTGGAGAATAGCATGCCTAAGCATTTTACAGAAAATAGATGACCTTCTGGGAGCAGGCAAAGGGCTCCTGGGATGTTGGGAGAGGTCACTGTTTCAGGACACAAAGACATAAGTGTACTGGATAGTCAGGGGTCCACAGAGATGGTCAGTATTCCTATGTACAGTTCCATTCTTTATAGGTTTGATGAGGCTGAAAGTGGGGCCCAAGGGCAGCCAAGACCACAGTAGCAGTGGGAGTGAGGATGGGTGGGGTCTTGCAGGCTTTTTTTAGGAAGAAAATCCACCTCATGCCCTAACCTTTCCCCATTCTGCCCCATTCACATTTTATTTTTCTCGAGTCTATACTTTCAAAAACTCTAGTAAACAGGTTTATCAGTTATACTTTTAAAAGTACTGATAAAAGTATGACCTTGGGTCAGTATAAATTCTTTTATTTTAAAAAACATATTCACTGAGATATAACTCGTATACCATGAAATTTACCCAAAGTGTACAATTCACTGTTTTTAAATATATTCACAATGTTATGCAATACTCACCAGAATCTAATTTTATAGTATTTTCCTATTCCCTTAAAGAAATCTTGTACTCCGTAGCAGTCACTCGCCATTCACTCATACCTCTCCTACCGTCCTTAAGCAACCATTAATATACTCTCTATTTCCAGAGATTGGCTTATTCTGGACTTTTCATATAAATGGAGTTATACAATAAATGGCTTTATCTGATGTTTTCCAGGTTCATCTATGTTGTAGCATGTATCAGCACTTCATTTCTTTTTTTTTTAAATTTATTTTTTATTGGCATATAGTTGATTTACAGTGTTGTGTGTACAGCTAAGTGATTCAGTTATACATATACATATATCAATTCTTTTTATTTTTATTTATTTAATTTATTTGTTTATTTATTTAAAAAATCTTATTTTTTAATCTTTGGCTGTGTTGGGTCTTCGTTGCTGTGAGCAGGTTTTCTCTAGTTGTGGGGAGCAGGGGCTACTCTTCATTGTGGTGCGTGGACTTCTCATTGCAGTGGCTTCTCTTGTTGCAGAGCACGGGCTCTAGGCACATGGGCTTCAGTAGTTGTGGCACGTGAGCTCAGCAGTTTTGGCTCATGGGCTTAGTTGGTCCGTGGCATGTGGGATCTTCCTGGACCAGGGATCAAACCCGTGTCCCCTGCATTGGTAGGTGGATTCTTAACCACTGCGCCACCAGGGAAGTCCTATCCATTCTTTTTTAGACCCTTTTCCCATATAGGTTATTACAGAATATTGAGTATAGTTCCCTGTGCTATACAGTGGATCCTTGTTGCTTGTCTATTTTATATATAGTAGTGTGTATATGTTAATCCCGAAACTCCTAATTTATCCCTTCCCCCCAGCGTTTCCCCTTTGGTAACCACAAGTTTGTTTCAAACTCTGTGAATCTGTTTGTTTTGCAAATAAGTTCATTTGTATCATTTTATTTATTTTAAAATATTTACTTATTTGGTTTGCCAGGTCTTAGTTGTGGCAGGCGGCCTCCTTAGTTGTGACACGTGGCCTCCTTAGTTGTGGCATGTGAACTCTTAGTTGCAGCATACATGTGTGGTCTAGTTCCCTGATCAGGGATCAAACCCAGGCCTCCTGCATTGGGAGCATGGGGTCTTAACCAATGCGCCACCAGGAAAGTCCCTGTATAATTTTTTTTAGATTCCACATATAAGTGGTATCATATGATATTTCTCTTTCTCTGACTTATGATAATCTCCAGGTCCATCCACATTGCTGCAAATGGCGTTATTTCATTCTTTTTCATGGCTGAGTAATATTGCATTGTATATATGTACCACATCTTTATCCATTCCTCTGTCAATGTACAGTTAGGTTGCTTCCATGTCTTGGCTATTGTAAACAGTGCTGCAGTGAACATTGTGGTGCATGCATCCTTCTGAACCATATTTTTCTCCAGATATATGCCCAGGAGTAGGATTGCAGGATCATATGGTAGCACTATTTTTAGTTTTTTAAGCAACCTCCATACTGTTCTCCATAGTGGCTGTACCAATGTACATCCCCACCAACCATGTAGGAGGGTTCCCTTTTCTCCACACCCTCTCCAGCATTTATAGTTTGTAGACTTTTTGATGATGGCCATTCTAACTGGTGTGAGATGATACCTCATTGTAGTTCAATGCAATGTAGTTCAATACAATGCAAACATTGTAGTTTGCATTTCTCTAGTAATTAGTGATGTTGAGCCTCTTTTCATGTGCTTTTAGGCTATCTGTATGTCTTCAGGAAGGAGTTTTGGGTGCAGTGGATCTATTCTTTGTTCTGATTGTGTTGGAGGTTATATAAGTTAAAATTCATGGAACCAAATACCGGAAAAAGGGAGTATTGTTGTAAATAAATATGTAAAATAAACTGTTCAGAGAAACATTTTTTTAAAAATCAGCTTGCACAAAATGACAGCCTCATAAACTGCCCTCTAGAAAATTCTGGAATGAGAAGCAGCATCCTGACCCTGGCCCTGTCTACCGGAGTGGCAACACCTATTTGGGGTTTTGGAGGACATCACTCACCCCGGTCGCTTCTCTTATATTTTCCTCCATTTCAGCGGCTCCTGAAGCCCCCAGCATGGCTAGTCTTCAAATTCTGTCAATTCCCTGGATATGCAGAATGCTTTTTTTTTGCTCCCACGTCCCTGTCTCTCAGTAGCCCCACCTCTGTTTCTTTTTTTTTTGTTCTTTTAACATCTTTATTGGAGTATAATTGCTTTACGATGGTGTGTTAGTTTCTGTTTTACAACAAAGTGAATCAGTTATACATATACATATGTTCTCATATCTCTTCCCTCTTGCATCTCCCTCCCTCCCACACTCCCTATCCCTCCCCTCTAGGTGGTCACAGAGCACCTAACAGATCTCCCTGTGCCATGCGGCTGCTTCCCACTAGCTATCCACCCTACTTTTGGTAGTGTGTATATGTCCATGCCACTCTCTCACTTCATCCCAGCTTACCCTTCCCCCTCCCCATATCCTCAAGGCCTTGCTCTAGTAGGTCTGTGTTTTATTCCCATCCTACCCCTAGGCTCCTCATGACATTTTTTTTCCTTAGATTCCATATATACGTGTTAGCATACAGTATTTGTTTTTCTCCTTATGCCTTACTTCACTCTGTATGACAGACTCCAGGTCCATCCACCTCACTACAAATAACGCAGTTTCGTTTCTTTTTATGGCTGAGTAATATTCCATTGTATATATGTTCCACATCCTCTTTATCCATTCATCTGTTGATGGACACTTAGGTTGCTTCCATGTCCTGGCTGTTGTAAATAGAGCTGCAATGAATATTTTGGTACATGACTCTTTTTGAATTATGGTTTTCTCAGGGTATATGCCCAGTAGTGGGATTGCTGGGTCGTATGATAATTCTATTTGTAGTTTTTTAAGGAACCTCCATACTGTCCTCCATAGTGGCTGTATCAATTTACATTCCCACCAGCAGTGCAAGAGTGTTCCCTTTTCTCCACACCCTCTCCAGCATTTATTGTTTGTAGATTTTTTGATGATGCCCATTCTGACCGGTGTGAGATGATATCTCATTGTAGTTTTGATTTGCATTTCTCTAATGATTAATAATGTTGAGCATTCTTTCATGTGTTTGTTGGCAATCTGTATATCTTCTTTGGAGAAATGTCTATTTAGGTCTTCTGCCCATTTTTGGATTGGGTTGTTTGTTTTTTTGTTATTGAGCTGCATGAGTTGCTTATAAATTTTGGAGTTTAATCCTTTGTAAATTGCTTCATTTGCAACTATTTTCTCCCATTCTGAGGGTTGTCTTTTGGTCTTGTTTATGGTATCCTTTGATGTGCAAAAGCTTTTGAGTTTCATTAGGTCCCAGTTGTTTATTTTTGTTTTTATTTCCATTTCTCCAGGAGGTGGGCCAAAAAGGATCTTGCTGTGATTTATGTCATAGAGTGTTCTGCCTGTGTTTTCCTGTAAGAGTTTTCTAGTGTTTGGCCCTACATTAAGGTCTTTAATCCATTTTGAGTTTATTTTTGTGTATGGTGTTAGGGATTGTTCTAATTTCATACTTCTACATGTACCTGTCCAGTTTTTCCAGCACCACTTATTGAAGAGGCTGTCTTTTCTCCACTGTATATTCTTGCCTCCTTTATCAAAGATAAGGTGACCATATGAGTGTGGGTTTATCTCTGGGCTTTCTATCTTGTTCCATTGATCTATATCTCTGTTTTTGTGCCATTACCACACTGTCTTGATTACTGTAGCTTTGTACTATAGTCTGAAGTCAGGGAGCCTGATTCCTCCAGCTCCATTTTTCGTTCTCAAGATTGCTTTGGCTATTCAGGGTCTTTTGTGTTTCCGTACAAATTGTGAAATTTTTTGTTCTAGTTCTGTAAAAAATGCCATTGGTAGTTTGATAGGGATTGCATTGAATCTGTAGATTGCTTTGGGTAGTAGAGTCATTGTCACAATGTTGATTCTTCCAATCCAAGAACATGGTATATCTCTCCATCTGTTTATATCATCTTTAATTTCTTTCATTAGTGTCTTATAGTTTTCTGCATACAGGTCTTCTGTCTCCTTAGGTAGGTTTGTTCCTAGATATATTATTATTTCTGTTGCAATGGTAAATGGGAATGGTTTCTTAATTTCACTCTCAGACTTTTCATCATTAGTGTATAGGAATGCCAGAGATTTCTGTGCATTAATTTTGTATCTTGCTACTTTACCAAATTCATTGATTAGCTCTAGTAGTTTTCTGGTAGCATCTTTAGGAGTCTATGTTTAGTATTATGTCATCTGCAAACAATGACAGCTTTACTTCTTCTTTTCCAATTTGGATTCCTTTTATTTCTTTTTCTTCTCCGATTGCTGTGGCTAGAACTTCCAAAACTATGTTGAATAAGAGTGGTGAGAGTGGGCAACCTTGTCTTTTTTCTGATCTTAGTGGAAATGGTTTCAGTTTTTCACCATTGAGGACGATGTTGGCTGTGCATTTGTCATATATGGCCTTTACTATGTTGAGGAAAGTTCCCTCTATGTCTGCTTTCTGCAGGGTTTTTACCATAAATGGGTGTTGAATTTTGTCAAAAGCTTTCTCTGCATCTATTGAGATGATCATATGGTTTTTCTCCTTCAGTTTGTTGATATGGTGTATCAGGTTGATTGATTTGCATATATTGAAGAATCCTTGCATTCCTGGAATAAACCCCACTTAATCATGGTGTATGATCCTTTAATGTGCTGTTGGATCCTGTTTGCTAGTATTTTGTTGAGGATTTCTGCATCTATGTTCATCAGTGATATTGGTCTGTAGTTTTCTTTCTTTGTGACATCTTTGTCTGGTTTTGGTATCAGGGTGATGGTGGCCTCATAGAATGAGTTTGGGAGTGTTCCTCCCTCTGCTATGTTTTGGAAGAGTTTGAGAAGGATAGGTGTTAGCTCTTCTCTAAATGTTTGATAGAATTTGCCTGTGAAGCCATCTGGTCCTGGGCTTTTGTTAGTTGGAAGGTTTATTTATTTATTTATTTATTTTTGGTACGCGGGCCTCTCACTGTTGTGGCCTCTCTCGTTGCAGAGCACAGGCTCCGGATGCGTAGGCTCAGTGGCCATGGCTCACAGGCCCAGCCGCTCCGCGGCATGTGGGATCCTCCCAGACTGGGGCACAAACCCATGTTCCCTGCATCAGCAGGCGGATTCTCAACCACTGCGCCACCAGGGAAGCCCTGTTGGAAGATTTTTAATCACAGTTTCAATTTCAGTGCTTGTGATTGGTCTGTTCATATTTTCGATTTCTTCCTGGTTCAGTCTTGGCAATTTGTGCATTTCTAAGAATTTGTCCATTTCTTCTAAGTTGTCCATTTTATTGGCATAGAGTTGCTTGTAGTAATCTCTAATAACCTTTTGTATTTCTACAGTGTCCGTTGTTACTTCTTTTTCATTTCTATTTCTATTGATTTGAGTCTTCTCCCTTTTTTTCTTGATGAGTCTGGCTAATGGTTTATCAGTTTTGTTTATCTTCTCAAAGAACCAGCTTTTAGTTTTATTGATCTTTGCTGTCGTTTCCTTCATTTCTTTTTCATTTATCTCTGATCTGATCGTTATTATTTCTTTCTTTCTGCTACATTTGCGGGTTGTTTGTTCTTCTTTCTCTGATTGCTTTAGGTGCAAGGTTAGATTGTTTATTCGAGATGTTTCCTGTTTCTTAAGGTAGGATTGTATTGCTATAAAGTTCCGTCTTAGAACTGCTTTTGCTGTATCCCATAGGTTTTCGGTCATCGTGTCTCCATTGTCATTTGTTTCTAGGTACTTTTTGATTTCCTCTTTGATTTCTTCAGTGATCACTTCATTATTAAGTAGTGTATTGTTTAGCCTCCATGTGTTTGTATTTTTTACAGATATTTTCCTGTAATTGATATCTAGTCTTATAGCATTGTGGTCGCAAAAGATACTTGATACGATTTCAATTTTTTTAAATTTACCAAGGCTAGATTTGTGAACCAAGATATGATCTATCCTGGAGAATGTTCCATGAGCACTTGAGAAAAATGTGTATTCTGTTGTTTTTGGATGGAATGTCCTATAAATATCACTTAAGTACATCTTGTTTAATGTATCATTTAAAACTTGTGTTTCCTTATTCATTTACATTTTGGATGATCTTTCCATTGGTGAAAGTGGGGTGTTAACGTCCCCTACTATGATTGCGTTACTGTCAATTTTCCCTTTTATGGCTATTAGTATTTGCCTATGTATTGAGGTGCTCCTATGTTGGGTGCATAAATATTTACAACTGTTATATCTTCTTCATGGATCGATCCCTTCATCATTATGTAGTGTCCTTCTCTGTCACTTGTAATCATCTTAATTTTAAAGTCTATTTTGTCTGATATGAGAATTGCTACTCGAGCTTTTTTTTCATTTCCATTTGCATGAAATATGTTCTTCCATCCCCTCACTTTCAGTCTGTATATGTCCCTAGGTCTGAAGTGGGTCTCTTGTAGACAGCATATAGATGGGTCTTGTTTTTGTATCCATTCAGCCAGTCTGTGTATTTTGGTTGGAGCATTTAATCCATTTACATTTAAGGTAATTATCGATATGTATGTTCCTATTACCATTTACTTAATTGTTTCGGGTTTGTTCTTGTAGGTCTTTTCCTTCTCTTGTGTTTCTTGCGTAGAGAAGTTCCTTTAGCATTTGTTGTAAAGCTGGATTGGTGGTGCTGAACTCTCTCAGCTTTTGCTTGTCTGTAAAGCTTTTAATTTCTCCATCAAATCTGAATGAGATCCTTGCTGGGTAGATTAATCTTGGTTGTAGGTTTTTCTGCTTCATCACTTTAAATATGTCCTGCCACGCCCTTCTGGCTTGCAAAGTTTCTGCTGAAAGATCAGCTGTTAACCTTATGAGGATTCCCTTGTGTGTTATTTGTTGTTTTTCCCTTGCTGCTTTTAATATGTTTTCTTTGTATTTAATTTTTGATAGTTTGATTATTATGTGTCTTGGCATGTTTCTCCTTGGATTTATCCTGTATGGGACTCTCTGTGTTGCCTGGACTTGATTGACTATTTCCTTTCCTATATTAGGGAAGTTTTCAACTATAATCTCTTCAAATATTTTCTCAGTCCCTTTCTTTTTCTCTTCTTCTTTTGGGACCCCTATAATTTGAATATTGGTGTGTTTAATGTTGTCCCAGAGGTCTCTGAGACTGTCCTTAGTTCTTTTCATTCTTTTTTCTTTACTCTGCTCTTCAGTAGTTATTTCCACTATTTTGTCTTCTAGGTAACTTATTTGTTCTTCTGCCTCAGGTATTCTGCTATTGATTCCTTCTAGAGTATTTTTAATATCATTTGTTGTGTTGTTCATTGTTGCTTGCTTCCTCTTTAGTTCTTCTATGTCCTTGTTAAATGTTTCTGGCATTTTGTCTATTCTATTTCCAAGATTTTGGATCATCTTTACTATTATTATTCTGAATTCTATTTCAGGTATACTACCTATTTCCTCTTCATTTGTTAGGTTTGGTGGGTTTTTTACCTTGCTTCTTCATCTCCTGTGTGTTTTTCTGTCTTTTCATTTTGCTTATCTTAGTGTGTTTGGGGTCTCCCTTTCGCAGACTGCAGGTTCGTAGTTCCTGTTGTTTTTGGTGTCTGTCCCCAGTGACTAAGGTTGGATCAGTGGGTTGAGTAGGTTTCCTGGTGGAGGGGACTAGTGCCTGTGTTCTGGTGGATGAGACTGGATGTTGTCTTTCTGGTGGACAGGTCCATGTCTGGTGGTGTGTTTTGGGGTGTCTATAGCTTTATTTTGAATTTAGGCAGCCTCTCTGCTAATGGATGGGGCTGTGTTCCTGTCTTGCTAGTTGTTTGGCATAGGGTGTCCAGCACTGTAGCTTGCTGGTCGTTGAGTGAAGCTTGGTCTTGGTGTTGAGATGGATATCTCTGGGAGATTTTCACGACATTTGATGTTACGTGGAGCTGGGAGATCTCTTGTGGACCAGTGTCCTTAAGTTGCTTCTCCCTCCGCAGAGACATAGCCCTGATGCCTGGCTGGAACACCAAGAGCCTTTAATTCACACGGCTCAGAATAAAAGGGAGAAAAAATAGAAAGAGAGAGAGTGCAGGAGGGAGGGAGGGAGAAAGAAAGAAAGAAAGAAAGAAAGAAGGAAAGAAAGAAAATAAAGAGGATAAAATAAAGTTATTAAAATAAAAAATACTTATTAAGAAGAAAAATTTTAAAAAGTAAAAAAAAATAAAAACAAAAAACAAAAACGGGACTGTCAGAACCCTAGGACAAATGGTGAAAGCAAAGCTGTACAAGCAAAATCTCACAGAGAAGCATACACATACACACTCACAAAAAGAGAAAAAGGGGAAAAAAATAGTATATCTTGCTCCCAAAGTCTACCTCCTCAATTTGGGATGAGTTGTTGTCTATTCAGGTATTCCACAGATGCAGGGCACTTCAAGTTGATTGTGGAGTTTTAATCCACTGCTTCTGAGGCTGCTGGGAGAGACCTCCCCCTCTCCTCTTTGTTCACACAGCTCCTGGGGTTCAGCTTTGGACTTGGCCCCTCCTCTGCGTGTGGGTCGCCCGAGGGCGTCTGCTCTTTGCTCAGACAGGACGGGGTTAAAGGAGCAGGTGATTCGGGGGCTCTGGCTCACTCAGGCCGGGGTGAGGGAGGGGTAGGGATGTGGGGCGAGCCTGCAATGGCAGAGGCCAACGTGACGTTGTACCAGCCTGAGGTGCGCCATACGTTCTCCCGGGGAAGTTTTCTCGGGATCACGGGACCCTGGCAGTGGCCGGCTGCACAGGCTCCTGGGGGGGGGCGGGGGGAGGTGTGGAGAGTGACCTGTGCTTGCACACAGGCTTCTTGGTGGCTGCAGCAGCGGCCTTAGCGTCTTATGCCCGTCTCTGGGGTCCACACTGATAGCCATGGCTTGCGCTCGTTTTTGGAGCTTCTTTAAGTGGAGCGCTTAATCCCCTCTCCTTGCACACCAGGAAACAAAGAGGCAAGAAAAAGTCTCATGTCTCTTCGGCAGCTCTGTGCCTGTCTCTGGAGCTCCTTTAAGTGGAGCGCTTAATCCCCTCTCCTCGCACACCGGGAAGCAAAGAGGGAAGAAAAAGTCTCTTGCCTCTTAGGCAGCTCCAGACTTCTCCCAGACTCCCTCCCGGCTAGCTGTGGTGCACTAACCCCTTCAGGCTGTGTTCGCCCTGCCAGACCTCTCCCTGCGATCCAACGGAAGCCCAAGCCTCAGCTCCCAGCCCCCGCCTTTCCTGGCGGGTGAGCAGACAAGCCTCTTGGCTGGTGAATGCTGGTCGGCCTCATCCTCTGTGTGGGAATCTCTCCGGTTTGCCTTCCGCACCCTGTTACTGCGCTCTCCTCCGTGGCTCCGAAGCTTCCCCCTCTGCCACTTGCAGTCTCTGCCCGTGAAGGAGCTTCTAGTGTGTGGGAACCTTTCCTCCTTCACAGCTCCCTCCCACTGGTGCAGGTCTTGTCCCTATTCCTTTGTCTCTGGTTATTCTTTTTTCTTTTGCCCTACCCAGGTACGTGGGGAGTTTTTTGCCTTTTGGAAGGTCTGAGGTCTTCTGCCAGCATTCAGTGGGTGTTCTATAGGAGCAGTTCTACGTGTAGATGTATTTCTGATGTGTCTGTGGGGAGGAAGGTGATCTCTGCGTCTTACTTTTCTGCCATCTTCTCTCCAGTCATTTCATTTCTTTTTGTTGCTGAATAATATTCTATTGTATGGATAATTTTATTTATCCATTCATTAGTTGATGGACATTTGGACATTGTTTCCACCTTCTGGCTATTATGAATAGTGCATTCGTGTACAAGTTTGTATTTGAACATTGGGTTTTAATTCTAGTACCACCTGTTTTTGTAAATAAAGTTTTGTTGAAAAATACCACGCCCTAGGCATGGAGACGCTCTTTGTCCAAATGAAGTCAGTCCCTTCAAGCAAAACTCTTTGACCTTATGGCCCGCCTTTCCATCTGGCCAGAACCCCAGAACTATTGCACTGGAGCTAGGACCAGGGACTCGCTTCTCCAAAGTGACCCCTTCCCTTTACACCCTCTACAAGTGAGGAGGGGTAGCAACCCTTGGTATTTTTGAATGGAATCTCCATCATATGAGTGAACTGGTGTGGGGCAGTTGTTGCCCCAGTATCCTTGGCCTGCCTAGAATAGAGCTTCTACCATAAGAGTGGGGGCTGGTTGGAAGAATGAACTGGTCTTCTCGGCTGTGCCACCTGGAAAAGAACTTCTGCAACACAGGGCTGAGGGGCATGAGAAACACCAGCAGCCTGCTTGGCATGAAACTGTAGCCTCAGACTAGGAGCTGGCAGAGAGAGTCTCTGTCTTCTTGGCAAAACATGCCTGACCTCTTGTAACCTGGAGGTGGGGGGGTGGGGTGAGTGCATAATGGAGTGAGTTGTGGCTCAAACCCCATAGACTCTTGCAGTTCTTACGAAGACTTAATATATTTTGTTGAATGAATATTTCTCCATTTGCTTTATGCCCTTAGGACAATTTCCAGAGCCTTTATGTAATTGCTTTTTATAATTTTTACTAGTTAAATTGTTGAAGAGTGGGTCTCCTGAGTGCCTTACTTCACTATTTCTGGAATTCCTGCCTGTCTCGTTTACATTTAAGTGCAAACATTCAAGTAATTCTGACAAAATGATAATACTTGTATATTTCACTCATTATATCTTTTTGGGTTCCCAGTGATTTTTCTTTTTAGTATTATTTTTTACATGTTTTGACACATGGAGCTTGAAGAGTTTCAATTTGGCTGTCCTGTTATGGGGAAGAGAAGCCTACTTTAGGCATGTGTGTTTGCCAGAATAGCCTGCTTAGTATTCCTTTACCTGTACTCTTTTTGAGAGAAAACATGACAATTCTGCAATTATTTCTTTCCATATGCATCATTTGATCCTGAATAATAGCAGATTGTTTCTTTAATCGTAAGTGATAATACTCTGCTTTTCTATGAAAGATAGCTTACATCGTGTTTTTTTCCCTAAAGACTGAAAAGTGAAAATAAAATGATAGCCTTTTAGTGGAAATTTCTTGTCACTGCTTTAGTATGAGATAAAAGAAAATATAAATATGTGGCTAGGAAAAACAAGGTAAATTATGATTGGTAACATTATTTGAAAATTTAAATGGTTTATGGAGGAATAAGTTGTATGACAGAGTTGTATGACAGAGTCTGGTGGTTAGTCCATGATAGAATCTTTGGAAAAAACAGACTACTGAGGAATGATTTTCAGAGTGTTTGCTTATTGACTTCATTTTGAGTGTGGAACTTCTATAAGACCCTACAGCATGATCCCTCAAAATCATCTTTATTACTTCTGCTTCTACATAGCAGCCCTGGAAGTGGGCCTTAGAAGTGTCCAAATTATAACACCAGGCTATTATTATGTATGTGTTATTTCTTGCTGGTACTTTAGTGATTCTAAATTTGTGAATTTTTTCCCACATAAAAGGATGAAAATAGTGATTTTTGTAACCACAATACCCCAGGGACCCCCGAGGGTCTCTGATTAGGCAGTCAACCACCATTCCAAATAGACTGGGCAAGTAGTGTTTTATCTGCTCTTGCATATGGGATTATTGCCCGTTTCTTTTACTGTACTAGAATTAAAGTGGATTTCTACCCATGAACTGTTTTTTTAGGGTGAATGTTATGTCTCTGAGTACTTTTAACCATTCCTATGAATAATTTTAAAAAATATTTTGGAAAAAGGTCATTCTTTTTCATCTCTGTGCATGAACTTTGTTGCAGAGATAAAGCTGTCCATGGATCATCTTTGGAGAGGATTTGCAGATAACAGTGTCTATTGGTGCTGGTGACTACAGCAAGAAGAGTGCCAGAATCTCTCTCAGTTCCTGACTTAAAAGGGCTTAGGATCACAGAAGGTAAGGGAAAGGGTAGTAGCTGGAGTTTCAACAATTTTTATTCTGTTTGTGTTACTGCACCCTCTTCATTGTTCTTCCCCAATCGGGAATGACTATATATTGAATAATCACTGTGTGCAAGGTAGTGCTTCTCTCTCTCTATTTATTCCAAATATACTATTTTATTCAATTCTGAAAGATAGCCAGTGAGGAAGGCATTGCTTTCCCACTAGAAGAAGTAGCCTGACCATAGCCACATAGAGCAGAAGTAGCAGAACTGGAACTTAATTCAGACATCTTATTCCAAGTTGATAACTCTTTTCACTATAGCATAGAGGAAGAGCTGGGGGTGAGGACAAAGGCATCCATGGGATGTAGGAGGGGCCAACGAGAGGAGAGAGATCACACAGGTTCCAGGAAATGAGGGGGAGGTAGTACAAGCATGAGGTAGAGGAGAAGATTTTCCCCTTTTTTATTTTTTGGCATGAAATGCACTCCACTTAGGATCCAAAATTTTAACTTTCTGAATTCTTAGTAAGCTAAGACTTAAGTTGTTTACTGATAATGGTATTTCTTAAGTTGATTTCATGAAATTTTCATACTTTGGGGTTTTTATTGTAAAAGTTTACCAAATTTTGTTTTTAAAAAACATTTTTTTCACCTAAAATTGGGAAGTACAGATGGTTTGGGAAATCTTCTTTGTACCTTGCTGTTATGAAAAAGAAAAATTATCAAAACTATGTGTACATAGTTAAGAAAACTAATAGGATAGAGTAATTTTTGTTTTTCCACGTTTTCCAATCCCAGTCTCCTGCAGAAGCAACCTATGTTTTTCATTTTACATTTCTAAGTAGATATGCGTTGACCATAAATTCTTGAGTTTTCATCATTTAATCTGTATTCTTCTTGCTATGACAGATAATAGATGATATATGATGACTGAGCTCCCTTACTCCATCTCTCACCTTTATTTTTCCACATTTTCTTAATTTTTAGTAATTATATCATTATTTAGCTTTTCGTTTTGTTACCTGTGTAAAGTCACACATTTTCATATAACCTCTATTTATTTATTTTTGTTTTAGTTCTTTGTTTTGTTAACTTGAGACAGCATCTCTTGACTCCTTGCTTTATATGATGAATATATTAACCCCCTACCTGTCCTTCCACCTGTTCTTTCTATCTGCCAGCTTCTGATAGCTCCATTTTCATAAGACCACTAACATTTTCATTCCATTCCATAGCTATTATTAAATCATGTATACTTTGTGGGTAATTCTAGATGTTGAAAATTAATACACACCATTAAAATTTATTTATTTATTTATTTATTTATTTTTTGTTTCCCGAACCAGGGCGCGAACCTGTGTCCCCTGCAACACCATTAAAATTTTAAAAAACTATAATAACTAATATTCATTGAGTGCTTACAATGGGCACCATTCTAAATTGCTTTACATATAATAACTCAAATTTCTTTACATGTATATTTACATATATTCTCAAACAACATTATGACGTAGATAATGTATTTTACTCATATTTTACAGATATGGAAACTGAGGCATTGGGAAGTTAACTAACTTGCTCAGTCACATAGCTAAAAGTGGTGGAGCCAGGATTTGCATCAATGTACTCTTGAGTTGGAGTACATTTCTCTTTGAATTAGCTTTTGCCATGGACCAAACCACACCAAAATTTCAGTAACTTAAGACAGCAGCCATTTCTTTACCTTATGAGTCTTTGGGCCAGAAGTTTGTGGGGCCCTTAACTGGGCAGTTCTTTGGCGTTTGGCTGGTTCACTCCAGTATCTGTGGGCAGTAAGGTAGCCCTGCTTCTGGAAGTTCGATGGATGTAGGTTGGGGCCAGGGGGACTAGGCCATGTGTGTTTCATCACCCATCAGGCTAGTCTGGTCTTGTTCACATGACAGCTGGTGGAGTTCTGAGAGAGAGCAAGAACGAGAGAGAGGGAGAGAAGGAGAGAGAGAGGGAGGAAGAGAGAGAGACAGAGGAAAGCAAGGCCTAAGCTTGGAAATGGCACACTGTCGCTTCTGCTGCATTCTTTTGGCAAAAGGAGTTACACAATCAGGCCAAATTCAAGGGGAAAGGAAATAGACTCCATCTATTGTTGGGAGTTGCTGGAAAGTTAATTACAGTGGTGTGCTTACAGAGAAATGTGGATAATTGTGGCCATTTTCACATTCTATCACAATTCTCTTGACAATTACACATATTTCTCTCTATTATATAAATATTATTCACTAGAGAGCCAATATGTGCTATGATTACATTTCATTCTCTATAATTCCATTGTCATCACTCAACATGAAAAATGAAATTGATAAAAAAGAGACCTCTTTCTTAGACTCCATAATTTGCTCAATTATTATATTATGTTTTAATTTTTTTAATACTAGGCCTTTTATTTTTTGTATGTTTTTTTCTGGGGCTTATGATTGCCATCTCCCCCTTAAGAAACACATGCTTACTTTACTATGTCTTTAATAGTTTGCAGATTTTTATTTACTTTTTCGAATGCTTATAATCCATTCCATTTTTTTTTTTTCTTGAAGATATTCCTGAATCCAAAGTATTCTGGTTATAATTTGCACAGATTGCTTTGTAAGCTGTCACCCTGGAATTTCTTTTCATGTATTTTTGGTTTTTGTTTGCTCTTTATATCTTATATCTTCTTCCTTGGTTTTCACTCTTGTTTTGCTAGGGGATATCTTCAAGCAACTTCTGCAGAATACAAGTAAATTTTCTGAGGCCTTAAATGTCAGAAAATGGATTTATTTTCCTTTTAAATTTACCTGAGAATTTGTCAGGATGTAGTTTTCCAGGATCAAAATATTTTCCTTCAGTATTTTGAAAATCTTGCACAACTGTCTTCTAGCTTCTTTTACTTCTAATGAGAAATCTGGTGGCAGCATGACTCTCTTGTTTCTTTGTAGGTTCTGTATTTTGTTTTTTCTCTCTTTCCTTTTCCTTCTCAAATATTAGATTTCTCTATTCTTTTTGTTTTGAAATTTCACAAAAATGTGTTTAAGCATGGATCTTCTGTTAATATCCATGAGATCCCTTTAAATTTTAAATATAAATTTTATATTTCCAGCACTGGGAAGTTTTCATTTATTACTATTTAGACAATAATCTTCCCTTTGTTTTTTTCTGTTCTCTCTGGAATTCCTATTAGTCAAATGTTTGACCTCAAATTGATTCTCTCTGATTCTTTCAGAGAGATCTGTTAAATCTCTCTCTCTCTTTTGTTCCACATTCTGAAAGATTTCTTTCCTCAGCTTTATCTTTTAAATATCTGATTGAATTTTTAATATTTTTAATAATACTTTTAATTTTTAAGTGTTTTTTCTGATTTCTCTTTTTTTCTTTGCATTGTGTTCTTTCATAGATCATGTCTTCTTGAACATTTCTGAGTATGTCTATGACAGATTGAAAATTTTTTAAAAATCAGTTCAGTTTTTTAAAAAATATTTATTTATTTATTTATTTATTTGTCTGAACTAGGTCTTAGTTGCAGTATGCAGGATCTTCATTGCCACGTGAGGGATCCTCAATGCAGCATGTGGGATCTTTAGCTGCAGCATGTGGGATCTTTAGTTGTGGCATGTGAACTTTTAGTTGCGGCTTGTGGGATCTAGTTCCCTGAGGAGGGATAGAACCTGGGCCCCCTGCGTTGAGAGTATTGGGGTCTTAGCCACTGGACCACCAGGGAAGTCTCCAGCTTCAGTTTTTGTTTTACTTTCGCCTTTCTTTTTCAGGTAGTTTCTCCAAATGATGTCTGACTTCAGTTCATGTATTAGAATGAGGAAATAGGTGGGTCCACTACAGGGAATACTTGTCAGCCAGCAGGCTTAGGTCTCATATGAGTAGGTGGGAAGCTTATTGCCCTGTATGAAACTGTAAGAGAAGAGTGAGGGGTTGACCATTCATATATAAAACCTTTTATTAACCAAATGTTTTCAGTCCACTTTCAAGTTACATTCACTCATCTACTGATCTGTTATTTCACAATAAATCCAGGATTCAACTGCTTGAATTCCACCATTGAAGTTCCCTCCACAAATATTTCTAGTCTGCAGCTTTCTCCTTTCTATTTCACTTAGTGACAGTCTTTTATTTCTCTATCTTAGAAATTTGTTGAAATTCACTCCCCTGGACATGTTCTTTTCTCTATTATAGATTTATACCTCTGTTATTCCTTCAACATAATTTTGATAGGTTCTCGAGAGAGAGGAGGAGGAAACGTGAAATCTCAGTTGGATATTTCACCCAGAAGTTTTCTCCATACTTTACTTTTCAAAACAGAAAAATCTTAGCTTTATATACTCTGCTCAGGAGGAATATCCATTCTTCTTTAATTGAGGAAGGAATCCTCTTTGTATTGTAACATCTATATTTGCTATACTTTCAGGACTTTTCAGCTAAAAGCTCTTAGGAACAAAGATGTTGTTTATGGTTTAATATCTACTGAGATAGGAATGAAATACTCATATTGGTGTACTAATATACTATCCAGATGTCACTATATTATGGAATATGGCAGGCCTATTATATTTCCCTCTTCCAGCTGTCCTGGGATTATCTGATATATGGGACAGGAACTCTTACCATACATGTATATAAATATGCTTAATTAACATAGACAGATTTCTAGTCAGTGGTTGGTATATTAATCTGGCAAATCCTTCTCCCATCCTGCCAAATTTTCGATTTTTTGAAAGTCTGCCAATCTAGTTCTTAGTGGCTCTAAATATGGGGAACCCTTCGTTTAGATTTCCTTGAAGCAGTGGCCTGTCTTCTCATTCTCATTGTAATTCCTTTGGAATGTTCTATTTCTTGTTCTTCCCTGTTCAAAACCCTAGAAAGTCTCTCCTTTCCTCAGTGGGTAGATTTGCCTGGTTTACTCTCAAACCCACCTCATGTTTTACTGGATTGTCTTTGACTTCTCTAGGGGATATGATTTGCATGTCCTCACTTTCTTTTCCTTTCTCTCCTGTAAATACATCTAGCTCTGTGTCTTTACCATTAACCAAAATGTCCCTTAGCTTCCTCCTGAGAGTTTTCATGTATACTTTCCCTGTGTTACTTTTCTAAGTGCAAGGTGAGGAGATGTTTTCTTTGTTTTCAGTAGCCTTTTAGAAATACAGATTAGATAAACAGGAAGGGACCTTAGAAACCATTTGGACTTTAATTTTCAGCATTATTAGATCATTTTTGGTGGGGATCAAGATGCAGGATTAATAATATTTTTGTAAGTCTAAAGTATTTCATTCTATTAATTTTACATATATTCATTCAAGAGTATACATTGAATCCTTCTATTGAATATTTATATGCTAGGGGTATTATGGTGGTCAAAGAACATATATGGATTCTATTTGGGTATTAATAAAATAATCTCATAAATAAATTTAAAATTGCACTGGAACTATTAGGTAGAGACAGTGCCATGAGTATTTATCATGGTCTTGGAGGTCTTGGAGTCTATTAGGAAGTGATATTTGACTATGGGAGGAATGATATGATTGTATTTACATTTAAGAAGATTTTCAGATTGGCTGTATTGGATAGGGGCCAGAAAGGATGTGAGCAGAATAGTCCAGATGAGTTATGATAGTTTGGACTGGGGTGGCAACACTGGAAATGGAGAGAAGGGGATGAATGTGATAGTTATTTAGAAGGTAAAATCAACAAGACCTGATGATTTTTTAAATGGTGTCAAAGTGGGAGAGAGTGAAAGGTGTCAAGGATTATTTCAAGGCTTGAGCAGATATATGGATGATGATGCCATTTCACTTGGGTGGGTAACACTGGATGAGGACCAAGTTTGGCAGGGAGGAAGAAGATCGTGTGTTGCATTCTGCACATGCCACATTTGAAGAACTGTTTCAACATCTGAGTGGAAATATCATGTAGACATTTAGTTATAAATAGACAACTAAAGCTGTGGTTCTGGTCAGGCCCCTAATTAGCTATTTAGAAAAGTTGCCTAAAGGTTGAGGGACTTTTCCTAGGTCTCACCACCTAGTGAGTGACAGAGCTGGATTAGAACCCAGTTATGCTAATTTACAGCAGCAAGCTTTCTGGTATAACCCTGTAATTCACTATTCAAAGGTATTGCTTTACACACTTTTTCTAACTTGTAGTCTCTCATGGTCTGTACCTTTATTCACACTGTATTCTCAGAACCCAAGGTTCATTTTTTTAAATAAAAAATAGAGTTAACCTTTTTAGAGCAGTTTTGGATTCACAGAAAAACTGAGCAGAAACTACATAGAGTTTTCATATACTCCCTGACCCCACGCATTTACAGCATCCTCCACTATCAACATCCTGCACCACAGTGGTACCTTTTACAATTGAAGGACCTGCATTGACACAACATTATCACCCAAGGTAAATACTTCACATTAGGGTTCACACTTTGCATTGTACATTCTGTTGGTTTGGATGTGTGTCTAATGACATGTATCCCCCATTATAGTATCATAAAAAAGTGTTTCACTGCCCTAAAAGTCCTCTGTGTTTCACCTATTAATCTATCTTTTCCCCCTAATCCCTGCCAACCACTGGTGGTTTTACTATAGTTTTGTTTTTTTCCAGAATGTCATATAGTTCAAATCATACAGTATGTAGCCTTTTGAGATTGGCTTCTTTCATTTAGTAATATGCATTTAAGGTTCTTCTATGTCTTTTCATGACTTGATAACCTGTTTTTTTTTCAGCACTGAATAATATTCCATTTTTTGGATGTACCATAGTTGATTTATCCATTCACCTGCTGAAGTACACCTTGGTTGCTTCCAAGTTTTGGAAGTTAGAATAAGGTGCTATAATCATCCAAGTGAAGATTTTTGTGTGGACATAAATTTTCACCTCCTTTGGGTAAATACCAAAGAGTATGATTGCTGGATGGTATGGTAAGAATATGTTTATTTTTATAAGAAACTGCCAAACTATCTTCTGTAGTGGCTGTACCATTTTGCATTTCCACTAAGAGTTTCTGTTTCTCCACATGTTTCCCACTTGGTATTTTCAGTGTTCTGGGTTTTGGCCATTCTAAGAGGTGTGTAGTATATCTCACTGTTGTTTTAATTAGCATTTGTCTAATGACATATGATGTTGGGCATCTTTTCATATGCCTATTTGCCATCTGTATATCTTCTTTGGTGAGGTGACTGTAAAGTCTTTGGTTCATTTTTTAATCAAGTTGTTTGTTTTCTTATTGTTGAGTTTTTAGAGTTGTTTGCATACTTTGGATAACAGTCCTTTATCAGATATCACTTTTGTAAATATTTCTCCCAGTCTGTAGCTTGTCTCCTCATTCTTTTGACATTGTCTTTCACATCAAGGTTTATTTTTGATATAAAGTTTTATGTCTCTGTGTGCTGAAAAATACTTCTGGAATTTGGAAATTCATGTTGAGGTAAAGTAGCTTTCGTGAATTCTGATGCACTCTCTAGAGTGACATTCCAAACTTGATGTTTTAGCTCACATTATGTGTCAGTACTCAACATCCTCAAAGGGAGTTCTATGCTCTTGATATTGGGCAGGTATGGAGTTTTGGCCATGAAGTGAGAGTTAAATATTGTGTGGATTCTGGGTCTCTTATTGGAGGAAATATAAATCTTACTCCCACAAAATTGAAACCTACTGTAGTAATGTTAGAGGCAATGTGATTATTGGAATGTGCATGTGATGAAGAGTAAAGAGATCTGGTTTCTAGTGTGAGCACTAACATGGTAGCTGGTAATTGTGGCTAAATAAGTCTTACAAAAGCTTATTTCCTTATCTGTAAAATTGGAATAATAAAACTTAATAATATTAATAAGTAATAAGGTTCTTTCATGTCTTTTCTTTTTTTTTTTTTTTTTTTTTTTTTTTTTGCGGTACGCGGGCCTCTCACTGTTGTGGCCACTCCCGTTGCGGGGCACAGGCTCCGGACGCGCAGGCTCCGCGGCCATGGCTCACGGGCCCAGCCGCTCCGCGGCATGTGGGATCTTCCCGGACCGGGGCACGAACCCGTGTCCCCTGCATCAGCAGGCAGATTCTCAACCACTGCGCCACCAGGGAAGCCCATGTCTTTTCTTTTTAACATTGCATAATAGTGAATAATATTGTGATGGTTAATTTTATGTGTCAACTTGGTTAGGCCATGGTACCCAGTTTTTGGTGAAATACCATTCTAGATGTTGCTGTGAAGGTCTAATTTAGATGTTATTACTGTTTAAAATCAGTAGACTGCGTAAAGCAGATTACCCTCCATAGTATGGATGGGCTCCATCCAGTCCATTGAAAGCCTTAAGAGAAAAGATTGAGGTCCCCCAAAGAAGAATGAATTGTGACTCCAGATTGCCTTTAGACCTGAGTCTGCAAAATCAACTCTTTTCTGGCTCTCCAGCCTACTGGCCTCCCCTGTAGATTTTGAACTTTCCAGTCTCCATAATTGGGTGAGCCAGTTCCTTAAAATCAATCAATCAATCAATCAATCAATCTCTCTCATACACAGACACACACTGTATTGGTTCTATTTCTCTGGAGAACTCTGACTAATAAAAGTATGCAACTGTCTAGCTACTATGAAGGTAGGATAAAATCAATTAATGAATGTAACTGTGCTGTATAAACTTCAGGGCACCACACTGAAATATAAATGACATAAAGGAATGATCATTTCCTTATTCTTTATATTTGTTTGCCACATTCCACTAATAAAAATGGTTACAAGGTTAAAAACCAGATCTGGAAGCAAAAAAATTAACTCTGGAGGGTCAGTGAAGAGTTAGAATAAGGGTCAGTGAATGAGGGTCAGTTCGAATGTGCTAGATCTCAGAAGTTTAAAGAAGAGAAGGAGTTGGTTATGAGCACAAGGATGCGGATGAAATAAGGGTTTCTGGATTTTGTCATTTAGAGGTAACAGATGGTTTCCTTTGCTGTGTAAAAGCTTTTAAGTTTAATTAGGTCCCATTTGTTTATTTTTGTTTTTATTTCCATTACTCTAGGAGGTGGGTCAAAAAGGACCTTGCTGTGATTTATGTCAAAGAGTGTTTTTCCTATGTTTTCCTCTAAGAGTTTTATAGTGTCTGGCCTTACATTTAGGTCTCTAATCTGTTTTGAGTTTATTTTTGTGTGTGGTGTTAGGTAGTATTCTAATTTCATTCTTTTACATGTATCTGTCCAGTTTTCCTAGCACCACTTATTGAAGAGACTGTCTTTTCAACATTGTATATTCTTGCCTCCTTTGTCATAGATTAGGTGACCATATGTGCATGGGTTTATCTCTGGGCTTTCTATCCTGTACCATTGGTCTATATTTCTGTTTTTGTGCTGGTACCATACTATCTTGATAACTGTAGCTTTGTAGGATATTCTGAAGTCAGGGAGCCTGATTACTCCAGCTCCGTTTTTCTTTCTCAAGATTGCTTTGGCTATTCAGGGTCTTTTGTGTTTCCATAAAAATTGTAAAATTTTTGTTCTAATTCTGTGAAAAATGCCATTGGTAATTTGATAGGGATTGCATTGACTCTGTAGATTGCTTTGGGTAGTATAGTCATTTTCACAATATTGATTCTTCCAATCCCAGAACATGGTATATATCTCCGTGTTTGTGTCATCTTTGATTTCTTTCATCAATGTTTTATAGTTTTCTGAGTACAGGTCTTTTGCCTCCTTATGTAGGTTTATTCCTAGGTATTTTATTCTTTTTATTGTGATTGTAAATGGGATTGTTTCCTTAATTTCTCTTTCTGATCTTTCATTGTTAGTGTATAGGAATGCAAGCGATTTCTGTGCATTAATTTTGTATCCTGCAACTTTACCAGATTCATTGATTAGCTCTAGTAGTTTTCTGGTGACGTCTTGAGGATTTTCTATGTATAATATCATGTCATCTGCAAACAGTGACAGTTTTACTTCTACTTTTCCAATTTGTATTCATTTTATTTCTTTTTCTTCTCTGGTTGCCATGGCTAGGGCTTCCAAAACTATGTAAAAGCTTTTGCACAGTAAAGGAAACCATAAACAAGACAAAAAGACAACCCTCAGAATGGGTGAAAATATTTGCAAATGAAGCAGCTGACAAAGGATTAATCTCCAAAATTTACAAGCAGCTTAGGCCGCTCAGTATAAAAAAACAACACAGTCAAAAAATGGGCAGAAGACCTAAACAGACATTTCTCCAAGGATGACATGTAGATGGCCAAGAGGCATGTGAAAAGATGCTCAACATCACTAATTATTAGAGAAATGTAAATCAAAACCACAATGAGATATCACCTCACACCGGTCAGAATGGCCATCATCAAAAAATCTACAAACAATAAATGCTGGAGAGGGTGTGGAGAATAGGGATCCCTCTTACACTGTTGGTGGGAATGTAAATTGATACAGCCACTATGGAGAACAGTATGGAGGTTCCTTAAAAACCTAAAAATAGAACTACCGTATGACCCAGCAATCCCACTACTAGGCATATACCCTGAGAAAACCATAACTCAAAAAGACACATGTACCCCAATGTTCATTGCAGCACTATTTACAACAGCCAAGACATGGAAACAACCTAAATGTCCATCAACAGATGAATGGATAAAGAAGATGTGGTACATATCTACAATGGAATATTGCTCAGCCATAAAAAGGAACAAAATTGGGTCATTTGTAGAGATGTGGATGGACCTACTGTTTGTCATAGAGAGTGAAATAAGTCAGAAAGAGAAAAACAAATATATATTAACGCATATATGTGGAATCTAGAAGAATGGTACAGATGAACTTATTTGCAGGGTAGGAATAGAAACGCACATGTAGAGAATGGATGTGTAGACATGGCAGGGGAAGGGGAGGGTGGGATGAATTGGGAGATTAGGTTTGACATAAATATACTACCATGTATAAAATAGATTGCTAGTGGGAACCTGCGGTATAGCACAGGGAGCTCAGCATGGTGCTCTGTGATGACCTAAATGGGATGGCAGGGGGTTGGGAAGGAGCTCCAAGAGGCAGGGGATATATGTATACATGTAGGTGATTCACTTTGTTGTACAGCAGAAACTAACACAGCATTGTAAAGCAATTATACTCCAATAAAAAAAAAAGAAGTGTTTACAGATGAGCTTTCATGGAATGGGTTCCATAGATTGATGGTAGTAGATCTCCACTTGTATGGGCAAATCCAAGGTCATACAATGTTTTTAAGAAGTACACTCTAGAAAAAAGTAAGCTCTAGGACTAACACCCTGTAGAGTTATTTTCGAAACATTTACTTTCAGAGGATGTCATGCAGGGTAGGAGGTCTGTTTGTGAGTTTAAGAGTGGAGAAGGCATTTTAATATCTTACTTCTTTGTTTAGATCTCTCTTCAGATTGTGTGGGAAAGTTCTTAATAAAGAAGTTAAATACAGAGAGATAAGAACTTTCCTTAAAATACTATGCACATTTGTTTGCTATCAAGATTGGCAAATTTCCCAGATCAAAAGCTGCTATTAGCTCACTGCTTCTTTAGCCAACATATTTTTCTTCAAATTATCTACTGTGCACTGACATGCAAGAGAAACATAAATTCCTAATAAAATATGCCCCCAAATTTTCTAATGTTTTATATCTAAGGGTCATCTTGAGAATACAAAGTTTAATGGAACTCAAGTACTCTACTAAGTAAATATTCTCATTTTGCAATAATCTCATGACCATATGTATTTTTTTTTTTTTTTTTTTTTTTTTTTGTGGTACGCGGGCCTCTCACTGTTGTGGCCTCTCCCATTGCGGAGCACAGGCTCCGGACGCGCAGGCCCAGCGGCCATGGCTCACGGGCCCAGCCGCTCCGCGGCATGTGGGATCTTCCCGGACCAGGGCACGAACCCGTGTCCCCTGCATCGGCAGGCGGACTCTCAACCACTGCGCCACCAGGGAAGCCCGACCATATGTATTTTTAATTGCTGGAATAAATGATTTCTGTTCAGATGGTTTTAGGTAGACCTACCCAGAGTTGATTCCTTGATGCAAGTGCTGATGTACAAACAGCAAGAGGCTGAATGCATGCATTATGAATAATGCATCTAGAGGCTCTCAACTGAGTTCAGAGTATCTATTATTTTCTCTCAGTATCTCATCTCTCTAGCTAATTATTCAAGCATTCTAGGGAAACTTGGCTGCAGTACCCCACCTTCCTTTGAGCAATACGGAGAAAGAAATTATCCCAGCGGGTTGAAGGATATTTTTTTGCAGTGGCTCCATACGTATTTGAACCCATGCCTCAACAATTTTGCACAACCAGCACATAGTTCAGAGTCCTTTATTTGTTCAACATTCATTAAAAAACATTTATTAAGTGCTTTCAAGATGTCAAGTATTGTTGGAGATAGAAGACAAGTTTTCTGCTGTTTATATAGTGTTTAGTGGGAGAAGATAGAAAATAAACAAGTAAACCAGTAAATAAAGATACTTTATAGCTAGTATATGCAAGTCCTAAAAAAGTGAAGTGGGTATTATAATGTGGGGACTGAGATTGGCAGGGCTAATTATATAAGAGTATTCCGGGAAAGCCGTTTCAAGGAAGTGACCTTAAGCTGAAGATTTGGAAGAAGAGATTTCCAAGGCAAAGGGAACCATAATCCAAAGACACTGAAGTAGGATTTAATATGTTGAAGAAAAAGGAAGGAAGCCTGGCTGGCCAGAGTACAGAGATTAGTAGTAAGAGTGATTGATGTGAGGCAAGACCCTGCACAGTCTTGAAGATTGTTATTGGGAGTTTGGATTTTATTCTAACTATATTTGGAAGCTACTGGAGTATTTTGAGTTGGGGATTAACATGATCTGCTTTCCCTTCCTTCTGCAGTTTTCTTCTTGTACTTTTTTTTTTTTTTAAACTTTGGATATGCTTTATTATGCCATAAATTAAGGCACCAAACAGCCAGCTTTTCCATGGGTTTTCTGAGTCAATATTTCAAGTAATATGTTCTCTGGATAGTTCCTGTCTGTTCAAGAAGCTCCATTCTGTGAAGTAGTAGTAATAGTATTGTTATTGTTTTTTTAATTGCATAACTTCCTCAACATTTTTGATTTAATGCCACATGAATTGTGATACTATAATATCTCATGAAGTGAAATTGAATTGTTTCCATTATATTAGAGTTTGCACACTCATAGCCTGTGAGGCACATTCAGCCCAGAGACATGTTTTATTTGTTTCATTTGGAATTTTTACAAGTTGGGAAACTTAACATAAACATCTGGAGTAATGAGGTGAGCTTATTTGTATATACCCAATGGCTCATATTTGGAAAATAACGTTAGAGAAAAAACTTACAAAAAGGGACTTAGATCAAACTAAAAGACAAAGAATGTGGGGAAAAAGACAACGAAGGTGGGGAAGCAGAGTTTACAAAGCCAAAGATGAAAACCTGGAGACCAGCATTCAGTATATATGGCTTGCAGTGTTTGGGAAACTGTCATATTACATAGAGCTAAATGGATCTAATAGTTACATATGACGAACCCATGTTGTAGGTGTTCAAATCCCAGATCTAGTACTTTTTAGGTGTATGACCTTGGGCAAGTTACTTAATCTTTCTCTGTTTCCATTTTCTTCTCTGTAAAATGGGAATAATAGCTACTTTTTTCATAGGCCTGCTATGAAGATTTTTTAAAATCAAATTTTATTTTTATTTTATTTATAGTTGATTTACAGTGTTGTGTTAGTTTCTGCCGTACAGCAAAGTGAATCAGTTATACATATACATATATCCACTTTTTTTTAGATTCTGTTCCCATATAGGTCATAACAGAGTATTGAGTCGAGTTCCTTGTGCTATACGGTAGGTTCTTAACTAGTTATCTGTTTTTTATATAGTAGTGTGTATATGTCAATACCAGTCTCCCAATTTATCCCTCCTCCCCTTTCCTCCTTGGTAACCAAAAGTTTGTTTTCTACATCCATGATTCTATTTCTGTTTTGTAAATAGGTTCATTTGTACCATGTTTTTAGATTCCACATATGAGCGATATCATATGCTATTTGTCTTTTTTTGTCTGACTTACTTCACTCAGTCTGACAATTTCTAGGTCCATTCATGTCACCCCAACAGCATTGTTTTGTTCTTTTTTATGGCTGAGTAATATTCCATTGTATATATGTACCACATCTTTATCCATTCCTCTGTAGATGGACATTTAGGTTGCCTCCATGTCCTGGCTAATAGTGCTGCAGTGAACATTGGGGTACATGTATCTTTTCAAATTATGGTTTTCTCTGGGAGATATGCCCAGGAGTGGGATTGCTGGATCATATGGTAGCTCTATTTTTAGTTTTTTAAGGAACCCCCATACTGTTCTCCATAGTAGCTGTACCAGTTTACATTCCCACCAGCAGTATAGGGGGGTTCCCTTGCTATGACGATTGAGTTATTAATATGAAGCACTTCAAACAATACCTGTTACTTAGTAACATTCAGTAAGTATTAGCTATTGTTATTATCATCCTTACTTTGCAGATGAAAAAACTTGACACAAACAACTAACTGATATCATAGAAGTTACCAAGCAAGTTAATGGAAGAGTCAGATCCTGAGACCAAGTCTTTTAAGAAGGTCTGTTTGGGATATTTCAAGAATAATTTGCATAGTTTGTCTTGGGTAAATTTTTAAAAATTATTAAAAATAATTTACCTCTGTTTAGCCCATAGTTTTATCTAAACCAGCAGTTCTTATTTTTTTAAAAAAATTTCAAGATGCTTTAACATTCTTAAAAATTATTGAGGACCCCCAAAGAGCTTTTGTTTATGTGGGTTATATCTATCAGTATTTACCATATTAGAAATTAGAAATTAAAGTAAGAGAATTTACTCATTAATTCATTTTAAAAAACCAAAAATAAACCTATTACAAACTATCATAAATAACATATTTTTATGAAAAATAACTATTTTCAAAACCAAAAATATTGATTGAGAAAGTGAAATTATTTTACATTTTTACAAACCTCTAATGTCTGGCACAACGACAGCTGGATTCTCATATCTGCTTCTGCATTCAATCTGTTGCGCTATTACTCTGGAAAACTCCAATGTACACAGATTTCCTTATTTATATGAAAGTGGTTTTGACTTGACCAACTCTCTCACAGTCTCAGGGACCCCCAGAGGTCCTGAGAACCACTGATCTAGGTGAAATTGGAGATTTTAGATGGTGAAGATAACACATCCTGCCCAAGTCCCAAAACTTATTTTAGGGGTGGAAATTCAATGGCCAAGAGCAAACTTTTTTCCAGGGAACAAACACTAAAATCAAACATTTGTTGCCTTGCATAAGATTAAGGACTCCAGTTATATACCTTTACAACAAATGCCCATGGCCACTCCAAAATATGCATTGCTTTATCTAATTATGAAATATTGTCTCTCTAACCCCTCTCTCCCAAATTGTGTGTCTGAAAGAGCCTAAGTGAAATAGAGATGGTGCTCAATTGCTCAGAAGTAAATTAATGAGTAAAAGCATGTTCTTTGAATTCTTAGGAAAATGAGAACTAGTCCATGTACTCACCTGTCTTCCTTCTTGTCTTTCCAAGTTCCTTGGCTCTCCTAAATATTGTATTAGTTTGCTTTGTGATAGGAGTTGGGTAACTCCAGTGGCTCCTTTCTGCAGTTGATGGGGATAGATGGGGTATTTAAAGGATAATTTCTACTTGATAACAGACCCAATTATCCGTAAAGAATTCATTTATCTTCTTATCCATTAGATACTCACAGTTCTGAAGACTGGTTATTACACAGACTGAATTTAGAGAAAGAAAATTATAATCAACCCAGCAAAGCACTGATATTTTAGGCTGGTACATAGAAACATTTTGAATGAATCATTTCTTGTAATGGGGTTTACTCTGATGAAGTCTGAGTATCTGTGGACTCTTTAACAGGCCAAGTATTTAATTTCTTCAGGCAGAGCTTGAAGTCCCACATCGTCTGTAAGAGCCATCTATAATGCATTCATTTTCTCGTTTGACACTTGTTGTCTAGCTCCTGTGCCAGACATAGTGGTAGATACTAGTGACTTAAAGGTGAATGGTCAAAATTTATATATTTGAGAAGTTCAGGAGATAGGTATATAAGTAAATTATTCAAATATATGTGAAAAACACCATAATAGAGACATAAACAGTGATTTGGGGGATGAGCATGGGGAGACTGATTCTACCTGGGATGATTTGTGAAAAGGTACCCACTGGGACTGGGTTCTGATGGGGGTACAGGGGTTCAAGGCAAGCGAGGGAAGGGCATTATTAACAAAGGGAACAGAAGAGGTAGAGGCTTGGAGTTGTGAAGAAGGATGAGGTGTGTAGGGAGTGATGAAAAGTTCCATGAGACTGGAATGTAGGGTACACTTGAATGGAGGCTAGGCAAGGCTGGAAAGGAAAGCTGTGGTCACACTACGACAGGTCCTAGGGGCTGAAAAAGGAGATTTACATTTTCTCCCTTAAATTGCAAGTAACCCTCAGTGGGCCATTTTCTGTTGAGATGTATATTTTGGAGAGATTTCTCTGGTAGTGAATGGGCAGGAAGGTGAATGAGTTAGGGAATGGAAGCAATGGTCCCAAGTGAGATGAGAGGTTTCTGTCACTAAGATAATCATCGTGGGAACAGAAGGGAGGCAATGGGGACAGAATTGAGACGTATTTAGAGACAGGAATCAATCATCCCTGAGATTGGATGTAGAGAATGAGAGTGACAGACTTAAGGACAACTTGTAGGAAACTGACTTGGTGAATTAAAATTAGAATGATTACTAACAAGGTATAGAAAACTAAAACAATGATAGGAGGTGGTAGAAATGAGATTACTGATTTTAAGCATGCTGAATTTGGCTGACCTATGGTTTATGTAGGTGGTGTTTGGAAATATGGATCTCAGAAGAGTGGTTGGGAAGAAGTTTGTGTTTTCCTTCTAGGAATTTCTGTAACATGTTCAATCTATACTACATATGAAGTTGATGACAAACCTTTTGCTGTCATTTCTTGGGTGTCTTGTGTCTTCAACTAGAAATAAAATTTTCAAAGGCTTCCAAATATTTTGAGTCGCCAGTAGTAAGCTTTTGAAAGATAGGGATGATGGATTATACCTCTTTTATTAGCCTGCCCTGCCTAATATAGAGCTAGGCATGAATCAGGGAAATAAAAAACACCTAAAGACTTTAAGGTCAAAAGACAGAATCAGAGACTGAAGGCAATAAAGAATATTTTAGAAAATTGAGCAATTAAAGATATTCAGGGAATTTATAAAAAGAAAGGAAATCCCTCATAAGGATTCTTACTAAGAAGTGGGAAGAAATATCGAATCCAGAAGATAACAGGAAAGATGAAGAATATGGACAGTGATGGTGTTTTATTTTTGGTACTAATACTGATTGGAAGAACAGTAGTTGCTAGGAGGGAATTTTTTTAGAAGAGACTTTTAAAAATATAAAATATTTGTAATGCTACATAGAGAAAACTAAACAAAAATGTCATTGAGGGTTAATAAGATGATTGAACTTGGTGATTCCAGTAAAAAAGTCTTGGTCTTTAAACACAGTAAATCATCAAAGGTGTTTTACACTCCATAAAGAAAGGATATCAACTATTGATTGACTGAAGGTAAATTCTTACTGTACAGAGATAGACGTATGCTCAGTGGAATATACCGTTTTTGCTATAACTGTGATGATGACTTTGTCAAGTAAATTTTTATTTTGTTTTATTTTCAGGCTATATGTTGTTTTCTATCTCCTGTCCATATATCATAACCACAACTACAGCTATTTTGTAAAATCACTTTCTTTGCTTTGTTACAGATTCTGGTTTACTTCAGAAACTGTTAAAAATCTAAGCTCTGATCAGCTTTGGGGAACACAGTCATTAGCCGGTTCATATCTATCTGATCCATATCATTTCTTCAACTTTGTTTAGAAATGATTATTATTCAAGCATTAATGGCTTAAGAAAACCTGCCAGATGAATGAGATGGTGTCATGTCTCTTTTAAATAAAAATCTTGCTAACCCTTGCACCTGGGGAAAGGCTAGTGAAATTAAAATCGCTGACTCTTTCACCTTTCTTTGCTCTGACAAGCATAAGAGGAAGAGGGGCTGGAAAGCTTTGACAAGGAGAGCAGGGACTTTAACTGAAGGCAAGGAGAGTTCAGGTCCTGTTTCCTAATTATAGATGTTCCTTCCAACATCAGAGGTGCAAATTCAAATAAGTTGCAGTTTACTAGAGGGTAAAACCCACTTAAATAAAGGACCATTTAATTCAAAGAAATTTAAAAGACTTTTTCTATAATCAGACACCTACACATTATATTTTTGTATCCCTGGAGAATCTAAGATTCTGAATGTGGAGGCGCACCTTGCCATTTTTTCCTTACTTTAAGCTTTTTTTGGTGTGTATGTGTGTGTGTGTGTGTGTGTGTGTGTGAGAGAGAGAGAGAGAGAGAGAGAGAGAGAGAGAGTGTGTGTGTGTGTGTGTCTGTATATGAATACACAGTTTCAGCGTAGAGCAGAGGTTCCTCATGACCAGCACTCTTCACTTCTAGTTACTATCACATATATTACTTTTATAGCTTCTGTCCTGATATTTCAATGAATAAGAAATATGATCACAGGGCAACTGGAGTTAATAACCAACTTTAGGAGGATATTGCTTAAATGGTTTCTCAATTATGTTCCAGTAGGTTCCTTGTGTTGGTAAAATGAAAGCCTCCTTAACAGTATAGCTCATGTTGTAAAGTTGAGTTGAAGTTTGAGGGTTCTTGCTATCATTTAACGTTTAATGGTGCTCAATTTTCCCTACCGTATTTTTGATATAGTGCTCCACGTTTCATCTGTTATAGATAGATATATTCCTATTTGGGCCTCTGGGCCAAATGAATTCCACCTACTAAATTTTGTGGTATACTGTTAAATTGTTCTTTCATTTAGTAGGTCATTATTAATTTAACGAATCTGTTCCTGTTCCAGTTCACATATGGTGCCATAGGTATAGGAAGAATTTCTACAGTATTGATGAAGACTTTTTTGTCATGTGAGTGCCACATAAGCAGTTCTGCAGCCAGAATTCTTGGTGGCCAAATATAAAGCCTTCTAATTAGAAGTATGTGATGCTATAATGAAAACATTATCGAACCAGCTGTACTGTGTGTACAGATTTTCTGTTTTTATTCATGTGTGTGCATCTATTACAAACATAGCACAAATAGAATATAAAAATAAGTTAACACTCACAGCCAAACCTGTTAAATTTAGTTCAACAAATTGTATGAAACCCTCCATCTGTTTGCTACATTATCCTCACAATGATAATAGGCAAGGCAGATTTGCTAGCTGAGTTTTATAGAGAGAATGGCTTGTTCGAAAAATATGTAATAAGCTCCCCTGAATGAAACCAAACCAAACAGCATTATTTTCTTTTCTGTGGCTTTGAGTGTTTATGTTGTGATATTACATTTAAACAGATGTTATTGTTGATCTTTTGTGCCAAAAGATGACTTTGAAGCTCTTTATCAATAGTTATTGCTTTGGCCAGTATGAATGTTCCAAAAGAGCAGACAAATATGAGGCACAGATCTTTTGATTTCTTTAGCAATGGTCATGAGCTGTTTTCTGCCTTTCGCATCATTTGTCTATGTTTGCTCATGGCATTGCAGATACAATATTTATGTTTTCAAATACAGGAAGGCCACAAAAGTCTTTATCATGTAATAATTTGTAAATGGAATAATATTCATATTATAGGATTGCATGAGACAAAGAAGTACATAGCACAAATGCTAATTTCTTAGCTGATGAAGAACTTTGCTTATCTCCCAGCACCCACATCTCTTTTAGTGGTAATTGGGAATTGTTGGGGATATCTCAGAAATCCCATGACTCGTCTTTCTAGAAAGTCAAAATTCTTCTGTTGTTTTGTGAACAACTAATTTAGTTCTAAGATATCTGCCACATGATAATTTTAAAAACCTTTTTCATTTTAAATGCACAATTAGCTAGCTCTTGTTACATATGAAGCGTCTGTGTTCTGGATATATAGGGGCCAAACATAAATGAATCATACAACCTGTACAAGTTCAAATGTTTACTTGGAGATCTAGGCACACTTTTATTCCATAAACACAGATTTCCCTTTCAATTTTTGAGTATTTTGTTTATGCGCCTGGAAAAACCTTAACACCTGTCAAGAAAGCACAGCTACATGTCACACATCTAACACTATTCATTATTTTAATCATTAAAAAATTTATTATTATTAGCTTTTTCCTAAACATAAACAGGATTGGAGGCATTCCATAGAAATAAGAACTATGTGGAACCGAACAGGTTTCACTGTATACTCTCTTCATTATTAAACCAGTGTTCCCAAGTTCCCAAGTTCCCAACGTGGTGTCAGGGCCACGTTTCCCTTTTGCATTGAAATTCTAGTAGTACACCTCCTCACCATCACACCCATCATAACCACGGGAATGCTTGTTTTCAGGCTTTCATCCCCCACAAATCTGGGAATTCTGGAGGAACATGTGCATGTTCATCAAATCCGATTCTGGGAGATGCTTGCCGTCTTAAACTCTGTTCTGATTTTCTCAGGTCACATTTGGGGAGCTTGTGGCAAGCTTCTCCAAGGTGCTGTCACCCTCCCTTCATCTCTGTTCCACATGTGAACACAAACCTTTCATCTAACTCTTTGTAGTACAATTATGATTAGACTTCCTTTAAGAAAGCCTTTTGCATTATTAGGTAGAAATGTTTAGCATCTGGTTTTCTCAACCTACCTATTCTTTTTTTTTTTTTAATTAATTTATTTATTTTTTTTTTGCGGTATGCGGGCCTCTCACTGTTGTGGCCTCTCCTGTTGTGGAGCACAGGCTCCGGACGCGCAGGCCCAGCGGCCATGGCTCACGGGCTCAGTTGCTCCGCGGCATGTGGGATCTTCCCGGACCAGGGCACGAACCCGTGTCTCCTGCATCGGCAGGCGGATTCTCAACCACTGCGCCACCAGGGAAGCCCAACCTACCTATTCTTGAGAAGCAGGATTTACAAACTCAGGATCTTTGGAATCTGTTAAATATAAATGGGTGAAGTGGGCTAGATATAAAGAAAAAGTATTCTGTCCTCAATTTTTCTTGCAATATATGGGTGGACCTCTCAGTGTATCTCTTATTATTCAACCTTTGATAGAATAAGGTATAAGAAGTATTCATCTTAACTGTGATGACAGTTGTCATCTGACACATAAATAGAGAAAGATAGGACTATGGTGAATGGAGAGCACGTACTTCATCTATGGAGGGCTTGGTGACCCAACTTCATTTGATTATACAAAGAGAGAGCCTGGTGCCAGTGTTCCCAACTCTTCCAGCATTTTTGAGAGACACCAGAAATCTACATTTCTGTGTGATAATTACCTATTAAAGTGCCATTGCTTTTTAATTTGTTAAATTCGAGAATCTTAAAAACAGTAGGAGGGTCAGTGGTGTATATTTCAGTTAAACATGTCTGCAGGCCAAATCAGACTTAAGGCTGCCATCTTGCAACCTCTGTCGAAAAGAATTTGGGACTTCACCTTTGCAAAACCAAAATGCCAAAAGGTCAGTGAAAGTTTTTGTTTTTGTTTTTTGCCAAGTTATCTACCCATAAATAGTGTTTCCATTCTCCTTTGGAGCAGCAGGAACAAAAAGCTGTGACATTAAAATAGCATTATGTGCCTGCTACATAGACAAGATGAAGATTTGGGGAAGAATGGTTGTTTACCTGAAAATGTTTAGTTTGGGTATAGGAATCGGTGTGGAATAGTGGAAAGGACATGAGGAGGAGGTTGGAATCAGACAGATCTAGGCTTAAACCCAGTTCTGACATTGAGGTGTAACTTGGTGTAAAAGGCAAACTCTGTAACTCACCTTTCTCATTTGTAAAATGGGGGTAACAGAACGTACCTCACAAGTTATAATAAGGCCAGATAATTTGTAAAAATGACTGGTCTATAGTAAGCAATTAAAAAATATCACTTCTTTCCTTTCCACCCCTTACTTTTTTTTTATATTAATGTTTGCATTTACCTTAGTCCCAATGCCAGAACTCCTAAGTTTGCTTTGTTTCGGTGTAGGTTTTGCAAATGTGTAGAAGTGGGATGGCTATCTCGACAAGTTCCAGTGAATTATTAGTTTTATCAAATGGCAGACTTTCTGGTCTCTTGCCCAGGAACAGTTATGGCACTTCCCCAGTACATTTTGTCATGTTCTGAGTACCGAGTTAATCCATCTTGCTGTGCTCACTTGTTGCCTAATGGCTGGTCCTGCTGACATAACCTTATCAACCTTATCTGCATCCAGAGCAGCCAAGTAGCTCCTTCACCAGTTACACATTTAATTGTTTTCCTAGTTGCATGCATTTCTCTGTTACATTGCCATTTGTATCATTCTTAGTGGAATTTTGGGCAGAAAAGCTACCATCTTTTTTTCTCTTTGCTTGTCATTATTGGTTTGTATGAGTCAGTACAAAGCACTATGGAGAAAACACAGGTTGGGTCTCAGGAACTCTGTGTTCTGGTAGCAGAAGGTCTGACATGAGTTGTATGCCATTAGGCAAGTCACCTGATTCTTGGGTGGTTATCTCTTTTGTAAATCAGAGTTAATAGCTTTTGCCCTGCTTATCTCTCTGAGTTGTCATGAGATAATAGACATGAGGAATTTCACTGTACAAATGTAATGTGATTGAAAAATAAAAGTCACCATTTTAGACTTTTAAGGAAAAGAGCAGAGGTTCTCAAACTTTGCTGTACATTATAATCACCTGGGGAACTTAAAAAACTCCCCATACTCAAACACAGCTGTTAAGTAGCCATTAAATCAGACCCTCGGGATGGCACCAGGTACTGATATATATATATATATATATATATATATATATATATATTTTTTTTTTTTTTTTTTTTTTTTTTTTTTTTTGCGGTACGCGGGCCTCTCGCTGTTGTGGCCTCTCCCGTTGCGGAGCACAGGCTCCGGACGCGCAGGCTCAGAGGCCATGTCTCACGGGCCCAGCCGCTCCGCGGCACGTGGGATCCTCCCGCACCGGGGCACGAACCCGCGTCCCCTGCATCGGCAGGCGGACTCTCAACCGCTGCGCCACCAGGGAAGCCCCTGATATATTTTTTAAACTCCCCAGGTAATCCAATGTGCAGCTAAATTTGAGAATTAGTGCTTTAGCATCTTGTTCTTAGAGTGTGGTCCCTGCACCAACAGTTACCAACATCGTCTGAGAACTTGTTAAGATTGCAGAACGTCAGGTCCACTCTAAACCTAATGACTTAGAATATGCATTTTTAACAAGATCTTCAAGTTATTCATGTGCATTTTAAAATTTGAGAAGCAGTACTTTAGAGGTTAGTTCATGTTTTATTTTGCAGTTGAGGTAATCTGGAGATGTTAAAAGATTTACAGAGGGTCACAATTCTAGCTATTGAAGCCAGGACTAGAATTCAGGTTTCTTGAATTCTAAGCATGTACATATTATCCCACACTCTGGATGTGGATGAACGTTATGCTCCATATAGAAGAAAAAGGTGTGGATAAATTGTCATTAGTGTGTACACTCTGACTCTACTTTGAGAGTTTTTCAGATGTGGTTAATGGATTTGCTCTACTCCATCTTATCTTCCCAGACCCATCACCTTTGAGAACAATGTTCATGAGATGGAGAAAATGACTGAAAATTATACTTAGATTGCTTTGAATATTTTGGGAGAGAGTGGAGCAGTTGGCAATTTGATTGTGCTTATTATTGAGTTCCTTACTAAAATCTCCCACCCCCAAAGCACAGATTCTAATAAAAAAATATTTATAAAATAAGGCTTTTCTGTTCTTCAATAGCTGATGGATTAGTATCAAAAGACCATGGCGTGGGATAAGAATACTATGCAGTATGTTTAATAAAAATTTTTTTTTTAGTTACCAACTTGAAGCTTTTGGGAAGGGGGAAAACTTGGGGTTTTGAGGATGTGGGTATTTCCGTAAGTAGCTGACTGAAGATTGTGAAGGCAGAGTTTTTGCTGGGCATTGTGGTCTAACTGATCTAGCCAGAGTATAAAGGAAACTGGAGAGAAAATGCAGGCTGGGTCGTTGATCTGTCCAGTCAGACACCACATGGGCATAGCAGACATATGCCATGCACGTTGAGATGTGCCATTTTCAATTTCCTGGGGTAGTACTTGTTGGAAACAAGCAGTATTGTTGGACTCATCAGGCTTCTTAGTAACAGGTACCTAGCTCTCTCCCCCTCTCTGCACCTGCTGTGCTGCTGATTATACTGTAAGTAATGGCAGCTTTGCCTTGGGAGGTTATGGATATGCTACAGATGGGGGCAACCCATCTGTGAAGGTGTGTAAATTTCAAATTGCTAGTTGCAATTTCTTGCAAGAGGGCCATGGGGAGCAGGAGGGAGAGAACCCCAATGGGAGTGACACCCAAAGCCACGATAATTTCTGACGATTAACCTCCCATTTTTCACATCAGCTATTATGTGTGTTTCCAGGATCATAGACAGAATGATTGCTTTGCTGTATGGAAAATCTGGTACTGTAAAACTATCTAATTTTCCTCACATGATATCATAATACCTCTGGTATCACTATTTGTAGCTAAAACTTCCCTCTCTTCCTCTACATTCCTATTTTTTCCTCTATTTGATGTCCTTTCCTTTCATTCATTAATTGCCAAGGGAATCAACCTAAAGTGAGGATGGTGAGTAGTATGATAGCAGCAGTAGGCCTCAGAGCTTCTTGTTCCCATGGTAAGAGATGGTGTTGTGTGTGTGTGTGTGTGTGTGTGTGTGTGTGTGTGTGTGTATCTGGTTGGGAGAGGATTCCTAGAGACCTAGAATGGTGTTACAAGAGCTAACATGCATTTACAAAACTCTAATCGAATGTAAGGACTGAGGCAAGTAATTTAAATGAGTGACTGGGCCAAGAGTAAGCAGTAAGTAATAGGGACTGTGGTGGCCTGGACAGCTCCTAGCCTGTTTTAGCAAACCACCAGCCAGTTCCACCAATTGTTGCTCTAGGGAGTGACAGCCCAGTGCTGTGAGATCTTCTCATTTTTAAAGAGAAGCTGAAAATTCTAATTACATGCGATACTTTCTGATATCTAAATGTTCATAATTAATTGAAGTTTCTTTTTAACACTATAGACGCCAAAACTATGCAGGCTAAAAACCATGTCTGGGGGCTAGATTGGGCCTGTGGGGCAGCAGCTGACAAACTTGATTTAGTCTGATATTCCTATTTCATAGAAAAAAAGGGATTTGTCCAAGATCATGGCACTGGTGAGGTACAAAGCTGAGAACAGAGTGCAGGTCAGGAAGCTTCCCATTCTGCTTAAGATACCTGCAGTAGGATTTATGTGCCAGGCACAGCTAGGTCAGGGTTGGGTTACAGACGTAGCTCCAGACCTCAGTGAGCTCACAGTCTGGCGGGGTGACAGACAAGCAAATAACTATAATTCCCTGTGTTATGTGCAACAAAGAAGTAGCCACAAGATGCAGAGGCAACACCAGTAGGGACAAGTGTGTTTTGTCAGAAGGAGGAATGACATGGTGTGGAGAGTCAGGGATGGATCTTCAGACAAGGTCATGCTTGATTAGGGTATTGACACTTAAATATTTTAATAATAGTTACAGTGTTTTGTTTGTTTGCTTGCTTCTTTTACTTTGGTTAAGCAGCTGGTTTATTACTGTGATTCTGATGAATTTTGGGAGGCAAAAATCAATAATAAATTTTCTTATATTGGGCTTTTGACTTAAAGCTCAGAAATACCATCCCACTTGAACTTCAGAAACTTGGGGGGATAAAGGAATAGGGCAGGGATTAATTCCGTTCTATAGATGAGGAAATTTCAGCCCAGGATCACCTCATAGTATGTGCAGAGGCAGAACTGGGTAGAATGGATGTCTTTCTTGCTTATAGTTGGTGCTGTTCAGATTCTGGGTCCTGATTTACTGTGGGCTATGTGGTCTGGTCATGCACTATCCATCCTATGCCATAAAGCCTCAGGAGTCTTTGCCTCAGCTTTCCTGGGAAACTGCTAAGTCTGAGAGCATAATTCCTATGCCAGTGGTCAATTCTTCCAGTTTTAGAAGTGCCACTGTGAGGTCCAGTTCTTTCCCCTTTTTGTGCCCAAAAGCTGAGGAGATATTTTCTGAGTTCTTGTTAATGATAACAGTGATGCTTAAACAATTCTTTCTTGGAGGTAGGATTTGAAGAACCACCTTAACTATTCAGTGGAGATAAGTTTACAAAGGTTTGGGAAGGCTTAGATTTGGACTACAGAAACACTCAGGCTTCCCTTGTATTGGTAATGCAGGTTGTGCTTTGCATAAAGGAACCTGGCAAAGGGTTGTCGACTGAAAGATGAAATCCAGGCCTTACTCTACTCCACAAGTTGTTGGCTAATAGGGCTATGTGCAGTGGGGATGGGGGTCAGGGTAGAAGGCTGAGGGATGGTGGAGGTCCTAATTTTCACAAAGGTTCAGCAGAGGCTAGCAGGGAATTTGGGAATGCTGTGGGTTAGGATTGAGCTCACACAAACAATCTTAGATTTACAACAGTTTATCTTAGAAATTCACTGGGTTGTGGCCTGACTTTTCAGAAGAAAATTTAATCAATAAGTAAGGGGCACTTATGTTGAATGTTCACTGTGTGTTTACAACTGTATTGGGTATTTCTATGACTCTATCTATATATATCATCCAGCTCAAACCTCCCAGGAAGTCTGAGAGATGAGCATCCTTAGTTCCATTTTCCAGAAGAATAATTGCATCTCAGAGAGGTTGTGTGACTTGCCAAAGGTCACACACATGGTTGCTAAATGGTGGAGCTGAGATAGAATGGTCTGGCTAAGTTCAAAGAATATATCATAAGGAACCTAAAAGGTGGAAATGAATTTTCTGTGTAATAGAGATGAGTTTATTTCATTTAATGGTTTCATTTGGGAGGTGTTGTGTGTGTGTGTGTGTGTGTGTGTGTGTGTTTATGGTATACTGAGGTGGCAACAGAGTAAGAAAGGTGGGGGAAATAACCAGATGGATGATTTTACTTTTAGGCCAATTTACTATGTTGGCTATTCACCTTAAGTTTCCCTGCATTAATGGAGGTAAAGAGTCTGGTGGCAAATCTCAAAAGTGGATAAATGAAATTATTTGTATTGGCAATGGGTATGAGTGTGTGTAATGGTTTAGAAAATTATAAAACAAAGAGACCATTTAGTCAATATTCAACATGGGAGGAATAGGAAAGCTGTGCATTTCATCCGCTCTGCTAAATAACCTCTTTCTACTTCCTTCTCCCACATAGCAGTATCTCTTAGGCCGGCACAAGTTGTCCTTACAAAGGGAACTGGTTTATCTCTTGCAATTTGCTTTTTGACTTTTTCAAACCTTCTTGGAAGAGTTAAGGTAATTAAATAGCTTGGTGTAATGGAGGAAATTTCCAGCTTTCTCTTCCAATTCCTATTAGTCTGTAGCCTACAGTTGGGAGCAAGAAAGACTACCAGTTCATTCCATCTTACATTTTTATTTAACACCTAACATGTACAAAGCATTGTGCTTAACTTCTGGGGAATGCACATATAAAAATGACACAGGCAGATATGCAGCTAATCACATTGTGGTTGGACTGAAACAAAACAGGCCCAGACTATGCCAGTTGGAAAATTTGGGGAAATCTAATAATTTGATGTCCTTAAAACCCATATTTAAAAAATATTTTTAAAAACATTTTTTAGCAGAGAGAGGATTATAACTAGCCAGGATTTTTTCTTTTCTGTTCAAGTGTACCGTCAGCTTTGATGAGCAAGATCAATTTATGTTTTACTATGGTGCCATTTTATTCCATTGAAAGCCCCTTTTATAGATTATTGTTTTGGGCCACCACCCAACTGGCCCAGCCCTTTATTCTGCTTTCCAGAGAAGGATGGGGCTTGTAGATACAGGGGAGGGAGACAGAGGAGGGAAAGACTAATTCTGACTGGGGACTGAGCCAGGCCTCAAACAGTGAATAAAGTTTCTAAAAGCTGGAAAACTCAGGGCCAGGGCAAGATGGGCCTGTCAGAAAGAGAGGGCAGCAGGGGCAAAGTCAGACCCAGTCAAGCTAAGGTGCTAGGACTACAAACTGAAAGCAAGATTCAGGTAGTCTCTTGCTGACTGCAGAGATAGCCGTGATGAACTGTTTCTGGCAGATTCAAAGGTTTTATTTCCACTGTGATACAGTTCTACTCATGAAGGGAAAAAGGCTGAAGTAGAGATGAAGTGGTTGAGGGCCAGGCTGGAGTGCTTCTCTAATTGGTGGTGATGGTCATTCCCTTTAGGATATGCCTGTTCTTAAGCATAAGCATTCTGGGCAAGCTTCCAGATTATCCCAGCTGCCCTTCACCTCGCTTTTCTTAAAAGCTTCTCTTGAAAGGATGTGACATTTGATGGCCCTCTGTTACTTTTTGTTTCACATTGCTGATTTAGGAAGTGGCACATCTTGAGATTATTGAGTTTGTATCTTTTATGACGACTGTACTAATTGGACCAATTTAGAAGTTAATTAAAGGGTAGGGAAAGTATCAGGCTGAGGCCCTGGAAGAAGTGAGATATGTCTGTTGGTTCTGCTTGAAGCAGAGGCTTTCCATGTGAGAAACCCCTAAGGACATGAGAGAAGTTCAGCCTCTAGGCTGAAAAAGTGCCTGGAGCTTTGGAAATGCAGACTAAAGGAAAGGCTCTGCTAGACCAGTATGCAAGGTGGTAGACATTACTTACATAATTATAACCCCATTTTAGCTTCTTGGCCTTCACCTTTAGGAACAAACACGTATTTGTAATGTTTCTTGGTTAAGCGTTAATGGAACCACAGTTTTAGCCTTATACCCTGCCCACAGGTACAACACAACACAGTAACTGAGGATATTTAGAGAAGAGGGCATTTAGGGAGGAGAATATTTAAAGACTGGTCTTACATGGGGAGTTCTATCCCAAGTATTTTGGGGTTGAGAAGTTTGTTCAGTCACCTAATTTTCTATCATTTTTTTATATTTTTAGGACATTTTCTTAGCTCAATATTTTTTTCAAAGGGTATTTGGTAGAAAAATAAATGGTATTTTTAAAAAATTAAAAAAAACCTATGGCTACATAAGTTTGGGAAATGTTTGGGTTAAAAAAGTTAAACAGATTTTTTTTTTTTAAAGTACAGGACTTATCTCAACTTTAAATATGGTTATTGCTATTTGAGTTTACAAGAAGCATATATGGTATTCATTGTTTCCTATTTTATAGTAAGCCAAGATCCACTGGATACAGCATGCAGAGTATTGCTCTAGATCATAATTTACACATGTTTTCTTAGAGAAGCTACTTCGCTGCTAAACTGTAGTTTTGTAATATGAAAATTGACAATGAGAGCACTTGGGATCATATGAAGACCAAGTGAGATTTTGCCAACTATAAAGGGCTAAGCAAATATTAGTTATTATTAGTCTACAAAATTTATGTCCCCAAAGTAGAACATTTTAGAATTATTATTCAATGCAATAATATTTTAATGGTATTTCCACTGTCTTTTATTGATTACAAGAAAAAAAAGGTAAGAATAGAGTTTAGAGAATATGAATGGAAGTTTGAGCACCAAGCCATAGTGTTCTATTTCTTCCATAAAGTTAATAAAGGGGGTATTCTTAAGTGTTTCAAGATAGTTTATTTAATATAGGAGAATAATAATGCTTTTGGGGGGCTGGAAATAATTTATAATTATTAAATCATAGTAGGTTTTAATCACAGAATTTTAGGGAACCAGTAATACTAAGAAGTTCAGGTATTATTATACAGTCAAACTCACCATTCCAGAGATTTCACAAGATGCATCAGTATGAACTGAAGGAATGTAGCATAATTGGACAATGAAAAAGAAATAAAAGAGAACCCTTTACCTCCCTGATTATTAGTGTGAAATATGGTGTGTTTAAGCTATTTTAGATTGGGGACTGGGTCACACATCATCTTGTAGTGTTCTTCCAGCACCTGGAACAGTGCTAAGCAAATTCTATTAATATAAATTACAGATTTGGTTCTGTGTCTTAATTCCTGAAAAAACATGGTTTATTTTTATTTATTTTTTATTTATTTATTTTTTTTGCGGTACGCAGGCCTCTCTCTGTTGTGGCCTCTCCCGTTGCGGAGCACAGGCTCCGGACGCGCAGGCTCAGTCCGGACGCGTAGGCTCAGCGGCCATGGCTCACGGGCCCAGCCGCTCCGCGGCATGTGGAATCTTCCCGGACCGGGGCACGAACCCGTGTCCCCTGCATCAGCAGGCAGATTCTCAACCACTGCACCACCAGGGAAGCCCGAAACATGGTTTAGATTAGGTTACCATTAAGTGGGTTCATATCTAGTTGCCAATGAGATTTTCAACGATTCAGTGTCAACATAATAGTATTTATTAGCTGAATGAAACTCCACAGTGGTCAGTCTTTGGGCAACTCAGTGGGGATCCGTTCAGACTAACTCACTTAAAGAATGAAAAAGAATCTCAATATCAAGAAGATAAATTCTTTACTATTTTTGAGTAAGTATTGTAAGAAAAAGGAGCTAAGTATCAAACATCCCATACTGATGCTGGGCAACAAAGCTGATTGTTAACCAAATCAAGACATTTAAGATACAATTAATGGTGGTCTTTGCCTATAAAGGTGAACTTCTGAGGCCTTTGGCTGTATTATTTTCCAAGAACATAGATGACTTTTTCTGGCGCTGCACTCATTTATCCAGGCCTTTTTATATTAGGCTAGGGTAACGCTTATATTTTATTCATCTTTGTCTGTAAAGCTATATGCTTCCATGTCATTGCTCCCATTGGCACCATGGTGCTATGTGTAAAATCAAATAACCCAGCTTTTGGAATAAGTTAGGTCTTTATTGGGCTATTTTCTGCATTTGGGGGTTACTATAATGAGATTATATTATTAGGAAATGAATGCTGTCCAGAGCTGCATCAGCCAGTATGCTAGCCACTGGCCCTCTTGTTTATTTAAATTTGAATATAAATTAATTAAAATTAAAAAATTCAGTTCCTCAGTCTCACTGGCTAAATTTTAAGTGATCAGTTGTCACATGTGACTAGTTGCTACTATACTGGACAACAGAGATATAGAACATTTCCATCATTGCCGAAAGTCTATTGGACAGTGCTGTTCTAGAGAATAGCAATGTAAATGTTGAGATATAATTCTATGTGGGAATATTTGAGTTATTTAGCCTCAAGAAGGGGTACCTGGAAAAGAAGTTAATTGTCATTGGCTATATGAAGAGCTATAGTAATCATCTTGTAACTTCAGAAAGGAACAGTGAATTAAGCTAAGGTAAAATTGTAGCAGGAAGGATTTAGATTAGACTCTTTGAGGTTCTTCCAGCCTATGAGGATTAAGAAGCACTGGAATCAACTGAATATGTAGAATGTGCAGATGTTTTCTGGATTGTTGACAAAAATGTGTAGAACAGTAATTTCTAATGTTTTAATGTCAAAAGTATTCACATGTATGGATGTTATTCTTTTATAAAAAGTTAATTTAAAAAAATATTCACATATCATTGTCCCCAGCCCCCAACCCTGAGTGTAATGTTGCCTTTAGTGTCTGTTGTTAGAAACCACGTGAGCAAGGAGAACTGCCATGAAATCAATAATGCTCTGAAATCAGTATCTAAATACAGTTTTTAAATGGTATTTTGTATTTGTGTGAGACATATTATTTAGTCAGCCTCAGCTAACATTTGCTGCTCATGTGGATTCTTTGACCTCTCTTAGTAACTCTGAGCCCTGCTACCCAGAGGTTTGTGGTTCATGCCTAGGAACAACTGGCATACACATTTACCTCAGAGGGGGTTAAAGGGAGTTGGACTGGAGGCTATAGGCAGAGGCAAATGACTTTGTACTATTCTTTCTGGACCTCAACTTCATGATTAATTACTTCTGCTCATATGTTTGAGTTTTGCTACATTTTTTATTCTGGCCTGTATCCAGATTTTTACTGATTTGATCTGAAATGAAATTTTTCATTTGATTTAAAATCAGGCCATTGTAGGCTTTTGAAAGCTCAATGATAGCTTCTCATGTCTTATCTTTAGTACCCTGAAAGATCATTTTATTAAATATAAAGCCAGATGATCTTCTTTACTTAAGATGTCCATTGGAATAAGCAATGTGCACACATTCTACATCCAGCAGGACCTTCAGTTATGAACATTTAAGCATGAAAATCTTGAGTTCCCTTTTCAGTCATGCAACCTTGAGTTCCTTGAGAATTAATTCCCCTTCCTTACTCCCTCCCTCCCTCCCTCCCTTCCTTCTCTTTCTTCTCTTTCTCCCTCTCTCTCTCTCCCTCTCCCCCTCCTTCCCTCCCTTCTACATTAATAATGTAGGCCTGTGAACATCTCATTGAAAAGGATTAGCTCTTAGGAGAAAAGGTATTTGGATTCTTTATTTGTGCTCATCAGCCTAGGATGTGGAGTTCAGGACCATTGATTACAGCTGTGGGAAACTTGTGTGTAATCCCATGTGGACAACAAAATTTGTTGGGGAAGCAATTATGAGTTAATTTTCTTTTAATCTTGCTTTATTCTGGAGGCGGAACTCTGGTGGCAGGCAAACATTCAACAGTCTAGCTGAGGAAGCCTGGATCATGGTTCAGTGAAACCCGAAATCCCTTCAGTTGCTTTAAGAACAATGTTTCTTTCAGAAGTGCCAGAGGCACAGTGTGTAGAAATCAACATTCAGGTCATTTTAGTTATAGGAATAGCCCTCTTTATAACTGAAGATGAACATTTCTTTCCCCATAACTCTAGCTTAGTCTAGGAAAAGAAATTCTTTTACAAACTGGACTACAAAGACATGCTATTGTTGAACATCATCTTTAAGTTTTTAGGGTCCATAAATTCTTAAGAATGGGAAAGAAAAAATATTTTAAATACAGTGCAGTTTAAGGAGCACTTACTGAGTATCAACTCTCTGCCAGACACTGGGGATATGATGCTCTTTAATGGGAAAGCCAAACAAGTGAACATGCATTTACAAGATAGCGTAGTAAGTTTGGTGTTAGAGTGGTACAAATATTTCCACGGTAGCACAGAGGAGAGGCATCCAACCTGCCTGTGTCAATGAGTGTGGGCTAGGATTAGGTAAGTTTTTCTAGAAGATGTAGTATCTAAGCTGAATGGTGAATGATTTTTGTTCAATGGTAAGGAGATAGAGTTGGGGAAAATTGAGGTCATAAGGAGGATATAGTATGTGTGCAGAGTGCTACAAGAGTTCTGTTTTGGTAGAACATAAATAGCAAATTATTGAGTATCAGGAGACTGAGAAACAAAGAATGTCAGCAGACTTTCCTTGAAGGTCACATGATCATCTCTTCCTCTTAGCTCAGTATCCTGAAAGAAAATAACTGAAGTAAAATACATACATATGCAAACATACACACAATTTTCAAATCTAAGGAAAATGGGTGCTCGGAAAACAATAAAGACAGTATTTGAAAGAGGCTTAGCTGAGGTCAAAATTAAAGCCATCAGCCAAGAGAGCAGAGCTCCAATCTTGTCAGAGCCAAAGAGAGCAAAGAAAGAAGTTTCAAGTTCTGATCAACTCTTGAAAACCAGAATTTTTTCCCCAGTAGTTCCTCCAGTGTCCTAACAAGTATTGGTGGAGTTATTGATTATTCATTTTGATGGTTGTGATGCAGAAACAAGTTTGGAACCAGCAGAAAGAACAATTTTTCCCTCAATTCGTAGGGGACACCTTTGTTCTTTTGATGATGGGGTCTCTATAGCAGATAGCTAACCACATCCATGCTCAACCTCATTTAGAGCTTGCTGCTTGCTGGGCTCAATCTCCAACATAGTCTTGGCCTGAAACACTCCCTTCCCTACCCTCTCTGAAAAAATAAAAATAAAAGGTATTCTCTAGGTAAATAAAATGCCATTCTGTTACTTAAAGGATTTGGGCATTTTAGTCCTTCATTAGCCCTTCTTTGATGTATGGGTCACAGTACATCTGTAAAGGGCCCTAGGTTTTTCTAAGACTATTTTTGGATTTTGGACAAATTTAACAATTTCTACTGCAAGAATGTCTTGTTGTTTTAAAAACCTTAGGATTAGAAAAACATATCACTTTAATTTTCCTCGGTTTCAGTCAGAGACTAGATTTTCATACTGGTCAGAAAAGAACATTTCCCAAAAGCAACAGATTTTTACAAAGCCAGGGATAATTTTTATTTTCTTTCTTAGCACAGTATGAGGAGAATTGCAAAACTCATATGAGAACTGATAAAGAGTACAGAGCATGTTCTTTGTTTCTTGGAAAAAGAAGCTTCATCTGTCCCAAATGCTGTAGTTGAAAGAAATGTAAACCTACCCCCAAAAGAGCCAAAATCATATTTGGATTCAAGTGAGAAACCACTTTCCTGGTTATGCTTGGGTGGCATCCTTTGGCTGGTTCGTGTAACGCTTCCCACAGTGGAAGACTTATGAGTTCCTTTAAGTGGGTTGAATATGCTATGCCTTTTCATTCAAAGAAACTCAATCCACATATTTTACAGAAGCAGGAGGTTGTCCTTTGAGGCTGCTTGGGAAAGAATGTCTTGTGGTGAATATCAAGCCACCTGAACAAACATGAGCACAGTATGGGTCTCCCCACGAGGGCTTTCTCAGGATGGAAGGTGGAGAAGCCACTGTTTTCATCTCTAGAAAAGCTGAGAGGAGTTTACTTTCTTAAGAGAGATATGACTCCATCTGGGCCCGAGTTCTGCCCTGTTTATATCTTTGGAATGAAAGAGGTGGCAGGCATGTACATCAGATCGGCTATTATGAGTCATAGAGCCTTACTTTAGGAGGGATGGCAATGGCAGATTTAGGAATGAGCCCATAGACTCTGTTAATTTCTCACCAGCCCCCTTTCGGATTCCAGAGAGGAAAAGGGGAATGGGGAAAAGTATAATGGATTATTGCAATGAGGAAAAGAATACATACTTCTGTTTATTTGAACATCTGTGAAAAACCACACAAAGGAGAAGCAGGCATGAAACACGACAGACCTTTATAATAGGGAGACTTCTTAGGTTAATATATTTTTCTGCCCGAGATCATTGTGGCATTTAGCTGTAGGCATTCAAATAGAATAACACTCTCACTTGCTAGGGAACAATACTTTTGGTTTGGGGTTTGGGCTGCTCATGGAACCACATTACATGAGAAAGTTCTTATAATAGGCTAAAAAGATGCCTCCCTCTCCCCAAAAGACAGCCACCTCCTAATCTCTGTGTACTATAAATGTTTATTTGGAAAAAGAATCTTTGCAGACGTGATAAAGTTAAGGATCTTGATATGAGACTATCCTGAATATCTGTGTGGCCCTAAATGCCATCACATGTGTCTTTATGAGAGAGAGGCAGAGGGAGGTTATACAGACAGAGGAGGAGGCAGTGTGGCCACAGAGGCAGAGATTGGAGTGATGTACTCACAAGCCAGGGAATGCCAGCAGCCACTAGAAGCTAGAAGAGGCAAGAAATGGATCTTGCCCTAGAGTATCCAGAGGGAGTGCGGCCCTACCAACATCTTGATTTGGGGCAGGTGATACTGATTTTACACTTCTGGCCTCCAGAACTGTAAGAAAATACATTTCTGGCATTTCAGGCCACCATGTTTATGCTAATTTTTTTTTTTTTTTTTTTTTTTTTTAAATATAACAACCATGGGAAACTAATACGGTCCTGGAATCAGACCATTAACAAACTACTGGGAGCTCAGGGCCAGCAATATGGAAATGTAAACTAGGGAGAAAAGACAATTATTCAGGAGCTGGTCACTCTGGTCCACTGGAGCCCAGGATCAGGAACAGTAAGTTAGAAGAGAAGACTTGAAAAACTGAGCAAGAAGAGAAAGGGTGAGGTGCAGCTGAGGTATAGGACAGGGTCGTGAGAACACTGGATTCTGGCACCTTGCATGACTAGTTTGGCCTGTCCCTGCAGGATCGGGGGAAGGTCCTGAAGTCACATCCCATCATCTCAAGAGACTGGATTCATAGGGCCTCATGGAATACAAAATAATGCCTCCTTTTCTGGATTGCCTTTTTGTCTTTTATCTTCTATTGTCCCAACCCTGTCTTCACTATCTTCCTCCATCTCCACTGCTAGAGAAGAGTAAAGGGAGAAACTTTGATACCTGAAGACAGTTTGGACGGAAACAACTTTATCCATAAAGTGAGCCCATGACTCTTTGGTTGCTTCTATATTTTCCTCTGCTACTTTCATTTATTTTCTGTTTTCTTCACTTCATGTGGTTTATTGCTACATTAGAGGAGTTGATATTGAATTTTAAAATATATTATAAAGCACTCTGAGTTGTTTTAAAGAAGGCATAATATTTATATCTGTCATCTCTCCATTGATTATCTATATATCGATCTATAATGAAATCCTAAACAAATGAAATCCTTTAGACAAACTAATTTAGGGATTATTATAAGTTTGGAGAAGTCTCAGAGATACAGTTTTGAGAACAAAGAAACTCAGATGAGTGAGGTTTACCGATACTGTGAAGGTACAATCTAAAGTGTCTGTTTCAGCTCTCCCACTTTGGTTTATTCATTTGCTCACTTCTTTGTTCTTTCACCTAGTCATTGATTCAAGCACCTACTAAGTACAGGTAGTATGCCAAGTGTGTGAACTACAAAGCCTGAGAATCTGCCATTCTGTCCTTAAGGGCTGCAGAAGCTGTGATTTGGTGGCCTGCCCAGCTTTTTTTTGTTTTTTGTGTTTTTTTGTGTTTTTTTTGTTTTTTGCGGTATGCGGGCCTCTCACTTTTGTGGCATCTCCCGTTGCGGAGCACAGGGTCCGGACGCGCAGGTTCAGCGGCCATGGCTCACGGGCCCAGCTGCTCCGCGGCATGTGGGATCTTCCCAGACCGGGGCATGAACCCGTGTCCCCTGCATCAGCAGGTGGACTCCCAACCACGGCGCCACCAAGGAAGCCCCAGCTTTCTTTTTTTAAAATTGGAATTTGTATGCTTTCTCTGTTTTACCATAGACCTCATCTCTGCCTACTGTATTATGCATAAATGGCTTTATACATTTACTTTACCTGTCTGATCCCTGAAGACAACAGAGTTTTAGACACCTGACTTGAATTTTATTTGGGAAGAATAGTCTCTGAGGGCTGTCCTCATTTCAGACTTTAATTCTTGAATCATTATCAACCTTTCATGGCAACTGGAGACATGGAGTCTGGGAACCAAGACTAGAATGAATGAGTTGATGGAAAAGGCCTGTACACTGACTAATTGGGGATACAGCAGCAGCATTGAATGTCCTGGTTGGAGACTGGAGCCTTGTAACAAAAACTCAGAGTGCTGAAAAGTCTGATTTTGGGTCCTGAGAGAAAAGCATGACTCCTTAGGGTAGAACTGGGAGTCACATTTACTCTCTTAGGAATATAAGAATTCCGTGGACAGAAAACTAATCCAGATCCCAGATGGATGGCACTGGCATGGTCACCTGGTAGCTACAAGGACATTAAAGAGCCAGTTCCTGAGGATTATTTATGACCTGAGCCAAGTTGGCAAAGACTTGGTGTGTCAGATGACAATCCCAAGGATATTCTGGGTGTGAAGAAAGATGACTGGCAGGTATGAGAATTTAGGTTTGAACCAATACTTTTTCTTGTTGTAATCGGTGCCTAGAACAGTGTCTGGCAGAGAGTAGGTACCCAATAAATATTTGTTGAATTGAGTCATTTTGTGCGCTTGGGCTGGGTGATTTCGAGGTGGAGTGAGGCAGGGCTGTGGTTTGGAGTTCATGAAATTTTCTTCTTTTGTTTTTAAACAAAGGTTTATTTCTAAAAGATGGAAGGGCCAAGAGGGTAGGGTAACTTAGTCTGTTGTCCCAGAGCTTTTGGGTGCAAAGACTTCTTTGACCTTCATTTCCTCTATGTGTCATGATGGATAAGAGGAAGTTCCTGAAGAAGGCTGCAGCAAATTGTGACTTTCAAAGAAAAGTTAGGGGTCTGGAGTGTGGGTAAAATGGGTGGAGGTGGTCAAAAGGCACAAATTTTTAGTTATAAAATAAATGAGTTCTGGATATATGATGTGCAGCATGGTGTCTTATCGTCAGTAATACTGTACTGTATATTTGAAAGTTGATAAGAGAGTAGATCTTAAAATTTCTCATCACAAGAAAAAAAACCAGTTTGTAACTATGTGTGGTGATGGATGTTAACTAGACTTATTTTACTTTGCAATATATACATATATTAAATCATTATATTGTATACCTGAAACTAATGTCAATTATATCTCAATAAAATAAATAAAAATCAGTTCTCCAGGAATGTACAGCATACTTTTTCTTGCAAGAGATTTCAGCATTTATTATTTACTTGGAATTATTAATTATTAAGTAATCAGCCCCCTCTTTATTTATTTATTAATTGGACTATAGTTGCTTTACAGTGTTGTGTTAAACATTGTAAATGTTGTGTTAGTTTCTGCTGTGCAATGAAGTGAATCAGCTATATGTATACATATATCCCCTTTCTCTTGGACCTCTCTCCCACCCCCAACCCTCACCCCACACATCTAGGTCATCACAGAGCACTGAGCTGAGTTCCCTGTGCTATACAGCAGGTTCCCACTAGTTCTCTATTTCACACATCGCAGTGTATATATGTCAATCCTAATCTTCCAATTCATCCCACTCTTGCCTTCCCCCACCGTGTCCACATGTCCATTCTCTATGTCTGCATTTCTATTCCTGCCCTGCAAATAGATTCATCTGTACCATTTTTCTAGAGTCCACATATATGCATTAATATACAACATTTGTTTTTCTCTTTCCTACTTACTTCATTCTGTACGACAGACTCTAGGTCCATCCGCATCTCTACAAAAGACCCAATTTCATTCCTTTTTATGGCTGAGTAATATTCCATTGTATATATGTACCACATCTTTATCCATTCATGTGTCGATGGACATTTAGGTTGTTTCCATGTCCTGGCTATTGTAAATAGTGCTGCAGTGAACATTGTGGTACATGTCTCAGTTTGAATTATGGTTTTCTCAGGGTATATGCCCAGTAGTGGGATTGCTGGGTCATATGGTAGTTCTATTTTTAATTTTTTAAGGAACCTCCATACTGTTCTCCCTAGTGGCTGTGTCAATTTGCATTCCCACCAACAGTGCAAGAGGGTTCCCTTTTCTCCACACCCTCGCCAGCATTTATTGTTTGTAGATTTTTTTAAAAAAATTTATTTATTTTTATTTTTGCCTGCATTGGGTCTTCATTGCTGCGCACAGGCTTTCTCTAGTTGCAGCTACTCTTCGTTGCGGTGTGCGGGCTTGTCATTGTGGCGGCTTCTCTTGTTGCGGAGCACGGGCTCTAGGCACACAGGCTTCAGCAGTTGTGGCACACAGGTTCAGTAGTTGTGGCTCACGGGCTCAGTAGTTGAGCTAGCTTGGTTGCTCCGCAGCATGTGGGATCTTCCCGGACCAGGGCTTGAACCTGTGTCCCCTGCATTGGCAGGCGGATTCTTAACCACTGTGCCCCCAGGGAAGTCCCTGTTTGTAGATTTTTTGATGATGGTCATTCTGACCAGTGTGAGGTGATACCTCATTGCAGTTTTGATTTGCATTTCTCTAATAATTAGAGATGTTGAGCATCTTTTTCATGTGCCTCTTGGCCATCTATATGTCTTCTTTGGAAAAATGTCTGTTTAGGTCTTCTGCCCATTTTTTGTTTGGGTAGTTTGTTTTTTTGATATTGAGCTGCATGAGCTATTTGTGTATTTGGAGATTAATCCTTTGTCCATTGCTTCATTTGCAAATATTTTCTCCCATTCTGAGCTTTGTCTTTTCATCGTGTTTATGGTTTCCTTTGGAGTGCAAAAGCTTTTAAGTTTCATTAGGTCCCATTTGTTTATTTTTGTTTTTATTTCTGTTACTGTAGGAGGTGGGTCAAAGAAGATCTTGCTGTGATTTATGTCAAAGAGTGTTTTTCCTATGTTTTCCTCTAAGAGTTCTATAGTGTCCGGCCTTACATTTAGGTCTCTAATCCGTTCTGAATTTATTTTTGTGTATGGTGTTAGGGAGTGTTCTAATTTCATTCTTTTACATGTAGCTATCCAGTTTTCCCAGCACCACTTACTGAGGAGACTGTCTTTTCTCCATTGTGTATTCTTGCCTCCTTTGTCATAGATTAGGTGACCATAGGTGCATGGGTTTACCTCTGGGCTTTCTATCCTGTACCATTGATCTATATTTCTTTTTTTTGTGCCAGTACCATACTGTCTTGATAACTGTAGCTTTGTAGTATAGTCTGACATCAGGGAGACTGATTACTCCAGCTCTGTTTTTCTTTCTCAAGCTTGCTTTGGCTATTCAGGGTCTTTTGTGTTCCTATACAAATTGTATTTTTTTTTGTTCTAATTCTGTGAAAAATGCCATTGGTAATTTGATAGGAATTGCATTGAATCTGTAGATTGCTTTGGGTAGTATAGTCATTTTCACAATATTGATTCTTCCAATCCAAGAACATGGTATATTTCTCCATCTGTTTGTGTCATCTTTGATTTCTTTCATCAGTGTTTTATAGTTTTCTGAGTACAGGTCGTTTGCCTCCTTAGGCAGGTTTATTCCTAGGTATTTTATTCTTTTTGTTGTGATGGTAAGTGGGATTGTCCCCTTAATTTCTCTTTCTGGTCTTTCATTGTTAGTGTATTGGAATGCAAGAGATTTCTGTGCATTAATTTTGTACTTTTAAAAAACATACCTCTCTTAGCTATAGTGTTAGAGGTTTATGAGTGTTAAATGCTTGTTCTTGGGAAGTAGTGTTTTTGGTATATAGTTTTCTAACTCCTAACAACTAAAAAATTGAAGAAAGCAGCTCTGTGTGTTATCCATATTCAGTTTAACTCAGAGTAATTTATTGAGCAGTAATGGTGGAGGCTGGTACAAAAGTGGATGCCTTAAGAATCCACCTGCCAATGCAGGGGACATGGGTTCGAGCCCTGGGTCGGAAGATCCACATGCCACAGAGCAGCTAAGCCCGTGCACCACAGCTGCTGAGCCTGCTCTCTAGTGCCCTCAAGCCACAAGTACTGAGCCCACATGCCACAACTGCTGAAGCCTGCATGCCTGTAGTCCTTGCTCTGCAACGAGAGAAGCCACTGCAATGAGAAGCCCATGCACCACAACGAAGAGTAGTCCCCGCTCGCCACAACTAGAGAAAATCTACATGCAACAACAAAGACCCAACACAGTCATAAATAAATAAATAAATTTATTTTAAAAAAACTGGATGCAAAACTTCCCTCAGGTAGCTCAGAATCTCTACTTCTAAACTGTGTTCATCTGGGAATTCCCTGGTGGTCCAGTGGTTAGGACTGGGTGCTTTCATTGCTGGGGCCTGGGTTCGGTCACTGGTCAGAGAACTAAGATCCTGCAAGCCGTGTGGTGCAGCAAACAAAACAAAAATAAAACCTCTAGGTTTTGATAGATCAGGCCCATCAAACAGTAACCACCATTTATATAATGATGGCAATAATAATAAAAATAATAAGTAGTAGTAGTAACAACAACCACTAATATGGAGGGCCTACTCTAAGCCAGTTGCTATGCTCTAAGCTCTATGCTTACATTCATCACTGTGTTTAAACCTTATAGCAACCTTGAAAGGTAGGAGTCATTATTCATCTTCAATAAATATGGAAGCTGGAACTCAGAGCAATTAAAGAACATGTCAAAGTCTACACAGCTAGTAAAATATAACCAGGTCATAAGTGCAGGTCAGTTTTGTTCCAGATAGATGGTTCTTACCCTTCATCACGTTCCTTCCTCATCCCATACTCATACGCAGGAGAGAAGAAGATGAGCATCTTTTTTTTGCATTGCATAATTTATATAGGGTTATAAAGGATTGTCTAATCTAAGCCTCAGAACATCTTTGCACTATAGATAGTATAGTGGAAATAGATAGTATCTGCACTTAACAAAGAAGGAAGCTGTGTCTCAGAGATGCAATGTAATTTCCATTGAGTCACAACAGGTTTGGGACTGGAGCTCATGTCAGCTTGAGTTCAAAGTCACCCTCTTTCCATTATGCTAATAGATTTTCTACTTATGGAGTATCTTCTCTGTGCTAGGCACAATACTACATGATTTTTTGAAAGTAATCACTAATTCTCCCAAATACTCCATAGGGTAGATATTTTGAGACCCATTTTGTTGAAGAGGAAGCTGTTCAGAGAGTTTAAGTAAGTGGCCTGTCATCAAAAGTTAATAAACACAGACAATCCCTGAAGCCTCCTGTGTAGCCATATTAAGTGATTATACGACATGATTTGAAAAGTACTGAGGAGTCATTTATAGAATTTCCACTCCCCCCTAAGTTTGCTGCAAGGATCATAATTCCACCATTAGAAATGTATTTATTTGAGCTAATTAATTTCTCCATGGTATCAGAAAAGGTTACTATGGAGATAGGGATTCTTATGGAGAGACAGAAAAATGGATCTTTTTGCAATATGGGGACCTACTTTCAGAGGATAGCCTGAATGGGGTGCCCCAAAGGGGAGGTCTAGGAAACCAGAGGCCAGTGGAAGGCATGGCAGTGTTGTGGGAAAGTGGGAAAGTATCCGACTCTGCCAGTGGGGCATATTGGAGGGCATGTTGGTTAGAGCAGTGATTCTCAAACAGGAGAATCATCTGGAGGGCTTCTTAAGACACAGAAAGTTGAGCTCCACAGATTTCTGATTCAGCAGTTCTAGGTTGGGGTCTAAGAATTTGCCTATCTAACAAATTTCCAGGTGATGCTGAGGTTGCTAGATTAGTGACCACACTCTGAGAACCATGATTCTATAGCCTGGTATGGAGAATCATGAGGTAAAGTGGTGTCTGGAGGGGGAGAAATGCCTGGCATTATGGTGTTTGGTCATCTTCTGCTTGGTATTGTATACAAGGGATAGTAGGGGAAGAGACATATATGGGGGAGGGAGAAACCAATAGGAATTTAAGACTTTATTTGTATTAGCACCAGATATTTTACATTATCTCTCATTTATTAGTTTGTAAAGAGCAAGCTAAAAAAATATGTAAGGAAGACACAGTTAATAAGGCTTCTATGAGCATATATATTCAAACAACACAAAAACAGAACTGGCATTTAATGGGTGTATTGGAAGTAACTCAGAATCAACATACACACTCCTGGAAAGAACTGAAACAGTCATTTATCAGTTGAAAAAAATCCCAGTTTCTTCTTTGTGTGTGTGGTCTACATGGTTGACTAAAAAGTCAGAAAATGGATCTTAATGATAACACATTTGTGTGAAAACACAGATTAGTTTTCCCTTTAATTATATCACTTACATTTAGCAGACTTTAATATGTCCTAAATTTAAGACACTTTGCTTGACATGTGAATTTAAGGTACAAACAGGTGGCTCAGAATTCTTAGCTGTTTATTTTCTGACTCCCAGAGAGTCAGTGTGCTTAATAACTGATGATGTGTAATGAATTTTTAGTGAATGCCTCTGGGTGGACTGTTCTGACTTGCAGCTCAGAGAGAAGCTGGAAAGAAAGCAAAGGAGAAGGTTGCAAATCCCTTAATGAAATTTTTAATAAAAGAAGCTTTGAATGCATGCCTTTGCAAGTCATTTCATCCGACCATTTTTGAGAGTCGACCTAACTGATCAAGGGAGTGAGTAGTAAGAATGCAAAAAGACAGCACAATTAAGAGAGACGCACATCTGGGAGCACATGAAGGCCAGAAAGTAACTTTGAACCTGGATCAGGAAATTTTCATGGTGGCCAGTTCTCATGGAGATTTTCGGAATGCCTATCTTTCAGTTCCTTAACCTTGAAGAGTAAAAAGTGTGTGGTAGAACTTTGTTTTACCACTGCCATGCCACCACACCAGTCTATTCCTAGAGTTTTCATAGTGAGAGGAAGGAAACTTTGTACAGGAATATTACAGGGCCAGCTGTTTGCCAGGATCACAATGCGAATTGAGAGATCAATGAGGATATAAACTGTGTAGGTACTTCTTGAGAGTTCAGTGGTCAACGTCACTTCCCCCCCAGGCTGTCTTTGCTGTCCACTCCACTGAGAGCCTCTTTCACAGATGGCACTGAGGTCACCTGATGGACTTCATTATTGCTAGTCGAATGTCAGAATCTCCCAGTCAAAAGGGATGATGAGAAGATGGCAGGGGTCTAATGGACAGGCATTTGTGATACCTGGACACCTAAACTGTTTTCACCCCTCACAGTGAAAAAGGCAATGGTCTTGTCTGAAATAAATGTTAACAGACACTTCTTTCCTTCCCTTTCTTTAAAAAAATAAGTATTGTTTTTAAGGCTTCCTCAGAGCCAGGACTCAGGTATGCATTGACCTCTGAGGTCCTCATAGTATTCTCTAACAAATGTAAATTAAATAAAAAATCAGTTTGGCAAGCCCACTGAATGAGAAAGACAATGAGGACAGTCACAGTCGTCTTCTCAACAATTACTTGCAGACACCATTAATAAATTCCCCTCTGAAGCATCAATCAAGCCAATTCTTCCCTTTGGCAAGATGTTTAACTGCTACACAGAAATAGCTGTAATCAGACCAAGATTAGAACAGAGGGAGGCTTACTTTATGTATTTCCTTCCTTCTGTAGTTTTTGAACAAGCGTATGTGGTACTAGGCAAGTAGGTTTCCCAATGGTCCCGTGTATATGCCCCTTGGGAGTCCTCATTCATTGACATATTTATTATATGTGCAATGGAAAGTTTCCCCTTACCCAATTTTTGAATCTTTTGTGTTTTATCAAAAACAGAATGAAGTACCCTCTCTGTATGTTTACACTGAAAGTGTGTGTAGGGGATGTATCTCAAAAGACCCCACTGAAGTATAAATTCATCGCAGGTTTTATGGGGGAGGGAAAAGAAAGGGGATGAGAAGAAAAGATTTTTTTTTTCAAAAAAGGATTTTGTGGCTTTTGGCACTGTTAATAATTTGTGTGGAAAATGTTTTCTTGTGTGTTTAATCCTGTGCCAAGGCAGCTGCTGGTGCAGTAGCATTCTGCAACAAATTAGAGGGCAGTTAAAGCGAGATTTTCCACCATCAAGAACAAAGCAAGGCCAGTTAGCATGAGGACAGCTTGTTCTAGTTGCTAATGTGCTTAAAAACTTGCTGCACATAATTTGAAACAGCTTTTATGTGAGGTTGCTGCGGCTCCGGTTTCTGAGGTCTAGTTCTAGTTCCAAATCAAATGGAAGCAGCTGAATTAGAAAATGACAAGTTATGCACTGACATTGCCTGCCCAGGCTACCAAGATAATTTTTTCATCATTGCTATTGATATGAAAGTTAATTCCCCTCAATATTAAAATATTTAATGGATGACAGCTGTCTGAAATATGAAGCCTGCAGCCCCTTATTTACCGAAGGAGCATTCTCAATAACTGTGTGGCAGCCTTAACACACTTACAAATTATTTAAAGATATATTACCTTTGCTGGTAAGGAAGCAGATGTTAAAAAGATTCAGGGCCTCCTTAAAAGTTGATCTGAATCTCAAGAGTTTTAATCAATGTAGCTTTTTATTTCACTGGCTTGGAATTAAATGGGATTCCTTCGTTGAAATGCATTGGAAAAGAGCATGCTGTAGTCCAAATACCTTTCAGTGCCTAAAATTTAAAACTTTCATTTGTAACTCCGATAGGCTGTAGAGAATTAAATCTAGGTGGGAGAGAAATAGGAGAAGGCATATTTTCAGTTGGAGTTTTTGCCTACTTAAACACGGGCTGGGCACAGCTGTAGTGGTGAGGTTTCAGACCCTGTGTGAACAAGGAATGAGGATTCAGCTCCTAAATTCACATTCATCAGGCTGAATACTAAGTTCTTCTTAAAGGCCAAGTGCACTGCTGACACCCTCACTAATAGGATTTCAAATGCTATAGCTGTAGCTATCCTAAAAAATACTAATGAAGGACATTAAGGTCCAAAGAAGGCCTTGAAGAAATCTCAGAGGTCAAAAGTTCTTGGGAGAGTGTATATACTTGAAGAAAAATGAGAGGATTTTGGCTAAAGTAAATTAAATAGCAGAATTTTATTCAAAAGAACCTTGGGAACCCTATCTTTCATCTACATTGTACCATTACCACCTGGGGATGGAAAATTATATACTTTTTTTGCCTGCATAAAGTCAAATATGGGCTTCGCTGGGTTCATTTTCTTTTAGGGAGGATGTGAATTGACCACATATTTAGTATTTATAAACATTTATGTATCTCTAGTTGAACTGCAGTGAACCAGAAAGTAGGAATTAGAGTAGAAAAAGTGTGGGTTGGACCTCTTAACACACAGGAAAAACGAGCAGCTACTTATTTGGTAAAGAGCTGTGTGTGGTTGTGTAGGTTGTACACTGCATAACTGAGGGGGGTACTGACTGTTCAGATTGTAGTCTGTGTGAATGGTATCAAAGAGTTATGTAGTATATAGTTTGTAAGGCTACCTATGGTTATACCTGAATTGGTGTGGTTTTAAGGCATATGGGCAAACTCATCTGTCTAAATCTTCCCCTGTGGATAATCACAGTACCTGATTATCTTGTACAAGTAACTTTATAAGGGATAAGATTTAAATAATTTATATCAGGGATATTAGAAGTGAAGAATCATACTTTAGTAAGCTAACACATTAACTTCCCCATACATTTTCGATAAAAGAGACATTGTCATTGTCTCTATTAGGAATCAGAATGCTAAAAGAAAGGAATACAGGAAAGATCAGTTTTAATGGTGAAATAGGAAAGTATTAGAAGCGTAAGGAGCTATTTGGTTTAGAAAGAAGCATAAAATGGTATCCTTGGCAGCAAAGAAACAGTTTGAGAGCATTGAGGACCTGGGTTGAAAAGGTACAGAAAGAAGGAATAAAAGCTTGGCGTATTTCAGAATTTTTCAAAGGGCTATCCTAATTGAAGGAACAAGTATTTATTTAAAATTTTCAATTATTTCTACCTCCAGATTAGTAGGAAAAGTCTTGAAGAAATATTTTAAAATAATTTCTCTTTTTATCCATTTTCTACAGAGGCTAAATTGGTCTTCCCAAGATTCAGCATTTCAACAAATACTTATTGGGCACCTCTTATTGGAGAGAGGTGATGGAACATGCAATGATGCATGTTGTAGTTCCTGACCTCAGCTTGCTAACATTTAAGTAAGAGACATAATGTAAGCTAAACACATTAACATCAGCATAAAGAGTTCTGAGGATTTAAAGAAGGTAGAGATCATGTATGGTCAGGAAGAAGATCAAGAAAAATTTTCTGGTGAAGGTGCTGTATTAGATGGGCCTCAGTGGACAGCACAGCTAGTCACTGGGACTAGAGCTGAATTCCAGGGCCCTAAAAGTCCTGAGAATTGTAAGAATTTAGGTGGGCTGAAAATTTTTCTAACATCTTAAAATTAAGTTTGATTAGAATTCCATTTAATTTGCTCATGTTTTTATGCTAGCTATTTCTGTTACCTTTAGGAGAGAAGTAGGTTAAAAAATAAGATATTTGTAATGACAAGGGGTAAGGGTAATATTGGCATAAGAGATATTTTGTGATACAACCTGAATTGTACATGTCCTCTCAGGAAAATATAATTATATCTTTAACAACCACTTTCACGTTGAATGTTTAGCCACCTAAATTTCATCAGCAGCATCATTCTGAACAAACAGCACATAAGCTATCTTTAGTCCCTTTTGCTTTATTTTGTTGTGCTCAATCCTGTTGAGACCCTTAGAGATACGGCATGGTACATAGCTCAGAATTATCCTACTGAAGGGTGAAGGAGTTGGAGTAGCTATTTACCAATTCCTGTCTCTTTTGTGTTACTCCAGAGAGTAACTTCCTGGGACATCCTGAACTGATGGGTCATGCTTCAGTGGCCAGATAATGCCTTCAGGCAGAGAGATGTAGGAAGCAAGTGGCTTGTAAGGGAAGAATCCACAGGTGATCTCTAGGAGGGCTCCTGGTATATAGGAGAGGCAATAAATGTGTCTGGTATAGTATAATCCTTATAAAAAAAGAAGAAGGAAGAAATGAAGAGTAGGACTCTGGTCAATGAGGAGTTGAAAGGAATGAAATAAATTTCTTTACCATTAGACTTCTCAGTAATTTTAGTATTCATTATGAATATTCTAAAAGGGATTATGTAGGTTTTAATCAAGTATGCTTGAACATTTTTTTGAGAAGCAACTTGCAAGGCTAATGCATGGAAGATATTTTCTAAATATTTGTAAATATTTTGTAAGTATCTTACACCTACATTTACATAGTATCTCTACGTTCAAGTTACCCTCCAAGACCCTAGATGGGAATAGGGAGATGTAGAAGTAAATCTGATTTAAATCTTGCCTTTAGGTTGCTTATGATCCATTAGGGAAGATATGATATGTATCACAATTATAATGTAAATTAATGCAGGTTGGATGGGATATCAGAGATTAAAGGAAAGAAGGATTATTTCTAGCTGGGACACAAGGAGCCTTCCTGAATGAAGCAGCATTGACCTGAACCTTAAAATTAGGGTGTGCTTGGGGAATTTTAAGAGAGAGGATGGTAGCAAATTATTCTAGGCTAAGGAAGCAGCAGAAGCAAAGACCATGGAGGGTGGAATTATTGGAGAATAGTGTTGAGAAAGTCCTTTTATAGATGCTATTAAAGTCTACAAAAATTTGACTAGAAGTCATGAACAAACCATTATCTAAAAGTTCTCTCAGTAATAAACTATGAGTGTGTATGTATGTGTATACACTGTACACACACAACAGTTATTAAGTTTCTGAAGAACCTTTCCATGTTGACATACAGCCTTATGCTCTTGGTTGGTGAATCTAGAAAATAGTTCAAAATGTCATGAAACTGCCTGGCATTCTCTAGGCATCTCCCATGGGATCTCTTACCATTCTCATTCCATCTGGATCTGTTATAGCTGCTGCCTCAACCCTGCAGAGGGCTTCCTTCCACAGAAAACTACCAATTCCAGGAGCTACTACACTCTAGAATCTATCCATTTAACCCTAAAACTGAAAAATATTGCTTCTACCCCTTAAACTTAAAACAAGTTCTTACAAGTGCTTAGGTGACTACTTGTAATGAAAGACCAAGGTGATTAGTTTAGCTCTCATGCCAGCCAGAGTATGAATGATTGATTGCAGTGAAGCTCTGCTCCTGGTAAAACAATTCAAAACACATATAATTATATTGTTAGAAAGATACCAAAAATTTCAAGGAAAAACTTCAATAAGACTACTTTTCATTTTTTAAATGTTGCCTTCTAATCCTTATCCAGATGTGTACATATTTTTCTTATGACCATAGTGCTTCCAATTTTATATTCTTATTTATTAAAATGCCTTATTCTTATGTTTCTCCATATTCTTTTTAACTTTAGTTGAAGCATCTATTTTTAAAGAATAATTTGATTGAGTTTGTAAAAATTATAAGTGCTCATTATAAAAATGTCAATCAAAACTCAAAACTACAAAAAGAAAGTTAAAAAAAACCCTCTCAAAATTCCACATACAAAAATAACTATCATTAACATTTATTATACATCGTTCTAGACATACTGGCATTATGTTTCAGCAAGAAAGGCTAAAACTGAGGTATTGCTGATCTTTAGATAAACCTCTTTTTAACACAAATATGGGGTTTCCTAAAGTGTCCCTTTAAAGTTTCTCATCAAAGCAGTATTGATAGACTATAAAAGATTGGAGTCTTTTTTTGTTTGTTTGTTTTGTTTTTAGCTATGTGTTTCAACTTTGACTCTGCCTTTTTTTTTTTTTTTTTTTTTTTTTTTTTTTTGTGGTACGCGGGCCTCTCACTGTTGTGGCCTCTCCCGCTGCGGGGCACAGGCTCCGGACGCGCAGGCCCAGCGGCCATGGCTCATGGGCCCAGCTGCTCCGCGGCATGTGGGATCTTTACGGACCGGGGCACGAACCCGCATCCCCTGCATCGGCAGGCAGATTCTCAACCACTGCGCCACCAGGGAAGCCCTGACTCTACCTTTAAAGATGAAAAAATTAGGGACTTCCCTGGTGGTGCAGTGGTTAAGAATCCATCTGCCAATGCAGGCAACATGGGTTAGAGCCCTGGTCCGGGAAGAACCCACCTGCTGTGGAGCAAATAAACAGCCAAAAGTAAATAAATTTTTTAAAAAGTGAGAAAATTAGACTTTCCATTTCCTCCTCCCATTTGTATCTTTGTATTATTATATTATTTTTTAATATCATCAAGTTATATTTGCATTCTGTTCTGTAACCATAATTTTCATAGTCCTGAGTTATTTCTTTTGATTGACCTTTTTCTTAATCAGATAAAAGGCTCTTGAGTTTTATATTACCCGAGCTCTTTCATACTGTCCTATACAGTAACTACTAGCCATATATGGCTGTGGCTAGTGTGACTAAGGAACTGAATTTTAAATTTTATTTAATCTTAATTAAATTAATTTAAATTTGAATAGCTACATGTGGCTAATGGCTACCATATTGGATAACAGCTCTGTCTTTAATGCTTTAGCATATTTTCACATCTTTTATGTCTTTATATCAAATGTGTAAAATCCGGGAACATAGTTTTCCTTAGAATTTTGTAGGCATCAAGTGTCACTTTGAAAAATTCTGAGGCTATTCTGAGTTTTTCTTATTTATTTGATAATATTTTACATTTTGAGAGACCCCAGGGGCAGGCGGAGGAGGCTGCCTAGAGCTGTTATAGTGGGCAGGATCCATGATATTTTGAACTATTGTCTATATTTACCAACCATTACTAATAAAAAGGTTGCATGTCCTCATGGATATGTCAACATAGAAAGGTTACTATATTGCAAGTTATTGGTTATTATCCCAGTTTCACAAAAGAGAAGTTAAATAATTTTTCTAATGTTACACTGACAGTAAGTGGCAGAAATAGGATATGAATCCAAGTCTGTTACTGTTTTTTCCACCTCTGTAGTGATTTAATTTTTTTAGCAGCAAAAATTCTTTCCTAAAAATGAAATTTTGGGGCTTCCCTGGTGGCGCAGTGGTTGAGAATCCGCCTGCCGATGCAGGGGACATGGGTTTGTGCCCTGGTCCGGGAGGATCCCACGTGCCATGGAGCGGCTGGGCCCGTGAGCCGTGGCCGCTGAGCCAGTGTGTCCAGAGCCTGTGCTCCGCAATGGGAGAGGCCACAACAGTGAGAGGCCCGCATACCACACACACAAAAAAAAAGAAATTTTGTGTAGAATTCTAAAATACAGTTATTTAAAATTGCTTATAATTCTATATTTTAAATTGCAAATTTAAAACATTAACTATTAAAAAGCCAATCTATGAGAATAATGAGGCTGTATTAATCAACACCGAAATTTGAAATTCAAGCTCATGACTAATATTTATAGCCTTACATTACTCAGCATCCAACTTATTTCTATCTGGTTTGGTTTACCCTGTCATGGAATTCATGACTCATGGAGATACATACTTGTAATGGTCATTCTTTTCTTAGTGGCGTGCATTCAGCTCAGGGCATTCCTTAATTAAACTGATCCAGAAACTTAAAAGAGAAGCAATACAAAACGTTTGGTTTTAAAATTGAGTGTAACCACATCTAATAAGTGCTTGCTTTTCTAAACTTCAATAGAAACGTCAGCCCCAAACTTACAGCAAACATCAAAGCTATCTGTAGAATGCTACATGTCACTGGTTTAATTATAACTGAACAAGTGACTCCTGAGTTATGTCAGGGTCTTGAGCCAAATAGACATGTGTGAGTCTTTCCTGGTACATGACTCAGCAGACATCCCATGATGTAGTGGATATTCACTTGGGTGCTTTTATATGAGTAAATTTTTAACAAAAGATGGGTATTGACCTATAACTTTTCTGATTAATGGTATATTTATAAGTTTACAAAATACATAAATGTAGTCAGGGAGGCTCTCTTCTGATATATGTAAAAAATAAAAAATAGATTAACCTGGCAGCATGAGTACATTTTTGTAATCTTCAGTGTCATATAACTTGATGATTACATATTAAATTAATTCTGTATCTTATTTTTCTAAACACAGTTTAAATTATTAAAATGTGATTGAAAATCTGTTTGAACCAAATAACCCATAGCACACTGTTGAATACATTTGACATAGTTTTGTAGCCTCACTATCAAGACTCATAGGACTTCACAGTTGCACATATTTATGTCTGGGTAGCATCTGTCAAAAACATGCCACAAGCTTTCATGATTTTGTTCCTAAACTCATTATTCATGTTCTTTCTTTTGCGGCCAAAGTAAAAAAAGGTAGTCCACTTGGACCTGCTTGCTCTGACTTGGCAAAGAGTTAAAAAGGATAACTTTTCCTAGTGTAGAGCTTGTAGACCTTGAAGCAAGGGGTATACGTGTGTGTGTGTGTGTGTGTGTGTGTGTGTGTGTGTGTGTGTGTGTACGTGTAATGAAAAGCTGGTGTAAATTACTGGGGCCAGTGGCCCAGAAAATGGTCTAGGCTGATTATATTTCATATTAACAAAAATATTGTGTGGAGATCCTTAGCTGGTCAGCTCTTGCTGGGAGGGGTGCCCCCTTTTTTTTTTCTATCATAAATCAACTTTTGGCAGCTCTAGAAAGGAATCCCAGAAATGGACATTCCTTTCCTCTGGTTTTTTTCTTTAGTTGAAATTCCAGGCTTCTGAGGTTCCTTATCTGATTTCTAGTCTGTGGCCATTTCTTATCTCCTTTACTAAAGTAAGACCATTCTGTGCAACTGGAGGGAGCAGGGATCAGACGTGTGCAGACAATAAAGTTTGAAGGATACAGAAGACGAATCACACACCTTAACCTTATGTGTGTGTGTGTGTGTGTGTGTGTGTGTGTGTGTGTGTGTGCAGGCTTGCTCTTCTAAATTTAAAACAGCCCAAGTATTGGTCCAGATTATGAAGTCCTTTTTCTAAATATGGGAAGAGTAAGTAATTGAGGTGGGGTACCCAAAGAGAGTTAATATCCCTTAAAGATGTCTCCCATATGAAATCTGAGATATGGATTAGATTCATTCATTGAATGAATGAAGGTAGGGACCTTGGAGGAACTGTAGTTCACCACCTTCATGGGTAGATGGGGAGAGTGACGCCCAGGGAGGTGTGATGGATTCTCTAAGGCCAAAGGCCAAGTGAGTGCCAGCTCAACTTTCACTTACGTACTTACTATTCAGGCAGACATTATCCTTGACTCTGCAAAGTAGATACGGTCCCTATCCCCAAGATGCTGATTATATAGTGTGGGAGCAGACACTTGAAGAGAAATTTTAGTACAGAGTGCTAAGTGTGGAATAGACTTACCTGAAGTTATTTTTTTTCACTTTGTTTAATCTCCTAAGGACCTACTTCTGTAAATGACTCTGCATCTATAATTACCAGCCAACATTTATATGTATGATTATCTTATGACTCAGAAAGTCCCTTTAAGGTAGATACTATTATTTGACCCATTTTATGGATAAGTAAACTAAGGCTATGGAAAACAAGCTGCTTGTCTTCAACTGTTTTGTTATACAGCATCCTAAAATAAAAGCATGTGACTGCTTCAAATCCAAAACAAAAAACCCCCCAAAACCAAAAAACTGTAAAGAGAATGTGAAGACAAGCCACAAACTTAGAGAAAATATTTTCAAAACACACATCTGACAATAGACTATTAATCCAAATATACAAAGAACTCTTCAAATAAGAGTTCAACAATGAACAACCCAATAAAAAAATAGACAAAAGACCTAACAGACAACTCACCAAAGAAGATGGCAAATGAGCATGTGAAGACGTGCTCAATATCATATGTCATTAGAGAATTACAAATTAGAGCAATGACATACCACTACAGAGCTATTAGAATGACCCAAATACAAAAGCACTGACAACACCAAGTGCTGGGAAGCATGTGGAACAGTAAGAACTCTCATTCATTGCTACTGGGAATGCAAAATGGTACAGCCACTGTGAAAGACAGTTTGGTAGTTTCTTATGAAATTATGATCTAGAAATCACACTCCTTGGTAGTTACCTAAAGACATCGAAAACTTGTATCCACGGAAAAACCTTCCCATGGATGTTTAAAGCAGCTTTATTCATAATTGCCCAAACTTGGAAGCAACCAAGATGTCCTTCAGTATGTGAATTGAATAAATAAACTATGGTACATACAGATAATAGAATACTATTCAGCACTAAAAAAAACAGACCAATCTTCCATGAAGAGATGTGGAAAAAATTATTCCATATGATACTAAAACGGTGGATGAATGCCACTGTACATTTGCCAAAACCCATAGAATGTACAAGAGCAAGAGTGAACCCTAATGTAAAAACTATGGACTATGCATGATAATGATGTCCCAATGTAGGTTCATCGACTGTAACAAACGTACCACTGTGGTGGGAGATGCTGGTAGTGGGGAGGCTGTGCACATGTGTGGGTAGGGTGTATGTGGGAAGTCGGTACATTTCCCTCAGTTTTGCTGTGAACCTAAAACTGCCCTGAAAAATAGTCTATTAGAAAAATACTGTTAAGCTCCTTTGCCCAGATTCAAGATTAACTGAGAAGGTTGGCTTAGCAAGTGACTGGCCCCAGATCCAGTGTTTTCTTTTGATCCACATTGGTGGGTAATGTTTTATTTATTAGAGCTCTAGGTAACCTTGAACCTTCTTTTTATCAGGAGAAGAAGCTAAGGAAGAAAACCCTCAACCACGAAGAAAAAGCTTTTGTACCTTACAAATTTTTTTTTTTTTTTTTACTTCATAAACTCTCACTGTAGTAAACTTCCTCATTTTAAATGTATCGTTAATGGCCTTTTCCCTCCCACAGTTGAGGGTGGGCAGATTATTACTAGGTCACTCTGACTTTGAATGGGGCATACATTATGGGAAGGCCCCACTGAATTTATTATTAATCCCTATATATAATAGGAAACCAAAACCAAAACAAAACAAAATCCTCTACACAACCCTGACCCTTTGTTTCCATTTGCATTATTGTTTGTTGTGGTGTGCCACAGCCTGACCTGATGTAAATGCCAAGTTCGCAGTCCATTCTTTGAATTTAACACTGCAACCATAAGTTGTCCATTTGTAAATAAAATAAAATGTGGGAGATGATGGAGCTTGAGAGAGCATGTTGTCTGATACTCTTGGATCTCATTCTCACACAGATGTGCCAAGTCTGTCTGGCAAATTATAAGTTGAACTGGATGTTAGGGCTGTTCACACCCTTCTGGGGGCAGGTGGGCTGGGTACTTGGCTGTGATTGCCTCAGAGCATTACAAAGTGACAGTTGCCTGAGACTTTTCATGTTTTCTGCTGAAACATTTCTCTCTTCCCAGTTCTCTAGTATAACCACTAGGTTTCATGAGGAATAGCTAGGAGTATTACTGATTGAAAAAAAAAAAACTTAGAAGTTGTCATATTCAAACAGTGCATAAAGGGGTGACTTCTGTCTTCTCTGCAGGGACTGATATAAAGAGAAAGCAAATTTTATTTCTCATTAAAGTTTACTCTTCCAATTTTATTCACTTTTGAAGTGCTAAGAGGCTTTTGAAGATTTAGTATCACATTGGATGTGCTACTTCTTTCTATGCTAGTGGTTTTCCCATGGAATTAGAGCAGGACATGCAACTTTATGAGTGAGTGCTAATTGGTCATTGAACAAGAATGGTGTGGAAGTGACTTGAGAGATAATCTTGTGTCATGGAAAGTGTGGTAGTGTCTGCAGACCTGGGTGCCGCCTCCAGTTCTGCTACTAATTAGTTTTCTGAACTGAGTGGGACACTTAAATTTCACAGCCTCTGATGGCTCTTCTGTGAAATCTAGGCAGAGAGGAAGGTTGAGTAGTGTTAGCATATGGTTACCAAGGTACCTCCTTGTTCTAACTTTTTATAGTTCTGTGAATATGAGCTGCGACATGATGGGGTCAGCTTTGGACGTTCTTTGAACAATTTTCCCTACAATTTTCTGTCCACTTCATGGAGGAGGTCTACAAGAGATCTTGACCTTCCTCTCTCTGCCCTCTACTACAGAACAAACAGACCACACAGGAATTCTGACTTTGATATTCTGTAGTTTAAAAAACACTTGTGCATATATGATCCTCTCAAATATTCTCTGAGATGGGTACTGTTATTGTCCAGAGCTTACAAGTGAGGAAACTATCTTGGAGACAACGTGTGCTTGCCCAAACGGTACAAAATCATCCCAGGCTGTCATGAACTCGTCGTTAAGTCTAGCCTTAGGAATAGAAAAGACTGGTTTTGAAACCTGACTCTGACACTTATTCTTTGCATTTATACAAAGGCTATCTTAATACTCCAAAGAATGTTTTTATGTAATATGTGTGGGGGCAGGCAAAGGAATGTTTTTACGTGTGAAAAATGCTGTGCACAAAACCATCCATGGAGTAAATTCTTAAAAATGATAGCTCTGATTATTATTTTATTATTAAGTAGTATTATTCGGAAGGCTTTAGGCCTTCTGATTCATGATCTTTCTACTAAACCCAGCATCAGTTGGGAGCAGAGACATTTTTATGATCTTGACCACATTAATGTCTGGAGGTCAGTTTCTCTAAAGAATGTCAATTTATGGCCAAAAAGGTCCTCTGTGAATCGGGACCTGCTGGGAGGGCTGTATTTGCCTGCTACTTAATGGAGTGAAAATGGGCCATAGGTCAGCCTAAAAGAACTGGAACCATCTTTTCTACACTTCTCAAGGAAAACAAAAGCAAAAAATATCAACACCCAGTTTTTTTAAAGTTATTCTTATAAAAATAATATAGTTTATTTTAAATATTTTTGGAACAACAGTGTAAATAGGGATGAAATAAAAACATTGCATATGCTTCTATCTCTTATAAACAAATACTTCTCACCTAATGGTATAATTTATTTGTTTTCTTTGCAGGGTATTATTGTTGTTATCATTCTTATTGGTTACAGTTACTATCAGCTGTAGGTATAATAAGTATCCTAAAAATATGGTCTTTAGTTCCTGCTAATCCTAATTATTAGTGACATTTTCATAGGCTTGAGGGTATGAAGGAAAGTGGGAAACAGTACTGGATGGCTATCTTGGCAGTTGTTTTTAAAGGTTTAAATTTTCTTTCAAAAGGTAAAACCGTAAAGTCTGAAAACGAAGCTCAGGTCTTAGAAACCTGGTTCCAACCTGTTATTGATACTCTTACCATATTTTCTTTGAGCCTCAGTTTTTCAATCTAAAATATCAGAATTGGGTCTAGGACCTCCTTAAGATTGATTCTTAATTCCTGAAGTCCCCTGAGGTGTGACTCCAAGAAGTAGTGCATAACAACCTCACAGGTCTGTTCAGATTTCACTTCTGTATGGCTGTAGATGCCTCCTGCTGTGCTCCAAGTCCTAGTCACCAAAGGCAACCTCATGGACACTGCATCAGTTTGAAGTTGTCACAAAATATGCTGCATGAACACCAAGTAAAACTCAGTGGCTAGTACTACAAGTATTTATTCATATAGATCTGTCATCGGTCAATTGAGGGTTGACCGAAGAAGCTGATCTTAGCCGGGTGGCTCTGTTGCTCTCGGCTGAACTCACTCAGATGTCAGTTGGCTTATGTAAGCTGGGCTCACCTTGCTCCCGAAGCCTCTCACCCTCTTGCTGGAGCCAGCCAGCTAGCAGGGGCATGTTACAAGAGCCACAAGAGAGAAGGCCAGCCAGGCAAGGGCTTTACAAGCCTTTGGTCACAACACACCTGCTAACATTTCATTGGCTAAAGCAAGTCACACCTTCAAACCCAAAGCCAAAGGGTAGGGAAATACACTTTGCCTCTCTAGTAGGATGAATTGAAAAATCGAATGTATGAAGGAGGTAGATACAGGGAGGGCTGCAGAACTGGGCCACTGATGCAATCTACTAGATATCTTTTTTTTGGAAACATGAAGCTACACTATTGCCTTTCAGACACACTTGCAGTGGTTGCTCGCAGGAAGAGATTTTCTGTACCTGATACCTGTCTCTTGGGAGATGGAAAAATCTGGGTCTACCTTCCTTGAGACTCATTTTTCCTGCTAATTAGGTATCTAGCTAGGATTGCATAGATCAGTGCTGCTCAAAGCATGGTTTGAGGGCTGGCAGAATCAGCAACATGTGAGATCTTATTGGAGCGAATTCTTGAGCCCCATCTCAGACTTACTGAATCAGAAACTCTTGGGGTGGGGCCCAAGAATCTACATTGTGACATGCTCCCCGAGCAGTTCTTATGCTTACTAAAGTTCGAGAACCTCTAGAATAGATCAAATCAAATCTTTGCTGTGGTGTTCCTGGTAGCCTCATCCCTTGTAACCATGCCTTCTCTTCTTGCTTTATAGAACTGCCATCGTTCATTGCCTGACCCTGCTATTGGGGATTTCAGGATAACAGTTAATATCCCAAATTGGTATCAGCCTTCTTTACTGGGCCTGAGGCTGAAATGGGCTTCCTGATACTTCTATCCCACCCTGAGACTGGACTTCTACACCAGTATGTGTTGAAAAATACAGACTAATACAGAATAATAGTAATACTAATACTAATACTAATACTAATACAGAATAATAGTAGTGAGAGTGGACAACCTTGTCTCATTCCTGATCTTAGTGGAAATGGTTTCAGTTTTTCACCGTTGAGAACAATGTCTGTTGTGGGTTTGTCATATATGCCCTTTATTATATAGAGAAAATTTCCCTCTATGCCTACTCTCTGGAGAGTTTTTATCATAAATGGGTGTTGAATTTTGTCAAAGTTTTCTCTGTATCTATTGAAATGATCATATGGTTTTTCTCCTTCAGTTTGTTAATATGGTTTATCACATTGATTGATTTGCATATACTGAAGAATCCTTGCATTCCTGAGAAAAACCCTACTTGATCATGGTGTTTGATCATTTTAATGTGCTGTTGGATTCTGTTTGCTAGTATTTTGTTGAGGATTTTTGCATCTATGTTCATCAGTGATATTGGTGTGTAGTATTCTTTTTGTTGTGACTTCTTTGTCTGGTCTTGGTAACAGCGTGATGGTAGCCTCGTAGAATGAGTTTGGAAGTGTTCCTCCCTCTGCTATATTTTGGAAGTTTGAGAAGGATGGGTGTTGTTAGCTCGTCTCTAAATGTTTGATAGACTTCACCTGTGAAGCCATCTGGTCCCACGCTTTTGTTTGTTGGAAGATTTTTAATTACAGTTTCAATTTCATTGCTTGCGATTGGTCTGCTTATATTTTTTATTTCTTCCTGGTTCATTCTCGGGAGGTTGTGCTTTTCAAAGAATTTGTCCATTTCTTCTAGGTTGTACATTTTGTTGGCATATAGCTGCTTGTAGTAATCTCTCATCATTCTTTGTATTTCTGCAGTGTCTGTTGTTCCTTCTCATTTTTCAATTCTTATTCTGTTGAATTGAGTCCTCTCCCTTTTTTTCCTGATGCGTCTTGCTAATGGTTTATCAATTTTGTTTATCTTCTCAAAGAACCAGCTATTAGTTTTATTGATCTTTGCTATTATTTCCTTCATTTGTTTTTCATTTATTTCTGATCTGATCTTTATGATTACTTTCCTTCTGCTAACTTTGGGGTTTTTTTGTTCTTCTTTCTGTAATTGCTTTAGGTGTAAGGTTAGGTTGTTTATTTGATATTTTTCTTGTCTCTTGAGGTAGGCTTTTGCCACATCCATAGGTTTTGTGCTGCCGTGTTTTCATTCATTTGTTTTTAGGTATTTTTTGATTTCCTCTTTGATTTCTTCAGTGATCTCTTTGTTATTTAGTAGTGTTTTCTTTAGCCTCCTTTTTTTACTGTTATTTTCCTGTAACTGATATCTAGTCTCCTAGCGTTGTGGTTGAAAAAGATACTTGATATCATTTCAATTTTGTTAAATTTACTGAGGCTTGATTTGTGACCCAAGATGTGATCTATCCTATAGAATGTTCCATGAGCACTTGAGAAGAAAGTGTAATCTGCTGTTTTTGGATGGAATGTCCTGTAAATATCAATTAAGTCCTTCTTGTTTAATGTATCATTTAAAGCTTGTGTTTCCTTATTTATTTTCATTTTTGATGATCTGTCCATTGGTGAAAGTCGGGTGTTAAAAGTCCCATACTATGATTGTGGTACTGTCGATTTCCCCTTTTATGGATGTTAGCATTTGCCTTATGTATTGAGGTGCTCCTATGTTGGGTGCATAAATATTTACAATTGTTATATCTTCTTCTTGGATCGATCCCTTAATCATTATGTAGAGTCCTTCTTTGTCTCTTGTAATAGTCTTTATTTTAAAGTCTATTTTGTCTGATATGAGAATTGCTACTCCAGCTTTCTTTTGCTTTCCATTTGTATGGAATATCTTTTTCCATCCCCTTACTTTCAGTCTGTATGTGTCCCTAGGTCTAATGTGGGTCTCTTGTAGACAGCATATATACGGGTCTTGTTTTTGTATTCATTCAGCCAGTCTGTGTCTTTTGGTTGGTGCATTTAATCCATTTACATTTAAGGTAATTATTGATATGTATGTTCCTATTAATATTTTCTTAATTTTGGGGGGTTTGTTTTTGTAGGTCTTTTCCTTCTCTTGTGTTTCCTGCCTAGAAAAGTTCCTTTAGCATTTGTCATACAGCTGGTTTGGTGGTGCTGAATTCTCTTAACTTTTGCTCGTCTGTAAAGGTTTTAATTTTTCTGTCGAATCTGAATGAGATCCTTGCTGGGTAGAGTAATCTTGGTTGTAGGTATTTCCCGTTCATCACTTAAAATATGTCCTGCTACTCCCTTCTGGCTTGCAGAGTTTCTGCTGAAAGATCAGCTGTTAACCTTATGGGGATTCCCTTGTATGTTATTTGTTTCTTTTCCCTTGGTGCTTTTAATATTTTTTTCTTTTATTTAATTTTTGATCGTTTGATTAATATGTGTACTGGCGTGTTTCTCCTTTGATTTATCCTGTATGGGACTCTGTATGGTTCCTGGACTTGATTGAATATTTCCTTTCCCATATTAGGGAAGTTTTCAGCTATAATCTCTTCAGATATTTTCCCAGATCCTTTCTTTTTCTCTTCCTCTTCTGGGACCCATGTAATTCTAATGTTGCTGTGTTTAATGTTTTCTCAGAAGTCTCTGACACTCTCCTCAATTCTTTTCATGTTTTTTCTTTGTTCTGCTCTGCAGCAGTTATTTCCACTATTTTATCTTCCAGGTCACTTATCTGTTCTTCTGCCTCAGTTATTCTGCTATTGATTCCTTTTCGATAATTTTTAATTTCATTTATTGTGTTGTTCATCATTGTTTGTTTGCTCTTTAGTTCTTCTAGGGCCTTGTTAAATGTTTCTTGTATTTTCTCCATTCTGTCTCCAAGATTTTGGATCATCTTTACTATCATTTCTCTGAATTCTTTTTCAGGTAGACTGCCTATTTCCTCTTCATTTGTTTGGTCTGGTGTGTTTTTACCGTGCTACTTCATCTACTGCATATTTCTCTGTCTTCTCATTTTGTTTAACTTACTGTGTTTCGGGTCATCTTTTCGCAGGCTGCAGGTTCATAGTTTCCGTTGTTTTTGGTGTCTGCCCCCAGTGGGTGAGGTTGGTTCAGTGGCTTTTGTAGGTTTCCCTTTGAAGGGGACTGGTGCCTGTGTTCTGGTGGTTGTGTCTGCATGTTGTCCTTCTGGTGGGAGGGCTGAATCCATTGGTGTCTTTTGGGGTGTGTGAACTTAGTATGACTTTAGGCAGCCTCTCTGCTTATGGGTGTTTTTGTGTTCCTGTCTTGCCAGTTGTTTGGCATGGGGCATTGAGCACTGGCGTTTGCTGGCCATTGGGTGGAGCTGGGTCTTAGTGTCGAGATGGAGATCTATGGAAGAGCTCTCACCGGTTGATATTATATGGGGCTGGGAGTTCTCTGGTGGTCCAATATCCTGGACTCGGCTCCCCCACCTCATAGTCCCAGACCTGACACCAGGCCGGAGCACCAAGACATTTCCAGCCACATGCATTGGAAGAAAGGCAGAAGAAAAAAGGGAAAAAAACCCCAAAAGGAACAGATAGAACCCCAAACCAAATGGTAAAAGCAAATCTAAACATACAAAATTGCAGAAAGAAATATACACACATACACACTCATATAAAGAAAAGAAACAAGGAAACAAACAACAACAAGAAGAAAAAACACTCAGAACCCTAAGAGAAATGGTAAAAGCAAACCTAAACAGACAAAATTACACAAAGAAACATTCACATACACACTCACAGGAAGGGAAAAAAGGAAAAAAATTTTTTTAATTTATATAAAAAATAGAGAGCAACCAAACCAATAAACAAATCCACCAATGATAACAAGCACTAAAAACTAAACTAAGATAAACCAGAAACAAATCAGAAACAAAAACAAATCAAAAACAAAACCAGAAACAAATCAGAGGCAGAAAGCAAGTCTACAGTTGCTTCCAAAGTCCACCACCTCAGTTTTGGGATGGTTTGTTGTCTATTGAGGTAGTCCACAGATGCAGGGTACATCAGGTTGATTGTGGGGATTTAATCCACTGCTCCTGAGGCTTCATGGAGAAAGTCCCATTTCCCTTCTTTGTTCACACAGCTTCTGGGGTTCAGCGTTGGTTTTTGCCCTGCCTTGTGTGGAGGCCACCCTCAGGCGTCTTTTCCCCACCCAGACAGGAGGTGGTTAAAGCAGTGGCTGATTAGGGCTCCTTTGCTCACTCAGGCCAGGGAGAGGGAGGGGTACGGTAGTCATAATTTGAACATGGGGCGAGCCTGTGGCAGCAGAGGCTGGCGTGACATTGCTACAGCCTGAGGCGCGCCATGTGTTCTCCTTGGGAAGTTGTCCCTGGATCTCAGAACCCTGGCAGTGGCGGGTTGCAGAGGCTCCCGGGGAGGTGTGGATAGTGACCTGTGCTTGCACACAGGATTCTTGGTGGCAGCAGTGGCAGCATTAGCGTTTCATGCCCATCTTTGGTGTCTGAGCTGATAGCCGTGGCTTGTGCCCATCTCTGGAGCTCATTTAGGCGGTGCTCTGCTTTCTGTGGGCACACAGAGCAGGAATCCCCTCTCCTTGCGCACCAGGAAACAATGGTTTCTTGCCTCTTTGGCAGGTCCAGCCTTTTTCCTGGACTCCCTCCCAGCTAGCTGTGGTGCACTAGCCCCCTTCAGGCTGTCTTCACACAGACAACCCCAGTCCTCTCCCTGGGATCCGACCTCTGAAGCCTGAGCCTCAGCTCTCAGCCCCCACCTGCCCCTGTGGGTGAGCAGACAAGCCTCTCAGGCTGGTGAGTGCTGATTGGCAGTGATCCTCTGTGTGGGAATCTCTCTGCTTTGACCTCTGCACCCTTGTTGCTGCACTCTCCTCTGTGACTCTGAAGCTTTCCCCCCGCCCACCCCCCGTTTCCACCAGTGAAGGGGCTTCCTAGTGTGTGGAAACTTTTCCTCCTTCACAGCTCCCTCCCAGAGGTACAGGTCCCATCCCTATTCTTTTGTCTCTGTTTTTTCTTTTGCCCTACCCAGGTACGTGGGGATTTTTTCTTGCCTTTTGCGAAGTCTGAGGTCTTCTGCCAGCATTCAGTAGGTGTTCTGTAGGAGTTTTTCCACATGTAGATGTATTTTTGATTTATTTGTGGGGAGGAAGGTGTCTCCATGTCTTACTCCTCTGCCATCTTGAAGGTATCCTGTTTTCTTGTATAGTATTAACTTTAAGTGCCATTGAATTATGCAGTTTATTTGCCCCCATGCTAAATGGTTCCAGACTGCTATAATTTCCAATTCTCATGTGTCACTTTATATGTCTTTTCTTACCACCAAGTCATTAGTTGATACTTCACACTGCTTCATTGAATGTGCCCTCCACTTCCAGTCTCGCAATTTTCAACTTGTTGACTTTAAGGTATCATGAGCTTGGAAGAGAGACTTATGGTTAAAGTCACAGCAGTTACAGAACTGTTTGATCACTATACAGAGTGAGGGAGTTGAAGTAAGACTGAGGTTCAAATCGTATTAACTCCTGTATGCGTCAGTATCCTCATCTGCTAAATGGGGATAATAATAGTATTCAGATCAAGGGTTATAAGACACTGCTTGCAACATGCTCTACCCAGCAGTACTAAACACATTTTAGCAACAATTAATAATGATACCTAATGTTTATTAAATGATCACTATGTTACAGTTACTGTGCCAGGCACTTTATGTAGACCAACTCATTTAGTCCCTACAAAAGCCCCATGAGCTTTTGTCTCCCATTAATCCCATTTTACCTATTAGGAAACTAAGATCAGAGGGGTGAAGTAGACTGCCCCAGTTTGCATACCTTGGGGAACCAATGTTACACACCGGGCTGGCCATCACATGGGGAAGGTGCTTTTTCCACCACTCTGTCTTCCACCAGGATTCAACCAGGCCTCCTTGATCTTTTATCTTCCTCAGGGCTAGTTGCTCTCTTTCCACCTGGGCCACTGCTAATCACCTACAGTGATGTTCTAGTTGCCTTTTAAAAACTCAGAATTGTCATTTGAAAGTGAGATGCTCAAGGTAGGGTCTGTGTTTAGTCACATCTCTAACCTCAGGAGCTAGAAAATTGTCTAGTTCATACCAAATGTTCTGAATGGGAAGAAACTTCTAAGTTAAAGTCAGTTTTTATATGTTTTTTTCCTATGTTCTAAAAAATTACTCCAAATCTCTTCAGTTCTTGGGGGAAGTTGGGACCCTGGAAAGAAATCTTCTGTCAGGAAGCAATGTCGTTCACATTTTCCACTGTGGGGTGCCATTGCTGCTCTTACAGGACAATGAACAATTCTGGGAGTAGGAGAATGTCTCAAACAGGTGTTTTCCAGGCTTTGGCCTTAATGCTTTGGCCAGGGAGGAGAAGAGAGGGGGAGAGGGAAAATTAGGAAGCCACTGTTCAAGAATTTATCATATTTTAGAATTGCTGTGCAAAATGCCATGTGATCCCCAGATGTACGACGTAGAATAATAGTTCACAGCTGGACTTGGATGACAGCAATATCGCCTCACTATTTTGGGGGGTGAAAAGTCCTCTTGACATATCAACTCAGAGCCCGATAACTTTTTCTACCTGTCCTTTCAGTTGGAAAGCTGGAGAAGCAGAAAGGAGGCTGATCTCACCTGCTCCCTATAGGGAGCTATGAATCGGGGATGAAGCAGGCAACATTAACTGTAAGAAAGTGAGCTTTGAGGAGTGATATGCTTAGTTATTCTCCCCCAACCCCACTTTCTCCTTTCCTTCCTTTCTCTCTTACTTCCTCCTACTGTCCCTCCCTCTTACTTTCTCCTCCAAAATAATTAAATGCAAACGCGTCTTGAGTGCAGTGACAGGTTACAAATTTAAACCCACAAGAGTCAGAGACTGTAGAACTGAAAGTCCTTAGGGGGACGTTAACTTTGCCACTTTTATATCATTATAGTAAGCTCTTCATTTAATAGTCTAATTTGTAATCACAAAAACCATGGGAAATTTTTCTATGCTAACCTCTGGTTTCAGTTTTCCTGACTCGGTTGGTGATTTTCAATGTTTTAACCTTCAGAAATGCATATTTTTAGCATTTAGCAGTCCATATCATTGGCAGGTTAAATTACTTAGTACCCACACTCTTCTCAGCTCTATACTCTTCCTGATATATAATAAACTTGACAAAGTTGAATGAGAACACATCTATAAAGATAAGATTAACTAGCCCCAGTGTGTTTTTCCCCTTTGTTTAACTGATGTGTGGTCTAATGAAAGTGTATTTTTACCTAGAGGATATAGTCACAGGGAGCCACAACTTAACCAGTGTTCAAAATTTTTGCTTAGAATTAGTCCCCAAAAGACCCCTTGTCCATTGAGTGCACTAAGGGCCCCGATTAATGTGTCCCTATTCTTTGTCCTGTAACTTTGTAGCTCCTTCTGTGAATCCGGGCTTGATCGTGTGATTTACTTTGGCCAGTGATTTCCTTTAGCAAATGTGACTCAAGCAGATGCTTGAAAAACACTTGAGATTTCCACCTGTTCTCTTGAGAACATGCCTGCGCTAGTCTTCTGGATTTATAAAAGAGAGCCAGGGGCTTCCCTGATGGCGCAGTGGTTGAGAGTCTGCCTGCCGATGCAGGGGACGTGGGTTCGTGCCCCAGTCCGGGAGGATCCCGCATGCCGCAGAGCGGCTGGGCCCGTGAGCCATGACCGCTGAGCCTGTGCGTCTGGAGTCTGTGCTCCACAAAGGGAGAGGCCACAGCAGTGAGAGGCCCGTGTACCACAAGAAAAAAAAAAAAGAGAGAGAGCCAATCATCCCAGCTAAGGCCACCTAGACAAACCAGCTCCCAGCCCACACACTGGCTGATTGTACTCACATGACTCAGCCTAGCTGAGACCACCCAAACCTCACACCCAGGTCAGCAGAATCACCCAGTCAATCCATAGACACAGAACAAATAGTAAGGTAATAATATATATTTTTTAAGGCAGATAGCTTTGGCACATTTGGAACACGGCATTATTGTGACAATAGACAACTGATAACCTCCCTGTAAACTTTTTAACATTGGAAAATGTGTTGAGGAGTGTACCTCACTCACTTCTTTAAAGCAGTTTATTTGAAGTTATGAGCCTTCTGAGGTAGAATCAAAACTTCTGTCATTAATCCCTTACACTGCTGTTCTACAACTTCTAGCCATATGTTGCATTACCTGTTATATTTCTACTATTTCATGAATAGAGAATAGCATTCAAAAACCCTAGTGAGAGCTCTGCTTCCCACAGTCTGTTCCCTAGGTCCCCAACTTCTGTTTTCATTCGTTCCCAGTTGGGAGTTGGCTAGGGAAAGCAGCAACTCTGTGAGTATTAGATAATCTCATGAATGAGGTCTTCAGTTCCGCATCTAAACATGTGTTAAAGGCAGAAGGTTTCCCAACACACACCAGTAAGGAAGAAAGCCCTGTAAGAAGCAGCCTTCCACTTGACACTTAATCTTGAAAGGCTTCATCAACAACCCACAATTACTGTTAAGAAGCACCTTATCTCTTCGGAATGAGGACAGATTGTCTCCTCTCAGCCTGATTCAAAGGTCCCAAAGCACCGGATTTATACACCAGAAAATTCATTTCTGAGTACAGAGGGTTGTAATGATTTTATGATATACCTCACAATCTGTTCTCATATAGTTTACATTTACCAGTTAATAGGTGAAGTTAAGGACCTGTGTATGGGGCATTAAAGATGATAACCGGGAAATAAGCTTGATTAGAATGATCAGCTTTACACTAATATGTATAAAATAGATAACTAATAAGAAACTGCTGTATTGAAAATAAGTAAATAAAATTTTAAAAAAAGAATGGTCAGCTTTGATGAAAATGTAAATTGAGGATGTTTGATTAAGTATACTAGATTCATTGTTGTGTATATTTTCTGAGTCAGGGGAAACCCGCAGCCTGGACAAAAGTAAACATCATTTTTAATAAATGATAGTACATACTTAGCAATTGGAAATCTATAATAAGTCTCTATTAGATAGAAGGCATCTTTCTTCCATTTTTTGAGAGTGCAAATACTGGAAGTTTAACATTTTTTATAAAACAGTAACAGTGCTCCAGAAGATGAGTGTGAAGGTGCTTGGGCCTTTGGCTGATGGGAGGTTGCTAAATGCCAGTGATGGGTAGGCCGAGGAGGAAAGAATGGCCCACACACTGGTTTTGGAGCATGTTCCTGCAAAATATAGAAGTCTTGTGTTGTCTGATTGAACTTTATATACATATATATTTTTCTTGCTACCAAGTTGTTAACTGATACTTCATACTCCTTCATTGTGCATGCTCTCTCCTCTTTGTCTCTCAGCTTTCTACTTCCTGATTGTAAGGTGGTGTGGACTGGGAAGAGAAGCCTATGGGTTTGTCCCCACACATAGCTAGTGGGTGGGGTGTAGAGTTAGCCAGACCTGTATTCAAATTTACTATTCACTGTCATTAGCTGCATGACCTTAGATGTTTCTGAGTTTCAAGAATCTCATTTGTAAAATGGTAAAATGGGAAGATAATAGCTAACGTGGTTTGTTATAAGGATTAAATAAAATAATATATGTGTCTGAGGTAGGGTCTGGAACAGTATAGGCACTTGATAAATATTCAAGCCCCATCTTGCCCCTGCCTTCCCCCTATGTTCTAACTTTTAAAGTAGTTCATAATATGCTCTGACAGGGAAGATTGGGAGTAAGGGATTTTTTTTTAGTACTCAGAATCCTTAGGGAAGCTCTATATGAAGCTGGCAGCTAGCTAATGAAGCCTGATTTCTTGGGCATTTGCCTCTAATGGCTCACTGACTTGGTAACTGAATTATTCAAAGATTTTCATAATATGTTTGAATTTCTTATATCCATTCAGTGGCTAATGATTCCTAGCTGGGCCTAGGGCCTCAGCTGAGAGAGAAAAACAGCCCTGTTCAAAAGAGAATTTTTTTTTAATTTAAGAAAATAATTATAACATCCTGATGGATACATGCAATTATTAGTTTTGGATTTTTTGAAACTGAATGATTGGATAGTGGCAGTGAATTTAGACAGACAGCCTAGGAGAGAAGTTGGTCCATTGATTTATTTTCACAGGGATTTCAAGAGCTGGTGATCACAAAACTGGTAGAAGTGCAGTACCTGAATATTACAGTTTACAGGGGGAAAAGTTATGCTGGTCATTTTTTTTTTTTTTTTTTTTTTTTTTTTTTTGTGGTACGCGGGCCTCTCACTGCTGTGGCCTCTCCCGTTGTGGAGCACAGGCTCCGGATGCGCAGGCTCAGTGGCCATGGCTCACGGGCCCAGCTGCTCCGCGGCATGTGGGATCTTCCCGGATCGGGGCATGAACCCGTGTCCCCTGCATCGGCAGGAAGACTCTCAACCACAGCGCCACCAGGGAAGCCGTATGATGGTCATTTTTAAGCCAGAAAGCACAGTCTGAAACTTTCCCACTTGGCTAACCTCCCATTAATGCCATTACTTTATATTACCATTAAGGTTAAAAAATGTCATCTATAAAGATGCTGTATCAATTTAGGATGTTTCTGTTAACAAGCTCTCATTTTTGTGCTAAGTTCTGGACTATCCATCAGTCACCAAGAGGTGCTTTTTAGATTCCTCTAAAGTGTTATGTGCCTGCTTTTAAATACAAATATGTATAAGATATTACTGGGATTATCTACCGAGAGATACCTGTGCAACTGAAAAATGACCCTATTTGAAGTAACTGCTGGATCCACTGTATTAAAAATACACTGAGGAGAAATTGTTTCTAACTTTGTATGGGTAACTTTTTAAAATTTTAATAAGAAGGAATAGTGAATTAGATAAGTTCTCAAAAAAGAAGCTATTCCTTTAATCTTAATTATTTTTTTCTCACCATCAGCAATGTTTGTGTGCAAAACAACACCCCCCCCCCCAAAAAAAAGTCCACCTTTTAAATTTTGGCATACTCTCCAACCACAAAGAACTCATTTTTTCCATTGGTGGGCCAGTTGGCCAAATAGGAAAATGTCTGCCTGTAGATGCCTTCCTATTTATAGGAAGGATGTGGGGAAGGGAAGTGCCCAGATTGATGGAGTGTACATGGCTAGCCATTAATAGAATTCATGAATACCTTTGCTTCTGTAATTCAGGTGCCTTGTTAGCAAAACTCTGATGCCAGTCTGTGAGCCGTTCCTCTCCAAAATGTTGATTTCCCTTGCTACCTCATTCTCCGAAGATTGTTTCTTGGAATTTAAAAAAAATTACGCACTTACTCTGTCTGCTCTCAGTGATATTATCTGTCCAGAGCTACAGTGTTTTCCAGATTGTGGGAAGCACTTCACCTCAAGGGAATGTCAAAGAGAAACGTGTGCCAGCTCAGTGGCTCCCATCCTGTGGGGCATGGACTTTGAGGGTGAGGAGCCATGGAAAGAGTCCAAATGTTCGTAAACTTCCTAAGTACTGGATAAGTAACATGCTTCTACATGGATGTTTTGTTCTTTGTTTTTGAATGTATGTCTGCGGTTATTCTGAAGAGTAGACACATCCGCTTCAGGCTATTCCTGAGTTCTTAAGTGCTTTCGGCCATTTTATGTTTACCCAGTCAATGGTTACAAAAAGTACACCTACTACATGCAATGTATTAAGTAAAAATGGAGCACTCATGTTTGAAATGTTGGGGAGCCCCTACCCTAGAGTGAAAAAAAGTGGAGATAATTATATTTAGAAAGCAATCAGTAAATCAGGAGAGAAAAAAGGTTTGCATAAAGACTAATGAACTGAAACAGGAAAATTAGAAAACCAATCAGTAAATCAAGAGATAGAAAAACGGTTTGTATGAGGACTAATGAACTGAAACAGGAGAATTAGAGAAGCAGGCTCATGAAATGGGAATAACGAAAGTAGGCCAGGAAACTGATTACTTAGAGTTTTAGTTGTCTACTACTGTGTAACAACTTACACTAATACTTAGTGGCTTTAAGCAACACTACCTCCGTTAATTCTGTGGGTTGACTGGGCTGAGCATGGCTACACGCATTTGCACACTGAACTGGGCTGGATGTCTGAGACTTTACAAGTCTGACACTTTGGCAGGGACAGCTGAACTGCTGGGCCTTTCTTGTTCACTGATATCTTGGAGCTTCTCCTTCTACCTGTGGTCTCTCCAGTAGGTTGACTAGACTTCTCATATGGTGGCCCAGGGCTCCCCAAACAACAAAAGAAGAAGCTGCCAGGTCTTCTCAAGGTTCAGGTCTAGAACTGGCACAGCATCACTTTCTCCACGTTCTGTTGGTTGAAGCAAGTCACAGGCCAACCCACATTCATTGTAGGAAGGGACTGTTATAAGGGGGGAAAAACCTGTAGGCAGGGCTCATTGGGAGCCATTTTGGAGACTAGATACCACACCCAGGTATGGTCATATCAAAAGAACGGTGTGGCTAGGGGGATGTTTTTGCTGGCCCTGTAGCCACTGGAGACTCACATGTCTAGTAGTGACTAGACTCTTAAGCTTAATTTGCTATTGCTAGTAATATTTTTTAACAGCCACTATATTTTTACATCATTTCTTCAAGGAGTGTCTGACTGAGCCAGTATACATGCCCATGCCCTAACTGTCAGGGAGCAGGGAGAGGGATTGTGTCTCTTGATGATTTCTACTGTAGAAGGCAGAGACTGCCTTTTCCAAGATTTGGGCAGCCATATATCCTGGCTTGCCTGGAGCAGTCCTGGATGATGTTGATTGTTCCAGCATAATAATTAACAGTGCCCCTTTAACGCTTAGTAGCTTTTCCACGTGGATGATAAATCATCTCTTCATCCTACGGCCAAGACCCACACAAGGGAGAATTCTCCAAAACTAGGACAGGGATTCGGATTGTAGATAACCAAAAAATAAAAAATGCCCCCTCCTTCCCTTCATTGGCTGTCCAACAGCCACATACACTATTCTTCCTGTACTTATACCTTAAAAAGATAAACGAAGCCTCCACTTAGCAATGAACCTAACTCTTCCTTGTAAAACTGGCAATATAGGGCTTCCCTGGTGGCGCAGTGGTTGAGAGTCTGCCTGCCGATGCAGGGGACACGGGTTCATGCCCTGGTCCAGGAGGATCGCACATGCCGCGGAGCGGCTGGGCCCGTGAACCATGGCCACTGAGCCTGCGCATCCGGAGCCTGTGCTCTGCTACGGGAGAGGCCACAGCAATGAGAGGCCCGCGAAAAAGACTGGCAATATAGCCCATCTTCACATGTAGGGTTCTAAGTCTTGTCAGTTGCTTCATCCTTTTCCAATCTTAAAATCTCTACAGTTTGTCCATGTTCTGTCCTGATTCTCTTTCCATTTTCCACAACCTAAGGAATAAACTATAAAGCTAACTATTTCTAACACCGTCCATGTACAATAGTTAGGGAAAAGGGAGAGGAAAGAAAAAGGAAATGAGTAAAAATGTGTGAGTATGAATATGACACAACAAAGAGGGAAGAAGATATATTAGAGGCATCATTCCTGATACTTGCATCTGGCATCTTACCCTGGACTTTCAGTCCTGAGTTATGAATACTCTCTGACTGTCCTTTCATATTCACTTGCCTCCCTAGAGACTCAAAGTATGAGATAAGATTGGTGGAGTCTACATCACGAGCAAATACCTGAACTGCCACAGGAAGGGGAACATCTGCCTTTCTTTCTCTCCAGGGGAGGGAGGCAAGTTACTGCTTTTCATAAAGCTCACAGAATAGTGGATACTCCTTGAGTAGGAAAGGGAGCAAATGCTTATCACTAACTTTCATCTAACACTTTATTGAAAGTTGATAAAAAGGATGTCAATAAGAAGGGGTGAAGTAGTGGCTTTAGCTTTTAAACTTAGTATCTGGGGAATTTGAAGGCCAAAAGATTATTACCTGAGATTTGGGGCTACTGTCTTGGGGTAATCTAAGTCAAATGTTTGTTCATGGGGAGGAGAGTCTTTGCAAGGGCTACAGTGGTGAGAAGTGTGATAAAGTCGTCGTGGGGGAGAGAATACTATCTGGGTTGGAGAAACAGAGGCAGGGAGTGTTCTGAGGGGTGTGGCTTGGCAGAATATTTAGAGGATGATGTAGTTTTTAGGGGATGTGGCAGAGTCAGAGTACATCTCTCCTTCAGTTTGTTAAATGCCGGTCTGAGCCAGGCTGAGGGCAAGGTGAGAGGATTGGCACGTGCTAAAATAAAATGGAGGAAACATGGGTCAGATTCTTGTGATGGGTTAAAAAAATGATCTCAACACTTAGAAGCCAATTGTGTTGAATTGTGAAACCTGAATCCTAGTCTAAGCCTGCCTCAGATTGGATATGTTACCATAGATAGTGCTTTTTTCTTAATTCTTAAAATAAGGGATTTAGATCAGATTAGTGAGTCCTAACATAGAGTCTTCAAATTCCAAGATCCTCAGTAGGAATTGGGAGTGGGGCAGAAGTCAGTTCACTGTCTGCAATATGGATTCATAGGTTACCTAAAAGGTTAATTCCTGTCGACAGGCATTAAATGTGATAAGAAGTGCTATGGGTGAAGCGTATAGTGCTATGTAAATACACTGTGTGAGACCCAGCCTATTCCAGGGGTCTGGGCAGGTCTCCTGGAGGAAGTGATACTTAAGTAAAAGGTGAAAACAAAAGCAAGCATGTCCAGTAATGCTTAGAAAAAATTCAGTTCTGGGGCATGACAAAGATCAGCAGATGTGGAGTGTGGATATTTCTCTATAAATGTCCTAGTTCTAACTGTGAGGAGAACAATGTTGTTCGAGAAAGGTCTGTAGCTGGTGAAGAAATGCTGCACAAACTATGCAGGAACTTGATAGACCTCCAGGTCTTGCAACTTGGTCATTTTTTCCAGGTCCTGTCTCCTTTAATGAACCACAGTCCCTGCTGATGAACAGAGCACTTCAGCCCTGAGGTGCTCTTAGAACTCCATATAGAAATGTACCTTGATTTTGGACTTGAGACCATTACAAAATAATTGTTGAGATGCTTTTAGTAGATCTCATTAAAGCTAGTATATGGCTCTGTGCCTTTCTGTCATGCCTGTGGTAGTGAAGGATGGTTTTAGATGTATAATCAAAGTTATTCCAGAAAGCATGATGAATCAGTGACTGATTTTATTAGAATTTCAAGAACTTGGGCATAGACCCTCTTTTGCCTTCTTCCTGCTGCCACTTCAATGAAATTCATTTTTTCTTGAATATTTTGCTGATGAAACTTTATGAAGATTCTATAATTTTTCCATTTGAGGTACTATTATAGCAAGGTTGCCATAGGAAAATACCCCTCCTTCCCTTTAGATTAATTATTGTTTAGCTTTTCCCATGGACATAGGAGAGATGATTCAATAATTATTAATTCTGGTTGCCCAAGTTGACATCTTTCCTACGAATCTAACTATTCCTGAATAAAATCCTATGTGACTAGTGAAAGAAGACACTTCCTGTATCTCCTACAAAACTCAAAAGTCCAAAGAATGAAAGAAAAATATTTTGTTTTTATGAAATGCAAGCTACTTTTGGTTTTATGTCCCTAGAGTTTTATAATACTGAACACTCATTATCTTTTCTCTTCTGTTCAAATCTCTTTCCTTGCCTTATGTATGCATTTTGAACACTCTGGATCACCTGTGACCAGTATTTGCCGTTTGGTGTGTCAGGGCAGTAGTAAGTGCCCGTATCATACTCCACCGCCCAAACTGTGGACTTTCTGCTCAGAGGGACAAGCAAGCGTAATGTTATCCATCTGGGAGGGAGCTTAAAATAGTGCCCATGCGTCATTTTGCAGTTAGGAGTCTGGATATGGCTAATGGGGTGTTATCAATCAGGAGATAAAATTAAAATCCTACATTAGGAACTGCTCCTGCCAGAAAGGGTGGATTTTGTAACAGCTGTTTTCTATTAGATGCTATTGTGTTCTTTAGCAGCAAATTACATAGATCAGAAATTAACAGTTAACAGTTTCCCCAAGTGAGGTTGTAAATGAGCCTGTTGTCCTCTGAATAAGATATTGCAGGAAGGAGAGGAAGCTATGAGCAAAGTCTTGGTGGACTTAATGGGCAGTTTTCTGCTCCCCCTTGGAGGCTACATAGTTCTCTCAGAAGGGAATATATATATTTTTGTGATCCTAGTAGGGAAATGACCTTTTGAACTCTGGAAGAGGTGACATTAAAGCTTTTTTTTACCTGGCTAGTGTCTCCTAACAACCTGAATTCGGTTGGTTCCAGAATTCATTAAACCTTAAGGGGGAAAAATTATCTGGGGGCGGGATAGAGGGAGGAGAGAGAGAGGAAGCACTGTAACCAGCAAGCACCAAGTGTCTCAGCTCCAGATGAAGATAAGTTGTCTGAAATGAACACTTAAGAGACAGTCGGTGCATTCTCCTGCTTATTGCAGCTCAGTCAATTAGACTTAGCATGCTCAAAGGCTGCTTCCATACTGATGTTCTTGCCTTGTGGAAAATAATGTGCTTCTTCCCCACCCCACTTTTTTTCTGTCTCTAACAGATGACAGTAATAATGAGAACTAAAATCACTCAAGTCAGCATATGAAAGGGAGCTGTCTATTTAAAAAAAAATAAAAAGACATCTCTCAGTGCCATCTGCTGAGGTACAGTAATGTTTTGTAACAGGTTTTAGAAAGCACATTAAAAGGCTTCATCTGTGCTTGTCCTTTCCAGTTAGTCAAGATATAGTTGTGTCTCTCCTGTATGATGTGAATTCTTGAATCATGTAATTATTTCTAATTTATCTCTAAAATAAGCAGCTCAAATACAATTTTAATTGGGATTTCATTAGGTACTTATTATACCATGTGTCAAATGATAGTTGATTATTCTGAGCATGGATACAGAATCTGAAAAAGATAGTAGGAGAATGATGGGTACCTCTGAAAGCTGATGGTGCTCAATAAATATGTCTTAAAAATAATCAGTTGATATATAATTAACGTAATTACTGCAAATAAACTCTATTTATGGAACCCTGCTGTGTTGTTTCCCATCCTAAGCTTAAACATGATTATTGTTCTTTTGCCCAAATAAAATTAATGTAATGAGAGAAAAACAGAATAAATATAGGCCTGGGTAACAGAGAGAGGAAAATATTTTCCCCTTATTAGAGAAGGATGGCATGAAGAGGAAAATTTCCTTTCATAAGGAAAAGGTGTATGAGGCTTTAAAAATATCCTTTTCAGCTAAATGAGTTAGGCACATTCAATGCACAGTGAGAAGTACAGGAATAACTTGGATATATTGTGGGTTTGGTTCCAGACCACTGCAATAAAGCAAATATCACAATAAAGTGAGTCACATGAATTTTTTGGTTTCCTAGTACATATAAAAGTTACTTTTATGCTATGCTATAGTCAGTATAACAAAGTATTATGTCTAAAAAAACAATATACATAGCTTAATTTAAAAATACTTTGTTGTGGGCTTCCCTGGTGGCGCAGTGGTTGAGAATCCGCCTGCCGATGCAGGAGACACGGGTTTGTGCCCTGGTCCGGGAAGATCCCACATGCCGCGGAGCAACTAAGTCCGTGAGCCATGGCCGCTAGGCCTGCGCGTCCGGAGCCTGTGCTCCGCAATGGGAGAGGCCACAACAGTGAGAGGCCCACATACCGCAAAACAAAACAAAACAAAACTTTGTTGTTAAAAAATGCCAAAACAATTACAATAGTAATATCAAATATCACTGATCACAGATCACCATAGCAAATACAATAATAATAAAAAAATTTGAAATATTGCAAGAATTACCAAAATGTGACATAGAGACACAAAGTTAGCAAATGCTGTTGGAAAAATGGCACCAATAGACTTGTTCAATGAAAGGTTGTCACAAACCTTCAATTGTAAAAAATGCACTGTCTGCAAAGTGCAGTAAAGTGAAGCACAATGAAATGAGGTTTGCCTGTAGTAAAGCTAGTAGGTGGGATAAAAGTATGTGGATCTAGATGAAGGAAGAAGAGAGAGATTGCTGATCTGAAAGACTTGATGGTGACAAAGCAGGTTGGCCACATACACCTCATCATGTGCTTGCTGTTTTGTCTCTATATCCTCAGCACTTAGGACAGTGCTGGCTATAGTGAATACAGATAGTTCCTGACTTACGATGGTTCAACTTACAATTTTTCAACTTCATAATGGTGTGATAGTGATACACATTCAGTAGAAGCTATACTTTAAATTTTGAATATTGATCTTTTCCTGGTTTAGCCATATGCAGTTCCATACTCTTATGATGCTGGCAGCAAACCACAGCTCCCAGTCAGCTGTGCAATCATGAGGGTAAGCAACTGATACATTTACAACCATTCTATACCCATTCTGTTTTTCAGTTTCAGTACAGTATTCAGTAAATTATATGAGATATGTATTATAAAATAGGCTTTCTGTTAGCTGCTTTTGCCCAACTATAGGATAATGTAAGTGTTCTAAACATGTTAAAGGTAGGCTAGGCTAAGCTATGATGTTTAGTAAGTTAGGTGTATTAAATGCATTTTTGACTTAATATTTTCAATTTATGATGGGTTTATTAGGAGGTAAATCCACCATAAGTTGAGGAAGATCTGTACTTAAAAAAATACAATGTTGCCTGACTAAGCCTAGGTCACATCTGTCTTGAGTGACAGTGACCATGCATGGTTTACAGGAGGGATGTGGAAAAGCAAAGGAAGGGAAGAAAAATCAACAGACTCAACTAAATGTGTTCCCCTGATCAAAGTAAGCATTCCTAACTTCTGCTTCCGGGTAGCATGGGCCAATAGGTATTGGATTTACTCTCCTACCTGAATCAACTTGAAAAAATAACAGACACATATATGGAACAATGGTTTCAAGACACTGAACATCAAGCAATAAAGGACAATTTCCTGAGAAATGAGAAGCAGATGAGGAAGGCCATATGATTGCCCCAGGTTGCTTCCTAGAGAGAGTTTTCAGGTTGTAGCACAGTGAGGAAGAACTCAGGTAAAACTGGGTAATCTCCCTGAGTTAATGAGACAGAGCGGGGAATCTGGGGAGATCGAAGCAGCTCGAGTTTGCAGGGCAGGGGATGAGAGGAGAGATCTGTATAGAGAAAGAACTTCAGAGATCTGCAGCTCTCCTTTGAGGCTTCAGCTGAATAATTATCAGCACATGCTATTGAGGAAACTTCCTGAGGCCATGGAAAGCACCATCTGAAAGAATTAGAAGGAATAATCACCAGGACACACATAGGGCTGGGAATTGTTCCTGTTTTTACCAGGTAGAATTGTTCCTGTTATTACTCACTCTAGAAAAGGTGAGAATATAAGGTCATTCAGAGGGTTTTAACTCAGTAATGTGGCAAAATTAGCTGTAGACTAAACTCTGCTCTGTTCCCACATAACAAAGTTTAAAAGAAAGACCCAAGAGGGTCATGTCTTCATTCAGATTGCTATAACAAAAATACCACAGACTGGGTGGCTTAAACAGCAAACATTTATTTTACCACAGTTCTGGAGGCTGGGAAGTTCAAGATCAAGGTGTGATCAGATTTGGTGTCTGGTGAGAGCTATCTTTCTGATTCATAGATGGTCGTCTTCTCACTGCCTCCTCATATGACAGGGTGAGAGAGCTCTCTGGGGTCTCTTATAATTGGCATTAATCTCATTCATGGAGCTCTATTCTCATGACTTGATCACCTCCTAAAGGCTCTGTCTCCTAATTCCATCACTTTAGGGGTTTGGATTTCAGCTTTTGAATTTTAAGGACATAAATGTTCAGTCCATAACAGATCAAATTGTTTGCAATCAACTTAATTGTGTCCAAAACAAAGCTCAAGACTATATATAGGGACACACAAATATCTAGCACCTAACAAGGTAAAATTCACAATGTTTAGCATCCAATTAAAAATTAGTAAGCAATCAAAGAAGCAGGAAAATATGACCCATAATAAATAGAAAAGTCAATCATTTGAGAAGCCTAACTTACCTTATTGCAAAGTGAGGGGAGAGTCAAATCCTCTCCCTAAAAAACAAGTAAAAAACTGGACAATATTGTCAAAAACAAACATTTTGTGGATCTTGAAGTCAACCAAAGGCAAAGAAACAAATTGAGAAGTACTTATTCATGAAAAACTGCAGATAAAAGCATTGGGAATCAATCACATTCTTGACTGGAACTTTTTTCATCTTTCCTACTTTGGTAAGTATGGTGGTTTTACTATGTGGGTCAGGCTCTGAAGGCAGCAGCTTTGCTGCCATAAGGGAGTCACTTGATTTGGGGTGGAAGGTGAAAAACCCACCCTCAATGGCATTCTCAGTGAAAGTAATGATCCTGGAAGCATACAAATGAGGAAGGCCAGCAACTGCCCATTTGAGGTGTAGTCCCATTTGTGAAAAGCAGCAGGTCAGTGGACCAACCAGGCATTAAATAGAGAGATCCTAGGTATGAGATAGCCATAGAGGTGGCTGGTAATATCTCTACACATCCCTGGCTGCCTTCATTTTGCATGCACATGTGAGACCAAAGAGAGTCCAATATATCCAAATAACCCCTGGCAAATTGAGACACCTCACACTTGTGCAGAGTAGATGCAAGAAAATAAATACTGGGGTAGGACAGAGGGTCTTTGAACTTTGAATGAACCCACACACAGAAACAATAATAAACAGTAGAAAGCTTTTTGGCTCAAAGTGATTGAGTATAACCTCTGATGAATCATTGATTGACGGTTAAGCTGTGCAGACACAGGGATGACCTCAAGGAAGCCAAGCTTAAAAATAAATCAAGAATCTTAAAAATTACTGAGAAGAGATACCAGAAGCTACACGTGGTAGGGGAAACCAATTCCATAGATTGACAGAAAGTAAATTTCTAAAACAAGCAAACACAAAAAAACTACCACCAACACAATCTAGAATTACTATAAGACACTATCCAAAATGTCCAATTTTCAACAAAAATAATGAAACATTCAAAGAAAAAAGAAAGGGTGACCCATACTCGGGGGAAAAAAAGCAGTCAATGGAAACTAAATAAGTACAGATGTTAGATTTTTCATACAAAGCTTTCAAAACAGCTGTTGTAAATATGTTAGAAGAATTACAGGAAACCATGCTTAAAAAATTAAAGGAAATTATGATGCCAATCAGTCAGTAATTAGAGACTATCAGCAAAGAGATACAAAATGTAAACAAGAACTACGTGGAAGTTTGGGAGTTGAAAAGTATGATAACTGAGGAAAAGTTCATGAGAGGGGCTCAGCAGAAGATTTAAGAAGAATCAGCAAACTTCAAGTAGGTTAGTAGAAATTATCCAATTTGAAGAACAGAGAGAACAAAGTTTGAAGAAAATGAACAGAGTTCCAGAGACCTATGAGTCAAAAGCAAGTTTATCAACATAAATATAATGGAACCTCCAGAGGGAGAAGAGAGAGAGGAAGGGCTAGAAAGAATATTTTTAGAAGTAACAGCAGAAAACTTCAAAAATTTGATTAAAAAAAGTGACTCTAGAGATACAAGAAGCTCAACAAATACTAAGTAGGATAAACACAAAGAGATATATACCTAGTCACATCTTACTCAAACTGAAAGAGGAAATCTTGAAAGCAGCAAGAACAAAAAGACTCATCGAGTATAAGGAAACCTTAATAAGATTAACAACTGACTTCTTATAAGGAATAATGAAGGCCATGAGGCAGTGAAATGATAAATTCAAAATGCTGAAAAAAAACCCTGTCAACCAAGAATTCTATATCTAGGAAAACTAGCCTTTAGAAATGAAAATGAAAAAGAGACATGCTCACATAAATAAAGACTGACAGAATGTGTTACTAGCAGACTTGTCTTACAAGAAATACTAAAGGAACTCTTTTAGACTGAAAGGAATGACGTTAGATGGTAACTGAAATCCACAAAAAGTAATAAAGAGCATTACACATGTTTAAAATATATGGGTAAATATAAGACTGCACAAATATTTTTTTCTTTTCTTAAATTCTTTAAAAGGCATTAGAGGGCTTCCCTGGTGGCGCAGTGGTTGAGAATCCGCCTGCCAATGCAGGGGACATGGGTTCGTGCCCCGGTCCGGGAAGATCCCACGTGCCATGGAGCGGCTGGGCCTGTGAGCCATGGCCACTGAGCCTGCGCATCCGGAGTCTGTACTCCACAACGGGAGAAGCCACAACAGTGAGAGGCCCGCGTACCACAAAAAAAAAAAAAAAAAAAAAAAAAAAAAAAGACATTAGAGTATATAAAGCAATAATTATAATATAATGTTGGGTTTATAACATACATGGATATACATTATAATAATAGCACAAATGGAGAATGCAGTAAAGTTCCTGCATTTTACCAGAATTAAGTTAGTATTAGTTTGAAGTAGATTATGATAAGATACATATTATAATCCCTAGATCAATCACTAAGAAAAGAACTAAAAATATATAGTAAATCGGGACTTCCCTGGTGGTCCAGTGGTTGAGACTTTGCCTTCCAATGCAGGGGGTGCAGGTTTGATCCCTGGTTGGGGAGCTAAGATCCTACATGCCTCATGGTCAAAAAACCAAAACATAAAACAGAAGCAATACTGTAACAAATTCAATAAAGACTTTTAAAATGGTCCACGTAAAAAAAAAAACCTTAAAAGTATATAGTAAAAATATTAACTGATGGACTTATGCTTCTGCAAAATATAGAGAAACAGGGACGAGATTTACCCTTTCACCTGAAATAACCAAGGAAGAGAGCCCCACTCAGTCCAAATATATGAAACAATGGTTTTCAAGACACTGAACATCAGGAAGGAAGAATTAGAAAAGAATATGAGGAAACTTTTGAGGGTGATGGATATGATATGTTCATTATCCTGATTGTGGTGATGGATGGCTTCATTTATGTGTATATATTTCAAATCTTATCAAACTGTCCAACTTAAATACATGCAATATATTATATGTCAGTAATATCTAAATAAAACTGTTAAAAGCATTTTTGAAAATCATGGATCCTTACCTTTAAAACACATATACACAAACGTACAATACATACACAACTTTTTGGGAGGAGGGATTATAAAAGTAACTCATGTTAACTTGAAATTCTCCTCATGGAACACTTTTCCATAATTTGGAAGTAATTTTGAAAATATTTGTAAAATGGATAATTTGAAAGATATGGAAAAGTAGATGCAGTTTATATCCTGGAAAGTTTAGCCTTTAAATCTAGCAGTATATTAAAAATATCACAAAATATAATTTGAAAAGAAAGTACTATTTCATGAGTCTAGTGGCTTTATAAAAAATAAACTCTCTCAGACTCATCTAATTTCCTTTTATAAGAGAGTAATATATGGAGGAAGAGAGAAGGACTGGCCTATTGAAGTTTATTCCAGGTAAGAATCAGTATTAGCTGTGGTGATTTAGGTTGGGGAATAGATTAAAGAAGGGTTGGAAGAATAAAGAAATTTCCATGGCATAACATCTAATTATAGTTCTGGAGGTTAATGAGAAGGAGTCAAAGGTTGTTGAAGTCTCTATCTTGGATGACTGGGTAGGTGTGTTGTCATGATATGAGATAAGGATTATCAGAAGAGCAGGAGGTTTGAGGGAGGAAAGAGATAATGATTTTGGTCTTAAGCATAACATAGGGATTTTCTTTTGTATTACATATTTGAGAAATGTATAGGCATTAGTTTCTCAGATTTTTCCTCTGAAAATGTTCATATAAAAATGACTTTGTGCATAGAAGGGTGTTTTGTTAGATCCTGAAACTTTGGTTCTCTTCTGTAGCAATGATGGAGATTGAACTCCAGGGTGAACTGTCTGGTGACTTTGTAATCAGCCAGTCAGCATATATTTATTGAGACTTTCTCTGTGCCAGAAATAGTGCCAGATTCAGAAAAATGAGAAATATAGACAGTGCTTTTACCTTCATAGGCCCTTTTCCTGGAGATTTGGAAATGTGCAGAGGCATCAGTCTGAAGGTTAAAATGGAACATTTTAGCCCTTGATTTTACTGTCACTGTTAGAGATGGAGACAAGTGGTTTGGGGGCAAGATCCAGGACTACAGAATTGAGATGCCTCATGTGGTCAGGGATCTAACTCACTGGGGCATATGACAGCTCTGATTCTGCTTCATTCAGCTTCAGGCTTTGCTTCATTAAACTCAGGAAAATGCCTAGATTCCTAATTACAGAAGGCAGGGGAGAGTATGTGGAAAGTCTGGGTATACTTAGCATTTTCTGTGGAATCAAATTATGGCATAAGTGCTACCACAAAACCAGGCTATAGTTACAGCAATTACAGTGATAGTTCTTCGAAAGGCAGGATGAATATGGTACTCTTTGGTTCTCCTCAATAAGATTTCACTCCACATTACTGACTTGATATCTGTTTTTTAAAATTTTATTTTATTGAACTATAGTTGATTTACAATGTTGGGCTAATTTCTGCTGTACAGCAAAGTGATTCGGTTATACATATATATTCTTTCCCATTATAGTTTATTACAGGATATTGAGTATAGTTCCCTGTGCTATACAGTAAGCAGGACCTTGTTGTTTATCCATTCTATATATGAGTTTGTATCTGCTAACCCCAAACTCCCACTGCATCTCTTCCCCACCCCCACCATCTTGGCAACCACACATCTGTTCTCCATACCTGTGAGTCTGTTTCTGTTTCATAGATTAGATTCCACATATGTTATTGATATCTGTTTGATATGAATGGTATCAGTGTTAAATTGGTGCTAAAAATTTTGAATTAGTGAGACACCTTGTTCTGAAGGGGATTTTTCCTGAGACCTTCTTGAATTTTCTTAATTAAACATTTACCCGTGCTCCATATTCTGGGGGAAGAAATGTGGTGTCATTATTTTAAATAATCTAACATTCATTACTCTCTTGGTAGATTTAATAGCACAGGGACAATTATTACTGTATTACTTCTGTACATTTTTGACTCAACAATTTACAGAGTAAACTATTAAATTGTTTAAATAGGTTTCATCTAACATTTAAATTAGATAAGGCAGGTTTTGTTTATTAAATGCTAATTATTTCAAACATATTTTGGTTGGTTTAGGAATGGCATGTGATTACCAAAAATCAGTCAGCCTACACTAAATGTTGAAAATAATATATTTGCTTTGAATTTATAATTGCTTTTTATAGCTATCCTGAATTTAAACGCATTTAAATAAATGAAATTTTGTGGAAGATTTTTATTTTTAATTTTTTAAATTTTTTATATTTTTTCGGTATGCGGGCCTCTCACTGTCGTGGCCTCTTCCATTGCGGAGCGCAGTCTCTGGACGTGCAGGCTCAGTGGCCGTGGCTCACGGGCCCAGCCGCTCCGCGGCATGTGGGATCTTCCCGGACCAGGGCACGAACCCGTGTCCCCTGCATCGGCAGGCGGATTCTCAACCACTGCGCCACCAGGGAAGCCCTGTGGAAGATTTTTAATACTTCAAAACCACAGTGATATTTGGCAGCAGTGAGAGGGTCACATAGATGTATAACTCTGAGAATTAGTTGTAATATAAGTTTTGAGGTTTAGGTCACAAGTTCAAGCTGACGTCAACTTTATAATGACCAGCGTTGATTACCATCTGAGAGCTACTTTGTTGGTGCTTGAAGTGATTGGATGGTCTCAAAGTAACTTTTCTACGTCTTACCTAGTTTTTTAGTAAAATATTCTTTCCGCAAATATTAAGAAGTCACTTTTTTTCATTGTTTAAAAATCACAACTGTAACTTGGAGAAAAATCGAATAAATAGGAATCATTTATTTGCTCTTATTTGAGAAAGAATTTTTAATACTGCAATTATTTAGGCCCAACTTTTAAAGATTGGTGGATTTTATTTTCTTGTCTTTTGCTTCTAGTTTAAGGGAGACCATATCAATAAAATCTATTTTTCAAGAAGGGAAATACACCTGAAATTAATTTCATCTGAATTTAGGGGTCTAAGGGTGCATGAGTATGGCCTGGAAACCAATGTTTGCCCTCTTAAAGCATTAGCCATTTTTAAAATCAGAGTTGGCACCTGAGTAGTTTGGGACTTGCCTCATGAATGACACACAAAAAATCCTGTATGCATATTGACATCAAGCAGGATGGCCACTCATGGCTGCACAGGTTGTTCAATGAACTCCATGGGAGCTATTCACACAAACTGGTAATGGCACCCTCTGGAGTTGTTCATTGCTGTCCAGTGTTGAACCTCTTTAAGTCTATCCAGTGGCTTTTACAGCATTTTCATTCTACATGTTATTTCTTTTCTGTCTGTTTAGTTTTCTATGGCTTAATTTATTCAGAGATTCACAATCTTATTGTTTAGCATGTTTAGTATTATTACACACTAGCTAACTATTTGCACCCCCATTGCTTCATTAGTATGAATGATCTGATTTCAAATTTTCACACATTGCCTCAAGTAGTGAAAGTACTCTTCGCCTACCAACACACACACACACACACACACACACACACACACACACTGGTACAGGTACACCTAAAGCAGTGTTAGTGTTTCTGGAACAAACATTAATATTGAAAACAGTGCTTCACAGGGAGATCAGCTCAGTGCTTTGTGACCACCTAGAGGGATGGGATAGGGAGGGTGGGAGGGAGGGAGTCGCAAGAGGGAAGAGTTACGGGGATATATGTATATGTATAACTGATTCACTTTGTTATAAAGCAGAAACTAACACACCATTATAAAGCAATTATACTCCAATAAAGATGTTAAAAAAAATAAAACAGTGCTTCATTCAATAGAACTGTTTTGTTTTCTTCCTTCTATTATTTTCCTCTTTTCTGGTGTCGAAGAAGTTTATGGCAACTGAATAGCTAAATATTGATTTGAAATCACTATGTGTTATCATACAAATGGAATCATAGAAAACAGAATTTCAGAAATATTAACCTACACCTGACGTTTTTTCTTTTGATGTGCTTACATTCCTAGTGTTTAAAGTCACAACTCCCCAAATTAACATGATATTTCATCCGGAGTTTTTTTTTTCAAACTCATGGTTTCTAAAGATTCTCCCATTTTAAAACATCTTTATAATTGCATAATTTGTCTCTAATTTAGGGATTTTTTGGTGATTATTTGTTATTTGTGCAGTTATAAGAGATATAGATCTAAAGAAAAGCATGTGAAACCCTTTATTGTCAATCTCAGTCTGTTCTCTCAGTACTTGAAACCCACTCAGAGTTGTACATCTCGTGGCACTTTCCCAGTGTAAATTTTCTTTAAAGCTTCCTCCCATAAACTGTAACTTTAGTTATTCTCATAATGATTGGTTTAGTCTTTTATGCCATAATTTCTGTATTCCTTTTTCCATTTGTCTAGGGTTGTAGATAGTACTTTGCTTATTGGTCTTCTTGGCTGTAAGTTACAGGTTTACCTCTTGAGACTCAGGAGAAATTACACTTGTGTTCTTTTTCAATCTTTAAATACATCTACAGTGATTTGGTGTTTTACGATTCATTCACCATTGCTTCCAACTGATATTATTCCAATTCAACAAAACCATTCTCTTGGCTTTGCTGAGTTCATCATTGAATTCATACTTCTATCAACTGGGAGAGATACTGGGAGAATTGACTGTGAATGTAGTGCTTGATCTGTATGGAATTGTACCAAGCCTTCTGGAGAGTGCAGTTTTTCTAGAAGTTTTGTGTGAGTGTGTGGTTGATTGAGGCATGTCAGTAATGTCACAGTTATAACATTGAGTTCTGAGAAGGCATTATGACTGCAATCCATGTCAGTTAGCATATTTACTATATCATTACTGTGAAATGTACTGGTGTAGAATGTATTTGAGAGAAATTCATAGGCCTGTACTGGATGTCCTAATAATATAACAAGGGAAGAATTTGAACAAGTTAAGGGGGGGGTATGGTCACATTAGAGCAGGAGCCTAACTTGTCATTGCACCTCCAGCCATACCAATACTTTATCTCAAATTCTTTATCCTCCTCTCTTTTGAATACCCCTGTTGGAAGCTAACTGTTGTTGGGGATAGTTTGGGTGTAGCAGCTAGACTAGTTTAAGTGGGGGCAACATGTTAAATTGTGGAAAGTGCATACAAACCATTATCTCTCACAAAACTCTGTGTCTAGTATGGACATGTCTTTTAATCTATAATTGTCTGTCTCCACCTGCCTCCTGGGCACCTCGGTATGGATAAATGCCATCTCAAAGTCAACAGGTTGAAAATAGCTCACTGTGTTCTTCCCCCAGTCAACTTTTCCTTTACTTCCCTGTCTTTATAAATGATATAATAATTTTTTATACGCACTGAAGATTAAAACTTGTCACATATAACCCTTCTTTTTCAATCACTATATCCAATCTATCAAGAGTCCTAGAGATTCTCTTAAAACATTCCTTCCATTGTATGTTTCACATTTCCCTTGCCAGCCCTTTATTTCAAGCCCTTAATACTTCTCATGTGGACCCTTTCAAAAGTTAGGTAAGGAATATCAACCCTCACTTCCTATTTCCCTTCCAATCCATAATATTCAAATAGGCAGATTAATCTTCTTTACTAAAACATGGCTATCGTTATACCATCCCCTTGTTAAAAAACATTTAAAGACACAATTGCCTGCCAAATTAATTAGGCAAGAAGAAGATGAGGAGAACAAGAGGAAATGGAGGCAGTGGCTAGAGCTAGAGTATAATCAAGTTTATACATATCACATGAGCACGTATTTATTTATCGTCTACTAAGTACAAGAAATTATGTGCTAGTAGATAGTATGTGATAAGAGAATATGAAAGGAATATAAGGTAGATTCTCTGCCCATGAAGAATTTATATTTTAGTTAATGGTATAAGATCACATGGAATGTTAAATAATAATAAAATAGTTAAATTGACAAGAGATGTCATAGTACAAAACAATAGCTTGCTGATGAATTTTATAATTTCTATAAATTTTAGAGGACATAGAGGTCAGTTTGGACTGATTGAGCTTTATAGAACCGATAGGACTTGAATGTTTCAGAAGTAGCATATTTTGATTTGAGTGAAGGGTGAAAATAAAGGATTGGTAAAATAAATCAGGACAGGCAGGTAGGGACTCAGAATAACTGTATGGAACAATAGATTTTCAACTAGTTACATGGTCATGGAGCGGGTACCATGTGAGAACTAGTACCTGCCTTGTGGAGGAGGATCAGATTAGTAATTTGCTGGGGAGCTATGATTAGGAACTCACTGGGGAAACTTAAAGCAGACAGGTTAGAGGAAAAAACTGAAGTCAGGACCTTGACATTTGTCCTCAAATCCCGTATTGAATGCTTTAGTAAATCCCTTCAGCTCTTTCTTCAAGTTATGTCCCCCAATACTTTTTATCCTGCCATCTGCTCCAAGCCAACACCACTTTTTAAATTGGGGGCTGTGGCAGTAGACCTCATCCAGAATCCTTCCTTCTGTTCTTACCCCAGCCCCCGCCCCCACCAAGCCACTGTCTTTCACCACACAGTAGTCTTGGTTTACTTTCAGAAACTCAGAACCCTCCAAATGGTTCATTGTCTCACTAAGAATGAAAGCTCAAGTCCTTACCACGGTGTGCAGAGCCCCATATGATCTGGCTGCCAGCTACCTTCCTACCTCATTTCCTCTCAGTCCCTGCCTCATTCACTCTTGGCCTGCCACACTCACTTTCTTGTTTTTTGAACACACCAAACTCATTCCTCTTCAGGGCTTTGGATGTGATAGTCTCTTTGCTCGGGGCACTCTTCTCCAGTCAGCTGAGTCGCTTGCTTCCATAATCCTTCAGGTTACCTCCCCAGAAAGATATTTCCTGATCCCCTATCAAACATTCATGCTCACCACCCCCATCACTTTCTAATCCCTTATTCTTTATATTTTTCCCATAGCACTTATATGCCTGACAGGGTATATATTTATTTATTTGTTTATCATCCACCTCTTTCCACCAAAATATAACTCCATGTGGGCAGAGATCGTTTTTCCTCTGCTGTATCCCAAGCACCTGGAACAGTACAAAATACATATTAGGTATTAAAAAATATTAAATAAGCTGAGAATTAATCCAGTGAAACAGAGTAACCAGAGGAAAAAAAAGCCATGATAGCCCTTAAGGGGGTTAGAAGTTTCAAATTTTAGATGGTGGGGATACAGTATCCTGCTCTCATTCTCCTGGGAAAACAGACAGTAAGTAAATAAATATGATGATTTTAGAGGGGTAAGACCTATGAAGAAAATCTTAAAAATTGCAAAGCAATAGAAAGTGGTGGGAATGGAGTGTGGGGCATTAGATGGGGGTGGTTAGGGATACATTCTCTGAGGAGGTAATAGTTGAGCTGAGACCTGAATGATAAAGTTCCAGCCGAGTAACTGGGGGACAAGAATTCTTTGCACTAGGAAGAACAAACCAAAGGTTCTAGAGTTCCCTTGGGTGCTGTCTCAGGGCAGTCTTTTCTTGCTATAAATGACCCTTGCTCATTCATGAGTGTGCTAGGGAGGAAATGCAGGGGAAGTGGGGACTCCTGGGATTCCATTTTGCCTTTGTGGGAGTACTGGCTGTGCCTTTTTAGATTTATGAGTTCTCTTTGACTGTTCTCCTTGGGATTTACTGAAGACTCTGTCAGGGAGCCATTATATATGTAACTCTTCAGTGGTTTGAGATGGGCAGACAAATGCCCATCTGCAGGAAGGGAAAAGGTTAGCGTTACTGATAATCCCCCGGATCAGTCCAGCACACAATTTAAAATGGGGGACGCAGTGATAGAAATAAAACATTTCACTTGTTCTTTTATTAACCACCTATTATGAGATTTCAAGCACTCTTACCTCCTGCCAATTATGGGGTTTCCAGGGTCTCAGATGTGCTCAAGAATAAGACCTATTATTTGCCATATCATCTTTTCTCTGTTTGTTCTAGTCTTTTTAGTGTATTGTAAAGTTTTCTTCACATAGATTGTTCATGGTTTGTTGTTTATCCTTAGACATTTCAGTTTTTTGGTTATTATTGTAAATAGGATTTTTTTCTTCTTTTATATATTCTATCTGGTTGTATAAATGCAGACTATTGATTTCTGTACATTTGGCCCTTCTTTTTTTTTTTTTTTTTTTTTTTGTGGTACGTGGGCCTCTCCTGTTGCAGAGCACAGGCTCCGGACCCGCAGGCCCAGCGGCCATGGCCCACGGGCCCAGCCGCTCCGCGGCACGTGGGATCCTCCTGGACTGGGGCATGAACCCGTGTCCCCTGCATCGGCAGGTGGACTCCCAACCATTGCGCCACCAGGGAAGCCCACATTTGGCCCTTCTTATCTGGAGGTTCTGCATCTGCAGTTTCAACCAACTGCAGATCAAAAATATTTTAAAAATCCAGAAATTTCCAGAAAGCAAAACTGGAGTTTGCCACACACCAGCAACTGTTTACATAGCATTTACATTGTATTTACAACTGTTTACATAGCATTTATATCATATTAGGTAGTATAAGTTATCTAGAGGTGATTTAAAGTATACAGGAGGTTGTGCATAGATTATGTGAAAATACTACACCATTTTATATAAGGGATTGGAGCATCTGCAGATTTTGGTATCTGCGGGGGGTCCTGGAACCAGTCCCCTATGGATGCTGAGGGGCAACTGTATGTTAATTCTGTAACTAGCCATTTTGCAAATTTTCTCATTGTGTATAATAATTCTGGGACTTTCCTTTAAAATATTAGTCATCAGTTCAATATAGATTCATAGAAGGGTTAATAGGAAATTCTGATTCATTCATTAGCAAATATTCATTGAATGTCTACTATATGTCAGGGAATCTTCAAGGCCCTAGATATCAGGGCCATCATTAGCCAGGAAGGTTGGGGTTTTTTGTTTGTTTGTTTTGTTTTTGTTGTTGTTGTTGGTGGTGGTGGTGAGAATAAGCTTCCTCAAAAGATTTCTCTTATGGAAAATTGTCATAATATCCTGATTTTATTGAGAGATATACTACCTTTGCTGGATAAGTTTGATAGTAAACCTGCAAATCTATGTCTATGAATTGAATCACATCTTCTTGGATGTCGTGCCATTGTGCAGTGCATAGCCTGCACATGCAAATACAGCAGCCAAGGAAACAGCAGTGAATAAAATAGTCAAGAATTCTGCTCTTACAGGGCTTACCTTCTGCCAAGGAGATAGGGTTTTTGCCAGCACAATGAGCTTGCAGGGATCATGGAGTGTATTCCTAAAATCATCTTTATTTTGCCTGCTACTATCTCTTTAAACCTATTTAGTGGAAGTCATCCTTTCCCTGACTTCTTCATGACACTCTGGTAGTCCTATGACCTTTCTTGTCACTCTCAGGTAATAAAATATTTTAGTCATTGGAAGCTGAGAGCACAGTCTCAACTTACATCTTCCCCATGTTCCCTAGGTGAAAACCTACCATCTGAGAAAGAGTATGGTTGGCTTCTTCTCTTTTTGTTTTTGACCTTCTCTTCTACTCATAAGTTAGTTGCTGTTCTGATTCCTCCAATGGGATCAGGAAATCCTTATTTGACTGATGTTGTTGAGACAGCTTCTTTTCTGCCTGTGGCCCATTCCTCACACATTGTTTTTCTGACAAACTCTGGGAGTACCTCTGCCATCAGAGCAGCCAGCAGCCAGTCTTTAACCTGTTAGGCGTCTCAGATGACAGTCAGACTCAGTTCATTCGCCATTCAAAACCTAAGGATTACGTAGCAGACTCCAAGAGCTTCAGTTGAAATCTCTCGTACTAGGCTTGGGTTTGGGAAGCAGCATTCCCCCACATACATATCTCTTCTTTTTGGGAGTCCAGGAGAAGGAATAATCATGGTTCGGCTCTCAGTAAAATAACCCTCCTCACAAAAACCCCCTCTCTCCATCCTTTCATCTTTTAAATTTCATTTTTATAAATCTATCATCTTATCCCTTGCTACTAAAAATGTGATCTGTGGACCAGAAGTATCAACATTGCTGGGAGCTTATTAGAAATGCAGAATATTGTGCCCTCCCCAGTCCTGCTAAATCACACTTTGCATTTTAACACGATCCTCCGGTGATTTATGTGCACATTCAAGTTTGAGAAGTACTGATCTAATCTATTTTTAGTCTCTTACTTTAAAGTTTCTTTTGGTAATCTTCCTCATACTTCATATTGATATCTAATATCTGACATATTTTGGAACCTCAATGGAAACTGAAAATTTACCAGGTTTTTACCTAGACAATAAGCAAAAAAGAATTTTTAAATCAGATTGGGATAACTTCTATGAAGAAAATATATAAGGGTAATTGTTATGAGTTGAATTGTGTTCTCCCCAAATTCATATCTTGAAATCTTTATCCCCGCTACTTCAAAATGGGACCTTATTCGGAAATAGGGTCATTGTAGATGTAATTAGATAAAGATGAACTTACATTGGAGTAGGGTGGGCTTCTCATTCATTATGACCAGTGTCCTTATAAAAAGGGGAGGATTTGGACACAGATACACACACAAGGAGCACATGATGTGGAGACAAAGGTTCAGATTGGGGCGATGCTCTACAAGCCAAGGAGTGCCAAAGATTGCCAGCACACTGCCAGAAGCTGGGAAAGAGGCATGGAACAGATTTTTTTCTCACAGCCCTCGAAAGGAGCCAACCTTGCTGACACCTTGATCTTGGATTTCCAGCCTCCAAAACTGTGAGGCAATAAATTTCTGTTGGTTAAGCCACCCAATTTGTGATAGTTTGTTACGACAACCCCAGTGTGCTGTGTGACTAGGACCTCAGTGAGTTAGAACTAGGAGGGAACACAGGAGATGGTCACAGTTTACAGAGGAAGGTCAAGAAACATGAAAGGGTTAAATTAAGGCTCACTCAGAAGAGAGGGAGAACCAAAAGTAGAACCCACTTCTTCTAATTCCCAATTGCATGTAGCTTCTGCTGGTCCTGCTGCAGCATTCTCCAGAACCGTTGTGGGCAGTGAATATATATTTGTTGATGTGACAACATCAAAACATTGTCTTGCTTTGGAAAATGCAAAGTGAAGAGAAAAAAGGCAGTTTCTGGTAAGTGGAAGTAATTCTCAGCAGGCTGAATTCTTACCCAGTTAGCACTCAGGAATTTTGCTCAAGTCGTGAGAATGAAAACATATTGAAACAAATAACCCAAGTTTTCCATTCTAGTTCCAGAAGATGAGGACTTGGCTTGTTATTAATATTCTCCGCTTGATTGCTTCTTTCTGTTGTGCTGGAGATGAAAGTGCCCTGTGGTCCTACTCAAGCAGCTGTTCATTAATCTGCAGACAGGGCTGGAGGAATGACCGATACGGTGCAGAGCCTAGCAGGCTGGGGACACATGGGCATTGGCGGGAAGCCTAGAGACATGCCAACAAAACTGTGAGGCAGGCGAAGTTCCCTTTTCTTGCCCGCTTTGTTCCCTTTTCTGCAGATACCTCACCCCTTTAAGAAGGAAACTAGTTTATAATGATTGCCTTGCATATTCACATTAAATTCTCACAACACAAATTGATATAAATATTTTAATCTCTACTTTCCTATACAGGCCCTTGGGGCTCAGAGGTTAAATCACTCACTTAATGGAACATCTTAAAGCTAAATGGATAGTTTGTTGCAAATGTGGACCCTTCCAGACAGGCTGCCTATGGCTCAAATTCCAGCTTCACCCCTTACAAACTGTGGGACCTTGGGCAATTACTTAAACTTTTCTATACCTCCGTTTTCCCATCTGTAAAGTGAAGGAAATAATGCTAAAACTCTTATTTCCTGGAGTTGTTGAGAGGATTAAATGGATCACTCTGTGTAGTATTTGAAACATCACCCAACATAAGAGGATGCTGTAGGAGGAGCATGAACCCAGGCCTGTTTGACTCTTTCCATGGTGCACAAGCTACTTCTCTCAGTGCCCAGCTGCCCTCATGACACTTGTCCCTTCTTCAGATCTTTCTCTCCTTTTCCTCCCACCAAACTTACCTCCTCTGAACTCCAATTCCTCATGAACTACCAGGTATTTGGATTAGTTAACTTGATAAATTTCTGCAGGCTAATGTGTTAATGAGTGCTCCTGGGCTTGATGGTGTGCTTTTTGGTATGGTGGCAGTTTGAGTTGTGCAGACTTGGAATGGTCTGTCTTATAAAGTAGAGGTTGGACAGTCACTGGTACGGGGACTGGACAGGGGATACATGAGCTGCGGGAGGGTTGGCTCTACTTTTCTATGCAAAGGGAAGACCCATGCGGGAAGTGCAGCCATTATTGTGGACTCTGGAAGCTAGACCTTTGTGCCATCAGGGCTTTGCTTTACCTCTCAAATCTTGCCATTTGTTAGAGACCTTTTTCACTTGCCCATAAGCTAGCTAGGCCTGGTTGGGGTGGAGAGGAGCAAGTCATCTAAATAAAAGCTGGTCACTTCAGAATCTTTGTAGAAACTGATTTACTGTTTCCATAGTCATTTGTTGTTTTAACCATTCAAGGTTTCCATTCTTGGATTAACATATTTTGGGGGTGGTTTTCTCAAGCCAAAATGATCATTTATTTTAAATTTATTTTAAAATTTATCTCAATCTATTCCTCAAGAGTAGATGCTTGAAGTTTATTTTGCCAATTAAACAATTCCTTGTTCAAAAGACTGTTTCTGCCTAAATCTTGCCAGCCTAGAGAAGGTTTTAAATGCAAACTCAGCCTGACCTCCTATAATGGTGCAAAGAGAGTGCACTGGAAAGAAAAATTTTGGTGGGAATCAGAAAAGAAACAAACTGAGGAGCACCTCTCCTGCTGCTGAAAACTGAACTAAGAAGGGGAGTGGGCTAAAGAGCCACAGATTTTTTTAAGGAAGCAAAGCTTGTGTGTGTGTGTGTGTGTGTGTGTGTGTGTGTGTGTGTGTGTGTGTGTGTGTGTGCGTGTGCGCGCGCGCGTGCGTGCACATGCTTTATTTCTACTGACAGATGGGTCTTAGCTACCAAACTTGGAAGAAATGTAGGCAGCAAATCAGTTTTCCCATTTCATGACAGACTTTATCATGAAAGATGATTCTAAATGTAAACACAGTGGGTAAAATGCCACTTGGAGGGAATTTAATAAACATACTAATTTAGACCTCAGCAAGAGAGCACCTAAATATCAAATACCACAAATCAAATATTCAGGATATCTTTTTTAATCTAAGAGGAAACAGAACTCTTTATTCTAATCTTGCTGTAAATCCTTTGGCTTCCTAAAGTATGTGATCTTGTTAAATTAAAGGATTAAAGTGAATGCATCCTTACTTTGGTATGTACTTACAACTAAATAAATAACATGCTTGTTATGACTGCAAACAAAATGAATTAAGTGAAACAAGACAGACAGCATGGACTTGCTGATGTCTTTGTTTTTGACAGCCTATAATCCTGGAAACAGGAAGATATTGAGATGAATAAACATTCCTTGCCTACGTGAGCTCCCAAGTGGTTAAGTCTATGCCTAGATTCGTGCTAAGAAGTTCAGAAACTGAAGCATCTGGAGACCTTGCATATGTATAAAAGGAAATCTCTCCCTTCCATTGTCTTTTCTGTTTCCTGCTTATCTGAAAATCCATGAATGCTTTAGCATTTGGGGCTTCCAAGTAAAGTAGGGGCAGTGGGGGCAGAAAAGAAAAATTTCTCATTAGACGCTTTGGAAGACTTGGCCTCCTTGAGCAGCTGTCCCAGTTTAGGCTCCATCAGCTGTCACTGACCCTTGTAAAAAAGAGAAAAAGACCTAGTGCTTTCAGTGAAATCCCATCCCCAACAACATTTAACTCAGGGGCCACAGATGGAATGTGGTCCTGCACCAAATACACTGGCAGTTAAACAGCCCATGGACACACCACAAATATTTGTTTATTGGGAATCAAAATGTGGAGTGGGCTACAAAGCTGGGGGCTGGATTATTAAGACCAGATTTAAGAGGGCTGTGGTGGTGCTTGGGTAAATATCACTGGCGGTACAATATTGAAAAGATTGGGAAGTCATCAACCAGCCCTTCAGAACTGAAACACATGATTTAACCACAAGCTGTACTTTATGAAATCTTAAACTGTAACATGAAGAGTGACCTAATTTAATCCATGTGGGCTACATGTTTGATGTCAACATACTTTTCTTTTTAAACTGTTTGGGAAATGCATCAGGGTCTTTAGTCTTTAATAAAATCTGGGCTGTTTCCTGCTAACTGACTTATCTTGAGGGATTAATTATTCTACTTTATGATTGATATTCCATGGATTCCATGGTTTTTCCTGTACCTTTTTGTGCATATCCTTTTTTTTTTTTTTTTTTTTTTTTTTTTGCAAAGGACAATTAACCGTAAGCGTTAAAACACTAGTCTCCCACAGGTGTAATGGGTGTGGAAGTAGATCCCGAGGCAGACAGTGCTTCTCTTACCCTGAAGGACTCGTAAGAGACAGAATGAAGACAATAGTTGCTGTCATAAGTCATACGCATGGTACTTGCTTCATGCAGAAGCCTCTTGTAGACTTAGCATTGCAGATGTGCACATATTATAGGAAAGCCCCTCTTAAGCAACTCTTCTTAAACTAGTTTGAGACATAAATTGGGGGCTGGAGCTTTGCCACAGATTAGGTCCACAAAATATTTTTTCACCAGAATGAGACTGTCTCAACATGATTATAAATTGTTTTTTTCTACCAGATGGACAACTAGTTAACCCTTCACTTTTTAAAAATTACTATGACCATTAACTGAAAATGGACACATTTCACAAGTGTATCTTTTTAAAAGCTCAGTGTGACTAAAATTTCTGGGATGATAGCCTTGGTCCAGACTGGAATAGTTGAAAGTGATACAGTGTCTGCCCTCAAGTAGTTCTGAGGATTGCTAGCTTGGTAATAGCAGGGAAAACATAGCTAGACTATTAAAAAAAAAAGGTAAGCAAGGAAGAACTTAGGCCTATGTCCCTTCTCTAACTGTGCTCAATTCTTTATAGCTTCCCTACTCAGTGTGATGGTTTGCAGACCACAGCATCAGCATCACCTGAGGATTTGATAGAAATGCAGACCGACTCAAAGGTTTCTTCTCCCCAGATCTACTGAATCAGAATATGCATTTTACCAAGAACCCTAGGTACATTTAAATTTGAGAAGCACTGCTTTAGAGGGTTTTGTGGTGTGATTATAGAACGCCCTAACTGGCTGAGCTAATCTTTTTTTTTTTTTTTTTTTTAATTCCTGACTTCAAACTGTATTACAAAGTTATAGTAATCAAAACAGTACTAGCATAAAAACAGACATACAGACCAATGGAACAGAATAGAGAGCACAGAAATAAACCCACACACATAAGGTCAATGGATGATCTTCAACAAGGGTCTAAAAATACACAATGGGAAAAGGATAGTCTCTTCAACACATAGTGCTGGAAAAACAGGATATTCACTTGCAAAAGAATGAAATTGGACTTGTCTTACACCACACACACACACACACACACACACCAACTCAAAATAGGTTAAAGATGTAAGAGCTAATCTTTTTAAAAGTACCCCATAGATGGGAAATTTCCTTTGCTGGATTCTGAAACATCAGAACCAATGAATTAGTAGGAGGTTTATGTGTATACATAAAATCATATTTCTCAGTGAGTAGTGAAGGATGGTGTTAGGTACCAAATGAGAATAAGAAGAGACACTTATCAGCCCTCTGTAAAAAAGTCTCAGGCTGAGTATAGTAAGAAAGGAAGTAGACTGGGGGTATTCTTGCCTCAATTTTATAACAACTTTAAAGTTGAACTCTGCTCTTCAACTTTGAATTTGAACAGTCAAATATTCTAGACCAGAAGGATCCTCACAATTTCATGTTTTTCCTCTGAAAGCAAATAGATAGGAGAGGCCCTTTTTTCTGGGGCCAGGCCTTTAACACTTTAAAAATACTTTGGTTCATAGTATGTTAAAAAAAATACATTCAACATATTGATGAAATTGAATGTTCAATCCAAATTGTGAAATATTATTATGTATACTAACTTTGACATTTGTCTTATATAATAAAAGGGAATGTATTCTCATCAGATAATTTTCTGTTTTTAATTTATTAAAAATAAACATAAACTCGCAAGGTCAAAAATTCAAGCTATAAGGATATAAAATAAATGCAAAAACAAAACCTTTCTCTTCAGGCTCCTCTTCCAATACTGAAAAATAAATTATGGTTAACAGTTTGTTTTCAGTATCCTTCCAGAAAAATGATTTTATTCTTCATTTGTTTCCTTTCTGCTTTCTCTCCCACCACTTTCTCCCTCCTTCTCTTTGATTGTAATGATTTTTAAATTTATACAATAGTATTGCATCTTACTGATTTTATAGGGCTTTGCTTTATTCACGTAATTTGTCTTGCATAACTTTCTGTGTCATCACCTTCAGATACACCTCATTTTTATTTTATTTGGAAAATTTCACAGAAAAGTGTTGCAGGAATACAGTTGTCCATGGGTATCCATCAGGGATAGGTTCCAGGAGTTCCCCCTTGGGTACCAAAGTCCGTGTTTGCTCAAGTCCGTTCTATAAAATGGCTAGCATAATGAATACAGCTGGCCCTCCATATCCATGGGTTTCACATCCCTGGATTCAGCTAACTGGGATTGGTTGGTTGAATCCGAGGATGTGAAGCCTGCAGATAGGAAGGCCAACAACTGTAGTACATTATGCCCTTTACCTGGATTCACTTATTTGTTAACATTCTACCTCATTTGACTTATAATTTGAGCTCTCTTTCTCTCTGTATCTTTGTCTCTGACTCTTTCTGTATATGTATGTGTTTAATGTTTCTCCATGTCTTTTCATGGCTTGATAGCTCCTTCCTTTTTAGAATGACTAACATTCTATTGCCTGAATATAACACAGTTTATCCGTTCACCTACTGAAGGAAATCTTGGTTGCTTCCAACATTTTGGCAGTTGTGAATAAAGCTACTATACAACTCTGTGTGCAAGTTTTTGTGTGACCATAAATTTCAACTCATTTGGGTAAATACCAAGCAGTGCTATTGTTGAATTGTATGATAAGAATGTTTAGTTTTGTAAGAAACTGCTAAACTGTCTTCAAAAGTATCTGTATCATTTTGCATTCCCATCAGCAATGAAGAGAGTTCCTGTTGTTCCATGTTCCTGTCAGCATCTGGTGTTATCAATGTTTTGGATTTGGGCCATTCTAATAGATGTTTGGTGATAACATTATTCTATTAATTTGCAATTTCCTAATGATACATGAGGTTTACATGCTTATTTGCCACCTGTATATCTTTTTTGGTGAGGTGTCTGTTCAGGTGTTTTTGCCCATTTACAAATTTGAGTTTTAAGAGCTATTTGTATATTTTGGATAACAGTCCTTTAGCAGATATGTATTTTACAAATATTTTCTCCCAGTCTGTATCTTGTCTTCTCATTCTTTCGATAATATCCTAGTTATATATTGCTGAGTTTGATTTGCTAACTTTTTTGAGGGGTTTTTCATCTGTGTTCATGAAGGATATTGATATGCAGTTTTCTTTTCTTTTGATGTCTTTGTTATTAGGGTAATGCTTGCCTCATAAATGAGTTGGGAAGGGTTTCTTCTTTTTCTATTTTTTGGGAAGAGATTTTGTAGAATTAGTATTATTTCTTTCTTGAATGTTTGCTAGAATTCACCAGTGAAACCAGCTGGGCCTGGGGTTTTCTTTTTTGAAAGTTTTTTTTACTATGAATAAAAATTCATTTAGTAGATATAGGACTACTCAGCTATCTATATCATCTTGAGTGAATTTTTTTGTCTGATAATGCTGTTTTTGTGAGTTTTTTTTCTTTAACCCCATTGATTTCTGCTCTTATCTGTATAATTTTCTCCCTTCTGCATGGTGTAGTTTACTTTGCTGTCCTTTCTCTGCTTCTTAAGGTGGAATTTTAGGTTACTGATTTGAAAACTTTTTTTTTCTTTTTTAATATAAAAACAATGCTATTCTTGAGTATTGTTTTAGCTATATCCATCCCACAAATTTTGACATACTGAATTTTCATTTCTATTCCGTTCAAGTTATTTTTTAAAGTTGCTTTGATAGTTCTGTTTTGATCCAAGGGTTATTTATAAGTGTGCTGTTTAATTTCCACATAATTGGGGCTTTTCCAGGTATTTTTCTGTTACTGATTTCTAGTTTAATTTGGTTGTGGTCTGAGATTTTTTTTGTATGGTTGATACTGTTTTCAATTTGGTAAGATTTATTTTATGGCTCAGAATATGATTTATCTTTGTCAACATTCAGTGTGTACTTGAGAAAAATGTATTGTGCTTTTGTTTGATGGCATGTTGTCTAAATATTAGTAAGATTAAGTTGGTGTTAACATTGTTCAGATTATCTAGATCCTTACTGATTTTTCTGCCTTCTTATTCTATCAGTTACTGAAAAGAATGGTGAAGTCTCCAATTGTAATTGTGAGTTTATCTGTTTCATCTTTCAGTTCTATCATCTTTTGCTTTATGTATTTTGAAGTTCTGTTGTTTAGTATATACAATTTAGGATTGTTACATCTTCTTGGAGAATTGATCCCTTTATTATTATGTAATGTCTATCTCTACCCTTGATTATATTCCTTGTTCTGAGGTCTCTTTTGTCTGATATTATTATAGCTATTCCAGCTTTCTTTTGGCTACTGTTTATATCATATATTTGTTTCTATCTTTTTTTTTTTTTTTTTTTTTTTTCGGTACGTGGGCCTCTCACTGTTGTGGCGTCTCCTGTTGTGGAGCACAGGCTCCAGACATGCAGGCTCAGTGGCCATGGCTCACGGGCCTAGCTGCTGCATGGCATGTGGGATCTTCCCAGACCGGGGCATGAACCCATGTCCCCTGCATCAGCAGGTGGACTCTCAACCACTGTGCCACCAGGGAAGCCCTCTATCCTTTTAATTTTACTTTATCTATATCTTTATGTGTAAAGTGACTTTCTTATAGATAGCATATAAATGGATATTGCTATTTTATCTAATGTGATAATCTCTTTTAATTGGTTTGTTTAGACCATTCACATATATGTGATTATTGATATGGGTAGACTAAAATATACCAACTTGAGAGCTATTTTCTATTTGTTCCATTTGTCATTTATTTCTTTTTTTTACTTTTTCATCCTTCTTTGAGGTTAATCAAACATTTTTTATTCCATTTTATCTCCTCTAATGAATTATTATTTATATCTCCTTAAAAAAGTTTTTAGCAATTACCCTAGGGTTTACAATATACATCTCTAATTAATCAGAATATATCTTTAAATATTTTAATACAATTTCATTTGTAGTGTAAGGACCTTACAATAAGACACTTTCAACTCCTCCATCCATCCCATCCTCTGCGGTACTGTTGTGCTACATTTTACTTTTATACATGCTATAAACACAGAACTCATTGCTTATTTTTTTGCTTTTCACAGTTATATTTTAGACCAATTAAAAGAGGAAAAAGTGAATTTTGTTCATTTTGCTCTGTTTCAAGTACATTTTATTTCTTTGTGTATATAGAAGTTTGTCTTGTGTCATTTGTTCTTCTTTAATATTTTTCCCCAGCATTTTTAAGAAACTCAAAATGTACAATGTGATGATTTGATATACATATTATTGCAAACTGATAACCACAGTAAGGTTAGTTAACACATCCATAACCTCACATAAATACTATTTTTTTTTGTAGTGAGAACATTTAAGATTTACTCTCTTAGCAGCTTTCAATTATATGATACAGTTTTGTTAACTATCGGCAACATACTGTGTATTAGATCCCTTGAAATTACTCATCTTATGACTAGAAGTTTGTACCCTTTGGTTAAAATTTCTCCATTCCCCCACCCCCTGCCTCCCCCATCCCTAGCCCTGGTAACAACCATTATACTCTCTGTTTCTATGAGCTTGGCTTTTTTAATATACCATATATGTGAGATCATACAGTATTTGTCTTTGACTTATTTCATTTAGCATAATACCCTCAAGGTTCATCCATGTTATTGAAACTGGCAGGGTTTACTTTTTTAAAAAATCTGAATAATACACATCTTCTGCATCTACTGAGATGATCATATGATTTTTAGCCCTCCTTTTATTAATGTTCTGTATCACAGTTATTGGTCTGCATATGTTGAACCATCTTTGCATCTAGGGATAAATCCTACTTGATCAGGATGTATGATCCTTTTAATGTGCTGCTGAATTTGCCTTGCTTGTGTTTTATTGAGAATGTTTTCATCTATATTCACCAGGGATATTGGTCTGTAATTTTCTTTTCTTGTAGTGTCCTTATGGGGCTTTAGTATCAAGGTAATGCTGGCCTTGTAAAATAAATTTGGGAGTGTGCCTTTGTGTTTGGTGCTTTAGAAGAGTTTGAGACGTTTGGTATTAATTATTTAAATGTTTGGAAGAATTCACCAGGGAAACCGTCTGGTCCTGGGATTTTGGTTGTTGGAAGGTTTTTAATTGCTGATTCCATCTCCTTAGTTGTTATTGGTCTGTTTGAATTTTCTGTTTCTTCATGATTCACTCTTGATAGGTGGTATGTTTCTAGGACTTTACTTATTTCCTCTGGTTTATCCAATTTATTGGCACATAATTGTTTATAATTATAGCCTCTTATGACCGTTTGTATTTCTGTGGTGTCAGTTGTAATGTCTCCTCTTTCATTTTTAATTTTCTTTAAATCCTCTTTCTTTTTTTCTTGGTTACTCCTGCTAAATGTTTGTCAGTTTTGTTTTATTTTTTCAAAAACACAACTTTTTGTTTTATTAATTTTTCTATTGTCTTTCTAGTCTCTATTTTATCTGTTTCTACTTTATTCTTTACTTCCTCTATTACTTTGGGCTTAGATTTTTCTTCTTTTTCTACCTCTTTAAGATGTAATTTTAGATTGTTTTTTTGAGTGTTTTTTTGTTTTTTGCCTCTTAATGTGGGTATTTATCATTATAAATGCCTGGCTTAGAGCTGCTTTTGCTATATCCCATACTTCTGGGTGTGTTGTGATTTCAATTTCATTTGCTTCAAGATACTTTTTGATTTCCCATTTCATTTCTTCTTTGATTCATGGATTGTTCAGGAGTGTGTTATTTAATATAAAAGCTTTTTTGATTATTTTTTCCATTTTTCTCCTGTTAATGATTTCTCATTTCTTACCACTGTGGTCAGAAAAGATGCTTGATATATTTTCAACCTTGTCAAATTTGTTAAGCATTGCTTTGTAGCCCAACACATATTTTGTCCTGCATAATGTTCCATGTATACTTGGAAGATTTGTATTCTGGTGCTGTTGGATGGAATATTCTGTAAATGTCTGTTAGATCACTTCAGTCTATAATATTACTTAAGTCTTCTGTTTACTTATTTTCTGTCTGGATGATCTACCTAATGTTGAAATTAGGGTATTGAAGTCCCCTACTATTATTTTATTGCTCCCTTAAGTTCTGTTAATATTCACTTTAAATATTTAGGTACTCCAATGTTGGCTGCATATATATTTGCAGTTGTTATATTCCCTTGATGAATTGACTCCTTTATCACTTATATCATTTTATGTGACCTTCTTTGTCTCTTGTAACCAATCTTGACTTTAAGTCTATTTTATCTGATGTAAGTGTAGACAATTCTGTTCTCTTTTGGTTACCATTTGCATGGAATATCTTTTTCCATCCCTTCACTTTCAGCCTGTGTGTGTTCTAAAAAGCTAAAGTGAGTCTCTTGTAGGCAGCATATTATTGATTTTTGTGTTTTTTAATCCACTCAGGCACTCTGTCTTTTTATTGGAGAATGTGATCCTTTCATGTTTAAAGAAATTATTGATAGGTAAGGACTTGCTATTGTCATTTTATTAATTGTTTTGTGACTATTTTTTTTTATATTATAAGAAATATTTAGTAAATAGACATGGTCTAATATCAATCCTGGATTAAATGATTTAATTCTGTGTCATTTGGCAATGCGCAGATAATGAATATTGTGAATATAATACTCAAACATGAGAAGAAATAATGGTCAGATACAAAAACCCAGCCACTAAGCAATGTTTCTGTTCATTGTTGAGTCATGCAATCTTGTTCCCAAATTGTCTCAAACCCCATTCACTTCTTTCAAGTTCCTTTTGTCCTTGGGCCTCATGGCAATCAGACAGCTCTTTGTCATCCATAACAATTAGGGTAGAAGTGTCTATTTTTTAAAAAGTGCCTCTGTTCCTTTCTTTCTCTCTTGCTGTCTTTGTGATTTTTTTTTTTTTTTGGAGTGGTATGCTTTCATTCCTTTCTTTTGATCTTCTGTGTATCTACAGTAGGTTTTTTCTTTTCCTTTGTGGTAACCATGAGGCTTACATAAAATGGTTTATAAATAAGAGCTGATGACAACTTACCTTCAAACCCATACAAAAGCTCTACCCTTTTACTTCTCCTCCCCCATATTTTATGCTATTATATCACACTTTATACATTTTTTATATTGTGCATCCTTTAGTAAATTATTGCAGCTATAGTTATTTTAATACTATTTAGAAAACTTTTATACTAGAAATAAAAGTGCTTTACACACCACCCCTACAGTATTAGGGTATCCTGAATTTGACTATATATTTACCTTTACCAATGAGTTTTATACTTTTATACATTTTCATGTTGTTACTTTGTGTTCTTTCATTTCAACTTGAAGACCTCCCTTGAGCATTTATTGTAAGTCAGGTCTAGTGGTGATGAACTCCCTTAGGTTTTGTTTATCTGGGGAATGTCTTTATCTCTCATTTATTTCTGAAGGACAGTTTTTCCACATATATTATCCTTTGTTGGCAATTTTTTTTTCTTTTGAGCACTTTGAATATATTATTCCCACTGTATTCTGACCTGCAGAGAAATCTGCTGTTAATCTTATGGTGGGAGGGGAGGGTCCCTTGTTTATGATGAATTGTTTTTGCTCTTGTTGATTAGAAAATTATCTATTTTTTACTTTTAACATTTTGATTATAATGTGTCTTGGCATAATATTCTTTGGGTTGATCTTGCTTGGGGTCTTTTGAGCTTCCTGTACTTGATTGTACATATTTTTTTTTGCAAGATTTGGAACATTTTCAGGTATTATTTCTTTAAGTAAATGTTCTATACCTTCCTCTCCTTCTGAGACTCCCATGATAGGAATACTTGTTCATTTAATTGTGTCTCATAATTCATGTAGGCTTTCTTCATTTTTTTTTTTTCCTTCTGTTTCTCTATCTGGCTAATTTCAAATGATCTGTATTAGAGTTCAGTGATTCTTCTCCATGATCAAGTCTGTTGTTGAAGCTCTTTATTGAACTGTTCAGTTCTGTCATTGTTTTGCTCAGCTCTAGGATTTCTGTTTGTTTCTTTCTTATGGTTTCTGTTTCTTTATTAAACTTCATTAACATTTTGTTCAAGCATTGTTTTCCTAATTTTGTTTGTTTGTCTATGTTCTCTTGGATTTCACTGAGTTTCTTTAAGATTCTTATGTTGAATTCTTTGTCAGGCAAATCATAAATCTTCATTTTTTGGAGTTAGTTACTGGAGCTTTATTAGTTTGCTTTGGTGTCATATTTGCCTGCCCCTTTATGAACCATATAGCTTTGGTGTTTGTGCATTTTAAGAAAAAAACACCTCTTCCAGTTTTTACTGCCTGATTTTGGCAGGTAAACATCTTCTCTTATTGGTTCCCTGGGCTGATAGGATTACCCCCAGGATCTTAGTTGTGCTGGCTTGGAGCTGTTTATGAGGCTTTCACAAGTTTGTGGTGGGGTCTGTGGCTCATGGGCTTGTTACAAGGGGTTCTGGTGGGTGTGGATCCTTTCTGGTCCTTTGGTGGACTGGACTGACTTCAATACCTTGTTCAGTAGGGTGGTACTTGGACAAGGGTCTGCTTTAGGATCCACAGTTGGGTTCCCTGTTAGTGGGCCTGTTACCAGGTACATGGACAGGTGTGAGTTCTGCCAGGTTCCTGGAAGGGCTCCTGCCTTTGTCACTGGATTGATCTCTGGGTAGGCTGGGCTGGTCTTGGACCATGGCAGAGAGGGACTGGGACCAAGCCCCATGGCTGTTTCAGGTTCCACAGCCAAGACTGGGGTCTCTAGACCTGGTCTGGAGCCATGGATGGTCATGTCTTCCTAACAGGCCCCTGCTTGGGCTCGACTGGTTCCTGACCATGGCTGGAGGGGCTGGAACCAAGAATAGGGTCCTTTCTAGATCTCCTGAGATGTGGTTCTGAGTTTCCCACTGGGTCCCTGGGCCAGCAGTACCGCTTGTGGACTGTGACTGAGAGGAGCTAGAGCCTAGGATAGGGCCCTTTCATGATTTTTGGCAGCCCAGATAGGAGTTTCTCCTGCTGGGTTCCTGTGCTCGCAGAACTGTTCGAGGAGTGAAGCTAAGAGGAGCTGGAACTGAGTATCGACCCCTTTAGGATCTCTGGGAACACAGACAGTAGTATCTCCCACTGGGACTGTGGACACTCAGGACTATATGTAGACTGTAGCTGTGAAGTGGCTGGAGCCTAGTATAAGGCCCACTATGGATCTTCAAGGTTGCAGATGGGGTTGTTTCCCACTGGGACCCTTGACCTGTAGGACTGTTGGCAAACTGTGGTTGTGAGGGAGCTGGAGCTAAGTATAGGGTCCTTTATGGATCTCTGGGGCACAGATGGGAGAGTCTCCTGCCAGGTCTCTTGACGGCAGGACTGTTCACAGAATATGACTGGGATGAACTGAAGCCCAGTTATAGGGCCCTTTCAGAATCTACAGTCTGACCACCTTTAGTGGCCTTACTTCCAGGGGCTCTCAGACTGTGGCTGAGAGGAGCTGGAGCTGGTTCATGGGCTAATCAGGGATCACAGCTGGGACCAAGTTCTATATGCCTATTACCCAATGCTCAGGTAGGTTTGACTTCTACTGGGTCCTCTGGTGTATGATGCTTGTGACAGGACCAAGCCAAATGGGGCTATAGCCAATTCCTCAGGGGATGGAGATTTTTCTGGGTCTCTAGCTGGGACCATGGTCAGTGATTTAGCTGCTTGGATGCGAACTTGCCTTTTCAACATGGCTCTCCTCAGTCTTGGACTTAACTGAGGTTTCACAATCTCCTACCTGGATTCCAGCACTCCCAGAAAGGCACTTTTGTGAGTGAATGAATGCCACATTGTTTTTCAGAGGGGATGCAATTGGAGGACATCTTATTTGGCCATCTTGCTGACATCAGTCACACTATTTCTTGTAGAATAGGTTGACTTGCAATAAATTCCTATGGTTTGCATGTGTCTATGAAAAGTTTTATTTCTCTTTTTTTTTTTGGCAGTACGTGGGCCTCTCACTGTTGTGGCCTCTCCCGTTGCGGAGCACAGGCTCCGGACACGCAGGCTCAGCAGCCATGGCTCACGGGCCTAGCCACTCCACGGCATGTGGGATCCTCCCAGACTGGGGCACGAACCCGTGTCCCCTGCATCGGCAGGCAGACTCTCAACCACTGCGCCACCAGAGAAGCCCTCTCCTTTGTTTTTGAAAGTTATTTTTGCTGGGGTTGAATTTTGCATTGACAATTTCATCCAGTATTTTGTATATATTCAGTATATTATATAATTATTTTCTAGCTTGCATAGTTTCTGAAGAGAAATCCACTGTTTTTATCTTCTTTTTCCTTTATCTTTTTTTCCTTTTTTTTCCCCTGTGCATGTAATGTCTTTTTTTCCCCCTGCATGTAACATCTCTTTTTTCTCTGCCTGCCTGGTTATCTCTTGTGTTTTGATTTTAGCAATTAATTTTTTCCCCCCTGTGTTACTTGGATCAGTGGTTTGGCATTTATCATGAATCCTGAAAAATTCTTGGTCATTATTTTTCAAATATTTCCCCTGTCCTACTCTCTTTTTTTCTCCTTCTGGGATTACAATTATGCATACATTATACTGTTGGATATTGTCCCACCGCTCTTGAATGTTCCATCCTTTTTAATTCTCTTTTTGTCTCTTTGTACTTCAGTTTGGATAACTCTTTTTGACCTAGTTTTCTTGTTCACTGATTCTTTAGTCTACTTATGAGCCCATTGAAAGTATTCTTGTTCTCTGATACTATGCTTTTGATTTCACATTTCCATTTGATTCTTTCTTACAGTTTCCACCTATGTGCTAAAATTATCCATCTGATCTTAGGTATTGTCCAGCTATTCCATTAGTCCCTTTAACATATTAATTCTTAGTTATTTAAAATTTTATGTCAGACATTTAACATCTTTTGTTATATCTGACTTTGGTTATGATGATCAGTTTGTCTTTTGAGAGTGGTTTTTTTTAATGCTTTTTTATTCCGTGTCCTTTTTTGTTGAGAGCCAAACACCTTTTTTTTTCTTAATTTTTATTTTATATTGGAGTATAGTTGATTAACAATGCTGTGGTAGTTTCAGGTGTACAGCAAGGTGATTCATTTATGCATATATGTGTATCTATTCTTTTTCAAATTCTTTCCCATTTAGATTATTACAGAATATTGAGTAGAGTTCCCTGTGCTATACAGTAGGTCCTTGTTGGTTATCTATTTTAAATATAGAAAGCTGAACATCTCGTGTAGGACATTAGAGACTGAGGTAAAAAATTTTTATCTTTGGAAATGGGTGTGCATTTTCTTTAGCCAAGCCCTTAGTACCAAGATTTGTGTTAATATAATTAAGAGTTGGGCTAGGTTTGAGGTTTATTGTTGCAATGATTACCCTGATTACACCATGGGCTTTAAATTCTTCTAGAGATATTTTCTGTTTAGGATAGTAGTTGGTGTGAATGAGTAATTTTTTTCAGTGATTACTCCATCTTCAGCCTTAAGTCTTTCCTTTGTGCTGTCCCTCAGGGAGATCTATCTCTTGCATGTTACTTGTGACTCAGTGCTTGTTAGTCTGGCAGTGGGAACTAGGGGTTGGGGAGAGTGGTATTCTCCTTTGTTTTATTTAAGCCACAGTCTTAGGCAGTCACTGTGTCCCTGTATCTTGGGGATGTGGCCTTAACATTGATCCTGCTTCTCCCCCATTGATGTTCTGAACTTTGCACATATATGCTACTCCTCCCTCAGGGGTCCAGGTTTGTTTCCTGTTATCTTCCCCCAGCTTCAGTGGAATTTTACTAATGTCCAAGGTGTGATGGTGTTTTTTTCCCCTTTCCCCACAGCTTAAAGCTTTTCCTTCCTTCTCTCTTGCCTCCCTTCCTTTTTCCCTCCCTCCTTCCCTCCCTTTTTCCTTCCCTCCCTCCCTCTCTCCCTCCCTCCCTCCGTTCCTCCCTTTATTTTTGTAGGTAAGAAAAGAGAGAAGGGTCTGGGTAAATTCTTGCCACTCCTACAGTGACTGCTTTTCTCCTTTTTTAGTTCTACACCAGAAGGGAGACTTTTTCAGGATTCTCCTAGTTGTTTCTGTGAGTGTCCAGTGAGGTTTGTGGAGGAAAAAGTTTTTAAATTTGCTGCACTTAAGGCTTTACCCTCTCACTAATGTATTGTTGACCTCCAGAAATTTGCCTGTCTCCTTAGCTGAACTCTTCTTATTGGTGCTTGGCTTCCACTTTAATCTAATCAAATTAGATTAACTTCTTACTGGAGGTTGACCTGGGTAAGTTACAGTTCATATCTTACCTCTCCCTGTAGGGGCCTCTTTCTCCCTAGATTCTGGGCCAGTTGGTTGCCCCATGACATTAGCACACTGATAGGTTCGAGAATAGTCATGAATTCGGTTTTTAAAAAATATTTATTTATTTATTTTTGGCTGCACTGGCTCTTTGTTGATGCCCACGGACTTTCTCTAGTTGTGGTGAGCAGGACCTACTCTTCATTGCAGTTCGTGGGCTTCTCATTGTGGTGGCTTCTCTTGCTGCGGGGCACAGGCTCTAGGTGCATGGGCTTCAGTAGTTGTGGCATTCAGGCTCAGTAGTTGTGGCTCACGGGCTCTAGAGCACAGGTTCAGTAGTTGTGGGGCATGGGCTTAGTTGCTCTGCGGTAAGTGGGATGTTCCCGGACCAGGGCTCGAACCCGTGTCCCCTGCATTGGCAGGTGGATTCTTAACCACTGCACCACCAGGGAAGCCCATGAATTTGTTTTTTTATTTCACCAAAATGTTGGGAGCAACACTCTTTCCTGCTTTCTGTGTCTCCAAGCAGAGATTGGATATATACTGTTGTTTTACAAATTATAATAATAGATATATATTTTCAAAAAGAAACAAATAGGACATATTCCAAAGGCAACTTTCCACTGCCAGTAGGAGCTGAAGTAGAGCATGAGGAAAGCAGATAGTGAGTACAGTCATGTTCACATAGGTTTACAGAAGTTGGATATTATTTTCTGAAATATCAAAGTAAAAATATATGCAGCACTAAGTCTTCCTTTGAGGGCTATTTGTAAAACTTCTTAGAAATTAGTGTTTTGCAGCCATGTTGACAGATGCCAGAAAGGAGGCAGGACTTTAGCACTGACTTCCAGGTTTACATCATTTGTGATTCAATATTTTTCTGCTTTATTATCTGATCTCTAAATTATCATCAGACTCTAAATAATAAATGCTGTTTATTTTTGTTCATTAGGTAACTCATTGGTCTTTCAAAATCAAACATGGACCCTCTAACGAAATATTACCATAATTAAACATAGTATTAATGAAGAGAGAGCCCACGATACGGAGGCAGTAGAAGGAGGAATGGAAGATTCATTCAGAAATATATATATTTTTAAACAAAAAGCATACTTCTCAAATACTGAGTGAATATGAACCATTCTTAACTAAGAACTGGTGGATTGGTGGCTAGCAGAGAAAGGACTGGCTCAAGAACCAGGAAACTAGTTTCCTTCTCTGTGTAACTTTAAGCAAGTTAGGTAATATTTCTAGATCTCAGTTATCCTAAATATCAAATAAAGGGTGGGTTGGGTTGGATTAATAGGTTTTTAACATTCCTCTTACACTGATGATTGCTGAAATATACATCATATTTCCTGATATCTTGTATCTTTCCAAAGCATACGTGGATACCCACAATAGGTTGTTATCTACAATTCATTTATGGCTCCAGGAGCTCTGCCACATTCCTGGGCTCTCCCACACTGGGGGCGCCTACCTTATGGCTCACCCGGTAGCATATTAAGTATTTTCAGCTTTCCGACTTATACCCATGTTTTTGGTTGATGTAGGAAGGCTCTTCCTGAATTTAGATTCTCACTTAGTTTGGAACCCAGCTGAAACTGAATTCCTGACACCTGTGAAGAGCCTTCCTCTAGTGGTATTGAAACTGTGATGAAATTACTTCAGTGCCTCAAGCTTTTGGGATAAAAAGTCTGTTGGAGCACACATGCCCACATGGCATAATGGTTTCTAGGTACCCAAATCAGCCATATAGAATTACAAAGAAACCTTATTTAAGCACTTTCAAAGGAAAAGGAAGTCTCCTTCCATGCTCCGAAACAAAGTAACATGATCTCAACTATAGAAACACAAGGACTGTGTTGTATTATCCTCAGACCCAAAGGAAAATATTAGAGGCTACACAAATTAAATATGTATTAGCTGTTTGCTAAACTTGAGGGAAGTGAGTGCTCTTTGCAGGAAAAGGCCAGAGGAGCAGGTATCACTGTGGAGAGGGAGAGAAGGAGTTGGTTTTTCTGTAGATACTCATAGTAGAATCAGGAGCACCTGTACGGCAGCAAAAAGGTAGCATCGCTATGGGAGGCAAAGGGAAAGCTAGAGTCTTTGATTCATGGGACCAATGCTCAAGTTTCAAAGCTTTGCCTAATTTATACGGAAATATGGGCTCCCTTGAAAGAAAAGCTGGGTAAGTGGCAACATTCTAGCTCAACTTGCAAAAGGCATTATTTCATGTGTATTATTTGGAATGGGGCTGCTGGAATAACTGTATTGAGAAGGTTTGGGAGGTTTCAGTGGATTTGGGAGGCCCCACTGGGCTCTATGTGAAGAAGTTAATGCTCAATTAGTAATACTTGCCATGAACCTAGGATGGAGGCTCTGATTTCTAGGTTATTGAATGTCTCTGAGAGGGTTGCATTTCATTATTGAAGGAAAGCTTGATACATTCTTATAAACCAACTAGGGGTGAAAAATCTGTTTTAAGAAATCTTAACTGGTTAGAGAATTGATTTCACCTGTACCCCTGAAACTTTTCAATGCTAAAGTTTGTTTTACCTTCTTGGTGTCTAATAGCATTTAAAAAATAAGTTCCTTTTCCACCACCACACAATTTTAAAATGTACTTTCTCTTTTTATTATTCTGGAGAGTTGACTGTAGAAAGCTTTATAAAATACTCATTTGATACAACCTTCTCTTACTTTTTTTAGCTGCTATACTAATTTGACTGTGAGTTTCTTATTCACCTGGGTAATTTAAAGCTTTGTATCCACAGAGAAAAAGGTGAGAACTAGACTCAGCAGAAAATAGCAGAGAAAACAATAGAATGTTTGCCTTGCTGTCTTGATATCCATCAAGCCAGAAAATAGTGCCAGGACCGCACCTCTTGTTTTGAAGATGAGAGGGAGGCTGTTGTTTAAACTGTTCAGACCTCTTCCCTGAGTAGTGTTCAATGGTTAGGGACAAGCTGAGGTTTTTGAGACAGTGATGTTGACATCTCAGAAATATGTTTACTGCCAGGGGAGCCAGCTATACAGTGCCTTACAGCAATATCCCCAGACATCTCGATCTATCTTTATTCATTGAGGTTCTCTAGTAGTTTATTTATCCTACCCACTGCTTGCCACTGCCAGTTTTACTCATTTAATCCTTCATTTGCCTCATCATTTCTAGTGGTCTATTTCCTTATTCTTCTTTCTTTGGGCATTAAATTTCCCCTCATGGATATTTGCAATTCCCTAATTGCATATGCCCAGTTAATCTGAATTTTGTGTGTCTGTGTGTGTGAAATGTTTTATCCAATTGCCTATCCTAATGTCGCCTGTCATTTTCCTTCCCTAAATTAATTACTCTATTGCCATGATTGTTTACCTTTATTGAACAGAATAATTCACCAGAGATGCTAATTAAAGTACAGGTTTCTAGACCTCTCCCTGAGAAGTTCTAATTTACTAGGTCTGATGGGGAGCCCCAGAATCTGTATTCTTAACAGATCACACAGGTAGTTCTAATACAAGTAGGCCAGAACTCCAGCATTAGACTTTGAGAAATACTGCTCTTTAATATCTAAATTATTTTAGAAAACTTAAATTTTATATATATTTGTTTTCATTTAGCCCAGATAAAACCATTACAACCACCTTGATTCATGTGAAAACTGTGCAAAACTTTGACTGTATTTCAGCTCTCCCATTCCATGTACCCCCACTGCATCAAGAACCCCAAATATCAGTGCCTTCTCTTATCTCAACAAACATTACACCAGCCTGCCCTTAAGATCCTATTCCATTGCTAGGAATAGTTATTTCAACTTTCAGCTCTCCAGTTTTTCTTGAAATCACTTTATTGCTCTGTGAAATAATACTTTGGGATCTGATTTCAGAAACATTGCTTCTAAGCTTTAAGTGCCGTTTAGTGTTCACAAATAATAAGGAAAAAAAGAGAACGTATTTCCAAAAGCAGCCCTCCTTGCCCTCCCCAAATGTTTGTTACCCTTATGAAAGTCCCAAAGATGGGAAAGGCCTAATTTAAAGCTAAAAGATAGCAGGGCAGTGGTGTGGGTCTGGCAGGAGCTGTTGACTTCATTGTAGAGGGTACCTGGGGTAAGTTCCCCTATTGCTATGCTACTTTAGCATGGCGGATAAGTAAAGTGAAAAACAAATAGGTCCTTAGTCAGGGAGTAACCTAGTGGACAAAATTCTAAGTCAGTGATCAAATCTTACCTTTATCCCTGCCATTCTAATTAATCCCTTGAAAAAAAATTACTGATTTTGGTTCACGAACAGAGCAAAGAACATCTCTGGGTAGAGATATGGCTTTTTAGGAATTTGGTACTTGATGAAAAGATTTTGATAGTCATAATGATTGCAGTAAAAATAGCTATAATTAGTTGGACAAGAAAATAAATTATCAACACTGGTTGCCAATTTTGAAACTATTATCTGCAGTTGTCTTTTAAAATTATACTTTAGTTTAAAACTATGTTTAAAACTATGTTTTAAACAAAGTATTTTGATTATTTGATGGGCAGCATAAGTTCAAAAACTTAAAAGCTATGTTTCTCATAAGTCCCCTAGAAGCAATTTTATTATGATAATACAGTGGGCTCTTGATTTTAAAAGGCGTTGAACTCTTTTTTTTTTGCGGTACACAGGCCTCTCACTGCTGTGGCCTCTCCAGTTGCGGAGCACAGGCTCCAGATGCGCAGGCTCAGCAGCCGTGGCTCACGGGCCCACCCGCTCCGCGGCATGTGGGATCCTCCCGGACCGGGGAGGACGAACCCTCGTCCCCTGCATCGGCAGGCAGACTCTCAACCACTGTGCCACCAGGGAAGCCCCCATTGAACTCTTTTTATTGAATCAATGTAATCTGTTATACAGTAACATACTAGTGTGCTCATGTGCCCCAAATATCATTTGGGGGCAGCATTGTTTTAGACTTGATCATAGAAATAAAAGAAGAGATAGCACTTTAAGAAATTAGGGTATAACAATTTAAAATGAGTAAATGAAGTAAGGAAGGTAAGGAAGTTAAGGAAGATATTAGAAGGTTTTTACTTAGTGGAACTGGTAATCCTTAAATGTACTGTGTGTCACCCCATCTGATTTCCCATGGCACTGTCTCAAGGAGATTGTAATTATTTGTTGTCTGTCACTTTCATTAGATAGCAAGTTCTCTGAGGGTAGGCATGATGCTTTATTCATCTGTACCTCTTACCTACTGCAATGCCTAGCATATGGAAGATAGTCAATCAGTGTTTATTGATAAATAAATGGATCTATGGGCACATGGAAAAAATGAGTATGAAATAAGTTTAGGGAATAGAATGTAAGATGTGAAGGGAAAAATATTAGAGTGACAACAAGAACTTTCTCTACATCAAAAGAATTTAAGAATTCTGAAAACCCTGTAGTTTGGAAGCTGAGAGTAGAAAAGCAATACATTGTACAAAAGATAAATTTTCTCAGTGTGAATGATTGCTTGTATGTCATATCATTGCATGATAATTTGGTTGGTGGTAGATTTTAATCTGAAGATATTTTTTCCTCAGAAATATAAAATTATTGCACCGGATGTTGTTTTGGATGAAAAGTTTGATGACAGTTTGATTCTCATTCCGTTGTAGGTTGCATTTTCTCTCTGGAAACCTTAAGGTTCTTCTTATTCTTAATGTTTGGAAATGTCATGGTGATGTGCCTGAGTAGATATCTTTTGTTGTGCTGGCTACTATTGTGCCCTTGCATTTTGAAGACTTAAGTCCTTAAGTTCTGGAGAAAGCATCTTTTTTTTTTTTTCGGTACGTGGGCCTCTCACTGTTGTGACCTCTCCCGTTGTGGAGCACAGGCTCCGGACGCGCAGGCTCAGCGGCCATGGCTCATGGGCCCAGCTGCTCCGCGGCATGTGGGATCTTTCCGGACCGGGACACGAACCCATGTCCCCTGCTTCGGCAGGTGGACTCTCAACCACTGCGCCATCAGAGAAGCCCAGAGAAAGCATCTTGATTGAATTCTTACTCGATGTTCTCACTTTCATTTTCTCTGTACTCTACTTCTGTGATTCCTACCATTTGAACTTTAAACTTGTGGACAGTAAACTTTAACTTGCTTAGATTTTCTCTAATATTTTCAGTCTTTTGGATCTACATTCTGAGTGATTTATTTTACTCTAGTAGTATTTTTAGCAATTATATTCTTTATTTTTAAGAGTCTGTTTTTCCTCTGTGATTGTTTCTTTTTCATAGAATACAAGTCATGTTTTGTTGATGCAGTTTTTCAAATATCTCTGAGAATGCTAAATCATTTTCTTAAAAAAACCCCAACTATCCTTAATTCCCTGAGTTGTCTGTTTCCGGTCCATTTCTCTCTCTCTCTCTCTCACTGGAAGAAATTGAGGCAGTAAAAGATTTTCAGCAGATTTGAGTACACTACTGACACTATCAACTGGAAGTCTTCTCTTTGAAATGAATGGTCTGGTAGAAGCTTGATATACTAGGATTCCTCTACATGAATGAATGTAGAGATCTTCTGTTTAGTCATCCAATACTTTTAGAGAAGGTCTCTTAACTTTTTGATATTGAATGCTACTTGGGAAAAAAACACTCCTGTGTGTCTCCTCTACTCAATACTATACTGCAACACTACTTCATTTTTGACACCAAATGTTTGGGTTTTCTACACATCAGATAATTCTGCCACACTAGCTCGTGTATTATAGTTTAGCTAGATTCCGACACTATCTAGCTTGAGATAGCATCATATCCCACAGGTAAAGAGTTCAGTCCCACAAGACCCCTAGCTCCCCACTTCAGATGCCAGTCACAAGTTCAGGTTGTTACCTGTGCTTTTGATCCACTAGCTATACCAGCTAGACATTAGACATTCCTACAACCCCCACCTTGGGTTCAATTAGTTTGTTAGGTCAGCTCACAGAACTCAGGAATACAGTTTACTTACTAGAGTACCAGGTTATTACAAAAGATATTACAGGGTCGAAATGAACAGCCAGATGAAGAGATACCTCGGGCAAGGTCCAGAAGGGTCCCAGGCACAGGAGATTCTTTCTGTATCTGTGGAGTGTGGGGTACACCACCCTCCCAGCACATGGATGTATTCTTATTCATCAACCTGGAATCTCTCCAAACCCAGGGATTTTTGTAGAGACTGCATTAAGGAGGCATACTTGATTAAACCATTGACAGCTGGTTACTGATTCAATCTCCAGCCCTTCTCCCCTTCCTGAGGGTAGGGAGGAGGGCTTTTGGGGGATGGAGGGCAGGGATGAAAGTATCAACTCTCTCATCAAGGTTAGTTCCCCTGGCAAGCGGCCTCCAACTTTAGGTTACCTAGGGGCTTTCCAAAAAATCACTTCATCAACACAAACTTAGATGTAGTTGAAAGTTGCTTGCTATGAATAACAAAAGACAACTTTATGGCTGCTCTAATCGCTTAGGAAGTTCCAAAGGTTTTAGGAGCTCTGTGCCTAAAACAGGGATGAAGACCAAATATATATTTCTTTTTATAAATCACAATATCATAAACCCCAATTTATGTTGTATGTGGGAATGAGAGATGAGGCTCTTGAGTATTTCTTGTAGAAACCTTCATTTCTATATCTCATTTCTGAGCTCACTCATCCCTCCTCCACAACACAGTATGTATGTTTCTAAGTCCAGAGCCGCATTGTGGTCCTCTTAGATCATGGACTGACTTCTCCACTGGATTGTTCTTCATACATTATCCTGCTTGTGGCTTCCCCTAACCTCTTCCTGTATTCCTTCAACTGCTTTAATTATATTTCACAAATTTGTTGAGAACCATTACTGGCTATTGGCCCTTCTATTATCACTGAGGGTTTAACTTAAATTTTTTCCTTTTACAGTAATTTAAGTGAACTTTCAGGAAGGAGAGGAGATAAACATCTATTGTATATCTGTCATCTTTAACCTGAATGGCAGAGTTTCTAGGTGAATGTATTGATGATGAAATTTGGCAGCACTATGTACTGTGCAGTGTTCTTCTACTGGATATTCATAAAGTACATTAACATATTAGTAGGGAGGAGAAGTCCTGCCAGAAATAAACATGTTTAACTATGACTAACCCAGTGTTTCCCAGACTAATTTTTACCACGGAATGCTTTTTGTGAAGAAAACCTATTAAAACTTGCTTAACTATGTGTTCCACAAATGATAATTTAGCTAACCAACTAAATAGATTAGTAATAAGAAAAAGATAATTTAAATAATTAGAACAATTAATTTTAGAGCTAGAAGGGTTTATAGAGAACACCCCACCCACCATTCTCTTCTTTACTAACAGATGATAAAACTGAGTTTTATAAAGTATAATGACGTGCCCAACATAGTGACTTACTTTATTTTGCCAAATATGAATATCTCTCCTCTCTGTGAACAAGACCGTGCTTTTATTATTTGATAGCAATGATTTGTACGCTGTAGGACACCATGAGACAGAGCCCGTTAATACCCACCCATTGCAGTATTAAGTGTAATTATTCTGCTCTTTACCTGAAGGTGGGATTCTTCATGCAAACAAACTATCTCAGAGCTGGTGTAGAGTGAGCTTACTTGGCAGTGGGTCAGGTAGCAAGAGGTTCTACCCATGGCTTTTGTCCCAGCCCCTGGAGGGCCAGAAAATAACTGTTTAGGGTTGTTTTGAAGAAGAGTATCTCTACCTGTCATCATGAGCTGTCCTCCTCTTCTTCCTCTTCCTCTTCCTCCTCTTCAACTTCCTCCTCCTATTTCTTTTATCTTCCCCTCCTCTTCCCCCTTTTCCTTTTCCTCTTCTCTTCCCCAAATGCTCATCCTCCCCTGTACCCCCCTGTCCTTCTCCTTCTTCTTTATTTGGGACAATGATGGCAAAATTTCTCTATAGTCTTTCATATAAACTCATAAAGTAGTCAAGAAAGATTTTTAAGGGGATGAGGGGCCATTTGGGGATTTGCAAGCATTACATGTAGCCTTTTTTCTTGGACAGGACACAAATATCTTGGCATACTTTGCTTAAGAACAATAGTCATTGTTTATTAATTTCATGTGTTTTTCTTTAGAATGAAAATCATTTTGTGCAAGTATTTGGGGCCTCAGGTTTTATTTATATAAAAGGAGATTTTCTTGAGGCTGTCCATATTACATAAGGGTTACAAAACATGTTTGAATCCTAGTCAGGATGTTCACCCAAGTTTCCCAAGTCTCATTCCAGTTTTCTTTCTCTACCTTATGTAGATTTTTGTATTTCTTAAATTCCTAGTAAATTAAAGCACATTTGCCCAAATTACCTAAGTATTATAACCTCTTCTTTGCTTTAACTTAATCTGAGTGTTAGGATAATTCTACTGCTTCAGTCTCTTGGGGTTCTGTATTTTTTAACAACCAGGAGATAAAGACATATCTTAATTATGCATTCATTTATTAAGAAGGCACTCTTCTTGATGCTGGTATTATAACAACAAACAAGACACACAATAAAAAACTCCTGCCTTCAAGGAGTTTCTGGGGAGGGGTTGATAGAGAGAGATATGATGAATAAATATACAAATTAATATGTAGTTTAGTATGATGAATTGATATGTTTTATGAAGAAAAATAAGTCAGGATATGGCAATGAATATTAATAGATATGCTGGAGGGTATGATTAGACTTATTCCAGTACCTGTATGATATCGTTGAATGTGGCTGTTATTTTGGATAAGGTGGATAGAAAAGATCTTTGTAATTGAAGTGAAATTTAAGCAGAGACTCCAATGCGGAGAGAGAATGAGCCATGCAGATATCTCTAAAGGAAGAGGGTTCTGGGCTAAAGGAATTGCAGTGCAAAGGCCCTAAGGTGGGAATGTGCTTTGATGTTTCAGTAATAGCAAAGAAAGTGGTTTGAACTGTAGTGGAATATATAAAAGGGAGAGGGTAGGAGATAGGCCTAGGAGGTAGAAGGGATAAAAAGCTCATGTTGGGCCTTGAAAGCTAAGGTAAGGTCTTCTGAGTCTTTTCCCCCATCCTAAGGGAGTTGAGAAGCCATTGGAAGGTTTCAGCATAGCAGTGCTATGATCATATTTACTTTTTAAAGTATCCCTCCAGCTCCTATGAGAAAACCATAATGCAGGGGAGCAAGAATGATGGCAATGGATCAGTTAGGAGGCTATTACAATAACCTAGGTGACAGGTGATGGTGGCTTGGCCAGGTCATGGAGGAGGAGTTCTATATTTGGAGCACATTTTAAAGGTAAAGCCAGTAGCATTTGCTAATATTTTGGATATGGGTTGTTAGATAAAGAGAGGAGTCAAGGATATCTGCAGAGTGTTTTGTGTGAGGTACTAGGTAATTTTATTGAGATGAGTAACACAAAAAGTCACTTTTTAACTATTAAGTTTGAGATGACCGTTGGCCCCTCAAGTAGAGATATTTAGAAGGCATTTGGATACAGAATTCTGGAGTTCAGGCGAGAGGTCAGTGGTAGAGATACATTTGGAAGTATTCAGAGCATTGATATGTAAAGTCATGAAACTGATCGAGATGATCTAAGGAATGAGTGTGGATAAGGAGGAGAAGCTGTGCAATGACTCGGCTGGGGCACTGCAGCATTTTGAAGTCAAGTAGGTGAGGAGGAGCCAGCAAAGACATGAAGAAGGAATAGCCAGTGAGGTAGAAGAGAGGTTATCTCCGAAAAGTCAAGTGAACTCTGAGCTTGTATATAATCTCTGAGTGACCTTTGGCACAACTGATGTAGACCGTTCTTTGTTGTAAATAGTACCTTGTGTTTAATTGTTAATTTAATGGTTCCCAATGAACTATGTCTCCTGGTAGTCAGGGTCTTGTATATTAGTCTGCTCCCACATAGACTCTGGGGTTAGCTAATTTTACTTTAGTAAGTATCATGCAAGCAGAGGTTTGAAAAATACATTTACACTGAGGTTTATCCTTTGGGAACACTTGATCTGGGAAGTGTAGGCTTACAGTTTACATGTAAAGATGTTCCAGCCAAGGCACTATACATATGAGAAAAGCCATTTTGTTCCAGCTCTAGTTACCATTTGACTGGAACTGCATGAAAGACCCCAGTAAGACCTGCTGAAGAATCTCCCATTTGAGTCCTAGTTATTCCACAGATTTATCAGTAATTACAATTATTGTTGTTTTAAGCAATCAACTTGTGGGTGTTTTGCTATGCAGCGATAGGTAAGTGAAGCAGTAGTAAGTATATATTGATTAGTGTTTGCAGCAATATTGGTGTATCTGAATGTGATCATATATGTTCCTGTTTTTGTATTTCTTAAATCATTATGTTTAGTGAGGTTGGATCATATATGTTTAACTGTCTTCATTTACCATCCACCCTTGTGTCATCTATATAAATATGCACATACGCATTAAGATATAAGGTTTAGTGGTGTTGGCTCTAGAAAGAAGTTGTGTGTTGGTTGTGTTTTCTGCTGAATTAGTAGAATTTCCTTTTCCTCTGCCTCTCGCCGATTCCCTTCTCCTAACCCCTCTGCCACTAGAGCCCCACCTCCCAATTCTGGCTCTCTCACCAAAGAGCTCTGTCATCTTAGAGATTATTTAATTCTTTCTTGGTTTTGGTTTTATGGTGCAAAGAATAATAATTTTTTTTAAAACTCTGCTTACCTGGCATAGATTTTTTTGATGTGAAGATGAAATATAGGCAGCTTTCAAACAGCTTACTTTTTAAAAGTGAATGTGTTAATAAGTCAGTTTTTGAAAACCTAGAATTTCCCTCTCTTTTAGAAACAATGTTATAATTGGGGGATTTACTGTTTAAAATGTATTTGCTGTGGGTCAACCAATATTTTGACCATTCATTCATCATTTAACATATTTTGAGACTTCCTACTCTCTTGGTGCTGCGCTAGGTAGAGATGAGCAAGAGAGATATTATAATCCCTGCCTCTGTGGAATCTTAGAGCAGTCAGACATCAACCAACTAACTAATTACAGAATTGGTTACTTGATAATAATGATGATAGGTACCATGAAAGAGGAGCTCAGAGTGCTGTGAACTTGCATAGTGGTAGACTTAATCTGCTCTGGGGGGTCACAGGGGCCCTCCCAGGATGTTATAGCTGAGATTTGGAGAATGAGTGGGGCAAGAAAATTCAGAGCTGAAAATTTCAAGAGGATGAGCCTCCAGATACCTATGGGGATACAAGACAATGAAAACAGAGAAATGGGGATTTTAAACAGTGTTGTGTAATTGTCTAAGATTTGATAGTCTTCCATATTCATCTAAAGGTGCAAATAAGATTAGAATTATTTTTTAATTGCTTGTTGCTTCCTTGGATGTGAATCCCTTCCTTACTTAAGGCACCTGTGTCCCCATCCAATATTAAAATGTTTGTATTCACACTAAGGTTTTCTGGAACAACCTATGAGAAATGGTAAGTGATCGTTACTTCTGGTTTGTGGGGCTTGGGGTTGAAGAATGGAAAGGGGACTTTGATCTTTTTTTTTTTTGCTGTACGCGGGCCTCTCACTGTTGTGGCCTCTCCCGTTGCGGAGCACAGGCTCCGGACGCACAGGCCTAGCGGCCATGGCCCACGGGCCCAGCCGCTCCGTGGCATGTGGGATCTTCCCGGACAGGGGCACGAACCCGTGTCCCCTGCATCAGCAGGCAGACTCTCAACCACTGCGCCACCAAGGAAGCCCTGGACTTTGATCTTTTACCATGTGCTCTCTACTTTTGGAATTTTGAAGTTCTTAACTTGGCCATGTATTACTTTTATAATTATTTTTAAAGGCAGTCTTGCTGTACTGTTGAGAATGGGTTGGAAAGTGAATTTAGGTAGTTCTGTTTGGGAACTCTTATTCCAAGGATGATAGCTTAGACTAAGAAGTGGAGAAAGAACAATGAGTGGTGTCGTTGAGGAACATTTAGGAAGTAAAATCCACGAAAGAGTGGTAGGAGTGTTGGAAGGAGGAATACAACAGAGATAACTGGTGCGTTCCAGGGTGCATAGTTGGATGAATGATTGTGTCAGGCACAGAGATGGAGAAGGCTGGACAAGGCAGAGAGAGCAGAGATAGCTGAGTTCAGCTCCTCTCTTACTGGCATTCCTGCTCTTGGTCATGAGCATCCCTTATCTTCCAAGGGGCTTTCATTCTGTGATAGGTAAATTAAATGAATCCAGGAATAAATGAGCAGCTAATGTAAAATATAAAAATAGTCAGCTGGAAACTTCCAAGTAGTAACATTGTGTCATAGTGAGGGTTTTTAAAGTTGATGTTTCAGTGCAGACATGCATATTTTCTTTAAATTGTAATTGCATGTGTATATAGCTGTAATTACATTGGAAGATTTATAACATAACTTTAACCAGATTTTAAGCTTCTTATGGACAAGAGCCTTGTTTTAGGCATCCGTATATGGTGGCATCTTGTCCCAAAGTAGTTACCCTGGGAAAACTCACTTAAAGATTAGATTGAAAAAATGAAAAAAAGTCTATGGGAATTATATCATCTGAGACAATAGTGAGAAGGGGATAGGCTTCTTTATGAACTTCTGGGGGGAATACAGGTTGGTTCTTTAGAGAACATGGCCCAGAAAGGACCTCAATAATTCTGAAGTGTCTATAATATAGGTGGAATTAAAGAACCTGGGTTCATCACCTACAGCCTTAAGTACTACATTGTAATGTACAAAGAGATAGAAACATGTAACAAAATTTTTATGTTTGCTAAACATTTTTGTGAAAAATACAGATAGATTTTCAGGTTCTACAGAACATTAGTCCATATTCTTCAATCCAGACTGTTACAAATCCACATAGAGAGAGAATCTGTGTGGTTTTACTTTCGGAGCTGAGGTTAGGAAGGGAAACTCTTCTTGTATGCTTATGTGTCACTGTATTTAATACTGGCATGGCTCAGGTAGATAATTCTCAAAGTTATACTCTGGAGTGCTGAACAGGGGTAGAGTAGGATACTTGCAGCAGTTAAATTTTATCTTGAACTGTTTTGAAATGGCTCTGAATATGTGCTGTAACTTTGTCTTGGCCATCAATGATAGATATCTCTGACTCTGAGCATTTGTTCACTTCATTCTCATGTTGGTTATATTAAAACAGAATTTGAGTGATGTGGGGAAGGATGCTTTTCGTCTGTTTGTGGTTCTGGAGGGTATCTGTTACACACTCTGCAGGAAGGAAATTATACAGGTTTCAAACAAAAGGAACTTCAAATGTAGTGAGAATAAGAGAAACAGAAAAGAGTCAGTGTTAATCAGACGTGTCTGCAAAGTTACCCCCAGGTTGAGACTGAGCATAATATCTATGTCTAGATAGTAAAAGAAGGTGAAAAAATACAGTAGTGTTAATTTTTTAATTTAAAATTTAAAATAGAAGTTAATTTTAAATTATAAAAGTTATACATATTCAAGATAAAACAATTCAAGTATTCGTGAATTTAAGGTAAAAATAAAAAATTTTGACTCCAGGTCCATACCCAAGGTGACAGTATCGAATTTCTTCTGTTTAGTTATATTTACTATAAATATATCTATAAACATAGTAGAGGATTCTTTATCTGAGAGTCTATCAGAAATACTCAACAATGAAATTGATAAACGTCTTACATTAAAAAAAAAATCTGCAGTTGAATGATGGAAGAATGTTAGGCTCAGGTTTGTTAATATTACCTTGTAATGGAGTGAAGCAATCTATCAGTGATACCAGAGACCCCAAGCTATAAAGTGCAGATCACATGTTATATATCACAGGAGAGATGGTTACAGCAACTATAGCAACCTTGCTTATAATGCATGAGTTGTCAGACTCTTCTGTCATTTATGTGTGTTGATAGGTAAATCAGATTGCAATTCAGTCAATTATATATGAGCAGGATTGCAATCTCCTGAGATTCTTAGGTCAGGTTTATACCATAGTTAAGAATTTTTCAGATTTTAGAAAGGCAGTATAGTATACACACCATATGTTTTGTAACATCCACAGAGGAGTTGGGCCAAAGTCATATAATCAAATACATTAATATTTCTTCAGTGAAATGTAGGAATGGTCAGGTTTTGCTGCTAAATAAATTATGAAGAAACTTGCAAGTTTCAGAACTTTTTGTATTTCAGAATTGTGGACTGGTGAGATATCCTATTCTTTAATCCTGATAATGAAGAGAAAAATTAAGAGAACATATCCAAAAGATGTTGGCACTGGACTGAATCTGTTTTTCAAATAGTGTGCTCTTTTGGAATTAAGTAGTGTGAACTCCAGAAATACCATTGTCTAGCATAGGTCATATATTAGTCATTTAAGTAAATTACTGTATGAATATACAAGATAGAAGATAAACACAAAATGGGTGAATTCAGAAGTCTGTAGTGAGCAACCCAGCTGGCAGAGAACTTAAGAGCAGCACAGAGGAGGATCTTTTTTAAACAGAAGCTACTTGTAATAGAGTAGCTTGAGTTATTATTTGGAAATTAAAGAAGTTCCTTCTGTGAGGATTTTTGGCTAAGAACATTCAAGTTCTTAATGGAGTATTAACTCTGCTTTTGTAACTTAGAACGAGGGTGGCATATCTTTAAATGTAATGTCTCATATAAAACTCAAGCTTGCTTTTACATTTCAAGTAGCTATTTAGATACCTGCTCTCTGTTGTATGATCCTCTGATTTGAACATAGTTTGTCTTTCATTTCTATCCAGTTTCCATGACTCAAACCCTTATGTTAGGCAAGAATGTGGTAATAGAGGCAATTATGCCATCGAATATGTGGCCCAGCTTTCAGATTAAGGTTTTGCACCTGGATATCATTATTCTTTCCCATATCAATTTATTATTTAAGGACTTATTATTTGAAAGCCCTTATAGCATATAAGCAATTAGAGTAGCTGAGAGTCTGTCTGTATTCAATGTATTTATTTTGCTTTCCCTAGCTTTTTTTATGCCAGAATAATTAAATCCCCTTCTAACGTGTCAGTAGCAGACTGTTTTGAAATTGACAGTACTCTTTTCTCTCCTCTTCAATAAGAAAAGAACCACAGAGACCTGGCAGATAAATAATAAACTTTTTTAAAACAAAAAAGGAAGGAGAAAACAAAACACATATTAGTTGAGGGGGGATATTCCCCCTTTCCACCAATAAGCAATAATTGGTGAATATATCTGATTTATTATTTATTTTTTCTAAACAGAGTTTACAAATGCTGCTGTTTTGTTGACTGAATAAGAAACAACTTAATCCTTGGAAATGAATATTCCATGCAGCAAATTTGTCTCATGTGTGTGTGAGCCACAAGGTATACTGAGCATTTAAAAGTGAAGTGACCTATTCCATAAGACACTTCTGGGAGGAGCAAATGGATTGGCTTGACCTCATGTGAATAGTCATTTGCATATGCTTCAATGCAGTGAACACTTGGCAAATTTTGAATTTTACCATGTGGCTATTGTAGCAGAATAGCTAGTCTCTGTCTAAAGAGTATATTTGCATATGATAGTTTAACAGCTTTTCCCTTTTGTTCCTAGAAGATTAAGTCTCAGTCCTAGGAGAAAATAAATTAAAGGTGGTTCCTTACAATTTGAAAAAAAAATAATTTGAAGATAAGAGCAAACTGAATTGTAGCTGTTACTTCCAAAAGCCCAGGCTAAGAAGTACGGTTTTTTCTCTGTATGTGCCAGCAGAGCTGTCCCTAATTATTGGTGGCAGATGTGTCACCAGAAGCTCTGTGAAGTTGAAATAACTCATCAAAATCTCCCCCAACTATTGTTTATTTACCTAGTGAAATTCAGGCTTCAGCATTTTATTCCTTTGGTTCAGGTTTAGACCTTTTTTTTTTTTTTTGTGGTACGTGGGCCTCTCACTGCTGTGGCGTCTCCCGTTGCGGAGCACAGGCTCCGGACACGCAGGCTCAGTGGCCATGGGTCACGGGCCCAGCTGCTCTGCGGCATGCGGGATCCCCCCAGACCGGGGCACGAACCCGCATCCCCTGCATCGGCAGGCGGACTCCCAACCACTGTGCCACCAGGGAAGCCTGAACCCTTTTTTAAAATTCAAATTTTCGTGGGGAGTGGATGGAGGAGCACAGAGATGAGTGCTTTCCAGACGTTAATGATCACCTCAGATGCTCCATGGAAAAAAGGCTCTGGGCTTAAAAAAAGATTAGGAAACTGCGAAGTGCACACCTTTGAAGGGTCACAGTACACATGAGCACATTAAAAGACCCTTATTCAGTGGGGAAAGTACCCTTCTATTTTTTTTTTTCAGTTGTTTCAAACATCTGACCTTGGGATCTTTTTATTTTTCCCCATGTAATATCTGTTGGAGTCCTTGAAACTAGTATCCCCTGGAATACATTTGAGGATATTATACAATTTCCTGGATAGTATCTTAGAATTGTTTACTGATTGATCAAGGATATTCAATTTAGATAATTTCCTTGGAATTCTACATAGTGCTGACTCCCATTAGACTGTGGCCAGCAAGGAACCGTAGAATTCTGTGTCACTGCAAGTGAGCAAATAGATGGGACATGGAAGCACTGGTTTGCTTCTTGAAGGGTCTTAGGCCAGTAAGCAGGAAACTGGCTGACTGACATTTTTAGTTTTGCTGATAGTTTGATAAATGTTATGTAAAGAAAGCTTTGCTAAGCTTTTATCAAAATGTATATCTCACTGGAGCACTGGCAGGTCTTTGGGGTGACATTGTTCTCTACCAAAATTTGTCTCCTTAAATCTTCTGAGAGACAAAATGAGATTTAGAAAGAGCATGCAGAAACAGGAGGACTACATTTTAAAAATCTCCATTAGGTGTTCTTATGTAGATATTTGTGATTATTTTCTGCTGCTGTTGACTCAGTTGTTGTTTATTTCTCTGATTTTTTTTCTTTCAAATTCTGGAAAAGAAGGTAAGTAACACTGAAGCAATTTTTATATTAACTGAAATAAAGGGACTCACCAAGGTTCTACATTTTGTGATTTGTTTGCAAAGGTACTTAAAAATAATAATTTCTTCCCCCGGTTGTTGCTAAATAGGCCTGCAGTGGATGCAGAGTCCTTCCGCAATAGCAGATTAAAGAATATTGCACTTTTGAATGAAATTAGGGAATTGAGGACACAAACTGGCAACATAACAAAAGTCTGTTGTCTCTGAGGAAATTTGTGTTATTGATTCTAACTAAAGGTAGAAATTGTACATACTGGGATACCAAGAGAACAGTTTAAAAAGCCTTTGGGGTTGTGGTGGTGGTGGTGGTATAGATTTATTCATGATATAAAATTCTAGAGTATACTACCTTGAAAACACCTGTGACTTTTTCTTAACTATTTTAGTTGAAAACTGTCTTTGACAGCACCGTTGTTCTCTGAACAAGTTATTTATTATATTATTAAAATATAATACACTTGTGGCATGCTCTTGAGGCACCTAATCCCCCAAAACAAGCACATTACACTTAGTTCTTTCTAGCACACACCTGGGAGTTAACTTCTATACTTCTTTAACTGGTAAAATTAGATTAACTCATATTGGTCAAATGACACATAAAATCAAATGAGTTGAATATGTAAACAGTGATATCCTCCTCTACCCATCACTTCCAAATGAATGCAAATGAGCATTTCAAGAAAAATAATGTAGACCACATAAGCAGTGTTTACTTTTAGGTTCAGAATATGTTTATACGATTTCAAATATCTATGGAGGTTTAAAATGTGTCCATGTATTTAGATATTTGCAATCATTAGCCCCATTAGGACAGGCATAGAGTCCTTTGCTCACTATTGTATTCCCTGCATGCAACACTGTTCCTGGTAGGTAGTAAATGTTTATGGAATGGCTAGGTCAGTGGATGGATGGATGCATGGGTGGGTGGAATATTTGGACATCCCCTGTTTTATGTTTGATATTTTGGCATTGTATAAACAGTAAGAGTATGCTTTTGAACTGATTAATTGTTATTATGGGGTGCCTGCTGACCTTAAGAACACCCTCCAGACTACTGAAGTCTGTTTCATTTGGTAAAAAAAGAGAAGAAAACAGTAAAGATATGGTTCCAAAGAAAATGCAGGATACATGGGACATACTTACACTAAAAAATTCTTCATTGTTGATCTGAAATTCAAATGTAACCAGGCATACTGTGTTTTTATTTGCTAATTCTACCAATCCTACATAGAAAGAAGCATGTTGCTAGTGTCCAGTTAGTCTCTATAGAAAACTCTGTTGGGTCCGCATCCAGATCCCCTTGAATCACCCTGTGCACCCATCCCCCAGCTTTTCCAGGGTTTGCTACTAACTGCTAACACCAAGGATTGCCCTTGGGCACTGACACCTTGCTTTTTAGGACAATGTTCCCTCCAAGATCAGGGTGAGTGTCAGGCTCAGGAGGGAAACCTCAGCCTTGTTTGCCTTCTTCCTCTTCCCTGTCCTGCTTCTCCCACTCCCTTACTACCTTCTCCTGTGAATACTTCCTGGATGAATCAACTGCAGGCTCAGGATCTATTTTTAGGAGACCTGATCTAAGACAATTTCTTTTCACCTCTATGTAGACTATTCACCTTTATGTAGAAAGAAGATCTGCCACCAAAAACAGGCAATCTAGATATTTAAAATTTTTCCTTGTTATAAGAAGTCTTTCATTTTTACTAAGATTTAAATAATAAGCAAGTACTCTATAACTTGTGGTCCTAAAGAGTAGCAGCAGAACTTCTCTTACTGAGTAGAGTGTGTTAAGGACACAGTGGCCAACAGAAACTCTTTTTTGTCATGGCAGACTCAGAACTATATCCCAAATGGAATTAGGTTAACTTGACAGGGCTATGGTATGGCCTCTCCTGAGGATGAGGTGTGTTGTGATAGGTGAGATCATTTATGGAAACTTTCCTCTGGTATGATATTTTTACAAATATCCACTTTAGTCTTACACTTTTTTTTTTTCTGGAAATATTTGTGGATTGTGGTTGGGTCATCTTGTTCCCAGAATGAACCTAGATTACCAGCCAATTTACATAGCCCAGAGACTCTTGGCTTGGTAGAACCTTGTGAAGAGCTATATTCATTAGTTGTTTTTTAGTGTAGCAAATTATTCCAAAATTGAGCAGCTTAACACAACAAACATTCATTATATCACACATTTTCTGATGGGTTGTTTAGCTGGCCTTTTGGCTCAGGGTCTTTAGTGAAGTTGCAGTTAAGCTGTCATCCAGGGCTGTAGTCTCTAAAGACTTGACTGGGGCTGAAGGATCTAATTTATTCACATGGCTATTGGCAGGAGGCTTCAATTCCTTACCATTTGGGTCTCTTATAGGGCTGCCCATCACATGTCTTCCCTGAGAGTGAGCATCTGAGAGAGAGTAAGAGAGCGAGAGTCAGAGAAAGAGTGAGTGCGCACAAGTACCCAAGGTGGAAGCTACCGTCTTTTATAACCTAATCTCAGAAGTGAAATATCATTACTTCTGCCATATTCTGTTCATTATAAATGAGTGACTAAGTCCAGTTCATACTCAAGGGGAGGAGAATTAAGCTCCACTTCTTGAAAGGAGTAGTATCCCAGAATGTGTGGATATATTTTTAAAACCACCACGAGAGCTTTTCCCCAAGTAACATTACTTGAATGAATTCTTTTCATTCAACAGATATTTAAAGAATACATAGTATGTGCCAATCTAGAACCTGAGATAAAAAGATGAATAAGATAAAACTTCTACCATTGAGATACTCATAGCCCACTGGAAGAGTGAGCCACATATCACATTATTGCAGTGGGAACACACTTGAAGAGAAGAGGTTCTCAACCCTGGCTACACAGTAGAATCAACTAGAGAGCATTTTGAATAAAGTGATCTCTTGCCCCACCCAGACCACTGAATCAAAATCTTTGTGGGTGGGCCCCTAGCTCAGTATTTAAAAATTTTTTTCAGTTAGTTATAATATGGAACCATGTTGAAAATTCTGCCTAAAATTTAGGTTTAAAATTTGGTCAGGCGCTAGCCATAGTGTGACTTACTTTGAGTTCCTCCAGAAACTGACCGTGACAAGGATTTGAGTACAGGTAATTTATTGGAAAGTGATTATAGAAACCATTGACAAAAGAAGGGAGAGGTAAAGCAGACAAGGCAAGGAAGTCAATATACGTGCATTAGCAAGCAAGTTACCACTATGGTAGGGAACTTTGGAGCGAGGGCAGATCACTCCTCAGCATCTGGCCCATCTCTCCCACTGCCAGGGACATGAAAGGAGGAGTATTTGTCTACCATTTCCATCAGTCAGTGATTGAGGCAGCTCCCTGGCAGAGTCACAGGTGATCGTAGCTGTAAGTAATCAGATTATTGTGTGATGGAATGGTGAGGATTGAGGGGGTATTGGAGGGGCACAAAAAGTATCTACTACACTCCTCAATTTTTTAATCTGTAGGACGTGTTTACTCATATCTCCTTTGTGAGGTATTTGTATAGATTAAATGAGATAATTAACCTGTATAAAGACATAATTAACCTGTATAAAGTTCAGTGGCTAGGGCATAATAAGACTTCAGTAAACGTTGGAGGGGTGAATAAGACTTTTTATGTTACTTAGAAGTTTTATGAGTAACAGATATGAAGATGAACCAGGACACTTAAGTCAAGTACAGGAATACCTTGTTTTATTGAGCTCCGCAGATACTGCGTTTTTTTAGATTGAAGGTTTGTGGCAGCCCTTTGTTGAGCAAGCCTGTTGGTACCATTCTTTGCAACAGCATTTGCTCACTTCATGTCTCTGTGTCACATTTTGGTAATTTTTGCAATGTTTCAAACTTTTCCATTTATTATATTTGTTATGGTGATCTGTGATCAATGGTCTTTGATGTTACTATTGTAATTGTTTTGGGGTACCATGAACTGTGCCCATGTAAGATGGCAAACTTAACTGATAAATGTGTGTGTTCTGATTGATCCACTGTCCAGCCATTTCCCTGTCTCTCTCCCTGTCCTCAGGCCTTCCTATGCCCTGAGATACAATATTGAAATTAGGCCAATTAATAACCCTACAATGACCTCTAAGTGTTCAAGTAAAAGGAAAACTCATATATCTCACTTTAAATCAAAAGCTAGAAATGATTAAGCTCAGTGAAGAAGGCATGTCAAAAGCCAAGATAGGCTGAAAGCTAGGCCTCTTGCACCAAACAGCTAGAAAAGTGGTGAATACAAAGGAAAGGTTCTTGAAGGACATTATAAGTGCTACTCCAGTGAATACATGAATGATATGAAAGCTAAACAGCCTTATTGCTGATATGGAGAAACTTTCAGTGGTCTGGATAGATGATAAAACCAGCTACAAGATTCCCTTTAGCAGAAGTATATTCTAGGGCTTCCCTGGTGGCTCAGTGGTTGGGAATATGCTTGCCAAGGCAGGGAACACGGGTTCGAGCCCTGGTCAGGGAAGATCCCATATGCCACGGAGCAACTAAGCCCATGCGCCACAACTGCTGAGCCTGCGGTCTGGAGCCTGCGAGCCATGGCTGCTGAGCCCATGTGCCACAGCTACTGAAACCTGCGCTCCTGGAGCCCGTGATCCACAATGACAGAGGCCACCGCAGTGAGAGGCCCGCGCACTGCAGCGAAGAGTGGCCCCCGCTCGCCACAACTAGAGAAAGCCTGTGCACGGCAGCGAAGACCCAATGCAGCCAAAAATAAATAAATAAATAAATAAAATTTAAAAAAAAATGTTCTAGAGTCCCAATTCTCTTCAATTCTGTGAAAGCTGAGAGTGGTGAGGAAGCTACAGAGAAAAGTTTGAATTTAGCAGAGGTTGGCTCGTGAGGTTTCAGGAAAGAAGCTGTCTCTACAACATAAAAGTGTAAGGTAAAGCAACAAGTGCTAAGGTAGAAGCTGCAGCTGATATCCAGAAGATTTAGCTAAGATAATTAATGAAGGTGGCTACACTTAATAACAGATTTTCAATGTAGACAAACAGGCTTTTATTGGAAGAAGATGCCATCTAGGACTTTCATAGCTAGAGAGAAAAAGTCAATGCCTGGCTTCAGAGCTTCAAATGACAGGCTGACTCTCTTGTCGGTGGTTAATGCAGATGGTGATTTTAAGTTGAAGCTGGTGCTCATTGACCATTCTGAAAATCCTTAGGAATTATGCTCAGTCTACACTGCCCATGCTCTATCAGTGGAACAACAAAGCCTGGATGATAGCACATCTGTTTACAACATGGTTTATTGAATATTTTAAGACAACTGTGGAGGTCTACTGCTCAGAAAAGAAGAATCTTTCAAAATATTACTGCTCACTGACCATGTACCTGGTCACCCAAGAACTCTGATGGAGATGTACAATGAGATTAATATTTTTTTATGTCTGTTAACACAGCATCCATTCTGCAGTCCATGTATCAATGGGTCATTTCAACTTCTACGACTGATTATTTAAGAAATATATTTTGTAAGGCTACAGCTGCTGTAGACAGTGATTCCTCTGATGAATCTGGGAAAAATTAATTGATAATCTCTGGAAAAGATTCACCATTCTAGATGCCATTAAGAACATTTGTGATTCATGAATAGAGGTACAAATATGGACATTAACAGGGGTTTGGAAGAAGTTCATTCCAACCCTCATGGGTAACTTTTGGGGGTTCAAGACTTTAGTGGAGGAAGTACCTGTAGATGTGGTAGAAATAGCAAGAGTACTAGAATTAGAAGTGGAGCCCAAAGATGTAACTGAGTTGCTGCAATCTCAGGATAAGGAGTTGCTTCTTATTGATAAGCAAAGAAAGTGGTTTCTTGAGATGGAGTCTACCCCTGGTGAAGATGTAGTGAAGTTTGCTGAAATGACAACAAAGGATTTAGAAAATTACATAAACTTAGTTGATAAAGCAGTTTCAAGGTTTGAGACGATTGACTCCAATTTTGTTTTTATCTATCTTTTATATAGGAGTATAGTTGATTTACAATGTTATGTTAGTTTCAGGTGTACAGCAGAGTGATTCAGTTATACATATACACACATCCATTGTTTTTCAGATTCTTTTCCCGTTTAGGTCATTACACAATACTGAGGAGAGTTCCCTGTGCTATACAGTACATCCTTGTTGATTGCCTATTTTATATATAGTAGTGTGTGTATGTTAATCCCAAACTCCTAATTTATCCCTCCTCCCTACCTGTCCCCTTTGGTAACCATAAGTTTGTTTTCAAAGTCTGTGAGTCTATTTCTGTTTTGTAAATAAATTCATTTGTATCATTTTTTTTTAGATTTCACATGTAAGTGATATATGATATTTGTTTTCCTCTGTCTTACTTACTTCACTTGGTATGATAATTTTTAGGTCCATTCATATTGCTGCAAATGGCATTATCTCATTCTTTTTTATGGCTGAGTAATATTCCATTGCATATACATACCACATCTTCTTTATCCTTTCCTCTGTTGTTAGACATTTAGGTTGTTTCCATGTCGTGGCTATTGTAAGTAGTGCTGCAGTGAACATTGGGGTGCATATATCTTTTTGAATTATGATTTTCTCCAGATATATGCCCAGGAGTGGAATTGCTGGATCCTTTGGTAGCTCTATGTTTAGTTTTTTAAGGAAGCTCCATACTGTTCTCCATAATGGCTGTATCAATTTACATTCCCAACAACAGTGCAAGGGGTTGCCTTTTCTCCACACCCTCTCTAGCATTTATTGTTTGTAGATTTTTTGATGATGGTCATTCTGACTGGTGTGAGGTGATACCTCACTGTAGTTTTTATTTGCATTTCTCTAATGATTTAGTGGTATTGAGCATCCTTTCATGTGTTTGTTGTCAATCTGTATATCTTCTTTGGAGAAATGTCTATTTAGATCTTCTGCCCATTTTTTTTTTGTTTGGGTTGTTTGGTTTTTTGATTTTGAGCTGCAGGAGGTGTTTGTATGTTTTGGAGATTAATCCCTCATTGGTCGCATCAGTTGCAAATATTTTCTCCCATTCTGTGGGTTGTCTTTTCATCTTGATTATGGTTTCCTTTGCTATGCAAAAGCTTGTAAGTTTAATTAGGTCCCATTTGTTTATTTTTGTTTTTATTTTCATTACTCTAGGAGGTGGATCCAAAAAGATATTGCTGCAATTTATGTCAGAGAGTGTTCTGCCTATAGTTTCCTCTAAGAGTTTTACAGTATCTGGCCTGTATTTCCATATTGATTTTCTGTCTGGATCATCTGTCCATTGATGAAAGTGGGGTGTTAAAGTCTCCTGCTGTTATTGTGTTACTGTCGATTTCTCCTTTTACGGCTGTTAGCATCTGCCTTATATATTGAGGTGCTCCTATGTTGGGTACATATGTATTACAATTGTTATATCTTCTTAGATTGATCCCTTGATCATTATGTAGTGTCCTTCTTTGGTTCTTGTAACAGTCTTTATTTTAAGTCTATTTTGTGTGATATTAGTATTGCTACTGAAGCTTTCTTTTGATTTTTATTTCCATGGAGTACCTTTTTCCATCCCCTAACTTTCAGTCTGTATGTATCTGTAGATCTGAAGTGGGTCCTTTGTAAACAGCATATATATGGGTCTTGTTTTTGTATCCCTTCAGCCAATCTATGTCTTTTGGTTGGAGCATTTAATTCGTTGACATTTAAGATAATTATCGATATGTATGTTCTTATTGCCATTTTGTTAATTGTTTTGGATTTGTTTTTGTAGGTCTTTTTTCTTCCTTTCCTCTCTTGCTCTCTACTCTTGTGATTTGATGACTAACTTTAGTATTGTGCTTGGATTCTTTTTTCTTTTTTGTGTGTCTGTCTATTGGAGACTTTTGGTCTATAGTTACCATGAGGTTTTTATATAGCAGTCTATATATAAGCAAGATTGTTTTAAGTTGCTGGTCTCTTAATTTCAAATGCATTTCCAATATCCTGCATTTGTACTCTACTCTTCACATGATTGCTGGTTTTGATATCATATTTGTGTGTGGATGATTTCCTACCTTTACTGTAGGTTTACCTTTACCGGTGAGCTTTTCCGTTCTTAATTTTCTTGTTTCTTATTGTGGCCTTTTCTTTTCCTTTAGCATTTGTTGTAAAGCTAGTTTGGTGGTGCTGAATTCTCTGTGAGCTTTTGTTTGTCTATAAAGCTTTTGATTTCTCCATTGAATCTGAAAGAGAGCCTTGCTAGGTAGAGTATTATTGGTTGTAGGATTTTCCCTTTCATCACTTTAAATATATAGTGCCACTCCCTTCTGGCCTGTAAAGTTTTTGCTGAAAAATCAGCTGATAACCTTATGGGGATTTCCTTGGTTGTTATTTTCCCTTGTTGCTTTTAATATTTTCTCTTCGTCTTTAATTTTTGTCAGTTTGACTCATATGTGTCTCAGTGTGTTCCTCCTTGGGTTTATCCTGTATGGGACTCTCTGCGCTTCTTGGACTCGGGTGACTGTTTTCTTTCCCATGTTAGGGAACTTTTCAGCCATTATCTCTTCAAATATCTTCTTAGGCCCTTTCTCTCTCTCTTCTCCTTCTGGGAGCCCTATAATATGAATGTTTGTGCATTTAATGTTGTCCCAGAGGTCTCTTAAACTATCCTCATTTCTTTTCATTCTTTTTTCTTTATTCTGTTCTGCAACAGTGATTTCCATGATTCTGTCTTCCAGCTCACTTGTCTGTTCTTCTGCCTCATTTATTCTGCTATTGATTCCTTCTAGTGTATTTTTCAATTCAGTTATTGTATTGTTTATCTCTGTTTGTTTATTCTTTATATCTTCTAGCTCTTTGTTAAAGATTTCTTGTATCTTCTTGGTCTGTGTCTCCACTTTTTTCTGAGATCTTGGATCATCTTTATTATCACTACTCTGAATTGTTTTTCAGCTAGATTGCCTATTTCCACTTCACTTAGTTCTTCTGGGTTTTAATCTTGTTTCTTCATCTGGAACATATTCCTCTGCTCTCTCATTTTCTTTAAATTTCTGTGATTGCGGTTTCCATTCCACAGGCTTCAGGGCTGTTAAGAGTGATAAATTTATAGTGGCTTGGTAGAACCTTGGATTGCCACTTCTAATAATTACATGCAGTGGCTCTGGGAAGCTCCAGGGCCCTGTGGCACACTGGGCATTATTTTCGGGGAAACTTCTCCCTGGTCTGTAGCAATGAGCCAGCTAGGCAGGAAAAGCCAGTTGACTCCACTTTTGAAAGAAGTTCTGCCATGAGTAAAATGTTATCAAGCAGTATTGCATAGTCCAGAGAAGTTGTTTATGAAAGGAAAAGTCAGTGATGTGGCAAACTTCACTGTTGTCTTATTTTAAGTGGAGGGGAAGGATAGCTTGAGAGTTGTGATTGATATGTACACACTGCTATATTTATTTTTTTAAAATAAGTTTGTTTTTTTATTTTTGTCTGCATTGGGTCTTCATTGCTGCCTGCAGACTTCCTCTAGTTGCGGCAAGTGGGGGCTACTCTTCGTTGTGGTGTGCGGGCTTCTCATTGTGGTGGCTTCTCATTGCAGAGCACAGGCTCTAGGCATGTAGGCTTCAGTAGTTGTGGCTCGTGGGTTCTAGAGTGCAAGCTCAGTAGTCGTGGTGCACAGGCTTAGTTGCTACACGGCATCTTCCCGGACCAGGGCTCGAACCCATGTTCCCTGCATTGGCAGGTGGATTCTTAACCACTGCACCCCCAGGGAAGCCCACACACTGCTATATTTAAAATAAATAATCAAAAAGGACCTACTGTGTAGCACAGGGAACTTTGCTCAATACTCTGTGATAATCTAAATGGGAAAAGAACTTGAAAAAGAATAGATACTTGTATATGTATAACTGAATCACTTTGCTGTACACCTGAAATTAACACAACATTGTTAATCAACTATCCTCCTATATATATCTTAATAAAAATTTAAAAAATAAAATAAAAATCACAATTAAAAAAAATTTCCACAGCCACCCAAACCTTCAGCAGCCACTACCCTGATCAGTCAGCCACCATCAACATCAAGGCAATAACTGGCAAAAAGTTTATGACTCACTGAAGGCTCAGATGTTGGTTAGCATTTATTAGCAATAAAGTATTTTAAAATTAAGATATGTACATTGTTTTTTTAGACATAATGATATTGCACACTTAATAAACTACATATACTACACCATACAATGTAAACATAACTTTTACATGCACTGGGAAACCAAAAAAATTGTGTGACTTACTTTATTGAAATATTTGCTTTACTGAAGTGGTCTGAAACTAAATCCACAATATCTTTGAGGTATACCTCTAAGTGCTGATTCTATATAGTTTAAAGTAGGTCCAGGATTAAGTGAATTTGAGCACTCAAAAAGAGCAAATAACAGGGATAAAGAGTAACATTTAGGATAGAAGTTTGGCTTTAGATATAGTCAGGTCTGGATCCAAAACTTGGCAGTACTGGTTATTAGGATTTCGGCTTTGAGGAAATCTCTTAATCTTTCTGAGCCTCATTTGTAAAGTGGGAATAATACTAATAGCTACCCTGGAGAATTGCTATTGGAAAGATATGAAATAAAATCCGTAAAGAGTCTCTAGCATAATGCCTGTTGTATTGAAAATATTTAGTGTCCCATGGATCCTCATCCTGTACTTGGAATCTTTTTTAAAAAATATTTATTTATTTATTTATTTATTTATTTTATTTTTATTTTTGACTGCATTGGGTCTTAGTTGCGGCACGTGGGATCTTTGCTGCAGCATGCAGTATCCTCAGCTGTGGCACCTGGGCTCCTCATTGTGGTGCATGGGCTCCAGATTGAGTGAGCTCAGTAGCTTGCAGCATGTGGGCTTAGTTGCCCCACGGCATGTGGGATCTTAATTTTCTGACCAGGGATCAAACCCACATCCCCTGCATTGGAAGGCAGATTCTTAACCACTGGACCACCAGGGAAGTCCCTGTGTGTTTGGAATCTTATTCACATTAATACGACATTCTTGCTAACTCTAAGCTCTCACTCATGTGGAAAATTCAGCCACTTGCAGAGTTCCATTTTCAAAGTATTTCTAAGAATCCTGACTTGTAACTTACATGTGTTTACTTTTAGTCTTATAGCTTTTATGGCCAGGTATACAAGGACTCCCAGACAATGACCTTGAGTTACCAGTAAAAATCTGTTACTGCTTGTGAAACCACCATGATTAAACTTTGCTGCTCTTGCATAATAACATTTACTGAGTATTTACTACGTTTCAGGCACTCTTCTAATTGTTTTACATGAATTTTCCCATCTAATTCTCAGAGCAAATAATGCTACTGTATCTAATTTAAAGATGAGAATGTTGAGGCACACAGAGTGGAAACAACTTTATTTTTTGTTTTTGTTTTTTCCTTCCCTCCTTCCTTTTTCTGTTCCCCCTTCCTTCCTTTATTCCTTCATTCCTTCCTTTCTTAAATCCTGCTTGGTTTTCTCTGTAGATCTGTAGTTTGGTGTCTGTCCTTGCTTTTCAAAAATTCTTGATCATTATTTCATATATTTTTTGTGCCTTGTTCTCTTTTATCTTCTTCTTTGGGCATTCTAATTATATTTGTGTTAGGTAGTTTGATACTGTTCCTTAGCTCTTGAATCCTTTGATTGTTTTCCTACACTTTTTTCTCTTTTTCTGTGTATTTCAGTTTGGGTACTTTCTGTTGACTTACTTTCCAATACTTTGATATTTTTTCCCCCCTTGACTGTGTCAAAACTACTGGTGAAACTGGCATTCTTGATCTCTATTACTATGTTTTCCATTTCTAGAACTTCCATTTGATTTTTTTCTAATAGCTTCCATTTCTCTGTCGAAATTACCTATCTGATCTTGCATGTAGTCCACCTTTTCTATTAGAGCCTTTAATATATTAATTATAGGTATTTAAAATTCCTTGTATGGTAGTTCCAATATCTCTCTACATCTGTATCTGAGTCTGTCAATTGCTTTGTCTTTGACAACATATAGTTTTAATTTTTGCTTTTTTATATGCCTTATATACATTTGTTGTTGTTGAAAGCCAAAAATCTTGCATAGAACAATAGAAACAGATAATTTTTATGCTTGGAAATGGGCACATCTTTTATTCCCCTTCAGTGTAGGTATGAGAGTTAATCTGTTTAGCAGTTGAGCTAGGTTTGTTTGTTGTTGCTATGATTACTTAGTGTACCATAGACTACAAATTTCTCTGGAAAAAAGCACTGAAAATGAGACTGATTAAAAATCTACCAACAAACAAAAGCCCAGGACCAGATGGCTTGTGTTTAAGGTGGGGACTGGTTCACCAGAAGTTGTTCTTAATATTTGCTCCATTCTTAGTTTTAGGTGTTCCCTTTATACTGTGTCTCAGAGATGTCCTCTTTTCATGTTCTTGCCCCTCCTCCAGCAAGTAACCTGGGTTACTTGTTATTCAACACTTCTTAGTCTGGTTGGGGGTAAGGGTAGAATAGGGACATTATCTATTGTGATTAAGCCTCAGTGTTCGGCAGGTACTGTGTCTCTGAGTCCCAGAGGTGTAGCTTTCCTGGTACTCCTGCCCCCTTTCCAGGTGTACGTCTGGGCCAAGCATGTATTCCTATCTTTTTACTATGGATAAAGGTATTTTTTTTTGTTTCCTTCACCTAGCTGAAATGGGTTTCATCAAGGTCCAGTGGTGACAGTGTTTATTGCTCTTCTCATATCATTTTAAACTTTGGTTCTCTAGGAGAGATTGGGGAAAGAATCTGAGTGACTGTTGTTCCCCTCACTGGGTCTGTACCATGAGGAAGTCTCTCTTCAGATTCTCTCCAATTTTTAGTGAGGTCCATGGCAAAGAGCCTGTTAGGAGGTGTAAAATACCCTCATATCTGTAGCCTCTAGGGGGTCTGTATTCTCTCATGAGCCCATGTTTGGCCTTTATCAATTTCTTAAAGGTTTTTGTTTGAATTCTTCCCAGTATCTGACTGCATTTTCCTTAGGTAAGTAAGTGTTGGTGTCCTGACCCTCCTCAAAGACACGTGTCTTTCCTTAAATTTCCAGTTAGTTGGTTTCCCTGAAGTTTCAACTCTCTGATGAGTTCGGGAGGAGTTATGAATTTTTCAAATTGTTCAGATTTTTTGTGAGGGTAACAGCATGTTTTTCCAACTTTCTAAATACCAAGCAGGAAATAGAAGTCTCACTTATTTCCCAAGGTAACTTTTTACCTTGCTGATAAGAGATGGAACTAGGATACAAGTCAGACAGTTGACACTAGGCTGCAAACTTTTAACTACAGGGCAACTGACTTGCTTTACCTTGGTGACAGTGAAATTTCCAGGCACTTTATTGTTGACTGGTGATGCTTTAATCAGTGCTGCCTAATAGAGTAGCAACTAACCACACATGACTATTTAAATTTAAGTTAACTGTGGGATGCAGCAAAAGCAGTTCTAAGAGGGAAGTTTATAGCAATACAATCCTATATCAAGAAGCAAGAAACATCTCAAATAAATAACCTAACCTTACACCTAAAGCAATTAGAGAAAGAAGAACAAAAAAACCCCAAAGTTAGTAGAAGGAAAGAAATCATAAAGATCAGATCAGAAATAAATGAAAAAGAAATGAAGGAAGCAACAGCAAAGATCAATAAAACTAAAAGCTGGTTCTTTGAGAAGACAAACAAAATTGATAAACCATTAGCCAGACTCATCAAGAAAAAAGGTAGAGGACTCAAATCAATAGAATTAGAAATGAAAAAGGAGAAGTAACAACTGACACTGCAGAAATACAAAGGATCATGAGAGATTACTACAGGCAACTATCTGCCAATAAAATAAACAACCTGGAAGAAATGGACAAATTCTTAGAAAAGCACAACCTTCCAAGAATGAACCAGGAAGAAATAGGAAATATAAACAGACCAATCACAAGCACTGAAAATGAGACTGTGATAAAAAATCTTCCAACAAACGAAAGCCCAGGACCAGATGTCTTCTCAGGCAAATTCTATCAAACATTTAGAGAAGAGCTAACACCTATCCTTCTCAAACTCTTCCAGAATATAGCAGAGGGAAGAATACTCTCAGACTCATTCTACAAGACCAACATCACCCTGATACCAAAAGCAGACAAAGATGTCACAAAGAAAGAAAACTACAGGCCAATATCACTGATGAACATAGATGTAAAATACTAGCAACAAAATATTAGCAAACAGAATCCAACAGCACATTAAAAGAACCATACACCATGATCAAATTGGGTTTATCCCAGGAATTCAGTATTCTTCACTATATGCAAATCAATCAATGTGGTGCACCATATTAACAAATTGAAAGAGAAAAACCAATAGATGCAGAAAAAGCTTTCGACATAATTCAACACCCATTTATGATAAAAACCCTCCTGACAGTAGGCATAGAGGGAACTTACGTCAACATAATAAAGACTATATGTGACAAACCCAGAGCCACATCGTTCTCAATGGTCAACAACTGAAACCATTTCCTCTAAGATCAGGAACAAGACAAGGTTACCCACTCTCACCACTGTTATTCAACATAGTTTTGGAAGTTTTAGTCACAGCAATCAGAGAAGAAAAAGAAATAAAAGTAATCCAAATTGGAAAAGAAGAAGTAAAGCTGTCACTGTTTGCAGATGACATGATAGTATACATAGAGAATCCTAAAGATGCTACCAGAAAGCTACTAAGGTAATCAATGAATTTGGTAAAGTAGCAGGATACAAAATTAATGCATAGAAATCTCTTGCATTCCTATACTTTAAAGATGAAAAATCTGAAAGAGCAATTAAGGAAACACTCCCATTTACCATTGCAACAAATAGAATAAAATACCTAGGAATAAACCTACCTAATGAGACAAAAGACCTGTATGCAGAAAACTATAAGACACTGGTGAAAAAAATTAAAGATGGTACAAACAGATGGAGAGATATACCATGTTCTTGGATTGGAAGAATCAACATTGTGAAAGTGACTATACTGTCCAAAGCAATCTACAGTTTCAGTGCAATACCTATCAGACTACCAGTGGCATTTTTCATAGAACTAGAACAAAAAAAATTTTACAATTTGTATGGAAACACAAAAGACCCCGAATAGCCAAAACAATCTTCAGAAAGAAAAACAGAGCTGGAGGAATCAGGCTCCCTGACTTTAGACTATACTACAAAGGTTCAGTAATCAAGCCAGTATGATACTGGCACAAAAACAGAAATATAGATTAATGGAACAGCATAGAAAACTCAGATATAAACCCATGCACCTATGGTCACCTTATTTTTGATAAAGGAGGTAAGAACATACAATGGAGAAAAGACAGCCTCTTTGGTAAGTGATGCTGGGAAAACTGGACAGCTACATGTAAAAGAATGAAATTAGAACACTCCCTAACACCATACACAAAAATAAACTTAAAATGGATTAAAGACCTAAATGTAAGGCCAGATACTATTAAACTCTTAGAGGAAACCATAGGCAGAACACTCTTTGTCATAAATCACAGCAAGATCCTTTTTGACCCACCTTCTAGAGAATGGAAATAAAAACAAAAATAAACAAATGGGACCTAATGAAACTTAAAAGCTTTTGCACAGCAACGAAAAACCATAAACAGAATGAAAAGACAACTCTTGGAATGGGAGAAAATATTTGCAAATGAAGCAACTGATAAAGGATTAATCTCCAAAATTTATAAGCAGTACATGCAGCTCAACATCAAAAAAAACAACACCCCAATCCAAAAATGGGCAGAAGACCTACATAGACATTTCTCCAAAGAAGATATACAGATTGCCAACAAACACATGAAAGGATGCTCAACATCACTAATCATTAGAGGAATGCAAATCAAAACTGCAATGAGGTATCACCGCACACCAGTCAGAATGGCCATCATCAAAAAATCTGCAAACAATAAATGCTTGAGAGGGTGTGGAGAAAAGGGAACCCTCTTGCACTGTTGGTGGGAATGTAAATGGATACAGCCACTATGGAGAACATCATGGAGGTTCCTTAAAAAACTAAAAATAGAACTACCATATGATCCAGCACTCCCACTACTGGGCATATACCGTGAGAAAACCATAATTCAAAAAGAGACATGAACTGCAATGTTCATTGTAGCACTGTTTACAATAGCCAGGACATGGAAGCAACCTGAGTGTCCCATCGACAGATGAATGGATAAAGAAGATGTGGCACCTATATACAATGGAATATTACCCAGCCATAAAAAGAAACGAAATTGAATTGTTTGGAGTGGGGTGGATGGACCTAGAGTCTGTTATACAGAGTGAAGTAAGTCAGAAAGAGAAAAACAAATGCCACATGCTAACACATATATATGGAATCTTAAAAAAAAATCGTCTGAAGAACCTGGGGGCAGGATAGGAATCAAGACCCAGATGTAGAGGATGGACTTGAGGACATGGGGAGGGGGAAGGGTATAAGCTTGGACGAAGTGAGAGAGTGGCATGGACATATATACACTACCAAATGTAAAATCGATAACTAGGGGGAAGCAGTCACATAGCACAGGGAAATCACCTTGGTGCTTTGTGACCACCTAGAGTGGTGGGAGGGAGACACAAGAGGGGGAGATATGGGGATATATGTATATATATAGCTGATTCACTTTCTTATAAAGCCAAAACTAACACACCATTGTAAAGCAGTTATACTCCAATAAAGATGTTAAAAATAAATACATAATAAGTTTAAGTTAATTAAAATTAAATAAAATTAAAAATTCATTTCCTTAGTCACACTAGCAGCCATACTTCAAGTGCTAATTAGCCACATGTCTAGTGGCATCCATCTTGGACAGCACAGGTAAGAACATTTCCATCACTGCAGAAAGTGCTGTTGAAGAGCTCTGCTGTAGTTCCTCATGACATGACAGTCTTTTGAAACAAGAGGGAAAAACGCATCTCCCCTTCCTCTGGGATATGCTTAGGGCCAAAAAAGTGTTACAGAATTTAACGAAATGGTTTATTCATATGATGAACATAAGTCTTTCTATTTGGCCACCCATATGCCACCAGGATGTGGGCAGAACAGAATATATTTCCAGGAAAGCTGAAACACTGCTCTTGAATCTACTTGCTGCTTGTAACATTAGGCTACTTTGGTGCACTGTGATTTTTCTTCCCTCAGCATGAATTCTCTCTCAGGGGCCCCATCATAGCGGAATGAAATTTGGCTTTCTTTAGGTTTCCTGCAGTCAGTCAGACACATGGATATGCACATCTGTGTTGGTCTGTATTGCAGCTGTGCTCTGAAGTCAGGTAATTTTCCCAGCAGCTTCCTTAGCTCACATTCAAATCAGTGCACCCAGACAGAGCCTTGGAAGCCTTCTTCCTAACCCCACCCAAATAACCAAGACTAGTATTATCATTAGATATCATCTAAAATGTGACACAAAGTCTGTTCACTCAAGCTTTCTCGACTAATATTTTTTTAAGGGTTCTTACAATACGTATACCTTTAACTTCACCTCTGAAAGTTGGAAAGCAACACAAAACTTGGAATTTCCGTTGAATGCTTTCATCACTCCCTGTTAATAAGCTCAACTGATCTGAAAACTTGCTTGTGCTTAGTTCTCTTTCTCATTATATCCCCATCTGCTTTAGACATTTTTCTTTTTCCCAAAACCTTCATATCTTTTGGGTAAAATAATAATAATGATAGCAGATATGTAGATAGCACTCAACATATGCTAGGCATATACCCATTTACTCCTCAGCGCATTCTTAGAAGCGAGATACAATTAATATTTTTCTGGTTTCTAGATTAGGAAAACTGAGGCATGGAGAGGTTAAGGTTTGCACTGATAACATGGTAAAACAGCGATCTGAATCAATATTAGTATGGTCTGCTCTAGAGGCCAAGCATTTAACCTAAATTTTAATTATCTAAAGTTACTAATTACCTTCTTAACATTTCCCTATTTTTCTTGAAGACTAATAGCTCTGAGCATCTTCCCTGCTAAAGAAAACTACTGGTCATGTTTTTCAATCTGGGATATTCCTGTTTTTCAATCTGGGATGTTTCAATCTGAGATGTTGACCTGTTAGTCAATTACTCCTACTTTTGCTCTGACCACTTATCTTTCACACATCACTCAGATATTCCCTTCCATACGTCTACCCTCTGACTCTCTTTCATTTTTGGCATTGCCATGACCCAAATGTTTCTTTTACTGGGTTTTTCTTTTTTGTTGTTATTTAAAGAAACTAATTCCCAGTATCTCCAAAACACACTCTTTTTCTTAATACCTTAAACCCTCAAGCTAAGTAGAATTTAAATGAACATATGGTGTTTTTATCAGAGTAGGGAAGGTGTTTTTTTAATTTATATATAAAAAGGTACATGTAATTAAAGTCATATTAGTTTTCATATCTTTGCTAGAAAACTTGAATGCAACTTGAATGCAATCTTGAGGGAAAATTATTCATCCACTCCATGTATGCAGTTCTCTCAATTCTGATACCCATAAAATAACTTTTTTCTAGCCCACCATTATCCATGCTTCCCTTCCACCACCTCTACTTTTTGTATATTACACAATTTGGTTGCATCAGCGTTTATAAATTATTTCTAATGAAAATGTTTAAATGCAGTATTTATCATGTTAACAATATAATGTATAATAATAATGTAACCTAATGAAGAAAAATGGCACAAGTAAGCTGTATTCATAATTGCCTTTTAAACTGAATAAATACTAAGAGAATTGAGGTGCTAAGCATGCTCAGTTTATGCTTACTGATTGTGTGCACTTGGTGACATTACCTTCTAATACATATTAAGGCTAGATTATTAACTGTGCTGTGTTGTTAATCTAAACACGATTTGTGACCTTAAACTTCCCGTTTGTTCTCATTCAAGCTCACGTTAGGAGCCAAATTTAATATGTTTTTTCCCTAGTACTAGTGCTTACAGAAACCCATATTCCCTGACATTTAGAAAACAGTGTTGCCCACAAAAGCCATTAACATCTAAAGAGATTAAATTAAAATTCATTTAAAGGCCTCAGACATCCATGGAACGTTCTTATTTTAAGATTTCAGTGTAAGATGAATTTTTCCCAAATTCCTGATGAATTTTTTTTAATCTAATAGGAGTTAAACTCATCTAAACCCAGTGTTTCTTCCGTTCTTCTTCTTCTTCCTAAGAGATGCTGAAATAGCAGCCCAATTGGGAAATTTGACTAATTGTACAGGAAGACATTCTGATATAAAAGTGCTCTTATTAATCTAAATTCAGCTGGGAAACTAGTTTCCCTTCTCTTATCTTGCTTTTGGCTGGGGAAACCATGGATCTGAGAACCATAAGCTTAATATCCTAACTATTAATCTACTTGCTTTTTAAAATAAATTCTGAAAATGTTGTATATTCACTTTTGCCAAATAATTCCTGTAGGATTTTCCTAGGCTCTTAAAATGTCAAAAAAAAAAAAAAAAAAAAACCCCGCCAAAAACAGATAAGTCAAATATTTATAATATATCCATATTCATATAGCAGTGGACCTAAGATCATATTTGAAGAATGTAAAAATCACATCAACTAAAACCAGTAGGAGATGGAAGAAGAAATTTAGATTAGACAAAGTAGAGACACCATTTAGGTGGCGTTTGTGAGGAGATGTTATATCTTAGGATCAGAAAAGGAGTGTGAAATATGGACAATAAACACTCTGGCTAGAAATATGCAGTCACTGCCACAAACATAAATAGCTCTCTTGTTACAGGGGTCAGAGAATTTGAATGAGATGAACAATGCTCTTATACTAATGGGCATTAGTTGTAATTCAGAAGATTTTGATATTAAAATATGGACACTGGAATCACACCTGTATTCAAATTCCATCTGTCTTTTCTAATTGTGCAACCTTGAACACATTCCTTATGACTTCAGTTTCATAATCTGTGAAATGGGGATAAAAATTGTACCCATTTCACATGGCTTTTATGTAGATTGCTTCACATATGGCCTGGAACATGACAAACACTCCATACTGGTAACTGCTATAATAATAACATTGTTAATAGTCATAGCAATTATAACAAGGGTAATATATATCATATTAAAATCCTAAGGTGAAAGGATTGTTCTTTCCCCTTTTTTTTTTTTTTTTTTTTGAGCATGTGAAGTTGCTTTTTCTATTTTCTAACTCTGCAGAACTCTATCAGCTGGAGACCTTTGCAGAGCTAGGACAGTTCTACCATAATTAGCCAAGATAGAGGCAAACGGGAAAGTCCCCTTGGGATTGCATTGCACCATCATCAACTCCTAAATTGGTGCCCTTTAATAAGATGTATGGCATTGAATGTATATTGAATGTATATTCTGCCAGACTCAGTTTTTGTGCCCTCATTTTGGGAACTTAAAACTTTTTTAAAATTAAAGCTTTGTTGTTGTTGTTGTTTTGTTGTTTTGTTTTTTAATCAAGAAACCAAAAACACCCAAAGGCAGGAAGACTTTGTTTCTGGTTCTCTTGTCCTGAAATGTCATTTCCTACTCTGTTCTCCCATAACTTGTCCATCTAGCTAACTCCTTTCTGTCTTTTAAATCTTAGTGTAAGAGTTACTCCCTTTTAAGAAGCCTTTTTCAGTCTCCACAGTTGAATTACATCTCTCTTCTCTGATATCCTGTATCATCACACTTATACCCTAGATCTTAACCATTTGTATACCTCTCTCTTTAGACTGTGACTTCTTTAAATGCAGAGTATTTAATATCTGTATCACTTGTAGATAGCAGATTCTTAATAATTCTTGTAGATCAAAGTAGAAACCAAAATAGCCAATAAACATATGAAAAGGTGCTCAACATCATTTCTTATCAGGGATATGCAAATTTAAACCCAGTGGGATACCCATGCATACCTACCAGAATGGCTAAGATGAAAAAGACCGACCATACCAAGTTTTACCAAGTTTTAGATAGTACGGAGAGCAACTGAAGATTTTATATACTGCTGGTGGGAGAGTAAATTGGTTTGACCACTTGGGAAAATCATTTGGCAGTACCTATTAAAGCTAAACAGCTGTCTACCTAATGATCCAGCAATTCCCCTTCTAGGTATATACCCAAGAGGAATCAATGAAAAGACAGTACAAGAATGTTCATAGTATCTTTATTCATAATAGTTCCCAAGTGGAAGCACCACAAATGTTCATCAATAGTAGGACAGATAAAGAGACAGTGATATATTCTAACAGCAGTAGGAAAAAATCAACTCCTTATATACTCAGCAACATGGATCATTCTTAAAAACATTATGTTGAGTGCAAGAAGCAAGACACAAAATAGATATTATAAGATTTTATTTATATGAAGTTCAAGAATAAGACAAAGTAATATATGGTAGTAATTGTGATAAAGTTAAAATCATAATTACCTCTAGAGGAAGAGGGTAGACAGGGAATGGGATTTGAGGAGCCTTGTAGGGTGATGGAAATGTTATACATGTTCATCTAAGTGGTGGTTATATAGCAGTGTACAAAATTCATCAAGCTATACACTAAGATTTGTACACTTTATTGTATAAAATTTATATCTTTAAGAAAACACTAAAAATATCTTTCAGAATCTTAAATCCCTAATAAACAAACTTAAGCTTCCCCCCATATTCTTTTGCAGCTCTTGTTCATTTACTAAATTACATATATTTCAACAACAGTCTTTAAATGTATTTCACTCCAAGATGGTTAGATTTGGTAAACTAACCTGTAGTAAAGATAATTTAGAGTTATATCAGTAGGAATGGCAAAGTAAGGACGTACAAAACCCCCCTGCTCTATAAAAGCTATGAGAACACTATGTGACAAAAAATTGTCACAATCAGTGTTTTCAGAACAATGGAAATTAATGAAAGGCTTGCAGCAATATGAGGAGTGTTTATATAAGATAACTGGCCAAATCTCAGTAATAATGGTGAGTTTGTGGTATTTTAATTTGTCTTAGATCCATCCCCATTTCCCCAGTGATGTGGTCACCTCAAAATTCAATACTTTTGTGAGGGGTGGAGTCAAGATGGCAGAGTAGGAGGATGCAGAGTTCACGTCTCCTCACAACTAGGACACCTACCAGGCTCTGGTGGGGGAGCTTGGACACCTAAGGGGACAGAAGGAACCCCTGAGTGACATGGAGGGGGAGGAGAAGTGGAGGCAGAATGGGACTGGTGCCTCTGAGGGGCGGCTGGGGGAGGGGAGAGGTTCCCACAATAGGGAGGAGCCCACCCATGGGGAGGGGATCAACAGGAATGGGGAGAGACCTTTGGGGCATTGGAGAATCAGAGGGAAACATGGCCAGCATTTCCCCCATCCATTTAGCCTCCGGGAAGCCAGCTGGGGTCCCAGGTCAAAACCTCTGCACTCTGATGCTTCCCCACAGCCGTGCTGAGCCTAAGCCCCATCCCCCACCCCACCAGGGCCTTTTCTGGCTGAGCGGGTCCTGATCCTAGCCCCCAACCCCCACCTAAGACCTACCCAGCAAAGATCTCATTCAGATTAGATGGATAAATCAAAAGCTTTACAGACAAGCGAAAGCTCAGAGAATTAAGCACTACCAAACCAGCTTTATAACAAATGCTAAAGGAACATCTCTAGACAGGAAACACAGAGAAGAAAAAGACCCACAAAAAAACCCGAAAACAATTAAGAATGGTAACAGGAATATACATGTCGATAATTACCTTCAATGTAAATGGATTAAATGCTCCAACCAAAAGAAACAGACTGGCTGAATGGATTAAAAAACAAGACCCATATATATGCTGTCTACAAGAGACTCACTTCAGACCTAGGGGCACACACAGACTGAAAGTGAGGGGATATGAAAAGATATTCCATGCAAATGGAAATCAAAAGAAAGCTGGAGTAGCAATTCTCATGTCAGACAAAATAGACTTTAAAATAAAGACTGTTTCTAGAGATAAGGAAAGACACTTATTATCAAGGGATCAATCCAACAAGAAGATATCACAATTATAAATATTTATGCACCCAACATAGGAGCACTGCAATGCATAAGGCAAATGCTAACAGCCATAAAATGGAAAATCGACAGTAACACAATAATAGTAGGGGACTTTAACACCCCACTTACACCAATGGACAGATCATCCAGACAGAAAATTAATAAGGAAACACAAGCTTTAAATGACACAATAGACCAGATAGATTTAATTGATATTTATAGGACATTCTTCCTGAAAGCAGCAAAATACACTTTCTCCTCAAGTGCACATGGAACATTCTTCAAGATACATCACATCTTGGGTCATAAATCAAGCCTCAGAAAATTTAAGAACATTGAAATCGTATTTTCTGAGCACAATGCTATGAGATTACAAATCAGTTACAGGGAAACAACTGTAAAAAAACACAAACATATGGAGGCTAAACAGTGTGCTGCTAAATAACCAAGAGATCATTGAAGAAATCAAAGAGGAAAAAAAATACTTAGAAACAAATGACAGTGAAAACACGATGACCCAAAACCTATGAGATGCAGCAGTAGCAGTTCTAAGAGGGAAGTTTATAGCAATACAGTCTCACTTCAAGAAGCAAGAAAAATCTCAAATAAACAATCTAATGTTACACCTAAAGCAACTAGAAGAAGAAGAACAAAGAAAACCCAAAGTTAGTAGAAGGAAAGAAATCATGAAGATCAGAGCACAAGTAAATGAAATAGGAACAAAGAAAACAATAGCAAAGATCAATAAAACTAAAAGTTGGTTCTTGGAGAAGATAAACAAAATTGATAAACCTTTAGCCAGACTTATTAAGAAAAAAAGGGAGAGGACTCAAATCAATGAAATTAGAAATGAAAAAGGAGAAATTACCACTGACATGGCAGGAATACAAAGGATCATAAAAGACTACTACAGGTAACTATATGCCAATAAAATGGACACCTGGAAGAAATGGACAAACTCTCAGAAAGGTACAATCTCTCAAGACTGAACCAGGAAGAAATAGAAAACATGAAAAACCAAATTACAAGTAGTGAAATTGAAACTGTGATTTAAAATCTTCCAACAAACAAAAGTCCAAGACCAGATGTCTTCACAGTTTCATTCAATCAAACATTTATAGAAGAGCTAACACCAATCCTTCTCAAACTCTTCCAGAAAATTTCCCCTGGAGGAACACTCCCAAGCTCATTCTATGAGGCAACCATCACTGTGATACCAAAACCAGACAAAGATATCACACAAAAAAAGAAAATTACAGGCCAATATCAGTGATGAACATAGACACAAAAATCCTTAACAAAATATTAGCAAAGAGAATCCAACAAAACGGTAAAAGGACCATACACCATGATCAAGTGTGATTTATCCCAGAGATGTAAGGATTCTTCAATATACGCAAATCAATCAAAGTGATACAGCATATCAACAAACTGAAGAATAAAAACCATATGATCATGTCAATAAATGCAGAAAAAACTTTTGACAAAATTCAACACCAATTTATGATAAAAAATTTTCCATAAAGTGAGCATAAAGGGAACCTACCTCAAAATAATAAAGGGGACATATGACAAACCCACATCAAACATCATTCTCAATGGTGAAAAACTGAAAGCATTTCCTCTAAGATCAGGAACAAGTCAATGATGTCCACTCTTGCCACTGTTATTCAACGTAGTTTTGGAAGTTTTAGCCACAACAGTCAGAGAAGAAAAAGAAATAAAAGCAATCCAAATTGGAAAAGGAAAAGTAAAACTGTCTGTTTGCAGATGACATGATACTCTACATAGAAAATCCTAAAGATGCCACCAGAAAATTGCTAGAGCTAATCAATGAATTTGGGAATGTTGTGGTATACAAAATTAATGCACACAAATCTCTTGCATTCCTATACAGTAACAACAAAAGATCAGAAAGAGAATTTAAGAAAACACTCCCAGTTACCATTGCAACAAAAAGAATAAACTACCTAGGAATAAACCTACATAAGGAGGCAAAAGACCTGTGCACAGCAAAGTATAAAACACTGATGAAAGAGATCAAAGCTGACACAAACATATGGAGAGATATACTGTGTTCTTGGATCGGAAGAATCAATATTGTGAAAATGACTATACTATCCAATCTATGGATTCAGTGCAATCCCTATGAAATTACCAATGGCATTTTTCACAGAATTAGAACAAAACTTTTACAATTCATATGGAAACATAAAAGACCCCGAATAGCCAAAGCAATCTTGAGAAAGAAAAACAGAGCTGGAGGGCTTCCCTGGTGGCGCAGTGGTTGAGAATCCACCTGCTGATGCAGGAGACACGGGTTCGTGCCCTGGTCCGGGAAGATCCCACATGCCGCGGAGCAACTAAGCCCGTGAGCCATGGCCGCTAGGCCTGCGCGTCCGGAGCCTGTGCTCCGCAACGGGAGAGGCCACAACAGTGAGAGGCCCACATACCGCAAAAAAAAAAAAAAAAACAGAGCTGGAGGAATCAGGCTCCGTGACTTCAGACTATACTACAAAGCTAGTTATTAAGACTGTATGGTACTGGCACAAAAAAACAGAAATATAGATCAATGGAACAGGATAGAAAGCCCAGAGATAAACCCATGCACCTATGGTCACCTAATCTGTGACAAAGGAGGCAAGAACATACAATGGAGAAAAGGCAGCCTCTTCAATAAGTGGTGCTGGGACAACTGGACAGCTACATGTAAAAGAGTGAAATTAGAACACTACCTAACACCATACACAAAAATAAACACAAAAGGGATTAAAGACCTAAATGAAAAACTGGACACTATAAAACTCTTAGAGAAAAATATAGGAAAAATACTCTTTGACATAAATCACAGCAAGATTCTTTTTGACCCACCTCCTAGAGTAATGGAAATAAAAACAAAAATAAACAGATGGAATCTAATTAAACTTACAGGCTTTTGCACAGCAAAGGAAACTATAAACAAGATGAAAAGACAACCTTCAGAATGGGAGAAAATATTTGCAAATGACGCAGCTGAGAAGGGATTAATCTCCACAATATACTAACAGCTCATGTGGCTTAGTATCAAAAAAACAACCCAGTCCAAAAATAGGTGGAACACCTAAATAGACATTTCTTCAAAGAAGATATACAGATTGCCAAAAAACACATGATGATGCTCAACATCACTAATCATTAGAGAAATGCAAATCAGAACCACAGCATGGTATCACCTCACACCAGTCAGAATGGCCATCATTAAAAAATCTACAAACAATAAATGCTGGAGAGAGTGTGGAGAAAAGGGAACCCTCTTGCACCATTGGTGGGAATGTAAATTGATATAGCTGCTATGGAGAACATTATGGAGGTTCCTTAAAAAACTAAAAATAGAATTACCATATGACCCTGCAATCCCACTACTGGGCATTTACCCAGAGAAAACCATAATTCAAAAAGGCACATGTACCCCGGTATTCATTGCAGCACTATTTACAATAGCCGGGACATGGAAACAACCTAAATGTCCATCAACAGAGGAATGGATAAAGATGTGGTACATATATACAGTGAAATATTACTTAGGAATAAAAGTGATCAAAACTGGGTCATTTGTAGAGATGTGGATGGACCTAGAGTCTGTCATACATTGTGAAGTAAGTGGGAAAGGGAAAAACAAATATCGTATATTAACGCATGTATGTGGAATCTAGAAAAATGGTACAGATGAACCTATTTGCAGGGCAGGGATAGACACGTAGATGTAGAGAATGGACGTCTGGACACAGGAGAGGAACGGGAGGGTGGGGTGAATTTGGAGATTAGAATTGACATATATACACTACTTTGCATCAAATAGATAGCTAGTTGGAACCTGTGGTATAGCACAGGGAGCTCCGCTCAGGGCTCTGTAATAACGACCTTGATGAGTGGGATGGGGGGAGGGAGGGGTGGGTGGTCCAAGAGGGAGGGGATATAGGTATACATAAAGTTGATTCACTTCATTGTACAGCAGAAACTAGCCTAACATTGTAAAGCAATTATACTCCAATAAAAAGAAAAATGGACAAGGCTTTGGTGGACTGGCCAAGAAGAAAAGGCTGAAATTACTAAAATAAAGAATGAAAGAAAGAGAACTATAAGGGAAAATTATGAACAAGTGTATTCCAACAAACTACATAATTTAGAAAACATGGACAAATTTCTAGGATGATAACAAACTACAAAAACAGACTCAAGTAGAAACAAAAAGTATGACTAGAACTATAACAAGTGAAGAGATTTAATTAGTAATTAAAAACAAAACAAAACAAAGAAAAAAACCTTCCCAGAAAGAAAAGCCTTGGCCCAAATGAGTTTACTGGTGAATTCTATCAAATATTTAAAGAATTAGCACAAGTTCTGACAAATTCATCCAAAAAGTAGACGAGGAGGTGACAATTCCCTATTTATTCTCTGAAGCTAGGATTACCCTTATACAAAAACCAGAAAAACACTTGCCAGGAAAACTACAGACTGGTACCTGATAAATATAGATGCAAAAAATACTTAATAAAATACTAGCCACTGACTCCAACAACATATTTAAAAAGTTATAATCCATTACCAAGTGGTATTTATCCCAGGAATGCAAAGTTGGTTCAATTTTTCAAAATCTTTCAACACCATATTAATAGAATAAAGGACAAAGTCTACGTGGTCATCACAATAGATGCAGAAAAAGCATTTGACCAAATTTAGCACCCTTTGTTGATAAAACAATTTTAAAAACTAGGATTAGAAGGGAACTTCCTCACCTAATAAAGGGCATCTATAACAAAACTACAGCCAACATCATTCTTAAATGGTGAAAGACTGAAAGTTTTCTCCCTAAGTTTAGGAACAAATAAGACAAGGTTTTTTACTTTCACCAGTTTTAAGCAACATTTTACCTGAGTTTCTAGCAAGGGAAATTAGGTAAGAAAAGTAATAAAACTCATCATGATTAGAAAAGAAGTAAAGCTATCTCTGTTCACAAGTGACATTATCTTTTCCTTTTTTGGGGGGCTTACTATTAACTGTCCACTTTTAAAATTAACATTATCCTTGTGAATAGATAAGTCAGACTTTTGTTCTATTGATAGGGATATTGAGGTACAAGTTGGAAATGTTTAGGAAAAAAATTCAGGTATAATTGATTTACAGTATTACATTTCAAGTGTGCAACGTAGGTATTCACAGTTTTTAAAGCTTATATAACCTGTTTATAGTTATTATAAAATATTTGCTATCTTACATGTGCTGTATAATATATCCTTGTAGCTTATTTATTTTATACATAGTAGCTTGTACCTCTTACTCCTCCACCCCTATGTTGCCTCTCCCCTCTTCCCTTTACCCACTGGTAACCTCTGGTTTGTTTTCTATATGTTGGTCTCCTTCTTTTTTCTTATATTCACTAGATTTTTATTTTTTAGATTCCACATATAAGCTATATCATACAGTATTTGTCTTTGACTTATTTTACTAAGCATAATACCCTCCAATTCAATCCATGTTGTTGCAAATTGCAGACTTTTGTTCCTTTTTATGGCTGAGTTATATTTCATTGTATACATATACCATATCTTCTTTATCCATTCATTGGTTGATGCGCACTTAGGTTGCTTCCATATCTTGTCTGTTGTAAACAGTGTTGATATGAACATTCGGGTGCATGTATTTTTTCAAATTAGTGTTTTTGTTTTCTTTGGTATATACCATTGAGTGGAATTGCTGGATCATAGAGTAGTTCTATTTTTAGTTTTTTGAGGAAATGCCGTACACTTTTCCATAATGGATGAACCAATTTTCATTCCCACCAACAGTGCAAGAGGGTTCCCTTTTCTCCACACCCTCTCCAGCATTTATTGTTTGTAGATTTTTTTCATGATGGCTATTCTGACTGGTGTGAAGTGATACCTCATTATAGTTTTGATTTGCATTTCTCTAATGATTAGTGATGTTGAGCATCCTTTCATGTGTTTGTTGGCAATCTGTATATCTTCTTTGAAGAAATGTCTATGTAGGTCTTCTGCCCATTTTGGATTGGGTTGTTTGGTTTTTTGGTATTCAGCTGCATGAGCTCCTTGTATATTTTGGAGATTAATCCTTTGCCAGTTGCTTCGTTTGCAAATATTTTCTCCCATTCTGAGGGTTGTCTTTTTGTCTTGTTTATGGTTTCCTTTGCTGTGCAAAAGCTCTTAAGTTTCATTAGGTCCCATTTGTTTATTTTTGTTTTTATTTCCATTTCTCTAGGAAGTGGGTCAAAAACGGATCTGGCTGTGATTTATGTCATAGAGTGTTCTGCCTATGTTTTCCCCTAAGAGTTTAATAGTGTCTGGCCTTACATTTAGGTCTTTAATCCATTTTGAGTTTCTTTTTGTGTATGGTGTTAGGGAGTGTTCTAATTTCATTCTTTTACATGTAGCTGTCCAGTTTTCCCAGCACCACTTATTGAAGAGGTTGTCTTTTCTACATTTTATATTCTTGCCTCCTTCATCATAGATTAGGTGACCATAGGTGTGTGGGTTTATCTCTGGGCTTTCTATCCTGTTCCATTGATCTATATTTTTGTGTTTTGTGCAAGTACCATGCTGTCTTGGTAACTGTAGCTTTGTAGTATAGTCTGAAGTTCAGGAACCTGATTCCTCCAGCTACGTTTTTCTTTCTCAAGATGACTTTGGCTATTTGGGGTCTTTTGTGTTTCCATACAAATTGTGAAATTTTTTGTTCTAGTTCTGTAAAAAATGCCATTTGTAGTTTGATAGGGATTTCATTGAATCTGTAGATTGCTTTGGGTAGTATAGTCACTTTCACAATGTTGATTCTTCCAATCCAAGAACATGGTATATCTCTCCATCTGTTTGTATCATCTTTAATTTCTTTCATCAGTGTCTTATAGTTATCTGCATACAGGTAGTTTGTCTTATTAGGTAGGTTTATTCCTAAGTATTTTATTCTTTTTGTTGCAATGGTAAATGGGAGTGTTTCCTTAATTGCTCTTTCAGATTTTTCAGCATTAGTGCATAGGAATGCCAGAGATTTCTGTGCATTAATTTTTACATCCTGCTACTTTACCAAAGTCATTGATTAGCTCTAGTAGTTTTCTGGTAGCATCTTTAGGATTCTCTATGTATACTATCATGTCATCTGCAAACAGTGACAGTTTTACTTCTTTTCCAGTTTGGATTACTTTTATTTCTTTTTCTTCTCTGATTGCTGTGGGTAAAACTTCCAAAACTATGTTGAATAATAGTGGTGACAGTGGGCAACATTGTCTTGTTCCTCATCTTAGTGTAAATGGTTTCAGTTTATGTGTCTGTTGTTTTGCCAGTAACATACTGTTTTGATTACTGTAGCTTTGCAGTATAGTTTGAAGTCAGGTAACATGATACCTCCAACTCTTTTCATTTTTCTCAAGATTGTTTTGCCTATTCAGGGTCTTTTGTATTTCCATAGAAATTTTAAAATTATTTGCTCTAGTTCTGTAAAAAATTCCATTGTTATTTTTTATAGAGATTGCATTGAACCTATAGATTGCCTTGGGTACTATGGTCTTTTTAACAATATTGATTCTTCTCATCTTTTAACATGGTATATCTTTCCATGTGTTTGTGTTAGCTTCAGTTTCTTTCATCAGTTTCTTAGAGTTTTCCAACACAGGTCTTATACCTCCTTAGGCAGGTTTATTCCTAGATATTTCATTCTTTTTTATGCAGTTGTAGATAGAATTGTTTCCTAACTTCTTTTTCTGAGAGTTCATTGTTAGTGTACAGAAATGCAACAGATTTCTGTATATTACTTTTGTATGCTGCAACTTTACCAAATTCATTGATGATCTCTGGTAGTTTCCTGGTGGTGTCCTTAGGATTTTCTGTGTATAGTAACATGTCTTCTGCAAGCAGTTTTACTTTTTCCTTTCCAATTTGGATTCCTTTTATTTCTTTTTCTTCTCTGCTTGCTGTGGCTATGACTTCCGATACTATGTTGAATAAAACTGGTGAGAGTAGGAATACTGGTCTGATTCTTGATCTTAGAGAATGTGCTTTCAGCTTTTCACCTTGAACATGATGTTAGCTGTGGGCTTATCATACATGGCCTGTATTATGTTGATGTATTTTCCCTCTGTACCCATTTTTTGGAGAGTTTTTATCATAAATGGATGTTGAATTCTATCATAAGATTTTTTTCTGCATCTACTGAGATGATCATATAGCTTTTATTCTTCAGTTTGTTAATATGGTGTAGCACATTGATAGTTTTGCAGATATTGAGAAATCCTTGCATCCCTATGATAAATCCCACTTGATCATGGTGTATGGTCATTTAAATGTATTGTTGGATTTGGTTTGCTCATATTTTGTTGAGGATATTTGTGTCTATATTCATCAGTTTTATTGGCTTGTAATTTTTATTTTTTTGATATCTTTGTCTGGTTTTGGTGTCAGGGTAATTCTGGCCTCATAGAATGAGTTCAGAAGCATTCCTTCCTCTACAGTTTTTTGGAATAGTTTCATCTGATCGTGGACTTAGGTTTGTTAGGAGGTTTGGGGTTTTTTGTGTGTGTATGTGAGTGTGTGTGTGGTTTTTTGTTTTCTTTTTCTTTTTTTTTTCTTTTTCCTGATTCAATTTCATTACTGGTAATTGGTGTGTTCATATTTTCTGTTTCTTCCTGGTTCAGTCTTGGCAAACTATTGTCTATTTGTCTTTGCTGATGAGCTTTTTCCTTGTATAATTTTTATGTTCCTGGTTGTAGCCTTTTCTTTTTTCTTAGAGAAGTCCCTTTACCATGTCTTGTAAAGCTGGTTTGATGCTGAACTCTTTTAGCTTTTGCTTGTCTTTAAAGCTTTTGATCTTTTTATCAAATCTGAATGAGAGCCTTGCCAGGTAGTGTTCTTGGTTGTAGGTTTTTTCCTTTCATCACTTTAAATTTCTTGTGCCACTCCCTTCTGGCCTGCAGGGTTTCTTCTGAAGAGACAGCTGAAAGCTTTATGGGAATTCCCTTGTATGTAACTTGTTGCCTTTTCCTTGCTGCTTTTAATGTTCTCTGTTTATCTTTAAATTTTTTCATTTTAGTTACAATATGCCTTCGTGTGTTCCTCTTTGGATTTTCTTTTGGACTCTCTGTAATTCATGGGCTTGGATGTCTCTTTCCTTTCCCAGATTAAGTAAGCTTTCAGCTATTATGTCTTCAAATATGTTCTCAGCAGCTTTATCCCTTCTCCTTCTGGGACCCATATAATGCAAATGTTAGTGCACTTGATGTTTTCCAGAGATCTCTTAAACTGTCCTCATTTCTCTTCATTCTTTTTTCTTTTTGCTGTTCAGTATAAATAATTTACACTACTCTGTCTTCCAGCTCACTGATTCATTACTCTGTATCATTTAGTCTACTGTTGATTCCTTCTAGTGTATTTTTTGTTTGTTATTGTATTCTTTATCTCTGTTTGTTGTCCTTTATATTTTCTAACTCTTTGTTAATAACTTCTAACTTCTTGCTCTGTGTAGCCATTTTCTCCCAAGTTTTTCGATCATCTTTATGATTGTTACCCTGAACTCTTTCTCAGATAAACTGCCTATCTCCACTTCACTTAGTTCTTCTGGAATTGTGTCTTCTTACTTCATTTGGAACATGTTCCCCTATTGCCTCATTTTGCCTAACTTGCTGTTTTTATTTCTATGTATCAGGTAGGTTGGTTACATTCCTGACCTTAGAGAAGTGGCCTTTTTAGGGGGTGTTCCATGCATCCCACCAGTGCACTCCCTTCTTGTCACCAGAGCTATATGCTCTAGGGGTGTCCCCTATGTGGACTGTGTTGTTCTTTCTGTTTTGTGGGCTGACTACTGTGGGCTGTCTGGTAGGCTTGGCTGGCCCCTGGTCTGTTTGGTTGCCAAGCTGTGCTTTGTGCAGAGGTTGCTGTCACTGGTTGGCAGGGCTGCATCATGAGGCAGCTGGCTGCAGAACCCTTGGGACCCCTGGGGCTAATGCTGTCTCACTAGTGGGCAGATTTGGGGTCCTGGAGATGCTGGGGATGCTGCCCACCCACTAGTGGGTGAAGCCAGGCCCAGGGCTAGTGTCAGCCCACTAGTGGGCAGAGCTGGATCTTGGAGTCTGGCTGCAGGGCCCAGAGTTTCCAGCACTGGTGTTGGACTGCTTGTGGGTGGGGCCAGTTCCTGACACAGCTGACTGAGGGATCCAGGGTGTCCCTTGCAATGCCCTACTAGTGTGTGAGGCCATGGCCCAGCCAGTCCCAGGGCTGGTGGCTGAGGCTTTTCCAGAGGCTAGATCAGTCTCACTGATGATGGATGGCCAGGGTCCAGCTGCTCTCAGGGCAAGATATGGCCTGCTGGTTGGTGGGCTAGGTGTGCAGGCTGAAGCGGGCTTACTGGTGGACGGGGTCAAGATCCAGCCTGTCCCAGGGCAGGATCTGCCCTGCTGGTGGGTGGGCTGGGTTCACAGACTGTGGGGCTATGTTTATCTTGAAGTTGGTATCTGCTTACTGGTGGTGAGGCTGGTCTGGAGTCTAGAGCAGGCAAGCTGGTGGGCAGGGCCAGTGATTCTGGGGCCTATGCCTGCCAACCCGGAGGTGAAGCTGTGTCCTGGGGTCTCTGGCTGCAGGACCCTGTGGGTCCCAGGTATAGTCCCTGTAAACTGGTGTGTGGTGTCTGGTCCTTGGCCCTCTGGTGGGTGTCGGGGGGTGGCTGTGGGCTCAGGGGTCTTAAGGCAGCCTGTCTGATTGTGAGTTGGACTGTGTCACCACCCAATTATTTGCTTGGCCTGAGGCATCCCACTACTGGTGCCTCCAGGCTATTGGGCAGGGGTGGACCTGGATCCTGAGGCTAATAAGCTAGAGGGAGGATTCCAAAATAGCAGTTGCCAGCAGCAGTGTCCACATGGTAGAATGAGCTCCCCAAAATGGCTGCTGCCAGTGTCTGTGTCCTCAGGGTAAAATGCAATTATCTTCTGCCTCTCCAGGAGACTCTCTAGATTAGTGGGTATGTCTGACTCTGGCTTCTTTCACATTAATGCTTCTTCCCTGAATCCCAGAGCATGTGAGATTTTCTGTGTGTCCTTTAAGCATGGAGTCTCTATTTCCCCCAGCCCTGTGGGACTCCCAAAAGTAAGCTCCTTTGGCCGTCAAAGCCAAATGTTTTGGAGGTTTGTCTTTTCCAGTGCAGGAACCTCAGGCTGGGAGGCCCACTATGGGGCTCAGACTCCTCACTCCTTTGGGAGAACCTCTGGAATTGTAATTATTCTCCCATTTGTGGGTTGCCTACCTGGAAGTATGGGACTTGACTATATCATGACTTCACCCTTCCTACCCATCTTGTTGTAGTTCCTTCTTTATATCTTTAGCCGTAGAAGATCTTTTCTGGTAGGTTCCAGTCTTTTTCATTGATGGTTCTTCCGTAAACAGTTGTAATTTTGTTGTGCCTGTGAGAGGAAGTGAGCTCAGTGTCTTTCTAATCTGTCATCTTGGCCGATCTCCCAGATGACATTATTTTACATGTAGAAGATCCTGTGGAATCCAAAAGAAAATTATTGGAGCTAATAAATGAGTACAGGAAAGCTCTAGGATGCAAGTTCAATATACAAATATTATTTGTGGTTCTTTTTACTCTAGCTGTGAACAGTATGAAAATGAAATTACAAAGACAATTCCATTTGCAATAGTGTCAAAAAGAATAAAATATTTAGGAATAAATTTAACAAAAAAGTGTAAGATTTTTCTACAACAAAAATCTGTAAAACATAATTTTAAGAAATTAAAGAGTGCCTAAATAAATGAAAAGATCCATGTTCATGGATAGGAAAACATAATACTTCTAGATGGAAATAGTTCTGAAATTCATCTATAGATTCACTGCAGTCTCTGAAGATGTTCCAAAACTGATGTGGACAACTCTGTGAATATACTAAAAGCCATTAAATTTTACAGTTTGAATGGATGAATTATATTGTATGTGAATTATATCTCAAAAAGGCAGTTTTAAAAAAACAAATGGCCAAAGCATTTGAATAGAATAGACATTTCTAAAGAAGATATACAGTGACCAATAAGCATATGAAAACACACTAAACATTATTTGTCATTAAGGAAAGGTAATGCTCTGAAAGGCTAAATGTAATGCTAGGACGGCTGTAATCAAACAGATGAGCAATAATGACAAGTAGTGGTGAGTATGTGGAAATAGTGAATGGAACCCTCCTACTTTGCTGTTGGGAATGTAAAATGGTACATCTGCTTTGGAAAACAGCTGGCAGTTTCTCAAAAAATTGAACATAGGTTTACCATATGATCCAGTAATTCCAACAGGTATATATCCAAGTTAATGGAAAACCTATGTCTATGCAAAAAGTTGTACATGAATGTTCATGGCAGCATTATTCATAATAGTTAAAAGTGCAAAGGACCCCCAGTAGTCCATTAACTGAAGAATGGATAAATAAAATGTGGTTTATTCATACAATGGAATAGTGTTCAGTCATAAAAAGAAATAAAGTACTGATACATACTGCAACATGGATGAATCTTGAAAACCTTATGCTAAATGAAAGATGCCAGACACAAAAGGCTACATATTATATGATTCCTTTTACATGAAGTGTCCAAGATAAACACATTCATAGAGACAGGAAGTAGATTAGTTGGTTTCTAGGGGCTGAGGGCAGGGGGAATGAGTAAGGCTGTAATGCTTACAGAGCTTTCTTTTTGGAGTGATGAAATATTCTGGAATTAGATATTAGTTATGATTGTACAACTTTATAAATGTGCTAAAACCCACTGAATTGTATACTAACAGGTTGAATTTTATGGTATGTGAGTTGTATTTCAACAAGAACCACCAAAACATAAACACCTTAAAGATAACAACTTGCTGCTGGCATAGCTTGAAGCCACCAGCCTATAGCTGTGTAAATCAAAATCTGGATTCCAGTATGTGTGTAAAAAGTTCTCAGTATAATTGACTGCAGTAAAATAGTGCACTAATAATGTTCTTTTGGGTGGCAAGGTGCCTGAAGTGTCCAGCACAGTCCCGGTGTGTTCTGTCAGTGGATTGTCGGAAAAGAGTATTAGGACAGTGAATGTTATGGTTCAGGTTTTTGTTTTTGTTTTGTTTGTTTTTGTTTTATTTTTTGGTTTACACTATTTAAAGACAGTCATGGTATTTCTGACATCTCCTTATTCCAAGGGTGTGGCATGAAGAATGATTGAAAGTTTCCCTAGTAAATCTTTCCCAATAATTGCTATCCCTAACAGTTGTTAGAATTTTCTATTTTTTAAAAATTAATTAATTAATTATTTTTTGGCTGCATTGGGTCTTCATTGCTGCGTGCGGGCTTTCTCTAGTTGCAGTGAGTGGGGGCTACTCTTCATTGCAGTGTGCAGGCTTCTCATTGCAGTGGCTTCTCGTGTTGTAGAGCACGATCTGTAGTCATGTGGGCTTCAGTAGTTGTGCTGCATGGGCTCAGTAGTTGTGGCTCGTGGGTTCTAGAGCACAGGCTCAGTAGATGTGGCGCATGGGCTTAGTTGCTCCATGGCATGTGGGATCTTCCCGGACCAGGGCTCGAACCCGTGTCCCCTGCATTGGCAGGCGGATTCTTAACCACTGCACCACCAGGAAAGTCCCTCTATTTTGTTTTTAAGAATTTTCTGTTGAAAACACAGCAAAGCCTAATTCGAGGTGCTTAAAGTTTGTTCTTAATTTTGTTAAAGATCTGTCACATTATAAACTATTGAAGCATACTTGTTTTTAGCTTTATTTCTAGAATTAATTTAGAGAATTATGACTTTTTCTCTACAACCAATCAACAAAGCCACCAGGTACCCAATAAACAAGGTTCTGGGGGGAACACATGTATCATCAAAAATGGAACTGAGTCCTGGTCTGCTGACTCAACTGTCTACTTGAAAAGAATGTCTGTTAAGCCCTCTGTGAAAAAGAAATTGTTATATTTATAGTGGGAAGTTAGAATTTTTTTATTCATTTCAGACGCCACTTGAAAAAGTTCACTAGAAGTTATCACTCAGATTCAATGTTATATACATCACATATTACTGTTAGTCAAAGGATGGACAGTTCTAATGGTAAATTGGATGTGCAGGATGACCTTAGATGTTTGCTTTTATTGTACTTATTAGACATTTCCTAATATGTAATTTTATGCAATTTGAGAAGTAGTATAGGATTCACTTATTGTTATTTTTTTCAGTTGTTTTTTAAAAACTAATGTTAGTTGAATTTCATTTGTAAATGTAAAACAAAGAGAAGCATTAGTCTAGGATTTCAGACTGAAAATGAACTTGAAACCCTAGGCTGAACAAATAAATAGGAGTAGTATTAATGGGTAATTTCTAGTCAAGAATCTCTGTCCTTTCATGAGAAATTCAAGACAACAAAGCTAGTTTTCTTAAATGCAGCCCATTCATTGCAGCCTACAAAGCCCCTGAGATAATGTCAGGCTTTTTCTCCTCTTTGGAATAAAAAAAGATGTCCCATAAAGAAAGAAAAAAATGTGGTTCTAAATGAAATATCCATTCAAACTGTTGCATGTAGTGCCTTTCAGCTTATCATTTTACCTTATTTTTTCACCTAATGGCAGTTTTAGGTAATAGCTTAGATTCAACTCATGGGCTTTTACCAGTGCTGTGTGAAGCTGTAGAATCACAGAATGGATCTAAGAATCTCAGGATTTGAGAGAGGGTATATTCTAATAATGCTTTAAAGGTTGACCAAAAAACCCTGAAAATTTTGGTTTTCTCTTTGAAAAATTGCCTTAAATAAATTGTTTATGAGCCTTTAAAATTTTTTTCTGTTGCCTCTCTGAAAGGCTAAAACAGTTTTTGATAACCATTATCATTCAAACTAGGTGGAAATATCTATCAAAATGCAGAGGGATCACTGTTCCCAAACTATGAGAGATTTGATGTCAGTAGTTAGTTGTATTATCATGTTAAATGTTTATTTCTTATTTTTCTCACATTCTGAACCATTTTAATATAAAGTGGCAAGGATCTAATAAAGCATAAAATCAGTCGTTTCAAATACACAGCCAACGCAATGAAAGTCAGAGTGAGGAAAACCAAGTTGTTGCAAAACAACATAAAATTCATAATGGGAAAAAGAGGCTTTTGCCACAGATCACCTAGAGACCTTTCTGATGTATATTTGCTATTTCTCCGAAATCGTTTCCGTACTATTTTGTTTCTAGATTTCCCATTATGTAAACCTTCACCTTTGCTTAAATTATTGTGCTATTGGAAATATTTTTAATCTTGAGGAGAAATTTTCTTAAATTTCTAGATTATGGTAAAAGGGTACTACTTTTGTCAATCTCAAATGCCAAAATCAAATGGGAATAGATCAAACTTGGGATGTTCAATCAAACAGATGATGGCCTTAACATATTCTTTTCAGAAAAGACTGAGAGAAAAGCCATGTTTTCCTCTCTGCTCTCACCTCACTAAACTTTCCCTCTTTTTTAGTATTCTCTTGGGGAGATTTCCTTTTTACACTGGAACTCTTGCCTTGTAAATTTACCATTTCCTAAGTGGTGTCATCTATTAAAATCATTTCAGTGTTGCATTCTTCAACGCTATGAAGTAGATACTATCCTCATCTTTCATGTTGGAAACTGAGGCCTGAAAGGTTAATTGAACTGCTCAGGATCACATAGTAATTGACAAACTTGCAGTTTAATTCTTGACACCTGATACTGACTTACCCAGAATGTTGTCTGTAGTGTAGATCTTCACAATTTTTGAGCAGCAATATAATCTCTTGGTTCCTGTTATTCCTTCCCTTTCTTTCTTGTCCAGTTTCTTTGAATTCTCAGCTTTCACCCATGTTCAAAAGACTGTCATATTTCCATTTATAGCTTCTTCTGCTTCTCTCATTAAACAAACTGTTTCTGCTATTGCTTACGTTTCTCCACCCGGTCAGTTTGGCTTCTATAATTTCTGAACAGAGTGTTAAGAGAGCAAACCTCAGGGTTTAAGTTTGGTCAAATACATTTCTTTTTGTTTTCATCCTTTCTAAAGCCCTCATTGCTCAAGTCTAATAAGGTTCTTCAAAAATTCACTGGCTTTTTGCTTTTGTACCATGGGGGTAGCTTCCACCCCTGTACAACATCAAGCTGGTTGCCTCTCTGAAAAGTATCCATCTTTCAAGATTCTGCTGTGGAGCTGTGCAGGGGCCACATTGCTTACAACAGGTCTCTCCCCATTCCTAATCTCAATATTTCACCCTGCCTTCCTGCTTTAAAAAGGAGCTTTTGTCTATTCTTCCTGCAGGATGCCTAGCTTTCACAATATATTGAAAATTCTTTTATTTTTTACAGGAATAATAAACACTTAAAAAAAAAACTTATGGGGCTTCCCTGGTGGCGCAGGGGACACAGGTTCGTGCCCCAGTCCGGGAAGATCCCACATGCCGCGGAGTGGCTAGGCCCGTGAGCCATGGCTGCTGAGCCTGCGCGTCCAGAGCCTGTGCTCCGCAACAGGAGACGCCACAACAGTGAGAGGCCTGCATCCCGCAAAAAAAAAAAACACCAAAAAAACTTATGAAGAGAAACAAGAAGTTATTTCCATCCCTCCCTAGTCCCCTCAATAATTGTTTCTTCTTTTATTCACGTAGCTATGTCTAACTAATAGATATCCACTACTCTTTTTTTTTTTCTTTTTTTTTTTTTTTTTTTTTTTTTTTTGCGTTACGCGGGCCTCTCACTGTTGTGGCCTCTCCTGTTGTGGGGCACAGGCTCCGGATGCGCAGGCTCAGCGACCCAGCCGCTCCGCAGCACGCGGGATCCTCCTGGACTGGGGCATGAACCCGAGTGCCCTGCATCGGCAGGCGGACTCTCAACCACTGCGCCACCAGGGAAGCCCCACTACTCTTTTCTGAATTATCAGTATTTGGGTATTGTATACTAACTTTTTCCTTTAAATGAATTTATTTATTTATTTTTGCCTGCACTGGGTCTTTGTTGCTGCGCACGGGCCTTCTCTAGTTGCGGCAAGCAGGGGCTACTCTTCGTTGCCGTGCATGGGCTTCTCATTGCAGTGGCTTCTCGTGTTGCAGAGCATGGGCTCTAGGCATGCATGCAGGCTTCAGCAGTTGTGGCACGTGGGCTCAGTAGTTGTGGCACACGGACTTAGTTGCTCCACAGTTGTGGGATCTTCCCAGACAAGAGCTAGAACCCGTGTCCTCTGCATTGGCAGGTGGATTCTTAACCACTATGCCACCAGGGAAGTCCTAACTTTTTGATATAATAGTTTAGCATTTATCTCTTTATATTATTCTTGTAATTTCTCTGTTTCCATTATCCTATTACAGTCCTCTACCACAGTTTTCGTTAAATCAGTTGTTAGTATTTATAATATTATTGCCGTGTAAATATTGTACATTGCAGAGCCAAGTAATATACTATGACTTATTTTAGGGTACTTTTTTTGTAGTTAAAAACTTCCTCAAATATTCATTTTCATTTTCTATGAATCTATTGTTATTTTTCCAAATAATCCAATAGTTCTGTTGTGATGCTAAAAATATTTCTATGTGCCAAAACATTAAATAATATATTGGTTAATTTTTTTTCCAGGAATCCTCATTTGACTTCCTTCCAATTTACTGCAATATAGTCTTCACTTTCTTCTTCTGTCAGAAATGCAGCTCTCATTCTGAGATGTTCTTTTACTACCCGCCTGTATTGCTATCCCTGTCTCCTGGATTTCATATAGATAACTTTCCCATATTCTGTAGCATAGTCTTCAGGAGCTTTCTAATAAAAGGTGCATTGAAATTATTATTATTATTCCTTGCATGTCTAAAAATGTTGATTGGTAATATGGCTGGGTAGAGAATTCTAGCTTGAAAATAATTTTCCCTTAGAATTTTGAAAATACAACTTTATCATATTTTAGATTCTATTGTTACTAAGTTTAATGAGAGTCAATTCCTTTTCTGATTTGAAAACTTATGATTTTTTCTTTACTCATGTTGTTAGGAAATTTTATGATGATAAACTTTGATACTTTTCCTTTCATTGTTCTGGGCTTTTAGTGGGTCTGTATGATTTGAAATGCGTCTCTTTCAGTTCTGGGAAATTTTATTTATTTGATAGTTTTTAGCCTTTTCTTTTTCATTTTCTCTCTTTCTGGAACTACTCTTTTTTATATATAAATTTATTTATTTTTGGCTGTGTTGGGTATTCGTTGCTGAGCGTGGACTTTCTCTACTTGCGGCTAGAGAGGGCTACTCTTTGTTGCAGTGTGTGGGCTTATCATTGCAGTGGCTTCTCTTGTTGTGGAGCATAGGCTCTAGGCACGCGGAAATCAGTAGTTGTGGCACACAGGCTCAGTAGTTGTGGTTCTCGGGCTCTAGAGTGCAGGCTCAGTAGTTGTGGCGCACAGGCATAGTTGCTCCATGGCATGTGGGATCTTCCAAGACTAGGACTCAAACCCATGTCCCCTGCACTGGCAGGCAGATTCTTAACCACAGTGCCACCAGAGAAGTCCACTGGAACTATTCTTAATGAGAAGGTAAAACTGAATTAATTCTCCAGTTTCTGTTGTGTTTGTCACTGTTCCCAGCTGTACGTTTTATTTTACTATCAGAGATTTTTCTGAACTTTGTCTTCCACCACTTATATTAACATGTTTATTTTGGTTAGCATATATATTTTTTAACATCTTTATTGGAGTATAATTTCTTTACAATGGTGTGTTTGTTTCTGCTTTATAACAAAGTGAATTAGCTATACATAAACATATATCCCCATATCTCTTCCCTCTTGGGTCTCCCTCCCTCCCACCCTCCCTATGCCACCCCTTTAGGTGGTCACAAAACACCGAGCTGATCTCCCTGTGCTATGGAGCTGCTTCCCAGTAGCTATCAATTTTACATTTAATAGTGTATATATGTCCATTCCACTCTCTCACTGTGTCCCACTTTACCCTTCCCCCTCCCCGTATCCTCAAGTCCGTTCCCTAGCAGGTCTGCTTCTTTATTCCCATCCTGCCCCTAGGTTCCTCATAACCTTTTTTTTTTTTTTTTTTAGATTCCATATATATGTGTTAGCATACAGTATTAGTTTCTCTCTTTCTGACTTACTTCACTGTGTATGAGAGACTCTAGGTCCATCCACCTCACTCCAAATAACTCAATTTCGTTTCTTTTTATGGCTGAGTAATATTCCATTGTATATATGTGCCACATCTTCTTTATGCATTCATCTGTCGATGGACACTTAGGTTGCTTCCATGTCCTGGCTATTGTAAATACAGCTGCAATGAACATTGTGGTACATGATGCTTTTTAAATTATGGTTTTCTCACGGTATATGCCCAGTAGTGGGATTGCTAGGTCGTATGGTAGTTCTATTTGTAGTTTTTTAAGGAACCTCCATACTGTTCTCCATAGTGGCTGTATCCATTTACATTCCCACCAACAGTGCAAGAGGGTTCCCTTTTCTCCATACCCTCTCCAGCATTTATTGTTTGTAGATATTTTGATGATGGCCACTCTGACTGGTGTGAGGTGGTACCTCATTGTAGTTTTGATTCACATTTCTCTAATGAATAGTGATGTTGAGGATACTTTCATGTGTTTGTTGGCAATCTGTATATCTTCTTTGGAGAAATGTCTATTTAGGTCTTCTGCCCATTTTTGGATTAGGTTGTTTGTTTTTTTGATATTGAGCTGCATGTGCTGTTTATAAATTTTGGAGATTAATCCTTTGTCAGTTGCTTCATTTGCAAATATTTTCTCCCATTCTGAGGGTTATCTTTTCATCTTGTTTATGGTTTCCTTTGCTGTACAAAAGCTTTTAAGTTTCACTAGGTCCCATTTGTTTATTTTTGTTTTTATTTCCATTCTCTAGAAGGTGGGTCAAAAAGGATCTTGCTGTGATTTATGGCAAAGAGTGTTCTGCCTATGGTTTCCTCTAAGAGTTTAATAGTGTCTGGCCTTACATTTAGGTCTTTAATCCATTTTGAGTTTCTTTTTGTGTATGGTGTTAGGGAGTGTTATAATTTCATTCTTTTACATGTAGCTGTCCAGTTTTCCCAGCACCACTTATTGAAGAGGTTGTCTTTCCTACATTGTATATTCTTGCCTCCTTTATCAAAAATAAGGTGACCATATATGCATAGGTTTATCTCTGGGCTTTCTATCCTGATCCATTGCTCTATATTTCTGTTTTTGTGCCAGTACCATACTGTCTTGATTACTGTAGCTTTGTAGTATAGTCTGAATCCAGGAGCCTGATTCTTCCAGCTCCGTTTTTCTTTCTCAAGTTTGCTTTCACTATTCGGGGTCTTTCGTGTTTCCAAATTGTGAATTTTTTTGTTCTAGTTCTGTGAAAAATACCAGTGGTAGATTGATAGGAATTGCATTGAATCTGTAGATTGCTTTGGGTAGTGTAGTCATTTTCACAATGTTGATTCTTCCAATCCAAGAACATGGTATATCTCTCCATCTGTTTGTATCAACTTTAATTTCTTTCATCAGTGTCTTATAATTTGCTGCATACAGGTCTTTTGTCTCCTTAGGTAGGTTTATTCCTCAGTATTATATTCTTTTTGTTTCAGTGGTAAATGGGAGTGTTTCCTTAATTGCTCTTTCAGATTTTTCAGCATTAGTGTATAGGAATGCCAGAGATTTCTATGCATTAATTTTGTATCCTGCTACTTTACCAAATTCATTGATTAGCTCTAGTAGTTTTCTGGTAGCATCTTTAGGAATCTCTGTGTATACTATCATGTCATCTGCAAACAGTGACAGCTTTACTTCTCTTCCAATTTGGATTCCTTTCATTTCTTTTTCTTCTCTGATTGCTGTGGCTAACACTTCCAGAACAATGTTGAATAACAGTGGTGAGAGTGGGCAACCTTGTCTTGTTCCTGATCTTAGTGGAAATGGTTTCAGTTTTTCACAGCTGAGGACAATGTTGGCTGTGGGTGTGTCATATATGGCCTTTATTATGTTGAGAAACGTTCCCTCTATGCCTACTTTCTGGAGGGTTTTTATCATAAATGGCTCTTGAATTTTTTTGAAAGCTTTTTCTGCATCTATTGAGATGATCATATTTTTTTTTTTTTTCTAATTAGTCATCCATTTTATACACATCAGTGTATACATGTCAATCCCAATCTCCCAATTCATCACATCACAATGCCCACCCCCTGTCACTTTCCCCCCTTGGTGTCCATAGGTTTGTTTTCTACTTCTGTGTCTCAGTTTCTGCTCTGCAAACTGGATCATCTGTACCATTTTCTAGGTTCCACATTTATGCGTTAATATACGATATTTGTTTGATCATATGGTTTTTATTCTTCAGTTTGTTAATATAGTGTATCACATTGATTGATTTCCATATATTGAAGAATCCTTTCATTCCAGGGATAAAGGCCACTTGATCTTGGTGTATGGTCCTTTTAATGTGTTGCTTGATCCTGTTTGCTAATATTTTGTTGAGCACTTTTGCAACTATGTTCATCAGTGATATTGGCCTGTAGTTTTCTTTCTTTGTGACGTCTTTGTCTGGTTTTGGTATCAGGGTGATGGTGCCCTCATAGAATGAGTTTGGGAGTGTTCCTCCCTCTGCTATATTTTGGAAGAGTTTGAGAAGGATAGGTGTTCGCTCTTCTCTAAATATTTGATAGAATTCAGCTGTGAAGCCATCTGGTCCTGGTTTTTTGTTTGTTGGAAGATTTTTAATCACAGTTTCAATTTCAGTGCTTGTGATTGGTCTGTTATATTTTCTATTGCTTCCTGGTTCATTCTTGGAAGGTTGTGCTTTTCTAAGGATTTGTCTATTTCTTTCAGGTTGTCCATTTTATTGGCATATATTTGCTTGTAGTAATCTCTCATGATCCTTTGTATTTCTGCAGTGTCAGTTTTTAGTTCTCCGTTTTCATTTCTAATTCTATTGATTTGAGTCTTCTCCCTTTTTTACTTAATGAGTCTGTCTAATGATTTATCAATTTTGTTTGTCTTCTCAAAGAACCAGCTTTAATTTTATTGATCTTTGCTATCGTTTCCTTCATTACTTTTTCATTTATTTCTGATCTGATCTTTATGATTTCTTTCCTTCTGCTAACTTGGGGGTTTTTTGGTTCTTCTTTCTTTAATTGCTTTAGGTGTAAGGTTAGATGGTTTATTTGAGATGTTTCTTGTTTCTTAAGGTAGGATTGTATTGCTATAAACTTCCCTCTTAGACGTGCTTTTGCTGCACCCCATAAGTTTTGGGTTGTCATGTTTTCATTGTCATTTGTCTCTAGGCATTTTTTGATTTCCTCTTTGATTTCTTCAGTGATCTCTTGGTTATTAGGTAATGTATTGTTTAGCCTCCATGTGTTTGTATTTTTTTTTTTTTTTTTTTACAGATTTCGTCCTCTAATTGATATCTAGTCTCATAGTGTTATATTTGGAAAAGATACTTGATATGATTTCAGTTTTCTTAAATTTACCAAGGCTTGATTTGTGAACCAAGATATGATCTATCCTGTAGCACCTGAGGAAAGTGTATTCTGTTGTTTTTAGATGGAATGTCCTATAAATATCAATTAAGTTCATCTTGTGTAATGTATCATTTAAAGCTTGCGTTTCCTCATTTATTTTCATTTTGGGTGATCTGTCCATGGGTGAAAGTGAGGTGTTAAAGTCCCCTACTATGATTGTGTTACTGTCTTTTTTCCCTTTTATGGCTGTTAGCATTTGCCTTATGTATTGAGGTGCTCCTATGTTGGGTGCATAAATATTTACAATTGTTATACCTTCTTCTTGGATTGATCCCTTCATCATTATGTAGTGTCCTTCTCTGTCACTTGTAATCATCTTAATTTTAAAGTCTATTTTGTCTGATAAGAGAATTGCTACTCGAGCTTTTTTTTCATTTCCATTTGCATGGAATGTTTTTCCATTCCCTCACTTTCAGTCTGTATGTGTCTCTAGGTCTGAAGTGGGTCCCTTGTAGACAGCATATGTACGGATCTTGTTTTTGTATCCATCCAGCCCGTCTGTGTCTTTTGGTTGGAGCATCTAATCCATTTACATTTAAGGTAATTATCGATATGCATGTTCCTATTACCATTTTTAAAATTGTTTTTGGTTTGTTATTGTAGGTCTTTTCCTCCTCTTTTGTTTCCTGTCTAGAGAAGTTCCTTTAGCGTTTGTTGTAAAGCTGGTTTGGCAGTGCTGAATTCTGTTAACTTTTGCTTTTCTGTGAAGGTTTTAATTTCTCTGTCGAATCTGAATGAGATCCTTGCTGGGTAGAGTAATCTTGGTTGTAGCTTTTTCCCTTTCATCACTTTAAATATTTCCTGCCACTCCCTTCTGGCTTGCAGAGTTTGTGCTGAAAGATCAGCTGTTAACCTTATGGGGATATCCTTGTATGTTATTTTTTGGTTTTTGCTTGCTACTTTTAATATATACTTTTTGTATTTAATTTTTGATAGTTTGATTAATATGTGTCTTGGTGTGTTTCTCCTTGGGTTTATCCTGTATGGGGCTGTGCGCTTCCTGGACTTGATTAACTATTTCCTTTCACATATTAGGGAAGTTTTCAACTATAATCTCTTCAAGTATTTTCTCAGTCCCTTTCTTTTTCTCTTCTTCTTCTGGGACCCCTAGAATTCAAATGTTGGTGTGTTTAATCTTTTCTCAGAGGTCTCTGATACGGTCCTCAATTCTTTTCATTCTTTTTTCTTTATTCTGTTCTTTTTCAATTATTTCCACTATTTTATCTTCCAGGTCACCTATGCATTGTTCTGCCTCAGTTATTCTGCTATTGACTCCTACTAGAGAATTTTAAATTTCATTTATTTTGTGGTTCATCATTCTTTGTTTGCTCTTTAGTTCTTCTAGGTCTTTGTTAAATATTTCTTGTATTTTCTCCATTCTAATTCCAAGATTTTGGATCATCTTTACTGTCATTACTCTGAATTCTTTTTCAAGTAACTGCCTATTTCCTCTTCATTTGTTTGGTCTGGTGGGTTTTTACCTTGCTTCTTCATCTGCTGTGTGTTTCTCTGTCTTCTCATTTTGCTTAACTTACTGTGTTTGGGGTCTCCTTTTCACAGGACACAGGTTCATAGTTCCCGTTGTATTTGGTGTCTGCCCTCAGTGGCTAAGGATAGTTCCGTGGGTTGTGTAGGCTTCCTGGTGGAGGGGAGTAGTGCCTGTTTTCTGGTGGATGAGGCCGGATCTTTTCTTTCTGGTGGGCAGGTCCGTGTCTGGTGGTGTGTTTTGGGGTGTCTGTGACCTTATTATGATTTTCGGCAGCCTCTCTGCTGATGGGTGCCGTTGTGTTCCTTTCTTGCCAGTTGTTTGGCATAGGGTGTCCAGCACTGTAACTTGCTGCTTGTTGAGTGGAGCTGCGTCTTGGTGTTGACATGGAGATCTTTGGGAGATTTTCCCCGTTTGATATTACATAGAGCTGGTAGGTCTCTGGTCAGCCAATGTCCTGTACTCAGCTCTCTCACCTCAGAGGCATGGGCCTGACTCCCAGCCGGAGCACCAAGATCCTGTCATCCACATGGCTCAGAATAAAAGGGAGAAAAAATGAAAGAAAGAAAAAAATAATTAAATAAAATAAAATGAGTAAGATAAAAAATAATTATTAAAAATTAAAAAATTTAAAAAGCAATGAAGAAAAAAGAAGCAAAGAAAGACGAGAGCAACCAAAGCAAAAACCACATCCACCAATGATAAGAAGCTCTAAAAATTATACTAAAAAAAAAAACTGTAGACAGAAGAACCCTAGGACAAATGGTAAAACAAAGCTATACAGACAAATTTACACACACAAGCATACACATACACACTCACACAAAGAGAAAAAGTGAAAGAATATGTAAATTGTTGCTCTCAAAGTCCACTGCCTCAATTTGGGATGATTCATTGTCTATTCAGGTATTCCAGAGATGCAGGGTACATCAAGTTGATTGTGGAGATTTAATTTGCTGCTCCTAAGGCTGCTGGGAGAGATTTCCCTTTCTCTTCTTTGTTCACACAGCTCCTGGGGTTTAGCTTTGGATTTGGCCGTGCCTGTGCATGTAGGTACCCTGTGGGCGTCTGTTCTTCGCTCAGACAGGACGGTTAAAGGAGCAGCTGATTAGGGCACTGTGGCTCACTCAGGCTGGGGGGAGGTAGGGGTACGGAATGCAGGGCGAGCCCACTGCAGCAGAGGCCAGTGTGATGTTGCAGTAGCCTGAGGCACACCATGTGTTCTCCCGGGGAAGTTGTCTGTGGATCACGGGACCCTGGAAGTGGCAAGCTGCGCAGGCTCTTGGGAGGGGAGGCGTGGATAGTGACCTGTGCATGTACACAGGTTTCTTGGTGGCTGCAGCAGCAGTCTTAGCATCTCATGCCTGTCTCTGGTATCCCCGCTGATAGCTGTGTCTCTGGAGCTCGTTTAGGTGGTGCTCTGAATCCCCTCTCCTCACGCATCCTAAAACAATGGTCTCTTGCCTCTTAGGCAGGTCCAGACTTTTTCCCGGACTCCCTCCCAGGTAGCTGTGGTGCACTGGTGCTCCTCAGGCTGTGTTCAAGCAGCCAACCCCAGTCCTCTCCCTGGGATCTGACCTCTGAAGCCCAAGCCTCAGCTCTCAGCCCCCACCAGTCCTGGTGGGTGAGCAGACAAGCATCTCAGGCTGGTGAGTTCTGGTCGGCACCTATCCTCAGTGCGGAAATCTCTCCGGTTTGCCCTCTGCACGCCTGTTGCTGTGCTCTCTTCTATGGCTCTGAAGCTTCACCCCCACCACCCACCGTCTCTGCCAGTGAAGGGGCTTCCTAGTGTGTGGAAACTTTCCCTCTTTCCCAGCTCCCTCCGAGTGGGGCAGGTTTTGTCCCTATTCTTTTGTCTGTTTTTTCTTTTGCCCTACCCAGTTACTTGGGGAGTTTCTTGCCTTTTGGGAGGTCTCAGGTCTTCTGCCATTGTTCAGTAGGTGTTCTGTAGGAGTTGTTCCGCATGTTGATGTATTTCTGATGTATTTATGGAGAGGAAGATGATCTCCACGTGTTACTCTTCTGCCATCTAGAAGGTCCTCTCAGTTAGGATATTTTTAATTTACAAGAACTCTATAGTGTTCTCCTGGTATTTGTGCTTTTCTGTTTTAGATATCATGTGGTCATTGTTCTGTAGACATAGTATTTCCTTTTATTACTCTGATTATTTGAAATGCTTTAAAAATCTCTCTCTTGTTTTTTTGTTTAAAAATTTAAAAAAATCTCTCCTTCATATTGGAGCTTTTTCTCAAACACGTGGTGACACGTATGTGTCAGTGAACAGAAGCATCAGAATAATAAAATTGATTGGCTACTATATTTGTCAGAATTGTTTCAATTGTTATTTACAGAAACTCAGTTTAAAGTAGCTCAAGAAAAAAGAGAAATGTATCCTTATACACAACCATAAAGCACAAAGCAGTCTTTAGACGTGGCTGGAGTCAGAAGCTAATACATTGTTGTCACAATTATCTCTCTTTTTGTTATGGTCGGGTCAATTCCTCTTCTACCACCTGAAATGAATGAAAGAATAGAGAGAAAGAGGAGCTCTTGGATCAAAAGAAGGTTGTTAGGGAAAGGAGTATTTGAAAGTGAAAAAACATTGCTGTTCCCTAAAGCCTCTTAGAATAATAGCATGTGAGACTTGGGCCACACAAAAAGTCACTGTATTTTATAGATGAATTATTATTGCCTTTAATAACAGTAAAATTTATTCCTTTCTCGGTCTCTGATCTGTGAATCTCCCACACACCTCCGTGAATTACACCTACTCCTCACCCCTGCTCAAATGCGTTTGAGACTTGTCCTAAAAGTATAGGCTAGTCCCAGAAATTCTTTAAGACAGTGCTTCTCAAACTTTAATGAGCATATAAATCTTTGGGATTCTTGTTCAAATGCAGGTGCTAATTAAGTAGCCTGTAGATGGGGTCTGAAATTCCATTTTTCTGAAAGCTCCCGGGTAATATTAATGCTGCTTGTTGTTGGAGCACACTTTGAGTAGCAAGGCTTAAAGACATTTGTTTTAGCTTCTCAAGTTGCCGTTAGTTAGAAACTTTTCCAGAAAAATCTGAAACCTAATCTTGGCTACAGGGTGCTGCTTTAATAAGGTTCAAGATTGAGTCAAGTCCTTCATGATTTAGGGCTTTATGTAGGTAGGCTAATGGTTCCAGGATGAATAACTTCCAATGACCAGAGTGAAAAACCAAATAGTGAAAGAAAATAAGAGTTTCTGGGAGGGATATACATTTTCTAACTCTTCTCTACCTTAGGCTCTCTCTGCTTCTGTGTGAGCACAGACCTTAGAAGAAATCTCTAGTTTATAAATGTGACTGCAAATGAATACAAGATTGGCCAAAGTCAATCCCCTGCATAACAGATGCTAAATGGCTTTTAAAAATAAAGTCTGAAGTCTGTGAAGTATCAGAAGAGTAGGTGAGAATTAAACCATAAGCTCAATACCTGGTAGGTGAATTTCCCCATCATAAAGGCATGGGTATTCACAAATAGTAGGAAATGTGTGTCATCCTGTGGTACTGCTCCCTAATTTATATACTTATTTTGTTATTCAATAGTAGTACTTTGGTTCTACAGTATTACTACTCTTAATTTTAGCAATGTATTTTTCTCTACAATAAGAGTAGAAACTTGAATAATGGCAACATCTACTTTTCACTGAAGTCCCCCTGAGTCTTTTCCATATTTTTTTAATATCTCTTAGAATTCATGTTTAGTCATTCATCACCCCCCTGATATCTTTAAATAATAAAAATGAAAGCACTGTTGTGTGTAATTCGGCACCAGAAACAACCCCAGCTTTAGTTGAGAAGTATGGAATTATCAAGGCTTAGGGACTGGGGGACCCCTGTGTGCTAAACCTGCCTCTGATATTACCTTATTCAGGAATTGGGGCAAATACTCAGCTCAATGGCCCCTGGCTGAAATGATCAGGAAGCTAATAATACTTAATCTGCCTTTCCCATAGAGAATTAATTAATTGGCAAAGCACTTTGGGTAGAGGTGGGAGAGAAAGGGCTATAAAATACTCAAAATACTACGTATAAGTTCTGTGAGAATGTGTTCACTTGATCTCATCAACCCCCAAAGTGGTGTGCAAGTTTCTGTCCAATGAATAATTGCTAAAACTTAAAAGAGCAGTTAACACATTATATTAGAATTACAATCATGAGTATGTTTATACTCTGGATACATATTTATGTAAACCAGAGGGTTATTATGAATGCTTGTAATATCCTTTCACAATTCATATATTTACACATGGAACCAACCTTAAAAATTGACCAAATTATTCCATCCATTTTATAGAAAAGGGAGGTGAGGCACAAGCAGATTCATTGACTTAGCCAGAGTCATAGAGTATGACTGCTTTATGCCAGAGGCAGGACAAGAAAAAGAAAAAAGAAAGAAAAATATGCATTTGTTGTGGGTCTGCTAAATACCAGATATCCTGCTGGCATTCTTCACATAAATGAGTTAATCTGATGCTCACAGTAAGTCTTTAGGGTATTATCCATATAGGTTTTATTTTGTCCAAGGCATCACAATCAGCAAATGTAAGAGCTAGAGTGTATGTCTTACTGGTTGAAAGAGCATATTTTGCTTCTTTATTTATTTATTTGCTTCTTTATTTTACACCTAATTACTTCTCTAAAACAGGATTGCCAATGGTGGAAGAATCTAGGTTTCAGGGGCAAGAAGCTCAGGAAATCTGGACCCAGTTCTTTCAGACATGTTCTGGGACCTTGAATGGAGAGTCCCTTTTCCCATAACAGGTCCCATGATCTCCGTTCCAGAAATGATATTAGTTCTGGTCTCCAGGTCCAGTTATGCAGCCTCTCGACTTTCCCATTACCAACTATTGTGTATAATTCCTTAATCTGTCCGCCCTTCATCTATCAACTTCTCCCAGAATTCTTTCTGAAACTTCCCAAAGTATGTCTTTGAACTTCTCTGTTTCTTTCTCCAGGTGTTAAGAGACTCTTCTCCTCTTTTAAACTCTGCAGAGTTTATTCAATGTTTTTTAATTGGTAAAGAGTAACCATCACATTTGTAGGATTATGCATGAGCCACATATTCTACAGAGAGAACATAGGACCTATGATGACATTCTCTGGTTTCCACAAACCATATTGCAGTGTAAGCTACACCTTACCAACATATTTATGAAAACATGGTATCAGAAAATTCAACCCAAATGCAGAGGCTTCACTACTTCAAAACCTATAAGGCATTAATGGGTGTATTTCACTAATTCTAACTGGTAACCTTTTAGTAGTGTTATAGACCCTTTTCAGTCAGTTATAGAAAATCAGTTTTCTATGTAAGAGCCTTTACTTGTGTTTACAAGCTGAGAAAAATTTAATTTGGCCTCTGAATCTCGTTTTTTGAAACTCTGTACATGAAGCACATGTTTCATGGTTTTCTTGGCTGTATACATTCCCAGACTTATAATTAAGAAAGTTTAGGGCTTCCCTGATGGCACAGTGGTTGAGAGTCCGCCTGCCGATGCAGGGGACACGGGTTCGTGCCCCAGTCTGGGAAGATCCCACATGCTGCGGAGCAGCTGGGCCTGTGAGCCATGGCCGCTGAGCCCTGTGCGTCTGGAGCCTGTGCTCTGCAACGGGAGACGCCACAACAGTGAGAGGCCCGCGTACCACACACACACAAAAAAAGAAAGTTTATAAAATTATGTGATGAATAGTCATGAAATTAGATTATTTGTTTTCTCTTAAGAGAAACATATTGGCAATACTGAGCTTATTAAGAGTATAATACAGTCTTGAGAATACATAAAAAAGCTAGAATCAGGACTTTCATGAACTTGGGACATGATATGTATATTAATCTTATGATTTATGTATTAACTACTTAGCATGACAATTAGCTTGTTAAATAAAGCTCCACTTGGATTTGGTGTTTGTAAACCAAGGGAAAGTAGTTTGTAGGAACCTCAGTCAGGACAGTCTCTTTACAAACTAGCTATTTCTATTAGTTTTTCTATAAATCATCATCATGGAGACTTTTAAATGAAAGAAAGTGGAGTTTTGTCAGGAATTACTAAGTGAATGTGATCTATTTTTCATAGCAATTATTAATATTCATAGAGATACCAATATAGTCCAATTGGTTGTTAGGACGGCCCAGAAATTTAGAGTCTTCTGAACAGACTGTTAAGAAAGCCACAAATTCACAAGTTAAAAACAGTTCATTTATTTCTTGCTTTGGTTACACTCACAGAGGAAGTATGTTTGAGAGTTAGTGTTTGGGGTTTTTGCACTCTTAGATTACTATATCATTTACCTGTGGCTGTCGACCAGTCCAGCCCAAAATATAATGGTTTAAAACAACAACTGTTTCTTTGCCTGTGAATCTGTGGGTTGGCAACCAAGGCTAGGTTCATTTGAGATGGCTTGGCTCTGTACCACCATATGTTTGGCAAGGCTCAATCTTGTATTTGGGCCATGGCTGGGGAGGCTCAGGCCACTCTCTGCATGCTCTCCCATTCTCCAGGAGGCTAGCCCATGCTTTTCCATACTGTGATAGAAAAGCAAGCAGAGTACATATACAAACCTTTTTCTAGCTTCTGCTTGCATCATATTTGCTGATATCTCATTGGCCAAACAAGTCATATGGCTCAGTAAAGTCATGTGGGAGAGGACTAAACAAGGAACAGATATAGAGAGGAATGATTCTCTAGAATCATGTAGAAAGGAGTAACAACTGACCACAGTTACTAACGCAAAGATCCATGGAGCCCTTTCATTTTTTAGAAAATGAGTATTCGATCAGATCAAGTGTGGGTAAACCATGGCCTGTGGGACAAACCTGGCCTGCCACCTGTTTCTGTAAATAAAATTTTATTGAAACACAGCCATGTTCATTCATTTATATATTGTTTATGGCTCTTTTGTGCCACAGTGGCAGGTTGAATAATTGCTACAAAGACAGTATGGTCTACAAAGCCTTAAATATTTACTCTCTGGACCTTTACAGAAAATGTTCACCAACACTGAATTAGATAATTGATCTTTTTTTTCTATCTCTAAACTATAAAGCAACAGGATTTTAAGAGTACTTTTAAAAGTGTTACTGAGCTCTTCATCAAGATGGCAGAGTAGAAAGATCCTGAGCTCATCTCTTCTCATGAACACACATAAACTACAACTACACGTATAACACTTCTCTCTGAGAACAAACTGAAGACTAGCAGAACAGCTCTTCTACAATTAAGGATATAAATAAAAAAACACATTGGGACAGGTAGAAAGAGCAAAGATATGATATAGTCAGGACCCATACTCCCAGTGCAGAGACTCACAAACAGAAGGGGATGTCACAAACTCAGAGGTCTTCTCTAAAGAGTGAAGGGTTCACAGTCCATACTGAGAACCTCAACCCTGGGATCTGGCACCGGGAAGATGAGCACCCATAACTGGCTTTGAAAACTGGTAGAGCTTACTTCCAGGAGAACCTGAGGGCTGTAGGAAACTGATACTCAGTTCTTAAAGGAGTTGTGCACAAACTCATTTACTATGAGTCCCAGTGCTGAGGCAGCAGATTGAAAAGCATCTGGTGCTCTAGCTGGCCTGCCAAGACTGCCCTAGCAACCCCTCTGGCTCTGTTGCACCCTGGGAAAAGTCCTGACCATGCCCAGCTCAAACTCCAACCCTCCTGCCAAGGCAGCAGTCCCCAGTATACCCCAGGAAAAGCCCCAGCCCACATCAGTTCCAGCTCCTACTCTCCTGCCAAAGCCACTGGGCACATGCAGTTTTCATAGAGATGCTCCTACACAAGGCCACACCTTCAAGACTGGGAGAGGCAACTGTTTCAAGTAATTTATTGAAACAAATACATAAAGTCAAACAATGAAAAGACAAAGGAATTTGTTCCAAATTAAAGAAAAGATAAAGCCCCAGAAAAAACCCTCTAATGAAATGGAGATAAGTGATTTACCTGTTAAAGAGTTCAATGTAATAGTCTTAAAAGATTCTCACTGTATTTGGGAGAAAAATGGAGGAACACAGTGAGAACTTTGACAAAGAGTTAGAAATTACAAAGGAGAACTTATCATAGATGAAGAATACAATGTCTGAAAGGAAAATGCACTACAGGGAATCAGTAGCAGAAGAATGCATAAGCGACCTGAAAGATAGAGTAGTGGAAATCACCTAATCAGAAGAGCAAAAAGGAAGAAGAATTTTTTTTGAATAAGGATAGTTTAGGGACCTCTGGGACAACGTTATGTATACTAACATAATGTTATATGGGTCCCAGAAGGAGAAGAGAGAGGGAAAGGGGCAGAAAACTTGTTTGATGAAATAATGGCTGAAAAGTTCTCTATCCTAGAGAAGAAAATAGATATTCAGGTCCAGAAGGCACAGAGAGTTTGAAACAAAATGAACCCAAAGAGATCCACAACAAGACATATCACAATTAACAAGGCAAAAGTTAAAGGGAAACATTTAAAGGCAGCAAGGGAAAAAGAATGAGTCACATACAGGGGAACCCCAATAAAGTTATCAGCTGATTTTTCAGCAGAAACTTTATAGGCCAGAAGGGAGTACAATGATACGTTTAAAGTGATGAAATGAAGAGACCTACAACCAAGGATACTGTACCTGGCAGGGTTATCATTTGGAATTAAAGGAGAGATAAAGAATTTCTCAGATAAGCAAAACTAAAAGAGTTTATTACCACTAAATTGGCCTTATAAGAAATGTTAAAGGATCTTCTTTAAATGAAAAAGAAAGGGCCATAACTCAAAAGAAAAAAATATATGAAATAAAAAGATGTCACTGATACATGGTAAAGGCAGTGACTCAACAACTTAAAGAGCTACTAGGAATATTAGAAGAAAAAAGACATAAAATCATCTATAGCTACAATGAAAAGTTAAGGGATACATGCAAAAAAAGATGTAAAATATAACATCAAAAGCATGAATCGGGGAGTAAAAACTATAGAGCTAATAAATATGTTCAAACTTAAGTGACCATCAGCTTAAAACAAATATATATATATATATATATATATATATATATATATATATATATATATATAGGCTGATAAATGTGAATGTTATTATAACCATAACCCAAAGCCTATAATAGATACATAAAAAACAAAGAGAAAGTAACCCAAAGATAAACCTAAAGAAAAAAAATCAAACCACAAGAGAAGAAACTAAAAAGAAGGAAGGAACAGAGAAGAACTAAAAAAAAACCACCAGAAAACAAGGAAAAAAATGGCAATAAGTACATAGCCATTAATAATCACCTCTTTTTTTATTAAAGTTGTTTTACAATGTTGTGTTAGTTTCTGTGTACAGCAAAGTGAATAAGTTATACATATACATATATCCCTTCTTTTTTGAATTTCCTTCCTATTTAGGTCACCACAGAACATTTAGTAGAGTTCCCTGTGCTATACATTAGGTTCTCATTAGTTACCGTTTTTATATATAGTAGTGTATATATGTCAGTCCCAGTCTCCCAATTCATCCCACACCCGCTTCCCCCCTTGGTGTCTGTCCATACATTTCTTCTTGATGTCTGTGTCTCTATTTCTGCTTTGCAAGTAGGTTCATCTGCACCATTTTTCTTGATTGCACATATACACGTTAATATATAATATTTGTTTTTCTCTTTCTGACTTACTTCACTCTGTAAGACAGTCTCTGGGTCCATCCACGTATCTGCAAATGGCAGAATTTTGTTCATCTTATGCTTGAGTAAAATTCCACTGTATATAGGTACATCTTCTTTATCCTTTTATCTGTTGGTGAACATTTAGTTTGCTTCCATGACCTGGCTGTTGTAAATAGTGCTGCAATGAACATGGGGGACGTCTGTCTTGTTTTTTTTTTTAATTTTTTTTTTGTGGTATGCGGGCCTCTCACTGTTGTGGCCTCTCCCATTGCAGAGCACAGGCTCTGGACGCACAGGCTCAGCAACCATGGCTCACGGGCCCAGCCACTCTGCGGCATGTGGGATCTTCCTGGACCAGGGCATGAACCCGAATCTCCTGCATCGGCAGGCGGACTCTAAACCACTGCGCCACTAGGGGATCCCCCATGTGTCTTTTTGAATTATGCTTTTCTCAGGGTATATGCCCAGGAGTGGCTTTGCTGGGTCATATGGTAGTTCTATTTTTAGTTTTCTTTTTTTTTTTTTTTTTTTTTTTTTTTTTTTGTGGTACGCGGGCCTCTCACTGCTGTGGCCTCTCCCACTGCAGAGCACAGGCTCCGGACGCGCAGGCCCAGCAGCCATGGCCCACGGGCCCAGCCGCTCCGCGGCACGTGGGATCTTCCCAGACCGGGGCACGAACCCGCGTCCCCTGCATTGGCAGGCGGACCCTCAGCCACTGCGCCACCAGGGAAGCCCCTATTTTTAGTTTTTTAAGGAACCTCTGTACTGTTCTCCATAGTGACTGTATCAATTTACATTCCCACCAACAGTGTAAGAGGGTTCCTTTTTCTCCACACCCTCTCCAGCATTTATTGTCTGTAGATGTTTTGATGATGGCCATTCTGACCAGTGTGAGGTGATATCTCATTGTAGTTTTGATTTGCATTTCTCTGATAATTTGTGATGTTGAGCATGTTTTCAAGAGCCTTGTGGCCATCTGTATGTCTTCTTTGGAGAAATGCCTGTTTAAGTCTTCCACCGATTTTTTGATTGGGTTGTTTGTTTTTTTGATATTGAGCTGCATGAGCTGTTTGTATAATTTGGAGATTGATCCCTTGTCAGTTGCTTTGTTTGCAAATATTTTCTCCCATTCTGAGGGTTGTCTTTTCGTCTTGTTTATGGTTTGCTTTGCTGTACAAAAGCTTTAAAGTTTCATTTGGTCCCATTTGTTTCTTTTTGTTTTTATTTTTATTATCCTAGGAGGTGGGTCAAAAAAGGTCTTCCTGTGATTTATGTCAAAGAATGTTCTGCCTATATTTTCATCTAAGAGTTTTATAGTATCCAGTCTTACATTTAGATCTTTAATCCATTTTGAGTTTATTTTTGTGTATGGTGTTAGGGAGTGTTCAAATTTCATCTTTTACGTGTAGCTGTCCTGTTTTCAAAGCACCACTTATTGAAGAGACTGTCTTTTCTCATTTGTATATTCTTGCCTCCTTTGTCATAGATTAGGTAAACAGAGGTGCTTGGGTTTATCTCTGGGCTTTCTCTACTGTTCCATTGATCTACATTTCTGTTTTTGTGCCAGTACCATACTGTCTTGATTACTGTAGCTTTGTAGTATAGTCTGAAGTCCAGGAGCCTGATTTCTCCAGTTCCAGTTTTCTTTCTCAAGATTGCTTTGGCTCTTCGGGGTCTTTCGTGTTTCCAAACAAATTGTAAAAGTTTTTGTTCTAATTCTGAGAAAAATGCCATTGGTAATTTCATAGGTATTGCATTGAATCTGTAGATTGCTTTAGGTAGTATAGTCATTTTCACAGTATTGGTTTCTCCCATCAAGAACATGGTATATCTCTCCATCTGTTTGTGTGATCTTTGATTTCTTCATCACTATCTTATAGTTTTCTGCATACAGATCTTTTGCCTCCTTAGGTAGGTTTATTCCTCAGTATTTTATTCTTTTTGTTGCATTGGTAAATGGGATTGTTTCCTTAATTTCTGTTTCTGATTTTTTGTTGTTAGTTTATAGGTGTTCAAGAGATTTCTGTGCATTAATTTTGTATCCTGCAACTTTACCAGATTTATTGATTAGCTCAAGTAGTTTTCTGGGGCCATCTTTAGGATAATCTATGTATAGTATCATGTCATCTGTGAACAGTGACAGTTTTACTTCTTCTTTTCCAATTTGGATTCCTTTTATTTCTTTTAGTTCTCTGATGGCCATGGCTAGGACTTCCAAAACTATGTTAAATTATAGTGGCAAGAGTGGACATCCTTGTCTTGTTCTTGATCTTAAAGGAAATGCTTTCAGTTTTTTCACCATTGAAAATTATGTTTAATGTGGGTTTGTCATCTGTGGCCTTTATTATTTTGAGTTAAGTTCCCTCTATGCCCAGTTCCTAGAGAGTTTATATCATAAATGGGTGTTGAATTTTGTCAAAAGCTTTTTCTGCATCTATCGAGAGAATCATATGGTTTTTATTCTTCAGTTTATTAATATGGTTTATTTTATTGATTGATTTGTGTTTATTGAAGAATCCTTGCATCTCTGGGGTAAATCCCACTTGATCATGATGTAAGATCCTTTTAATGTGTTGTTGGATTCTCTTTGCTAGTATTTTGTTGAGGAATTTTGTGTCTGTGTTCATCACTGATATTGGCCTGTAATTTTCTTTTTTGTGTGATATCTTTGTCTGGTTTTCATATCACAGTGATGGTTGCCTTATAGAGTGAGCTTGGGAGTGTTCCTCTGTCTGCAATTTTTTGGAAGAGTTTGAGAAGGATGATTGTTAGCTCTTCCTTAAATGTTTGATTGAATTCACCTGTGAAGCCATCTGGTTCTGCCCTTTTTTTTTGTTGGAAGATTTTAAATCACAGTTTCAATTTCATTACTTGTAATTTATTTGTTCATATTTTCTATTTCTTCCCGGTTCAGTCTTGAGAGTTTGTACCTTTCTAAGAGTTTGTCCATTTCTTCCAGGTGTCCATTTTATTGGCATATAGTTGCTTGTAGTAGTCTCTCATGATCCTTTGTATTTCTGTGGTGGCAGTTGTAACTTCTCCTTTTTCATTTCTAATTTTATTGATTTGAGTCCTCTCCTTTTTCTTGGTGAGTCTTGCTAAAGGTTTATCAATTTTGTTTATCTTCTCGAAGAACCAACTTTTAGTTTCATTAATCTTACTGCTGTTTTCTTCGTTTATATTTCATGTATTTTTGCCCTGAATTTTATGATTTCTTTCCTTCATTAGCTTTGGGTTTTGTTCGTTTTTCTTTCACTAGTTGCTTTAGGTGTAAGTTTAGGTTGTTTACTGAAATTTTTCTTGTTTCTTGAGGTATTACTATATTCCTCCCTTATAGAACTTCTTTTGCTGCATCCCATAGGTTTTGGGTCATAGTGTTTTCATTGTCATTTGTTTCTAGGAATTCTTAATTTCTTCTTTGATTTCTTCAGTGATCTCTTGGTTATTTAGTATCATATTGTGTAGTCTCCATGTGTTTGTGTTTTTTACAGTTTTTTCCTGTAATTGATTTCTAATCTCATAGCATTATGGTTGGAAAAGATGCTTTATACAATTTCAATTTTATTAACTTTACTTAGGCTTGATTTGTGACTCAAGATGTGATCTATCCTGGAGAATGTTCCATGTGCACTTGAGAAGGAAGTGTATTCTGCTGCTTTCAGATGGAATGTCCTTTAAATATCAATTAAGTCTATCTGGTCTAATGTGTCATTTAAAGCCTTTGTTTCCTTATTTATTTTCTATCTTGATCACCTGTCCATTGATGAAAGTGAGATGTTAAATTCCCCCACTATTATTATTACTGTCAATTTCCCCTTTTATGGCTGTTAGCATTTGCCTTATATACTGAGGTGCTCCTATGTTGGGTGCATAAATATTTACAATTGTTATATCTTCTTCTTGGATTGATCCCTTTATCATTATGCAGTGTCCTTCCTTGTAACAGTCTTTATTTATTTTTTTTTTTTTTGTGGTATGCGGGCCTCTCACTGTTGTGGCCTCTCCCGTTGCGGGGCACAGGCTCCGGATGCGCAGGCCCAGCGGCCATGGCTCACGGGCCCAGCCGCTCCGCGGCATGTGGGATCTTCCCGGACCGGGGCACGAACCCGTATCCCCTGCATTGGCAGGCGGATTCTCAACCACTGCGCCACCAGGGAAGCCCAACAGTCTTTATTTTAAAGTCTATTTTATCTGATATGAGAATTGCTACTCCAGCTTTTTAAAAAATTTCTATTTTCATGGAATGTTTTTTTCTACCCCCTCACTTTCAGTCTGTATGTGTCCCTAGGTCTGAAGTGGGTCTCTTGTGGACAGCATATATTTGGGTCTTGTTTTTGTATCCATTCAGCCAGTCTGTGTCTTTTAGTTGGAGCATTTCATCCACTCATATTTAAGGTAATTATTGATATGTTTGTTCCTATTTCCATTTTCTTAAATGTATTTGGTTTGTTTTTGTAGGTCTTTTTCTTGTCTTGTGTTTCCTGCCTAGAGAAGTTCCTTAAGCGTTTGTTGTAAAGCTGGTTTGTTTGTGCTGAATTCTCTTTGCTTTTGCTTGTCTGTAAAGCTTTTTATTTTTCTGTCAAATCTGAATGATATCCTTGCTGTGTAGAGTAATCTTGGTTGTAGGTTTTTCCGTTTCATCACTTTAAATACACTCCCTTCTGGCCTGCCGTTTTTCTGCTGAAAAATCAACTGATAACATTATAGAGATTCCTTTGTGTGTTATTTGTTGCTTTTCCTTTGCTGCTTTTAATATTTTTTCTTTGAATTTAATTTTTATAGGTTTGATTAATATATATGTCTTGGCATGTTTCTCCTTGGATTTATCCTGTTTAGGACTCTGTGCTTCCTGGACTTTGGTGACTATTTTCTTTCCCATGTTAGGGAATTTTCAACTATGATCTCTTCAAATGTATTTTCAGACCCTTTTCTTTATCCCTTCTTCTTCCGGGACCCCTATAATTCGAATGTTGGAGCATTTAACGTTGTTCCAAAAGTCTCTGAGACTGTGCTCATTTCTTTTCATTCTTTATTCTGCTTCTCAGCAGTTCTTTCCACCATTCTATTTTCCATTTCACTTATTCATTCTTCTGCCTCAGTTATTCTGCTATTGTTTCCTTCTAGTGTAGTTTTCATTTAAGTTATTGTGGTGTTCATCACTGTTTGTTTGTTCTTTAGTTCCTCTAGGTCCTTGTTAAACATTTCTTGTATTTTCTCGATCCATGCCTCCATTCTATTTCTGAGATTTTGAATCATCTTTACTATCATTCCTCTGAATTCCTTTCCATTTACAATGCCTATTTCCTATTCATTTATTTAGTCTTGTATATTTTTACCTTGTTTTGTGTTCTGTAACATATTTCTCTGTTGTCTCATTTTTGTTGATGGGTGGGACTGTGTTCCTGTCTTGTTGATTGTTTGGCCTGAGGCGTCCATCACTGGGGCTTGCACACAGCTGGGTGGGACCAGATTGTGGTGCCAAGATGAGGACCTCCGGGAGAGCTCATACAATTAGTTTTCCCTGGCCCCTGAAGTTCTCTGGTAGTCCAGTGGCTCATATTTGGTGGTCACACAACAGTACCTCAGGCCTGACCCCTGGCCTGTGAACCAAGACCTCGCAAGGTGCACGGCATGACCAAAACGAAAAAGAAAAGAAAAATACAAGAGATAAAGCCCAAGGCAGGCATGTAATAAAAACAGAAATAAAAACAAACAAACATACAGGCAAAAAAAAAAAAAAAAAAAGAGAGACAAGTAAAGCCCAAGGGAAATAACAAAAGCACATCCAAGCAAGCAAAAAACAAACGAACAAGCAAACAACAACAACACAAACAAACAAGGAAAGAAAATATGAAATACCCAAACAAGAGAGCCCCAAAACCAAAACCAATAATAAAAGCAAAACTAACCTAAACAGAAAACAAAAAAAGAAAAAGGAAAAGAAAAGCCAGTTGTGCAGGAATTTTCTTGTCTCCTTAGGTATCAAAGATCCTCCACTAGTGTTCAGCAGGTGCTCTGTGGCAGTCGTTCTGATGTATTCTTGATGTACTTGTGAGGAGATGGGAACTCCACACCCTTCTATTCCACCATCTTGACTCCACCCAAATAATCACTTTAAATGTAAATGGAATGAACACTCCAATGAAAAGACATAGGCTCACTAAACGAATGAATGAAAAAAAGGACCCATCTATATGCTGCATACAAGAGATTCATTTCAAAGCTAAAGACACACAGACTGAAAGTGAAACGATGAAAAAAGATATTCCATGCAAATGGATATTTAAAAAAACTGGGATAGCAATACTCATATAAGAAAAAACATACTTTACTAATTAAACTTAAAAGTTTTTGCACAACTAAGTAAACCATAAACCAAACGAAAAGACAACCCACAGAGTGTGAGAAAATATTTGCAAACAAAGCAACGGACAAGGAATTAATCTGCAAAATATACAAAGAGCTCACGCAACTCAATGTCTAAAAAATAAACAACCCAACCGAAAAATAGGCAGAAGATTTAGATAGACATTTCTCTAGAGAAGACATACAGATGGTCAAAAAGCACATGACAAGATGCTCAGCATCTCTAATTATTAGAGAAATCCAAATCAAAACTACAATGAGGTATCACCTCACACTAGTCAGAATGGCCATTGTCAAAAAGTCTACAAACAGTAAATGCTGGAGAGGGTGTGGAGAAAAGGGAACCATCTTGCAATGTTGGTGGGAATGTAAATTGTTACAGCCACTAGGAAGAACAGTATGGCGGTTCCTTTAAAAACTAAAAATAGAACTACCCTATGACCCAGCAGCCTTACTCCTGGGAATATATCTGGAGAAAACTGTAATTTGAAAATATACATGCACTTCAGTGTTCATTGCAGCACTATTTACAATAGCCAAACCATGGAAGCAACCTAAATGTCCATCAGCAGATGAATGCATTAAGAAGGTGTGGTACATATATACAATTGAATATTACTCAAACATAAAAAAGAATAAAATAATGCCATTTTCATCAACATGGATGGATCTAGAGATTATCGTACTAGGTGAAGTAAGTCAGACAAAGAAAATATATGATATCACTTATATGTGAATCTAAAATAATGATACAAATGAACTTATTTTAAAAAACAGACTTAAAACAAAGACTATAAAAAAAGGATAGGGAAAATACATAATGATAAAGAGGTCAATCCAAAAAGAGGATATAACACTTGTAAATATATGTGCACCCAACATAGGGACACCTAAATACGTAAAGCAAATATTGACAGATACCTAAAGACAGAGCAAATTTTGACAGATATAAGGGGAGAAAATGACAGTAATACAATGTAGTACAGGACTTTAATATCCCACTTACATCAATATATAGTTCATCCAGACAGAAAATTGATAAGGAAACCCTGGTCTTAAACAACACATTAGACCAGAATGACCAAGTAGATATCTACAAAACATTCCAATCAAAAACAGGGGAATGCACGTTCTTTTCAAGTGCACCTGAGACATTCTCACACGCTAGAACACAAAACAAGTCTTTATAAACTTAGGAAGATTGATATCATGTCAGCTGTCTTTTCTGACCACAATGGTATGATACTAGAAATTAATTGTAGGAAGAAAACTGGGAAAACACATGGAGACTGAAAAATATGATAATAAAACAAAAGCAAAAACAAACAAAACAACAAAGCATCAATGAAAAATACCAAAGAGGAAATCAAAAAATACCTTGCAATGAATGAAAGTAGAAATGCAACTTTCCAATATCTATGGGATGCAGCAAAAGCAGTTCTGAGAGGAAGGTTCAGAGAGATGTATGTGTAAATCAAGGAACACAAAAAAATCTCAAATAAATAACCTAAATGTACACCTGAAGTAATTAGTAAAAGAAGAAAAAACAAAGCCTAAAGTTAATAAAAGAAAGGATATAATAAAGATAAGAGTGGAAAAAAATGAAATAGAGACTTAAAAATAGAAAATATCAATGAAACTAAGTTGGTTCTTTGAAAAGATAAACAAAATTGGCAAACCTTTAGCCAGACCCATCAAGAAAAAGAGTCCAAATAAAATTAGAAATGAAAGAGGAGAAATTACAACCAATATCACAGAAATACAGTCATAGGAGAATTTTGTGAATAGCTATACACCAACAAATTAGGTAACCTAGCAGCAATGGATGAATTTCTAGAAACGTACAATCTTCTAAAGAGTGAATCAGGAAGAAATAGAAAATCTGAACAGACCAAATACTATTAGTGAAATTGAATCAGTAATCAAAAAACTCCCAACAAACAAAAGTCCAGGACCAGATAGCTTCACCTGTGAATTCTACCAAACAACTAAAGAATAGTTAGTATCTATTTTTCTCAAATATTCCAAAAAATTTAAGGAGTGGAAATGCTTCCAAACTCATTCAACAAGGCCAGCATCACTCTGATACCAAAACCAGCCAAGAATATCACAAAAAAAGAAAATTTTAGGCCAACACACCTGATGAACATAGATGCAAAAACCCTCAAAAAATTATTAGCAAACTAAATTGAAAATATATTAAAAGGATACATTATGATGGTTTGATATCTGCAAATCAGTCAATGTGATACATATACCACATTAACAAAAGGAAAGACACCAAGTCACATGATCAATTCAACATCCATTCCTGATGAAAACTCTCAAGAAACTTGTATAGAGGGAACACATCTCAACATAATAAGGTCATAAAGTTCAAACCCACAGCTAACATCATACTCAGTGGAGAAAAGCTGAAAGCTTTTCCTCTAAGATCAGGAATAGGACAAGGATGCCCACTCCTGCTACTGTTATTCAACATAGTGTTTGAAATACTATCTGCAACAATCAGATAATAAAAAGAGATAAAAAGCATCCAAATTGGAAAGGAGGAAGCAATACTGTCACTTTTTGCAGATGAAGTGATACTACATATATAAAATCCTAAAAACTTCACAAAAAAACTATTAGAACTAATAAATAAATTCAGTAAAGTTGTAGCATACAAAATAAACATACAAAAATCTGTTGCATTTCTATATACTAATAAACTATCATAAAAAGAAATTAAGAAGTACATTTCATTTATAATTGTGTCAAAAAGAATAAAATACCTAGAAGTAAATATAACCAAGGAGGTGAAAGACTTGTACTCTGAAAACTATAACATTGATGAAAGAAATTGAAGACAAAAGAAAGAAATGGAAAGATATGCTGTGCTCATGGATCAGAATAATTATTACCGTTCAAATGTCTGTAGTACTCAAAGCAATCTACAGATTCAATGCAATCCCTGTCAAAGTACCTATATTATTTTTCACAGAATTAGAACAAATAATCCTAAAATTTGTATAAAACCACAAAAGATCCCCAATAGCCAAAGTAATGTTGAGGAAGAAGAACAAAGCTAGAGGTATGATATTCTCCCTGACTTCAAGCTGTACTACAAGGCTACAGAAATCAAAACAGTATGGTACTGGTACAAAAACAGATATATTGATCATTGGAACAGAATAGAGATCCCAGGAGTAAATCTATACATATATGATCAATTAGTTTATGACAAAGGAGGTAAGAATATTCAATGGGGAAAAGGCAGTCTCTTCAATAAATGGTATTGAGAAAACTGGACAGCTACTTGTAAAAGAATGAAACTAGACCATTTTCTTACATCATTTACAAAAGTAAATTCAAAATTAATTAAAAACTTAAAAGTATTATTTGAAACTGTAAACTCCTAGAAGAAAACATAGGTAGTTTGCTCTTTGACATCAGTCTTAGAAATGTATTTTTTGATCTGTCTCCTCAGGCAAGGGCAACAAAAGCAAAGGTAAACGAATGGGACCACATCAAACTAAAAAGCTCTTGCACAGCATAGGAAACCATCAACAAAAAGAAAAGGCGACCTACTGAATGGGAGAAAATATTTGCAAATGGCATGTTGATAAGGGGTTAATATCCAAAATATGTAAAGAACTTATACAACCACAATGTTGCCTCATATCAATCAGAATGAATATTATCAAAACAACAAGAAACAAGTGTTGGTGAGGATGTAGAGGAAAGAGAATGTTCATTCCCTGTTGGTAGGAATGTAAATTTGATAGAGCCACTGTGGAAAACAGTATGAATGTTCCTTAAAAAATTAAAAATAGAACATCCATACAATTCAGCAATTCCACATTCAGGTATTCAAAGACAGTGAACACTAATTCGAAAAGATATATGCACTCCAGTGTTCATAGTAGCATTATTTATGATAGCCAAGATCTGAAGCAAGCTAAATGTCCATAAAGAGATGAATGGATAAAGAAGATATATATCCTCTTGGAATGGAATGGAATACCACAGAGCCATTAAAAAATAATGAAATCTTGCCAGTTGTGACAACATGGATGGACCTGCAGGGTATTATGCTTACTGAAATAAGTCAGACAAAGACAAATACTATATTTTTACTTATATATGGAATCTAAAATACAAAACAAATGAGCAAATATAACAAAGCAGCAACAGTCTCATCAGTACAGAGAACAAACTAGTGGTTACCAGAGGGTAGCGGGATGGGAGGATGGCCAGAATAGGTGAAGGGGATTAAGAGGTACAAACTACCAGTTATAAAATAAGTCACAGGCAAGCAGAGGGAAAATGGTAAATAATATTGTAATAACTTTATATGGTGCATAAGGTATAAAAATATTAAATCATTATGTTGTATACCTGAAACTAATATAATATTGTAACTCAACTATATTTCAATTAAATCAATCAATGAAATATAACTCAGTTTCCAAATTTAAAATTGAAGTCTCTTTTTGGGAAATCAAAATCTAGGATTGGAAAAGTTATATTCCCAGCTAGGACCTGAAATCATGGTCCTTTCCCTAGGAATGCAGGGTATGTGGTATGTAAAAACATACAACCAAGAAGGGCTGTGGGATATTTAGAGAAGAAGATAGGGAACTAATCTTTTCTGTGTGCGCGTGCGCGCGCGCAAAGTCACATAGGGCATAATCGAAGTCAGTAGATACTGCCAAGTAATCTCACTAGATTCTATGTTAGAAGAATAAAGAGCCTGTAGAGAAGGTGAGATATGCATACAGGTATTTGCATAACTAGATGTTTGTTGTTGTCTGTGTTCTTAGTTTCAATTGTAGATATTTCACATGCAAGAGAAATAATTTTTCATGTACATAGAGCAAGCATAATAATTAAATATAGTATATAATATATATGTAATAGTATATAGAATAGTATAGAATAATATTTATATACAGACAGATAAACAGATAGATAATATAGTAATAACATAATGTTACCAGGCCATGAACATTTCCGCAGCCCTTTCTCATGCTTACTACCATAATTATAAATATATATCTGATAGTAGTCTGTGAGAATAAAACTTCTGGTTTTGTAATACATAATCTTAATATTTTGTGGAAACTTTTTATTGAATGTCACTTCAAATATCTTTGACTCAGCCTAATTTCTATCAAGCTTGGATTCTTGGGCAACTCTAATTTGCTTAACACTATGTATGTATAGGTTAGTATTAGATTCTAGGCTAATGTCAACATTAGGCTGAGGAACTGTTTAATAATCAAGGGTCAACATAATCAGAAAAGTAGAAAACACATACTTTAAATGTGACCTTCAACCCATGACTATTTTATTAATATTAAAAATTTAATGGTTAACGTCATTAAAGTTTGGTATGGAGTTTGATTTGATATGATGTTGCTATTGCTGTCAGGATTAAATTTGTTAGCCTATGTAAAGTATTTATAAGAGTGCCAGGGACATAATGTTTGCTGTTATTGTTGTTATTTAGTTTGCAATGGACTTTAGTCTTGTCAGTTCATGTTGAATACTACTGTGTTCACATATATATGTATTTGTTGTTTCTTTTGTTAAAATTGGTGAATCAGTATTGATACAGTTTTATTAATGGAAGCCCATCTATCTATACACAGACACATGCATACATATCCTACCCTATAAAAATTTAAAAACTCAGAGAAATAAGGCTAAGAGTTAAGTCAAAAAGATAAAGTAAGGCTAAAAAAAGAGAAACGATATATGATTGGCATCTAGGAGAACTACAAGCAGTATATAACATGTGTAAGGAGCTAATATTGTAAATGTTGAATATTTGTGGATGTCCCAATTCATCCCATCTTGTGAATGGACATGGTGGCTTAAAAACAGGTTTGGCAAAATTAAGCACAGAATTTTTCTATCCTTTTTTTTTTTTAATCTGTTTATTTTGGTTGTGCCAGGTCTTAGTTGCAGCAGGCAGTCTCTTTAGTTGAGGCTTGCAGGCTTCTAAGTTGTGGCTCACCAGCTCCTTAGTTGTGGCATGTGAACTCAGTTGCAGCATGCATGTGGGATCTAGTTCCCTCAGCAGGGATCGAGCCCAGGTCCCCTGCATTGGGAGTGTGGAGTCTTAACTGCTGCGCCACCAAGGGAGTCCCATCTGTCAGTTTTTAAAGAGTTTATTTTTAGAGCAGTTTTAGATTTACAGAAAACTTGTTCATAGAGAGTTGCCATATACCCCTTCTCGCTTTCCCCTCCCCACAGTTTTTCCTATTATTAACATGTTGCATTAGTGTGGTTCTTTCATTACAATTGATGAACCAGTATTGCTACAGTTTTATTAATGGAAGCCCATAATTTACATTAGAGTTCACTCTTGGTGTTGTACATTCTATAATTTTGACAAATTTATAATGTCATATATCCACCAATACATTTTCTCTGCCCTAAAAATGCCCTGTACTCCACCTATCTATTCTTCTCTCTTCCCGCTGAACCCCTGTCAGTCACTGATCTTTTATACTGTCTCCATAGTTTTGCCTTTTCCAGAATGTCATATAGTTGGAATCCTACAGTATGTATACTTTTCGGACTGACTGCTTTTCCTCCAGTTTTTTTTTTTTTTTTTTTTTTTTTTTTTGTGGTACGCAGGCCTCTCACTGTTGTGACTTCTCCCGTTGCAGAGCACAGGCTCTGGACACACAGGCTCAGCAGCCATGGCTCACGGGCCCAGCCGCTCTGCGGCATGTGGGATCTTCCCGGACCGGGGCACGAACCCATGTTCCCTGCATTGGCAGGCAGACTCTCAACCACTGTGCCACCAGGGAAGCCCATTCCTCCATATTTTTAATGGCTTGATAGCTGATTTCATTTTAGCACTGAATAGTATGCTATTGTATGGAAGTACCACAGTTTGTTTATCCATTCACCTCATGAATGATATGGTTGTTTCAAAGTTTTGGCAATCGTGAGTAAAGCTGCTATAAACATTTATGTGTGTTTTTTGAGTGGACGTAGGTTTTCAATTCATTTTACACCTAGGAGTGTGCTTTCTGGATCTGATGATAAGCCTATGTTTAGTTCTGTAGGAAACTGCCAAATTATCTTCCAAAGTGCCTGTACCACATTGCCTTCACACCAGCAATGAACAAGAGTTCCTATTGTTTGATACCTTCACCAGCATTTGGTTTTGTCAGTGTTTTGTATTTTAGCTCTTCTAATAGGTTTAATTTGCAGTTCCCAAATGAATATGATGTTGAGCATCTTTCCACATGCTTTTTTGCCATTTGTATATCTTCTTTGGTCAGGTGTCTGTTCAGCTCTTTTGTCAACTTTTTGATTGGGTTGCTGTTTTGTTTACTTCTTTTTTTAAAAAAATTTATTTTATATTAGAGCATGGTTGATTAACAATGTGTTAGTTTCAGGTGTGAGGCAAAGTGACTCAGTTATACATATACATGCATCCATCGTTTTTCAAATTATTTTCCTATTTAGGTTATTAGAGAGTATTGAATAGAGTACCCTGTTTCCTTTTATGGATCATGCTTTAGATGTTTTATCAAAAAAGTCATCACCAAACTGGTCACCTATATTTACTTCTATGTTGTCTGCTGAAACTTTCCTACTAGGTTTTTAGGGAAGTTATCCTTGCAGAGCAAAAACTTGGTCTTCCTTAATGCTTTCCTCTCATCACATAATGCCTTTCCCCCCCTTCTATTTACTTATCTAGAGAAATCTTAACCATTCTTCAAAGAGTCAGTTCAAGGTTCGCGTATCCTTCAAAACTTGCCCTGACCACATCAGATCACTTTGATCTCATTCTTCTTTGAACTCCTAAAGCTATGGTAATCTACACTACATTGTTTGGTACTGCATTATACTCTGTTTAGTGCTATTTAAGAAATTATTTCCATGTGTTAATCATATCTTGCAGGCAAGAGAAGTTGGAAATTATGCATCCTTTATAATTACCAGCAAACTTAGTATGGTTTGGACCCAGTGCAGATTCTCAAAAAATGCCTGGAATCAGGAAGCTGCAAAGTGATATTGTTAAGAGCCTGAGTTTTGAAGTCACTTTGACAAGGTTTTATTTCACCTACACGACTGATGCCTGTATGATTTTTGGCAAACAAGTTACCGAACCTCCCTGACTTGAGTATGTTTATCTGTAAAGAGAGGGATAAGATAATACATGTCTAATATGGTTGATGTAGGTATCAACAGGAGATAAATGCATACAAAGATCTTAGCAGGCATCCTGGCACATGGCATATGCTTTATATTATTGTTTTTTATTATTATATTATTCTTTTTACAAATATAGTAGAACATGAATCTGAATAACTAGAATATGAATGAACTAGATTAGTTATAATGAAGATGCAAATATGAAAATACTTTGTGACCTCTATGTCTCATTATTATTTTTAATACCGTTATGCTCAAAGGCCCATGTTGTATAGAAGAATATTCAGCTGAACTAAGAATCCTGGAAAACCCATTTCATATCCTGATTTCACCTTATTCTTCCAAACTGGATTCAACTTTCATAACTGCTACTGAGTATTCAATTTAGTGATCACATTTACTAGCCTGGTAATCCTGGGAAAGCTGTGTTCCTCCTTCCATTCCCTTTCCTGGAGCTGTTTCCTCATATTAAAAACCTATCAAAAACTATCTCTCAAAATTATTAAAAGGGTGAAAAGATTATTATGTGAAAGTAGCACAGTGTCTCACATTTTGTGGCTGTTCAATAAATATTACATTTTGATTTCCTCACAGTGAGTGCCCTTTAAAAAAACTTCATAAAATTCTCCCTTATCTTCTGTTTTCCACATAATTGTCACAGTGGGTTACCTGAAGTGTCAAACAGGCCAAGCTGCTTCTACTTCAGTGGCTTCCTGCCATTGCATACATCACAATAACTTGCAACTGGAGACTTTAGCTCCTCTCTTCCGGTATGGTCTCAATTTCTGCTTCTCTGTCTCATTTTAATAGTACGAAGTTCCAGTAATTTCTGCTTTCTATGTTCCTTTCTTCCTCCTTTAAAAAAAAAATTATTTATTTATTTATTTTTGGCTGCACTGGGTCTTTGTTGCTGCACGCAGGCTTTCTCTAGTTGGGGCGAGTGGGGGCTACTCTTCGTTGCGGTGCGCGGCTTCTCACTGCGGTGGCTTCTATTGTTGCGGAGCATGGGCTCTAGGTGCACGGGCTTCAGTAGCTGTGGCATGTGGGCTCAGTAGTTGTAGCTCACGGGCTCTAGAGCACAGGCTCAGTAGTTGTGGTTCACGGGCTTAGTTGCTCTGTGGGATCTTCCCAGACCAGGGCTCGAACCCGTGTCTCCTGCATTGGCAGGCGGATTCTTAACCATTGCACCACCAGGGAAGCCCTATTCCTCCTTTTATACATGGCTAGTTCTCTGAGACTCAGTTTACTTACCATCTCATTCAGGAAGATCCTGGACACATACCTTACTGTGGCCAGCTGATGTAAATCTGCTGTGTTTTTCTGTGGCACCCTTCATTACATGTAGGTCTTCTTTCCAGGACTGTAATCTCCTCGAAGGCCATGATGATGTCCTTAGTATACAGTAGGTGCATATTAGTGAAGAATGAATAGTTCTTTATTGAATTCTTTTAAAAAATGGGTCCTAATACAGTGTTGTGTATGTTCTAGTCACCTTATAAATTTGGTGAATGAACAAATGAGCAAATATATGAAGCAAGAATGAAGATGAAGTTTTACCTGAGGACAGGATTCAGATGACTGACCTTTCAAGATTTTCACAACTTTGTTTTTATATGAAAGATCCACATAATACTAGTATGATAGTAGCTTTAACATTAAACATAAAACATAATAAGCATATGCAATAGTTACATAGCTATAGAAATTTGAGACCATGATTATGAAATGAGTATAAAAGCCTATAACCAACTCCCTATGAAACGATGGCCTGACTTACAGGTATATGCATTAAATTTAATAATAGAGCATTACTTTGTCTCCTCAAAATGGGAGCTATTGTTAAATCAGAAGTCCACTGGACCTGAGGGAAGAAGTGTAAAGAGAAGGCTTTGCACATGAAGGTGATAAGAGGAATCACCAGTGGAGAGTAGAGAGTGATGCATCTTTTCTGGTAGCCAGAAAAGCTGAATGTAGTCTGTCTTGAGGTCATTTCACATTTTTCTCTGGATTGTCTAATGGTAGCTGAGAGCAAAATGTCTCTCTTAGGATATAACCTTCCATAAGCTGAGGAGCCAAGCATTAACATGCGGGGGAGAGAGCAGGAAAGAAAGACTGTATGCTTTCCTGGAGCTGTTAATAATGTACTGGACAAGGACAATAAATAATTGATAGTTGTCACCTTTCTGCTTCTTGGTGTTTCATGGGCTTCAAGATGGTCCTTTATCTTAGCACCATCTAATCGTGTAACATCACATGCACTCCTTGTCGCCAACATTAATATGTCTGCCAGTGACGTGTGTTACACACTGGCTTTTCAGAGCTCTTACGAACTGTGATCTGTGCCAGTCAAGAGCAATGTAATTGTCACCAGTAGACAGAAATATTACTGCCAGACAGAATAATGTAAATAATACAAAAAATAACCTCTAACACCAACGACAAATCTCCATAATTAGGGAGCAGTCTCTTCTATCACATCTGTTGTATGACTCCCCTGAATGAGAACTGCCATAGTCTGGAGGGAAGCGGGTCAATTCAGTCAGGCAGAGCACGTGCACTCTTTTGATTATGTACATTGCAGAGACAGAGTAGGTGTGGATTCTGGAGCAAAACAATGGGAGACTGCAAGTGAGTATTTTAGATTTTTGTTCCTGAGACCTTTACATACACCTGCAGAGGTACCACAGCAACCTAGCAGTGATTGCCTTCCATGGCAATGTGGCCACATTAACCCACATATGGCAATTCCTAAATTTTGATTATAGGTAGAATGAGAGTACTAAGCACAGAGGGAATAAAAGAGAAGGCAAAATATGTACTTCAACTGGCAGCTAAAACTATCTAGCATTACACAGCTCATTTTATTCTCAAAGTGTTCAAGGGAGCATTACCTAATAAATTCTTTTTATCAAATGCTGCAAGATCCCCCATGCACCTGTGGCAAACACTATCCATTCATCCTCTTCCTTGCCAATAGAATCCCAATTTTCAACAGGATAGCAGAATGCCCAGCTAAAGAATAACTTCCTCAGCCTTCCTTGTAGCTATGAGAGGAAATGGCAGAGTTCTGGCCAATGAGACATGAGTGGAAGACTGTTGGAGATTTCTGGGATTTTTGTTTTACTAATAAAAGGAGTAGGTGTTGCTGGAGCCACCTTCCTCCCTTCTCCCTGCCTTGAATGCTTGGAGCTAAAGCAGCTCCAAGGACAGATCAAGATGCATAGATGCAGACCCTGACTTCAGCTAGCCATGAATTAAAGCCAGCAGTCATTAAACTCTGGGTTTCTTATTTGAGAAAAAGAACCCTCTGTTTTATTTTATTTTTTTTTTAGTTTCCATAGGTGGTATTTTGTATTGTTACCTGCTCATGAGCACATTCCTAACTGTAGGACCCCATCTGAAAAGCCCTTGCTTCATCCTCAATATTAAGACAAAGCAAAAGTTAAAAAATTCTTTTGAAAGTCACATAGAGAAGTGAAAAGAGACGATAAGGAATACAGTGATAAAACTAGCATCTATTGAGGATGTGCTCTGTGCTAAGCACTTTTGTCGAACCTTTACATACACCAACTCGTTCAATTCTCACAGCAACCTTATGAAGTAGGTTCTGTTATAAACCTATTTAATAAATGGAAGAGAGACATATCAAGGTGAAGCAACTTGCCCGAGGGTCCACATCTAGGAGGGGATGGAGTCAAGATTCCTTTTAACTACTATATTTTCTGGTTTACATTTTCCATTTCATAAAAGGAGAAAACCAAGTCAAAGTTTTAATTGATGAATCCACTGTTATAGAAAGCTCTTTTTTGGGATACATTTTTGATGTGTCTTGAGTATTACTAGGAAAAGATTCTTTTGTGAGATATGATTTCAAGCAACTTCTGTTTTGTACAGTATTTTTGTTTTCAGAAGCTCAAAACAAAAATTTAATCTATCCATCCACCCATCATATGGAGATTACTATGGCAACTATCTGCACTGCATCTAACATATTTGCATTGATATGTATTGAACTTGCCCAGTTCTTGAACTGTGGCATTTAAAACAACACGTTCTTTACATTTCGATCACCCTAAAGTAGATTTGAAATTCAGCTGTATTGCTGTTTTGTTTTCTTTTTTCTCTCTGAAGGCTAATGCATCTGTTTGTTTATTCATTAATTATCACTGAAAATGAGAATAATGCACATCAAAATATTTTGGAATCTGTCAAAAATCCATATAAATGTAAATAATTATTATGTTATAGAGGTATTTCGATGTGGTAGAACGAGAATTAGGAAACCTGAGTTTTTCTTCTGGCTGTGTGTCTTAATTACTATGTGACATGGGAAAAGTTCACATATCCTTTCTGGACATTGTTGACCTGCTTTTTATTCTCTGGGCCAATGTAACTCCCTTGTTCCACTTACCTACCACTTAATAAAAGTAAGCTTAGAACATTAGTCATGTGTTTGGAGGCACTCATACAGGACCTCATCCTTCCTTATGTGTTTCCATCTTGCTTTTATTTAATCTCATCTAATTCCAGGTCCAAATATGATCCTAAATTTAATTTCTGTTTTCAAGATGAAAACTGTTACTAATGGTAACAGTTCATATTTATTGAGTGCTTGGTCTGTGTCAGACACAATGGGCAATGTTTTGCTTGTACTATCTCATTTAACATATACCATAGCTAGGGCATTTACCTATAGGCAATGGTATGACTAGACTGATTCTTTCTACCTCTGATTCTGATTGCTGGTGCCTGTGTTCTCCTGATTACTAATTTTTTTCATATCACCCCTCACTATAGCTTTAGGAAGGCAGATATGACTGTTATTTCCATTTTAGAGATAAGGAGACACATTAATAATTGGGATTCTTGGTATTTAGGGCTTTTTTTCCCCCCTAATGGATTCTGGCTTGTTTCACTCCTTTCATCACTGGCAGCTATTTTTAGTTCTTTAGCAACTGCCTATCCAGGCCAGCCCATTCCGCTGTGCCAAGCTCCAGCCCAAGGAGTCCATTTTCACATTTGGCATTTTGTCTGGTGCCAGACTCCTTGGACTGTCTACCCACTTGCTTGTATATGGATAAGTGACTGAGTGAGTTTGGTCTCAATCCTTGGGTTTTGGATTATTAGGATAGAGTAAAACATTTCCCCTTTTGACTTGACAGTTCTGACTTATCCTGCTCTGTCCTCACTGCCATCCTCGATCCAGATATAGCCTATCTGGGACAGGAAGTGGGGAGTATGTATGCTTCCTGTGTCTGTATGTATGTGTATTGCATAAAGAGACAGAAAAACAGAAGCATAGATCTTTCTTCTCTATATTTTCCAAAATTTATTTTCTTTTGCGTATGGTAGAGAAGTAAAGTTCATTCTGAGATATAAATTAAAAAATACTTCAGCACTTTAGTTTTAGGAAGATGTGGTCTAAGCCAATATAATAATACTGTCACTGCAAACTCTTAGATGCAATAAGAAAAATATAATAATTTCTTTAAAAATTCATGGTATAACTAGTAAGCAAGAGAGGAAAATCAACAGGTGCCAGAAAAAAAAAGCATTAAGTCTATGAACCAATGCCACAACAGTCTTGGACTGGAAGAAGATGAGAAAAAGATAATATTGTACTTGGTAATATCTAACCACTGAGGTTTTAAGATTCTACTCAATGATACAGAGAAACAACAAAGAAACTTGCCTTTGCTTAGGATCTCTGTTTTTAAAAAGTTTCATTTAGAGTCTAATTTAATGCTATCAATGTGGTAAGAAAACCCTAGTTGAAAAATGAACATAAAAATTGGTCCTAGGCTACTGTTAGGTCTAGAGCCCTTGGTATAGGCAAACAAAGAATCACTTTGGAGAGACATTTTACAAACCAGCTATGTAGAATTCACACAGAAAAACTCAGGCTAAAGATGAACTCAAAAAAATTAGGAAACACATAAGATTACAACTATGGTTGAGAATCAGTGAATACAAGATATATCAAGCTTTGTCCTTCAGAATGTTAGGGATGAACACTCTTAGTTAGAGACTATAAAGTATTTTAAATTATTGGTAACAACTGTAAGAAAAGGACAGTAGTATGTTTGTAAAAGTATAAAGTATATAAAAGTATATTTGCAGAAGATAAAAATATAACTTTTAAGAATATGAAATATAATCATTGAAATTGAAATAAAACTGGAGAGACTAAATAAAACAGCAGATTGGACATAACTGAAGAGAAAATGGGCTGGAAAACCAATTTAAAGAAATAAGTAGATTGCATTTCAGATGATCATATGGAAAATATGAAAGAGCTTTACAAATATTTAGAATAGAATAAAAAGTTCTAACATATGTCTAAAAGGATTTTCAGAAAGGGAGAATCTAATATTCAAAGAGTTTTGGTTATAATTTTCCATAACTGAGGAAAGATATCAACATTATTTTAAGAAATACAAGTCTAGCAATGTAAATAAATCCATACCTGGAAATATCACAGAAAAACTATAGCATACTAGAAACAAAGAAAGAATCTTATTAGCTGCTATAGAGAAAAAAGCAGATTACCTACAGAAGAAACAATAATTATGGTGAAAATATACATAACAACTACAATAAAGGCCATAAAACAATGGAATAGTATATTCAAATGTCGGTTTAGGATAGCTATTTTAAATTCCTTTTGTGATAATTCCAACATCTCTGGGTCCAATACTGATATCTCATCAAATTGTGTTTTTTATCTTTTAGTATGCCTTTTAATTTTTGTTTTGTTGTTCAAAACAGAATATGATATAGTGGGTAAAAGTACTGAGGTAAATAAATAAACCTTTTCTGAGGTTTTATATTTATCTGACTAGGGGTTAGTCTATGTTTACTGTTTACTCTAGCTGTAGGTTTCAGAGTGTAAAATTTCCTCTGGTGTCCTTGTTTTTGTCTCCCCTGTTGTCTTTGGATTTCTCTAGAGACTTCTTGAAAATTGTCTGGGATGCATGGTTCTTTCACTTCTTATACAGGAGCCCAAATTGATTTGGATAAGGTAAAGAGAATGGGGAAGCATTCTACAGTTCTTTAATTAGGTTTCAGTCTTTTAGTGAGCCTGTGCCCCTGGGGTGTGATCTTCACAAGTGCTTTTCAGTTTTGTTTTAGTTTTTCTTGCTTAGGTGGGACAGGAAGGTTATGGGAACTGGAGTTGGATATTTCCCTTTCCTCAGGTTGGTTAGTTTTCGGATAAATTCACAGCCCATTAGGCTCTGGTGAAATAGTTTCTCTTGAGGGCAGGACTTGTTAAGAAGAGAATGTTCTGGGCATATTTTGAAATGACTGTTTTTCCCTTCCTCCTACTAGAAGTGAGATGATTTTTCTCCAGTCTTCATGGAGATGAATCAGGTGGGGCTTGTGGAGATACACTCATGGAAGTGTGGATCCCTCAGCCCAAGACTGGACCTCCCTGTTTTAAACTCTCAAACTTGTCCACCTTGAACCTCCAACAACTCATTAGTTACTGTTTAGGTTTTTCTACTCTGGTGCTGGTTGCCACAGAGGTTTGTGATTTGTTAAGTTGTGATTCTCTGTATCTGCCTGTTTCTCTTCAGTTTTGAGGGCAGTGGTTTGCTCTGGGACCTCAGTTCTCTTATGGATTTAGGAAAAGTTGTTGACTTTTAGTTTTCATAGCTTTTTCCTTGTTATGTGATTGGGAGTGACAAATGCCAACTCCTTACATGCTGGACAGACTGAAAACTAGAAGTTTCCACAGTTTAGACTGTGGCTGATAAAGTACCACTCAAGAATAAGAAAATATAAAGAAATGTTTATATCGGCCCTCTAGAAAAAAACACAAACAAAAGCAAAAATACCAACACCAAAAACAACAATAAAAAAAGCCCAAAGATTAAAAACCCCAAAACATGTGTTAAAATTATCTCCTCATAGATTCTTAATGAAAGAACTAAAGAGTATACTTTAATAAGAAGGAAGGAATAGGATATACAAAACAATAAAAATAAAACTTTAAGCTCATTCTGATCATTGGTGATTTAAAATCCAACAGATTTTCCTAATTGTTGGAAAGATAGAAACTTTTAAATAATAGAAATTATTAATTATTACCATTATTATTAATTACATCTATTATTATTAATAATAGAAACTTTAGGATTGGTCCTGTTCTACCTATTCAAACATATTTACCTGATTCTCCAATATAAACTCCCCTTTCCCATTACACAGAACTCCTCCCCATCCTCTCTTTATCTCCATCTGCCATGACCATTCTCACCAGCTCATTCTGTTCCCTTACCTTGAATAACTTATTTTCCCCTGAATTTCTTGTCTATGCTCATACTTCAAGGTCTAGGTCAAGGTCTACCTCCACTGTTTGATGCTGAATCATTTCCACAATGATTCACCATAGACTGTCTTCATCCCAACAGATGGGGTGGAAGCTCCTTGAGTTCAGGGACCATGATTTATTTATTTATATATATTATAAGACTTGTCTACCAGTATCATAAAATGGGACCAGTTGTCTAATTTTCCTTCCATGACTAAGATTAGACATAGAGGACTCAACCAAATGAGTCAGATACTTGCCAGCCTCAACATTTGGTCAATTTGACTTTAGGCTAATTGAAATTTAAAGCACTGTAGTGATTTTAAAAATACACTGTCAGCTAATGTATAGCATCTCAATCACATCCTTGTGGCTACAAGCATTTACATTAATATTTGTGAGTATGAGTTGCTTTCCTTTGAATGGGTAATTGGCAAGGAATTAAAAACTTCTTCCAGAGAATGACTTAGTTCTCCTTTTTGTCAGTTGAAGGATTTGAACTGTTCTCAAGACTAAAAGAATACCCACCTGTGACCACATGGTAAGAAATCTGATATTCAAGTGCACGTATACAGAGTATTTTTTAAGCTTGAAATCTTGTGTTAAGCCACACACACACACACACACACACACACACACACAATTAAAAACTTGTTCATATTTCTAATCACTTTTATTATGTACATATTTAGATGACTATTTGACAGCTTGAGTGGTTCTTTTAAATTAAAGAGATGCAGAGTGAAAATCAACCACATAAGTGAACATTGAAATATCTCTTTTATCTTTACTTCTCAAAAGTAGATAATACTCCAAGCTGTCTCTGGCTTTTCATGATTATGGTGAGTAATTCCTTAGACCCATGTGCAATTGTAGGATGGGGCATAGTGGTTTGGTAGGATGCCAGTGTGATTACTGATTCTAATGTTGAAGTTATTTATTGGTGTAATATCACTGCACAGGTGCTGACCTTACCACTCTGGCATTCACATTGTTCCTTTTTATTGACTTTTCTACTGCAGTTGTGCACATTTACCTAGATGTTAATAGGGTTGTTTTTTTTAAAAATAGAGTTCTAATTGAGAGGTTTTAGAGTCATACACTGTTTATGCATTGGTTTCTAGAGTCTTTCATTCAGAATTTTCTTCTGTATCCTTGAAAGACTTCATTTTCCCCCAAACATCTCCATTATCAGCCTCCTTTTCCCTACATGCAGTGTTGTAAGGCTGTAGGATTCTCATCAAGAAAAGAAGTGTCTGCTTATTTCTTGCTTTTGCCCAACTAAAGATGTTATTCTTATTCTTAAAGGATGCTTGATTTACAAAGAAGTTTTACTACTGCACATCCAGGTTTATGGTTTTTTGGCTACTTGATCAATCATTTAGAAAGGAGATAAAGCAGTTTTGAAGGTTTGATCAATAAGAAACAAAAGTGTTGTCAGTTCATAGGTGCTTTCACAAATATGTCAAATCAACATATAACTTTTTCAGGAGAACATCTGTTAAACAAATCAAGATAAACCTCTGTTCAGAGTAATGTCCATTGCTTTAGTTTAGCAAGAAAATGACTTTCTAACTTTACATTTTCTATTTCAGTCTGAGAATGTATAAATCTATATTCTCTTTCTCTCTCTCTGTTTCTCTCTCCCTGTTTCTATCTCTTTGCCTCATTCACTCTTCCTCTCCTTCATTTTCCATATGCAGCCTCTAATTATGAACATGAAGATTTTATTTCAGTAAACAAAAATTTTAAAAGCCCTTGAGAATGTCAGGGAGATGTCAGAAAATTAAAGTTCTGCCTAAGATAGTTTGGGTCAAGTCTATTGGAAGTAATTATTCATAATACAGGCACACGTTTAAATGATCTTTTATCTGACAGTGATTATTTAGAAGTTTTAGAAGTACTTTTTTTTTACACTGATTAAATAAGAAATAAAACCTCAATAATTCTTAATGGGCTAATCCATGGAGCAACTCTGTGGTTAAGTCCAGCATGGCATAATGTCTGTGAGTGTAGCTTGTGAAGCCAGATTTCATGGAGTCAATTGCTGGCATTACCCCTTATAAACTGTATAAGTTGGGCAAGTTGCTTAATTTCTTTGTCCCTCAGTTTTTTCACTTGTCAAGTAGGGTAGTTGACAACATACTTACCCCAGAGGGCTGTTCTGAGGACTCATGGATTAATATCTATAAATTACTTAGAGCAGTGCTGGGAACATAGTAAACACTCAATAAATATTAGCTTAAAAATCGCCAAATCATGGATCTGTATGCTTTTGAAGACTTTGTTTTTCCCTCAGTGCAGTTAGTAACTGCAAATCTTTAAAATATATTTGGACTTTGCTAGCTGACAATTTCCATGACAATATATCATATCATTATAAATTGTGATCCTATACTGTGAAATATAAAAGGCACATAAAAGCTTAAAATTTACAAGGCTATCTCAGGTACCTATCAGTAATACTATAGACAGCATAATACATTAAAGTGACAGCAAGCTTCACTATCTCTATAGTAACCATGGAATTAAAGTTGTCTAAAAATTCTTGATCTACTGGCTTTCATAGAACTGTATATAGGGTGTGGTGGCAGGTCATTTTAATAGAACAAAAGGTCTTTATAAGAGCTTTCATGGATGAAAAGGCAAAAACTACTCTAGATAATAAACTTTTATGTATTAGTTGAAAATGTATTTTTAAAAAAATCTTTATTGGAGTATAATTGCTTTACAATGGTGTGTTTCTGCTTTATAACAAAGTGAATCAGCTATACATATACATATATCCCCATATTTCTTCCCTCTTGCGTCTCCCTCCCTCCCACCCCCCCATTCCACCTCTCTAGGTGGTCACAAAGCACCGAGCTGATCTCGCTCTGAAAGAAGTACCTTGACATATTTGGGATCTTAAGATCAGAAGCTTGAGTTTGCTTTTTGGGTCTACCAGTATCCATAAACCTATCTAGACCTTAGTTTTTATTTTTACTGTGGAGATAATAATACCAGGTTTTTGAGAATCAAAGTAAATAACATGTGGAATGACTGTTTATATTACAGTGTTCATTAAAATCACTGTATGATTTTAATGTTTCCAGAACAATAAAGTTCCAATGTAAATTATTTAGTGCTCCATAAAAAAGGAATTCTGTCATCAAATTAGTTTGGGAAACACTGTGGACTTGTAGCAGCTACTCTTAGAGCTCTGCATGTATTCCCAGGCCTTCCCACCTCTGTGCTGGGGTTGAGTTCCCACTGCCTGTGTTGGAAGTGCCCAGAATTCATACCTATTGAAGCAGACTTCTTCCAGTGACTGACAGCAGTTGGCATATAAATAGAGAGATTTCCTGCTCCGCAGATGTGATAGATCTACAGCGTAGGTTCTACATAGTGTCCCAGAGGTTCTGTGTGGAATTACGCTTTGGTTGCCTTCAGTGAAACTGTCTTAACAGTATACTCTTAATTGGCTGCCTTCTCTTCCTTTCTCACTTTTCTATTCCCTACCCATGATTTCTGCATCACCCCAAAATGCCACTAGTATTCAAATCCTCTTCTTGAAGTCTGCTTCTGAGACAAATCATGACAATAGAACAGCTTCCCTTATGGAAATTCATAATTACTTTTGCTTATTGAGGACTTTGAGAAGCCCAGAAAGACTGAGTGATCTTTCACAGTATATTAGTCTTTCCAACCTTTTTTAAAACATTTGTCAGGGAGGAGTTTGGATCAGGTCAGTGTCATTTTTAGCAGTATTAACCCTTTAAAGACTGAAACCTTATGTGAAGTTGCAAATTCCAAAAATTAAAGTCCTTTCTTATATGTATAACATTACTTTATGCTTACAACTTATAGCACTAACTTGTTATACAGAAATCAGTGAGAACAACCTGGCTATTTGGATTAACACCTAAACTTGAAAATTGGGGTTTGGATGACAAAGTCTTTTATCAACATCATCACCCAACTTATTTCTGTATTTTGTTTGGTTTCACAGTATTGCAGTCATAAAATTAAATACTTACAAGCAGTAACTGTTTAACTGGTTTGCTTTGCAATTTCAGAAGTATTTTCAATTGAACTGAACCAGAATCTTAAAAGAGGTGTAGTAGAAGCTGTTAGCATCAAAGTTAAATATTCACTCTTCTGTAGGGAAATATTTTTCCATTATTCTTTATATTGTTAAAAGATGTTTAAAATTCTAATTTATTACATTTTAGATACTTCAATGCTTGCCTTTGTCAGAAGGTCACAACTTTTCAACCAATAAAATTTAAAGGTTTATTTTGCTTAGCATATCAAGTTCAAAGATTTAGTTTGTTTCATTACTGACAGTATATCTGTAGTTGTGAGCACTGTGACACTGTAACCCTGACAAACCAAACTGAACTTGCTGGACTTATTAAAACTATTGGTAGTGGAATCATATCATGCTTGAAATATATGTAGTTAATGAGGTTTATTTTATAAACAAACAAATGAACAAACAAACAAATGTATTCTCATTTGAAATACTCATACAATAAATATTCCTGTTTTGGTCCAGAATAGCCAATAAAGCTTAGTATAAATGGCAAACTATGTTACTCTCTGCCACTATAATTATAAATAATTCCCAAACTAGGAAATATAAGGAGCACATACTAATTTGTGTGGCTTGTCCAACTCTGTTTTGAAGCACCCCGGCATTGTTTCAGCAAAGGGCTCATCTATACAATGCATATTTGAACATATTTTAGCAGCCTTTTTAATAGGAGCCTTAGCTCCTGTTTGTTTTGTTTTTGCCATTCTTTTTGACTGTCATTACAGACGTCACATCATTTTTCAGATGGATGCTATGGCAAAAATGGGTCTAAATGCTTAATTTTTTCTTCTCCTATTGTGTGTGTATAGTATTTGTACAAAGCTACAAATCTGTCTTATGTTTTCCTCCATGAACTTATTCAAAAATGAGCAAAAAGAGCTCTGCAATATCTTTCTCCTTGGCCAATGATTTGTGAAGAAGTACATTAATGGGGTCTTTAATTCTTCATGTACAATTTTGAATTTTGACTGGATTGTATTTTTCATAAAAGGATACTAATTTTATTATTCAGTTCTGTGTCCCTGACATAGCATGCATAGGAATGCCAGCACAGAAGGCTTGAATAAACTCCACCTGGATCACCTCAATGCTGTATGCTTCTTCATGTGCATTTTCATTGTCAGATTTTTGTTTTGCTTGTGTATCTACAAAGGCACATCTGCAAAACACACCCACAAAGTCCTTGGGTTCCTTCCACAGGAACAGCTTAAGATTTCCTTCTTATGAGGAAGTACAAATGGAATTGAAAGTCAGGATTTCCTGGGTGATCCCTTCACCTTTGTTGTTCAGGCACTACATTTGTTTTTTTGGTCTATAGATATAGAAGGTTTTGCCACAGGCTTGTCATCTGTGAAGTGGAATTAATGCAGCTCTCAAATCAAATATGGAGAGCAGCAAATAAAGTCCTTATAAAATGCCCTTTGAAGCCACAAAGGATCCAACTATAACATCTGTAAACTAGGGGGCAGAGGTAGCTAGATTGTTTGGAGACTGAGCAAAAATTATCCAGTACCAATTTCGGTAACAGCGTTCTGAGATAAAATTCATTTATTTATGTGTATATTCAGCAAATATTTATTATTTATGCCATGCACTGTCTAGGCTCTGAAAATACAGTTGAGAACAAGATAGTCACCCTTCTTCCCCTCTCAGATCTTACAATCTTCAATGTTATGATAAGGAGATACAAAGTACTCTGGGAGCATATAGGAGGAGAAATTAACATGGCCCAGCTGGTCAAGGTGATAGGGAGGATTATTTCAGGTAGATCAGGATATTGATATCATGAAATTTTACCCACAGCAATTGGGATTCATACAGTACAAGCGATTTTTCTCAGATGTAAGGAAAGAATCCCTATAGATGGTACATCTTGATAGAGTCAAGAGTTTTGATGTCAGTATTGTGTCTGGGTTCACTTATGTTATTAACTCAAAACTAAGTTCTACATTAAGGACTGCTGATATCAATGGCTCTTGGAGAGAACTTAGATCTCTATTTCAAATGCAGATCCCAGTCACAATCTACTTTGCATATACTCTGAAAATGAGTGATAGTGAAATAACTATGACCATACCACAACAGTCACACTAGAGACAGAGAGTTGCTGAATAACAGTTTTAGTACATAAATATCTTTACTTCTTCTATCAGAAGACAAATAGGCTTTCCCAGAAAGAGTTGTTTCAGGTTCAGGACATCAGAGATGTTATGAATCAGAAAATTAGCTTTGGAAAGAAGTCTTCAGTAAATATTCAATCTGTCTGATGCTGATGGTACTGGTAGTAACCTTTCTCTCACTTAAATAATCAGGATTTAAATATGTAATAAAATGTCTTACGTTACTCCTTCCAATTTCTAGTTTTGTAATTTTAGACTTAATTCTTGATGCTTCCTGATTGTCAATAACCAGTTTTTTTAAAAGTCCACATGACTTCCTATTTATGAAAGAGATCATAGCATGCTGTAGGTCAGCCCTTAGTGTGAGTTCCCTATTGGGCTACTTTAGGCTGTGGGGGTGAGTGAGAGCAGAGGTGATTTGTGGTGGTGTTCCAGGTGGAGAAGAGGGGTAGAAAAAGTGAGTGGGTGGATACTTGAGACTCATTTTCACTTGCTCTGAATCTTTCCTGAGGCCAGGCTTGCATATAGGATATTTTAAAGCTCAACTTTTTGATCTTGTTATTATTGCTGTAAAAATTTTCATATGCCCAAATTGAAAAAGGAAGGATAAGGGGGAGTAGCAGATGAACAAAATGGTCAGAGAGTAAAGACATTTTTGAGCATTAATGAGATGAATCAATCCACTTCCTACATTTTATAAATGAGAAAACTGAGGCCAACAAAGTAGATATGTGTTTATTCTTGAAATCAGAAATCAGAATCAAAAGTCTGTTGTTATTTATCTTGAATCACCAGTAGACTTTCCTTTCCTTTCCCCCTTTTCTGAAAATATTAGAAAAATCGTTGTTGAATTAATTTAACCTTGGGTGTAGATATCTACAAATCTCCCATGGTGTGTGGTCTCCAGGAGTCTTACCATTTCTAGGTCTCTGGATTATTCAGTGAGTGAATGTTTGTATGTGGGTGTGGGGGTGAGAATGTTAGTGGTGGTAGCCACACACATGTGTTTAGAAAATCCAAAATGCATCTGGCTCTAAGCAGTTACCTCCTCACCTTGTTTCTAAACCCATGTGTATTTCAAGAAAATCTTAATCCATATGTTCCTGATTTACTTTCACTAAGTCATCTGCATGTTGTTGGTAAGAGTCCTTTGATGTCTACAGAGACTTATGAGCAATATTTATGGCCTCGCTGAGCCTTTGTTCTTTCAAGAGACAAGATGTGCTTCGCCTGCATGGATGGCGCTCTCATTGTACAATAACAATCAAAAAGTTTCCTAAAATTTGGAAGAAGGTAGAGTGAATCCTAGCCTTGACCAAAGGCTCATTCTTTTTCCCAGTGCCAAAACTATAGAGAAAATGGTCTTGTCTGACTCAAGAAAGGAATATGCTGTCAACATTCCAGCATCCCTTTATTTTGTGCTTTGATCCTTCTGTGTTCAGCCAAATTGATTCCTCTTGACTTGTTGGGAAGGATAGTTTATTAAAATATTAATTTGTGCTTGTTATTCTTTCATTTATTTTCCTTTCCTTATTTCACATGGGCAGTCAGGTCCTTAATAATTCCCTGCCTCAGAGAACTTTTTTTAGTAGGACTGAGAGCAGAATCCTAAACTTATTAAAGTCATTAGGAAGGTGCCCTATTAAAGTCATTATTAGGTGCCCCAGAGAGTAAGAGAGGGAATTGTCTTCCATGGCTGGTAGTTCAGGGAGGTAATCCCTTTGACTGACATGGGAAAAGAGAATGATTTGGTCCTTCTGGAGTGGGGCTCATATCTCACTCCTGGTAAAGTCCTGCGTGGATGACTCTACGAAAAGTAGCCCCCAGTTGCCGCAACTAGAGAAAGCCTGCATGCAACAACAAAGACCCAATGCAGCCAAAAATAAATAAGTAAAAGAAAAATAAATAAAACAAAAACAAATAATAATAATAAAAAAATACAATGAATCTTAGAATAGTAAGGTTAAAATGTAACTTTGACATCATTTGATCTGTTCCTCACCCTTTACAGATGTGGAAACTGAGCCCGCATACATTGATGGAATTTGGATAAGCAGAGGGTAAAGACAGAACAATATGACTGAAGGTATGGGTGTGGGAATGATTATAGAACAGTCATTTTTACAGTAAGAAACCAAGCTACAGGACAATAGAAAGTGATGTGAGAAGAGAAGTAAGTTACAGTGGATATCAGGATAGTGTAGGGTGCAGAAATTGTAGAGATCCATGAATTTCAGGTTATAGCTCTGAACTGTATCTCAAAGTATATATCCTATCTTAATATCTTGAATGTTTGTTTAAAAGACTTATTTCTGGATACATGCCATATCTAAATTAGAAATTTTATCCTGATAGGGGCTGGGCTTCTGCATTTGCCACAAGCTCCCCACCCCAGTATCTCAGTGATTCAGATACTCAAGTTTGAGGACTCTTGCTGTAGACAGTGGGCATCAGGCATGTGACAGACACTGGAGATTTCAGAACAGGGAAGAGGCCTCTGAGGATGTATTAGGTTGTAGAACATGGGTTGGAGACCAGAGAGATTAGCCCCGATATTGATGTCAGTCACGATATAGCACAGGGCTTATCATTGTGGAAAATGTCTTCAGTAGCTGTGGGAACAAATGGGAACAGCTGAATAATGCTTAGTTTGAAAAAAGAACTAATAGACTTGGTGACCAGCTAGGTTAGAGCGAGCAAATCAATCACTAGTCCTGTCATCTCTACTCATAAATAGGTCTCAACTACTTCTAGGTTTCTCCTTTCTCACATCTCATGCTGTTATTGCCCTTGCCTTCTTGTAGTTTCCCTGCCTTAATCATTGTTCCATCCCTCCTACCATCTGTTCCCCACTATTGTAAGAGCAATTCTTCTAAAATGCAGAACCCACCAAGTCACTGTTCTGCTTAAAAGTGTTTAATAGTTTCCTGTTGCTCTCAGAATAGCTTGAATTTTTTACATGAAGCATACAGAACTCTTCATGGTCTGACCTCTATTGCTTCTAAACTCCTTCCTCTGTCACCACTCTCTGCACCTCTTGATCTCAGCTGTGCTAAACTTGGATCGTATCCTTTTTACAGCTCTGAATCTTTGCACGTGCTCTGCTCTCTTTTTCTAGAACAGTTTCCCTGTCCTCTTCTCTGGTGAGCTTAGGTTTCATATCCTCTTGGAAGCCTTCCTTAACCACCACCACCCTGCCCAGACTGGATTAGGACTTCCTCTAATGTGTTGCCACCCTGCCCAGACTGGATTAGGACTTCCTCTTATGTGTTGCCATTGTCCTTTATTTTTCATTTAATGTGCAAGCTTCTTGAGGGAAGGCCATGTCTGATTTATGGTTGTAACCTAACATCTAGCACAGGGCATAGCCCATGGTAGGTCCTCATGACATGGTTGTTGAAGAAATGAGCATATGAATGATTGAAAAAAAGGGAAGAGCCTAGGATGTTACCAAGGCCTCACGCCTGATTACCTGAAGGAGTGGTAATGTCAGAGTACTCATTTACCTCTTCAACAACTTCCACCTCAACCTTAAGGAGACACAGGGTCCTTTTCTTTGTCAGGACAGATGCATAAAGACCAAAACCCTGAGATCCAATCTATTTTAACTGAATCGGTTTCCTTGACACTTAGAAGTCAACAGCTCTTCCAATCAGGGGAATAATGATCAAACTGTGCATAACAAGATTGAAACTAGTATTTATCAACTCTGTATTGGATAAATCATGTGAGGACAGAAAGCTATGCAGTCGTTCGTTAAATGGCGTTTTTTTGCCGTTTAAAACGAACCTTTTTTCCACTGGGAGAGGGAGAGGCAAGGAACAGGGTGTCTTGATCCTGGGGAGAAGCAGCAAGCTACTTCGTGTGTTGACTTTCTGTTTGTGAGATATATAGTCAGCATTTCTAATGAATCTGCTGGAAGCGGCTGGAATATTATGATTTATAGCACCTTCCCACTCTCTATCATAGCATTTTATTAGATGGATGGGAAGCTGGTAGTAATGAGGTTAGGAATGAGAAAGCATCCATCAAGCCCTGCTACATCTTCTCAGGAAAGACAACACACTATCTCATATGTCACAGGCAGTGATCTAGGTCACGATGATATAAAATGCGTGATTAAAACCAAGCATTTGACACTAGATAATAGGCATCTAGTTAAAAAATAGCTCTAGTGTTCCTGACTTTTAATTAAACCCAACTTGTAAATATGCACTGTGGTAAATATACTGCAGAATGGGGCTTGTTTATATTCCACCATGTAACAATTACCTCCAGAATGGGTGCTTTATTTCACTACATGGTGTTATTAGTCAGGCAATGGACTGAAATACAAATGTTAAGCCAGTGATGTTAGACAGGTATGCCACAGCAGTGCCACCACTCGACTCCTGTTCTTTCCTCCCACCTGCCCTGGTTTTCCTGCCTTCCTCTCACCCTCTCCACTGGAGTTATTAATCTAAAATAAAACACATTTAATCATTTCCAGCAATCTCTTACAGTACCTTTGATTGCATCAGTAATGACTGGAAGAGAGAAAATCTTTCAAATGCATAACCTTGGTGTTCAGGAAATGCTGCCCTGTTAACGGGTTTATTCTTTGACAGGAGATTTGTTTATGAGAAAATTTTTTAATACCAAGTCCAGTAGTAGAATACTAGAATACGAATATAGAATCGAATGGGGAGGAGTTAGGAAACAGACTAATTGAGCAGATTTTTTTTTTCATTTTATTGCGTATTTGGAAATTCTTGGGTGATAATATGGGTCATGGACAGAGCACTGGTTGAGGATCTAGATTTAACTCTGACATTAATTAGTTGTCACTTATTGCCTCTTAGCCATGCAACTTTGGCGAGTGTTCACATTTGAAAAGTGAGGTTAGATAAGACCTTTACCAAGATTTCTTCCCCTCTGGTGGTTTATGAATTGGTGAAATCAGTGCATCTCAAACTCAAATGTCATACAAATATCTGGATCTTGTTAAAATGAAGATTCTGGTTCAACAGGTGTGGGGTAGAGCCTGTAATTCTGTATTTCTGACGAACTCCTAGTGAATGCTGGTGCTGCTGGTCTACAGACCACACTTTGAGTAACAAGGTATTAAAATACAAGGATCATTTCTCATCATTGCAGGCTTTAAAGCTCTGGGTCTTTTTTTTCTCTCTCCTGGTATAATTAACTTATTATTTATGTAGTGCTTATAGGTAGAACACCTGCCTTCTTTGAGCAACATATTGTTAGAACTGCTTTCTTTTGGCTAATGGCATTAAGCTAAGAACATTTCTGAATATACATCTACCCTCATGGAGTTCAGTCTAATTCAGTTAATATTTCTCCAGTGTCACAATCTAATTTAGTAAACCATTCCTGTGATCAGACAACTCCCTGTCTGAGTGATTCGTATCCCTTTAGATCCCACCCATTCACATTTAAGCTCATTTCTTTCTCTGATCTCAAAGGAGATGAGGAACAGCTGATCACCTGTGGAAGTAATTTATACTAAATTGGCAGGGACAAACCAGGTGCCTCAGAGCAAGAAAATTCTGTTAATAAACAGGAAGCTAGCCAGCCAAGCCTCTCCCCCAAGACTTGTGTCTCTGCAGAGCCAGGGAGTGAAAGGTTTCATACCCAGGACAGTCAAGCAGTTAACCAGCCACAAACAGCTGTGAATGGGCTGGTCTCAGTGCCTGTGTGCATTTGGAATAAGGAGCGTTTCCTCTTGCATGAGGTTTAACTTATTATTTTATTTCTTTTTAATATGAAGATCAGGCCTCTATTCTCTTTCCTTTATTTTCATTCAGTTTTGATGTCATTGCTGTAATTATGTGTCAGCTATTACCAAGCACATTCTAATTACTCCATTTATTGCTAGAATTGCTATTACTACATAATGCTTTGTTTATTAGTGAAGTCTGAGGGGACTTCCTTGCACATGTCACACTTCAGAGACAGTTGGATTTTACATGTTATGCGATACTCATATATCATTATTATTTTGAACAGAGTCACAAAATTAATGTGTAATTTTGAAGTGGATTTTCTTGACTAATGCAGTTCAGCATTTCCCATTTCTGAACGTGTTGTTGCTAGGAAAAATAGCAATCTCATTCTTTGGTAGGAATACAAAAAAAGGGGACAAGTTATGAATCAATATTTTGCTTCCAACTCTTAAAGATAGCACTATGGTGTTTTAAGTTTCAAAGCACTAAACTCCTTTATTGATTTTTGTTTTTAACTGCATGAATTGGATAGGCTTTGTGATTCTAAACCCAGCTTCTCTATTGACTTATGTTGTCTTAAGCAACTGGTCAGAGTTGAGCCTCCCTTTATCCATCTGTAAAAGAGTTTTAACAGAGCTGTCTCTCAATGTCCTAATGATGTTGTGAATTTAACAGGCTGTTTTATATGTGAGACAGTGTCAGTATCTCCAAATCTTGGAAAAGCAAAGGCTATTAAATTTAACAAACTTTTATTGGTTTCTCTAAGTTCAATAACATTTTAAATAATACAGGAATTGTTTTTTTTTCTTGAAGGTTTAGGGAAAATCACACTTAAAATATTCTTAGCCTGGTATCCTCCACAGAGTTAGTTCTTTAAAAATCTTCTTGATTTATTCCATAAATATTCAGATTTTCTATTCCCTCTTGAATTATTTTAAGAAATTCATTTTTTCTAGTAAATTGTCCATTTTATTAAATTTGTCAAATTACTTAGAATAAAAGGTTGTTCATGACATTCCCTCCATATCTGATCTTAGAACCATTTTCTCCACCAATTGCCCCATTATTGACCGTCTGCTTTGTGCCTGACCCTGCTCAGAGCACTGAGTAATTACTAATGAACAAAACATATATGGTTTCAGGCCCTTTAGGATTATACAGCTTAGTGGGGAAGAACAATGGTAAACAAGTAAGCAAACAAGTAATTAGAAATTGTTATAAGTTAACAAAATATAGTAATTTAAAAAAATGGGATAGAGCAAACAGGGTTAAGATAGAAGAGTATGGGAAGACCTCACTGTGGGGTGACATTTAAATCCAGACCTAGAAGATTAGGAAGAACGAGCTCTGTGAAGGAAAGGAAGAAAGAAATATAAGGTAGCTGAAACACAGGGAATGATAAGGAGAGGGCTCTGAGAAGCTTTTGGAGAACTGGGCAGACAATGCAGGTTTTTCAGTGGCTGTTGGGGAATTACTATTTAGGAGATTAGATACTGGCAATCCAATCAAAAGAGGAAATTATAACCAATTTTGCAAAGTTCTTTATGTAAAATGGAGAATAATTCAGTCATCCATATCCAAGAATGGGATAATTTGTAATAGGCATTTTGTGGATCATACTAAAGAGCTTAAATAGTTTTAAAAAATTACTAGATTTTACTCTTTAGCAGTTTTTAGTTTATACAAAAATTGAGCAGAAAGCTCCTATATAACCCCTTTTCCTCCCACCCTCATTCACTTCCCAATTCACCACCTCATACCACCCCTCAACCAGTTTCTCCTATTAATAACATCTTAAATTAGTGCGGTAAATTTTTACAATTGATGAAAGTTTTGGCAATTAGGTATAAATTATGGTACATTGTTATTAACATCCATAGTTTACATTAGGGTTCATTCTTTGAGTTGTACATTCTATAGCTTTTGAAAAATGTATAATGTCATGTCTCTACCATTACAGTATCATAAAGGATAATTTCACCACCCTAAAAATCTCCTGTACTCCATCTATCCATTCCTCCCACCCTCCCTCCCTCTGAGGCCCTGGCAACCACTGATCTTTTTACTGTCTCCATAGTTTTGCTCTTTCCAGAATGTCATATGGTTGGAATCATTCAATACGTAGCCTTTTCAGACTGGATTCTTTAACTTAGCAATATGTATTTAAGGTTCTTCCATGTCTTTCCATGGTTTGGTAGTTCATTCTTTTTATCACTTAAGTAGATCCCATTGTCTGAATGTACCACAGTTTGTTTATCCATTCACCTCTTGAAGGACATCTTAGCTGCTTCCAACTTTTGGCAATTATTGATAAAGCTGGTATAAACATTCTTGTACAGATTTTTGTGTGGACTAGGTATTATTTTACTTGCACTGGCAATCCATCAAATAATTTTGAATATGTGTTTATTGAAAAGATGACCCTCTGCCACTGCTGTGTGGAGAATAGTGTAGAGGAGGCACATGTGGAAGTGAGGCTAGTAAAGAGGCTGCTGCAGTAATCCAAGTAGACTCCCAACTTGGACCAGGGTGGGGCTGAGGAATGAAGAGAGTGCTTTGGGCTATATAATCAGGAAAGGGAATATATAGGACTTGCTTAAAAGAGGAAAACAAAAAGGTAAAACAATAAAAACTGAGAATAATGGCCTGTGAAACTGAGAGAGAGCATGGCCATTTATTGAGACAGGGAAGAAGAATTGAGGAACAATGTTTGAGGGAAAGGGGGTAACCGAAGTTCAATTTTGCACATGTAAATGAAATAGCTTGTCATATCTCCAAGAAGAAATACAAAATAGAGAGGCAGATATGGAGTGGGACTGTAAAGTGGGAAATTACCAATAAGTTAATGCTATTCAAAGCCTTGGGAGAAGAGGGCTAAGGATCCACTGTGGGCAGCTCTAATATTTGGAATTCACAAAGGAAAAGCAAATTTTAAAGGGAACAAAGGGGTATCTAGAGAGCTAGAAGGAAATTCAGTGTAGTGGAGCATCATAAAATCCAAAAGAAGAATGTTTTGAAGAAGTTATCAATTGCAAATTGTGTGTATTTAAGTGTTTTTCCTTCATTTATATTAATCTTGCTTGCTGGTTAGGGGCCATCAATATTTTTTCTTAAAGAATCACTTACTGAATTTATTTCCATTGTTTTTTTTCTTTTATAGTTGTTAAATCTTAAATTTATTCTTTTTTCTTTTTTTTAAAGACACTCTTTTTATTTATTTATTTATTTATTTAGGCTGCATTGGGTTTTCATTGCTGGGCACGGGCTTTCTCTAGTTGTGGTGAGTGGGGGCTACTCTTTGTTGCAGTGTGCAGGCTTCTCATTACAGTGGCTTCTCTTGTTGCGGAGCACGGGCTCTAGGCATGAGGGCTTCAGTAGTTGTGGCACGCAGGCTCAGCAGTTGTGACACATGGGCTTAGTTGCTCTGCAGTATGTGGGATCTTCCCGGACCAGGACTCGAACCCGTGTCCCCTGCATTGGCAGGCGGATTCTTAACCACTGTGGCACCAATTCCTTTTGCTACTGTTTTGTTTCCCTTTACTCCATGCATTAAATTTTTAAATTTGTGGACATTATTTGCTTAATAACTGAATAGTTTAGACATATAATTTACTTCTGGATTATAATTTTCCACTTATCAGGAAACATGTAAACTACTCTTATTATTATTATTTTCTAATAAGTATATAATTTCATTTTTTACTTATTCTTGACCATATTTAAGAAAGTCTTAAATGCCTAAATTTCCCTTTTGGTTTGTTTGTTTGTATTGTTTATTATTAATGTTCTTAATACTCACATAGCATTTCAGCCAAGTAATTCAGTCTTACAAAATTTATGATTTGGGAAATTTATTGAGACTGTTGTAGAACACATGATGAATTTTGTAAAACATTTCGGTCAATGCCAAAGAAAATATATTTTACTTATGTAAGTTGTTGAGTTAGATATGTTTCTATTAAATCAATATTATTGTTTTATTATTCATCCCGTTTTTTCTTAGTTGGATTTTTCCTACTTCATCTGTCAAAAACTAAAAGTAATATGGTAATATTTGTGCTACCATCATGATTATGTCAACATCTATTTGTATTTCTAATAGTTTTTATTTACACTTTAAGTTATATATTATTCATCAAATAAAAGTTCATGACATCCATACTTCATTGCAGATTATAACAGTTTTTCAATGTAAAGTAATAAGACTTAATGGTTATTTGCCTTGCAGTTATACTCATTTAATGAAATAATGCCTTGAAATCCACACTAATATTACTTTAATGTCAACTACTTTATTTTGCATTTGCCTATTAACTTTACACTGACATTATCTTTAATTATTGCATCATTTTATTCTTGGTAAAGCTTTATATAAAGCATAGAGCCAATTTTCAATTCCAGTTTTTTTTTTAGTAGTGATATTTTACCTTGTTTCATCTATTTTCTTGAATAATAAATGATTTTTGCTTTGTTTTACTCTTTCTGTTCTTTTTTTGACATTTCTAAAATCTTTTTCCTTAAATACCTGTGTTATCGTTTTTCAAGTCAAAGTTTTTTTAACATAGTTGAACATTATTTTCTAATTATCAGTATCCTTTGAGTTCCTTATGTGAAATTAGTTATTTTTAACTTTTGCCAAACATTTTCTGTTTTAATTTTTATAATTGACCCTCTAGACCAATTTTTTTTCACATTTTATATCTTATCTTTCAATAAATCATATTCTCATTTGTGATTCTACTTGTGACAAATTATTTTATTTAATGGTAAATTTACCTGGTTTTAAATCTACTTCTGGTCTTCCTCATAGTATGCTCTTCCTATATTTAAGTTGTTTGTTTTCTATTCATCTCTCAGCTGACTGCTGTGTTTGGTTATCTTTCCTCCCAGGAAATGTACATTTTTGAACTACTTTCAGTTATTGCCTCTCTGATATTTTTTGTTTCCTCCATGAATGATAATTTGACTAGTGTGAAATTATTGGATTAGAACCTTTTTCTCATGAAACTTTAATTCCATGGTCTCCAGTCACTAACACTGTTGTAGAGGAAAAGTCTGAAACACATCTGATAGTTCTTTTTTTATTATTTCTGGCTAGATGCTTCCAGGATGTCTTTATACTTAAATTTCACCATTTATTCAGAATATGCCTAGAGGTTTCTCTTACTGAATATATTTTTCTGGTTTATAATGAGTCCCTTTGTTTCAGTAGAGGCTTTCAATGATCAGAACCATTTTCCTCTTTTAAAGGTATTATGTTTTCTGTTACACTTATTCTTATTTCCTTAAGTATAACCACGTCAATATATATTTTTGCCTTTTGAACTGGTTCTTTTGTATTCTAGTGGAGTTTTTCAAGTTTGTTCTCCAAACTGCTCAATTTATTTTCTGACAATATTAATTCTAGTGTTATACTTAATTTTCTTACCTTTTTAAAAATTAATCATACTTAGCTCCCTATTTAATTCTCCCTATCTCTTCTTCATTTCTTCATGCCAATATGTCATTCTCTCTCATCTTTAATATTTAATATACAGGTCTTTATACTTTATTGCAAGTACAACGCAAGTGTTTACATCTATAGACAATTTTTTTTTTTTTTTTTTTTTTTTTTTGCAGTACACGGGCCTCTCACTGTTGTGGCCTCTCCTGTTGTGGAGCACGGGCTCCAGATGCACAGGCTCAGCAGCCATGGCTCACGGGCCTAGCCGCTCCGCGGCATGTGGGATCTTCCCGGACCAGGGCACAGACCCATGTCCCCTGCATCAGCAGGCGGACTCTCAACCACTGCGCCACCAGGGAAGCCCTATAGACAATATTTTTAAATTGTGTTCTTTTCCTTTGCATTCAGGATGTCATGTTTTACTCCTCCTAGGCTGAAAAATCTTTCCATAAATACTTATTCCTAGTTTCCAGTTCCAATTTATATTTCTCTGATCATTGGATGTTCGGGTGATGAGAGGAAGAAATAAGAGTAATATCTTACTGAAAATTTTAGAACTAGAAAAAATATAATAAAAACTGAAATAGCTGCATCTGTAAATAGTATGCAAACTTTATGCTAAAGTAGGTTGTATTTCTGTATTTTCACTGAATGAAGAGGTACAGAACTGATTAATTGATCCCCAGTTTATTTTGTGAATTGCAAAACATAGCTAGTTCACATAACAATAAAGATTCCAAAACCCTAAATAAAATTAATGGCAACTCAAGTACATTGTATTAAAATAATGATATGGTATGAACATTTTATTAAGTTTAGAAACAGATGGATTGATCCCCAGTTCATTTTATGAATTACAAAAGTAGCTAGCTCACTTAAGGATAAAGATTTTTTAAAAACCTAAATAAATAATAGTAACTGAAATACAGTTTTATATTAAAATATGAACATGTTGGCTTTATCGCAGACATGCAAAGAAATTTTAAAAGTAGAAAATTTATTAAAACAGTTTATCATATCAAGAGATCAAAGAAAGTGAAAAAATTATGTGATCATCTCAATTAATTCTAAAAGGACATTTTATAAATTCACTTTCAATGTATGAAAAAAGTTTTATAAAGTAGGAATAGAAGGATATATGTTTAGCATGATAAGAACTATTCGATATCATCTCACACCAGTCTGAATGGCCATCATCAAAAAATCTAGAAACAATAAATGCTCGAGAGGGTGTGGAGAAAAGGGAACACTCTTGCACTGTTGGTGGGAATGTAAATTGATACAGCCACTATGGAAAACAGTATGGAGGTTCCTTAAAATACTACAAATAGAACTACCATACGACCCAGCAATCCCACTACTAGGCATATACCCTGAGAAAACCATAATTCAAAAAGAGTCATGTACCAAAATGTTCTTTGCAGCTCTATTTACAATAGCCAAGACATTGAAGCAACCTAAGTGTCCATCAACAGATGAATGGATAAAGAAGATATCGTACATATATACAATGGAATATTACTCAGCCATAAAAAGAAATGAAATTGAGTTATTTGTAGTGAGGTTGATGGACCCTAAAGTCTATCATACAGAGTAAAGTAAGTCAGAAAGAGAAAAACAAATACCGTATGCTAACACATATATATGGAAGCCAAGAAAAAAAAAAAAAGGTCATGAAGAACCTAGGGGTAAGCCGGGAATAAAGACACAGACCTACTAGAGAATGGACTTTAGGATATGGGTAGGGGGAAGGGTAAGCTGTGACAAAGTGAGAGAGTGGCATGGACATATATACACTACCAAACATAAAATAGATAGCTAGTGGGAAACAGCTGCATGGCACAGGGAGATAAGCTTGGTGCTTTGTGACCACCTAGATGGGTAGGATAGGGAGGGTGGGAGGGAGGGAGATGCAAGAGGGAAGAGATATGGGGACATATGTATATGTATAACTGATTCACTTTGTTATAAAGCAGAAACTAGAAGCCAAGGCAACTTACAAGGAAAGGACTGCAGCACGACAGTGTAGAAAAAAGTGTGATATTAGATTTTGTGTTAATGAGAGCTCAGAGGGCAAAGCTAAGGAAGATAGGCCTTGGATCTAGAGGTTCACATTCCCAAGCCTCAATACTGAATGGCCTCACAGTGAATCTGTGGCCTTGGAAAAGCTGATGCCAGTGGACTAGAAGAAAAAGCTGTCATGAGAGTTACTCTGAGAGCCCAAAGAACTGAATCTCTCTGCTTTGCCTGGCTCCATTATACATGGCATGTGCAATGAGACCTCATTTGGCCACACTTTCTGAGAATCAAAGTCATTTGCCTATGCCTGGAGATCTTGCCTGATAGTTATTCACTTATTATATGAGGTAATTTTCTATCATTTTGATGCTTTAAAATCATACGCCAATTGAGTCAGTTTTCTAAGGAAGATGTTTCTGTGATACATCCCAGGATGCAGGTAAACCCTGAGAGGACCAGTAAGAATGTAATAGGTTTCATTCTAAGAGTTTTAGATTTGAGGCTGATCTGGGGCATGTTGAGCTGGGGATGATGGGGAGTTGACACCCCTGTGACAAATATTATATGCATTAGTAATAGAAGTAACCATTATCATCATTACAGTTTAGTTTTGCCTTGAAATTTCTATCCAATGAAATAATATAAGAAAAAGAAACTGTAAACATTTCTTTTATACTATTTTGATTATATTTTATATTATTATTTTAAATTATATTTGGAGATAAAATTATTTTTAAATAGGAGTATTGTTTACCTAGAAAAATCTAAAAGAATTGACTGTAAAGCCCTGAGGATTAACAGTAGAAACAGAGTTGAATTAGAGGACTATGCATAAATTCACACAGTTCTTATAAATCAGCAATAACCATTTATAAAATATAAAAGAAAATGCCATTCCGAATAGCAATGTAAATTTAAGCCTAAAACAAAATCTTCAAGATCTACCTAAAAAAATTTTACAAAACATTTACTGAGATACTTAGAAGATGAATTAAACAATTGGAAAGACCTACCCTGTTCTCAGATAATCAAGATTTGAAAGATGTCAGAGTTCCCCATATGTATCATAAATTATACAATGCAAATAGTGCAGTGAATTTTTGGCTGTATCTGATGAAATGATTTTGAAATTATGAAATTTAACCAACTATAATAACAAGGAAAGAAACATTAATCTAGAAAGAATAATATATTTGATATTTGCAATGCCAAATATTAAAATGATTGATAAAGTTACAATTACAACAGTGCGTTGAAAATAGATCTATGAAACAAAGCAAAAATCTAGAAATAACCTTAAGTGTATGTTAAATACAGCATAGTAAACAGAAATTACATGAAAAATGATGCTGTAAATTTGGGTCAATTAGTAGAGAAAACAAAAAATAATTAAACCATATCTTACATACATTATATAATGAAAGATTTAAATTTTACAGTTTATATATTTAAATATAAAAATAGGTTATAAATTAATATTTATCTGAATCAAGGTTGTAGAAATATTTTCTAAACTTAAAACAAGCCTTTTAAAAGTATCATGAAAGAAAAAGACTGATGATTTGGATTCTGTAAACATTTGAAGTTTTCTTTGTAAAAACTCACTATAATCAGGGTGTTTATAGTAGAGCTGGGGAAAACCTCTCCCCTGGAAAGGCTGGTCAAAATTAGCAAAGACAATTATTTAAAGTCTCTGGAAATTTATCAAAGAGCTTTCCATATACTGAGGAACATTTATTCAACAGAGCCTATAGAATCTTGCCTGAGAGTGTGGCATTTGAGCTAGGGACTGCTGTATACCCTCACAACAATGTGTTCCAGAAAAGCTGTTCCAGCAGCCCTGGGAATTGAGTGGCAGACCTTATCTCCCCTAGCTTTCCTGAGTGGGAGAGCTATTCCCAGGGGGTTTGGCAGCCAGTAAACATTGGCAGATCCCCTTTTCCGTAGCTTCATGCTGCAGAAGGCCTATGTTGAGTAGTGGTGGCAGTGTGCATTACCCCACTCCCAATTCTTGCTGGGTAGGGAGTATCTGGGCGGGGAAGCTGGTGAAGAATGTAGTCCCACAGTCTTGCACAGCTGTCTGTTGCTGAACTGCAGTGGGCTTGGCAGCCAAATGTCAGGTTCCATCTTTTCTGACTTCCTGGGGCAGAAAAGCTATTCTGATTAGATTTGGCAGCCGATAAATCTTGGCATATTCCATGCTCTCTGACTCTGCTGCAGAAGATGTGAAAAGATAATTCACAAAAGAAATATTTGTGAATAGTTGTGCCAATAAACATATACAAAGCATTCAAACCCTTTTGATGCAAATTAAAACAATAGCATGATGCCGTTTTTATCTGTGACTGGCAAAGATTAAAATATATGTATTACTCATTGATGGGGAATGGGAAATGTGATCTTTGGTTGCAAATGGAACTGTAGGTTGGTATAAACTTTTTGGTTAGCAATTATTGTCAGCTCTTTAAAATGTCTATACACTTAGAAACTCTACTTTTCAAAATTTATCTTTAGAAAATATTCAGAGATGCACACAGAATTTTATGTGAGCAAATAATCATTATAATTTTATGTTGAATATAGTTAACTAAATGTTTAACAAAGTGCTAATTGTTAGATAAGTTATGCTATATCCATGAGTTAGAATAACATATATCCATTAAAAATCATGCTAGGAACGTATTTTAATTACATGAGAAATACTCATTGTAGACTGTTAAGTGAAAATATAATATATATCTCCATAGAAAAAATACTGAAAGAATATAACTTGAAATGTTAGTAGCAGGTAACTCTAGATTGTGGGTATATGGGTGGTTTTGAGTATATATTTTATACTTTTATGTAATTTCCAATTTTTTTGACAATAATCTTATATAATTTTATCATAAGAAAAATTAATAAATGTTATTCAAATATAAATAAAAGTGTAATAAAGCTTGAAAATGTATAGGAAACTATAAAAATGATAATAATAATACTAACTTTTTTGTCCTAACATCCAAAATTATTATTCTTGTTGAATTTCATTTTTCACTATAAGAAAGCATAAAGAAGGAAAACATAGTCAAAGGAAATCAGTATTGGAAGAAATATGAAAATTTGTTTTGGCTTTTTCTCAGGGGATTTTTTTCATTGATTATCATAGATGGGGGAATATGAATAATTTGCTTAGAAAGAAACATATTTTATGAAAAATGATACTAGAATCAACAAAATTTTGTAATTATAACTGTTAAAGACAATATCCCTGTGTTGCCCACTCTTAAATATCATGAATGTACAGGTTTGAGACATAAGTTTAACTAAAGACAATATATGGAAAGTCCAGCATAATGAAGTAAAAGTCAATCACCTAGACCAAGGATTCTCAAACTTTAGTGAGCACATGCTCACCTGGGAGATGTTATTAAAAATTCAAAATCTGACTCAGTAGTTCTGGGATGGGGCATGAGATACTCATTTCCAGTAAGTTCCTAGGTGATGCCCATGCTGCTGGTCTGTGGACAACACTCAGAGTAGTAAGAGTCTTCTTTATTCCTGGATCTGCAACTGAGCCTGATATTATTAGCTCTTGCCACCTTTCTCTATGTAAAACTGAGGCTAAAATTTCAAGCTTTTTAGATAGGGGTAGGGGTGAAATTAATTTTTCTTGTTCAAAACAATGAATTTCAAAGTACTTGTTAAGTTTAAAGTCTTACATAACAGCATTCCCAGTACTCCACATAATTTTTTTTAAGTGGCAGAAAGGATTTGTCCTCCTCCTGTGTTATTATTAAATCAATAGCAACAAAGTAGTCAAATCATCAGTAAGCAACTTTGACATCGTCAGTTGCCTTCTTTTTTAGTGACCCTATACAATTTTTTTTCATATATATCTTAGACCACAGTAATACCTGAAAGAGACATTTGGCCACCGAGTGAGTTAGGACAACAGTTGCCTATTATGTTTGTGTTTACTTGGATGGGAACAGTCCTGCACCTCATGGCCTCCAGTGGGTGACTACCCTTAGCAAAGCTTATTAGTTGTTTTCTGTACTTAAAACAGTGATACAAATGTGCCACCAGTAGCACTAAGTAAAAATGTCCTCCTTGTTGTGAAGAGGAAACAAAATGATGAGAAGAGAAATGAGTTATTGAAAACATTTTGTTTTCATGAGTTGCAGGAAAGTGAAATAATTTTGCAGTGTGAACACCTTTCTCCAAATTAAGCAGCAACTTCCTTTCACTGCATTCTCTTGCCTTCTCAGCCAACTATCATCTCTCTCCACAAATATTCCTAAGTAAATAAGCATAGCGTGTGTTTCTCCAAGGATTTTTTTTTCAATGGCTATGTAAGATAAAGACTGATAGTGGGTAGAAAAATGAACAACCTACATCTTTGTCATGGGTCTCTTACTCTGGTCTTCAAAATCGTCAGTGCTCTAAGTAGAGGACTGAGGGAAATCTGTAGTTTTCTAGACTAGCTAAATTATTAACAAAAAATCTCAGCTTGCTTTTAGAACTCAATAATTATCCAACAGAATATATACTTATGTTATTTAAGTAAAAACCTTTATATTTCATTAAAAAAGTATGACACATAGATTGATAACCTGCTCAGGTATATTTATCACCCAGCTGAAGAAATAAATTACTACTGGTATTGTTGAAACTCTATGAGTTTCATAGTACATGTATTCTTCTACAGCAGTGTTCCCCAACCACCGGGCTGTGGACCGGTACAGGTCCGCGGCCTGTTAGGAACCAGGCCGCACAGCAGGAGGTGAGCGACGGGCAAGCAAGTGAAGCTTCGTCTGCTGCTCTCCATCACTTGCATTACCACCTGAACATTCCCCCCTCTTCCACCCTCCCTGGTCCATGGAAAAATTGTGTTCCATAAAACCAGTCCCTGGTCCCAAAAAGGTTGGGAACCACTGTTCTACAGCATTCTTTTTTCCAACAGTACATTTGTATGATTTATCCATGCCTCTAGTGCATTCATTTTCACTGCTGTAAAGTATTCCATTTTATGAACATACCACAATTTAGTGATCAGTTCACTTATTGATGAACTTTTAGATCATGTATTCATCAGGATGGATACAGTAGGGTACACCCAAATTCCAAGTGGCCTGAAATTAAATTTTCATTTTTATTGGTTTGAATTTATACTACACATCCTGTACTACCCAGCCTGGGTAGTACTGGGTCCTAGGCTGACAGGACCTCCACCATTACATTACTATGGTAGGGAAAATCACTGAGATGAATCATATACAGTCTCTTAAAAAGTTTCACCCAGAGTTCACCAAATTTCCTTTTGTTCAGATTTTATTAGCCATAGAAGGTCACATGGTCACAATTTCAAAGGAGTAGTTTAAAGATGTGTAATCCTGCCATTTAACACCAAAGAGGAGACTCATAATATTAGCCAACAGCTCTGTGATAACTGCAAGTTGTTTTCAAAGTTTTGTCTTGCTAACAATCCTGATATGAACTTAGATGTACTTAATCTCTTGTGCACATATGTAAAAGTTCCTCGAGGCTATACACTTAGAAGTGGAGTCATTACGTCATGGGGATATGGACATTTCAACTTTCCTGTAAATTAACAGAATGCTTTCCAAAGTAGTACAAATTTTCACTCCCACCAGCAGTGTATAAAATTATCCTTGTGCTGTATTCTCACTAAAATCTTCTATTTTCTGCCATTCTGATAGTTATACAGTGGCACTTGTGTAATATCCATTTATCTTATTACTAGGAAGTGAGGTATCTTTTTAGGTGTTTATTGGCCATTTAGGTTTCCTTTTCTGTGATTTGAATATGCAAGTACTTTGTCCATTTCTCCAGCATTTCTTATCTTTTGCATGTTAGTTTATTCAGTATATCACTTATTTTTGGATACTAATCCGTTGTGATTATTGATATTACAAATATTTATCCCTAGTTAGTGGTTTCTTTTGCATAGAAGTTTTTTATTTTATTATAGCCAAATTTATCAAAAATTTCCTCTAAAGTTTGTGAATTCTTTGTGTGTGTCTATGTGTATGTGTGTGTGCTTTAAAAAAACTCTCATTATTTTGATATTGTAAAGATATTTTCTCTATTTTTTAATAATGATCTAGTTTTTCCTCCTACATTTAGGTCCTTAGTCTACCTGGGATTAATATTTTTGTGTATGATGTGAGGTAGGGATCCAGTTTTGAGTTTTTTATATGATTAATCTATTATCTCAGCACAATTTAAGAACAATCCAACCTATTTCATTAATCAACATTGTTTTGCAATATATGTTTGATATATGTGTGGCAATCTTTCTGGGGCCTTTATTTTGTTCCACTAGTTTATTTCTCTAAGTCTCTGCCAATGCCACACTGTCTTACTACTTTAGCTTTACAATATCTTTTATTCCTTAATAATGACATATATTTTTGTAATTTTTATTTTATTTTGCAGTATAGTTGATTAACAGTGCTGTGTTAGTTTCAGGGGTACAGTAAAGTGATTCAGTTATACATATACATGCATCCATTGTTTTTCAAATTATTTTCCCATTTAGGTTATTAGTATTGAGCAGAATGCCCTGTGCTATACAGTAGGTCCTTGCTGCTTATCTATTTTAAGTATAGCAATGTGTACATGTCAATCCCAAACTCCTAACTTATCCCTTCCCCCAACCTGTCCCCCGTGGTAACCATAAGTTCATTCTCTAAGTCTGTGAGTCTGTTTCTGTTTTGCAAATAAGTTCGTTTGTATCATTTTTTTGACTCTGCATGTAAGTGATAGGATATGATATTTCTCTTTGTCTGACTTACTTCACTTAGTGTGATAATCTCTAGGTCCATTCATGTTACTGCAAATGGCATTCTTTCATTCTTTTAATGGCTGAGTAATATTCCATTGTACCACATCTAGAGAAGATGTACCACATCTTCTCTATCCTTTCCTCTGTCGATGAACATTTAGGTTGCTTCCATGTCTTGGCTATTGTAAACAGCACTGCAATAAACATTTGGGTTCATATATCCATTTGAACCATGTTTTTCTCCAGATATATGCCCAGGGGTGGGATTGCTGGATCATATGGCAACTCCAATTTTAGTTTTTTAAGGGAACCTCCATACTGTTCTTTATAGTGGCTGTACCAATTTACATTCCCACCAATAGTTAGGAGGGTTTGCTTTTCTCCACACCCTCTCCAGCATTTATTGTTTGTAGATTTTTTTTTTTTTGTAGATTTTTTGATGATGGTCATTCTGACTGGTTTGAGGTGGTACGTCATTTTAGTTTTGCTTTGCATTTCTCTAATTATTAGCAATGTTGAGCATCTTTTCATGTGCCACTTGGCCATCTGTATGTCTTCTTTGGAGAAATGGCTATTGAGGTCTTCTGCCCATCTTTTGATTGGGTTGGTTGTTTTTTTGATATTGAGCCTCTTGAGCTGTTCATAAATTTTGGAGATTAATCCCTTGTCAGTTGCGTCATTTACAAATATTTTCTCTCATTCTGTGGGTTGTCTTTTCATTTTGTTTACGGTTTCCTTTGCTGTGCAAAAGCTTTTGAGTTTAATTAGATCCCATTTGTTTATTTGCATTTTTATTTCCATTACTTTAGGAGGTGGGTAAAAAAAGATCTTGCTGCTATTTATATCAAAAACGGTTCTGCCTATGTTTTCCTCTAAGTGTTTTATAGTGTCCGGCCTTACATTTAGGTCTTTAATCCACTATGAGTTTATTTTTGTGTATGGTGTTAGGGAGTGTTCTAATTACATTCTTTTACATGTAGCTGTCCAGTTTTCCCAGCAGCACTTATTAAAGAGACTGTCTTTTCTCCATTGTATATTCTTACCTCCTTTGTCATAGATTAGGTGACCATAGGTGTGTGGGTTTATCTCTGGGCTTTCTATCCTGTTCCATTGATCTATATTTCTGTGTTTTGTGCAAGTACCATGCTGTCTTGATTACTGTAGCTTTGTAGTATAGTCTGAAGTCAGGGAGCCTGATTCTTCCAGCTCTGTTTTTCTTTCTCAAGATTGCTTTGGCTATTTGGGGTCTTTTGTGTTTCCATACAAATTGTAAAATTTTTTTCTAGTTCTGTGAAAAATGCCATTGATAGTTTGATAGGGATTGAATTGAATCTTTGGGTAGTGTATTCATTTTCACAGTGTTGATTCTTCCAATCCAAGAACATGGTATTTCTCTCCATCTGTTTATATCTTCTTTAATTTCTTCCATCAGTGTCTTATAGTTTTCCACATACATGTCTTTTTTCTCCTTAGGTAGGTTTATTCCTAGGTGTTTTATTCTTTTTGTTGCCATGGTGAATGGGAGTATTTCCTTAATTTCTCTTTCAGATTTTTCATTGTTAGTGTATAGCAATGCAAGAGATTTCTGTGCATTAATTTTGTAACCTGCTACTTTACCAAATTCATTGATTAGCTCTAGTAGTTTTCTGGTAGCACCTTTAGTATTCTCTATGTATAGTATCATGTCATCTGCAGACAGTGACAGTTTTACTCCTTCTTTTCCAGTTTGGATTCCTTTTCTTTCTTTTTCTTCTCTGTTTGCCGTGGCTAAAACTTCCAAAACTATGTTGAATTATTGTGGTGAGAGTGGACAACTTTGTCTTGTTCCTGATCTTAGAGGAAATGGTTTCAGTTTTTCATCATTGAGAATGATGTTGGCTCTGGGTTTGTCACATATGGCCTTTATTATGTTGAGGTAGGTTCCCTCTCTGCCCACTTTCTGGAGAGTTTTTATCGTAAATGGGTGTTGAAAGCTTTTTCTGCATCTATTGAGATTATCATATGCTTTTTATCCTTCAGTTTGTTAATATGTATATAACATTGATTGATTTGCATATATTGAAGAATCCTTGCATTCCTGGGATAAAACCCACTTGATCGTGGTGTATGATCCTTTTAATGTGTTGTTGGATTCTGTTTGCTAGTATTTTGTTGAGGATTTTTGCATCTATGTTGATCAGTGACATTGGCCTGTAGTTTTCTGTTTTGTGATATCTTTGTCTGGTTTTGGTATTAGGGTGATGGTGGCCTTGTAGAATGAGTTCTATTGTCTGACATAAGAATTGCTCCTTCAAGTTTCTTTTGATTTCCATTTGCATGGAATATCTTTTTCCATCCCCTCACTTTCAGTCTGTATGTTTCCTTAGGTCTTAAGTGGGTCTGTTCTAGACAGCATATATACGGGTCTCATTTTTGTATCCATTCAGCCAGTCTGTGTCTTTTGGTTGGAGCATTTAATTCATTTACATTTAAGGTAATTATCATTATGTATCGTCCTAATATCATTTTCTTAATTGTTTTGGGTTTGTTTTTGTAGGTCTTTTGCTTTTCTTGTGTTTCTTCTCTTTCTAGAGAAGTTCCTTTAGCATTTGTTGTAAAGCTGGTTTGGTGGTGCTGAATTCTCTTAGCTTTTTCTTGTCTGTAAAGGTTTTAATTTCTCCATCAAATCTGACTGAGATCCTTGCTGGGTAGAGTAATCTTGGATGTAGGTTTTTCCCTTTCATCACTTTAAATATGTCCTGCCACTCCCTTGTGGTTTGCAGAGTTTATGCTGAATGATTAGCTATTAACTTTATGGGGATTCCCTTGTATGTAATTTGTTGCTTTTCCCTTGCTGCTTTTAATTTTTTTCTTAGTGTTTAACTTTTGATAGTTTGATTAATATGTGTCTTGGCGAGTTTGTCCTTGGATTCATCCTGTATGGGACTCTCTGTGTTTTCTGTCCTCAATTCTTCTCATTCTTTTTTCTTATTCTGCTGTGCAGCCGTTATTTCCACTATTCTATCTTCCAGGTCACTTTTTTATTCTTATGCCTCAGTTATTCTGCTACTGATTCCTTCTAGAGTATTTTTAATTTTATTTATTGTGCTGTTCATCATTGTTTGTTTGCTCTTAAGTTCTACTAGGTCCTTGTTAAATACTTCTTGAATTTTCTCCATTCTATTTCTGAGATTTTGGATCATCTTTACTATCATTACCCTGAATTCTTTTTCAGGTAGACTGCCTATTTATTCTTCATTTGTTTGGTCTGGTGTGTTTTTACCTTGCACCTTCATCTGCTGCCTACTTCTCTGTCTTCTCATTTTGTTTAACTTACTGTGTTTGGGGTCTCCTTTTCTCAGGCTGCAAGTTCATAGTTCCTCTTATTTCTGGTGTCTGCTGCAGTGAGTGAGGCTGGTTCAGTGGCTGTGTAGGCTTCCTCGTTGGGGGGACTGGTGCCTGTGTTCTGGTGGGTAGGTCTGGATCTTTTCCCTCTGGTGGGCAGGGCCACATCTGGTGGTGCGTTTTAGGGTGTCTGTGAACTTAGTATGACTTTAGGCAGCCTTTCTTCTAATGGGTGGGGCTGTGTTCCTGACTTACTAGTTGTTTGGCATGGAGCGTCCAGCACTGGAGCTTGTTGGCGTTTGGGTGGACCTGGGTTTTAATGTTGAGATGGAGGTCTCTGGGAGAGCTCTCAGTGATTAATATTACTTGGGGCTGGTCCAATGTCCTGGGCTCAGCTCTCCCACCTTGGAGGCTCAGGCCCTACTTCTGGCCAGAGAAACAAGACCCTGCCAGCCACACGGCATGGAAGAAAAGGAAGAAAAAAAAAAAAGAGCAGACAGAACCCCAAGACAAATGGTAAAAGCAAAACTAAACAGAGAAAATCACATGAAGAAACATACACAAACACACAAAAAGAAAAGAAAGGAAAAGAAGGAAGAGAGCGTCCAAACCAATAAACAAAATCTCGAATGAAAACAAGCTCTAAAAACTAAACTAAGATAAACATAAAACCAAAAACAAATCAAACACAGAAAGCAAACCCCAAGTCTACACTTGCTCCCAAAGTCCACCATCTCAATTTTGGGCATACTTGTTGTCTATTCAGTTATTCCACAGATGCAAGGTAGATCAAGTTGATTGTGGGGATCTAATCCAGTGCTCCTGAGGCTTCATGGAGAAATTCCCATTTATCTTCTTTGTTCACACAGCTCCTGGGGTTCAGCTTTGGTTTTCGCCCTGCCTTGTGTGTAGGCTGCCCTCAGGCGTCTTTTCCCCACCCAGACTGGAGGGGGCTAAACATCGGCTGATTAGGGCTCTCTTGCTCACTCAGGCCAAGGAGAGGGTGGGGTATGGTAGTCATAATTGGAATGCGGGATATGCCTGCAGCAGCAGAGACTGGTGTGACATTGCAGCAGCCTGAGGCACACCGTGTGTTCTCCCAGGGAAGTTGGCCCTGGATCGTGGGACCCTGGCAATGGCATGCTGCACTGGCTCCCAGGGGGCTGTGGGTAATGACCTGCGCTTGCGCACAGGATTCTTGGTGGCAGCGACGGCAGCAGTAGCGGTCCATTCCCGTCTCTGGGGTCCAAGATGATAGCCGCAGCTCGCACTCATCTCTGGAGCTTGCTTAGGTGGTGCTCTGTCATCTGTGGGCACACAAAGCAGGAAGCCCCTCTCCTCATGCACCCCAAAACAATGGTCTATTGCCTCTCTGGCAGGTCCAGACTTTTTCCTGGACTCCCTCCCAGCTAGCTCTGGCACACTGGCCCCCTTCAGGCTGTCTTCACACAGCCAACCCCAGTCCTTTCCCGGGGGTCTGACCTCCGAAACCTGAGCCTCACCTCCCAGCCCCCACCTGCCCCGGCAGTTGAGCAGACAAGCCTCTTAGGCTGGTGAGTGCTGGTCAGCATAGATCCTCTGTGCAGGAATCTCTCTGCACCTCTGTTGCTGCACTCTCCTTCTTGGCTCTGAAGCTTCTGCCCACCCCATCCCCACCAGTGAAGGGGCTTCCTACTGTATGGAAACTTTTCCTCCTTCACGACTCCCTCCCAGTGGCAGAGATCCCATCTCTATTCTATTGTCTCTGTTTTTTGTGTTTTTTTTTCTTTTGCCCTATCCAGGTATGTGGAGATTTTCTTGCCTTTTGGGAAGTCTGAGGTCTTCTGCCAGCATTCGGTACATGTTCTGCAGGAGTTGTTCCACATGTAGATATATTTTTCATGTATTTTTGGGGAGGAAAGTGATCTCCACGTCTTACTCCTCTGCCATCTTGAAGGTCTCCCCAATCACATGGTTTTTATTCTTCAATCTTCAATTTGTTGATATGGTGTATCACACTGACTGATTTGCAGATATTGAAAAACCCTTGCATCCCTGGGATAAATCCCACTTGATCATGGTGTATGATCTTTTTTATGTATTGTTGGATTCAATTTGCTAATATTTTGTTGAGGATTTTTTCATCTATGTTCATCAGTGATAATTGGCCTGTAATTGTCTCTTTTTGTGGTATCTTCATCTGGTTTTGGTATCAGCGTGATGGTGGCCTCATAGAATGAGTTTGGGAGTGTTCTGTCCTCTGCAATTATTTGGAATAGTTTGAGAAGGATAGGTATCAACTCTTCTCTAAATATTTGATAGACTCACCTGTGAATCCATCTGGTCCTGACTTTTATTTGTTGGCAGTTTTTTAATCACAGTTTCAATATCAGTACTTGTGATTGGTTTGTTCATATTTTCTATTTCTTCCTGGTTCAGTCTTGCGAGATTGTGCTTTTCTAAGAATTTGTCCATTTCTTCTAGGTTTTCCATTTTATTGGCATAAAGTTGCTTGTCGTAGTCTCTTGTGATCCTTTGTATTTCTGCAGTGTCCATTGTAGCTTCTCCTTTATCATTTCTAATTTTGTTGATTTGAGCCCTCTCCCTTTTTTTCTTGATGAGTCTGGCTAAAGGTTTATCTATTTTGTTTATGTTTTCAAAGAACCAGCTTTTAGTTTCATTTATCTTTTCTATTGTTTTCTGCATCTCTATTTCATTTATTTGTGCTCTCATCTTTATGATTTCTTTCCTTCTACTAAACTTGGGTTTTGTTTGTTCTTTTTCCTCTAGTTGCTTTAGGTGTAAGGTTAGATTGTTTATTTGAGATTTTTCTTGTTTCCTGAGGTAAGATTTATTGTTATAAACTTCTCTCTTAGAACTGCTTTTGCTGCATCCCATAGATTTTAGATCATCATGCTTTTGTTTTCACTTGTCTCTAGGTATTTTTTTATTTCCTCTTTGATTTCTTCAGTGATCCATTGGTTATTTAGTAGCATATTGTTTAGCCTTCATGTGTTTTTTTTTTTTTTTTTACAGTTTTTTCTTGTAGTTGTTCTAATTTCATAGTGTTGTCATTGGAAAAGATGCTTGATATGATTTCAATTTTCTTAAATTTACCATGGCTCACTTTGTGACCTTCCAATACCAGCAGGTAAGTCTGGCCCAGTCTCTCATGAGGTCAGTGCTTTTATCCCTGGGTCCTGGTGCACACAACTCCCTGTGTGCCCCCTCTCAGAGTGGAGTTGCTGTATCCCCCAGTGTTGTGGAATTCGTGTGATCAGACCACACTGGCCTTCAAAGCTAGATTCTCTGGGAGTTCCTCCTCCCATTGCCCGACCCACAGGCTGGGAAGTTTGATCTGGGGCTCAGAACTTTCACTCCTCTGGGAGAACCTCTGTGGTATAATTATTTTTCAGTCTGTTGGCCGCCTACCCAGTGTGTTTGTGATTTGATTTTTTTTTTTTTTTTTTTGTGGTAGGCGGGCCTCTCAGTGTTGTGGCCTCTCCCATTGCAGACCACAGGCTCTGGACATGCAGGCTCAGTGGCCATGGCTCATGGGCCCAGCCGCTCTGCGGCATGTGGGATCTTCTTGGACTGGGGCATGAACCTGTGTCCCCCATGTTGGCAGGTGGACTCTCAACCACTGCGCCACCAGGGAAACCCCTGTGATTTGATTTTATTGTGATTGCATCTGTACTATCATCTTGCTGTGGTTTCTTTGGATTTAGGGTATCTTTTTTGTTATGTTCCAGCATTTTTTTTTATCAGTGGTTGTTCAGCAGTTAGTTGTGATTTTGTTGTTTCCATAAGAAGAGATGAGCTCATGTCCTTCTACTCCACCATCTTGTCTCCAAGCCCTGTTGGTGTTTCTTGACTTGCCATTCCACAAGTAATAACTGTTCTACTGTCTCCGGCAAAGTGCCTGCGCTGTGTCCCTCTGCCCTGGGGAAACTCTGCTGTGCCTCTCCTATAATATCTTGATATTTGGTAAGGAGTGTAGATTTTTTTTATATTCCTTCAACCCACACTAAGAGGGCATGTCCTCTATCCTAGGTACTTTTCTACGTACTGGAGATATAAAACTGAAAAAATATCTTTCCCTCTCTAGGAAGAGAATCCTTTGAGATAGTCTTCCTGGTGAACAGATGAATTGTAATGCAAATATTAATACTATGACATATGTATATAGTGAGTGTTCTAGACATTTTCTGTCTGAAATAGGAGAAAAGCAGAAACTCTGTGTTCTTAATTTTTTTGAATTTAGATCAGGAATTTCCAAATCTGTTCCCAAGAAATTTTAGCCTTCTCTGTAAAATCAAGGGTTGAGTTTGAGTGTGTTGAAGACAGACCTGGTCCATAATTAAGGTATGTCTGACCTAGAGGTGAAGAGGAGAGTTTTAGGAACTGGATTTTGCATCCTATAAAATCAGTTTGGCACAGAGGTTCCATTTTGCTGATATTTTGACATTCAGTGGCTTTAGAGCTGCAGTCTTGCATCCTTCACCATGGTGAGCCCGCTACGCACAACTCTGGAAGAGTGGTTATGTCTTAATTCTATGCCTATAGAATTAAAGAATTTATATGAAAGGAAGACAAAACTCAAATTCCATTTGGATGAATGTAACTAGATTTGCTGCCTAAGACACTAACAGAATGATAGATTGTATCAGTGACACTATACTATCTCAAGTAAGGGAGGTAATGGTCCTAATCTATCTCTTTGTATAGATACACCTATAGTTTTAGGTCCATTTCTATGTTTCTACCCTTTAGAGGAACAAAGGTAAACGTATATTCTTGGAAGAGAGCTCTAGATAGGTAGATTCTGGACTCAAAATTCAGTGATGTTATTGGTGGATGTGGAGGAATAGAGATTGTTTTGATTGGAGTGGTGTGGTGGGGGGGGGCTATCTTTAGAAATGGTCTCTAAATGGCACCAATAAGAAGAACGGATCATGCCTAGAGCAGATTTCTTCTCGCTAGCAATTTTCAAACATGGTTTCACTAGCTGACCTATGAAAGGGAAATTTAGAGGGGATTCAGTTCAGTGATGTTTGCCAATATAACTTCTAGGTTATATACATTTCTTGAGACATTATATTTTTTAATTTATTTTTTAATCAGTGTACCTTTGATATGTTAATGGTACTACCTCATATTTTGGAAATCCTGTTATATTTTGTTTTCACGTTTGCCCTGTATTTTGAATAATAAAGAACATGGATACATGACTATAACCTCAGACTAACCTAATAATTTCATGCTTGTCATGCATTGATCACCAGCACTCAGCAGCCAACCTGTTCAGGGCTGCAAAAAGCAAACTTAAGATATGTGATTGCAATTTGAGTGTATTACTGAGCTTGTGTTTCTCTAAATAATAGTTCTAGAAACAAGGAAGAGCAGTAAAGATAAAGAGTGAAGTCCTTGGGTTAGGGACCACATCTTGTTTGTCCTTCCAGTTATGTCTGTTGCTTAGCATATTGCCTGGAAAATGGAAGTTTGCAATTAACATTGGTTTAGTTTAAAAAACTGTTATTTCTCAATAACCATAGAAACTGTCCATGTCATCAGTGGTAAGGATGACTCTAGATTCATATTCATGTATTTCTTCTTTGTGTACAAAATTCCATGTAGTCAACATTTATCATGAACTACAGGGTATGGGGCAGCAGTATTAGGTGCTGGGAAAAAATAGATTTGGAAGTCAGAGGTTTTGTTTGAGCACCCGATAAACACATTTTAAATACTTTACAACTCTACAAAACAACACACATCCATTTTCCAGAGTATAGGAGCATTCATAAAATACAGCAAAAAAGGAATGATTGGAAATCAGTACATTAAAAGCCTTTAATTTCTGATTTTTGACAGCCAATTCCTCTCCACTCCAAAGGATAATATCAGTAATTTATATTTTGAATTGCATATTATTTAAAATGACTTTCAAGTTAATTATTAAGGTTTACTCTGGTGGCTTTGAAAACCAAGTTTTACCAACCTTTTCACACTTGGGAATTGTGGCTTTGAAATGAATTTGGGACATAAATGTCTTTTTTTTGGAGTTTACTGACAGAAGTTGTATATGAAGGCAGGTTTTCATCCCTGACACTAACATAAGTTAAGTATTCTTGATTTCATTATGGGGGAAGAATAGTTCTTTGAAAAGAATAAGTAAATTCCTAAAGTGAGTGCAGGTTGCTTTCTTGATGCCACCATGATCCTCTTAGCAAGAATGATTTATTATGTGGGATTGTATTGTCCAACTCTTTTTTTCAAAGGAATAAATCACATGCTTCTATTACTATGATAATATGCAAGCAACTATGACCACTGTTGAATGCTCTCTGAGCCACATCTTTTATACTGTGCCAATTAAGCAGAACGTGGGGAATGTTGGCAGGGGGATTTAAATGTCTCATCTAAAGGTCAATACCTAACAACACGACAGCATTTATCCTGAACTGGACTGTAGAGTCAGCACTGGGTTTGAGCCCAGTTACTGTTGGGGGACTTAAATATACAGTTCTCCAAATGAGAGCAAGTGGTGTCAAAGGGGCTATAACTGGTGTTCACGATATATCCTAAAATAGCTTTAAGCTTCTCCATGACCTCATTTTGCCATGCTAGCTTGCTTACGAGTGTGTTTTTGGGTGGTGTTAATGTTCTAGCGTTAGCCATTATAATTTATGGACTGACATAGTGTCATTAACACTGAGCACGGATTGGACTCAGTAGCCAAGGCACAACTTTTTCCCCTCCATGTTTCCTGCAGCTGGCCAGTGTTATGTAACCAGGACACCAACCCTGGAGCCAGTTGGTAACTTTAGATGTTTGATCGGGTGTGCAGTTGGCATCACGGACATGGTTAACCAAGGATAATATTAGAGTATACGTGACAGTTTCAAGATTTCATACTGTTAGACAGAACTAGTTTTAGTGCAAGATGAAACCAGATAACTGTATCTATAGTAAGATTTTATTTGATAAGAATGTTTTATGCGAGGTAAAAGTAACTGTGACTGTATAACCTTTGAATAGGTGAATGAGTTAATAATTTTTAAAATTAAATTTGTTTTTAACCAAAGTAAGCCATGTATATGGTGTGTTTGTAAAGATTAATAATGTTCTAAGACTTACAATGAAAAATAGCAGCCACTTCCTTCGATCTCTTCTTCTCTGGCCTTAAGTCCTGCTTCCAAAGGCAACTACTTTCCATTCTTTTTGTTGTTTCTCCTGGCATTTGCCACCATATTTCTAAATAACACAGTTATGCTTGTGGTTCTTGATCCTTCAGTTTTAGAAATTATAGATTGTGTTTCTGTTATGAAAGGTGAATATTTAACTCTTAAACCCCTTTGCCCCCAACACAGCTTCTTCCCCTCCTCCTATCATTTTTGTCACACATTTTGGTGAAATCAGTATTGGATACTTTTCTCATTATGACCATGTAGACTTGTTGGTTTCCAATGGGGGCAGAAATAGTCATTAAGAATAAATAGTCATTAAGTGATTACAATACTTCAGGGTAAGGGGTTTGATGCTGTCAAAGGGATGCCCTGATACTACTGTAGAGACAGAATGATACACAGAACATAAAGAAATTAGCTGCTTCCTGGGCTTAAGTGGAACAAAGCAATAGCATAAATACATGTGCCTCCAAAGAGAAATCAGAGGTGGATGCTCTGCGGGAGAGGGGACAGGCAGGTTTATAGTCCCTGACCTAGGTGACTCTAGCCACTTTTGTTTTAGTTTTATAATATCTGAAGAACCTGAAGCTTGCTGCTCAAGATAGTCCGTGGCCATTTATTTATGACTCAGTCCAAGTCCATGAGACAATTTCTCCTCAAATTGTCAGCAAACGGGAGGGAATGATGGTCAGCTATTAATTGAAATTCAGGCAGCAGGTAAAGACTGGCAGTGGCTGGAGCTATTATATCCTTGGATAACACTTTGTTATTGGGAACTAGGGAGAAACTGAAGAATTGAGATTAAATATTACAAATGTTTACAAGGTTGCAGTAATCCAGGGCAGAGGTCAAAGTGAATGTGTCATCATGTGCATTACCAGTAGCAAAACCCCCACAATTTTAAGGTGTATTTTGTGTGTATCTGTCAGAAAAGTCCTTGACACGGCCTATGGACTCTTACAATACTCTCATTACCACCTAGCATAATCCCCATCACATGCTGAGAAATAAACAATAGTGCTTTGTTCAAGTCTCAGCCATTTGGATATAACTGTGTAAGGTGTAGTTTAATTTACCATAGAGAAGCAGGACTTATTCAGGTGCCATCCTTTCATTAGGGCTGCTGCTTACCAGGTGTGCCCACTTGAGATGCTGGACTCTTGATGGTAATTGTCCTCTGTATCATTTGATCAAGTTAATGATACCAAAAGGGCTCTTTTACTTGGAACATTTTAGTGACAATAGGAATGGTAAGTCAGGAATGAGTCAACACACAGGAGTGAATTATATCTTGAAATACTTGATTTTAGTAGATATAGACAGATAAGAAGCTACAAATAAGAAAGCTACAAATAAGCTATACAAATAAGAAGCTACAAATAGTTTGGGTATTTAATTTATTCCTACTCGTAAGGGAATTGGTGAAATACTTAACTAGATCATGTTAAGAGAAATATCTCTTTGATCTCTTTAGATCTTTTTCTTCTTTCTTTATCCTTTTCTTATTTTATTTGTTATTTTTCTTCATGGCCTATATTGGTCCACATCCTGCATCTATTTGTCATTATTCAAGTTTAGATGTTAAGCACTGAATCATTATAATCTACCTATGTCTTTAGGTGAGTATTTTATTTAATAACTTTTAAAAATAATTAAATGTTCAATGTTGAAACGCTAGAAAATGAAGAGCCAGATGATCAAACAAAAAAATCATAATCCTCCTGCCCCAGAAAAAGCCCTTTTAACACATTGGTGTAGGTACTTCCCTTTCTGGATATGTGCATGTATTTGTCTATATGCATTAAAAATTGGAATTATACTATTTTGTAGCTTGTTTTCTTTTTCTTAGCATTTGTCCACATCAGAACTTTTCTTTAATAATATTACTGGTCATGGATGCATTATGTTTATTTGTATAAATATGCAACAATTTGGAATAATAAATTCATACTGTTGAAACTTCAGTATGTTTCCAATTCTTTTTTGGTCATTGTACCTGTAGCCTGTGCTATCCTTGTTCCTGTGAATTACTGCACAGCCTTGGGCAGAGCTGAAAGCAAAGAGGTTTGCCATTCTCTAATGTACAGAGTGCAAGATATGCTATGATTCCTAGCTTTCCTGCATGCATATCTCCTCTCTCTTTGTCTCGCTCCCTCAGTTTTGCTCTCTCACTCACTCTTCTAACATAAGGTGGTAGGAAGGCTATAACTATCTCCCAGGATTCATTTAGAAAGAGTAAAACATCCTGGCTTGATTTTAGCTAAGAGGCCCCCCTTTGCACAAATATTATTAGCTTTTAAATGGTGATTTAATCATTTCAAGCTGAGTCATGTATAGTGTTCTCATGCTTATAAGACTAACCATCATGGGTTACAACCTTTCCTTGTCAACAGTGGATTATAATGAAGCTGCAAGAAGAAACTTACAAGATTCAAGGGTTGGGGGATGCAGTGGAAGCAGGATAGTTTAGTGCACAAGCAACCTGCCAGGACCTTTGCAAGCTAATTATTGCCTCTCAACTTCTATTTTGTCATCTGTACAATGAGTATATTCATACCCAATCATAAGGCTTTTGTGGAGATTAAAAGAGAAAATATATTTATTGCAAACTCAGCAAAGTGTCTTGTACAGAGTATTAATGGTAGCATTATTATGTTGTTCTGATGAAATTGCAGATGGCAAGAGATATGCTGGTGCTGTGTTGAGGAGCACAGCCAGATGGAAAAGGATCCTTAAAACAGATCTTCTATAGTCTTTATTTGCCTACCTTCCTTCATACATCTTGGGTAAAGCAGCTCTTTTTGATTCCAGTATTTTCTCTGTCCTGAGAACCAATATGATACTGATGAAAAGAAAAAAACTTCACAAACCGCCTGAAAACTGAGAGTGCTCCTGAGAGGCCAACATTTGTTGGAGCTTTCCCAGTAGATTAGTATTCATTTCTCCTCCTTCCCACCGGCCCCAGACCCTCCTACCAGCTTCAGTTTTACTTTGTTATTAACAATAAAGCCTTTGTTCACAAACAAAGCAGATATGGGCTTCGTCTTAACTGATTTGTTTAACCCTCACTTAAAGTTATTGCTTTTTGCAACCCAGGGCATTTCTGGTATTTGAACAGGAAAAATTCTGAGCAAATGAATCAAATAACACATTGTCTTAAAATGGTCCTTTATTACCAATGAGCTAGCTAAGAGGCATAGAGTAGCATCGTGATTGGAGTTATATTCCTGACCAGAGTCACCACATGTAATTACCCAGAAGTGTCATTAGCACAGTGTTATAAATGAAGATATTCATTATAAATCTAAGTAGAAATTTCAAATGGTAAAATGTTGCAAGTCCCATAACAGGAGTATAAACATACCTTATGCATTGATTATGCAAGGAATCTTTATGATAAATGATAGAGTGTACATATAGCACATGAACATGCCATGTCATAAATTTGGCCAAGGTCAAATTAATGTTTGCTATGACAAATATTAACATTTAAGTCACAATTTCAGATTTAAATTCATTCGGAGGCATTATCTGAATGATCAAAATAGTTTTAAAAGCTATCAAAGGAAGTTTGATTATTTTTAAAATAAATAAATTTTTGTTCTAGCAAGTAGAAGCATTTGAAATCATTTTATTGACCTTAAAGCTGCTCTCAAACTTGAGATGTTGATTTTTTTGTAAAGAGGCATTGAGGTATCTAAATATTTCAAGGGCTGTCCAAGGATTTTCATTGTGAGAGTTTGAAGAGCAGCAGACTCTTAAATCTGGCCCTTCTGTTCATCTTTCTCTCTTCTCTTAACAGCTATAAGGGCAGAAAGGAATAAGAAAAGAAGTCACAGAAAGGCCCCTGAACAATAGGGAAGATGGGATTGGGGAAGGGCAGTCCTACCTCTTTGCTTTTAAGGTTGGAATTATTTATAGGCTGATCTATATATCTGTGTATCTACCCACCTAGATATATAACAATATGAAACTCTGAGGCTGAGACAGATAGATAGATAGATAGATAGATAGATATCATATGTATGTGTATGTATATGTATTACATACACAAACTCACATATAACATATGTGACAACATCATATGTACATATGTATTTACATGTGTATATCTCAGCCTCACAGTTTCAAAACTTTTTAGAGCCCACCTGCCAGAGTTGCTGTCTTTTTCAAATTTAGTTGCCTTCTGATTTGGTACCGTGTTGCAGAAACTCTATAAGTAGATGTCACTGAAAAGTAAAAAACAGTTATGACAGACAGATTAGTTAATAATCTCTATTCTATTATTTGCTAACTCTTTGAACCTGATATTATTAATCTAATGATCATGAATTTCTTCATCTATGAAATAGAACTCATAATACCAATTCTTTAAGGTTATGGTGAGTATTCCATATTATAGTGCATTAAAAAGTACATGACACAGAAACTGGTCATGGTAGACAAGTGCTCAAAAAATAGTTGTTATAATTAATTTTTCTGTTATGAATACTTCCTTTACTGATAGTAGTGTTTAAGTAAGTGGAATTTATCAGGCAAAATGTTGACTAAAAGGGACTGACTTTATTATGGTTTATATATTTACTTACATTACTCAAGTTTCTTGAAACTATGCATGAAGCATAATTAGTATTTATTCATAAATATATTTGTAATCTGAGGCTTAAATTAGAATTTTTGTCCCTAAGCAATTATTCTGATCCACATTGGTAAGGATAAACAAAGTCAATGTGGATGAGTGGACAGGGGCTAGACCATCAGAGCCTAATGTTTTTTAGCCTTTACCTATAACCAGCCCTTGAGTAGCTTATGGGAGAGGCAGGAAGATTTTTTTTTAGAAGAGAGACTTTCCAGAGGTTGTGTAAGGAGAGTCTGGAAAGAATTGTAGTCTCACTTGTTCTGATATTTATTAAAATGCCACAAAAATCCTATTCCTGCTTTGATCTTGACTCAAGAGAATGTCATGAAATTGACACCAAATTAATCAAGTCAACTCTATATTTGTTTACTTGGGTGCATCTTGCAGGCAGGTGAGAAGGTGGAACAGGAAAGATTTGATGACATACATCTTTTTTGAAAGTGTAATATCAACTAGATGTTGGAAAGAAAATACATTATATACCCTGGCATTACTAGTCAATGTCCATCTAATTATAGGAGCTTCAGGAACCTGGTGTTCTATCTGACTTCAAATATGTTAAAGGCTCAACCTAGTATAATGTTTTCTGAGGATTTGGTCAGATCATTTTCTTGCCTCAAATATTTAATTGAACCAGTTGTGGGTAATGAGGTCTGCTTCTTGACATCTCACAAGTAGTTTTCACACTGAGTTATCCTTAATCATAAGTTATATGTCATCTTTGGCCTTCAACACAGGCAGATGGGAATTTAGTGGGACAGTCCATGAAAATACTGGCCCGTAAAAAAAGTCTTGACTATTTCACAACAGGCTGCTTTTCAGAACATTTCATTCAGGCCCTATGTCAGTGTAAATATTAGAAGACTTGGGAGAGTTTGCAATCTTCTGGCCTGCAGTTAAATTATTATTTTAACCCTTCCTTTCTCTGAGTACCACTGATGGATAATTTTAGTTCATTTTTTTCTTTTTCTTTTTGTTTTCCTAAAGATATCCCCACTGTACTGGAAAAGGAAACCAAACAAAATGATACAAAGCACAACACAATTCAACAATAACAAAAAACAATGTGCAATCCATTGACATAGTTTGGAGGTGTGGCTTATTAATTTTTTTTATATCAGAAAAATCCTTAGCTCTATTGCCTGGATATAGAGTTCTGTAAAAGCTCTAGGCTTGCTGTGAGCAGGCTTTTTCTTTTATAAAGGAAAGGAGATTACAGGAAAAAATTACCAGTTGGAGAAATCTTTTTAAATAATTTGCATATGAATAATCCCCAGGGATGTTATTTAGGCATAAGGATATAGCAGCTTCTCCAAAATGGAAGTGAATCCAAAAAGGGAAGTATAATTTTTATAGATTGTGTTTGAGAGAAAGTAAAATAGGAAAGGAAAGATGAAGAGAACGATTCTTTTATAAATGTTAGGTGCTTGGATAGTAAACACATCAGTAGCAATTCTGTGTTTTGTTTTTTTTCAGCCATGCATTGCTGTTTTGAATGCACAGTGTTTCTTTCTTGATGCTATCAGTCCCCATTCAAACCTTCATATCCCAGATTGCTTGTCTTATGTTGGCTATGTATTAAAGTTGCCTTACGTCATACACTCCATGCAATTTAGAGAAAGATTTTCATTGTGGAGCAAACTTGAAAAAAACAAAATATTTCTATGAAAAGCAATTTGCTTTGCTAGGCTTTGCTTGTATTCCCAGTACAATTACTGTAGATTACATGAGTTTGAAAATGAGCTTCCTTCCTTGCAACCCACTCCTACCTCTGTTTGATTCTCTCATGAAGTCATAATCCTTTGTTTGCGCAGTAAGCCTGTTGCCATGGAGATTAATGTGATGTTACAAATTTGCTATTATTTATGACTTCATTGTAAGATGGATCCGAATGAGAAATTAATTTCTGATTTCTTCACCAAATATTTGATGAGTCATATGAGAACAGGTGAAGGTATTTCACCTTTCATTTCTTAATTGGGAGGTAGAAGTGCTTTCACTGGTGAAAAATACAAATATCTAAGAAATAATATTTTTTTAATATCAAAATAAGTATCTTGAAGGAAAGTTGAAACGTGAAATATTAGGATAAAATATATATTCTATTTACAAAATATCTTCCGAGCGCTACAAGATAAATTCCACCTTGAGAAGCCCAGCATGTCAGTGTCATTCTCTGAACAAGTTTCTCCTTGGTACTGCCATGTTTACTTTCTTAGCAAAAGAAAACTGAACAGTGAGCACTCTGGTGCGTAAGCCCCTCAACCACTGAGATATTGAATTCTGATCTTTAATAAACCAACATTGATTTACTTCACTTCTTCTGTTTGCTTAGTTAAGCTCCACTGGCATAGGAGAAAGCACACATAATTTAATCAAATTGCTTTTTTTTTCATTTAATTTTTTATTAGTGCATAAAGCAGGCTCTAAGCATTTGGAATTTATTTTTACCAGTAAAATATCTTTCTTCTCTCTTGGAGGAGAAGTTTGAAATTTCGGTTAAGTTCACCCCTAACTCTTGATACATACAAAAGTAAAATACAACCAAAGATCTTATTTTTGAGAGTCAGATTTACTCTTTCCTTCTTGACATCAATGTTGACTCTTGAAGAATCCAGTGTAACATCTAAACAGGTTTGAGCTGTGAGATTTCCAGATTTCAGATGCCAATAAGCAACTCAGTATCTTCAACATTTATAGTTAGGCAGCATTTTGTTCTGTTAGAACTGATTTTTTTCCTGATCATCTAGCTTGGCCAATTAATAGAATAAAAAAGCATACTCGTAATGGTGAAGTGGTCTGTCAGAGCTCAGGGGGCTGATTGGTTGACAATTTGGGGGTATACCCAGAGATCTTAAGAATTTAATTCTAGATAATCAATGTTACTTGAAAAATACTCTTATTTCTTCTCTTTCTTCTCTTTTTATTTTCCTAAATATAAAGGTTAATGTTAATTATACTTTTCATATCTAACTTCTATTAGTTATTTATTTTATTTTTTTTTTAGACACTGGGTATTTAGAGTTTCCAAATGAAGGTCCTAGTTATTTCTGTGAGAAGGAAGTCAGTGAATTATTTTAGAGTGTGAGTGGGATTCATGTAATAGCTTGTGATGTTACATTTTGAGAGGCCTAGAAGCACATGGATTTGCCAGCTTTACTGGAAAATGACAAGGTCGAAAAGCTGTGAATTCTGTTTTTCTGCACAACACACTTGTTTCTTCTGACTCCCTAGTGCACGGTTAAAAAATATAGTAGTAGAATTACTTTGCTTTATGAAATTAGTCTAACCAACTGTTACAAATTTTTATGTATATAATTCTTCTGAATTATATTGAACTAGAGGTATTTCTCCATTAATGGAAGATATCCTTTTCTTATCTCCCAGAATTTGAGGAGTGGGGTAGGGTTTTTCTCTCTATTGCTTGATGCAGACAAGGAAGCATTTTTCCTCTAGCCAGATGGCAGCTACCTCCTCACCGTGTGGAGAACTAAGCTTGAGTGTATAGAAGGCATATATATGGCAGAATGGAGAGATACAATCTGTCTGGGGATCCTGATGAATATATAGAAGTGCTAAGTTAAACGGTCCTAGAACCCAAACTACTTTTGGACATACTTCTTTATGAGATAATAAATACTCTTAATACTGTACTGACCAGTTTAATTGCCTCCCAGATTTGCTCAGCCCCATCTGCCTCCCAGTCCTCAACCATTGCCCTGATTCTTGGCCAGAGTGAGGGCCAGGCTGTGGCAAAGGTTCTATTATTTCTTCTATGTCTGGAGCTCCAACTAATAAGTTCAACCCAACTGGACCTACTGAAGCTCTGGCTTTCCTCCCTAGTAGCTGCCTGGAGGGGTAATAACATAACCCATCTATGAGAGGGTATTAGACAAAAGATGAGAAGGATAGACAAAAGATGGCAGATAGATTGCTGCCCTGTGCCTACCCTATGGACTACTTGGAGATGTAGTGGTTCCCTATAGCAAACATCCTACATGATTAAGCAAATCAGTTACGTTTTTTATAAGGCTGTGCCCGCTGGGTAATGCACCACCTCATAATGCTCTTCTTCCTCCTGTGCTTCATTCTGTTTCCCCCTCACTCTTGCTTCCCTGGGATTATACTCGCTAACCCCAATGAAATGTTAAGCAGGTAAATACCCCCTTAGATTCTATTTTCTAGGAAACTCAGATGTAAAGATTTCCTTGGAACCCTGTTATCAAGAGAGGTCCTAGAAAGCAGACCCTCAAGATGTTGGATTCCTTGCCTAACAGAGGGCAGTAGGGGCCAGATTCCTGCTGCTGTGGGGAGTTGTGATAATCTCTGGCATGCATGGCCTCAGAATTGCTAAAGTTTCCATAGGTGGTGAATTAAGATGAGGTACAAAGGCAAGTCGTTGGAAATGATATGGCTACTGTGTTTGATTGGGAAGGAAGAAAATAATCTAAGATTTATGGCATGAGGTGGTTGCTTTTGATGACATTGGGGGCCTTGCAAAAAGAGAGTGATATATTTGGGTCAAATAGTTATTTATATAAGGTATGCTGTGAATGCCAGAGGACTTCTATAGCAACCCTAAAGAAGACTAGTTAAAAAAGAAACAAAATAAAACAAAAACCAGGCTTGGGATCTAATTATAAATGTGGCAGACACCTGCAAAGGAAACAAAATAAACGTCTGCCCTATGTCCTGTGTCAAAATCAGGCCCTGATGAGGAAAGAGTAGGACACTGAGGCTAGCAATTTAAGTAGATCTGCCTAAGTAACTTGAATCCTTTCACTCCCCTGAATCACTGGCTATAAGAAGCAGCCCCTTTTCTCTTTCTAGAGGAGAATGGCCTCACAATACCTGGAGACGCAGTGTTTTTACATAAAGCAGTTATCCAGCAAGATGTTTGTTCTCCTCACTATCCCTCACTACTGCCCTCATTAGGTAGCTAACTGAAGTTATTCTATAGCTAATATTTACCAGGAGGGAGTGGGGGTGAGGAATAGGGGAGTGGATCCCAGTGGGCCCACTGGATCCACTGAAACTCTGGCTTCTCATCCTGTTGGTTCCTCAAAGGAGAAAACACAATCTAGAAATGAGAGGGAGTTAATTTACCATGCAGTAAACTTTAGCCAGTGAGAGATAGAAAAAGGCAAACAAATTCCTGGCCCGTTTTCCCCTGGATGGATTGCTTATGATGCAGTGGTTTCATATGGCAAAAATCCTACACAACTGAGCAAACTAGCTGTGTTTTCTAGAAAAAAGAAAAGTTGTGTCTGTCTGGGTATTAAACTTGTGGGGTTGGGAGGAAGAATATAAAGATGGATGGGGAGAATTCATTGTTATGGAGGGACTCACCTTTGACTAGGAATTCCATGTTCTGGCAAGGATAATTGGAGCTGGTAGTGATAATTTGTAAGCATGGTTCCTGGGATCTTGTAAACAACAATGGAGCTATTAAACAGGGCTAACATGCCAGAACCTCCTTGGCATGGTATGAAGGAGGGAGTCAGAAAACTTAGGGAAATGAGAATGTATCTCTGTATTACTCAGTAATATCTGAGAATCCATCACATTCACATGACTGTGTACCCTGGGGATTAAGCAAGGGACATTACCTTGCTTAGGCAAAAAGAATATACTTGGATGGAGGGTACCAGAATCTTTGAGAAGCCTAGTAATGGTTGTGAAGGCTGGGTATGTTAGTTAGAGATGCTACAATAGCCCTGGGCTCCCTAATATCTTTGTGGATTATAAAATTCCAAAACAGAAGAGTCCAGGTGACAACCCTTAACTGTCAGATGCAAAGTATATGTATTTACTGTAATGGACAGCAAAGGCAGAGTGACAGCCACGGTGCCTTTGCCCACAAGAATCTATGGTAATGATCATGGTGGAATCCTTATAGTAAGGCATATAGATAGTGACTAGAATATTGCTTGCTTTTTATAAAATAAGTAACCCTGAAAGTGTTGAGCACAAAACTGACACAAAACACCACAATGGAAAATGGTCGCTTTTCATTCTGTTTCCAGATATATATTAATTTACTGACTCATAGCACATTGCTTGAAGGGAAAAATAGGTTTCCTTTCAAAGGACTCTGCAATTATGCCAAATGTATATATGCAAAAATACTTCTCTGATTATTTCCCAAAGAGTAATTCTTCTCCAGAGAAAGAGGATACCAGACTTTTAAAGGATTGTTAAATATGAGGTCTGTGTGGACACTCATACCAGGAGAACTGAAATGTTATCATGGTCTGATTAAGGTGAAGACTATGGAAGCCACATGATAAATGGAATTTTCTGAATCAGGTGGGTTTGAGGATCCATTCTATAATTATTTCCCAAGTCCAGAAGAATATAATTGGGGTAGACATACTGTACATAGAAGCTGACAGAACCCTTGCATTGGCTTCCTGACTTATTCTAGGAAGCATTGTGGAAGTCCTTAAAATTGTCCAAAGAATATCATACAGCCATGATAATAAATAAGAAGTAATACTGCTCTTGGAATGAATTGCAGAGATTAGAACCGTTATCAAAGACTTGAAGGATGTAGCTCCTTGTTTCTTTTATTTATCTTCTAAAACAGTGCTGGTCCAGCATCATTTTATTTATTTATTTTTGAATTTTGTTTTATTTTTTTATACAGCAGGTTCTTATTAGTTATCTATTTTATACATATTAGTGTATATATGTCAATCCCAATCTCCCAATTCATCCCATGACCACCCCCCACCTCACCTCGCTTTTCACCCTTCATGCCCAAATGTTTGTTCTCTACATCTTTGTCTCTATTTCTGCCTTCCAAACCGGTTCATCAGTGTCATTTTTCTAGATTCCACATATATGTGTTACTATGCAATATTTGTTTTTCTCTTTCTGACTTACTTCACTCTGTATGACAGTCTCTAGGTCCATCCACATCTTTACAAATGACCCAATTTCGTTCCTTTTTATGGCTGAGTAATATTTCATTGTATGTATGTAACACATCTTTTTTTTTTAACATCTTTATTGGAGTATAATTGCTATATAATACTGTGTTACTTTCTGCTTTATAACAAAGTGAATCAGTTATGCATATACATATGTTCCCATATCTCTTCCCTCTTGCATCTCCCTCCCTCCCTCCCACCCTCCCTATCCCACCCCTCTAGGTGGTCACAAAGCACCCAGCTGATCTCCCTGTGCTATGCAGCTGCTTTCCACTATCTATTTTACGTTTGGTAGTGTTTATATATCCATGCCACTCTCTCACTTTGTCACAGCTTACCCTTCCCCCTCCCCATATCCTCAAGTCCATTCTCTAGTAGGTCTGGGTCTTTATTCCCATCTTGCCCCTAGGTTCTCCATGACCACTTTCTTTTCTTAGATTCCATATATGTGTGTTAGCATACAGTATTTGTTTTTCTGACTTACTTCACTCTGTATAACAGACTCTAGGTCCATCCACCTCACTACAAATAACTCAATTTCATTTCTTTTTATGGCTGAGTAATATTCCATTGTATATGTGCCACATCTTCTTTATCCATTCATCTGTTGATGGACACTTAGGTTGCTTCCATGTCCTGGCTATTGTAAATAGAGCTGCAGTGAACATTTTGGTATGTGACTCCTTGAATTATGGTTTTCTCCGGGTATCTGCCCAGTAGTAGGATTGCTGGGTCATAGTTCTATTTTTAGTTTTTTAAGGAACCTCCATACTGTTCTCCATAGTGGCTGTATCAATTTACATTCCCACCAACAGTGCAAGAGGGTTCCCTTTTCTCCACACCCTCTCCAGCATTTATTGTTTGTAGATTTTTTGTTGATGGCCATTCTAACCAGTGTGAGGTGATACCTCATTGTAGTTTTGATTTGCATTTCTCTAATGATTAATGATGTTGAGCATACTTTCATGTGTTCATTGGCAATCTGTATATCTTCTTTGGAGAAATGTCTATTTAGGTCTTCTGCCCACTTTTGGTTTGGGTTGTTTGTTTTTTCGATATTGAGCTGCATGAGTTTCTTGTATGTTTTGGAGATTAATCCTTTGTCAGTTGCTTCATTTGCAAATATTTTCTCCCATTCTGAGGGCTGTTTTTTTGTCTTGTTTATGGTTTCCTTTGCTGTGCAAAAGCTTTTAAGTTTCATTAGGTGCCATTTGTTTATTTTTGTTTTTATTTCCATTTCTCTAGGAGGTGGGTCAAAAAGGATCTGGCTGTGATTTATGTCATAGAGTGTTCTGCCTGTTTTCCTCTAAGAGTTTGATGGTGTCTGGCCTTACATTTAGGTCTTTAATCCATTTTGAGTTTATTTTTGTGTAACACATCTTCTTTATCCATTTTTCTGTCAATGGGCATTTAGGTTGCTTCCATGACCTGGCTGTTGTAAATAGTGCTGCAATCAACATTGGGGTGCATGACTCTTTTTTAATTATGGTTTTCTCTGGGTATAGGCCCAATAGTGGGATGGCTGGGTCATATGGTAATTTTATTTTTACTTTTTAAGGAAGCTCCATGCTGTTCTCCATAGTGGCTGTATCAATTTACATTCCCACCAACAACACAAGAGGGTTCCCTTTTCTCCACACCTTCTCCAGCATTTGTTGTTTGTAGATTTTCTGATGATGCCCATTCTAACCAGTGTGAGGTGATACCTCATTGTAGTTTTGATTTGCATTTCTCTAATAATTAGTCAGGTTGAGCAGCTTTTCATGTGTCCCTTGGCCATCTGTATGTCTTATTTGGAGAAATGTCGATTTAGGTCTTCTGCCCATTTTCTTTTTCTTTTTTTTTTTTTGCAGTACGTGGGCCTCTCACTATTGTGGCCTCTCCCGTGGTGGAGCACAGGCTCCGGACATGCAGGCTCAGCGGCCATGGCTCATGGGCTTAGCCACTCCGCAGCATGTGCGATCCTCCCGGACCGGGGCACGAACCCATGTCCCCTGCATCAGCAGGCGGACTCTCAACCACTGCGCCACCAAGGAAGCCCCTGCCCATTTTTTGATTGGGTTGTTTGTTTTTTTAATATTGAGCTGCATGAGCTGTTTATATATTTTGGAGATTAATCCTTTGTCCGTTGATTCATTTGCAAATATTTTCTCCCATTCTGAGGGTTGTCTTTTCATCTTGTTTATAGTTTCCTTTGCTGTGTGAAAGCTCTTAAGTTTCATCAGGTCCCATTTGTTTATTTTTGTTTTTATTACCATTTCTCTAGGAGGTGGGTCAAAAAAAGATCTTCCTGTGATTTATGTCAAAGAGTGTTCTGCCTATGTTTTCCTCTAAGAGTTTTATGGTGTCCAGTTTTTCATTTAGGTCGTTAATCCATTTTGAGTTTATTTTTGTGTATGGTGTTAGGGAGTGTTCTAATTTCATTCCTTTACATGTCGCTGTCCAGTTTTCCCAGCACCACTTATTGAAGAGACTGTCTTTTCTCGATTTATATCCTTGCCTCCTTTGTCATAGATTAGTTGATCATAGGTGCGTGAGTTTATCTCTGGGCTTTCTATTGTCTTCCATTGATCTATATTTCTGTTTTTGTGCCAGTACCATACTGTCTTCATTACTGTAGTTTTGTAGTATAGTCTGAAGTCTGGGAGTCTGATTTCTCCAGTATTGTTTTTTTCCCTCAGGATTGCTTTGGCTATTCAGGTTCTTTTGTGTCTCCATACAAATTTTTAAGTTTTTTTTTGTTCTTGCTCTGTAAAATATGCCATTGGTAATTTGGTAGGGATTGCATTGAATCTGTAGATTGCTTTGGGTAGTATAGTCATTTTCACAGTATTGATTCTTCCAATCCAAGAACATGGTATATCTCTCCATCTGTTTGTGTCATCTTTGATTTCTTTCATCAGTGTCTTATAGTTTTCTGAGTACAGGTCTTTTACTTTCTTAGGTAGGTTTATTCCTAGATATTTTATTCTTTTTGTTACAGTGGTGAATGGGATGGTTTCCTTAATTTCTCTTTCTAATCTTTCATTGTTAGTGTCTAGGAATGCAAGAGATTTCTGTGTATTAATTTTGTATCCTGAAGCTTTACCAAATTCATTGATTAGCTCTAGTAGTTTTCTGGTGGCATCTTTAGGATTCTCTATGTATAGTATCATGTCATCTGCAAACAGTGCCAGTTTTACTTCTTTTCCACTTTGTATTCCTTTTATTTCTTTTTCTTCTCTGATTTCCGTGGCTAGGTCTTCCAACACTATGTTGAATAATAGTGGCGAGAGTGGACATCCTTGTCTTTTTCCTGATCTTAGAGGAAATGCTTTCAGTTTTTCACCATTGAGAATGATGTTGGCTGTGGGTTGTCACATATGGCTTTTATTATGTTGAGGTAGGTTCCCTCTATGCCCACTTTCTGGAGAGTTTTTATCATAAATCGGTGTTGAATTTTGTCAAAAGCTTTTTCTGCATCTTTTGAGATGATCATATTGTTTTTATTCTTCAGTTTGTTAATATGGTGTATCACATTGATTGGTTTGCATATATTGAAGAATCCTTGCATCCCTGGGGTAAATCCCACTTGATCATGGTATATAATCCTATTAATGTGTTGTTGGATTCTTTTTGCTAGTACGTTGTTGAGGATTTTTGCATCTATATTCATCAGTGATTTTGGTTTGAAATTTTCTTTTTTTAAATTTCTTTGTCAGGTTTTGGTATCAGGGTGATGGTGGCCTCATGGAACAAGTTTGGGAGTGTTCCTTCCTCTTCAACTTTTGGAAGAGTTTGAGAAGGATGGGTATTAGCTCTTCTCTAATGTTTCATAAAATTCACCTGTGAAGCCATCTGGTCCTGGACTTCTGTCTCTTGGAAGATTTTTAATCACAGTTTCAATTTCATTATTTGTGATTGATCTGTTCATATTTTCTGTTTATTCCTGGTTCAGTCTTGGAAGGTTATAATTCTCTAAGAATTTGTCCATGTGTTTTAGGTTATCCATTTTATTGGCATAGAGTTGCTTGTAGTAGTCTCTTATGATGCTTTGTATTTCGTCGGTGTCCATTGTAACTTCTCCTTTTTCATTTCTAATTTTATTGATTCAGGTCTTCTCCCTCTTTTTCCTGAGTCTGGCTAAAGGTTTATCAGTTTTGTTTATCTTCTCAAAGAACCAGCTTTTAATTTTATTGATCTTTGTTATTGTTTTCTTTGTTTTTATTTCATTTGTTTCTGCTCTGATCTTTATGATATTTTTCCTTCTACTGACTTTGGGTTTTGTTTTTTCTTCTTTCTCTAGTTCCTTTACAAGTAAGGTTAGGTTGTTTATTTGAGAGTTTTCTTGTTTCTTGAGGTAGGATTGTATTACTATAAACTCCCCTCTTAGAACTGCTTTTGCTGCATCCCATAGGTTTTGGGTCATCATGTTTTCATTGTCATTTGTCTCTAGGTGTTTTTTTAAAATTTATTTTAATTAATTAATTTATTTTTGGCTGTGTTGGGTCTTTGTAACTGCACATGGACTTTCTCTAGTTGTGGAGAGCAGGGACTACTCTTCCTTGTGTTGAGCAGACTTCTCATTGTGGTGGCTTATCTTTTTGTGGAACATGGGCTCTAGGCGCACAGGCTTCAGTAGTTGTGGCTCGTGGACTCTAGCTCACAGGCTAAGTAGTTGTGGTGCACAGGCTTTTTTGCTCTGCATCATGTTGGATCTTCCCAGAACAGGGCTTGAACCTGTGTCCCCTGCATTGGCAGGCGGATTCTTAACCACTCTTCCACCAGGGAAGTCCCTCTAGGTATTTTTTTATTTCCTCTTTGATTTCTTCAGTGATCTCTTGGTTATTTAGTACCATACTGTTTAACCTCCATGTGTTTGTGTTTTTTATGTTGTTTTTCCCCTGTAATTGATTTCTAATCTCATAGCATTGTAGTCAGAAAAGATGCTTGGTGTAGTTTTAATTTTCTTAAATTTACCGAGGCTTGATTTGTGACCCAAGATGTGGTCTATCCTGGAGAGTGTTCTGTGTGCACCTAAGAAGAAAGTGTACACTGCTGTTTTTGGATGGACTGTCCTATAAATATCAATTAAATCTCTCTGGTCTATTGTGTCATTTAAACCTTGTGTTTCCTTATTAATTTTCTGTCTGGATGCTCTGTCCATCAGTGTAAGTGAAGTGTTAAATTCCCCCACTATTATTGTGTTCCTGTCAATTTCCTCTTTTATAGGTATTAGCATTTGCTTTATGTATCGAGGTGCTCCTATGTTGGGTGCATATATATTTATAATTGTTATATCTTCTTCTTGGTTTGATCCCTTGATCATTATTCAGTGTCCTTCCTTGTCTCTTGTAACATTCTTTATTTTAAAGTCTATTTTTTCTGATATGAATATTGCTACTCCAACTTTCTTTTGATTTCCATTTGCACAGAATATCTTTTACCATCCCCTCACTTTCAGTCTGTATGCGTCCCTAGGTCTGAAGTGCATCTCTTGTAGACAACATATATATGGGTCTTGTTTTTGTATCCATTCAGCCAGTCTGTGTATTTTGGTTGGGGCATTTAATCCATTCACATTTAAGGTAGTTCTTGATATGTATGTTCCTATTACAATTTTCTTAATTGTTTTGTATTTGTTTTTGTATGTCTTTTTCTTCTCTTGTGTTTCCCACTTAGAGAAGTTCCTTTAGTATTTGTTGTAGAGCTAGTTTGGTGGTTCTGAATTCTCTTAGCTTTTGCTTCTCTGCAAAGGTTTTAATTTTTCCATCGAATCTGAATGAGATTCTTGCCAGGTAGAATCTTGGTTGCAGTTTCTTCCCTTTCATCACTTTAAATATTTTGTGCCATTCCCTTTTGGCTTGTAGAGTTTCTGCTGAGAGTCAGCTGTTAACCTTATGGGAGTTACCTTGTATGTTATTTGTTGTTTTTCCCTTGTTGCTTTTAATAATTTTCTTTGTGTTTATTTTTTGTCAGTTTGATTACTATGTGTCTTGGCGTGTTTCTCCTTGGGTTTATCATGCCTGAGACTCTCTGCGCTTCCTGAGCTTAGATGGCTATTTTCTTTCCCATGTTAGGGAATTTTTCGACTATAATCTTTTCAAATATTTTCTCGGGTCCTTTCTCTCTCTCTTCTCCTTTCTCAGACCCCTATAATGTGAATGTTGGTGGATTCAATTTTGTCCCAGAGGTCTCTTAGGCTGTCTAAATTTCTTTTCATTCTTTTTTCTTTATTCTGTTCTGTGGCAGTGAATTCCACCATTCTGTCCTCCAGTTCAGTTATCTGTTCTTCTGCCTCAGTTATTCTGCTGTTGATTCCTTCTAGTATATTTTCCATTTCAGTTATTGGACTGTTCATCTGTTTGTTTGCTCTTTAATTCTTCTAGATGTTTGTTCTTTAATTCTTCTAGGTCTTTGTTAAACATTTCTTGCATCTTCTCGATGTTTGCCTCCATTCTTTTTCCAAGGTCCTGGATCACTGTTGTTATTCTGAATCGTTTTTCTGGAAGGTTGCCTATCTCCACTTCATTTAATTGTTTTTCTGGGGTTTTATCTTGTTCCTTCATCTGGTACATAGTCCTTTGCCTTTTCATTTTGTCTGTCTTTGTGAATGTTCCACAGGCTGCAGGATTGTAGTTCTTCTTGCTTCTGCTGTCTGCCCTCTGGTGGTTGAGGCTATGTAAGAGGCTTGAGCAAATTTCCTGGTGGGAGGGACTGGTGATATGTAGAGCTGGGTGTTGCTCTGGTGGGCAGAGCTCAGTAAAACTTTAATCCACTTGTCTGCTGATGGGTGGGGCTGAGTTCCCTCTCTGTTGGTTGTTTGGCCTGTGGTGACCCAGCACTGGAGGCTACAGGCTCTTTGGTGGGACTAATGGCGGACTCTGGGAGGGCTCATGCCAAGGAGTACTTCCCAGAACTTCTGCTGCCAGGGTCCTTGTCCCCACAGTAAGCCAAAGACATCCCCCACCTCTGCACAAGACACTCCAACACTAGCAGGTAGGTCTGGTTCAGTCTCCTATAGGGTCACTGCTCCTTCCCCGGAGTCTCGATGCACACACTACTTTGTGTGTGCCCTCCACGAGTGGAGTCTGTTTCCTCCAGTCCTGTCAAAGTCCTGCAGTCAAATCCCACTAGACTTCAAAGTCTGATTCTCTGGGAATTCCTCCTCCCATTGCCAGACCTCCATGTTGGGAAGCCTGATGTGGGGCTCAGGAACCTTCACTCCAGTGGGTAGACTTCTGTGGCATAATTGTCCAGTTTGTGAGTCACCCACCCAGCAGTTATGGGATTTGATTTTATTGTGATTGTGCCCCTCCTACCATCTCACTGTGGCTTCTTCTTTATCTTTGGATGTGGGGTATCTTTTTTGGTGAGTTCCAGTGTCTTCCTGTCTATGATTGTTCAGCAGTTAGTTGTGATTCTGGTGCTCTCCTAAGAGGGAGTGAGCACATGTCCTTCTACTCTGCCATCTTGAACCAATCTCCAGCTGTGCTCCTTGTTTCATTCCCTTACCTGAACTCTACAAAAAGCAGATGGATCATGACAGCAGATAATGGACTACCATAAACTTAACCAGGTGGTAGCCCTAATTGAAGCTGCCATGCTGAATGTGCTATCTGTTCTGAAGCAGATCTGCACTGCCTCTATTATTTAGTATGTGGTTATTGATTTGGAGAATGCTTTCTTCTAAATTGACATAAGTAGAATGTAAGTACAACTTTACATAGTAAGGAAAGCAGTACACTGATACTTTCCTTACGGCTCTGTTATCTCTCCTGATTTCTATCATAAGGGGCTTAGATCTTTGTATCAATCAGAGTCCATTTAAGGGACAGAAATCATACCAATTACTTAAAAGATATGTTAACATAAGGAATTGTTAACCTACTCTAAGAGAACTGAAAAGGCAAAAGGAACTTGAAGTATCAGAAAAGTAGCAATTACAGGAAGAATTTATCTCTCCTAGGGTTGATAGTAAAAGAGAAGATACTGGGATTATTAAAATCTGGAGGCTTGAACAAAGGACTCAGACCTCGAAGAGGGGCCCTGCTTGACAGGTATAAGTGCTTAGCAGCTCAGTGGAAGGACCCTGAGGAGCTGGGATTTAGACCTGTGAGGAGGGGGCCCCAGCTGTTGTACTAAGTCTGAAAAGGCATGATAAGGTTGGTGATACTTGTGTGGAAAAACTTCAAAGTGGAACGAGCTCCTGTTACTGAAAACAACTAGGAGCAAGATGAACCATGGGTATGAGAGTAAAGTGTATCATACCACTGAACAACTCCCAAAGAGGAGAGTCTCAACAATAGGTGAATAAAATGACACATCCTGGGTATATTCACCAACCTCTCTCCTTGGCCACCTTGTCATTGCACAGTATGATTACATATAGAGAAAGCCTGGTATCAGGGATGGAGGCTATTCATGGATTCAGTAGCATAAGCTCTCTTTAACCAAAGATGATATAGCTACTGCTACTGCTGATTGGCCAAACTTTCAGTAAGAAACTACTACTCTGTGAGTATAGCCCTTTGAGATACCTGCTTTATGCAGAGCTGTCTTATTAGAATTCCCCCCTTGAGGGCTTCCCTGGTGGCGTAGTGGTTGGGAGTCTGCCTGCCGATGCAGGGGACACGGGTTCGTGCCCCGGTCCGGGAAGATCCCACATGCCGCGGAGCGGCTGGGACCGTGAGCCATGGCCGCTGAGCCTGCACGTCCAGAGCCTGCGCTCCGCAACGGGAGAGGCCACAACAGTGAGAGGCCCGCGTACCGCAAAAAAAAAAAAAAAAAAAAAAAGAATTCCCCCCTTGAGCTGGTCCTAGGCTTTGTCTCCTGTTCCCATAACTCAGTCCTTCCTTTTTCCCTCTTTTCAACTCCTTCCTTCTTTCTTTCCTTCTTTCCTTCCTTCTTTCCTTCCTTCCTTCCTTCCTCCCTTCCTCCCTTCCTCCTCCTCTTCTGCTTGTTTTGCTTCTTTTCTTCCTTTGCTTCCTTATCTTTCACTATATCTTTATTTTCAAGTTCCATATCCCTTTTATAAAACACATATGTTTGGATCTTGGCAATATGTTTCTCTGTCACCCTTTATGCTATAGTTATGCATTTTTTAAAGTTTTGTTTTCTAGTGCTCTAATAGTTGGAATTGATCCACAGATTGGAGAACTTTTTATCCACCTCTCAGGATATGCTGGGGACAAATAAAATGTAAAAATTACCAGAATCATTGGGAAGGAAATCTCCTTCCTAGAAAGTAAATTTCAGCAAAGATTCATAAACTGAAGGCTACAATAATGTACAGAAAAGAAGCTGAATATGTTGCAGTATTTTCTTCCAGTTTGTGGCTCATAAATTCATTTTCTTTTTGATATTGCTGGATGAACAGCAGTTATTAATTTTAATATAGTTAATATTATAAATCTTTTCCTTTATGGTTATTTCAGTCTGTGTTCTATTTAAGAAAATCATCATCCTAAGTTCCTAAAGATATACTTCTTTATAATTTTCTGAAAAGATTTATCATTTTATCTTTCATGTTTAATTACTTAATCCACTTAGAATTTAGTTTCATTTTTTATTTAAGGCAGGGTTCCAATTAAATTTTCTTCCATAGATAGCCAATTGTTTCAGCAACATTTATTGAAGTGTTCCTCCCTTACCCCAATTGTTTACAAAACTAGCTCTTTTCCTGGGATATCTGTTCTTTTCTACTGGTATATTTGATTAATCTTGCACTAATTACAAATGTTTAACTTTTATAGTTATAATTCTTGATATCTGGGGAGAACCAGTCCCTCAACCATGTTTTTCTCCTTCAGCAGTATTTCTACAAGTTCTTTCTTTAACAAATCAACTTAATTATTTTATAGACGTTTTCTTTAGATACATGTCATTCTTTTCTCTTACTCACTTATTATTATTTTTTAAATTGAAGTATAGTTGATTTGCAATTCTGCATTAATTTTAGGTGTACAACAAAGTGATTTGAGTATACATATATATGTAAATATGTTCTTTTTTTACTCTTTTCCATTATAGTTTATTACAAGGTATTGAATATAGTTCCGTGGGCTATACAGTAAATCCTTGTTGTTTATATATTTCATATATGGTAGTGTGCATCTGTTAATCCCATACTCCCAATTTATCCCTCCCCCAGCTTCTGCTTTGGTAACCATAACTTTGTTTTCTATGTCTGTGAGTCTGTTTCTGTTTTGTAAATAAGTTAATTTGTACTGTTTTTTGAATTCCACATATAAGTAATATAATATTTGTCTTTCTCTGTCTGACTTTGCTTAGTATAATAATCTCTAGATCTATACATGTTGCTGCAAATGGCATTATTTCATTCTTTTTTTATGGCTGAGTAATATTTCTCTTACTCATTTAAATATTGAACATACTTGTTTTTATATTATAAGCCTGATATTTTCCATTTCTGGAGTCTTGTTTTTTGTGTGGCTCTCTTGTTGTACCTTCTTTTCTTGTGAGTTTTGAGATTTTTCCATTTGAGCTACTGTTTAGTGGAACTCTATCTAAATTGCTGCTATGAGGTGTTCTTGAAGGTATGTTCATCTAGAGGATTTGCTTCTGCCAAAAGCCCAGAGCTGCCAATAATTCAGGACAAATTTAACATATATCTTGATTTATGGTCTTTGGGATTATCCTGAAAATATGGCTGGCTCATGATTAAGAATTCACAAAGGAGACTTTCATTTCACCCAGAGCCTAGGCTGAGAATGGAAATCTTTCTTGTCTTTTTCTAAGGACCTTATTTATTTATGGTCTACTGCTATACTGTGGGTATAGCCCTTTGGGGTAACTCCTTCTGTATAGCTATGTCTTACTAGAACTCCCATCTTGAGCTGGTCCTACAGTTTGTCTCTTGTTCCCAGCACTCGACTTACATATTCATCAAAACAGAAACTCAATGTGCCCAGGATTGAGTACATGTCCTCAGTGTGAAAATTGCTTTGATTTCTTATCTGTTCAGATTCTGAGTTTACTTTATTATTGACCTTTGAAGTTTCCCTAACTTTCTTGCCAACTCAGTAATTTAAAATGTCCTTCTTTCTCCCTTTTTTTCTTTGTATATTTTTTCCAGCATTTTTTGTTGTTTTCAGAACAGAGGGCCTAGTCTACCATGTTTCAAAATGGAAATCTTTATGAGACCAATTTTTAATAAATGTGAAATGATAACTTCAAGGTTATAGGCACACACATCATCATCTCTGCCACTTACTATCAGACTGGCCAGATCTGGCCAGATGTGAGCTAATCTTTTGGTGATTCCGTTTCTGTCTCTGTAAAATATGCTCCTTTGTCAGGGCTGTTATGAGGATTGAAAGAGGTTGTGGAGGTTGAAGCACTAAGTATTGGACTGACTGAAACATGCTTTCACTAACTGTTATAAATCTAAGTATGATGAATTCTATACTTTTCCAAATCTTTATTTTTCAGAATTCTTATATGAATCACACAAATATAAAGAGCTAATCAGGTAAAATATACCATGGCTTGTAAAATAGCAACAGCAATGCTTAGGTGTTGAAAATAAGGATTTCTCTTTAAAATGTTGGTTGTTAAACTGAACCACTGGAAATTAACACAAATCCCCATAATAAATACTCATCTAAGACAAGTTGTATAATTTGAGGATAGATCCTCTTGCTAAGAGAACCTTGGAAATAAAGGAGCACTTGCCTTGTATTTAAAATTATACAAATTTTCTAAATCTCACAAGCACCCAATAGCTCTGTGATGAGATGTTAGCAGAAACTAACAGCAGTGGCTGTAGATTTCCCATCCAAAAACTTGGTTACTTTTATTAATTCTTGCTAGTGTACCATCTGTGTAGAAGACTGAGCATAAGTCTAGTATCCTCTGATACTTTTAGCCTCCAGATTGTTTTTAAAAATATTTATTTACTTACTAGTTTACTAAATTCTCTAATTTTTCCTCTCTATTTTGAAGTAAGAACATTTTAATGATCACCAGTTAGTTCCGGAGCAGTTAATATGTTGGTAACTACAAAATATACATTTAAGAGAAAATGGTTTTGATTTCCTGGTCAATAAAATTTAATGGTATCTTGACACAAAATAATTACATATTCATGTAAAATACAAATTAAAATGAATGCAGTTATTTAGAAAAAAATTAGCTAGGTAATTGTGGGTTCCTTTAGTTTCATATTCCTAGCCATAGAGAGAGTTAGAATTTGACTCATTGTAACCTGAATGACCTAGCCACATGTCTATTTTCTATCACTATTCAGAATAAGCTGTAGTTGAAAAGATGTCCCTATCTAGTTTTATTGGCCTTTGCATTAGCAGTGCATCAGAACTGTTTTTAATCATGATTTCCCACCTAGAAATTAATGTGGGTTTTTTGATGCAGCCTTATGAGTAACTCTCTTATATTTCAAGAAATACACTTATTTTTTCAGAATACTATTATCTTCTATTGTATAGTGGTCCCAAAATACACAAAAACCATATTATTTTGGGCAATGCTAATGAATACAAAGGAACTCTTGTATATAGTTTTTCATATTTCTGTTGAGTAAAAACACAAGTGAAAGAGCAAGCATTTATTGAGCTAAGCATTGTGTTACATAAAAATAGTAACTATAAATGTAAGTAAATTAGTAATGATTATTGAAAACTTGTTAATTGTCAGGCACTTTACTAAGTGGTCTCTATATTATATTACTTAAAACAACTGCCTATGAAGTAGATACATATTCCTGGGTTGGACTTTCAAGCTCCCTCTTTCTATAGTGTCAAGTCTCCTTTATCACATGGTGAAATGAATTACAAATTGCATGCTCAAGTCTCAGTTTATGATAAGTTAGTTTGGTCTTAGAAATATTTTGGAGTGAATTGTAAAAACTAAGTGCCATTTTCCGGGCATTTTGAATGAGATTGTGTGTGTGTGTGTGTGTGTGTGTGTGTGTGTGTGTGTGTGTGTGTGTATGTGGTTTTAACTATGATATTAGTTGATACTATGCTTCTTTTCCAAATGTGGAGATTATCAGCTGTTAACTCTTCAATATAAACTTTTATGTATAAACATTGCCTGAGATTCTATTTTGGACTGATTAAAGTTAGCTGCCATTAAGCTTTGTGTGATCACTCTGAAGCTTCAATATACGATCTTAATTATAAAAAAAGTTTGTTACAAAAGTTTGTAACAAACTTTACAAATTGTAAAGTTTCAAGTACCTCCAAGTAAGAGCTCCTAAGTGATTAATCTGAGAGTTCCATAGTGACCAATTGCTTCTAATATTCTTTTATGGCTTGATTTTATTTACCTAGAATAGGTCACAAAAGAGAAAGCTAAAAGGCACTACATAATCTTTGAAAAGCTTCTCCTTCTGTTTTTACTGAGATTTATTTGGCAGAAATGCTAATATTCTAAGGTCATTTGGGGGAGCTGTACATAGAGTCTGATGTTTAAGAATTGGAAGTGAGGAATTACCATTTACCACTTTTGTGATTCTGGTCAAGTCAGAGAATCTTCTAAAGTCTTGTTTTCCTGTCTAGAATACATGTTGTTCCTATACATGGATTCTGTGGAAGGTATTGCATAAGTTAATATATAAGGAAGCATTTCATAAGTGATCAAGTGCTGTACAAATAATAAGAGCCTGTGTACCAACAACTGTAATACTAGTTTGGTGCTATGAATCTTGGAGTGATTTGTTTATTCCAGTTCTTAAATAATACCTATTTTTCAGTATCATTCTTTTAAGCTGAAGAGAAGTAAAGAAAAAAGACACAGCAAAGGAAACTTGTGTAGAGTGGGAAATTCATTGTATTTCAAGTAAAAATCCTTACCATATTAAAATTAATCATGGGTCTCTTAGTCAATTATTGACTTTAGAGAGAATGGGGAAAGAAAGCTTAGAACAATACAGTGTTTCCTTCATCTATGAAAGGAGGAAGGAAAGACTTTCTGGCATCTCATTTTTAACTTACTTGTCATTTATACAAACAGCAAAGTTCTGTTTCAGAAGAAAACTGTGATCTTCAACTGACCTTGGCCTGATGTATCTTAGGATGACCATAATCTTTTTTAATAACAAATTATAAACTCTATTCTTCTACTTCAAATGTAAAAATTTTGATGTTTTCTTGGGTGACTTTTTCATAAACATAGCTGATTTATAGATAAAAGTAAAAAGAAAACTTTCAAGAAACTAAAATGTCAGATTCTCCTACAGACTAGCTGACTTGTCTCGGCAAGTGCCTTGCTATAAATCTTAACTTTGTTATTTAATCTACTGTCTTCCTCTCATAGTGTACTGATAGAGAATCCATATAAAATTAAAATTCTGTTTCTTGAAGGGCAAGAAGCTAGAAGTGCCACAGAAATTTATCGGGAGTGAGAGACACAAATTGGTATTGCCATCACATTGGAATGGGCACAAATCAGGAGGAATTTTACCTCATCAAGTCCAAGACTGTCTCTGGGCATTATAAAAGGCTTTAGAATAATTCTTAAATCAAAACTCATTCTTAGGCACTCTCATATGAAAATTGCATACCTTTAATAGTTTGGGCAGAGCAAAGGTATTACCAAAACATGCAATAATAAGAGACTTTGCATTTAATAGAAATTAATCCTGAGGAAAGACCATTGGCCTAAATCTCTGGAGAATAAGGCTAGTTCTGACTTTACCTAGCTTGCCATGTAACTTGAAGTAGCAACTTCTCTGTGCCCTGGTTTTCTAACCTGAAAAATGAAGATTTTGATATTTTTCCCCCTTCCTCTGTGATGATACCGTTTATGTTTATGACATGCTCCATTTAGTACCATTTCTTATTCCCATACAGTGATTCTTAATAGTAGTGCTTCCTGTCCCCACCAGGTTGAGAATCACCGCTAGATAGTCTCTAGCATCACTCAGAACTTTTAATTCTATGTGCCCCAACTCCAGAAAGGTCAGCAGTTCAATGCAAAGTTTTTAGGCCAGTACCTATCTTTCACATTGCTTTCATCTAAGAATGATTAGTGCTCTTGTCAGAAGGATGCTTCTGTTGTTAAACCACCATTTTGTTGTATTACAAATAGTTTAATTTTCTCTTCAGTGTGTCAGACACAGGCACCAGAAGTCAGCTTTTAGGATGCCTTCTGTATAGTGTAAGCAGTTTGGGATCTATAGAGCTAAATTCTCAGCTTGAATCAGCAATGAGAAATAGCTTATTCACTGCCTAAATTAACACTGAGAAACTTTAACATTTATATAGAAGGATCCAGAGAAGGTGTAAGAGGACATTATAAACCTTCATTGAAGATTTATTTTAGCCAGTATTCTAATTTACATTTTTTAAAGGATTTTAATTTTGGGGGTGGACTTTGCAGTGAAAATACTATTGTTAAAATAAGTGATTTCATTGCTAAGTCCCTCTAATCATAATTATAAGCTATTGGTTGAATGTCCATAAATGAATTCTAATTACTGCTATGAAAAGAGGAAGGAAACAGAGCAATGTTGCCATTCACTAGGTATCTTTATATGAAAGGATATTTGGGAAGTGAGCCAGCACTGCTCCACTGTTAAAAGAAAGCAGTCAATTTGATTTTGTCATTCAGAAAGAATTATTGGCCTTTAAGATTTGTGTTGACTATAGATTGAGGTGCATTTATCTCCTCCCTTCCTCACCTCCCACACTCTTAACATTTCCACAGAAGAAAGAAATTTGCACTGTCCAGAAGGAATGAGAATGGAGGGAACTCTTCTGGCCTCTGTTCCCATACACCCTCTCTCATTTCTTTTAGGAGACAAAAGTAGCAGTTTCCCTGAAGAGTGATATCTGGAGATGTGTTTGGTTTCTCTCATTTAGACCTGCTTGGCTTCCGGAGTCTGGGCTCTGTGCTTGCTCCTATGTCCATGTTTAAGTATGCAGTGAATGGATCAGAGTCCACATCTGTCTCTGTCTTTACTCTCAGGACTCAGTGGGTGTAGGGCTGCAATTCTGATTAAGTGGATCTTCTCTGTAGACCTTTGTTCTTCTTTAAATGGCTCTCTGAAAGTCCAGACTTTGGGATGGGGGTGAGAGCCGAGGGGAAGATGTTAGGAGGCCGGAGGTTGGTCACAGGTTTAGGTAATAAAGATGTCTTTAATTTCTATCAGTCTGATTCCTTATTTCTCAATTGGTTTGAAATTTAGATGGGATGTAAGAGTGTGAACAATTATCATCCTTAAAACCTAATAATCTGTTTTATTAAGTTATGAACAAGAGGTAAATTATTATTACAGATGTCTGCTTTATTTATTTTGAACATATACATTAATTCATTCTTTTTGTTTTATTAAAGACTTTTAAAGGCAGTTTTAGGTTTATGACAAAATTGAAAGAAAGGTGCAAAGATTTCTCATATACCTCCTACCCCTTCACATTCATAACTTCCCCCATTATCAACATCACACACCAGAATGGCGCATTTTTTACCAAGGAGGAACCTGCATTGAAACATCATAATCACCCAGTATCCATAGTTTATCTTAAGGTTCACTCTTGATATTCTACATTCTATGGGTTTGGACAAATATATGTATGTCCTTATAATATACGGAGTATTTTCACTCCCTTAAAAATCATCTGTGCTCTGCCTATTCATCTCTATTGCCATGCCCCTGGCTACCACTGACATTTTTATTGTCTCCATAGCGCTTCCAATACATATAGTTAGAATCATACAGTATGTAATATTTTCATATTAGCTTCTTTCATTTAAGTTTCCTCCATGGAAACTTCATGGCTTGATAGCTCATTTCTTTTTACTGCTGAATAATATTCCATGGTCTGGATGAACTATAGTTTATTCATTCACCTACTAAAGGACTTCTTGGTTACTTCCAAGTGTTTGAAGTTATGAATAAAGCTTCTATAAACATACATGTGCAGGATTTTGTGCAGGCATAAGTTTTTCTCTTTTGAGTAAATGCCAAGGAGCATGATTGCTAGACTGTTTTGTGAGAGAGTATGTTTAGTTTTGTAAGAAATTGCCAAACTGTCTCCCAAAGAGTCTGTACCATTTTGCATTCCCACTAACAACAAATGAGAATTTATGTTGCCCCACATCTTTGCCAGTATTTGGTGTTGTCAGTGTTCTGGATTTCAGCTATTCTAATAGGTATGTCATGGTATCTCATTGTTTTAATTTGCATTTTCCTGATGGCATAAGATGTGGAGCATCTTTTCATATGCTTATTTGCCATCTGTATGTAATTTTTGCTGAGGTGCCTGTCAAGGTCTCTGGCCCATTGTAAAATCAGGTTCTTGATTTGCAAGGCAGAAATCGAGACACAGATGTAGAGAACAAATGTATGGACATCAAGGGGGGAAAGTGGGGTTGGCCGGTGGGGGTGGGATGAACTGGGAGATTGGGATTGACATATATACACTGATATATATAAAACAGATAACTAATGAGAACCTGCTGTATAGCACAGGGAGCTCTGCTTCACTGTACAGTAGAAGCTAACACAACATTGTAAAACAACTATACCCCAATTAAAAAAATATATCGGGTTCTTTATTTTCTTATTGTTTAGTTTTAAAAGTTCTTTGCATATTTTGTATCTTTATAAGATGTGTCTTTTTTTTTTTTTAAACATCTTTATTGGAGTATAACTGTTTTACAATAGTGTGTTAGTTTTTCCTTTACAACAAAGTGAATCAGTTATACATATACATATGTTCCCATATCTCTTCCCTCTTGCATCACCCTCTGTCACACCCTCCCTATCCCACCCCTCTAGGTGGTCACAAAGCACAGAGGTGATCTCCCTGTGCTATGCGGCAGTTTCCCACTAGCTATCTAATTTACATTTGATAGTGTATATATGTCCCTGCCACTCTCTCACTTTGTCACAGCTTACCCTTCCCCCTCCCCATATCCTCAAGTCCATGCTCTAGTAAGTCTGTGTTTTATTCCCGTCCTACCACTAATCTCTTCATGACATTTTTTTTCCATTAGAGTCCATATATATGTGTTAGCATACAGTATTTGTTTTTATCCTTCTGACTTACTTCACTCTGTATGACAGACTCCAGGTCCATCCACCTCATTATAAATAACTCAGTTTCATTTCTTTTTATGGCTGAGTAATATTCCATTGTATATATGTGCCACATCTTCTTTATCCATTCATCTGTTGATGGACACTTAGGTTGCTTCCATGTCCTGGCTATTGTAAATAGAGCTGCAATGAACATTTTGGTACATGAGTCTTTTTGAATTACGGTTTTCTCAGGGTATATGCCTAGTAGTGGGATTGCTGGGTCGTATGGTAGTTCTATTTGTAGTGTTTTAAGGAACCTCCATACTTTTCTCCATAGTAGCTGTATCAATTTACATTCCCACCAACAGTGCAAGAGGGTTTCCTTTTCTCCACACCCTCTCCAGCATTGATTGTTTCTAGACTTTCTGATGATGGCCATTCTGACTGGTGTGAGATGATTACTCATTGTAGTTTTGATTTGCATTTCTCTAATGATTAATGATGTTGAGCATTCTTTCATGTGTTTGTTGGCAATCTGTATATCTTCTTTGGAGAAATGTCTATTTAGGTCTTCTGCCCATTTTTGGATTGGGTTGTTTGTTTTTTTGTTATTGAGCTGCATGACTTGCTTGTAAATTTTGGAGATTAATCCTTTGTCAGTTGCTTCATTTGCAAATATTTTCTCCCATGCTGAGGGTTGTCTTTTGGTCTTGTTTATGGTTTCCTTTGCTGTGCAAAAACTTTGAAGTTTCATTAGGTCCCATTGGTTTATTTTTTTTTAATTTCCATTTCTCTAGGAGGTGGGTCAAAAAGGTTCCTGCTGTGATTTATGTCATAGAGTGTTCTGCCTATGTTTTCCTCTAAGAGTTTGATAGTGTCTGGCCTTACATTTAGGTCTTTAACCCATTTTGAGTTTATTTTTGTGTGTGGTGTTAGGGAGTGTTCTAATTTCATACTTTTACATGTAGCTGTCCAGTTTTCCCAGCACCACTTATTGAAGAGGCTGTCTTTTCTCCACTGCATATCCTTCCCTCCTTTATCAAAGATAAGGTGACCATATGTGTGTGGGTTTATCTCTGGGCTTTCTATCCTGTTCCATTGATCTATATTTCTGTTTTTGTGCCAGTAGCATACTGTCTTGATTACTGTAGCCTTGTAGTAGAGTCTGAAGTCAGGGAGCCTAATTCCTCCAGCTCCATTTTTCTTTCTCAAGATTGCTTTGGCTATTCGGGGTCTTTTGTGTTTCCATACAAATTGTGAAATTTTTTGTTCTAGTTCTGTAAAAAATGCCAGTGGTAATTTGATAGGGATAGCATTGAATTTGTAGATTGCTTTGGTTAGTATAGTCATTTTCACAATGTTGATTCTTCCAATCCAAGAACATGGTATATTTCTCCACCTATTTGTATCATCTTTAATTTCTTTCATCAGTGTCTTATAGTTTTCTGCATACAAATCTTTTGTCTCCTTAGGTAGGTTTATTCCTAGATATTTTATTCTTTTTGTTGCAGTGGTAAATGGGAGTGTTTTCTTAATTTCCCTCTCAGATTTTTCATCATTAGTGTATAAGAATGCCAGAGATTTCTGTGCATTATTTTTGTATCCTGCAACTTTACCAAATTCATTGATTAGCTCTAGTAGTTTTCTGGTAGCATCCTTAGGATTCTCTATGTATAGTATCATGTCATCTGCAAACAGTGACAGCTTTACTTCTTCTTTTCCTATTTGGATTCCTTTTATTTCTTTTTCTTCTCTGATTGCTGTGGCTAGAACTTCCAAAACTATGTTGAATAAGAGTGGTGAGAGTGGGCAACCTTGTCTTGTTCCTGATCTTAGTGGAAATGGTTTCAGTTTTTCACCATTGAGAACGATGCTAGCTGTGGGTTTGTCATATATGGCCTTTATTATGTTGAGGAAAGTTCCCTCTATGCCTACTTTCTGCAGGGTTTTTATCATAAATGAGTGTTGAATTTTGTCAAAAGCTTTCTCTGCATCTATTGAGATGATCATATGGTTTTTCTCCTTCAGTTTGTTGATATGGTGTATCACGTTGATTGATTTGCGTATATTGAAGAATCCTTGCATTCCTGGAATAAACCCCAGTTGATCATGGTGTATGATCCTTTTAATGTGCTGTTGGATTCTGTTTGCTAATATTTTGTTGAGGTTTTTTGCATCTATGTTCATCAGTGATATTGGCCTGTAGTTTTCTTTCTTTGTGACGTCTTTGTCTGGTTTTGGTATCAGGGTGATGTTGGCCTCATAGAATGAGTTTGGGAGTGTTCCTCCCTCTGCTATCTTTTGGAAGAGTTTTAGAAGGATAGATGTTAGCTCTTCTCTAAATGTTTGATAGAATTTGCCTGTGAAGCCATCTGGTCCTGGGCTTTTGTTTGTTGGGAGATTTTTAATCACAGTTTCAATTTCAGTGCTTGTGATTGGTCTGTTCATATTTTCGATTTCTTCCTGGTTCAGTTTCAGCAGGTTGTGCATTTCTAAGAATTTGTCCATTTTTTCCAGGTTGTCCATTTTATTGGCATACAGTTGCTTGTAGTAATCTCTAATAATCTTTTGTATTTCTGCAGTGTCAGTTGTTACATCTCCTTTTTCATTTCTAATTCTATTGATTTGAGTCTTCTCCCTTTTATTCTTGATGAGTCTGGCTAATGGTTTATCAATTTTATTTACCTTCTCAAAGAACCAGCTTTTAGTTTTATTGATCTTTGCTATTGTTTCCTTCACTTCTTTTTCATTTATTTCTGATCTGATCTTTATGATTTCTTTCCTTCTGCTAAATTTGGGGGTTTTTTTGGTTCTTCTTTCTCTAATTGCTTTAGGTGCAAGGTTAGGTTGTTTATTCGAGATGTTTCCTGTTCCTTAAGATAGGATTGTATTGCTATAAACTTCCCTCTTAGAACTGCTTTTGCTGCATCCCATAGGTTTTGGGTCGTCGTGTCTCCATTGTCATTTGTTTCTAAGTATTTTTTGATTTCCTCTTTGATTTCTTCAGTGATCACTTCGTTATTAAGTAGTGTATTGTTTAGCCTCCATGTGTTTGTATTTTTTACAGATCTTTTCCTGTAATTGATATCTAGTCTCATAGTGTTGTGGTTGGAAAAGATACTTGATAGGATTTCAATTTTCTTAAATTTGCCAAGGCTAGATTTGTGACCCAGTGTATGATCGATCCTGGAGAATGTTCCATGAACACTTGAGAAAAATGTGTATTCTGTTGTTTTTGGATGGAATGTCCTATAAATATCAATTAAGTCCTTCTTGTTTAATGTATCATTTAAAGCTTGTGTTTTCTTATTTATTTTCACTTTGGGTGATCTGTCCATTGGTGAAAGTGGGGTGTTAAAGTCCCCTACTATGATTGTGTTACTGTCAGTTTCTCCTTTATGGCTGTTAGTATTTGCTTTATGCATTGAGGTGCTCCTATGTTGGGTGCATAAATATTTACAGTTGTTATATTTTCTTCTTGTATTACTCCCTTGATCATTATGTAGTGTGCTTCTTTGTCTCTTGTAATAGTCTTTATTTTAAAGCCTATTTTGTCTGATGAGAGTTGCTACTCCAGCTTTCTTCTGATTTCCATTTGCATGGAATATCTTTTTCCAACCCCTCACTTTCAGTCTTTATGTGTCCCTAGGTCTGAAGTGGGTCTCTTGTAGACAGCATATATACAGGTCTTGTTTCTGTATCCATTCAGCCAGTCTGTGTCTTTTGGTGGGAGCATTTAATCCATTTACATTTAAGGTAATTATTGATATGTATGTTCCTATTCCCATTTTTTAAAATTGTTTCGGGTTTGTTCCTGTAGGTCTTTTCCTTCTCTTGTGCTTCCTGCCTAGAGAAGTTCCTTTAGAATTTGTTGTAAGGCTGGTTTGGTGGTATTGAACTCTCTCAGCTTTTGCTTGTCTGTAAAGGTTTTAATTTCTCCATCAAATCTGAATGAGATCCTTGCTGGGTAGAGTAACCTTGGTTGTAGGTTTTTTTCCTTCATCACTTTAAATATGTCCTGCCACTCCCTTCTGGCTTGTAGAGTTTCTGCTGAAAGATCAGATGTTAACCTTATGGGGATTCCCTTGTGTGTTATTTGTTGTTTTTCCCTTGCTGCTTTTAATATGTTTTCTTTGTATTTAATTTTTGACAGTTTGATTATTATGTGTCTTGGCGTGTTTCTCTTTGGGTTTATCCTGTATGGGACTCTCTGTGCTTCCTGCACTTGGTTGACTATTTCCTTTCCTATATTAGGGAAGTTTTCAACTATAATCTCTTCAAATATTTTCTCAGTCCCTTTCTTTTTCTCTTCTTCTGCTGGGACCCGTATAATTTGAATGTTGGTGCGTTTAATGTTGTCCCAGAGGTCTCTGAGACTGTTGTCAGTTCTTTTCATTCTTTTTTCTTTCTTCTGCTCTGCAGTAGTTATTTCCACTATTTTATCTTCCAGGTCACTTATCAGTCCTTCTGCCTCAGTTATTCTGCTATTGATCCCATCTAGAGTATTTTTCATTTCATTTATTGTGTTGCTCATCATTGCTTGCTTTCTGTTTATTTCTTCTAGGTCCTTGTTAACTGCTTCTTGCAATTTGTCTATTCTATTTCCAAGATTTTGAATCATCTTTACTATCATTATTCTGAATTCTTTTTCAGGTAGACTGCCTATTTCCTCTTCATTTGTTAGGTCTGGTGTGTTTTTATCTTGCTCCTTCATCTGTTGCGTGTTTTTCTGTCTTCTCATTTCACTTATCTTACTGTGTTTGCGGTCTCCTTTTTGCACTCTGCAGGTTCGTAATTCCCGTTGTTTTTGGTGGCTGTCCCCAGTGGCTAAGGTTGGTTCAGTGGGTTGACTAGGTTCCCTGGTTGGGGGGACTAGTGCCTCTGTTCTGGTGGATGAGGCTGTATCTTGTCTTTCTGGTGGGCAGGTCCACGTCTGGTGGTGTGTTTGGGGATGTTGGTAGCCTTTTTATGATTTTAGGCAGCCTCTCTGCTAATGGATGGGGCTGTAGACCTGTCTTCCTCTTTGTTGAGGATAGGGTGTCCAGCACTGTTTGTTGCTGGTCCTTGAGTGAAGCTGGGTCTTGGTGTTGAGATGGAGATCTCTGGGAGATTTTCACTGTCTGATATTACGTAGAGCTGGGAGGTCTCTTGTGGACTAGTGTCTTGAGGTTCGTTCTCCCACCTCAGAGACACAGCCCTGGTGCCTGGCTGGGACGCCAAGAGCCTTTAATCCACACGGCTCAAAATAAAAGGGAGAAAAAATAGAAAGGAAAGAAAAGGAAGGAAGGAAGGAGGGAGGGAGGGAAGGAAGGAAGAAAGGAAGGAAGAAATGAAGGAAGGAAGAAAGCAAGAAAGGAAGGAAGGAAGGTGGAGAGGAAGAAAGGGAGGAAGGAAGAGAGGAAGGGAGGAAGGAAGGGAGGAAAGAAGGGGGTAAGGAAGGAAGAAGGGAGGGAAGGAGGGAAGAAAGGAAGGAAGAAAGGAAGAAAGAAAGGGAGAAGACAAAGTAGAATTAAGTATAGTTATTAAAATAAAAAATAATTATTAAGAAGAAAAATTTCTATTAAAAAAAACCAGAAAAACGGGTCAGTCTAACCCTAGGACAAATGGTGAAAGCAAAGCTATACAGACAAAATCTCACACAGCAGCACACACATACACACTCACAAAAAGAAAAAAAGGGGAAAATAATAGTATATCTTGCTCCCAAAGTCCACCTCCTCAACTTGGGATGATTCGTTGTCTATTCAGGTTTTCCACAGATGCAGGGCACTTCAAGTTGATTGTGGAGTTTTAATCCGCCGCTTCTGAGGCTGCTGGGAGAGACCTCCCCCTCTCCTCTCTGTTCGCACAGCTCCTGGGGTTCAGCTTTGGACTTGGTCCCGCCTCTGCGTGTAGGTCGTCCGAGGGCGTCTGCCCTTTGCTCAGACGGGACAATGTTAAAGTAGCAGTTGATTCGGGGGCTCCAGCTCACTCAGGCTAGGGGGAGGGAGTGACACGGGTATGGGGCAAGTCCGCAGCGGCAGAGGCCGACGTGACACTGCACAGGCCCCAGGCGCGCTGCGTGCTCTCCCGGGGAAGCTGTCTCTGAATCCCGGGACCCTGGCAGTGGCGGGCTGCACGGGCTCCCAGGAGGGCTGGTGTGGAGAGTGACCTATGCTCACACACAGGCCTCTTGGTGGTGGCAGCCAGCAACCTTAGTGTCCCACACCTGTCTCTACTGTCCGTGCCAACAGCCGCGGCTCGCGCCCGTTTCTGGAGCTCCTCTACGCGGTGCTCTTAATCCCCTCACCTCACGCCCGAGGAAGCAAAGAGGCAAGAAAAAGTCTCTTGTCTCTTCGGCAGCTCCACGCCCGTTTCTGGGGCTCCTTTAAGCGGCGCGCTTAATCCCCTCTCCTCGCGCCCAGGAAGCAAAGAGGGAAGAAAAGGTCTCTTGCCTCTTTGGCAGCTCCGGACTTCAACCGGACTCCCTCCCGGCCAGCCGTGGCACACTACACCTTCAGGCTGTTTTCACTCTGCCAACTCCAGACCTTTCCCTGGGATCCGACTGAAGCCCAAGCCTCAGCTCCCAGCCCCGCCCACCCCGGCGGGTGAGCAGACAAGCCTCTTGGGCTGGTGAGTGCCGGTCGGCACCGATCCTCTGCAGGAATCTCTCCGCTTTGCCCTCCGCACCCTGTGGCCAAGCTTCCCCCTCCACCACCCGCAGTCTCCACCAGCGAAGGGTCTTCTAGTGTGTGGGAATCTTTCCTCCTTCACGGCTCCCTCCCTCTGGTGTAGGTCCCGTCCCTATTCTTTGTCTCTGTTTATTCTTTTTTCTTTTGCCCTACCCAGGTATGTAGGGAGTTTCTTGCCTTTTGGGAGGTCTGAGGTCTTCTGCCAGCGTTCGGTGGGTGTTCTATAGGAGAAGTTCCACGTGTAGATATATTTCTGATGTCTCTGTGAGGAGGAAGGAGATCTCCGCATCTTACTCTTCCACCATCTTTAAGCCGTCTCCTATCAGATGTGTCTTTTGCAAATACTTTCTCCTAGTCTATGGCTTGTCTTTTCATCCTCTTGATTCTCTTTCTCTCTTCTGCTCTTTCACAGAGCAGAAGTTTTTAATTTTAATGAAGTCTAGCTTATCAATTATTTCTTTTATGGATTAGGTTTTGGTGTTGTATCTAAAAAGGCATCACCATACCCAAGGCCATTTAGGTTTCCTCCTATGTTATCTTCTAGGAGTTTCATAGTTTTATGTTTTACATTTAGGTCTGTGATCAATTTTGAATTAATTTTTATGAGAGGTGTAATGTCTGTGTCTAGATAAATTTTTTTTGCACATGAATGTCCAGTTGTTCTAACATCATTTGTTAAGAGACTATTTTTGTTCCATTATATTGCTTTTGCTCCCTTGTCAAAGATAAGTTGACAAAAGGGTCTCTTTCTAGGATCTCTGTTCTTTTTCATTGATCTACTGGTCTATTCTTTTCTCCATTACTACACTGTCTTGATTACTATAACTTTATAGTAAATCTTGAAGTTGGATAGTGTCAGTCCTTCAATTTTGTTCTTTTCAATCAATATTGTGTTGGCTATTCTGGTCTTTTGCCTCTTTGTGTAAACTTTAGAATCAGTTTGTAGACATTCATAAAATAACTTGCTCGGATTTTTATTGCGATTGCATTGAATCTATATATAAGGTTGAGAAGAGCTAAGATCTTGACAGTATCGATTTTCCTATCTATGAGCGTGGGATATGTCTCCATTTATTTAGCTCTTCTTTGATTTCATTCATCATAGTTTTGTAGTTTTCCACATATAGATCTTGTACACATTTTGTTATATTTATACCTAAATATTTCTCTCTTTTTTGGTTGCTAATGTAAATGATATTGTGTTTTAATTTCAAATTCCACTTGTTCATTGTTGGTATACAGGAAAGCAATTTACTTTTGTATATTAACCTTATATCCTGCAACCTTGCTCTCATTGCTTATCAGTTCCAGGAGTTGTATTGTTTATTCTTCTGGATTTTCTACACAAACAATTATGTCATCTGCTAACAAAGACAGTTTTATATCTTTCTTCCCAATCTGTATAACTTTTATTTCCTTTCCTTGCCTTGTTGCATTAGTAACTACTTTCAGTATAACGTTGAAAAGGAAAGGTGAGAAGAGACATCCTTTCCTTGTTCCTGATCTTAGTGGAAATGCTTATAGAGTTTCTTACCATTAAATATGATGTTTGCTGTAGATTTTTTTGTAGATAGTCTTTATCAAGTTGAGGAAGTTTCCTTCTATTCCTAGTTTACTGAGAGGTTTTTTTTTTTTAAATCATGAATGGGTGTTGGATTATGTCAAAAGCTTTTTCTGCATCTGTTGATATGACCATGTGATTTAATTTTTTATTCTGTTGATGTGATGGATTACCTTATTTGATTTTTTTATTCAAGTATAGTTGATTTACAGTATTATATTAGTTTCAGGTATACAGCATTGTGACTCAGTATTTTTACAGATTATACTCCATTAAAAGTTATTATAATATATTGCCTATAATTCCCTGTGCCATACAATATATACTTGTTGCTTATCTATTTTATTCACAGTAGTTTGTATATCTTAATCCCATTCCCCTAATTTGCCCCTTCCCTCTCCCTTTTGGTAACAACTAGTTTGTTTTCTGTATCTGTAAGTCTGTTTCTGTTTTGCATGTACATTCATTTGTATTATATTTTAGAGTCTACATGTAACTGATATCATACAGTATTTGTCTTTCTCTGTCTGACTTACTTCACTTAGCCTAATATTCTCTAGGTCGATCCACACTGCTGCAAATGGTGGAATTTCATTCTTGTTTATGGATGAATAATAATTCATTGTATATATTATATTTTCTTTATCCATTCGTCTGTTGGTGGACACTTGGGGTGCTTCCATATTTTGGCTGTTGTAAACATTGCTTCTATGAACATTAGAGTGTGTGTATCTTTTTGAATTGGTGTTTTCATTTTTTTTGAATATATACCCGGGGTGGAATTGCTGGATCATATGGTAGTTCTATTTTTAGTTTTCTGAGGAACCTCCATACTGTTTTCCATAGTGGCTGCACCAAGTTACATTCCCACAAACAGTGTAAAAGTGTTCCCTTTTCTCCACATCCTGTCTAACATTAGTTGTGTGTACACTTTTTGATGAAAGCCATTCTGACAGTTATGAGGTGATATCTCTTTGTTGTTTTCGTTTGCATTTATCTGATAATTAGCATCGTTGAGCCTATTTTCATGTGCCTGTTAGCCATCTGTATGTTTAGAAAAATGTCTGTTCGGGTCTTCTGCCTTTTTTTAAATTGAGTTATATGGGGTTTTTTGATATTGAGTTGTATGAGTTGTTTGTATATTTTGGATATTAACCCCTTGTTGGTCATATCAATTATAAATATTATTTCCCATTTTGTAGGTTGTCTTTTCATTTTGTCAGTGATTTTCTTTGCTTTGTAAAAGCTTTTCAGTGTAATTAGGTCCCATTTGTTCATTTTTGCTTTTATTTCTTTTGCCTTAAGAGACAGATCCAAAAAAATATTACAATTTATGTCAAAGGATGTTCTCTTTGTGTTCTCTTCTAGGAGTTTAATGGTTTCAGGTCTTACATTTAGAACTTTAATCCTTTTTGAGTTTTGTGTTTTTTTGGTATATTCTATGAGGAAATGTTCTCACCAGTTAAATGAGACCAAAAATATAACAAATGGTTATATGCCAACAGATTGGACAACCTAGAAGAAATGGAAAAATTTATAGAAATATACAACCTCCCAAGACTGAATCAAGAAGAAACAGACAGTTTGAACAGACTGATCACTAGTAGTAAAATTAAATTTGTAATAAAAAAAAAAACCTCCCAGCAAACAAAAGTCCAGGACCAGATGACTTTACAGGGGGATCCTACGAAACGTATAAAAGATAACCAATGCCTATCCTTCTCAAAATATTGCAAAAAATTGAAGAGGACAGAACACTACCAAATTCATTCTGTGAGGCCACCATTACCCTGATACCAAAACCAAACAAAGAAATGTCAAAAAAAAAAAAAGAAAATTACAGGCCAATATCTTTGATGAATATTGGTGCAAAAATCCTCCACAAAATATTAGCAAGCCAGATCCAACAATATATAAAATGGATCATACACCATGATCAAGTGGGATTTATTCCAGGGAGGTAAGAAAACTTAAGCATTCACAAATCAATCAATGTGATGCATCATATTAACAAACAGAAGGATAAAAATCACATGATCATCTCAGTAGACACAGAAAAAGCATTTGACAAAATTCAACATCCATTCATGATAAAAACTCTCCTCAAAGTGGGTATAGAGGGAATATATCTCAACATAATAAAGGCCATTTATGACAAACCAACAGCTAATATCATACTTAGTGTTGAAAAGCTGAAAGCCTTTCCTCTAAATTCAGGACCAATACAAGGATGCTCACTCTTCTATTTAACATAGTATTGGAAATCCTAGCCACATCAATTGGACAATAAAAAGAAATGCATGGCATCCAAATTGGAAGGGAAAAAGTAAAACTGTCACTATTTGCATATGACATGGTACTTTATATAGAAAACCCTAAAGTATCTACCCCAAAACTGTTAGAACTAATAAATGAATTCAGAAAAGTTGCAGGATACAAGATTAATATACAGAAATCTGTTTCTTTTCTGTACACTAATAATGAACTCTCAGAATGAGAAAGTTTAAAAAAAAAGTTACATTTAAAATTTCATCAAAAGGAATGAAATAACTAGAAATAACTTATCTAAGGAGGTCAAAGACCTATACCCTGAAAATTATAAAACACTGATGAAGGAAATTGAAGATAATACAAAGAAATGGAAGGATATACTGTGCTTTTGGATTGGAAAAATTAACATTGTTAAAATGGCCATACTACTCAAAGCAATATATAGATTAAATGCAGTCTCTATCAAAATACACATGATATTTTTCACAGAACTAGGACAAATAATCCTAAAATTCATATGGAACCACAAAAGACCCCTAATTGCCAAAAAATCTTTAGGAAACAGAACAAAGCTAGAGGTATCATTTGCCCAGTCTTCAGACTATACTACAAAGCTACAGTAATCAAAACAGCTTGGTACTGGCACAAAAACAGACACATAGATTAGTGGAACAGAATAGAGAGCCCAGAAATAAACCCATACACTTATGGTCAATTAATCTATGACAAAGGAGGCAAGAATATACAATGGAGAAAAAACAGTCTGTTCAACAAGTAGTGCTGGGAAAACTGGACAGCTACATGTAAAACAATGAGATTAGAACATTTCCATACATTAACTGACTTTTGAATGTTGAACCAGCTTTGTACATCTGGGATAAACCTGACTTGATTGTGGTATATTAATTCATTTTATATATTTTTTGGATTTGATTTCTAATGTACTGCTGAGAATTTTTGCATCTATGTTCATGAGCGATATTGGTCTGTGGTTTTCTTCTCGTGTCTTATCTGGTTTTGGTACTGGTGTAATGCTGGCCTCATAGAATGAGTTAGGAGGTATGCCCTTTGCTTCTGTCCTCAGAAGAGATTGTAGAGATTTGTTATAATTCTTCCTTAAATGTTTGGAAGAATTCACTAGTGAACCCATCTGGGTTAGGTGCACTCTGTTTGGAAGGTTATTAATTGTTGACTCAATTTTGTTAACTCACATAGGCCTATTTACATCATCTGTTTCTTCTTCTATGAGTTTTGGAAGATTGTGTCTTTCTAGGAATTGGTCCATCTAGGTTATCAAATCTGTGGGCATAGAATTGTTCATATTATTCCTTTATCATCCTTTTTATTTCCATGGGATCTATGGTGAATTCATTTCTGATAATTAGTAATTTGTGTCTTCTTTCTTTTTTTCTTAGCCTTTCTAGAGGCTTGTCAATTTTATTGATCTTTTCAAAGAAGCAGCTTTTAGTTTCATTCAGTTTCTCTGTTGATTTCCTGTTTTCAATTTCATTGATTTCTGCTCTAATTCTTATTATTTCTTTTTTCTGCTTACTTTGGTTTTAATTTGCTCTTATTTTTCTAGTTTTCTATGATGGAAGCCTGGATAATTGCATTTAGTTCTTTCTTGTTTTCTAATAAAGAATGCTAATTTATAGCAGTAAATTTACTGCTATAAATTTCCCTCTAAGCACTGCTTTTGCTGCACTCAACAGATTTTGATAAGTTGTGTTTTATTTTCATTTAATTAAAAATATTTTAAAATTTCTCTTGTGATTTCTTTTTTGACCCATATGTTATTTAGAAGTGTGATGTTTAATTTCCATTTTGGAGGACTATCCAGCTATCTTTCTGTTGCTAATTTCTAGTTTAATTTCACTGTGGTCTGTGAGCAGACATTGTATGATTTCTATTCTTTTAAATGTGTTGTTATGTTCTATGGCCCAGAGAATGGCCTATCTTGGTGAAAGTTCCATGTCAACTTGAGAAAAATGTGAATTAAGCTATCGTTGGATGGAGTAGTCTGTTGATGTCAGTTATATCCAGTTGATTGATAGTTTTGTTGAGTTCAGCTATGTCCTTGCTGATTTTCTGTCTGGTTGATGTTTCTGAGAGAGGGGTGTTGAAGTCTCCAACTGTGAGAGTGTATTCATGTATTTCTCCTTGCAGTTCTCTCAGTTTCTGCCTCATGTAGTTTGATGCTCTTTTGTTAGCTGCAACATGTTAAGAATTTTTATGTCTTCTTGGAGAATTGACCTCTTATCATTATGTAATGCCCTTCTTTATCCCTGATAATTTTCCTTTGAAATCTTCTCTGTCTGAAATTAATATAGCTACTCCTGCTTCTTTTGATTGGTATTAGCATGTTATTTTTCTCCATCCATTTAATTTTTTTTCCTGTTCTTCCATCTTTTATTCAACCTTGTACTGAAGGTTCCAGCCAATGTAGTAAGGCAAGAAAAGGAAACAAAATTCACCCAACTTGGAAATGAAACATTAAAATTGGATTTGTTTGAAGAAGACCTGATTGTTTATGTAGAAAATCCAATGATCCTCAAAAAGGTTGCTAGAACTAATAAGTAAGTCCAGCAAGGCTGAAGCATTCAAGATCAACATACAAAAATGGATCAAATTTTTATATAGTAGCAAAGACAATAGAAATTGAAATGTAAAAAAAGTAATTTATAATAGCATCAAAAATATTAAATTCTTTGTGATCCATACAAGACCTATATACTGAAGCTATAAGACATTACTGAGAGAAATCAAAGAAACCCTAAATAAGTAGAGCTATACCATGTTCATGGATCAGAAGACTCAACACTGTTTTGTTTTGTTTTATATACATATATATACACACACATATATATATATACACATTTTTTAAAATATTCTTTTCCATTATGATTTATCCAAGGACACTGAATACAGTTCCCTGTGCTATACAGTAGGACCTTGTTTGTCCATCCATCCTATATTCCATCCATTTACTTTTAATCTATATGTCTTTATATTTAAAGTGGATTTCTTGTGGACAACATATAGTTGGGTCATGTTTATTTGACCTACTCTGAAAATCTCTATCTTTTAATTGATGCATTTAGACCACTGACATTCCATTTTAATTTTTTTTATTCATAAAAATAATCTCACTGTGAAGTGACCAAGTTGTGTTTATATCCTAGAACTTTGACTTAAATAACATGAAAATCATATGCTAAAAATTTTTGGTATAAATATTCTGGAATCATGCCATATAATGTAGAATTTAGCATAATAAGGCTTATGCATTTTAAGGCTCTAAATAAAAGGATTTATATTCTGTGAAGTTAATAATTCAACAAATAGTTATTAAATTCTGAATAAGTTTTAGATCTCATTATGTGGTAAGGATACAACTGAGACTGTCTCTCAGACATTTTGTGAATGAGATTATTTCAAAGAAGGACAGTATAGTACTGTAATGAAAATTAAATCTAAGGATGTGCTGGAAAGTGACTGGGGGATGAGGAAATTACTTTATATATGATCAGTCAAAGTGTATCAATCAAGGTAATCTAAATTATGCTGCGATCTCCAGATTTTAGTGGGTTAAGAGTACAAAGGCTTATTGCTCCAATTGTATGTCCAGTACAGATAGTCAGGTGGCAGGAGGGTTGTGCTCTGATCATCATAGTCTGTAGAAACGCAGGATGTCAGAGGCTCCCATATGTATATATATATTTCTTTTCTATGATCACCATTGCAGGGGAGAGATGTGGTACTTCTGCTGGAATTGACAGATGTCACTTCTGTGTAAAAGCTCTACGTGCCACTTCTCAAATTTCGCTGGCCACAGCAAGGCACATGGCCATGTCTGACCTTAAAGGAAGTGAGGAAATCCAATCACACCAAGGCCTAGAAGGAGGAGTACTGGAATATTTATGAACATCCCTAAGGACCATCACAGAAGGCCTCTTTGAGGAGGTGACATTTTAGTTGAGACCTGATCAGCAAGAATGAGCCAGTCAAGCATAGATGTAGGCAGTGATTCTTAACCCTTGCTGCCCATTAAATTCACCATGGACAGAAACTGTACTATGTGCTTTCAGGCATTAATTCCATTATCTTACAGTAATGCTGAGTTTCTGTTTTCAAACTCATTTTACAGAAAAAGAAACTGAGTTGGAGTGAGGTTATATTATTTTCACAAGGTCGCGAAAACAATAAGTAAAGTCAGGATTTGCATTCAGATAGTCTGACTCTAGTACCCACAATTTTTTTTTTTTTTTTTTTTTTTGCGCTATGAGAGCCTCTCACTGTTGTGGCCTCTCCCGTCGTGGAGCACAGGCTCCAGATGCATAGGCTCAGCGGCCATGGCTCACGGGCCTAGCCGATCCGCGGCATGTGGGATCTTCCCGGACCAGGGCACGAACTCGTGTCCCCTGCATCGGCAGGCGGACTCTCAACCACTTCACCAGCAGGGAAGCCCCCCACAATTTTAACTACTCTAATACAATCCCTTTTTAAATTATGTGAATTATGGCCTCACCTGTAACTAAGTTAAAATCAAGAGTGGTGATCCCTTGGACTCACCATCTCTACCCTTGCCTCAGACGTATATGCATGTGTATGTGAATGTGCACATATTTGTGCTTACTTGCATGTACACACTCCAACCCTTAATAAACTGGACTCCTTTGTGTCATGATTGACACTGGTCTCTTTGCTATCCATTGGTCCTCAAAGCACCTTTCAACCTCAGAACCTTTTCACCGACTTTTCCCTCTACCTAGAAGCCATTTCCCCCAGATATCCAAATGATTCACTCCCTCCCCTTCTTCAATTCTTTGTTAAAACATTACCATTTCAGCGAGGCCTACCATACCATTTAAAATTGCAGCCCTCCCTTAGCGTTCCACAGATTTATTCCTGTTTTTATCCTTGCTAAATCCCCAGGGCCTAGAAGAGGGCTAGCACTTAGTAGGAACTCACTAACCACTGGTTACTTGAATCCTGGGAATTCAGGCCTTAGAGCTGGCCAAGGAGGGTAAATGACATTGGATGCCACAGTCTTGCCACGGCATGTGGAGGCTGAGTGGAATGCCTATCTGGGAGATGTGGTATGACAGGGAGTGTGCTCCACATTGGTTGGGCCTGCTAGGGCTATTCCCATCTCAAATAGTACATAAACAAACCTGATCAACAGTCATCACAGCCAAGGAGAGGAGTATAATCCTGTCTAGCCAAGAAGGAAACATTTATTTTTCCTCTTTCTCTTACCCTTGCCTAACTCCTGAGAGATCAACACAGGGAAGGAAGAAAGTGCAGGAGGTTGGGAGAGTGAGTAGGGCAGACAAAGAGTTGACCTTGCCTCAGCTCAACTTCAGACTACTAGAGTCACAGTCTGTCCTATCCTGGAGGCAGAGAGAACTTTGAATCAGATATAAGATTGAAATTTAGTACTGAACAGAACTATGTCTTCCAATACTGGAATAAGAAATACGATTTTTCTAATGACAAACATTCACTGAAAAATTGCAAAATCTGTTACAATTTCATTAAGGGAGTTGCTACATAGAAGGAAAGTTTGGTTCTACATAGATAACTTGGAGGAATGTATTGAAAAAACCATAAAACACTTTGTTATACCTCAGAAAATTAACACTCCTCAATACAACAGTTTAGTTTAAAACTAGCTATTATTATCCCATTAGAGAAGGTAGAAATTAACTTAGAAAGTTGAACAATGAATTTAAGGTCATACCACAGAAAGTATTAGCCAGGATTAAATATCAGGTTTGGCTGGATCTAATGTCTATACTTTACTGTTGGGGATATTTTCTTGCTTGCGATGATAAAGAAAGAAAAAACAAAGAAAAACACCCCCCCACACACACAACACATCTCCTTCAGCCCAACCCATTTTACATTGTTCTCATAAAAGTGCTGAATGTAGGTTGTCTCTCCATGGGAATCTTCTTGAACAGTTTGATATCCTCAAATTTCCACAATTGGAATATTATCCAGCAGCATCAAGAAAATATTAATATACTCGGATGGAAGCTCGTTGCACTTACTCCTTCGTGTAGCTTTCCTCCCTGTTTTTTTTTAGTAACATTCAATTAATAGCTAGCATTCAGTTAAGAGCTGGAATTACTTCATTAACTTAGCCAAATTATGTTTTTATGCTGGTGATAAATAAGCAGCTATTAGCAATGATTCACATTAGTTCCATGGTTTAAAACAGCTAATTTCCTCCTGGATGCTTTACAACACTCACACCGATACTTTTGCTCAATGTATTCTTATTATGGTACTTTTACTAACAAGGTCACCCTCTTATTTTGAGCAAGACTATAAATTTCTCTTCTCTGCAAGCTTTGACTTGGTAGAAGCTACTTTATTAGAGGCAGATATTTTTGTTTAGATCTCTGGGTTGGTTCAAAGGCCTAGGGTGAGATATGGAAGACAGACTAGCTGTTTCTTTTCTTTTTCTTTTTTAACATCTTTATTGGAGCATAATTGCTTTACAGTGGTGTGTTAGTGTTTGCTATATAACAAAGTGAATCAGCTATACATATACATATATCCTCATATGTCCTCCCTCTGGTGTCTCCCTCCTACCCTCACTATCCCACCCCTCTAGGTGGTCACAAAGCACCCAGCTGATCTCCCTCTGCTATGCGGCTGCTTCCCACTAGCTATCTGTTTTACATTTGGGAGTGTATATATGTCCATGCCACTCTCTCACTTTGTCCCAGCTTACCCTTCCCACTCCCCGTGTCCTCAAGTCCATTCTCCATGTGTGCGTCTTTATTCCTGTCCTGCCTCTAGGTTCTTCAGAACCATTTTTATTTTTTTTTTAGATTCCATATACATGTGTTAGCATATGGTGTTTGTTTTTCTCTTTCTGACTTATTTCACTCTATATGACAGTCTCTAGGTCCGTACACCTCACTACAAATAACTCAATTTCATTTCTTTTTATGGCTGAGTAATATTCCATTGTACATATGTGCCATATCTTCTTTATCCATTCATCTGTCGATAGACACTTAGGTTGCTTCCATGTCCTGGCTATTGTAAATAGAGATGCAATGAATATTGTGGTACAGGACTCTTTTTGAATTATGGTTTTCTCAGGGTATATGCCCAGTAGTGGGATTGCTGGGGCATATGGTAGTTCTATTTTTAGTTTTTTGAGGAACCTCCATACTATTCTCCATCAGACTAGCTGTTTCAAATGTTGGATGAATTTTCAAGGATGCAGATAGTGTGTGCAGGGGAGGCAGTCCGGCCGTAGAGGAAGGGGCTGAAGTCATCACAATCTTATTTCCTCTTTCTGTTGTCCTTTCTCTTGTCCTTTGCCTTATCCTTCCACTTTGTTTCAGCAAGAATTCAAAAAGACTCAAAAGGGACTCTGATAGCTTCTTTTTAAAGTTTAATGTGTCATATGTGGAATGTAATCATGTTGCCTTTGGTGCTTAACCAGTAAAATGACTGGTGCTGAGAATTTTGTCTCACTTCCTATCAGAACTTAAGTTGGTGTTCAATTAGTTATCAAACTCAGTATATACCTGTTTTATCTATAGAACACTGAAGATAGTCCTTACTCAGTATCCAGTTGTTCTACAAATATGTCAGGAGGATATCAGCGAACGAAAGTTAATTGGAAGAACCATTCTTCTGTATTGATTGCTGGCTTTGCATTCATTAGATCAAGTTCAGAGGTTAAATTCTTAAATGTGACTGCAGTGTTTACTGTTGCTCTATAAGTTTACACTCATGATATTCTTCCTTGATAACTGGAGTATATTTGGCATCAGTTAAACAATGTTCTCATGGTCTAAAAGCTAAGATTCTTAGAAGTTTCTCAACAGAAACAATCCATACTTTCCATTTAATTTTGCTTTTATATGAAAACAACTTTTTAAAGCATCTAAATCTAATTCTAGTTTTTAAAAATATATTTAAGAAGGATTTTAGAGGAAACTATTAAAGAAAGGAATGCTTGGATATAATTTAGTACTTTTCTTACTAAACCATTACTGTTATATATAACTTGAGTTTCCTCCTGGTAGTATTTTCTTTAATTCATAGAAATAGGATTCATCTGCTGTTCACAAATAATTAGTTTAAGAAGTATTGCCTGGGGCTTCCCTGGTGGCGCAGTGGTTGAGAGTCTGCCTGCCGATGCAGGGGACACAGGTTCGTGCCCCGGTCCGGGAAGATTCCATATGCCGTGGAGCAGCTGGGCCCTTGAGCCATGGCCGCTGAGCCTGTGCATCCGGAGCCTGTGCTCTGCAACGGGAGAGGACACAACAGTGAGAGGCCTGTGTACAGCAGAAAAAAAAAAAAGAAGTATTGCTTGGCTATAGTATTTAAGTTGAGTCACTCATTGAGTACCTAATGTGTACTAGCTCTTTTGCTCCTACTTTTAAAGAATTCTTAGTATAATGAAGGATGTGCATTGAGCAATACATGTTTATAATACAGTGGGATAAATGGTCCTTTAAAGTCTTGTGTCATTCCAGAGGGAGAAATGACCTGTGATTACATTGGAACATGGGGAATGCTAGACAATGAATCAGAGATTAGAGCATGCTAGGCAAAAGGAGCAATACAAAAAGTAAGCCATGGAAGTAAAATAGAAATGATCTCAGAATACCATAATCTAGGATAGAAAATAAGGGGAAATGGCTAGAGTGATAGATGGAAGGATAAATGGAGACAGATTTTCAAGGTTATAGAGGATCATTCTGAAATATTTATAACCAATGGACAGCCATTAACAGGTCTACAGATGCTTTGGAATGATCCTCTCTGACCTTGGCAGTGCCATAGTACTGCTATATAACAAACCCCAAACTCAGTGAGCATCTTGCTCATGCATCTGCAGATCAGTTAAAGTTCACCTGATCTAGATGAATACAGTTGGGCTTGGTGCCACAGTGTCCCTCACCCTCCTTGGACTAGCAGCTACTGGAGGCATTTTCTTCTCATGGCAAAAGGCCAAGGCACAAGAGAACAAGCCCATTGTGCATGAACATTTTAAGCTTTCTTTCATTTCATGTCCAACCCATTAGCCAAAGCAAGTTACATGACCAAGGCTCCAGTCAAGGGGCAAGAGGTATATTCTACCTAATGTGAAACTATGACGTAATCTAAATCTATGACATAAGTATGGAACTATGAAACTATTACAGGAGAGTGAAATATTGAGATCAATCTTTAGTACTCTGTATGGCTGTGTTATTCTGGGAACCATGGATCGTCTTTTCTCATTGAATAAAAATTATTTAAGTATTTTCTGGTTAATCATAAAGGATGTTGAAGGGCTGTAGCAGAGGAAGCCTCCAAATGACCCTGATCCAGCACATGTGCATGATGCTGCTAAATTCAGGTGACTATGTGTTTTTCAGTAAGCAGGTGTCTAAGTTGGTTGGGCATGTTCCTTTCAGGCATCCCACTCAACAGAAATCCAGCAGCCATAACTACAGCCCCTTTCCTCCACTGCTCTAGTAAATCTTAATATCCTCCCTAGAGATCAGCCAATTCCAAAATATTGATTGGCCTTAATTCTGTTTAACTTATGAGAACAATCAAACTCCCCACTTGAGGCGATACAGTATCTACCGTTCCTGGGAAAGAAAGACTAAATAAATGTCACGGAGAGGAAGTAAGAGGTAGCGTCTGCCTCGACCCGTAAGTGCTCTTTGTGTCTTTGTGTCTGTCTCCAGTCTCCACTGTCACCTGGAACGCTTTTACCTCAGTTGTTTAAAGGTTTTCCACTGCAGTCTCTTTTTGCTATCTCTTGCATCCCTTCCCATAAAGTAGGCAGTTTACAGTAATAGCATAGGAATGAAGCTCTGCTTCAGGCAGGAAAGGTTAATAAACATTTAAAAAATGCAAACCAGATAATTTTTTAAAAACATCAAAATAGTCTTGGTGCCACATTGCCTCTGTGCCATCCCCAACCATTCTTTTAACAAAAGATGCTTCTCTCATATGTGAGCTTCTCATTTGTCAGAGGAGAGATTTCCCTGTCTCCTCAGCAGCACACTCTGTATAATTTAAGGTGACTCACTGTACAGGAAAGTTCACCTTCCATTAGCATGTTTTCTTTAGTAAGCACTCTCTTGCAAGTGCTGTAGTGTAAACATGAGTGCCTCCGAATACGAACATTTATTAAATAGCACTGATGAATATTTCAATACCTCAGGGAGAGCAATTCACAGCTCAATCATTCAGGCTGTTTTTAAGTGCAGCACAGGACAATTCCACTACATCTTCCATTAATATTTAATTGCCCATTTTATTCTGTTTACCTTTTTGGTTAATATATAATTTAAAGCCCTTCTACTAAAAAGGGGGGAAAAGAGAACAGCTGTTCATCTGCTTTTAACAAATCTCTGGTGAGAGCTTTTATCTCATTTAAAATTCATTGCAAAGAGTTTTTATTTAATATCAGTAACACAAAACCTTAGGTATTAAAAGTAAAACTTGGAAGCGACTCTCATGCAAAAAGCCTCACTGTGACTTGGGTTTGATTACATATCCATTCCTGAGTGGCAGGCATTGACAGGAAATGTCTGAACTGCCAGCAATGGCGCCATGTGTCACGTCCTCATGAAACAGAATCACAGTAACTCGACCTGACACATTCTGACAACATGTCGGAAAGTTGTTATGCACCCTGCAGAAAGTGAGTCCTGTCATCCCAGCAATGCAGATTTTACTGACGGGATAAAACACTTCTCTGCTTGCTAAAGGACAAGGGAGTCAAATATGTGCGTGGCCTCGAGGAGCCGGGAATCCCTGATGCACTAACCATCCGTTTCTCCTTGGCCCTCCCTTGGCGGATGGTATCAGCTTCTCTTTTTGTTGTGTTCAGAGTCCCAGGGCCTATCTCTTGTCATTTTAGCTGTTCTCTTCTCCCAGTTGGCCGTGGTTGTTTGTCTCAAGTCTGTCCCTTAAACCCTACTTGGTGGCAGGGATCCTGACATTTACTGACAGATCTCCATGTTCTTGGGGGCTTCCTAGACCTATCAGGCTAGCCAGTAAAACTGACCCCCACATCCAGCCCAGTGAGGGTCACCCTATCCCTTCACCCTCAGTCGCCTGGAATCAACTGCTTTTCAGGACAGTGAGCTGCATAATCACCTGTTTTTCCTGCTCCACTTGATCTCTGCTGCAGATTCATTCCTTCATGTCTACTGAGCTATGGTCTGTTTAAGTATTCCCAGAATGTCCAAGCCAGCAGCAGCAGGAACCTCGAGACACCATTACCACTGTCACTTTACTTCAGTTCTGAATTTCTTTTCTAAGGTAGATTTCTCTTATCTGCTTTGCATCACTTTATTAATGCTCTCCTCAGTCTCTTGTTAAATTTGGTTCACTTTCTCCATCTGACTCTCTTAATAGAGACTCTTACATAATGCTTCCTTTCACTCATTCATTTATTCATTCACAAATATTTATTGAGCATCTGAGCCAGGCATTGTTTAATGTGCTGGAAATATAGGAATACAGTAGGGTGAGGAGGAGAGAGAAAGAAAGAAGGAGAGGGACAGAGAGACAGAGAAAGAGATAGAGTCAGAGAGACATAGAGATGGAGAAAGACAGAGATAGAGGGATAAGAGAAAGTCCTACCTGACTTTATGTAGCTTGCATAATTTGAAGAGGAGTCACTGATCTTGAACTCTGCTGATGGTAAACACAGGCATAGTGGCACTCCACCCTTGCCCCAGATGCTGGGATGCCTCTCTGTAGGTGCCCAGAATACCTCAATATTCAGCTGGAAAAGGAAAGATACTAAATACTATTATAAATTTATTGCAGAGTCAACCCCAGTTTTCACCCCTTTCTATATCAACACCCTCCGAAGCTTGTATTATTCAACCATCTGTTGAATCTGGGTTGTCCTTGTGACTTTCTTTGGCCGGTCGAATTTGGGTTAAAGTAACAGTGTGCCAGTTCTGAGCCTAGGCTTCAAGAGACCTTTTTGCTTCTGTTTTCTTTTGGACCTTGCTTCTGCCTGGACTAGCTTGCAGGAGAATAAGAGGCTACATGGAGCAGAGATGACATATCCCTGCTGAGACCATCCTATACTGGCTAACAGCCAGCCAACCAAGATCAGCAGAGTACCTATCCAACACATAGCTGACTGCAGATGTATGAGTGATCCTAGCTCAGACAAGCAGAACAACCCTGAGAAGAAGGCCAAATGGCTAACCCTGGGACTTCCCTGGTGGTCCAGTGGGTAAGACTCCATGCTCCCAATGCAGGGGGCCCGGGTTCGATCCCTGGTCGGGGAACTAGATCCCACATGCATGCCACAGCTAAGAATCCGCATGCTGCAACTAAGAAGCCTGCATGCTGCAACGAAGAAGCTTGCGTGCCACAATGAAGATCCCATGGGCCGCAACTGTTTAGTTTGGCCCAGTACAGCCAAACTAAATAAATAAATTAAATAAATATTTTTTTAAATCCCCCCCAAACAAAAGGCTAGCCTTCCCAGATACTTGTGGGCAACAAAAATACATACTGTTTTAGGCCATTAAATGTAGGGGTGTTTTGGTATGCTGTAATAGCTAACTGATGTAGTCTCTAAACTTCTTACATGATCCAGTTAGGTGAGATATGCACTTCTATATCATGTGGCAAACCCCATTCAACCAGATCTTAGGGTTTTACAGTTTGGGCTTTTTAAAAATTTTTTTCAAGTTTCTGAGCCAGGCAGTTGGATCAAATCCCTTAAAAATTGAGCTTAGACTGCAGTGAGCTAGAAATGAAATGAGAACCAAAGGCTAAAAGGATGGGAAAGATATGGTTTAAATTCATTGCAAGGGAGAATTGGATGACTGTTTGGATTGATTTATATCTCATCAGAAAGGGCTCACATATCTCTGGGTGTAGTCATTTACCAGCTTGAGTGCAAAAACTGATGCCATGATGTAACTGTACACAGCTCAAATTGTGGTTACAACTCACATTTCCATCCCTCCTCCCCCATTATCCTCTGTATTAATTCAATCACAGAAGTTAGGTGGGTTGGTAGGGACCTATTAAGTCATCATGCTTTTCCCCAAGAGCCATATATGAATTTCCACCCATAGTATATTTTCAGATGCTTTCTTCAATAAAGTTGAAAATGGCTTGAGCAATGGTCCACCCTAAAAGCTTTAACTGGAAGTGTATTCTTTAAGCACTTTACTGGAAAAGAAATTAATGCAGAAAAAAATAATTGGAGCTTTGTCTGACCAAAACCCACACAAGCAGGGACATTCAGAGTAACGGTCAGATTTTCTTTCCTCTCTCCCCCTTTTTTTGCTTTGTGTTCTGCTACAAAGGTATCAGATACCTCTTGCGTAGGTCTGAGAGCACATTGGAGTTGGGATTGGGTATTATAATGATTCAGGGACTACCTGAATTACATGGCCCATTTGAATTTCTTAGATATGACCAAATCCTCAGAACTTTTTCAAGGCCAGGGACTTCCCTGGTAGTGCAGTGGTTGGGAATCCACCTGCCAATGCAGGGGACATGGATTTGATCCCTGGTCCTGGAAGATCCCACATGCCACAGAGCAACTAAGCCAGTGTGCCACAACTACCAAGCCTGCACTCTAGAGCCCATGAGCCGCAACTACTGAGCCCGCATGCCACAACTACTGAAGCCCACGCGCCTAGAGCCTGTGCTCTGCAACAGGAGGAGCCACTGCAATGAGAAGCCTGCTCAACGCAGCTAAGAGTAGCCCCCACTCACCACAACTAGAGAAAGCCCGCACACAGCAACAAACACCCAACTTAGCCAAAAATAAATAAATTTATAAAAAAAGTTTTTCAGGGTCAGAAAATCCAGATGATTAGCAAGATGGGTAATTTGAACCAGAGAGAATCACAATATTGCATCTTGTTACAGCTGAGCCCATGTAATCATCTTATAGTTTGCAAATTATGGCTTTAAGGAGTCTCAAATCCTGACTTCTGGCCCTAGTGTCATTGCTTCAACTTAATACATATAGAATATCCTTATTTTAAAAATATTAAAATGGAATAAGGGAATCTAGTATGGAGTAATTCCTGAGCTGAGTGGACTTACATAGATCTCAGATTGCAATAGCTGCTCAGAACTCTGAAGCTGGGGAGACTCAGGTAAGAATCCACATATAGGTAGAATGATCTTGGTCAAGGTTACCTAAATATTTGAAATCTCAATTTTCTAATTTTTAAAATGAAGAGAATAGGTATTTTCCCTAGAATTGTTATTAAGATCAAATGAGATAATGTATATAATAGGAGATAGGCCAATATTTCCCCAATTCTGTTCTGCCTAATGTTAATAGAGGTTATGTATACAAATGTACTCTATTATCGGATAATTGTGGGAAACAGTGTCAAGTGAAATTAAGCAGTTTTCTATACTATAGGATTTCTCAGAGTTTTTAATGTACTAGTATTCAGAATGAATCTGATTTCCTAAATTCATTTGACTGTGGTACTATAATACCAGTAGGAAAGGTATTGTGTAGAAAATAGTGAGTGTCCAGAAGTGTTAGTTTCCTTCCCTGTTCTGCCTATCATAGACTGGTCATAGTGGTTTGGTAAGATCTGAGAGGGAAAGCTTTTTCTAATTTTCTTACCCCTTTCTCTGAAGTTTCTACAGAGATGGAATGATTGACTCAGACCTGCTTATTCCTTCAAACATAAAAGTGGCTCATCGTTCCATCCCAGATAATGCTTGTTAGCATTCCAAAAAAATCCCATGATTTGAAGATTCAAGTAATACTGAATGATAAGATATAAAAAGTAAAATCCCTGGGGGCTTCCCTGGTGGCGCAGTGGTTGAGAATCCGCCTGCCGATGCAGGGGACGCGGGTTCGTGCCCCGGTCCGGGAGGATCCCACATGCCGCAGAGCGGCTGGGCCCGTGAGCCATGGCCACTGAGCCTGCGCATCCGGAGCCTGTGCTCCGCAACTGGAGACGCCACAACAGTGAAAGGCCCGCGTACCGCAAAACAAAACAAAAAAAACACAACTATTGATTTGTATAAGCTCTTTGTAAATTAAGAAAATTATAGTTAACATTGTATAAGTTGGAGAAAAATATTTTTATAGCGTATGTATTATAAAATGTTACTTATTTTGCTGTTATCTTTTATTTCATTTTTGTCACATAGATATTTAGAATTTTTATGCTGCTAAATTTATTATTCTTTTACTTTTATATGTTTTTAGTCATGTGTCCTGTCAGGAACACCTACTCTATTCTAATATCATGATAATTTTATTTGTACTTTTGCTGAGAATGTTGAAGGATTCATTTTTTTCACATGTAAATCTTTATAATATAACTGAAAATTATTTTGGTATAAAGAATAAAAGAGGGATTCAACTTTTATTTTTCCAAACAGCATTCCAGGTGTTTTAACCTCATTTATAGGAAATCCTGCTTTTCTCCACTGATGAAAAATGCCATATTTAAATTAATTTCCCATATGTATTTGGTTCTATATCTGAATTCTCTACTCAGTTTGTATACTATTCATAACAATTCTTCTCATCATTTTCTTAGATTGGATTTCCCAGGAGTGAAATAAACATTTTTAATAGAATAAGCTATGCTTTATATTGATTATAAGATTAAAATTTTAAGCCTAACAATTTTCTATTCAAATGTTTGGGCTTAATTATTGAATTGGGAAATTGTGTGTGTGTGTGTGTGTGTGTGTGTGTGTGTGTGTGTGTGTGTGTGAGGGGGGGAGAGAGAGAGAGAGAGAGAGAGAGAGAGAGAGATTGTCATTTCACTGATATAAGTACTTTAACACTTGAAATTAAAAGGAAAAAAACAGTAAAACTGGTTATTTCCATACATTTCAAGCCTGAGTTATTAACAGGGTAGTTTGTCAGTTTGCTATAATTCTAAAACTTAAAGTAAAAATTAAAAGTAATACAAATTCATAAAAATAAATGATATTTTCTTTCACAAACTGGAAATAGCCAAGTCAATGTAATTTGTACTGTATCCCCTAAAATTTCTGAGCCAGTCTTACTCCCATTTACGGACGGTAGAAAAAGGTAAAAAGAGTGAAATCTGATTAAAACAAAAAATGAATCCATGTAAGGAGTGGAAACAAACCCCCAAAGAGATGAGTACTCTCTACATGTATCTTCATTGATAAAAGCCAGGCTGGACACTTGTTTAGCTTACATTTTTTATTGTTGTTGTTACAAGAAAGAAATTTAGAGATTGCAGTTGATAGTGAGACCTGGAAGAGCATGTTAAACCTTTAACTAAGCTTCCCCAAATGGCTTAATTTTACTTCCGGCATTCAATTGTAGGTAAAATGATCCCTTAGAGATTATTGAATCAGAGAAATTTTAGGTAAGGCAGACTGAAGCTTCAGAACTACGGGGTAGGGCCGGGAGTAACCTCTCTATCTTTGCTTAGTTGCAATTATGCATGTGTTTTTACCATTTTCAGATAGAAACTTGGGAGTAGATTCTAATCTAATAGCTCATTTTATGTACCAGAAAGGCACAGTACATATGTTATTTCTTTTCTGATTACATCTTTCCTAAATGATCTTTTTTCACCAAAATTAAATTGCCTGTTTGGTTGTTGCCTTTCTCAAAGTGAAGGATAATTCCATGCAGGTATTATAGTCACTATTTAACCCCTTGCATTTCATGAAAATAACACAAATTCAAGAATGAATCTCTTAAAAACCTTGGCTCTTTCTTTCCTATTTCTCTCTGATGCTACTTGTCTGGATTTATCAGATGAAAGATACTCTATCAGCAGTATGGCTATTATCTACCCACTTCCAAATTGTCATGCTTTCAGTGGAAGAAATCTGATCCCCAAATGGGAGAAATCTCTTGTCTTTTCTATGTGTAAAGACAGCTGCAAGTAATTGTTTAGTGTCTCTGTTATTTCCTTTCCCATTGTCTCTAATTCCCCCTGTTATTATTATAAGTGCACACAATTTTTCCTTGATGTTTGTCCTCTTAAATACACACAGTGCTTACAAAACATTTTTTAAATTTCTTGGTTATAATGTTCTGCTTTTTCTCATGCCTACTATTTAATTTTCCTCCTTTAATTTTTGATTACTTGTTTGCAATTTTCCCCTTTATAAACCAATTTTTTCCTTTTATCTTAATGACTGATGTTACTTTTTTTTCCTTTCACAATATGGATTATTTAATATCCAGAAGAAAGGAACAAACACCTCTCCTATTTTATCTTAACTTCAGAAGCTTTTGTCTTAATTCAGTCCTCTTGTGACCCTGGGAAGCCTCCTTCCAGGTGACCAGCAAAAGCACAAGAGTTCCAAAGCTCTAGGGGAGCTCCTTTTTCCTCCCATTCATCTCCACCAGCCTGAGTATGCTGAGTATGCTGGCTGCTGGCCAGGCCTTAGCAAGACCAGTATTGCCACCTATTCAGATTCTTCTATCTGGGGGCTCACTCTGACTTGCTTAATTCTGGGGGTGCTTGCTCTGAGCAAGATACTCCCAGATTCTCTGTAACTCTTCCAATAAGTAGTTTTGTGAACCTTTTGCTTCATTCAAAACACTAGAGGTATCTTACCAGGTCTAATGGTCCAGTTTGGTTCAAGGTGTGCTAGGGAAGCACTATGCACCATTAGTGTCCCAGATCATCATCACCCTTGGCACTTCTTCACTTTTCAACACCTTCCTTATGGGTGAAGAAGTGGGAGTCACATAGAAGAAGACATCTAGAAACCTCTCATTAAGTCGTTCTTGCTGTTTTAGCAATATGCTTCTGCTTGAAGCTGCCCTCTGTACTGTGCTATGGCTATCTACCTCACACACTTTGCCCATATGACACCCCTCTGTTGATAATACCCTTCCCCCCATAACATTTCACATAACTCCTACTCATTCTTTATTTAAAGACAGTTTTAAATTTTTATCAAATATACGTATACTTAGTTCAGAAGGTCAGCTACTTCTACCAGATGTATTAAAGTCAGTAACAGTCTCTAGTCTCTTTTTCCCCATTCTCCCTACCTACAGGCAGTCACTTTTCGCTTTTGCCTTATTCTTTTGGTATTTATATTTTAGGCATTACTTGTTGACATCCCAGTAAGGAAGGTAAGAATTTGGTTTCCCCCTCTGCCCTTCCATCATCTAATACTTATTGTATTGATATCAATGGTGCCAATATGGTAAAATTATAGTTTAGGTTGGTAAATTTAATATTTACATTATTATTATATAATTTGGACCTGAATCATACAGTGAACAATGATCATTTTTCTTACCTATGCAACCTGTTTTTTTTTTCTCCTGGATATAATAACTTCCCTTTTTTGTTTGCTTATTTTTCTATATATTTAAAAGAGGCCAATCCTGAGCACTGCCAGTTGCCTAATTAGCCTCTCAATACTTTCATTCACATCTGCTATCCTAACAATTTCATCTTCGGGAGTGATCTCTCTCAGAACATTCTGACCTGCTTTTAGTCTGCACAGGTTACCTCCATACCTGGTGCACAGCTGTTACTTTCAGATTCCCATTTGCCGCCATCTTGGGGATTCTCTTTGCCACTGATCTGAATTGGATCCCCTGCTCTTGTTTCAAGGTTGCATTATCCTCTCCTATTACTCTGAGGATATTAAAGATAACTTTTTGAGACTTTCTTCTTTTTGCATAGTCTCTGTTCCTCCATGTTGCTTTTTTCTGTTTATTTCCCTAGAGTATTTAATAGTTCTGGATGTCTACACATATTTAAGGGTAGGGAAATAAAACTTATTGGAAGTTCTGAGCATGTGAGTGGGATGAATAGACAGCAGTATCATCGTGGGATGATATGGCTCAGTTGACATGGGAGAACTCCTGATTTTCAGTATCTTTTTGTCTTTTCTCATTGGCTAAATAGTTTCTCCAGAAGAGACTCTTGCAATCTCCTGCCTAGAGGGCAAAGACCCAACAACCAACATTTGGAAGCTAAGTAGAGGAAGCAAACTAGAGTATGTAAGTATTATTTCCATTTTTAGTAAAGCATACCTTGGTTCCCCCTGTCCAGAGACTCTATTTTATACTTTCCAGAAAATAAATCTCAGTTTTCTCCAAGGTAGGGTGGTAAAGAATGGAGATGGGATGGGGCTGGAGAGGCAACTTTCTTCAATGACTTTAAGCCAATTTTCCTTTTACTAGCCCATCCATACTCCTTGCCCTGCTTCAGATGATGTTGCCAGTTAGTGGACCTATTGAGGATCTTGGCTGTCTCCATTGATGGTATAGGAATGCCCTTTCTCATTCTGGTAACTACAAGTGGTCTTTTTAGTTACCACTCAGCTAACAGTTTTCTAGCCTCCAAATTTTGTTATTCTCTTCCCTCCTTTTTCCAATTTTTAAGAAGTGAGGTATAATGTACATACAGAAAAGCACATAAATTATAAGTGTGTAGCCTGATGAATTTTGACAAAGTGAACACACTCATGTAACTACTGCCTAGATCAGATTATAAAACATTACGACACCTCAGAAGCCTTCTCTGTCACTCCCTTCATCTATCCAAAGGTAACCATTATTCTGAATTCTACGACTTTTATCAGTTCTATTAGTTTGAGCTGTTTTTGAATTTTATATAGATTGCATCATTCAATACATGCTCTTTTGCATCTGGCTTTCTTTGTTCCACATAATGTTTGTAAGATTCAACAATATGTTGAATAATTATAGTCCTTCGTGTGAAATACTACAATTTCTTTATCTCTTCTACGGCTAATGGATTTTTGGGTTGTTTCCAGTTTGGGGCTACTATAAATAATGCTGCTGTGAACATTGCTATATATCTTTTTTGGTGAACATGTATATGAATTTCTTTGAATATATACCCAGAAGTGGAATTGTTGGACATTGAGTGTGCAATTGTTCTACTTTGGTAGGTACAGCTCAAAAATTTTCTAAACTTTTTGTAACAATTTACATTCCTACGAGCAATGTTAAGACAGTTCCAGTTGCTCCATGTGCTTACTAGCTGAAGAGCTGGTGATAATAAATATCAGTCCTTTTAGTTTTTGCCACTCTAGGGGTGTTGTGATAGCTCATTGTGGTTTTAATTTACATATCCCTGATGACTAGTTATGTCAAGACCTTTTTATATGTTTATTTGCTACTATTATTTGTAAAGTGCCTGTTCATGGTCTTTAGAAGAAAATTTTTAAAAAATGGATCTGTCTTTTCATATATATTAAACAACCTTGAATTCATTGTAATATATTATCCATCTTTGTATAACTGGACTTAGCCTGCTAATATTTTGATTAGGATTTTGTATCCATACTACAGAAAAAGATTGGACAGCAATTTTAAAATCTTGCTTTTTCTTGTTAGATTTTGATAATCAACTTTATCCTGGGCTGGGAAGTGTTTCCTCTTTTTCTTATTTCCTGAAGAATTTCTATAAAATAGGTGTTATTTACTTACAAATATTAGAAAGAATTTTTGTTACAGATTCAATTTCTTTCATAAATATGGAATTATTCATATTTTCTCTTTTTATTTGTCAGTTATAAGAGCTGTGTTTTTGTAGGAATTTATTGATTTCATCTAAATTTTCAAATTTATTGGCATAAAGTTTTTCATAGTATTATCCCCTTATTATTTTTTTGATTCCATAGGGACTATAATGATGCCCCATTTTTCATTTCTGTTATTGGTTCTTTTCTACCTTTTTTCTTTCTTATCTTCACTCTTGATAAGATGTTTATAAATTTTATTATTCTTTTCAAAGAACCAAACTTTTGGGTTCCTGACCTTTTCTATTGTATTTTTATTTTCTTCATTGATTTTTTCTTTTATCCTTATTATTGTCTTTCTTTTACTTTTGGCAGGTATTTAATTTGCTGTTCTATTTATTGCTTCTGAGGGAGGTAATTTAGGTAATAGACTTTAAGATTTTAACTCCTAACACAGGCTTTCGCTGTATTCTATGGACTTTCATATATATTTTTATAAATTTTCATTTACTTCAAAGTATTTTCTTTTCACTTGATTTCTCTAACATATGGGCTATTTTTAAGCATACTAGATAAGTTCCAAACATTGGTGATTTTCTACTTTCTGAAATTAATTGATAATTTAATTGCATTATGATCAGAAAACATAATACGGCTATAGTAAGTGTGTGACAGTGGTTACCATTTAACTGTGATCTGCCCCTACTTTGCTCATTACTCCTTCATCTTAACAGCTCTGAGGCCTTGGGTAAGTCACTTTACTTCTCTTAGCCTTAGTTTCCAAAATAGAAAGATGGAAATATGAGCTCTAAAATTCCCTTCATAGGTCAAATATTCTATTATTCTAGGTTGCCTTTTATCCTCTTAACTAGAATTCAGCAACATGATAGTAAAAAGGAATCCACAGAGCAAACCTCATTATTTGTTCACACAACAGGTAGTTGTAATTGGCAAAATAATTGCCATTTCACCAAACATGGATTTAATTTTGTTTAGTTAAGAATAAGGCATATACTTATGTTTTTTAAAAGGGTATGTAATAGTTAATAATGTTTGCAGCCCCTGCTTTTTAAGGCATGCCTCATTTCATGAAAGATCATGAATGAAAACATTGAAATACCACAAGAAAGCTATAACCTTATCATGGAGAGCCTGAGTAAATCCAGGAAATCTTGGAAAATTGGAAGAGAAAAATGATTCTATCACAAATTTTAGCCTCCAGTCACAGAGTGCTCTCTTCCAAATGCAGCTTGCTCTTGACATATTTCATTAATGAGCGCTGTGCTTTACTATGAACAAGACAAGGTTATTTCAGACTCACATTGCAAATGTTTCCTTCTTGCCCTATGCATTGGAAATACTTGCTGATTTTTCTTCTGATAATGATGATTTTTTTTTTTTTTTTTTTAGAATTTTGATTCTTAGAGAAGAGTTGAGATTGACATTATGAAGTAGGTTGAGATTTTGTTTTGTTCACAGCTTTTGAGCTTTTTCTTTAAGATTAAAAAAAAATAGTAGCAAGCCCTTCTAGTTTGTTAGGCATTGTACTAAAGCGCACTGATTCTTTTAGACCATGGGGTGCTTTTTCGTACATTGAAAGTTGTGGTCACTTTTCTTTTTATTTGATATACATATCCATTGTGAAAGGATTTTCCTCCCATCTACTAAATTAGCACATCTGTTACCTCCAACATGTATGTATGTATGTATTTTGGTGAAAACATTTAAGTTTTAATGTTTTAACAAATTTCAGTTATACAACAGTGTCACCAGTTACAGTCACCATGTTTTACATTAGATCCTCAGACCTTATTCATCTTGTAGCTGAAAGTTTGTACCCTTTTACCAACCTCCCCTATTTCCCCACCCCACCTCCTCAACCCCTGACAACCACTTTTCTACTCTGTGATCACTTCTAATTTCTATTCTAAAGTCCTGGTTGACTTATGTACCTTCTAAAATGGTTTAACCTGGGAGAATCTTGGACACAGAAAGGTTTGGGTTCCATATCAATAAATACAATACTAGAACTTTCTGAGATTGGCCCAATGATTGGTCCTACATGCAAAAACATATTTTATTTTCTTAAGAGATAGCCTATTTTTTCCCTTTATGGAAGAAAAAGAAGTTTTAAGCTTGCAATTTTCTGATATTTCTTATCACCAACCTCAGAACAAGATAATGAATCATTTCTAACAGTTTCCTCACCAAGGGGTATAATTATCCTTAAAAACTATCCTTCTATTATTATGGCTTCAGGCTTGATTTCCTAAACTTCTTCTATCTTGCCTGTCCACAGTGGCATACAAGCTCTCTTTACTTTTGGTATCTACTGTGTTTCTAGTCTCCTGTCTTCCTTCCTGGACTTAACATTGTGAACTGCCCCTTTCTTTCCTGGTATACCTTTGCCTGGGACTTAAATTTTGCTTTCCCCCTTTTCTATGCTCTGTGGCAATGGTCAGTAAAACCACCTCTATCCTTAACTTTGGATGTTGGAGCACATCTTTCCAACTGTCTATTTCAAAGTCCATGAAACTAAGTCCCAGGAAAGTAAAGAATCTCACCTTTTAGGACCTCTTCTCTCCCAGGATAAGAACTTAGACACAAATATAGCTGACTTTCTACTGTCATTTCTCATAGTTTAAATGGAAGAAAGTTTAAAAGGAAGAGCCTAGAGGAAAATGAGACTGGTTTGCTTTACTTTATGGTCCTAGCTAGCTGCCACCATGCACCATTAATTTAAATTCGGAAGTTTAAGAATCTGTGCCTCCTTGTCAAATTCTTTTAACTTATTTTAAGGATTCTTATCCTCAGTATTAGGAATATTTTTCTGCCTAGGTAATTTTAAAATACAAATAATAATAGCAACAACAACAGTAAAAACATTATAAGATTTATTGAAAACTAGGTCTGGTCCTAATCAGTTTTCTATATATTCTCTCATTTGACACAACAACATAATAAGCTGGGTCATATCATAATTCTCATTTGAAAGAAGAGGAAACTAGGGTTTAGAGAGGTAAATAAATTGTTTAAGGTCACATAACTAGTATATATTGAAACTTATAATAACATCCAGTTCTGCCTGATTCCAAAGCCTAGATCTTAATTACTAGGAATGTCGCCTTCTTCTTTGCTCCATGTTTTAACTTTCCAAAATGATTCCTGAGATGTGGTTTGGCTTACTATTAATGCCAAATAGGATGTTTTGCATTAAAAGGCTTTTCTTTTTGGTAGGATATGACCCAAACTGTCCAAATAGTAATAACCTTTTGCACTTGGTATCGTGCTTTACTATATAGGGCATATTTTCAGTATTTGGCCCTCATATTGATCCTGTATGGATGCTTCCTATAAAGATGAAAAGATTGATTTTTATAGAAATCATGGAATTTGCCCAAGGTCATATGTGAATGGCAGAATTAAAACATGGGGCACAGTCTTGACAACTATGTCATTCTTCCTAACACAGGATGCTATATTACTGCTTACCAGAATGACTCCAAAGCATCTCTGAGATGGAATTTCATCTGTGTGGTATCATTACTACTTTCTGGAGATGGTAAGAGGAATCAATCATAAAAATATTTCCAACATTTTATACACAGTAGAATTCCAGCTGCCATTCATGATTTTATGGGTCAGGAGGGATACTGATATCCTATAGGCTTTCATGAAGAACTCTCCCTTAGTCACCAGGAGAAAGAGAACCTCTGATGCCTTTATACCCACTATTCCTACCACATCCCCTGCACGTTATTAGAAAGTTAGCCTTCTACAGGCTTCCAATTACAGCACCTTCTGGTGTAGCATTTGGTTCCACTTCACCAAGTCTATGGTAAATTCTATGTCACAGATTTCACTTTTTGTCTAGTGTGACATGCTGAATTGAACTGTCAAATAATTTTAGTAGCATTTTTTATGTCTACTGGGAATACATCAGTTTTCCCAACTGTTGAAGCAGGGTGGTGTGATTTCTTGAGTGAGTCCCTTGATTAAAGGGAAAACTTTTTTGGGGGATGCCACTTGAGGCTGAACAGAAAGTGCCAGCTCCTCAGTAGAACCCAGGCAATTAAAAAAACTCAAATGCGGCATATATTAGCCCTGCTTAAGCAAAGTATCAGAGAGCAAAATACTAGAGCAGAGTTCCACTTGGCATTTAAATTCTAATCAAGGTCATCCTAACAAATAGCTTCGTATTATTGTCAGAAGCTACAGCAAGGGCAAATCCTTAACAGATGACTGATTATAAAGTGAAATCGTTACTAGAGTATTCTAGATATAGAAGTAAAACTATCTTTGCAAACTCTTTAAAACAGGAAAGGAAAGGGGGAAGAGCTGGATGCTCTGTTAAACATTTTGCACCTTATATAATTTTTAGTAATGAGCTAGTAAACCAGGCCTCTGGGGTGAGGCGGGGGGAAGCCCTAATTTGTAGATTTTGTCAACTTCTATGGCAAATATTCACACCATGGCTGATTTCATGCTACCAGCATGATGTTACTGCATTAAGAATTTAAGAGATGCACACATTTGTTTCTCACCAGTTGTAAAGAGCTGACTATAGCATACCATTGAATCCTCACAGTAATTTTATGAGGTAGGTGTTATTATCAGAGATGTTAAGTGTCAATGGCTGGGAAATTGTAGCTGTTGAACTGAAGTTGGAATACCAGGAGTTCTATACTTTTTCTGCTGTATTCTACCGTGCCTAAAAAAGAAGTATATATTGAGAGCCTTCCCTGTGCCAAGAATGGGAAGACACATTGCCCTGGTAATACATAAAAATAATGAAGAAGAAATGCAAGAAGCCTCTAAACTTGGCATTATGTTGATTCTCTCCCCACCCACATGGAAAATGTGAAAGAAGTTTTCAGTGTTTCTAAGAAATTTATACTAGAAAGAGATTTACTGAATTTGAAAATGCAGTGTGGTAGAAAGAAAATATCTGATGTATCTTCCAGGGTTTTTTTTTTAAATAATTTTTTGGATGTATATACTTATGTTACTGCTTAAAATAGTTGGGAACATAATCATGTCCATAACATTCTTGAAACAGGGAAGAATTAAATGTAATCTTGACCCCCCTTCACTGCTATTCTGCTAAAGAAATATGAGCCCATTCTGCTTTGCTAGTTTGTCTCAGGAAAAATTTGATAATGCCACAGGATAATATAAGACAACAAAGTAGAGGGCCCATTCTCAAATCCCACCCAAGGTGATCAAAGGTGTTTCATTTTATTTTGATTGATTTCTCATCCGTTTCTATTCTCTGTTTAATTAGAAAGAATTGGCAGGGAGTGCTTAATGTCTAAAACTATTAGAATCAATTCCAAATTTTGTTTACCAAACTCAGATGGGTATTCAGGCTCGTAGTCTTAAAGAAGCCTGCTATGCCTTGCTACTTTTCTAATTAGGTTACCTGGAATAAGTGATTTTCCTAAAATTGCGCTAACGTAGAGTTTCACAAGAATTTACAACACTGCCTGGTAGATACTCATAGAGTTTTTAATGCTTCAGAGGCCTGAAGGAATGAAAGAACCTCTCCAGGTAGCTAATTTACCACCTGCCTAATGCTGTGTCTGTGGCAATTATACAGTCAGTTGAAATAGAGCTAAATTGCGTCTTTGCTCTCAGTCCCTGGTCAAACTGATTCCATCCCGAGGCTACTACAGCATTGTGGAGAGACAGGCTTAAAGGCTCATAGAATTGAAACTGTTAGTGAAAAGTATGGTGTCTCAAAATGACTGCTGGACTATCTGGATTCCGAAGAGAAATTCTAGGAAATCTAGAGGCTTATGTGTGGACAGCGTGTGGGAGGCAGATGGTAGGGAAATGACTCTCCTGCAGGTCTTCATTTCCTAATTCTGACTGTGTGTCTTGGCTGACCTTTGGTAACAAGGGCCACAGACAACAGAGGCTACTTTCCTTGGAGTCAGTGAGGGTTAATGAGGAAGGAGACACCACACCTTCTCTCAGAGCCTTAATAGGAAGCTCTCCCCAAACTCCTTGACTGTTCATGTGGGCCGACCAGCCTCGGCCACAGTCAAGGTGATATATCAAGATGGATAAGAATATGGACTCTGGAATCAGAGTGCTTAAGTTCAAAATCAATAGTTCTTGAGTTCAATTCCAGCTTGGACAAGTCATTTAACCTCTTTGTGCCTAAGTTTTATCATCTGAAAAATGGGGATAGTAATAAAACCTAAGTCATAGAAGTGTATGCTTAGATATAAATGCTATATACGTGTTCACCCAGATAAAGCTGCCCAAACTGGGCACTGCAGCATGAGATTTTGATGTTCTGGCCATATCTTCCAGAATGCCCTGCATGCTGAAGACTGTTATGGCAAGCACCAGCCAGAGGTCTTTTTTCTGGTCACAGATTTGGCTTGCATGAAGGCAAAGTCAGAAGTTCTATATGTTCCTAGAACAAGCCCCAAGCCAAAGACAGAAAGGATGTTGGTGGATAAATACTCAGCTTCCTTGTCCTTAAGTTGAGATCATTCTGGAGTGTGTTCTACACTGTCTCCTAAACGTCCCCAGGGAGATTAAGCTCTGGTTGCCCACAGGGGTAACTACATGTCCTTTACTGACTTTCTTCTCTCTGTCTCTCTCTCTCTCCCTCCCCCCATCTCTTTCCCTCCCTCTCTCCCTCCCTCCTTTCCTTCCTTCCTTTTTTGCCTCACTACTCTACTTCCCTACCGTTGTTTCCTGAGATCACCTCCCAAATAAACTACTTGCATTTGAATCCTTTTCTCAGGATCTGCTTCTGGGGGAACCTAAATCAAGACAGGTTTCTTGGCTTTTTAGGAGTATTAGAAATGGCTATTGGATTGAGGACATTGCTTTTAAGAATTGCATTGAGATAACATACTTTATTTAGAATCTCTAATAGGCATGTAGGTTTTCATGCTCTGTATTTTATGCCTATGGATTTTGTGCCTATGGAAAAAGTTCTTGAGTTAGAGACAGAGGACCCAAGTTTCTCTTGACTAACTAGGTGAATGCCTTTTTAAGAGCTATCAGTTTTATCATGTGATACTAATATATATCCCACATTGTAATAAATAAGATAATGTATATAAGAGCGTTCTGCAGAGACTACATTTATTGTATCATTAGCACTCTTCTCAATGGGGTTTTGTTTTGTTCTTAAGATTTTCACCACTTGGCATAGATTCTTCCTGTGAAATTCTGCAAGGTAAAAATATATTCATTAACACTAAAAAGAAATATTTTGGCCATATTATTATGGCCTGCCTTCTGTTACTCAATTTTGATTAACATTTTAATTTCAACTTTTCAACAACCTTATCTTCCTTCCATTTTGGCAGCTGCCTGATGATCTAGCCATAGTTTGGGTGTCTTGTAGTTAACAGGGTAATGGATTTTTGAGCTGTGTGTCCCAGATCCTACCCTCTAGCTTTAAGTTGCAAATTGCATGAGACATTTTGATTAATCATGTTAAGAATATTTATTTTTCCATTATGCAAACAGTTCATTTGCTGTTTGACTAATGCTTATGCCAAGTATGAGTTTACCAAACTACTAAGCCACAGGCAAATTCAAACTGTATAGCTTTTTTTCTGTGACTTAAAAATTATGAAAAAGAAACACATAGCCATAAAAATAAGGAACATTACATTACTTATTATATTAGCTAGTTCAGAAAGAATTGATCATTAAGAAGTTAAACTACTTATTTAAAAATTAATTTAAAAGTTCAAAAGCAAATCATAATTATTTTTAAAATTTTGCAAAATAGCAATAAAAGTGTAAATAACAGGGGGGAATGGTCTGTATTCCCACCATTGAGAGAGAACAACAATTGCTACTTTGATATATTTCCTTCCTATTTTATGTATATTGTTTCTTCATACAATGTCGATTGTATCATGTAATATGTCTTTTGCCATAACACATCTATGTGGGCATGTGTCTAAGGATATTCAGCAGGCAAGTCTCATGGCCCAACACTTTCTCCCAGCTTCTTACTTGCTTTTTGGCTGCCATGACACTGCTGGGCTGCCTCTCTTCTTCCACTCTTGTTTCTTGCTCCCAGCCCCACTCCTAACTCCAAACCTCTCAGGATGCTACCCCTCAGGCAAACATGTGTCTGAGTTTTGTCACTTTGGTACCAAGGCCACAGTCTGGGAACTCAGCTTCTTCGGGCACACTGATTTCCTCGTATTGCTTGTAACTGTGATCACACCTGTGCCACACCATTGCTTGAGGTGAGCAGGATGTATTTCTCTCTCCTTTCCTTTCCTTTCCCCTGGACAGCTTTCTGTGAAGTAGGGTTATGAGGAAAGGGCAAGTTCCCTGTAGGCTCCTGCTAGGTTCCACTTTCCTCTTTTAATTGGATATCCAGGATTTTTATTAACCCATTTACAATATAATATATATATATATATAAATCATCAGTGTAACAAAGTGACTGGTAGGGTGGAATTTTAAAATAGCATGCAACCTCCTTTTTTAGAGGCTGAGCCAGCAAGTCTCCTTAAGAGAAATTTTTCTTATTATGAGAAAAAAAAAAAAAAAGTTGACCGGCTTACCTTAGTTACGTAAAAGCTTGTGCAGCCTTTTCTGGTGTTTTTGTGTCTCTCCTTAAAATGCAGGCCAGAACATTCTGGTTTTAGCAAAGTTTCCCCTCCTTGCCCTCAACCTTTTGTGAAGGTTGTGAATCAATTTTTCATCAGAGGCGTGGCAGTGTTGTGAGTGTGAAGGGACTAAGATCCCAGCCCCTTCTCCATAAGATTCAACATTAGACAAATTTGGAGGAAACCACAGTGTCCTTGGCTGAGGCTCCCTGACAGGAAAGAACCACAATAGGACAGATGAGCAATCATGAAGAGAGAAAGAAAGTTTGGGCTTCAACAAGTTTCAAACAAGGTTCTAAGACAGGTCTGGCCTCGGCAGATCTTGTACTGAGGCTTCATACGTCCCCAGGCCTGGCCAGCCTGGAACGGGAGTCATGACTAGGCGACAGTGGAGTGACCCTAGTGATCTAAATGTACACAGGCTTTGCTGTCGCTGTGGGACCCTCATCCAGTGTCAGTTGTCCCTGTTATGACAGTGCCAACAGTGCTGCTTTACTAGTGCTGTTTATTCCCCCTCATTGAGAAGAACGGTAGGAATCCTCTGGCCTAATAATTTTGATTGTGGGTGACATGGGATAAAAAGCTGCCTGCCAATATAGGCATGTGGGTTTGTAAGTGATTAATTAGAATAATAAAAAGGATATGGCTGTATTTATCCAGGCTGGTGAAGCAAGTTACTATTACCTCAAGCATTTTTCATGTTATTACAAACTTTAATGCCTGCCTAGTGGTGTACTGAGAGAACATACCTTATTTTCTCATTTCTCTATTATTGAACATAAAGGTCTTTTGCATGAGGCATTTCTGACAGAATCTAGTATTGTTGTAGCACTAAAAGTGTAACAGTAGTAGGAATATATTTTCTGGGTGTTAAAAATACGCAGTTATAATGTAAAATAAGTCATTTAGAACACAAACATTATTCTTTGGAACATGATGAATTTAGCCTCCTTGTCTTCTTGTATTCAAGGGGCACCAGGAATCTTTGCCAAGAGTGGGGCGTGACAGGGAGAAGGGGGCTCAGAGAACCAAGAGTGCAGTCCATGCTTGAGTTCCATCTTTTCCAGGATACCTTTGATCCAAAGGAGGGTGAAAGGTAGTATTGTATGCAGGGTGGAAGGTCCACATCCGTTAGATATAAGAGGCCATGACTCTCCCCAGTGAGTCCCCAGAAACAAGCAGGGCCCAATACATAGTAAGTGCTTGTTATGTATTTTGTGAGTATTTGAATGAATGAATATTTCCACTAAGCCCTCAGGGAACAAGACTATGTAAGCATTCCAGAATTAAAGGATCAGATTTGTACAAACTTGCAATATAATTTTGAAAGTGCTGTTTAACCTCTAGAAGTCCATCTTCTTGTATGACAAATTGGTAATGATATCTGCATTTACCTATATAAAAAGCATAATGTTATAATACAACTAGATCTGTGTGGTTTCTTTTCATATGCTGTTATGTTATTTTAAGACATTCGTTTTCCTGATAGTGGTTATGTGATCTTCTACACCTGGATGTAAACAATAGCGACAACAACAACAACAAAATGAAATAAAGCACCACTGATTCCAGAGGAAATAATAATTATAGTTCACGGCCATAAATGATACCTGCGGTACATACGAGACTACTTTAGGCCTGTATTTCTGAGTGTACATTATTACTTTTACTTGATTGCGCTCCAATTTCCATTCATTTGAGAACTGTGGGAAAATGAGACTATAGGTGCCACGTTCAAATTGGAGAGTTTCAGAAACTATAGAATGGGTTTGGTTTTGTTTTGTTTCCAGAAGACAATTTCTGTCATGCTCTGGGAACATGGTGGCCTGTGGAGTAATTCGTGGAGTCAGGCCCCAGCTACCTTGTCTTGAAAGAGGGGCCCAGTAGGAGCAGCTTCCCTGAGAATCTTGAGTCTGAGTCTGTCTTTTTTATTTTTTTTATTTTTTGTAGACACTAGGAAATAAAATTTCTGCTACAACATAGAGAGTGAATTTTAAAGTTCTGTTTTTGTGGGCATTAAAAGGAAACTGATTGAGCAATGAGATAAAATTCAGGACACAGGATAAGTGGTGATAGAATCAGTATCTTAAAAGGGGTTAGATCTCTACAATCTACAAAATGAAATTAACGTATATTATCACATTCAAATCTCAGTACAGCCCCTGGAGGGAAGTTGGAGAAGCACTATTATCCTTCTTTAAAAATGTCAGGAACTGAGACTCAAAAAGTTTAGGGGCCACGTCCACAGCAATAGAACTTGTAACTGAGGATTAGAGTTTGGGTTTTCACTCTCCTTCTACCACCTCTCCATGCTGCTGTTGAAGGTGCCAGAGTCTTGGCACCTTTATGTCTTTCTCTCCTGAGTCATTCAATCATAGTTCCAGAGTATCTCTGCAAAAGAAGTGAATGTCCCTTTCGAAACTCAGCACCTTTAACATATATGTTATCAGTATATCTCCACCTACAAACCCTTAGAAATAACATGAAAGCTTGAGGCATTTCTTCCGTTTCTTTTTTCTCTCCCCTTTTCCTTTATGCATGTCCAGAGGTTATTTTTATACTGCCATTTCCTAGAGGAAAGGAAAATAGAAATTCTTGTTCTTTATCAAGGCTAATAATCTGGCTGCTTTTTATTTAATTTTAAAAAAAAACAACAAACCACGAAAATCCTTTCTGTAGACTTGACAGATTATCCCAACTCTCTCATTTGTGCTCAGAGATTTTAACGTATTCTCTTCTATTTTCTGGCCACAAGGCTTCTTGATAGAAAATTGCAACAAGAGAAAGGTCTGTTCTCTTTTGGAATGCTCTCCACACAGAAGCCTGGGAGAAAAGTTGTAGCATATGTTAGAGACCCCAGCTTCTAGGAGCTGGGCCAGAATAGGCAGCATGAAATAGGATAAGGTGATTCTCTTTGCTTTCAAGCTTTGGTTCCCTTCTTAAAGGACTCCATTCTTGTGGCCAGGAAAAGCAAATAGAGTTGGTTCTGAAGCAGATGCTGCTCAGACTTCCTGGTTGTCAGAGCAGAAGTGAGAAGGCAGAATTAAAGGAGACAAAATTAGAGTGAGTGTGTGTGTGTGTGTGTGTGTGTGTGTGTGTGTGTGTGTGTGTTTACATGTGCACACACATGTGCATGGGCACACAAGTGTAAAGCATCAACATTTGCAAACCCGATATAATCTGCAAAACAAAGCACGTCTTCAATTTCAAGTAAGAATGAAGAAAAATGAGTATTATCTCTGGAGCAGGAATCAACAAACTTTTTCTGTAAAGAGCCAGATAAAAAAATATTTTAGACTTAGTGGGTCACATGGTCTCTGTCCCAAATATTCAACTCTGCTATTGTAGTACAAAACAGCCTTGGACAACACATAAACAAATAAGCATGGCTATGTCCCAATAAAACTTCATTTATGGACACTGAAATTTGAATTTTATATAACTTTCACATCATGAAATATTATTTTTCTTTTGATTTTTTTCCCACCATTTAAAAATGCAAAAGCCATTTTCAGCTTGTGGGTGGTACAAAAAAAGCAGGCAGTGAACCAGATTTGGCCCATGGGACTCTAGAGGAAGGGTAATGCTAGTATAGGGGTGGTATGAAAATGTGGAAGACATTCCTTTTTATTCTTCTGTGAAGTGGTGACCAGATAAGCACATTTCCTCATCCTCCTTGTGCAAAAAAAAAAAAAAAATTACAAAACTTATATCGATTAAAATCTCATCTCTTTGAAATTCACTTAATTCTGAAATTTCAACAGGGCCATGCTGAAATTTATCAATGGGCATTTTTTGAAAGTTTAGTTGCATTGCCAGCTTTATATTTAAGGCATATAGACTTCAAATATTTTAGAGAAATATGGTGATCAAAGGAAGAATATCTTATTTCAAGATAGTACTTATTTGAAAGAACCTGCCTCTCAGATGGGACTGTCCCAAAAATCCATACCAATACACTATCAGGTTAATTTTCTGCTTTATAATACAATAAAACGGTCACAGAATACTGAAAACAAACAGTATTGTTAAATTTTGAACAATACTGAAAATTTTAACAGTATTGTTAAAATTTTATTTGACTTGCGAGTCACATAAAATCATAAGTGTGTCATAGTGTCCTGCATAGGTGTGGGGAAAGAATCTGTGTTTCTAACTGAATTCAAAAAAGAAATAACTCATTATGAAAGCAAACCATTTCTGATGAGGGGAACATGAATATAAGTGCAAATCTACAAATCTTTATTGTTAAGGTACTCCCCCCCCCCACTTCCTGTCCTTTAATCATGCCCATAACTATAGGCGCTCAGATTCAGTTGGGATGTAATTTGAAAAGAATGTTTGACTATGACCATAAACATTCCATTTAGTCATCACCATGAATCCCAGATGCTGGCAACAACATAGACATTTTTTTGTGGGGGTGAGAATAATCCAGATCCCTGCTATTCAAGTGTCGTCTGTAGATCGGGAGTATCAGCATCACCTAGAAGCTTGTTGGAAATGCAATCTCAGGCTCCACCCCAACCTCAGTGAATCAAAATCTGTATTTTAACAAAATCTTCAAATGGTTTGTATCAACACGAATGGTAAAGAGGCATTCAGCTTTAGGAATGGTTTTTGACCTTGGCTGTAAGTTAGAATTCCCTGTGGAACTTCTAGAAATCCCAGCGCCCAAGCTCCATAGCAGACCAATCAAATCAGAATATCTGGAGGTGAGTTACGAGGGACGCGCCAATGCCCAGCATGGCGGCCGCTCAGCCCTCTGGGCCGGTTGCTTCTGAGACTGCCGCTGCTGGGCTCCTGGGTGTTCTGTGGTTTGCGTCAGTAACCATGGGACCTTGGGGAGCTGCCGCGGCAGCGACGAGGAGACATTTACATGCGAGAACCTTAAAGTGGGACAATATATTTGTAAGGATCCAAAAATAAATGATGCTACACAAGAACCAGTTAACTGTATAAACTACACATCTCATGTGCCATGTTTTCCAGCACCTGACATGACTTGTAAGGATTTTGGTGGCAATGAAACACATTTTACTGGAAACGAAATTGGTTTTCTCAAGCCCATATCTTGCCGAAATGTAAATGGGTATTCATACAAGGTGGCGGTTGCACTGTCTCTTTTTTGTTGGATGGTTGGGAGCAAGATAGATTTTACTTCGGATACCCTGCCTTTGGTTTGTTAAAGTTTTGCACTGTAGGATTTTGTGGACTTGGGAGCCTAATTGATTTCATTCTTATTTCAATTCAGATTGTTGGACCTTCACATAGAAGTAGTTACATTATAGATTATTATGGAACCAGACTTACAAGACTGAGTATTACCAATGAGAAATTTAGAAAAACGCAGTTATATCCATGAATATTGTTTAAAAGAAACAGATTTGGGTCTCCTTGATTTTAATAGAGAACTCTCAGTATGTAGATTTCCAGATTTTCCTTTTTCCTTCTTCACATACCAGTTTATGGATTCTATTTAATTTTTTGTTGTTGCTGATGTTTTTGTTTTGTTGTTTTAGTTAAAAACATATTATTCTGAGATGTATTTAATAGAACTTTCTTTGAGATTTATATGATAATAGTCTTTCTTCAGCTACTGTCTCTATGAGATAGAGAGCTTATTACTCTGATATTAATGTCTTTTCCAAAGGCAAGTTGCCACTTGTCTTTTTCGCTTCTGAAAAATAAAAGTATGACTTAATTAAAAAAAAATCTGGAGGTGGGATCTACACATCAGTATTTTTTAAAACTCCCTAGATTATTCCAAAGTGCAGGGAAGTCTGAGAACTACTGGGCTAGGTGGTAGACAGAACATATTATTGCTCTGAGGGTAAGAAGAGAACACTCTCATTATCAAGTGGAAACAAGGTCCCCAGAACTAGAGGCTTTATTAGAAGTGTTAAAAAGGTCAGCATGTTATGTATTAAAAGAGTGGCTTTCAAGGACAATTTCATTATTTGAGGGATGAAATGGCAGCATACCCAAGACAGGCAACAGAGTCGCCTATTCAGTTTAGCCTTTTAGTCTTATTTTTAGTCTTTGCCCCACAATTTTAACTGATTCTGTACTGTTGCCAAGACACCATCTGATCTTAATAAAGCTTTATAAAAAGCCTCTCATAGGATAATGGTTTGTGAATCATCTTTTCTTGTTGAGGATGAGGGTAAATTAGTGGTATGTGAGTTTTGGTAGAGTTAGCAAAGTTTTCCACTGTTTAATTAGATTAACTGATCATGGAGGTGTCCTATCTGTAACTTAGAACTGGAACCTGAGGAAAAGGGTGCCAGTCAAAAATCCTCTTCTGTCCTTGTATCAGTGAGGAACCCATCAGATTAATTCTCTGGGCACAAGTGTAAGGGCTGCTATATGTAAGAGGAAAAGGCATTATACAGTAGCTAATGTGATATCACATTGTCAAGGTCCCAGAAGCCATCAGTTCAGTTTACTGATTTGGTGCCTCCTCTCCATTACTAATATCAGTCATTATGCCTTTAAATAATAATTGTTAAATTATGCCTCTAAAGAAATGGAGCCCTCACAATGAGATAAAATGTTCAGGTTACTAAACAGTTAACTAAAACGAACAAAATTAAAGATTAAGTTCAAGTAAAACTCTATTGGGTGTTGGCACTTATTAATTCTCCCTAACTAGGGAGAATTCTGTCTAGAATCAGACCGATTTTGAGTTGGGTCCTCTTCTTCCTACCTGTTGCTAATTATGCATCATCTTTGGACCTCCCTACATCTCGCCCCACCCCATCCCCCATCTCAGCCTGGTGTTTTAGATTCCTGGTGCTAGAGTTTATCTCCTAATTGTAGAGTTCTAAGTTTTAGCTTGCCATTGCTCCACACAACCCATCTACCCTATTTCTATTGTTCTAGCTATTTCTATGCTTGATTGCTAATTTCACAGACCTGTGGAACACTGGAAGTGCAATTATCCTCCAGCGTAATTGCCTTCTGTAAAAACTGCCTCCCACAAAACTCCTGCAAAAACTGTGTCCTGTTTGTTACTACCTGTGAATGTATGGATGCCTTTTCAGCTACATAGAGAGGTGTTTTCTAGACCTCCCTGGCATTACAAAAGATCAAGTTATCTCTACAGCTGGAACACCCCTTTTAATTAGGAGCTTTTTATGATGGTTATTTCAGGTGTTCCATCAATCTGACATCACTCCTGGGTATAGCAGTTGATGTTAAAATTGGTCTGTTTGGTATCACTTGGGAGTTTTGTCTGTTTAAATATTTCATGTTCACTTATAAAAAGTTACACATATTAAATAGCTCCTACATTCTTTAGTATCACTTGAATACAGATACTACAATACACAAACACCCTCTTCAGCATTCAGTTATGCAATAATTTTTTAACTGATTTAACAGTTTATTTAATATTTAAGGTCCATCCACCTCGCTGCAAATAACTCAATTTCGTTTCCTTTTATGGCTGAGTGATATTCCATTGTATATATGTGCCACATCTTCTTTATTCATTCATCTGTCAATGGACACTTAGGTTGCTTCCATGTCCTGGCTATTGTAAATAGTGCTACAATGAACATTGTGGTACAAGACTCTTTTGACTTATGGTTTTCTCAGTGTATATGCCCAGTAGTATGATTGCTGGGTCGTATGGTAGTTCTATTTGTAGTTTTTTAAGGAACCTCCATACTGCTCTCCATAGCAGCTGTATCAATTTACATTCCCATCAACAGTGTAAGAAGGTTCCCTTTTCTCCACACCCTCTCCAGCATTTATTGTTTGTAAATTTTCTGATGATGCACATTCTGACTGGTGTGAGGTTATATCTCACTGTAGTTTTGATTTGCATTTCTCTAATGATTAGTGATGTTGAGCATCCTTTCATATGTTTGTTGGCAATCTGTATATCTTCTTTGGAGAAATGTCTGTTTAGGTCTTCTGCCCATTTTTGGATTGGGTTGTTTGTTTTTTTGATATTAAGCTGCATGAGCTGCTTGTATATTTTGGAGATTAATCCTTTGTCAGTTGCTTCATTTGCAAATATTTTCTCCCATTCTGAGGGCTGTTTATTTGTCTTGTTTATGGTTTCCTTTGCTGTGCAAAAGCTTTGAAGTTTCATTAGGTCCGATTTGTTTATTTTTGTTTTTATTTCCCTTTCTCTAAGAGGTGGGTCAAAAAGAATCTTGCTCTGATTTATGTCATAGAGTGTTCTGCCTATGTTTTCCTCTAAGAGTTTGATAGTTTCTGGCCTTACATTTAGGTCTTTAATCCATTTTGTGTTGATTTTTGTGTATGGTGTTAGGCACTTCTAATTTCTAAGTTCATTCTTTTACATGTAGCTGTCCAGTTTTCCCAGCACCGCTTATTGAAGAGGCTGTCTTTTCTCCATTGTATATTCTTGCCTCCTTAATCAAAGATAAGGTGACCATATGTGTGTGGGTTTATCTCTGGGCTTTTTATACTGTTCTATTGATGATTTTGGATCATCTTTACTATCATTACTCTGAATTCTTTTTCAGGTAGACTGCTTATTTCCTCTTTATTTGTTCGGTCTGGTGGGTTTTTACCTTGCTCTTTCATCTGCTGTGTATTTCTCTGTCTTCTCATTTTGCTTAACTTGCTGTGTTTGGGGTCTCCTTTTCGCAGGCTGCAGGTTTGTATTTCCCGTTGTTTTTGTTGTCTGCCCCCAGTGGCTAAGGTTGGTTGAATGGGTTGTGTAGGCTTCCTGGTGGAGGGGACTGGTGCCTGTGTTCTGGTGGTTGAGGCTGGATTTTGTCTTTCTGGTGGGCAGGACCATGTCTGGTGGTGTGTTTTGGGGTGTCTGTGAACTTATTATGATTTTAGGCAGCTTCTCTGCTAATGGGTGGGATTTTGTTCCTGTCTTGCTAGTTGTTTGGCATAGGGTGTCTAGCACTGTAGCTTGCTGGTTGTTGAGTGGAGCTGGGTCTTAGCATTGAGATGGAGATCTCTGTGAGAGCTTCTGCCATTTGATATTATGTGGGACTGGAAGGTCTCTGGTGGACCAGTGTCCTGAACTCGGCTCTCCCACCTCAGAAGCTCAGGCCTGACACCTGGCCTAAGCACCAAGACCCTGTCAGCTACTCGGCTCAGAAGAAAAGGGAGAAAAAAAAAAGAAGGAGAGAGGGCTTCCCTGGTGGCGCAGTGGTTGAGAATCCGCCTGCCGATGCAGGGGTCACGGGTTCGTGCCCTGGTCCGGGAAGATCCCACATGCCGCGGAGCAACTAAGCCCGTGAGCCATGGCCGCTAGGCCTGCGCGTCCAGAGCCTGTGCTCCACAACGGGAGAGGCCACAACAGTGAGAGGCCCGCATACCGCAAAAAAAAAAAAAAAAAAAAAAGAAGGAGAGAAAGAAAAAATAAATAAATAAAATAAAGCTATTAAAGTATAAATTTTAAAAAAATATTAAAAATAAAAAATAATAATAAAGAAAGAACTACCAAACCAAAAAACAAATCCACCATTGATAATAGGTGCACACACACAAAATAAACCAGACAGACAGAACCCTAAGACAAATGGTAAAAGCAAATCTATACAGAAAATTCACACAAAGAAGCATACACATATATACTCACAAAAAGAGAAAAAGGAAAAAAAATATATTTTTTTTTTTAAAAAGGAAGAGAGCAACCAAATGAATAAACAAGTCTACCAATGGCAATAAGCTCTAAATACTAAACTAAGATAAACATAAAACCAGAAACAAGTTAGATGCAGAAAGCAAACCCAAAGTCTACAGTTGCTCCCAAAGTCCGCCTCCTCAATTTGGGGATGATTCGTTGTCTATTCAGGTAGTCCAGTGATGCAGGATACATCAAGTTGGTTGTGGAGATTTAATCCGCCTCTCCTGAGGCTGCTGGGAGAGATTTCCCTTTCTCTTCTTTGTTCGCACAGCTCCTGGGGTTCAGCTTTGGATTTGGCCCCACCTCTGCATATAGATCGCCTTAGGGCATCTGTTCTTCGCTCAGACAGGACGGGGTTAAAGGAGCAGCTGCTTCTGGGGTTCTGGGTCACTCAGGCTGGGGGGAGGGAGGGGTACGGATGTGGGGTGAGCCTGTGGCGGTAGAGGCCAGCATGACGTTGCACCAGCCTGAGGCACACGGTGCGTTCTTCCGGGGAAGTTGTCCCTGGATCACGGGACCCTGGCAGTGGCGGGCTGCACAGGCTCCTGGGAGGGGAGGTGTGGATAGTGACCTGCGCTTGCACACAGGCTTCTTGGTGGCTGCAGTAGCAGCCTTAGCGTCTCATGCCCGTCTCTGGGGTCCGCGCTGATAGGCGCGACTCGCGCCCATCTCTGGAGCTCCTTTAGGCGGTGCTCTGAATCCCGTCTCCTCGTGCACCCTGAAACAATGGTCTTTTGCCTCTTAGGCAGTTCCACACTTTTTCCCGGACTCCCTCCTGGCTAGCTGTGGTGCACTAGCCCCTTCAGGCTGTGTTCATGCAGCCAACCCCAGTCCTCTCCCTGGGATCTGACCTCGGAAGCCGGAGCCTCAGCTCCCAGCCCCCACCCACCCCGGCGGGTGAGCAGACAAGCCTCTCGGGCTGGTGAGTGCTGGTTGGCATCGGTCCTCTGTGTGGGAATCTCTCTGCTTTGACCTCTGCACTCTGTTGCTGTGCTCTCCTCCGTGGCTCTGAAGCTTACCCCTCACCACCCACCGTCTCCACCAGTGAAGGAGCTTCCTAGTTTGTGGAAACTTTTCCTATTTCACAATTCCCTCCCAGAGGTGTGCAGGTCCCATCCCTATTCTTTGGTCTCTGTTTTTCCTTTTCTCTTTTGCCCTATCCAGTTATGTGGGGAGTTTCTTGCCTTTTGGGAAGTCTGAGGTCTTCTGCCGGCATTCAGTAGGTGTTCTGGGAGTTGTTCCACATGTAGATGTATTTTTGATGTATTTGTGGGGAGGAAGGTGATCTCCACATGTTACTCCTCTGCCATCTTGAAAGTCCCCTGTTATGCAATAATTTATTTACTTCATAAATATGAACAAAAGGGCCTACTGTGTGTGAGATAGTATCCTAGATTCTATGAGGAATTAAAGGATTCAGCCAAAGTGTTTCCTCCTCTCTTTGGAGCCCATGGGTAAGAAAAGCACACAAATAATCATTTCCCAAATCAAATACAGTTGGTGACTAAAACAAATAAACAAGCAGCAAGTGCTGTGGAAGTTCCAAGAAAAGGGAGGGCAAGAGCACATGGGGACAAACTTTCATCTAAGGCTTTGTGAAAGAGATGGCATTGGAGGTGGCTCTTGAAGATGGGTAGTTTTCAACAGGGAGTTCTCAGGGTGAATGGAAATGAAGTTAACAAAGGTGCTTTCTATAAATACATGAACATTCATGCATGAACACTTATCACCTGGAAGGGGCTATCACTTCCTTCATCCAAAACCCCTGTGTGATCTAGTAGCTAAGTGCTATATGCTTGGTAATAATATAAGGCAACAAATGTTTTTGTCTCCTCTGACTGAGGTAGAAAGTGAAAGTGAAAGGAATCATCAAAGGCTCACATGCCTGTCTCATAGAAAACCAACCAGAGCAATTGAATTAAAGCCTAGTTGTTGATTTGAAATCTATTTAAGCATGCTCCCAGATTTTTTAGCATCTTTTTCTAACTCTTTGCTAAAAACTTCTGGAAACTTCTCACTCTGTGCATCCATTCTTTTCCTGAGCTCTTGAATTATCTTTATGATCACTACTCTGAACCCTTTCTCAGGTAGATTGGTTATCTCCACTTCATTTAGTTGTTTTTCGGGGTTTTATCTTGTTCCTTTGTCGGTAACATTCCTTTGCCGTCTCATTTTGTTTAAATTTCTATTTGTATTTTTATGTATGTAATAGCTTAGTTAGACGTTTCTTGACCTTGGAGAAATGGCCCTCTGTAGGGGATGTCCTATGTGTCCCAGCAGTACACTCCCCTCTCACCACCCAAGGCCCAGGGACCAGCTGATCCCAGGGTAGGTTCTGATCTGTGTCAGTTCTGCAGGCTGCAGGATCATAGTTTCATTCGTTCTGGTATTTGCCCCCTGGTGGGTGAGGCTGGTCTGGAGGTCTGTGTAGGCTTCCTGGTGAGAGGCGCTGATGCCTGCTCATTGGTGGGTGGAGCCGGGTCTTGGCCCTCTGGTGGGCAGGGCCAAGTCAAGGGGCGTATCTAAAGATGGCTGTGGACTCAGGAAGTCTTTAGGCTGCCTGTCTGCTGATGGGTGGGGCTGTGTTCCAGTTCTGTTGGCTGTTTGGCCTCAGGCGTCCCAGTTACAGGCTGTTGAGTGGGGCAGGTCTCGGTGCCAGAGACCCAAAGTATCTGTCTCTGCCTCCAGCCAGAATTGATGCAGGTCCCTGCTTCCACCACCAGCTTTTATGACCCCAGAGAGAGCCACAATTGCCCCCGCACCCTCACCTCTCCAGGAAATCCTCCAAGACCAGCAGGTAGGTCTGGCCCAGGCTCCTATGGAGTCACTGCTTTTGCTCTGGAACCTGGTGCACATGGACCTTCTGTGTGCCCTCCTCTCTGTTTCCCCCAGTCCTGTGCAGCTCCTGCAATCCAGCCCCTCTGGCTTTCGAAGCTAAGTGCTCTGGGGGCTCCTCCTCCCAGTGCTGAACCCGTGGGCTGGGGAGCCTGCTATGGGGCTCGGATGTCTCTCTCACTCCTGTGGGAGAACTTTTGCGATATAATTGTTCTCCAGTTTGTGGGTTGCCCACCTGGGCGGTATGGGATTTGACTGTATCATGACCTCCTGCCATCTCGTGATTTCTTCTTTATGCCATTGGATGTAGAATACCTTTTTCAGTAGGTTCCCGTCCTTTTTACCCGTGGTTGTTCAGCAGGTAGTTGTGATTTGGGTGTGCTTGTAGGAGGAGATGAGCTCAGGTCCTCCTAATCTGCAATCTGGTCTCCAGTTTATTTGCAGAGAAGTCAGTTCTTTATAAATCCATGAATAGCAAGGTCTCCCTGGGATGGATATGCCAAGGGGACTTTCACTCCCCAAATCCCTAGCATCTTTTCATTGTTTGAATTTCAAAGAATTTACTTTTCCCACATGAAGAACTCAGGGACAAATCAAAAGGAGTTTTGGTCATCGTTGATAAATATTCTAATTAAATCCTTCATTGACTGATGACTGCCAGGAGTCAGCAGCAGGTGGTAACAGTTCCTTTGTAATCATTATAATTGTTTGAAATAATTCAGTGTTCTGTTCCAGGGCTGTTTTTGAAGAAGCCTAAGAGAGACAGTGCAGATGGGCCTGATTTAAACAGTATCCTTGTTAAAAGTGCATATTATATTTGCTGGTTAAGTTATTGGCAAATTTAAATATATTATCAGTACATCAAACTAATCATTTATTGAAAAATAATAATAGCCACAGCTGTTCTCCCTTTAATTTTTAAGAGGGAAAATATCATGTTCACTTAGTTATGCATATCCAACATATTTTCTTTCTTTTGCACCCAGCTTGTCTGATGTCACAGTGTTTCTTTTACATTATGAATAGACATCTCCGTGAGCTTTTTCTCTTTTAAATTTATTGAACATATGCAGTATCCACTTCACCCCAAAGCTATAGAATAACAATGCTATTATTGTAGCCATCTGTCTCTTCACATCAGTGTCTTCTGTGGCTTTATAGTCCAGTCTTAGGGCTCTGTAAGAAACAATATTGGTTAACATTAATAACTGCCTTCATCTGACAATTTACATCTCTGTTTGGAGACAGCTCCTGAAATCATCTTTCCCAGTTAAGGGTGCAGGGCTTGGGAGGGAGGGAGGGAGGGAGGGACGACTGTCTTGAGGGAGATGGAGGCAGAGCCGCCTATTTTGCTCCACTTGACTGACGCCCAAAGGAAAGGGTGAGTCAGTCTCCCACTTCCTGTTATCACTCTGCATTTGCAGTTTCCCACCTTGACAGGCAGTAACAGTTCCAGCCAATGCTAATTTGGGTAACATCTAAAAGGCTTGCCTGACAAGGCAGATTCAAATTATGAAGCAAACCCCTCACATACTGAGACCTTGTTAGCTAGATTAGTGGTGGATTGGCTCCTTGTGACAGCTTGTTTGCTAGAGGTGAGCTATCTGCATTTTCAATGCAGGCAGGTTATATCATCATTTAAAGAAAAAAAATAAAGATGTCGTTTTTCTTGTTTGTCACAGAGTTCATGTAATATTCCCTCTCGATTTTCTCATTGTTGACTTCAGAAAGAAATAGCAGCAAGTGTGTACCTTTGAGTGCGACAGCTAATTTTGTTATGGATGAACAGAGTATTGTGACAAAACAGTGGCACAGCTGTCATAACAGCTGTCACACATTAATCATGACAGTGACAAATAGCATAATTACCTTATCTGGAATTCCTAGCATGTACACTCAGTATGCCCCACTGCCGAGAGAGCATATCACGCACGGTTTAATTAAAAAGACATCAATACAGGTTAGTTAGACAAGGGCTAGAAGACATTGATCCAAAATGAAAATAAAATTATTTGTAGGTTGGTGTTTAGGGACACCCAAAGACCAATTACTTAGCCGACATGATCATTTGAATGTATTTCCCTAACTGGCCCTTCTCAATGTGTATATCACATGGTAAATTGGCTTGCTCTGCCCCAAACCATTAGCCCTTCCTCCATGAAATAGTTGATCCCCTTTTTTTTTCCAGCCTCAGCATGGGTTCTCGGGAGCCATCTTGATGTGCTGTCAATTGATTGAAGTGAATAAGTTGCGGCTGGCTAACATTTTTGTTAACTTGCTTTCCAATCAAGTACTGAGCAGGAGAATGATATTAAATTTAGTGATTTTTGTTTTATTTGGAAATTCTTCTTAAGAATATAAGCAGGTGAGACAAAGTTTAAGCCTAGAAATGACAGTCTCTTACATGTGCTGTGTTTTAATATGTATTCCTGTATTCATGTGCATGTACGTGTCACATCAGTATGTATAAATATGCACACATGCCAAATATATGTATATCTTTACCCCCCGCCCCACCAGCTATTTTAAGCTCAACAATTCATTGAATTTACTGATTGAATTCCTGGTAGCTGGTTCTTGAATTGCTCTGAAGCTGCCTCAATGAAATATTAATGAATCAATTTCCATAGACATGGACTCATTATCTTCCTGGATGCCATTGGAAAACACAGTCCTGCCTGCGGTGTCCTTCCACCTGTCTGTGACATGATTCGATTTTTTCTCTCTCTCTTTTCAATTAAATAAAAATATTGCTGTCAGGAAGTTTTTGATAACAGTAGAACAGACATTTCCATTTCTTTTGATAGGCACCTAAATGGAGGTAAGCCATTTAAAATAAATTTATGTATCACTTAAGTGATATATTGAAAAGTGGGTCCTGGAAATAAAAAAAGAGGTGGCCAGTTTAGTTCTGTGGTCTCTGTAATGCCCTTTGGAAATGAGGAAACTGCTGTTCTCAGGACAGTCTACTTGGGAAATGTCTGTATTTTAGGAAGCGAGGGCGAACCATCTAATTGTTTACACAGTTATCAACTTTAGAAAATGTTACTAAACACGAACACTTGTCATGTTAATTTAAGACTGATGGAATATAGATGGAATTATCCAGACTGTCTACAAAATGCTAAAACAGCTGGTTAGAACGTGAAAAATTCAGGCAAGCAGTGATTAACTACACACAATGTAAATAGCTGGTTTTAGGTATTTGGTTGTTTGTTCACTGAAATTGACTGGTTTCTTATGCCTTATGCACGTCAATCTGGGGATGTAATAAAGTACTTTAAACTGCAGTTATATCAAACAGAAAGTCTTTAGCTTCCTTCCTTCCCATTCATTCTGTTCCAGTGAAGATTATTAATGCCTGCTTTGGGTACCATCAAAACCCAGTTTATAGAATTCTAAAAAAATCCACTGGTAAATGGTTGCCAACCTTGTTAGATAAAAACTAGGATTATGTTTTCAAATTCAATGGCTTTCGCCATTTTGATTTAGAACCAGTAGTATATCTGAATGTCATGTCATCTGAAAACAATACCATTTCAGCACATACATATTATATGACCTGAGAACGGTATTACTGTTTCAACACATACATTCTTTCAGAGAAAATGGGAAAGCACAAGCCTGACCAAGGACATCTTCTCAATACTAAGGCAAGAAAAAAGTATTTTATCTTTGTTGAGAGAAACTGTGTCTCCCCAGGACCTGGTCCCATTTTGATCTAGGTCTTGCGGAGCTCGCTTGGCCCCATTCTTCCTGGGGCTGATCTGATTCTGCACTCCAAGTCTGAGGAATGCCTCAAAGTAGCTCCTGGCTTGAAACAGTTTGATGAAAGCTATAAAAAAACACAAAGGCATCTACACACAGCATTTTTGCATATCATGTCAAGGTACCCATTAAAGTGGGTAGCCCTTGTGTGGACTCTTGGTAATAAATCCCTAGTTAAGTATAAACAAGGTCAGAAATGACCTGGAACTGCTCTCAGAGGTTGGACACCATTCTAGATCTTTCGCCTCTAGATCTTTAGATCTTGGGCTCCTGTTGAAACTAGAGGCAAAAACAAGTCTCTTAAGAATGAACCTAAGGTTTATTTATTCCACTGAGAGATATTTAAGGAGATTTTAAAGAGAAAGAATCAATTTTACATTGTCATAAAAAGTGACAAGAAAATAAAAGCAATTTTAGCCTTCCTTGATCAAGCTTTTTAGACTGAATCTCACTCTCTTTTCATTGTCTATGGTCCTTTTTATTTTAGGACATGTATTTTCTACTGTACATTGCTGCTTTTTATGTGGTATCATCTCTCTTAGTACATTGTAAGCTCTTTGAAGGTTGATTCTGTATCTGATTCTCCTTTTTCTTCCTCACAGAACCTAGGATTGCGCCTACATGTCATAACTGCTGAATAAATATGCACATAATGAATAACAACATGTTGGCTTTAATAATTAAAACAAAGGCATGGGTTTGCTCTGAAATGTTCAGGTTGTTTCTGGAATTTAGCATATTGATTGACTGAAAACTCTGAGAAAGCCAAAGTGATTATTTTTAAAACGAGTTTTCTTCCACATTCTCCTTGTAAAATGGTTTTATTTCCTCCCTCCCTCCTGCCTGCTAGTGTCAATCCAGGGATGTAATAAGGCACATTAAAAGAACTGGCCTTTTATGCAAAGCTTGGATTGATTTCCATTGCTTCAGGTGGAGTAGGATATTGATCCACTGGTTGAGATACCAACCCATTTTTTTCTCTCTCAAACTTTCGTATCTCTGATCTTCCCTGACCTTGAAGGGTAGCTTATATATATTACACATAACAATGTTTTACATGTTATATAATACAAAGTTCCCAATTATTCTTTGCCTTCTAAACTTGCTCCATGCACCACCTAACGAAATTCAGTGGGATGGCCTTATCCAACTTGAGTAAATTGATACAAGCAAAACTTGATGTCTCTGCATCCTATCACCTCTTGGATTTGTGGCTGGGTCTTTTACTCTCTATGTCTCAGAATATTTCAGTAGCACTTCCTTTGTCCAACAGTGACAGTCAGCAGGTTTTCCATATAAGAACTAGCAGGAGCAGTTGTGTTTCTCTCTCTAAGAGGTTTCCTATTTATCTTCCCTGAGGTGGTGCCCATGTGGCTGTCCTGATATTGAGCAGCTGAACAGATTACACCCTGGAGCCACATCTGTGGACACATAGATCAACACCATTTTCATTGCCTTGGTGCCCAAGAAGTTTATCTTCTGTCAGTGAGATTTACTACTTTCTTCATGAACTGTTAAGGCTTTCTCTCTTCCCCATGTTTCCTTTCCTCCTCTACTTTATTTGGTTTCAAACTACATTAGCATCATCTGATCTGGATTGTTAACAGCTGATTTGTTAGTTTTTGTTTCCTGCTATCATTAATAAGGCTTTCCAGTAGGACTTCTGTAGAGGAATCTGGACTAGTAAAATATGTAAGTATCTTGCATAGGAAGAAAATAACTTTAATTGCGAAGTATACATCTAATAGGGTTGGTTTTACTTGCCATGTCTAAATGCATAGACATTTTTCATAGGACTAAATATTTTTACTGATGTTGCTTTAGCTGTTAGGACATAATCCCTCAAATTTGGTTTTTTAGTTTACAGTACACCTTCATGATGCTTTCTACCTTGATTCTCAATAGAGACCGAAGGTGAGAGGTAGAGATTTTATATTTTTCAGTTTTATGTTTGGAAAATCAAAGTTCAAATAGATGAGAAAATCACAAAGTCAGCTGTGAAGCCAAGACTCAAATCTAGGAAATCATATTTGCATCTCAACTTCTCCCCACTTAACTTCAATGCCACCTCCAAATAATTCTCCTTATGACTGTCAATTTGACTTTCTCAGGCTTTCTTTCACCTGTCCTAAAATCTGATACCTTTTCCATCTCCAAATACTGTGACTTCCTGACTAGATTATAATAAAAGATTTAGAGGGTTATGCAAGTTATCTATCCACTTAACCTGAACTGTAAAGTAAAGCAAAAAAAAATTTTTTTAAGTGAGACAGCCCTTCAGAGTATTGATTATTTCAGTGGTTTCTTATCTGCCTGCATATTTGAATTACCCAAGAAACTTTAAAAATAACTAATGATGTCTGGATCCAACCTCCAGAGAGTCTGGTTTAATTGCTCTGGAGTTGGTGCCCAGACATGGGATATTTTTTAAAGCTCCCCAGATGATTCTAATATGCATCAAGTGTTGAAAACCACTGGGGAAATTCCTTCTCTTCACCCTCTTTTGGACCCATTCCCTTGTATTTTCCCCACCAAATTTTCAGAAACACCATGTTTCCTCAAAATCAGAATTCTGCATCTTGGACAACATTAATGGTGATACTCCAAAATTTAGAGTTTAAATGAATGTGTGTCTGTGTATGTGTGTTTACTTTGACTAGTCTAGGAGAAGAATAGTCATGGAGGAGGCTGTTGTGGAAATTGATTATGGGCTAGACACATTTTGTGGCATAAATTTATAGCCACTAGAACGTCAACCCCCTCAGGGCAGTGTTTTGGTCTATCATGGTCACTGCTCTTTTGCTAGCATGTTGAACAGTGCTTGGCATATAGCAAACGCTCAATAACTATTACTAATGAGTATTTCGCCAACATTTCCCTCACTCATCCTGAATAAGAACTTAATGGAACCCCTTGCAGTTTCCCTATGTTAGGGGAATCCCAGTTTTGGTGGCTCTTCTCATATTGTTTCTCCACTTAGAAGACTTACGTCCCTACCTATTCCTCAAGTCTAAATGCTATCATTTTTTTAAGGCCTAACTTTAATGAACTTTATTCCACAAGCCTTTCTGATTCTTCTTTGAGCTGTTATAGGCAATTATCTATGTTTCACTCATCACTACTACTTACCACTACCTGTCTTATATATATTGCAGTTATTTATATGTGTCTTCACTGTTCTTCTAGTCATGACCAATTTTATATTTGCATCCCTCTCAGTGCACATAGATAGCTCTCAATAAATATTTGCTTGGATGAATCACCATTGCTTCTGGTATGTTAGATTCCTATGTTACACAGTGACAAGAGGTTAAACAGCATTTTGTAATGTTTGATTTATGCTTTGTATTTTTAAAAACATTTCCGCATACAATATCTTATTTGCTCCTCAACACAACTCTGAGGGATGATACAGATGGATATTATAAATTTAAATGAAAAGAAACTGAGGCATGACTATAAATGATATTTCAAGGTCACACTCATCAAAGGCATAGTGTGGATGGAGTGGCTAAGTTTCCAACTCCTAGTCCACAGAGCTTCACTAAAAAACAATGTGTTTCCCCCCAAATTGTCTGTGCTAACTGGCATATTTTGCTTTTGTTAACTTCCATAAGTCCACACCTCCAGCTCAGTTATAAAACCTAGGTTCACATCCCAAGTTAGAAGTGGAGAGTGTTTGTATTATTTATGATAGAAATCTCTATGTTTTCAGGCAGAATACAATTCAAAAAGGCAGTTCTCTTTGTCCTTGTTGATATCTTGTGCATCACGTTGATCTTGTTTCAGAGTGTCATGGCTTATTTTACTTTTCATGTAAACTGCACTTTGTTCATTAGACCAAAGTCATACTAGAAAGGGGAATGCATGTTTGTAACGTTCTAAGTAGGTGAATAGCTAAGCTGTGAGAAGTACCATATTGAAAACAACCAGTAGAAAAGCCATGAGAACCCAATAGTATGTGGCTTCCCAGTTGGTTTTCTGTGTGTATTTTTTTTTTAACCATTTAAACTCTTGCCTTTACTTATTCAGCAGTTTCTAAACACCAAGCAACAGCATGAGCATAGGGTGCAGGGCTTCCCTTTATTCATATATTTTAGTTCAAAGGAATGATTAAGAATCCATATTAAATGACCAAGGTTTTATTTTTCATAAGTATATAACACATGCATCAATGAAAACATCAATCTAATCATGTGAGCAAGACTCACCATTGATTTATCCAAGATGGAACTAAGCAGTAGTTTCTGACAGCACAAGGGGTGTAAATAGCTCTTCTTAATATGATTTAAATTTGATCATTACATGTTCTTAATGATAATTCATGAGCATTTTGTTCAGTTGTAAGTGTATTTATTTTCCAGTGGTGGAAATAAAACGTTGTCAGATACTCTGGAATGAAATAAAATTGTATTTTGGTTTGTGTAAGAGGTAGTTACACTGAGAGTTGTGCTTGACTATAAGGGTTAAAGTAGCCTTATGATACTTTTTTGTTTCCATTTACATAAATACAGTTCAGGGAATATTACTAATGAAGTGGATATGGGGTCACCTAGCCAACTTAAGAAAAGGTTACTACTTTATTTTAAGTAGCCCATCAATCATTGTGAATTAATGTCATATTCTAGGTGAAAGCACTAATCATAATAAATTCATTTTGTATTCATGAGGGTGTCAAATGTACACCCATAGGAGTCCCATGTCATTTGTCAGTATGGAAAGAAAAATTTCAATATGACCTATTTGCAATCTCTTTGCTATGGCTTATACCCAGATGCGTGTTGTAGCGCTGATGGACATGTGATGCACGTGGGGTAAAGCTGGAAACTTCACTAAGATGATTGGAAATAGAATGAAATCTGTGTCAAGAATAATGACCTCAGGCTTCTGGCTGACATTTCCATGTCCTCCAAGGAATGCCAAAGGGTCAAGAGGGTGCCTAAGGGCAGGCCTGTAAATGGGAATTCATGAGCCCACAACAGAGCTGCCTTGTTTAATTCACTGCTTCCAAATTCTATGCCCACCTCTCATTTGAGACCATAACTTGGTGTCATTATTACCATCACTTTACCCATTACAACAGCAACATAAGAACCTTTTCTGAGTGGTTCTAGACACTGATAATTCAACAGGGCATTGGGCATGGTGCAGGAAAGGCTTTTTCTCTTTCTGCCTTTCCCCCCTGTTGGAAGTACCGCAGAGAAACCCTCCTTTTCCCTTCCCATTGAATCCATCTCCATGGGAAAAGGAGTAATATAAGTGGCAGGTGGGTAGAAGAAGAGTGAGTGTCTAACATACATTTAGAAATGTGTCTCCATTGGGTAGAATTAATGTGTTAAATGGCTTGCTGATATTATTTTTTATCATTGTTATTATTATTGCTGATATTATTACCTCAATTTTAAAGAGAATATTAAGCATAGATTGACTAAGTAACTTATGGTTATATAGCCCAAAGTGGTGGAGTTGCCATTTGAACTGCTATTCTACCTCTCTGTATTTATACTACCTACTATGTGTGATTGTTTTGAAAGTTAAGTGAGACTAGGGATCTAAATTTCTTAGGAAAGTATTTAATTAATATTAGCTAATATGAGTAATTGTATGGTTTGGGGTAATCCACCCCCCGCCCACCTCCCAGCCCCCCAGCCCTACCTCACTGGGCCTGAGTTTTTCCTCTGGAAAGAAGGAAACACATTGGACTTGTGGCTCCCTTTTCAGTTTGCTCTGATTGGCTCTGGTACCAAGGTAGCAATTTGTCATATGCAGGGATCCACCTCTCTTTACGAGGGTCTTACTGCCACCATTGCTCAGATATTTCTGGGTCCTCTGATGTTCAAGTCCTGTCTCTAGAACAAAATAGTTCTCTGCACTTTCTGTAACTCCTTAGAGGTGGCAAATGGAGGCTGCTGGTGCTGCTTTGAGGCCTCTGAACCCCAGAGGACTTCACTTCTCACAAAGTTTCTCCATTTTTGGTACCAGGAAAGAATCCTCTTGCACAGTGTTTTTACCTTCAGGCCAAAAATGGCTGATTTGGGCGCCGTGGAACTCATTTCTCTCATCTCATTACACATTCTCTACCTTTCTGCCAACAACTCTCTTTGATGAAATAGAGACAGACTTGTATCAGAAGACTAAGACTCAAAAACAATGGAGCTTAAGAACTTCACACTGCCAATCCTAGAAACCCTTTTATGCTCACTCCCCTTCCAAAGATTTAATAGCAAAGAACTAACCTGAGGCAGTCTGTGTAAGAGTTCATTTTTCTAGCAAAAATGTCCTATGAAGTATTAGTTCAAATGAGAGGAAGTACGGCTCAAAGGACTTGTCGAATGGCTAGATATATGATTATTAGTTCTTTTTAAACTCTAGCTTTGCCACGGAAATTTCTAAGTGGCTTTGGTTAAGATATGTATTCATGCTGTTTCCAAACAAGGTAGAAATTACTCCCACTCACATTTACGGGTATTAAAACCCCACTTCATACTCAGTTGACCTTCCCTGGACACTTGTCTTGGTTTAGCCAATACCTAATAATTTAAATCATAATCATATTATGCTTTTTCAAGATTATTATTGTCTAGTATCCTAGATTGCAAGTTCTTATAAAATATGGCATATGTCTTAATTTATTTTTAATTTTTTAAAACATCTTTATTGGAGTATAATTGCTTTAAAATGGTGTGTTAGATTCTGCTGTATAACAAAGTGAATCAGATATACATAAACATATATCCCCATATATCCTCCCTCTTGCGTATCCCTCCCACCCTCCTTATCCCACCCTTCTAGGTGGATACAAAGCACTGAGCTCATCTTCCTGTGCTATCTGGCTACTTCTCACTAGCTATTTTATATTTGGTAGTGTATATATGTCCATGCCACTCTCTCACTTTGTCACAGATTACCCTTACCCCTCCCCATATCCTCAAGTCCATTCTCTACGTCTGCATCTTTATTCCTGTCCTGCCCCTAGGTTCCTCAGAACTGCTGGTTTTTGTTTAGATTCCATATATATGTGTTAGCATATGGTATTTGTTTTTCTCTTTCTGACTTCACTCTGTATGACAGTCTCTAGATCCATCCACCTCAATACAAATAACTCAGTTTTGTTTATTCTTATGGCTGAGTAATATTGCATTGTGTATATGTGCCGTATCTTCTTTATCCATTCATCTGTTGATTGACACTTAGATTGCTTCCATGTCCTGCCTGTTGTAAATAGAGTTGCAATGAACATTGTAGTACATGACTCATTTTGAATTATGGTTTTCTCAGTGTATATACTTAGTAGTGTGATTTCTGGGTCATATGGTAGTTCTATTTTTAGTTTCTTAAGGAACCTCCATACTGTTCTCCATAGTGGCTGTATCAATTTATATTCCAATCAACAGTGCAAGAGTGTTCCCTTTTATCCACACCCTCTCCAGCATTTATTGTTTGTAGATTCTTTGATGATGGCCATTATGACTGGTGTGAGGTGATACCTCATTGTAGTTTTGATTTGCATTTCTCTAATGATGAGTGATGTTGAGCATCCTTTCATGTGTTTGTTGGCAATCTGTATATCTTCTTTGGAGATATGTCTATTTAGGTCTTCTGCCCATTTTTGGATTGGGTTGTTTGTTTTTCTAATATTGAGCTGCATGAGCTGCTTGTATATTTTGGAGATTAATCCTTTGTCAGTTGCTTCGTTTGCCAATATTTTCTCCCATTCTGAGGATTGTCTTTTCGTCTTGTTTATGGTTTCCTTTACTGTGCAAAAGCTTTGAAGTTTCATTAGGTCCCATTTGTTTATTTTTGTTTTTATTTCCCTTTCTCTAAGAGGTGGGGCAAAAAGGATCTTGCTGTGATTTATGTCATAGAGGGTTCTGCCTATGTTTTCCTCTAAGAGTTTTATAGTTTCTGGCCTTACATTTAGGTCTTTAATCCATTTTGAGTTTATTTTTGTGTATGGTGTCAGGGAGTGTTCTAATTTCATTCTTTTACATGTAGCTGTCCAGTTTTCCCAGCACCACTTATTGAAGAGGCTTTCTTTTCTGCATGGTATATTCTTGCCTCCTTTATCAAAGATAAGGTGACCATATGTGTGTGGGTTTATCTCTGGGCTTTGTATCCTGTTCTGTTGATCTATATTTCTGTTTTTGTGCCAGTACCATACTGTCTTGATTACTGTAGCTTTGTAGTGTAGTCTGAAGTCCGGGAGCCTGATTCCTAGAGCTCTGCTTTTCTTTCTCAATATTGCTTTGGCTATTCGGGGTCTTTTCTGTTTCCCTACAAATTGTGAAACCTTTTGTCCAACTTCTGCAAAAAATGCCATTGGTAGTTTGATAGAGATTGCATTGAATCTGTAGATTGCATTGAGTAGTATAGTTATTTTCATAGTGTTGATTCTTCCAATCCAAGAACATGGTGTAGCTCTGCATGTGTTTGTATCATCTTTAATTACTTTCATCAGTGTCTTATAGTTATCTGCATACAGCTCTTTTGTCTCCTTAAGTAGGTTTATTCCTAGGTATTTTATTCTATTTGTTGCAGTGGTAAAGGGGAGTGTTTCCTTAATTTCTATTCCAGAGTTTTCATCATTAGTGTATAGGAATGCAAGAGATTTCTGTGCATTAATTTTATATCCTGCTACTTTACCAAATTCATTGATTAGCTCTAGTAGTTGTCTGATAGCATCTTTAGGATTCTCTGTATAGTGTCATGTCATCTGCAAACAGTGACAGTTTTCCTTCTTCTTTTCCGATTTGTACTCCTTTTATTTCTTTTTCTTCTCTGATTGCCATGGCTAAAATTTCCAAAAATATGTTGAATAATAGTGGTGAGAGTGGGCAATTTTGTCTTGTTCCTGATCTTAGTGGAAATGTTTTCAGTTTTTCTCCATTGAGAATGATGCTGTCTGTGGGTTTGTCATATATGGCCTTTATTATGTTGAGGTAAGTTTCCTCTATGCCTACTTTCTGGAAATTTTTAATCATAATTGAGTGTTGAATTTTGTCAGAAGCTTTTTCTGCATCTATTGAGATTATCGTATGTTTTTTCTTCTTTAAATTGTTAATGTGTTTTATCACATTGACTGATTTGCGTATATTGAAGAATCCTTGCATTCCTGTGATAAACCCCCTTGATCATGGTGTATGATCCTTTTAATATGCTGTTGGATTCTGTTTGCTAGAATTTTTTGAGGATTTTTGTATCTATGTTCATCAGTGATATTGGTCTGTAGTTTTCTTTCTTTGTGACATCTTCATCTGGTTTTGGTACCAGGGTGATGGTGGCCTCATAGAATGAGTTTGGGAGTGATCCTCCCTCTGCTATATTTTGGAAGAGTTTGAAAAGAATAGGTGTTTGCTCCTCTCTAAATGTTTGATAGAATTTACCTGTGAATCCATCTGGTTCTGGGCTTTTGTTTGTTGGACGATATTTAATCTCAGTTTGAGTTTCAGTGCTTGTGATTGATCTGTTTATATTTTCTATTTCTTCCTGGGTCAGTCTCGGAAGGTTGTGCTTTTCTAAAAATTTGTCCATTTCTTCCAAGTTGTCCATTTAATTGGCATATAGTTGCTTGTAGTAATCTCTCATGATCCTTTGTATTTCTGCAGTGTCCGTTGTTATTTCTCCTTTTTCATTTCTAATTCTATTGATTTGAGTCTTCTCCCTTTTTTTCTTGATGAGTCTGACTAGTTGTTTATCAATTTTGTTTATCTTCTCAAAGAACCAGCTTTTAGTTTTATTGACCTTTTTTATCATTTCCTTCATTTCTTTTTCATTTATTTCTGATCTGATCTTTATGATTTCTTTCCTTCTGCTAACTTTGGGGTTTTTTCCTTCTTTCTCTAATTTCTTTAGGTGTAAGGTTAGGTTGTTTATTTGAATTGTTTCCTGTTCCTTAAGGTAGGATTGTATTGCTATAAACTTCCCTCTTAGAACTGCTTCTGCTGCATCTCATTGGTTTCAGTCGTGTTTTTCATTGACATTTGTTTCTGGGTATTTTTTTAATTTTCTGTGATTTCTTCAGTGATCTCTTGGTTGTTAAGTAGTGTATTGTTTAGCCTCCCTGTGTTTGTATTTTTTACAGATTTTTTCCTGTAATTGATATCTAGTCTCATAGCGTTGTGGTCAGAGAGGATACTTGATACAATTTCTATTTTCTTAAATTTACCAAGGCTTGATTTGTGACCCAAGATATGATCTATCCTGAAGAATGGTCCATGAGCACTTGGGAAGAAAGTGTATTTTTTTTCTTGGATGGAAAGTACTATAAATATCAATTAAGTCCATCTTGTTTAATGTATCATTTAAAGCTTGTGTTTCCTTATTTATTTTCATTTTTGATGATCTGTCCGTTGGTGAAAGTGGGGTGTTACAGTCCCCTACTATGCTTGTGTTACTTTTGATTTCCCTTTTATGGCTGTTAGCATTTGCTTTATGTATTGAGGTGCTCCTGTGTTGGGTGCATAAATTTTTACAGTTGTTATATCTTCTTCTTGGATTGATCCCTTGATCATTATGTAGTGTCCTTCTTTCTCTGTTATATCCTTTATTTTAAAGTCTATTTTTTCTGATGTTAGAATTGCTACTCCAGCTTTCTTTTGATTTCCATTTGCATCGACTGTGTTTTTCCATCCCCTCACTTTCAGTCTGTATGTGTCCCTAGGTCTGAAGTGGGTCTCTTGTAGACAGCATATATACGGATCTTTTTTTGTATCCATTCAGCCAATCTATGTCTTTTGGTTGGAGCATTTAATCCATTTACATTTAAGGTAGTTATTGATATGTGTGTTCCTATTACCATTTCTTAATTGTTTTCTGTTTGTTATTGTAGGTCTTTTCTTTCTCTTGTGTTTCCTGCCTAGAGAAATTCCTCTAGCATTTGTAATGCTGGTTTGGTGCTGCTGAATTCTCTTAGCTTTTGCTTCTCTGTAACGTTTTTAATTTCTCCATTGAACCTGAATGAGAGCCTTCCTGGGTAGAGTCACCTTGGTTGTAGGTTTTTCTCTTTCATCACTTTAAATATGTCCTGCCACTCCCTTGTGGCTTGCAGAGTTTCTGCTGAAAGATCAGCTGTTAACCTTATAGGGATTCCCTTGTATGTTATTTGTTGCTTTTCCCTTGCTGCTTTTAATATTTTTTCTTTGTATTTAATTTTTGGTAGTTTGATTAATATGTGTCTTGTCATGTTACTCCTTGGATTTATCCTGTATGGGACTCTCTGTGCTTCCTGAACTTGATTGAATATTTCCTTTCCCATGTTAGGGAAGTTTTCAACTATAATCTCTTCAAATATTTTCTCCCTTTCTTTTACTCCTCTTCTTCAGGGACCCCTATAATTCAAATGTTGGTGTGTTTAATGTTGTCCCAGAGGTCTCTGAGACTGTCCTCAATTCTTTTCATTGTTTTTTCTTTATTCTGCTCTGCATTTGTTATTTCCACTATTTTACCTTCCAGGTCACTTATTCGTTCTTCTGCCTCAGTTATTCTGCTGTTGATTCCTTCTTGAAAATTTTTCATTTCATTTTTTTGTGTTGTTCAGCTTTGTTTGTTTGCTGTTTAGTTCTTCTAGGTCCTTGTTAAATGTTTCTTGTAGTTTCTCCATTCTATTTCCAATATTTTGGATCATCTTACTATCATTACTCTGAATTGTTTTTCAGGTAGACTGCCTATTTCCTCTTCATTTGGTCTGGTAAATTTTTACCTTGCTCCTTCATCTGCTGTGTATTTCTCTGTCTTCTCTTTTTGCTTAACTTACTGTGTTTGGGGTCTCCTTTTTGCAGGCTGCAGGTTCATAGTTCCCATTATTTTTGGTGTCTGCCCCCAGTGGGTAAGGTTGTTTCAGTGGGTTGTGTAGGCTTCCTGGTGGAGGGGACTGGTGCCTGTGTTCTGATGGATAAGACTAGATCTTTTCTTTCGGCTGGGCAGGACTGCATCCAGTGGTGTGTTTTGGGGTGTCTGTGAACTTATTATGATTTTATGCAGCCTCTCTGCTAATGGGTAGGGTTTTGTTCCTGTCTTGCTAATTGATTGGCGTAGGGTGTCCAGCACTGTAACTTGTTCGTTGTTGAGTGGAGCTGGGTGTTAGTAATGTGATGGGTGTTAGCATTGAGTTAGAGATCTTTGAGAGAGCTTTTGCCATTTTATGTTACATGGGGCTGGTATGTCTCTGGTAGACAAGTGTCCTGAACTCGGCTCTCCTACCTCAGAGGCTCAGGCCTCACTTCCTGCCAGAGCACCAGGATCCTGTCAGCCAAACGGCTCAGAAGAAAAGGGAGTAAAAAAAAAAGAAAGGAGAAATAAATAAAATAAAGTTATTAAGATTAAACAGTTAAAAAGTTATTAAAAATAAAAAAGGAATTAAAGGAGAAGAAAGCAACCAAACCAAAGAACAAATCCACCAATGAAAAGAAGCTCTAAGAACTGTAGTTGAAAAAAAAAAAGAGAGCAAGGAAATCAAACAAATCTACCCATGATAATAAGCTCTAAATACTAAACTAAGATAAACATAAAACTAGAAAGAAATTAGAGGCAGAAAGCATACCCCAAGTCTACAGTTTGTTCCAAAGTCCACAGCCTCAATTTGGGATGATTCGTTGTCTATTCAGGTATTCCACAGATGCAGGGTACATCAATTTGATGGTGGAGATTTAATCCGCTGCTCCTGAGGCTGCTTGGAGAGATTTCCCTTTCTCTTCTTTGTTTGCACAGCTACTGGGATTCAGCTTTGGATCTGATCCCACCTTTGCTTGTAGGTCACATGAGGGCATCTGTTCCCCACCCAGACAGGATGGAGTTAAAGTAGCAGCTGATTAGGGGGCTCTGGCTCACTCAAGCCATGAAGAGGGAGGGGTACAAAATGCATGCGAGCCTGTGGCAGCAGAGGCCAGCATGATATTACAACAACCTGAGGCACAATGTGTGTTCTCCCAGGGATGTTGTCCCTGGATCACAGGACCCTAGTAGTGGCGGGCTTCACAGGCTCCCAGGAGAGGAGTTGTGGATAGTGACCTGTGCTTGCACACAGGTTTCTTGGTGGCTGCAGCAGCAGCCTTAGTGTCTCATGCCCAACTCTGTTGTCCATGCTGATAGCCACAGCTCGCACCCATCTCTGGAGCTCATTTAGTCATTGCTCTGAATCCCCTCTCCTCATGAAAGAATGGTCTTTTGCCTCTTAGGCAGTTCCCGACTTTTTCACCTTATTCCCCCCTGGCTAGCTGTGGCACACTAGCCTACTTTAGGCTGTGTTCACACAGCCAACCTGATTCCTCTCCATGGGATCTGACCTCCAAAGCCTGAGCCTCAGCTCCCAGCCCCTACCCACCACGGTGGGTGAGCAGATAAGCCTCAGGCTGGTGAGTGCTAGTCAGTGCTGATCCTCTGTGCTGGAATCTCTCCGCTTTGCCCTCTGCATCCCTGTTGCTGTGCTGTCCTCCATGTCTCCAAAGCTTCCCCCTCACCCACACCCTGTCTCCACCAGTGAAGGGGCTTCCTAGTGTGTGGAAACTTTTCCTACTTCACAGCTCCCTCCCAGAGGTGCAGGTCCCATCCCTATTCTTTGGTCTCTTTTTTTTTTCTTTTTTCTTTTGCCCTACCCAGGTACGTGGGGAGTTCCTTGCCTTTTGGGAAGTCTGAGGTCTTCTGCCAGCATTCAGTAGGTGTTCTGTAGGAGCTGTTCCACATGTAGGTGTATTTTTGATTTATTTGTGGGGAGGAAGGTGATCTCCACATCTTATTTCTCCACCATCTTGAAGCTTCTCCCACATGTCTTAATTTTAAAAGTAATTTATTGCGATGGAGAGGGCACTGAAATTTCTCTCAAGGGTACTGTAAAAGTTTTCAGATGGGCAAGTAACTTCATCAGTAGGTAATAAATTGAAGGGATTTTTGATTAACACCAAGATTTCGGTCTGGGGAGATTGCAGTATGACATTTATGCAACATGTTTTGAGTAACTTTTTTTGAGGGATACAGGCATTGCCTTTGATGACATAATATATTCAACACATTGTTCATTCTCTTTATGATACGTAAAGGTCTAATGGTCAAAGAGGATGCTGGTGAAAAGGGCTGTTTAAACAGTTTCATATATTTATCAAAAGAAGATGAAGCAGAGAGGAATTAGCTATCTTATTCAAGCCAATTCTTAAACTCCATGGACTAACTCAAACAACAATTTGTATAAAATTTCTCTTTTATTTATTTCATATAAAAAGCCCTTTTACTGGTAAATTCTAAGAACCAGATTTATTTATAACAAAAATCTTCAATATATCTTAAAGCATCCAGTTAAAGCACAAATTTTATATAAGATTACTGATTTTTTTTTTAAGTAATACCTAGGGCATCAGTTCTTACCTTTTGGGGAGTTTCATATACATCATGCTTCTGAATTCTTAAGTAACACAGGGGAAGAGTTTAAGAACCTAAATACAAACCTACTGAAAACCAGAGTGGAATATTTAACAGTTTCATGGTCCTGAGGAAATAAAAATTTAACTTCAGCCTCCATCAGGCACAGTTGGCCCCCTAGAGAAATATATCCCAAGAATGAGTGTGAACCAGAGGTAGAGCATGGTTTTAAAAACTGCTTCCTAGCCTGGACTCCTGACTAGATTAAGGTAATTATCCAGAGGATAGAGTAAAAGCTCTCTGGAGTAAGATAAAATCATCTAGAACCTTTACAATTATTAAACCAATTATTGAATGTTTAGCATTCAATAAAATTACCAAACATACCAAAAAGGAAATCAAGGGAAAAGGCATGTGAGCCATTTATGAGTGTTATCAAACACACATTTAAATAACTTATGTTTAAAGTACTGGAAAAAAATAAATGACAAAATGGAAAATGTACCCAAGAAATGGAACTTACTTAAAAACCAAGTGAAAAATGCAGTAATAAAATTTAGGAACCAAATGGTGACTTTAATAGCAGATTGGAAGAATTAGAAAGCATTAGTTAGTGAGAATAGGTCATTAGAAAATACCCAGGCTGAAGCACGGAGAGGAAAAGAATGAAAACTACAGAAAAAATAATGAGACATATGAGACATGATAAAAATGTCTAACATAGATATAATTGGAGTCCCCAAAGAGGAGGAGAAGGAGAATAGGCAGAAGCAGTATATAAGGGGGATAACTGACTGAGAATTTTCCAAATCTGATGTAAGACATCCAAGCCATAGATTTAAGAAATGCTATGAATCCAAACCAAAATAAATACAAATAATTTAACTACACCTACCACATCTTACTGCAATTGTTGAAGACCAAAGGCAAAGAGAAGACATCAGTGGTAGCCAGAGGGGAAAAGGGTGCATTACCTTCAAAGAAGCAACAGTAAGACTGTTGGCTGACTTTTCAACACAAACAATGGAAGGTGAAAAATAATGTGATAGTTATCTTTAATGGGCTAGGGAAAAATATTCTTCCAACCTAGAACTTTATACTCACTGAAAATATCCATTAAAATGATAGCAACATAAAGACATTTACAGACACACAAAACTGAAAGATCTCATCTCCATCAGATCTGCACTGATTGAAATACAAAAGGAGGTCTTTCTTCTTCAAGAAGAAAATTTCAAATTGAAACAGAATTGTAGGAAGGAATGAAGAGGAAGAGAAGGTGAAAATATGTGGACAAGTGTATATTAAAGTCATCTTAACAGAATAACACTACTGTCAATTGTGGATCTAAGTCTATTGCAGAATTAAAATTCATAACATTAAAGAAAGGGGCAAGGGGACAAATGGAGTTGAAATGATCCTAATATTGTCTGGGAACTGGTAAAATTAGTAATTTATTTATTTATTTATTTTTAATTTTTTTAATTTTTTTTTTTTTTTTTTTTTTTTTTTTATGGTACACAGGCCTCTCACTGTTGTGGCCTCTCCCATTGTGGAGCACAGGCTCTGGATGCGCAGGCTCAGTAGCCATGGCTATCGTAAGCCCATGGCTTACGGGCCCAGCTGCTCCGCAGCATGTGGGATCTTCCCAGACCGGGGCACGAACCTGTGTCCTCTGCATCAGCAGGCGGACTCTCAACCACTGCGCTTCCAGGGAAGCCCAGTAATTTATATTAGACTGACATAAATGAAAGGTCTGTGTCATAATCTTTAGGGCAAGCATGAAATTAATAGTGAAAAATTATATTATTAATTAGCTATTTAATAGGTGGGGCAAAGGGAGTAATAACAAAAATATGGATTAATCCAGGAGAGGAGAAGCAAGGAGAGAATATAAAAGAAAGTAAAATACGTGGAACAAATAGAAAACAAATAATAAGGTGGTAGACAATAACCCAAATATATCTGTAATTATGTTAAATATAATACAAATATTTTTGAAGCTGAGTTAAAACATGTTGCTTATAAGAGCCATAGCTTAAATATAATGGCACTGTGTGATGGAGAGTAAAAGAATGGAAAGATATATACCATGCAAACAGTAACCAAAAGGAAATAAAGTGTAACTATATAAGAATCCAACAAGGATTGGACTCCTTGTTGGATAAGAAGTATAAGAATCATTACTACAGATAATGAGAGACATTTAATGTTGATAAAAATTTAATATACCAGGAAGATAGAATTTTGAATTTATATGTGCCTAATAACATGGTGTCAAAATATATAAAGCAGGAAATGACAGAACCATAAAGAGATAAAACCACCACAGTTAAAGGGAGAGACTTTAACACGCCTGTCATAAAATAATAAAATAAATTAAAAATGAGTAATCACATATAATTTTTGAAATTTGAATAGATGTTTTTCTGCTTTCTACTTAACCAATATAAAAAAATCATCATAGTATTTTGACCTGAATAACATGGCTAAAATATTAATCTGGGGTATGTCTTTATAGAAGAAATCCTCTTGCCACAAATTTTGGCATTTCCCATGTAAACAAACCAAACCACTGAAAGGTTTCATATTGAACTTTTCCTTAATACAACCTTTTAGTGAGCCTGTGTTTTAAGAAATAGCAGTGAAAAATCTTGTCTCTCTTTTTTGCTGCTCTTAAATATAAATACTTCATCATCATGGGAAAGTAGGAGAAATTTTAGAATAAATGACGACTACCCTCAGGTATTACTTCTTGTTTCTGTATACTATCACTACATTGTGTGGCACATATACATAATGATTATCTCACTTATCATGTATGTTTACCTGTGTTTTGATGATACATGTAATATGGTAATTGTTTAGCACTGTGAAAGTTATACCATAAAATGTTTCCGGGTTTGAATTTTGTTTGCTATTGGGTAGTTATTGTTTGAATCATAATTTTAATTTTTATTGTCATTATTATGCTTCCTACATAACAGATAAAGTGTTAGGAAAGCACATATATGGCCTTAATGACAGATAATATATTCTTTATTCAAAAATATATTTAAATTAGTGGCAGTTAGAGTGAGTGGCATATATTATAGGTTCAATTCTGAAATAACTCTTAACCCTCATTTTATGATGCCCTAACACACCTTCAGTTAGCTTAAGGGATATGAAGACCTGTTAAAAAATTCTCAAAGATAATTCATGTTAAACTTATTTTAATTAAATAAATACCATTCAGCATGTTTATGGCAGCTGACACAAGAGAGGAGGGTTGTGAATTTTAGGAAACAGTGACAGGGTTTACTAGAATGGTAAAAGGTACATTATTACAAAACCAAGGAAAATAATGAATTTATCCTCTTTATCCTTCCAGAAACCTCCCTGCCATTTCTGGATGTAATACACAGATATGCTTAATACAGTATCATTCAACATAATTAAGCCCCATGAAGGCTAATGAGGTACACATTTTCTGAGTAAGGCTATGATTGAGTGATTCATTTAGTTGGCAATAATAAAACCAAGATTGTGATTCACAGGAAATTAGAAATATATCAAAGTATAAAATATTACTCTTACTAAAAAAAAGAAGAGAACATCACTTTACAAAATTATCATTTTGCAGAAAAAAATTTGGTCTCCATTTAAAAAATCAAATTCATTATTTAGTAAGCTAACTTTAAACTACAAGAATGTATTCTCTCTGATGTGACTGGAATTTATCTAAATGTATGTTTAAAGGTTTTTAAACATACCTTTATATTTCTTGAAAACTCAAATATTCTTTATCCCTTAAATATTTCTGAGTAAAGAATATATTCTGTAGTGTTCATTATTAAACATTTATCCATATTTATCTGGCAGTTTAGTTCTTTGCTATCTGAACTACACACCATTAAGATGACACATTTAAACTACAGCAAAAAAAATTAAACATTATTACTGTAAAGTTTCTGATACTTTAGTGAGTAAAATGCAATAAATTCTAAATATATTTCTTTTTACGTGATTAAAAAACCCCCATAATGTTCAAAGCTGCATAATCAAGGCCGTACTCTCATATCCTTAGAGATTTAATCTTAGCCAGGGGTCAGCAAACTTTTTCTATATAGGGTCAGATAGTAAATATGTTTGGCTTTGCAGGCCACGCCATCTCTGTTTCAGCTACTGAATTCTGTCATTGTAGCACAAAAGCAATGGTAGACATTACATAAATGAATGGGCAGGGCTGTGTTCTAATAAAATGTTATTTTTGAGAACAGGTAGTGGGCTGTATTTGGTCTGTGGGTCATATTCTGCCACCTCTGAAAGTCAACAACATTGGTCAATTATTCCTTAATTACTTACTATATGCCATGCCCTGTGCTAGGCATGGAGGTATAGAAATATATCTGACTTGGTTCCTGCCCTCAAAGAGCTTTAAACTAGTAAGAGTATATATACATGTACATAAAAAGTATAATATATTGTGTTGGGTAGCATGACAAATATATACAGCATAGGGGGAGGTGGGGGATGGAGAGAGAAGGAGAGGGAGAGAGAGAGAGGGAGAGAGGGAGGGAGGGAGAAAGGGAGGGAGGGAGGGAGGAGGGTGGGAGGAAGGGAGAGAAAATCCTTAATTCAGAAGTATAGTGAAAAGTTTTTCAGGTACACAAAAAAAGGAATCGGTCTTTGGGGAGAGGAAATTGTATACAAGTTACAGAGGCATGAAAGAGTTTGGCAATTTGAATACTGAATAATGAGGTAGTATGGCTGAGGCATAGTTTGGGATGTGGCACATAGTGAGAAATGAGAGTAGAAAGATTGGTGGTTATATAGGCTCCTTAGAACATGCCTGCTAAGGACACTGGGTTTCTTGCTAGAGCAGGTGGAACGTGAAAGTGTTTTTACTTGGAAGAGGGGTGATCTTATTTGCATTTTTGAAAGATACTCCTGGCAGTGTTGGGAATGATGCAGCAGAAAAAGCAAGACTCAGGCTAGGAAACCAAGTCCTGGAGTGTGTATATAGTGTTCAAAACCCTAATTATAAGGGTTTGAATCTAGATGAGATCATTGTGCACATAGCATTTTGTTCAGTATATTTTTCTGCCGGGTCTTACATTTGTCACAGAAGGAGGGTTTAATACACAAAGTGACTGAAATCTTTCTAGGATTATTTAAAGGAAATATTTTATTGTCAGGTGTTATAAAATGTTAATGAAAATGTGTCCAGGGTTACATGGTGTTGTGTCTTATCGTATTTCTAGCACTTAGGAAATCATAAAATGTGGTTTCCAATCACAGTTTTACCACTTTAAGTCAAATGTGTTGAGGCACAATTCTTTTTTTTTTTTTTTTTTTTATCCCTCTTCAGGGCTTCCTGATTTTATTTTAATTTAATTTTATTTATTATTATTATTTTTTTGCAGTACGCAGGCCTCCTACTGTTATGGTCTCTCCCATTGCGAAGCATGGGCTCCGGAGGCACAGGCTCAACAGCCATGGCTTACGGGCCCAGCTGCTCCGCGGCATGTGGGATCTTCCTGGACCGGGGCACGAACCCGTGTTCCCTGCATCAGCAGGCGGACTCTCAACCACTGCGCGACCAGGGAAGCCCCTATTTTTATTTTTTTAACATCTTTATTGGAGTATAATTGCTTTACAATGGTGTGTTAGTTTCTGCTTTATAAGAGGCACAATTCTTAATCTGAGCCTCAGTTTCTTTTTTGGATAAAATTAATCATTCTATCTTCTTTTCAAGTTTCTTTGGGAAGAATACCTTTCCTTCCAAGATTGTAGGGAAAAATACACTAATGATTGTGAAATAATTTTCAAACTATCATTTTATCATTCAGTGGTAAGTTATTATTACAATATGAAGAAAGCATTGGAGAAAATAGATTACTCTTGATTCCTTCATCTACAACAGGTAAGAAAGAGATCAGAGACTATTAATGTGTTGGCAGAAAGCCACACCTCCCACAATTTTTGCCAGCTCAGAAAACCAGACCCATGGAAAAGGAAGCCCAGAGCAACCCATGAGATTAATGATCCTTGTAAAATGGCCCACCCTGTGCTTTCAGGCTCCTAGCATCTTATATGTGTGAGTGCATGCATACATGCACTCCCACACATCACACAGATGCCCAGTGCATTCAAAACATCATCCTTCATGCTCAGTCTCATTATTAATGCTATTTGCAGTCTCCATGGATGTACATGCAACTTAAATGTTTGATATGTAGCTAGAGTGTCAGTAGCTTCTTTTCCTTTTTTTTTGTTTTTGGCTCTGCAGTCACTATTTGACCCAGCTCCCCTAGTACACACACTGATACAACTGATACAAACATACAACTACAACATCCACAATATAGCACAGACATAAAATACAAATAAAACTCATGCAGAACACTGAATGTACACAACACATAAATACATGTAACGCACAAATGTGTGTAACACACAAAGTCAACACATACAGAACAGTGATCATACCATGCATGCAAAATACATGGCTACTACATAGACAAATGCATAACACAAAACACATACATACAAATACTATAATATGTGCCACATAGAAAATACATATAACATACACAAAACCACAGGCATAGCATGCACACATTAGTGGTACATTTTCCAAATACCAGTTGTTCATTTACCACTTTCACAATATTTGCTTTATTTACATATCACCCAAACATTTGTTTACCTAATATTTTATATAACTTATATAGGTTGTACTTCAGAATATTTTATGTATTTTTTTCCTGCTCTCCGTTTTCATCATGCTTGACAATGACAAACTTGTCATTTTCTAATTTCTACATATTTTGCTTATTGGAAGTATATGACAGACTGATAAATTTTATACATCATGTGTGAAAATCTTGATTGTTATAACCTCAGTGGGCTGATCTACCCACACAGCAGTTTCTTTATAATTTATGGAGAAATATTTATAAAGATAAGAATTATTTTAAAATTAGAAGGCACATCAGAAGTTAGCCAGCCCAGTCCTCTCTCTTAGGGCTATTTCTGCCCTAAAGTGCTAATGCCAAGAATAGCAAGTTTATCAGTAACACTAATGACACTGTTTTGGAAATCATCTGTGATAGCTTGTCAATATATTGAAGGCAAATGGTTAGGTTGATATGGGTGCTCTCATTATGTAATATGTCTCTCTATCTGCTCAAAGACAGATTCTATGAATGAATGTAAAATTTATTAAAATATAATTTGTGGTAATCACAGAAAAATTGAAAAAATATACAAACGTGTAAATGTAAAATTAAAAGCATAATTTTACTACTTAGAAACAAAATCATTGTTCTGGAAGCAAGTTTATTGAATCAAAAGACATGCACAGTTTCAATGCTTTCAGAACATATAACACAATTGTTTTCCAGAATATGTGTGCCAACATATACTCCTCACAGAATTGAGCATAGTCTAGGCCATCCTCTCATTAGGATTGAATATTGCCATTAAAAATAATCTTTTTAAAATTAGATTTTCTACTTGAATATTTCCTAGGTCTACCTATTGGTCAGATTTATTTCCATAGAGGTTCAGTTCACATTCCAAAGAAATACCTGTTATAATTTAGAACAGTCCTTAAAGTGAATTGGCCCATTGAGCAAGAAATTCTTAATGTTGTAATTTTCTTCTGTGGCGAAATCTTTCCTGTGGCACCTGATATCCAAAGTCATGTTGATTAAAAGGTTTTTCCCTTAATAACTAATTTCATGTCCCAAAGTCTTCCATTCTTGAAGTAAAGTGCCAACAAGATATTTGAAGACAATGCCATTCTTATATTTCAGTTAAAACCATATATTTTCAATTTTTTTTAGTGCTTGATTTTCAGACTGAGAAGTTTTTGATGCAAAGTGACTTCTAATAAAGTTAAGGTTGCTACAAATCCTTTTGAGCAAGGCAAAAGAGTGTCCTTTATGATCCATCTGTTCATACTACTTTCTATGAAACATGAAGGACTGCCTTTGAGTTTGATGTATAATAAATTTAAATATATATATATATACACACAGAAACCAGTTCTCAAATGAAATACTGTGCTATTTGGTTAATATGCCTTAATGACATATCAATGGAAATTAATTGTGGATATTGCTTTTTACATGTATTTTATTCCAAAGACTATACCTTGTAAGCAAGTAGAAACCATTGATTATAAGTTTAAGATAATTGTAACTTTTATATTTCCCCATTATTTTTTACCATAGGTTAGATTCATTTAAAAGATGCATCCTTTTATAAAAGATGTATTTCATTTCAGTTGAAATCAAAGTAGTATAGTTTTAAGAATGTGGGATAGAGAGTTCCTGGCTCACAATTAATAGTTAACTCTATATAAATCTATTAAAGGAAGAACTAATTCTAGGCAAATGACACTGAAATGAGTAATGCTTACATGAAATTGTTTTCTATGAAAAATGTCCAAATTACTAAACATTCAAGATATTTTTTAAAGTTTAGCATTGAACATTTAGTCCTTTATTTTTACTGCACATTGAATATTTTTTGGTAATGCTAGTTCATATTGGTGTTACTTTCATAAATTTGTGGTCAAACAAGTTATATCAGAATATAAGAGACTAAAGCAGTAGGGGGATTGCAAAAATTACTTCTAAGTTCCTTTTCAGTTTCATCAGCCTATGATTACATACTTATATAACTTATTAAGAAATAGCTTCCAGGGCTTCCCTGGTGGTGCAGTGGTTAAGAGTCCGCCTGCCGATGCAGGGTTCGTGCCCTAGTCCGGGAAGATCCCACATGCTGCGGAGCGGCTAGGCCCGTGAGCCATGGCTGCTGAGCCTGCAGGTCCGGAGCCTGTGCTCCGCAACAGAAGAGGCCACAACAGTGAGAGGCCCACATACTGCAAAAAAAAAAAAAAAAAAAAAAAAAAAAAAAAAAAAAAAAAAAGAGCTTCCAGATAATAAGAAATATACTGTCCCCACTTAAAGCATAATGCAAAAAGCATTCTTCTGAAGGCTCCCTCAGAATGTCTGGTGGTACATATCTGAAGTCCCCTTCTATTATAATACAATCAGGTCCTGGATTAAAACAGATGCCATAATGTATTTTAAGCTTTCAGTAACTAAACAAAAAGTCCAAAGACTAATAACCTTCAAAATATACAAAGGAAAAATTATGAGCTAAAAGGCCATAGGGAGCATAGGTTAATACAAATGCTTATCTCCTACTCTGACATAAAACCAAAATCCTTGAATGGGGCTAAAGAAATCTCAGATTGATGTTACCTTTGAATCCTGAAGGAAGAAAAAGCAAAAAGTATCTTTTTTGAAAGAAAACATCTCCAAGTTAAGTCCTCAGCACAGTCTCACTAAGATCAACCAAATATAAACTCACAATCACAGATCATCAAACACACAAGATAATAGACACTCATGGGTAGTCAGCAGAAACATGTTGGATATAGACCCCTAAGAACTTCAAATATTGAAATAATCAGATACAGAATAAAATATAACTATGCATGAGAAGTTTAAATAAATAAAAATGTAATAAAAAATGAACAACTAACATGACTATAAGGATGACCAGGAAAATTTAAAGAAACAGAACTTTTATAAATAAAACAGTTAACAGTTAAAATTAAAAACTCAATCTGAAGATTAAACAACAGGTTAGACACAGGTAAAGGGAAAATTTGTGAATTGGGAGCTTGATCTGGAGAAAAATAAACCAGAGCACAGAAAGACAAGAAAATGAAAATATGAAAGAGAGGTTAAGGGACATGCAGGATTATATGTAAAGTCTTAATGAATGTGTAATTGGAGTCCCAGAGTGAGAGAATAGACAACTGGGTAAGAGGTAATATTCAAAGAACCAAGAGGCAGATTCATGTTTTTGGAACCTGAAGCCTATTTATGAGATATAAGATTTCAGAGTATTTAAAGTTTTCTTTGTACTGATGACCCTTATTACCAGTCTCACTAACGTTTTCATTGTAGTGGCATACAAGGCTCTGTATCTTCTTAATGGATCCTTTCTCAATCCAACATTTCTTTTTTTTTTCTTTAATATCTTTATTGGCATATAATTGCTTTACAATGGTGTGTTAGTTTCTGCTTTATAACAAAGTGAATCAGTTATACATATACATATGTTCCCATTATCTCCTCCCTCTTACATCTCCCTCCCACCCACCATCCCTATCCCACCCCTCTAGGTGGTCACAAACCACCTAGCTGATCTCCCTGTGCTATGTGGCTACTTCCCACTAGCCATCTGTTTTATGTTTGGTAGTGTATATATGTCTCTGCCACTCTCTCACTTTGTCACAGCTTACCCTTCACCCTCCCCATATCCTCAAGTCCATTCTCTGGTAGGTCTGTGTCTTTACTCCCATCTTACCCCTAGGTTCTTCATGACCTTTTTTTTTTTTTTTTTCTTAGATTCCATATATATGTGTTAGGATACGGTATTTGTTTTTCTCTTTCTGACTTACTTCACTCTCTGTATGACACACTCTAGGTCCATCCACCTCACTACAAATAACTCAATTTCATTTCTTTTTATGGCTGAGTAATATTGTGTGTATATATATATATATATATATATATATATATATATATATGCCACATCTTCTTTATCCATTCATCTGTTGATGGACACTTAAGTTGCTTCCATGCCCTGGCTATTGTAAATAGAGCTGCAATGAACATTGTGGTACATGACTCTTTTTGAATTACGGTTTTCTCAGGGTATATGCCCAGTAGTGGGATTGCTGGGTCGTATGGTAGTTCTATTTGTAGTTTTTTAAGGAACCTCCATACTTTTCTCCATAGTAGCTGTATCAATTTACATTCCCACCAACAGTGCAAGAGTGTTCCCTTTTCTCCACACCCTCTCCAGCATTGATTGTTTCTAGACTTTCTGATGATGGCCATTCTGACTGGTGTGAGATGATTACTCATTGTAGTTTTGATTTGCATTTCTCTAATGATTAATGATGTTGAGCATTCTTTCATGTGTTTGTTGGCAATCTGTATATCTTCTTTGGAGAAATGTCTATTTAGGTCTTCTGCCCATTTTTGGATTGGGTGGGTTGTTTTTTTGTTATTGAGCTGCATGACTTGCTTGTAAATTTTGGAGATTAATCCTTTGTCAGTTGCTTCATTTGCAAATATTTTCTCCCATGCTGAGGGTTGTCTTTTGGTCTTGTTTATGGTTTCCTTTGCTGTGCAAAAGCTTTTAAGTTTCATTAGGTCCCATTGGTTTATTTTTTTTAAATTTCCATTTCTCTAGGAGGTGGGTCAAAAAGGTTCCTGCTGTGATTTATGTCATAGAGTGTTCTGCCTATGTTTTCCTCTAAGAGTTTGATAGTGTCTGGCTTTACATTTAGGTCTTTAATCCATTTTGAGTTTATTTTTTATATGGTATTAGGGAGTGTTCTAATTTCATACTTGTACATGTAGCTGTCCAGTTTTCCCAGCACCACTTATTGAAGAGGCTGTCTTTTCTGCATGGTATATTCTTGCCTCCTTTATCAAAGATAAGGTGACCATATGTGCGTGGGTTTATCTCTGGGCTTTCTATCCTGTTCCATTGATCTATATTTCTGTTTTTGTGCCAGTAGCATACTGTCTTGATTACTGTAGTTTTGTAGTATAGTCTGAAATCAAGGAGCCTGATTCCTCCAGCTCCATTTTTCCTTCTCAAGATTGCTTTGGCTATTCGGGGTCTTCGGTGTTTTCATAGAAATTGTGAAATTTTTTGTTCTAGTTGTGGGGAAAATGCCATAGGTAGTTTGATAGGGATTGCATTGAATCTGTAGATTGCTTTCAGTACTAGAGTCATTTTCACAGTGTTGATTCTTCCGATCCAAGAACATGGTATATCTCTCCATCTATTTGTATCATCTTTAATTTCTTTCATCAGTGTCTTATAATTTTCTGCATACAGGTCTTTTGTCTCCTTAGGTAGGTTTATTCCTAGATATTTTATTCTTTTTGTTGCAGTGGTAAATGGGAGTGTTTTCTTAATTTCACTTTCAGATTTTTCATCACTAGTGTATAAAAATGCCAGAGATTTCTGTGCATTACTTTTGTATCCTGTTACTTTACCAAATTCATTGATTAGCTCTAGTAGTTTTCTAGTAGCATCTTTAGGATTCTCTGTGTATAGTATCATGTCATCTGCAAAGAGTGACAGCTTTACTTCTTCTTTTCCTATTTGGATTCCTTTTATTTCTTTTTCTTCTCTGACTGCTGTGGCTAAAGCTTCCAAAACTGTGTTGAATAAGAGTGGTGAGAGTGGGCAACCTTGTCTTGTTCCTGATCTTAGTGGAAATGGTTTCAGTTTTTCACCATTGAGAATCATGTTGGCTGTGGGTTTGTCATATATGGCCATTATCATGTTGAGGCAAGTTCCCTCAGTGATGACTTTCTGCAGTGTATTTATCATAAATGGGTGTTGAATTTTGTCAAAAGCTTTCTCTGCATCCATTGAGATGATCTTATGGTTTTGCTCCTTCAATTTTGTAAATATGGTGTATCATGTTGATTGATTTGTGTATATTGAAGAATCCTTGCATTCCTGCAGTAAACCCCAGTTGATCATGGTGTATGATCCTTTTAATGTGCTGTTGGATTCTGTTTGCTAGTATTTTGTTGACGATTTTTGCATCTATGTTCATCAGTGATATTGTCCTGTAGTTTTATGTCTTTGTGACATCTTTCTCTGGTTTTGGTATCAGGGTGGTGGTGGCCTCATAGAATGAGTTTGGGAGTGTTCCTCCCTCTGCTATATTTTTGAAGAGTTTGAGCAGGATAGGTGTTAGCTCTTCTCTGTTTGATAGAATTCACCTGTGAAGCCATCTATTCTGGGCATTTGTTTGTTGGAAGATTTTTAATCACAGTTTCAATATCAGTGAATGTGATTGGCCTGTTCATATTTTCTATTTCTTCCTGGTTCAGTCTTGGCAGGTTGTGCATTTCTAAGAATTTGTCCATTTCTTCCAGGTTGTCATTTTATTGGCATATAGTTGCTTGTAGTAATCTCTCATGATCCTTTGTATTTCTGCAGTGTCCGTTGTTATTTCTCCTTTTTCATTTCTAATTCTAGTGTTTTGAGTCTTCTCCCTCTTTTTCTTGATGAGTCTGTCTAATGGTTTATCAATTTTGTTTATCTTCTCAAAGAACCAGCTTTTTGTTTTATTGATCTTTGCTATTGTTTCCTTCATTTCTTTTTCATTTATTTCTGATCTGATCTTTATGATTTCTTTCCTTCTACCTTTGGGGTTTTTTTGTTCTTCTTTCTCTAATTGCTTTAGGTGCAAGGTTAGGTTGTTTATTTGAGATGTTTCCTGTTCCTTAAGATAGGATTGTATTGCTATAAACTTCCCTCTTAGAACTGCTTTTGCTGCATCCCATAGGTTTTGGGTCGTCGTGTCTCCATTGTCATTTGTTTCTAGGCATTTTAAAATTTCCTCTTTGATTTCTTCAGTGATCACTTCATTATTAAGTAGTGTATTGTTTAGCCTCCATGTGTTTGTATTTTTTACAGATCTTTTTCTGTAATTGATATCTAGGCTCATAGCGTTGTGGTAGAAAAAGATACTTGATACGATTTCAATTTTCTTACATTTACCCAGGCTAGATTTGTGACCCTAGTTATGATCTGTCCTGGAGAATGTTCCATGAGCACTTGAGAAAAATGTGTATTCTGTTGCTTTTAGTTGGAATGTCTTATAAATATCAATTAAGTCCATCTTGTTTAATGTATCATTTAAAATTTGTGTTTTCTTATTTATTTTCACTTTGGGTGATCTGTCCATTGGTGAAAGTGGGGTGTTAAAGTCCCCTACTATGATTGTGTTACTGTCAATTTCTCCTCTATGGCTGTTAGTATTTGCTTTATGCATTGAGGTGCTCCTATGTTGGGTGCATAAATATTTACAGTTGTTATATTTTCTTCTTGTATTACTCCCTTGATCATTATGTAGTGTGCTTCTTTGTCTCTTGTAATAGTCTTTATTTTAAAGTCTATTTTGTCTGATGAGAGTTGCTACTCTAGCATTCTTCTGATTTCCATTTGCATGGAATATCGTTTTCCATCCCCTCACTTTCAGTCTTTACATGTCCCTAAGTCTGAAGTGGGTCTCTTGTAGACAGCATATATATGGGTCTTGTTTTTGTATCCATTCAGCCAGTCTGTGTCTTTTGGTGGGAGCATTTAATCCATTTACATTTAAGGTAATTATTGATATGTATGTTCCTATTACCATTTACTTGATTGTTTCAGGTTTGTTCTTGTAGGTCTTTTCCTTCTCTTGTGCTTCCTGCCTAGAGAAGTTCCTTTAGAATTTGTTGTAAAGCTGGTTTGGTGGTATTGAACTCTCAGCTTTTGCTTGTCTGTAAAGGTTTTAATTTCTCCATCAAATCTAAATGAGATGCTTGCTGGGTAGAGTAATCTTGGTTGTAGGTTTTTCTGCTTCATCACTTTAAATATGTCCTGCCACTCCCTTCTGGCTTGCAGAGTTTCTGCCGAAAGATCAGCTGTTGACTTTATGGGGATTCCCTTGTGTGTTATTGTTTTTCCCTTGCTGCTTTTAATATGTTTTCTTTGTATTTAATTTTTGATAGTTTGATTATTATGTGTCTTAGCGTGTTTCTCCTTGGATTTATCCTTTATGGCATCTCTGTGCTTCCTGGACTTGATTAACTACTTCCTTTTGTATATTAGGGAAGTTTTCAAATGTAATCTCTTCAAATATTTTCTCAGTCCCTTTCTTTTTCTCTTCTTCTCCTGGGACCCCTATAATTCGAATGTTTGTGCATTTAATGTTGTCCCAGAGGTCTCTGGGACTGTCCTCAATACTTTTCATTCTTTTATCTTTATTCTGCTCTGCAGTGGTTATTTCCACTATTTTATCTTCCAGGTCACTTATCCGTTCTTCTGCCTCATTTATTCTGCTATTGATCCCTTCTAGAGTATTTTTAATTTCATTTATTGTGTTGTCCATCATTGCTTGTTTCCTCTTTAGTTCTTCTAGGTCCTTGTTAAATGTTTCTTGCATTTTCTCTATTCTATTTCCAAGATTTTGGATCATCATTACTATCATTATTCTGAATTCTTTTTCATGTAGAGTGCCTATTTCCTCTTCATTTGTTAGGCCTGGTGGGTTTTTACCTTGCTCCTTCATCTGCTATGTGTTTTTCTGTCTCCTCATTTTCCTTATATTACTGTGTTTGGGGGTCTCGTTTTTTCAGATTGTAGGTTTGTAGTTCCCATTGTTTTTGGTGTCTGTTTCCAGTGGCAAAAGTTGCTTCAGTGGATTGTGTAGGCTTCCTGGTGGAGGGGACCAGTGCCTGTGTTCTGGTGGATGAGGCTGGATCTTGTGTTTATGGTGGGCAGGTCCACGTCTGGTGGGGTGTCTGTGGCCTTATTATGATTTTAGGCAGCCTCTCTGCTAATGGGTGGGGTTGTGTTCCTGTCTTGCTAGTTGTTTGGCATAGGGTGTCTAGCACTGTAGCTTGCTGGTTGTTGAGTGAAGCTGGGTGTTGGTGTTGAGATGGAGATCTCTGGGAGATTTTCACCGTTTGATATTACATGGAGCTGCGAGATCTCTTGTGGACCAGTGTCCTGAAGTTGGGTCTCCCACCTCAGTTGCACAGCCCTGATGCCTTGCTGGAGCATCAGGAGACTGTCCTCCACACAGCTGAGAATAAAAGGGAGAAAAAGTAGAAAGAAAGGAAGGAAGGAAGAAGGAGGATAAAATAAAGTAAGATAAAATAAAGTTATTAAAATAAAAAATAATTATTAAGAAAAAAAATTTTTTAATTAAGAAAAAGTATAAAGGGAAAAAATAATCTATCTTGCTCAAAAGTCCACCTCTTCAATTTGGGATGATTCCTTGTGTATTCAGTTATTCCACAGATGCAGGGTACATCACGTAGATTGTGGAGATTTGTTCCGCTGCTCCTGAGGCTGCTGGGAGAATTTCCCTTTCTCTTCTTTGTTTGCACAGCTCCCACCAGGGTTCTGCTTTGGATTTCACCCCACCTCTGCATGTAGGTTGCCTGAGGGTGTCTGTTCTTCCCTCAGACAGGACAGGGTTAAAGAAGCCGCTGATTCGGGGGCTCTGGCTCACTTAGGCCAGGGGGAGGGAGGGGTACAGTGTGGGGGGTGAGCCTGAGGCGGCAGAGACCAGAATGACAGTGTACCAGCCTGAGGCGTGCCATGTGTTCTCCCGGGGAAGTTGTCCCTGGATCACAGGACCCTGTCAGTGGCGGGCTACCCAGGCTCCCGGGAGGGGTGGTGGGGACAGTGACCTGTGCTCGCACACAGGCTTCTTGGTGGTGGCAGCAGCGGCCTTAGCATCTCATGCCCCTCTCTGGGGTCCGCGCTGATATCCGCGGCTCGCGTTCGTCTCTGGAGCTCCTTTAAGCTGAGCTCTTAATCCCGTCTCCTGGTGCACCAGGAAACAAAGAGGCAAGGAAAAGTCTCTTGTCTCTTTGGCAGCTCCAGACTTTTCCCGGACTCCCTCCCGGCTAGCCGTGGCGCACTAACCCCTTCAGGCTGTGTTCACGCAGCCAACCCCAGTCCTCTCCCGGCTTCAGACCGAAGCCTGAGCCTCAGCTCCCAGTCCCCCGCCCGCCCTGGCTGGTGAGCAGACAAGCCTCTCGGGCTTTTGATTTCTGGTCGGCACCGATCCTCTGTGCAGGAATCTCTCCGCTTTGCCCTCTGCACTCCTGTTGCTGTGCTCTCCTCCATGGCTCTGAAGCTTCCCCCCTCTGCCACCTGCAGTCTCCGCCCACGAAGGGGCTTCTAGTGTGTGGAAACCTTTCCTCCTTCACAGCTCCCTTCCACTGGTGCAGGTCCCATCCCTATTCTTTTGTCTCTGTTTTTTCTTTTTTCTTTTGCCCTACCCAGGTAGTTGGCAAGTTTCTTGCCTTTTGGGAGGTCTGAGGTCTTCTGCCAGCGTTTAGTGGGTGTTCTATAGGAGCAGTTCCACGTGTGGACGTATTTCTGATGTATCTGTGGGGAGGAAGGTGATCTCATGTCCTACTCTTCCACCATCTTCTCCTGTCTCTAATCCAACATTTCTTATCCTTCCCTTATGGAATGTACCAGACCCCTCTTTGAGCTCCTCAAGTAGAACATCACTGAGAACTTCTACTCCAGTCTGTTTTGTTTCCACACCCTTCTTGGAGAAATCTTTACCACTGTAAAGTAATGTGACCTCTAGCAACTTGTTTAACTTCTCAGGGATGATTCCTCAGCATTGTGAAAGAATAGGAGGGTAGATTTTAAAGCACCACAATCTTAAGGGTTTTAAATTTGTTTTATTTTGATAATATATAAAACATATAGAAAAATTGTAATAATATTACAAAGAAATCTCAGATACCAATTCATTACCCCAAATCTTTAATGTTAGCATTTTGCTACATTTGCTTTATATCTGTCTTCCTATCTATCTGTCTGTATTTTTTTGAAATTTTTTTAAGAATAAGTTATAGACATTATGTCCTTTTACTCATAAGTACTTCAGTGTATATATCCTAAAAACAAGAATTTCTTTTACATACAACAGCATAATTATAAATACCAGGAAAATAGCACAGATACAAAACTATTATGTATTCTATAGTCACTTCAATGATCTTTTCATTTTAAATCAAATGATTTAAACTTGACTGTGCTTTATATTGTTTTTCTAACAGGGGTGATTTTTAATCCCCCTAATCTCTCAACAAGAGATATCATTCCTCTTTTCTGTGAATTTGATTTCATAATGATACTCCCTATATCCATCTGGTTTCTTGGTTACAAGCCACTCAAACTATATTTGGCTATCTTAAGTAAAATATCAGGCTTAAAAGGGAAGTATAGGAAATATCTTAAGACTCATAGAATCAGTAAAAAATCAGAGAACCAAAATATGCAGGAAACAGGGATGGCTACCCAGCCAGAGCCCAAGTAAGTTCTGACTACAAGTACATCTGGTGAGATGTGGTCACTGGTACCACTGTTCTCATTAATGCCACCATCACCACTATCATCAGCCCACTGCCACAGCAGTGATTTGACCACCCATGAGCCCCATGTCTTTGCATCACACACCCAAAATTCTAGATCTCAGTTTTTATTGTTCATGTATAGGTTATGTAATCATTTTCTGCCTTTACTTGTTAGAAAAGAGAGTCCATAGTGGAAGGTAGGTCTGGCCAGTACCTAACCCCTAAGATTATACATGAAGTAGCAGAGGGCCAACTTCCTTTAAGGCGACTAGGGTACTCCTGGGAAGGTAAAGTTGAGGAACAGTGTACTTGTACATTCATTAACAAGAAAAAATATACAGCTCATATTGAATTGGACATATGAGTATTATATATATATATATATATTTATATATATATTTGCAAAAGACTGAAGTAAAATCCAAATATCACAGCTAAGATCTTCCCCCCAAAATCATGAATGCAAATGCTCATGGCAATTTATTTATCTCAAAAGAAGGGTCCATCTGCTTAGAGAGGAGATTTACTTCAGAAAAGAGGTTTGCTCTTACAGATAGTTTTAATATATATAAGCAGCACTGCCTCCCCCATACCTACTCCTCTAGCATCAAGGAAAGTAAAATGAATTCACAGAAGATTTATTACAGTTCAGTTTAAATGTACAAATGAAAAATCTGACCCAGTCAGCAATGATGTTCATTAGTTGTTTTATGTAATATTTCAGGAGAGTAATATCTTGAACATTAAATAAATTGAAAAAATTTCATGAAACTATGAATTCTAAACAGCCCAACCAACCTCTCGTGGCCTCTTTGAACCAAAAGACCACATATAAAAAAATTAATGGGACAAAGAAAAGAACTTGACAAAAAAATTGAAAAGGAAGGGAAATTACTACATGTAACCACAACTGGGGACAGATTGTATCATAGAATTATTAGAATTTGGAGGAAAACATTATTATTTTTAAAATTGAATTGGATTATTTATTACAGTTCTAAAAAGTATTGAACATGAGGAAGATTCCTAGCAAATATTAGATTATACCAGGAAATAATGTGTATGAGAGGAGAGTCTCAGAAATAAATCTCTATATAAACATTACAAATATTAAATTTTTCTTCTTGTAGCTCCAATCTGATAAGAATTGCTCTTATATTTTATAAATAGCAAGTACTGTAATTCTACTTTCTTACCTTTGTAGATAGTAGTAATAATGTTTTTCAGAACTGACAACAGTGGCAGTACTTCATAAATCTGTCAAGTTGGTGACCATTGTGAGGGAATGTGAATACCACAACAGAGGAACTCTCCTGTGGGCAAATGTGGCTTTTATATTTAGTTGCAGAGTTTCAGCTAATTAATTCCTTCCACCCCTGCTTTTGCCTTTCAAAATCTTGTTCAGCCAAAATTTCACTTCCACTTCCTCTAGGAAGCCTCTCTGAATGCCCTAAATGGAAGTTTTCTACACGTGCCCCAGGTTCCCTTTGTACTTTTTGATATAAATGTATCATGGTGGTTTTGTTTTGTCTTGCATGAATAGAGCATAATGGGTACCTATCTCCTCTAACAGATTATAATTTCTTGGAAGGAAAATACTGTATACACACACACACACAGAGACAGAGAGAGAGAGAGAGAGAGAGGGAAATAGCAGGCTCCATTTTCATGTAAAGTCTAGGTGTTCTTTAAATTGCAATAGAAATGCATGTTCTTTTTTTTTTTTTTTCCTTTCTTACCCTTCTCACCACTGAAAAAGCCCCAATTGCCTCACAGTTCATAGTAACTAAGTAATACTGGTCTAAGATTCTCATGCTTTCAACCCTGGTCCACAAGAATCCAAGAAACCAAACAGATTTACTTCCTGCCATTCCTTGGATATTAATGATATAAAATAAATTGCATCCCCACTGCTTGTGTCCTGGGTGTGTGGAAAATGCAATCTAATATGAAAACCTGGGCACAGTTTTATAACACTCTGTAGAAGTAAGTCCAGGTTCCTGAGAGTATTGGACAAAGAAGAGGGAGAGAATTTAAACTGGTGCTTGGGAGTCTTGTAAAATGAGAGGTCTTCTAAATGAGAATGGGACAAGTTGATTAAAACAAAACCACTTCAAGCCACATGGCTCCAAACACTGTGGAACGAACATATATCTGAATAGAAAATCCAGATGTTTTCCTAAGCTTTTGTCTTAGATTTCTGTTTTTAGGCCCTGAAGAAATGTAAAGTCTTTTATAATACTCAGACCAAATGAAACGACTCTTGCAGTCATTGTACTTAGAATTCATGGCAGAAAAAGAATGCAATGAGTGTATCCTGCTTATTTGCTAACAAGCACAACTAGCATTGCCCAATTAACTAAAAACTTAATTGAAAGATTTAAGTTTTTAGTTAAAAAAAAGAGAAAGTCATTTCCCTCTTTAACACTGTTAGATGTTTTTATAAGTGTGAATAATTGGAAAATTTTAACACTGAAAGTATCTATGAATTTTTGGTAGTAATTATGGTGTGAAGGTCTGACCTTTTCAGCATTCTTACATGTTCTGTCTTGAGTTCCTTGAAGGTTAATGCTGTACATCACTGGTCTCATAACGCATTGATGGAAGATTTGAGGGCAGAATTTGTGCATGGGTATTTCTCATTCTCATGGGTTTAAAGGCTCTGAGTGAAGCTCAGTATTGGACAGTATTGAGGCTCTTTTGGTGCTGGTTTCAACTGATTATATCTACTGGCAGGAGAAGAAAAAATATGTGTTATTAACATACTTTTCCAGAGGCAGACCCCAGAAGATGCTGAGAGCAACTTTCTGTTTGGACCAGTCTTTCTCCTTTTTCCCGTGTTGTTGCTTTGAGGTGCTGGGAGCCATGTCTAGGGGCTACCCTTTCAGTGTCTTACTCCTGCCTCCCTCCCAGTGGGCAGAAGTGAGAAAACTGGTGGTCTGGAAACATTTGGAGTAAACCTTTGTGTCTCTCAGCCAAGTTGTTTATACCGTTCCAATATTAAAGCAAGCCTAAGTTTGCATTTTGTATTGTAAATGTAATAATTCTGTAAATCCAAAGCTGGAAATACTCCTAAGATTTAGACAGAGAACAAAGCTGGACATATGCATCTAATTAAGCTAAAATTCTACCCACAATTTATGTCTGGAATTCATTCTTTTTTTAGAATGAGTGGGGGAAATTTTGATCAATATTTTGAATCCTCAGTAAGGCAAAATTTACATCAAATGTTTAGAAAATAACCTTACATATAGTTTTATACATAAAAATTGTTATTAAGGGCAATAGTATTTATGGGAAGGGGGCATGGAAAAATTCAAGATGTGTATTTTTTCCCCACGTTAAATTTTAAAACTGTAAGTAAGTTTTATTATAACGAATACTAAAGATTAGATTCTTCTTTGTTGATTTAACTTCAAAATTGGGTGGGGCTGGGTACAACTACATTTCAAGAGACATTTCATGTTAATTTGGTGCTTAGCCTTATAGTTTGTTGAAGAGTCAATTCAATTTCACAAATTATGGAGGCAAATTATTTCAGTGAGTCCATCCTGATCTAACAGGGCTTTAAAGTTTCACCTGTAACTAGTTTCTGTACTGCTTGTTGTGGTCCTATTATATTCAGCTGGAAGGAGCCACGTCAGAATGAAGTCAGGATTTAATTTTTCTTTTAATGTGCCTTGCAAGACACAGTGCTTTAACCAACAAATATGTGCCTACTGAACTGCTTTGAGGTTTGTTCTTTATATACTGTATGGAACTGTGGGGAAAGGCATCTCTTGACTTGAGCTAGCAAAACTATTTTTTTTTTTGGGTGGTACGTGAGCCTCTCACTGTTGTGGCCTCTCCCGTTGTGGAGCACAGGCTCTGGACGCGCAGGCTCAGTGGCCATGGCTCACAGGCTTAGTTGCTCCGCGGCATGTGGGATCTTCCCGGACCAGGGCACGAACCTGTGTCCACTGCATCAGCAGGCGGATTCTCAACCACTGCGCCACCAGGGAAACCCCAAGACTAATATTTTAATTCAAAGAGATTACTCACCTGGGAAACTGGTAGATTTGGACTACAGCCCTTAAACCCCAACCTTGTTTTGTTTCTTCTCTCTGCCTCACTATAAATTAACAAATAATTGACATCCACTTAAAGCCTGCTGCCTTTTTAACTGAAGGCAAGTGTGTGACCCTATTTTGGTTATATATTAAAAATGGAGGAATAGTATAGTTTTTAAGAAATGGAGAGGATTTGGGAGAGACCTTTACATCTGTAACACTAAGTTAATTAAACCTCTAAAATTGTCATGTAAAACATTTTCTCAAATTGCCTTCAAAATATAGCAGGTTTATTTTAACAAATGTTTAATTGTAAATAACAACAACAAAACAACTACAGTGTTTTGTGTTTTATGGTGCTTAGGGAAAAAAACCCATAAAAGTAACTGCAGAAAACATGATGGATCTATACCATGAAGATCAAATTACAGAACTTGAAACATATGGGCTTGTTAAACTCTTTCTTCTTAACTCACTCATCACTCAGGAAGCTGCCTTGATCGCAATCTAAAATTGACTGTTTCAGGAAAAGCAAACCTCAGCCTTCTCCAGAGGGTCCAATCTGGGTTGTGGTCGCTATTTTACTACCAGTAATTTTAAATCTTCTTGGAAACATTACCTTTCTAATTTACTGTAAATTTTGCTGGATATGTGAAACCACACTTAAGATGTTGGTAAACAAGATAGCTAAGTCGAGTATGGATTGAAAAGAAAACAAGCAGTACTAAATAAAACTGAAAAAACCTGTAGCAAGAACCTGGAAATCATCCAGTTTCAAGTTTCTTCATGAATTGCAATCCAGCAGAAAGTCAATCTAGGTTTTGTTTTGTTTTACATTTACCTGTGAACTTTTCAGTAAGTTATAATAGGACTTAATGCCACTGAAAAGTCATAAGCAGTGACACTTCAAGAGAAAATAAGATCTCCTCACATTCACCCCTCAGAAGTGTGGGAACCCAGGGAGGCAAAGTGGAAGCATTTGTCAAAATATGTTTCTTCTTAAATAAGGATCAGTCTCATGATCTTCTCTAAGAAGTTGGAATTTTGATGGTGCTCTAGGGCTGTTCTGACTTTACCAAAAAAAAAAAAAAAAAAAAAAGGATGTTCCACATCAGGACAGTTCTTGGTAGTTAAAATGAACCAAGTCTTATCACTGTGACTGGGAAAGGTCAGTTGAGTTTCCAGTGATTGGCTTTATACTTGAAAGTGTAGGTTTAAGATCAGAATCTCAACAGGTATTTGTTAACCATTTATTGAGAGGCAATTCAATAAGCTTGGAAAATATGGAGAAATTATTGTACAGTATGGCAGCCATTTTTTTTTTTTTTTTTACACATGGGATAACAACACTAGAAGGTATTTTATTAAAATATAAGAAAAACAAACAACAACAATGACAAAAGGATCCTTCTTGACTATAGAACTTTAACTGGGGAGGTTTTTAAAAATCCCATTTCAATATATAGTTATGAACTCATTATAGAGACTTCTAATTAAAAGAGGAGAGTGGAACACATGCATTTACTTTCCTTCCTAACTTTCTACTAAGTCAGCAGTAAAGATATATATCTTTAAAACTATAAATTCACAAGGATAAAGCAAAAAGAAAAGAGACAATGGTAACAAATGTTTAAAGATAAAATTCAGATAGATAAATGATATAATGTAGCAGATCTGAGAAAATGAAATCCTAAATTGTCAACAGAGAAGGGGAAAAATATGATTTACATCAAAAAATCTCTAGTATTGTCAGGACTTTGTGATGCCAAATAACTCTGGATTTGGGAAGTGAAGGGGAGCTTAAACAAAAAAAGATTAGTTGAAAGAATATTTAAGATAAGTTAGCCCTAAGACTCTTTCCCAATGTGAGCAAAGGACTAGAGGCTTAGTCTCTGGAGAAGTAAAACAGAGGGTCTCTGTACTGGGCACACCAGACACAGTTGGGGGTAATGTTTCATACTACACAGGTGGATTAAGTAAATGTTACTGACTTTGGGATTTGTCCACCAAGATGACTTAACTATACCACTCTACGGTGAATTCCACAGTCAAGGAGGCTTTACTCATGAACACAGAACTTCCAATCAGCTTCTTAGTGCCCTTCTATTTAATAGGAGCTGACTGTAAAGGATCACCAAACAATTGAGAAAAATATATAATATAAATGTCAGAAGCCAAAACAAGTAGAATAAAGCAGTAAAGAAAAAACAGAATGTGCAGAGAAAATGAAATTAAAACCAACAAAGAAACATATTAATATTGCTATAGACAGAAGATAGTAAAACTATAGAACTAAAATGAAAGACTTTTTTAAGGAAAGTCCAGAGGACGGAAAACATTTGGAGATTAAAAATAGCAAAAATAAGAAGCTCAAAAATTAGAAAAACAAAGTGAAGAATTTTCTAGAAAATAGAGAAAAAGAATACTAAAAAGTAAAAGAATGAGAGAAAGGAAAAGAGGACCAATCTACAAGTTCTAATAGCTGAGTAACAGAAATTCTAAAAGAGAGAATAGAGACAACGACATACAGAAAATCACTAAATAAAAGATTCAAGATAGTTTCCTAGAGCGGAAGGTCATGAGTTTCTGGAAAGAATGGGCTCACCCAGTGCCTTGAAAATCGTACCAAGCCATATCACTGTAAAATTTTAGAACATGGTAGATAAAAAAAGAGTCAAATGAATTCCAGAGAGAAAAAACAGATAAAAAATAGATACACAAGAAACAAGAATCTGGCTGGCTTTAGACCTCTCAACCTAACATTGGATATTATAAGATATATATATATCTTATGTATATATATATAAGATAATAGAGCAATACTTACAAAATTCTGAGGAAAAGTGACTTCTGATTTAGAGTTCTGTATCTAGCAAACTACCAATTAAATATAGAGGTAGAATAAATTCATTTCATGTCAGATACAATCTCACAAATTTACCTTCCAAACATTGTTGAATTTATGGAATTAGGTGCTCTACAAAAAGTGAGTAAACCAAAAATAATAAAAGCATGAAATCCAGAAGACAAGCAATCCAACACGAGAGATGAGCATACACAATCTCCTGAAAAAGGATGAAATAAACTCCCAACAGGATATCTACAGCAGGTCTAGAGAGCAACCAGTGCAAACTGGAGCTGCTCAGAGGCTCTTTAAGAGATTTATTCAAGCAGATGACATTGATCAAATATCTAACAAGTTTGAACACTTGAACAAGATTTTTTCAACCAGAGGAGCATTTGGATGTATAAGAAATAGGTGTTTAATGTAAGCATTGGGTATTGATCTAGCCAAGTTATGACTTGACTTTATTGGGATGAAGGGGGCTGAGGAAGTGTACACATGTGTCAAGAATATGGGCAGAAATAAAGCTGCCTTAAAACTATTGTCAGTAACTCAAGCCAAAAATAGAAAAAAACTGGAGTAGTATGATATATTAATTATTCAAAAATATGAAGATAAATATCAAAAGAATAAGCTAAAAGATTTAAAGTGTTGGTGGAGAGTGGGAATTTTGTGGAAAGGGGTTGGCTGGAGGACTATTTTCCCTAGCAGGGAACTAACTAAACCATGTGTACATATAACTTAAAAATATTAATTAAAAAAACTTACCAACAATTCTGCTAATGACAAATTCATAACAAAACTCCAAGTTTGCTTTGAAATATACCATAATTTGCCTTAAATTATAAGTTTCAGTAGTTTTAATAATACATTTTTCCTCAATACTAATGTTACCTGGTTAATAAACTTATGCTCCTTTATTAGGGAAAATATTTTTATATAATTACAACTGGAATTGCTAATAGATAATCATGTAATCCTCTAGGCTTACTTTATTGAAACCTAGAAATAATAGAATTATTATATGAAAATAAATGCCATAAATCATCTCTCAATCTGAAGCCACAAACACAAATCCATTTATTCACATTTTAGATATAATTGGATGTGTCATACTTTGAAAACTGAGAGTTCAAGAATTCTAATTTCTTCTTTACGAAGGAGGCTACATATATATTGTGTAAACAATGAGTGTCTATGAAAAACAACTAAAATTTATCAGACATTATGATAAGGCTTTAATAAATATATACACAACATTTTCAAAAAATTTTATTGGAATGTAGTTGATTTAAAATGTGTTAGTTTCAGGTGTACAGTAAAGTGATTATATATATATATATATATATATATATATATATATATATATACATACACACATATCTTCTTTCAGATTCTTTTCTCATATAGGTTATCACAGAATATTGAGTAGAGTTCCCTGTGCTATACAGTAGGTCCTTATTAGTTATCTGTTTTATATATATACTAGTGTGTATATGTCAATCCCAATCTCACAATTTATCCCTCCCTCCTTTCCCCTTGGTAACTATAAGATTGTTTTCTACATCTGTAACTCTATTTCTGTTTTGTAAATAAGTTCTTTTGTACCAAATTTTTTAGATTCCACATATAAATGATATCACACGATAGTTGTCCTTCTCTCTCTGACTTACTTCACTCAGTATGACAGGCTCTAGATCTATCCATGTTGCTGCAAATGGTGTTCTTTCTTTTTTTATATCTGAGTAATATTCCATTGTATATATGTACCACTTGTTCTTTATCCATTCCTCTGTAGATGAACATTTAGTTTGCTTCCATGTCCTGGCTATTGTAAATAGTGCTGCAGTGAACTTGGGGGTGACTGTATCTTTTTGAATTATGGTCTTCTCCAGGTATATGCCCAGGAGTTGGATTGCTGGATCATATGGTAGTTCTATGTTTAGTTTTTTAAGGAACCTCCATACTGTTCTCCATAGTGGTTGTACCAATTTACATTCTCAGTGTAGGAGGGTTCCCTTTTGACCACACCCTCTCCAGCATTTATTGTTTGTAGACTTTTTGATGGTGGCCATACTGACTGGTGTGAGGTGATATCTCATTTTAGTTTTGATTTGCATTTCTCTGATTATTAGTGTTGTTGAGCATCTTTTCATATGTCTTTTGGCCATCTGTACGTCTTCTTTGGAGAAATGTCTGTTTAGATCATCTGCCCATTTTTTGATTGGGTTGTTTGTTCTTTTTTGATGTAGAGCTACATGAGCTGTTTATATATTTTGGAGATTAATCCCTTGTTGGTGGCTTCATTTGCAAATATTTTCTCCCATTCTGTGGGTTGTCTTTTCATTTTGTTTATGTATATACACACCTTTTGATTTTCATTCTTAACTTTAGATGAGAAACCAAAGCTTTACGTAGCCCAAGACATCCAAATTTACCCCATTAATTAGTGGTCATGCCAAGATACAGTCATTCCTCCGTAGATAGGAGTCCTTTTGGGCACTGAGAAGTCAAGCTTGCTCATTACTGCCTTTCCCTTGCCCCTTAAGTGTCAGTTAATTATGATGGTATTATTTTGAACACAGTCCCTTTAGGTAAATGGTCAGTCTTGCCTATCTAAATAAAGGCTTCCACCAAATTAATATAATTCTTATGTAATAAAGTTGACCCTTAAAAACCATTTTCAGTAGTAAATACTACAGTACTATACATGATTCCAGGCTGGCTTAATCCTTAGATGCAGAACCCAGGATGCAGAGGAATCATGTAAATGAAGGGCCGACTATACTTGCATAGGCGGATTTTTGACTCTGCATAGTGTTGGCACCCCTAACCCCCGTGTTGTTCAAGGAGCAACTATACAATATAATTCACTTATATTATCTTTTCTCTAAAAAACCATAAGCCCTTTCAATATGACTTTTATTATATAACCAGTATGATTCTCATGACCTAGATAGACACTAGTCTCATCTAATTATGATTATCTCATTTTGTTGTAATGTTTAATCCTGGAATGAAACTTTTAAAAGCTAAACCTGAGGAATTGCTAGGAGTTTATCAATATAGTAAAATTATATCAACATAATAAAAACCAAATCCAATGATTTTTCTTTGTCCAGACACTCAACTTAATTTTGCCTATATTTTTATTCATTCATCCAACACATTTATTGATTACTTGCAATGTGAAAAGTGATATCCTAAGTACTAGTGATGGTCTAATTGATGTTTTGTTACTTAGAGAAGAGTGGAGTAATTGTTTATTGAATGCCCTCTGTGTGCCATGCACATTATATATGTTATCTAATTTAATCTGTATGAATAGCTATAAGTTAGGTATTATGTGTGTTATAAAAAGAAGAAAAATTTGTCTCAATGATGTTAAATTGCCTAAAGTCACAGAGCTAGTAAGAGGAGAAAAAGGATTTGTATCTAACTGTGTCTCATATGCATTTTATTTGTTGAATACTGACTCAATGTTAGGTTTTGTAAGTATTAAAAGGTTACAGATACAACAATGTGAATATACTTAACACTACTGAGCCATACATTTAAAAATGTTTAAGAGGGGCTTCCCTGGTGGCGCAATGGTTGAGAATCTGCCTGCTAATGCAGGGGACACGGGTTCGAGCCCTGGTCTGGGAGGTTCCCACATGCCACAGAGCAACTAGGCCTGTGAGCCACAACTACTGAGCCTGTGCATCTGGAGCCTGTGCTCCGCAACAAGAGAGGCCGCGATAGTGAGAGCCCTGCGCACCGTGATGAAGAGTGGCCCCCACTTGCCACAACTAGAGAAAGCCTTTGCACAGAAACGAAGACCCAACACAGCAAAAATAAATTAATTAATAAACTCCTACCCCCAACATCTAAAAAAAAATGGTTAAGAGAGTATAGCTTCCAGATGGCGGAGAAGTAAGATGAGGAGATCACCTTCCTCCCCACAAATACATCAAAAATACATCTACAAGTGGAACAACTCCTACAGAACACGTACTGAATGCTGGCAGAAGACCACAGAATTCCTAGAAGACAAGAAACTCCCCACATATCTGGGTAGGGCAAAAGAAAAAAGAAAAATCAGAGACAGAAGAATAGGGAAGGGACCTGCACCTCTGGGAGGGAGCTGGGAAGTAGGAAAAGCCTTCACACACAAGGAAGCCCCTTCACTGGCAGAGATGGTGTGTGGGTTGGGGGGGGAAGCTTTGAAACCACGGAGGAGAGCGCAGCAACAGGGGTGCAGAGGGCAAAGCAGAGAGATTCCCACAGAGAGGATTGGGGCCCACCAGCTCTCACCAGCCTGAGAGACTGGTCTGCTCACCTGCTTCGGTGGGTGGGAGCTGGGAGCTGAGGCTCTGGCCTCAGATCCCAGGGAGAGGACTGGGGTTGGCTCTGTGAACACAGCTTGAAGGGTGCTAGTGCACCACAGCTAGCTGGGAGGGAGTCCGGGAAAATGTCTGGAACTGCCTAAGAGGCAAGAGACCATTGTTTTCAGGTGCATGAGGAGACAGGATTCAGAGCACCACCTAAATGAGCTCCAGAGATGGGCACAAGCATGGCTATCAGCTCAGACGCCAGAGACAGGCATGAGATGCTAAGGCGGCTGCTGCTGCAGCCCCAAGAAGCCTGTGTACAACACAGGTCTTTTTCCACACCTCCCTCCCTGGAGCCTGTGCAGCCCGCCATTGCCAGGGTCCCACGATCCAGGGACAACTACCCCTGGAGAATGCATGGTGTATCTCAGGCTGTTACAATGTCATGATGGCTTCTGCTGCCAAAGGCTCACCCCACATACCATACTCCTCCATCCCCCCGGCCTGAGTGAGCCAGAGACCCATAATCAGCTACTACGTTAACCCTGTCCTATGTGGATGGGGACAGTTGCCCTCAGGCGACCAACAAGCAGAGGCGGGGCCAAATCCAAAGCTGAACCACAGGAGCTGTGTGAACAAAGAAGAGAAAGGGAAATCTCTCCCAGCAGCCTCAGCAGCAGCAGATTAAATCTGCACAATCAAATTGATGTACCCTGCATCTGTAGAATACCTGAATAGACAATGAATCATCCCAAAATTGAGGCAGTGGATTTTGGAGCAACTGTGGACTTGGGGTTTGCTTTGTGTATCTAATTTGTTTCTGGTTTTATGTTTATCTTAGTTTAGTATTTAGAGCTTATTATCATTGGTAGATTTGTTTATTGATTTGGTTGCTCTCTACTTTTTTATATATACATATATATTTTCCTTTTTCTCCTTTTGTGCATGTATGTGTGTATAGTTCTTTGTGTGATTCTGGCTGTATAGTTTTGCTTTTACCATTTGTCCTAGGGTTCTGTCTGTCCGTTTATTCTTTTCCTTTTACTTTATTTTTTTAGTATAGTTTGTAGTGCTTGTTATCATTGGTGGATTTGTTTTTTGGTTAGGTTACATGGTCTTTCATTTTTTTATTAGTTTTAAATTTTTTTATTTTCAATATTTTTTTTATTTTAATGATTTATTTTATTATTTATTTTTCTTTTTTTTTTTTTTTTTGTCCCTTTTCTTGTGAGCCGGGTGGCTGACACAGTGTTGGTGCCCCAACCGGGTGTCAGGCCTGAGCCTCCAAGGTGGGAGAGCCAAGTTCAGTACATTGCTCCACCAGAGACCTCCCGGCCCCATGTAATGTCAAACGGCAAAAGGTCTCTCAGAGATCTTCATCTCAATGCTAAGATCCAGCTCCACTCAACAACCAGCAGGCTACAGTGCTGGACACCCTGTGCCAAGCAACTAGCAAGACAGGAACACAACCCCACCCATTAGCAGAGAGGCTGCCTAAAATCATAAGTTCACAGACACCCCAAAACACACCACCAGACATGGTCCTGCCCACCAGAAAGACAACATCTAGCTTCATCCACCAGAACACAGGCACCAGTCCTCTCCACTAGGAAGCCTACACAACCCACTGAACAAACCTTAGCCACTGGGACAGACACCAAAAACAACGGAAACTACTATGATCCTGCAGCCTGTGGAAAGGAGACCTCAAACACAGTAAGTTAAGCAAAATGAGAAGACAGAAATATACAGCAGGCGAAAGAGCAAGGTAAAAACCCACCAGACCAAACAAATGAAGAGGAAATAAGCAGTCTACCTGAAAAAGAACAGAGTAATGATAGTAAAGATGATCCAAAATCTTGGAAACAGAATGGAGAAAATATAAGAAACGTTTAACAAGGACCTAGAAGAACTAAAAGGCAAACAAACAATAATGAGCAACACAATAAATGAACTAAAAAATTCTCTAGAAGGAGTCAATAGCCAAATAACTGAGGTATAAGAACGGATAAGTGTCCTGGAAGAGAAAACAGTGGAAATACCTACTGCAGAGCAGAATAAAGAAAACAGAATGAAAAGAATTGAGGACAGTCCAAGAGACCTCTGGGACAACATTAAGTGCACCAACATTCAAATTATAGGGGTTCCAGAAGGAGAAGAGAAAAAGAAAGGGACTACGAAAATATTTGAAGAGATTATAGTTGAAAACTTCCCTAATATGGGAAAGGAAATAGTCCATCAAGTCCAGGAACCACAGAGACTCCCATACAGGGTAAATCCAAGGAGAAACACACCAAGATCCATATTAATCAAACTATCAAAAATTAAATACAAAGAAAAAATATTAAAAGCAGCAAGGGAAAAGGAACCAATAACATACAAGGGAATCCCCATAAGGTTAACGTTGATCTTTCAGCAGAAAATCTGCAACCCAGAAGGGAGTGGCAAGACATATTTAAAGTGATGAAAGAGAAAAACCTACAACCAAGGTGACTCTACCCAGCAAGGATCTCATTCAGATTTGATGGAGAAATTAAAACCTTTACAGAAAAGCAAAAGCTAAGAGAATTCAGCACCACCAAACCAGCTTTACAACAAATGCTAAAGGAACTTCTCTAGGCAAGAAACACAAGAAAAGGAAAACACCTACAATAACAAACCCAAAACAATTTAAAAAAATGGGAATAGGAACATACATATCAATAATTACCTTAAATGTAAATGGATTAAATGCTCCCACCAAAAGACACAGACTGGCTGAATGGATACAAAAATAAGACCAGTATATATGCTGTCTACAAGAGACCCACTTCAGACCTAGGGACACATAAAGACTGAAAGTGAGGGAATGGAAAATTATATTCCATGAAAATGGAAATCAAAAGAAAACTGGAGTAGCAATTCTCATATCAGACAAAATAGACTCTAAACTAAAGACTATTACGGAGACAAAGAAGGGTACTACATAATGATCAAGGGATCAATCCAAGAAGATGATATAACAATTGTAAATACTTATGCATCAAACAAATGAGCACCTCAGTACATAAGGCAAATGCTAAAATCTATAAAAGGGGAAATCGACAGTAACACAATCATAGTAGAGGACTTTAACACCCCACTTTCACCAATGGACAGATCATCCAAAATGAAAGTAAATAAGGAAACACAAGCTTTAAATTATACGTTAAACAAGATGGACTTAATTGATATTTATAGGACATTCCATCCAAGAAAAACAGAATACACTTTCTTCTCAAGTGCTCATGGAACATTCTCCAGGATAGATCATATCTTGGGTCACAAATCAAGCCCTGGTAAATTTAAGAAAATTGAAATCATATCAAGTACCTTTTCTGACCACACCACTATGAGATTAGATATCAATTACAGGAAAAAATCTGTAAAAAATACAAACATATGGAGGCTAAACAATACACAACTAAATAACCAAGAGATCACTGAACAAATCAAAGAGGAAATTAAAAAATACCTACAGACAAATGACAATGGAAACGCAATGATCCAAAACCTATGGAATGCGGTAAATGCAGTCCTAAGAGGGAGGTTTATAGCTATACAAGCCTACCTCAAGAAACAATAAAAATCTCAAATAACCTAACCTTACACCTAAAGGAACTAGAGAAAGAAGAACAAACAAAACCCAAAGTTAGCAGAAGGAAATAAATCATAAAGATCAGAGCAGAAATAAATGAAATAGAAGCAAAGAAAACAAAAGCAGAGATCAATAAAACTTAAACCTGGTTCTTTGAGAAGATAAACAGAATTGATAAAACACTGGCCAGACTCCTCACGAAAATAAGGGAGAAGACTCAAATCAATTGAATTAGAAATGAAAAAGGAGAAATTACTGACACTTCAGAAATACAAAGGATCCTAAGAGATTACTACAAGCAACTATAGGCCAATAAAATGGACATCCTGGAAGAAATGGACAAATTCTTAGAAAAGCACAACCTTCTGAGACTGAAGCAGGAAGAAATAGAAAATATAAACAGACCAATAACAAGCACTGAAATTTAAACTGTGATTAAAAATCTTCCAACAAACAAAAGCCCAGGACCAGATGGAATCACAGGCAGATTTTTTCATACATTGAGAGAAGAGCTAACACCTATCCTTTTCAAACTCTCCAAAATATAGCAGAGGGAGGAACACTCCCAAACTCATTCTATGAGGCCGCCATCACCCTGATACCAAAACCAGACAAAGATGTCACAAAAAAAGAAAAGTACAGACCAATATCACTGATCAATGTACATGCAAAAATCCTCAACAGAATACTAGCAAATAGAACCCAACAGCACATTAAAAGGATCATACACCATGATCAAGTGGGGTTTATCACAGGAATGCAAGGATTCTTTGATATACGCAAATCAACGTGATACACCATATTAACAAATTGAAGGATAAAAACCATATGATCATCTCAATAGATGCAGAAAAAGATTTTGACAAAATTCAACACCCATTTATGATAAAAACTCTCCAGAAAGTAGGCATAGAGGGAAATGACCTCAACATAATAAAGGCCATATATGACAAACCCACAGCCAACATCTTTCTCAATTGTGAAAAACTGAAACCATTTCCACCAATATCTGGAACAAGACAAGGTTGCCCACTCTCACCACTGTTATTCAATATAGTTTTGGTAGTTTTAGCCATGGCACTCAAAGAAGAAAAAGAAATAAAAGTAATCCAAATTGGAAAAGAAGAAGTAAAACTGGCACTGTTTGCAGATGACATGACACACTATACATAGAGAATCCCAAAGATGCCACCAGAAAACTGCTAGAGCTAATCAATGAATTTGGTAAAGCAGTAGGATATAAAATTAATGCACAGGAATCTCTTGCATTCCTATACACCAATGATGAAAAATCTGAAAGAGAAATTAAGGAAACACTCCCATATTGCATTGCAACAAAAAGAATAAAATACCTAGAAATAAACCTACCTAGGGAGACAAAAGACCTGTATGCAGTTAACTATAAGACACTGATGAAAGAAATTAAAGATGATACAAACAGATGGAGAGCCATACCGTGTTCTTGGATTGGAAGAATCAACATTGTGAAAATGACTATACTACCCAAAGCAATCTTCAGATTCAGTGCAATCTCTATCAGATTACCAATGGCATTTTTCACAGAAGTAGAATAAAAGATTTCACAATTTGTGTGGAAACACAAAAGACCCCGAATAGCCAAAGCAATCTTGAGAAAGAAAAACAGAGCTAGAAGAATCAGGCTCCCTGACTTCAGACTATACTACAAAACTACAGTAATCAAGACAGTATGGTACTGGCACAAAAACAGAAATATAGATCAATGGAACAGGATAGAAAGCCCAGAGGTAAGCCCACACATACAAATGGTCATCTTATCTTTGAGTAAAGAAGCAAGAATATACAATGGAGAAAAGACAGCTTCTTCAATAAGTGGTGCTTTGAAAACTGGATAGGTACATGTAAAAGAATGAAATTAGAACCCCACAACAGCATACACAAAAATAAACTCAAAATGGATTAAAAGCCTAAAGGTAAAGCCAGACACTCTGAAACTCTTAGAGGAAAACATAGGCAGAACACTCTATGACATAAATCACAGCAAGATCCTTTTTTACACACCTCCTAGAGTAATGGAAATAAAAACAAGAATAAACAAATGGGACCTAATGATACTTAAAAGCTTTTACACAGCAAAGGAAACCATAAACAAGACGAAAAGGCAACCCTCAGAATGGGAGATAATATTTGCAAACAAAGCAGCTGACAAAGGATTAATCTCCAAAATATACAAGCAGCTCATGCAGCTCAATATCAAAAAAACAACCCAATCCAAAAATGGACAGAAGATCTAGGATTTCTCCAAAGAAGATACACAGATTGCCAACAAAAACATGAAAAGATGCTCAACATCACTAATCATTAGAGAAATGCAAATGAAAACTACAATGAGGTATCACCTCAAACCGGTCAGAATGGCCATCATGAAAAAATCTACAAACAATAAATGCTGGAGAGGGTGTGGAGAAAAGGGAACCTTCTTGCACTGTTGGTGGGAATGTAAATTGATACAGCCACTATGGAGAACAGTATGGAGGTTCCTTAAAAAAGTACAAATAAAACTACCATACCACCCAGCAATCCCACTACTGTGCGTATACCCTGAGAAAACCATAATTCAAAAAGAGTCATGTGCCACAATGTTCATTGCATCTCTATTTACAGTAGCCAGGACATGGGAGCAACATAAGTGTCCATCGACATATGAATGGATAAAAAAGATGTGTCACATATATACAATGTAATATTACTCAGCCATAAGAAGAGACGAAATTGAGTTATATGTAGTGAGGTGGATGGACCTAGAGTCTGTAATACAGAGTGGAGTAAGTCAGAAAGAGAAAAGCAAATACCATATGCTAACACATATATATGGAATCTAAAAAAAAAAAAAAAAAGGTTCTGAATAACCTAGGGGTAGGATAGGAATAAAGACACAGACATTGAGAATGTACTTGAGGACGCAGGGAGGGGGAAGGGTAAGCCATGATGAAGTGGGAGAGTGGGCATGGACATATATACATTACCAAATGGAAAATAGATAGCTAGTGAGAAGCAGCCACATAGTACAGGGAGATCAGCTCAGTGCTTTGTCTCCACCTAGAGAGGTGGGATATGGAGGGTGGGAGGGAAATGCAAGAGGGAAGGGATATGGGTTTATATGTTTATGTATAGCTGATTCACTTAGTTATACAGCAGAAACTAACACACCATTGTAAAGCAATTATACTCCAATAAAGATGTTAAAAAAATGGTTAGATGGTAAAAAAAACTCATCAAATCGTATATTTATAAATTTGCAATATAATAATTATATTTCAGTAAAACTAACTATAAGAAATCATTGTTTTGTTTTAAAAGTTCCTATAATTTAGTTTAGTTCATTTGCCTTGTATGTGGATAATTTACCAACTATTTAGAAAATAATTAGGTTATTTCAAAGGCGAACACACAGAACACCACAGGTACAACATGATGATAATTTTGACTCCTAATTGTTGTCTGTTACTTTACAAATGAATAACTTACCAACACTGAGATTTTGGCAGTTACTCACCAAAAGATCTTAAGAAGATAACAATCCATAAAGGTGATATAGAAATTCTTGAAAGAATTTGCCATTAGGGTTTGAAAGAATGAAAACAAAGAGGATGGATGTTTTTGACCTGAGGATAGAGTAAATTACTCTGGGCAGGGGACGGGGGATCACAGCACTTGTATAAGATTACCCAAATGATTAAAGGGTTGGAAAATGTCCCATTGAGAAAAGTCTAAACCATCTGAGATAGCTTAGTGTAAAGAATGGAAACCATGAGAGTATAAATTTGTGAATAGTTTTTGAGTTTATAAAAGGGTATCATTTAGAGAAATTTTCTGCCTTAATGAGATCTGGAGATAAAAGAATTTGCTGGTGATACAGCAAAGGGAGTATTTGCCTAATATGATAGAAGTTATTAAAAACGGAATTAACTTACCAAGCAGTGTTGCAGACTGTCTTCAAAGGAGTTTGTTACAAACATACTTTTTCAGCCATCTGGAATGGTTTCTATGTGATACTATAGAACACCACAAGATGGGAAATAAATCAGGGTTCCCCTTAAGTACCCTTCCAGCTTGCTAATTTAAGGCTCAATATGAACTTTCACTTTGCTTCCTTTTGCAGAACTCTACAACTGATGAGTGGAGCAGAACTGTGTATGGTACAAGATTTAGATGAGACTGCCAGTGGTCCTCTGGACCTTCACTGCTCACAGTGTGGTCCATAGGCAGCAGCACTGATATCACTTGGGATCTTATTAGATATGCAGGATGCAGGTCTACTGCAGACCTTTTGAGTCAGAATGTATCCTTTAAAAAGATCCCCAGGTGATGTATGTGTACACAGAAGTTTGAGAAGCATTGGTCTAGTCCATTCTCTCTATCCCTAGAATAATCTCTTTGCCTTTTTCCTAAGCAGATTTCTTCCCAAATTGTTCCAAAAGATAATATGGAAGGAAAAAATTCTCCCTTGACTCAAGCCATTATAGTGATGGATACACATTGATTTTTATTGTTAAGTTTTTACTTTATTAGGGAAGTTATTCTTCCGAGAACCAAAAAAGAAAGAGACTCAAGGTGGTCCTACTCAAAGGCATTAAAAAAAATCACTTGGCCACCAGGCTTTCCACAATAAAAAGGGACAATTTAACATTGTGAAGAAATTGAGGTTTGGTATAATGGTTTCTATTCGATAGAAAACTAAAGGCACTGTTTGTCTCTCTTTCTCTTTGGTTCTATCTCAAATAACATTCTCCTTGCACTTTCTCTCTCTCTCATTGGATGTCCTGTGTGTGTCTGTGTGCTTACGTGTTTTTGTACAACTAAAAGCTTTGGAAAATATTGCTGTTTTAACCTCAGCAATCTGATTTTATTTGAATCAAGATGGGAAGGTAGCTCTTCAGTCTTGAAGACCAATAGAAATTAAATCCAAAAAGTAAAGCTTTCTAAAATATAGTGCAGATCAATTGCAAACATTTCAAAGGGCACCACTATTAAGACAACATGGAAGTGTCTCTTAATGCCATAGCACAGGGAATTATAGCCATTATCTTGTAATAATTTTTAATGGAGTGTAATCTGTAAAAATACTGAATCACTGTGCTGTGCACCTGAAACTAATATAATACTGTAAATCAACTATGTTTCAATTTACAAAAAGACAACATGGAAGTGGAGGAAACAACTGAACAACATTACAGAGTAGAATGAAAGTCAACTATGTTAAGAGGGTAGGGAGTGTCACAGTGATTATCCAGGTTTTAAGCTTTTGTGAGGAAAACAAAAGATGCCTCTTGATTTTAGTTTTTCTATTCAGCCTTCCCAAATTTATTACGAAGAATTTACTTTAAGCATTTGTATTTCCCACATCTTCTCTACATAATCTTTGTAAAAGAAAATTGCTTTAGGTGACATTATGCTCTGCTCTCCCTCTCCCTTGTAAGGAGAGAAGGATTGGACTGAAGGAAAATGAAATATTTGATGGTAAGCATCATTGTAAACACAGCATGTAATGTTTAAAATATGTTTAAAATATGGAGCAATCTACCTCAACTAATTTAGAAAATGATTATCACTAGAGTGGCCAAGTTAACTCAAACTCATTTAGGCCAATTTGTTTTCTCTGAATGAAGCATGAACTCTCTAGGAGGGGAAGCTTGTAATTTTACAGTGTTTAAATTTTTCATTTAAATATCTAAGGCTTTTACTCTAAGCATTTCTGTTTCTACAGGGGACCTTTCTTTTTTTTCAGTTTATAAACTAACAGATAAGAAAGACCTCCCATATGATGCTGTGTGTTTGTCTTGCGCTTCTGCAGTAATTAGTGAGGCTTCTGGATGAATTATGCCATTTAACATCTGTTATTAACTATAACCACATTTTTTGACTCATAACAATATCATTACAAAGGAAAGCTGTGCAGATGAGAAGCATTTCTTTGTAAACCCTAATAAGTGTACAATGTGTGTGTAAATATTTACTTTTCCATAATTCTCTCACTGTTTAATTGATTCTGCGTTCAGCTGTTTTAATTAGGTTGAATTTCCAGCCCTTTTGCGTTTAGATATTTAAGTTTAATGCTCTGTTGATGAAATTTTCTTGCTTTTAATCTACACTGCATGTTAAAGAAGCTCTGTCTGTGCAACACCAAAGCTTTAAACAGGAATTAGGTGAAAGGAAAGCTAGCAATGCAATTAGAATCTATTCTGAGGGCTCTGTGGCCACTGTAGATTTCAGTGACCTGCCGAAGTATTCTTTAAAGTTATTACACTATCTGTTAAAAATGGGAAATGTACTAAGCTTAATATCAGTATACTTATGAGATGTTTGAGCCACATTCTTTATCTTCCTTGTGTCTTTAGTTAGAAAAGAAACAGATGAATGTGGAGGGTGGGAGTGGAAATGGAGCTTCAGTCATCTGGCTAGGATAAAACAGAAACAAATTATGGGATGAAAGAGTCCCTCATTTTTGAGCATTGGGAGCCCTACTGAAGGAAGAAATGCTCAGTTAAATTTGTGTGAGTTCCCACTTCTGTGCCCAAGAGGTGCTCTGTGTTTGATGTTGGGGTGGATACAAATGTAGATAGAGAATATCTGCTGTAGTCCTTGGGTGTTGTACTTCTTAGGAGTGGAAACGTAGATGGTTTGAGGCTTCCTGAATTATTCTGTAGTGGTGGTGGTGGTGTAGTGAAGAGGGTTAGAGGGACAGAATGCAGCAGTGCAGAATGGAGAAAATCTGATTCAGAAGAGAACATGCGCTTGCATCCTTGGGGAGAGCAGTAGCTGAGCCCTCTACCATCTATTGAGATAACAACAACAAGAGTAGTAGCAGCTATAGGAACTAACACTTTATATATATATATATATAGTGTCAAGCACTCTTTTAAGCATTTTATGTATATTTGCACTCTTAATCCCCATAGCAAACTAGTGAGATGAGTTTTATCATCATCAACATCACTATCATCATCATAACCATTGTAATCATTGTCACAGTTGTCATCATTATCATCCTTGTTTTTCAAATGAAGAAAGAGATAGGATAAATAACTTATGCAATGTCACAGAGTTGTCAGTAAGTTGCAGAGACAAGATTCAAGCCTGGAGTGTTTGACTCCAGAGTATGTGCTCAAACACTGCTGTCTACTGTCTCCCTTGATGACCATGTCAATGACTCATATTACTTATTGAGACATTTCTAAGTGTCATACCCCATGTTAAGGGCTTTTTAATACATTGGCTCATTAAATCCTTATGATAACACTGTAAGATGAGAATGATTTTGTTCAGCTTATAGGTGTGACTATTACAAGGAGTAAACAGGAGAACCAGCTTTTGTACTGTGGCCCAAGCCTACAGCTTGGCTTTGATTGCAAGACTGGTTCTCCAAACCTTTCTTTGGAGAATGGCCTCCGGCATGTGGGAGCTCAGTGCAGCAGCAGGAACAGGGAAGGAAGAACTTGAGAGGCAGTGCCCTGGGCACACAGTGGGTATAACACTGGTACATAGGCTAAAGTGGACACAGGGCAGGGCCTGGAAACATAGGTGCTGTGCTTTCAGTGTCCAAAGGAGTAGTGTGGACAACTCCGCTCCAAGGGAGGATATTGAATTTCCCACGTACTTCCCCAGGACAGGAAGAACTTAAAGACCAAGTTATGCTGATTACAGCAAAAGAGTTTAGATTCAGCAATTAATTTTTGGTTTTAGTTGTTTTTGGAGTTGGTAACCACATGTCTTTTAACTGCTGGGAAGACACTTAGAACAGTTATATTGTTGGGTCATTTGTAATATTACCACCCTTACCCCACCCTAAATTCTTATTCAGAGAAAACCAGACATAGTATTTGGTGATGGGCCTAGGGAAAGAAAGGAGGAGGAAGCCAGGAAACTAGAGTAAGATCAAGCACTATAAAGTGAGAATGGAGAACATCCAGCTGACTTTCTCTCAGACCCTTGAAGCCGGAATGAATAGCTGAAGTTATGGACAAAACCACTTCTGTGGTCAAACCTGCCACAGTTCCTGGGGGAACTCAATAGGCAAGAATGAAAGGATTTATCTTTTGGTGGAGGGTCTAAACACTTTAAGACAAGAGTCAAGTAGGGAGTCGACACAAACAGAAGCATATATTCTTGTGAGGTAGAAGAAGAGGGAGGATGCTGGAAAGGTCATTGCAAGACAGTGATGGCCAGGATGACCAGAAGGGGCTCACAGTGAAAACAGGAATTTGGGAGTAGTCTCCAAGCTCAGTTCATTAGTCTATTGAATTCCTCACAGTCCAACAGAAGCTCGACTTCTAGATGCTTTCTGTGTCTGAGCTCAAGGCTGGATCACGATAGATAGTATGAGTCCTTTGGGTCCTCTCTCTTTTTGGAGAAGAATGCAAAAAGGATCTGCAGCAAAAATATCTAGATCTTGACAGCTGTTTGGATGATAGAGCCAGAGAGGGAGATAAAAAGTTCAGAGATAATTGCACTTTTATGTACCTAGAAGAAAAGTAAGGGGAGGGAGCTTATGTTGGTAAGGAGATAACATGTTCTGATTTCTATTTGGTAAATTTAATGAGTCTCAATTTGTGTGGTTTCTCTTCCCAACCAATCTACATGGACCTTGTCACCCAGTCTGATGTCATCATGCTGATGTTCTGACTGTAAACATGAGGGAACACTTATGATTGCTGTCGCCTAGACCAAACAGATGCTGATCACCAGGAAAAGGGAAGCAGTACTCAATCTGATGCAAGACTTCAGACATCAGCTTCTTAGCTACAGTAATCTTTAAAACACTTCTTTTGTGAATCATTAAAATTCAAGACCAATCTATAAAATTAGCTATTACCACAGCAAAGTTGCAGGTTCATTAAGTTGGAAAACCTGACAACTGTGTCCTGCCAGAATTTCAGTTCTTAAGAGGAAAATTCAAACCTTGCAATGTCTCATTACTTGTACCATTCACCAAGGCCCTCAAAGATCATTAATATCAACTTCACAACCTCGTTTCCTCTCCTAAATAGATATGGTCTTAACAGGCCTCTCTTTGGCCATCACTAGTACTGATGCTTTTATTTATATAGCTCTATTAAAATATTAGTTTGGTGCCTGCACATTGTTTCTGGATCCACACAGCATCATTTAGCAGGAGCAATCTAACAGGAGTAGTGAGTAATGTCCCAATTTTAAAACATCAGAATTTTGAGATTCAGTTGTGATCCAATGGCCCCACAAGACCACTTGTAGGTGGCATAACTAGGTCTGAAATTGGTTTTTTAATCCCTAGACTGATGATTTTTTTCACTTTGCCACTTTTGGACCCAACTCCAAAGCTCAAGAACCATTAAAACTGTAAAGACAAAGGAAATCTCTCTGGAAGAAGATGCATGGTTCCCAAATTAACTCAGATATAATGTAGGAAGACTTCAACTCATCCTAGAGGTGAGGATGTTTTTACGCCTCATCCAGAGAGGTTGAAAAACACTAGATTTCACTAACAGCTCTTCATAACTTCTACACAAATCATGTGAGCCTGTTTCTAAGAATACTTATATCTACCTGTCACACTTGGTTTCCTCCTCTCATGAGTAGAGTGGCTTTCTTTTGTAATCCTCAAATCACTTTGCTTTCCACTCTTAGAAGTCATGAGCAGGGCAGTTATAGCCCCATGATATAACTTAAGGCTGAGAACCACAGGGCAGTGATTCGGTACTTCTTACAGTTTCAGGAATACTATTCTTGGGCCTGGGAATCTCACTGACCTGAAAATATCTTTTAAGAATAGCTCACAATCTTAATTTAACCTCCTTATTCTTGCCCAGTTATGGAAATTTCATGCAACAACAACAAATTCTAGGGACTTGTCAGTAAGATGATTTTTACAAAGCTAAGTTGTTCTTGACAACTATTATAGTGGGTTCCCTCCCTCCTCATTATTTAAAAAAATTTTTTAATTGGAGTATAGATGATTTAAAATGTTGTGTTACTTTCAGCTGTACAGCAAAGTGAATCACTTATACATATACATATATCCACTTCTTTTTAGATTCTTTTCCCATATAGGTCATTACAAAGTATTGAGTAGAGTTCCCTATGCTATACAGTAGGTCCTTATTAGTTATCTATTTCATATATAGTAGTATGTATATGTCAATCCCAGTCTCACAGTTTATCCCTCTCTCCTCCCCCAGTAACCATGAGATTGTTTTCCACATCTGTAACTCTATTTCTGTTTTGTAAATAAGTTCGTTTGTACCATTTTTTTTTTAGATTCCACGTATAAGTGATATCACATGGTATTTGTCCTCCTCTATCTGACTTACTTCACTCAGTGTGACAATCTCTAGCTCCATCCATGTTGATGAAAATAGCGTTATTTAATTTTTTTATGGCTGAGTAATATTCCATTGTATATATGTACCACTTGTTCTTTATCCATTCCTCTGTAGATGGACATTTAGGTTGCTTCCATGTCTTGGCTATTTTAAATAGTGCTGCAGTGAACATTAGGGTGACTGTACCTTTTTGAATTATGGTCTTCTCCAGGTATATGCCCAGAAGTGGGATTGTTGGATAATATGGTAGCTCTATTTTTAGTTTTTTAAGGAACCTCCATACTGTTCTCCACAGTGGCTGTACCAATTTACATTCCCACCAACAGTTTAGGAGGGTTCCCTTTTCACCACACCATCTCCAGCATTTACTGTTTTTAGACTTTTTTTTTTTCTTTCTTGGTCTTAACTTTGTATATCTTTTTTTTTTAACATCTTTATTGGAGCATAATTGCTTTACAATGGTGTGTTAGTTTCTGCTTTATAACAAAGTGAATCAGTTATACATATACATATGTTCCCATATCTCTTCCCTCTTGCGTCTCACTCCCTCCCACCCTCCTTATCCCACCCCTCTAGGTGGTCACAAAGCACCAAGCTAATCTCCCTATGTATGCGGCTGCTTCCCACTAGCTATTTATTTTACAATTGGTAGTGTATATATGTCTATGCCACTCTCTCATTTTGTCACAGCTTACCCTTCCCCATCCCCATATCCTCAAGTCCATTTTCTAGTAGGTCTATGTCTTTATTCCTGTCTTAACGCTTAAGTTGTTCATGACATTTTTTTTCTCAGATTCCATATATATGTTTTAGCATACGGTATTTGTCTTTCTCTTTCTGACTTACTTCACTCTGTATGACAGACTCTAGGTCCATCCACCTCACTACAAATAACTCAATTTCTCTTCTTCTTATGGCTGAGTAATATTCCATTGTATATATGTGCCATATCTTCTTTATCCATTCATCCTATGATGGACACTTAGGTTGCTTCCATCTCCTGGCTATTGTAAATAGAGCTGCAATAAACATTGTGGTACATGACTCATTTTGAATTATGGTTTTCTCAGGGTATATGCCCAGTAGTGGGTTTGCTGAGTCATATGGTAGTTCTATTTGTAGTTTTTTAAGGAACCTCCATACTGTTCTCCATAGTGGCTGTACCAATTCACATTCCCACCAGCAGTGCAAGAGTGTTCCCTTTTCTCCACACCCTCTCCAGCATTGACTGTTTCTAGATTTTTTGATGATGGCCATTCTGACTGGTATGAGATGATATCTCATTGTAGTTTTGAATTGCATTTCTCTAATGATTAATGATGTTGAGCATTCTTTCATGTGTTTGTTGGCAATCTATATCTTCTTTGGAGAACTGTCTATTTAGTTCTTCTGCCCATTTTTGGATTGGGTTGTTGGTTTTTTTGTTATTGAGCTGCTTATAAATTTTAGAGATTAATCCTTTGTCAGTTGCTTCATTTGCAAATATTTTCTCCCATTCTGAGGGTTGTCTTTTCATCTTGTTTATGGTTTCCTTTGCTGTGCAAAAGCTTTTAAGTTTCATTAGGTCCCATTGGTTTATTTTTCTTTTTATTTCCATTTCTCTAGGAGGTGGGTCAAAAATGGATCTTGCTGTGATTTATGTCATAGAGTGTTCTGCCTGTGTTTTCCTCTAAGAGTTTGATAGTTTCTGGCCTTACATTTAGGTCTTTAGTCCATTTTGAGCTTATTTTTGTGTATGGTGTTAGGGAGTGTTCTAATTTCATACTTTTACATGTAGCTGTCCACTTTCCCCAGCACCACTTATTGAAGAGGCTGTCCTTTCTCCACTGTACATTCCTGCCTCCTTTATCAAAGATAAGGTGACCATATGTGCGTTGGGTTATCTCTGGGCTTTCTATCCTGTTCCATTGATCTGTATTTGTTTTTGTGCCAGTACCATACTGTCTTGATTACTGTAGCTTTGTAGTATAGTCTGAAGTCAGGGAGCCTGATTCCTCCAGCTCCAGTTTTCGTTTTCAAGATTGCTTTGGCTATTCGGGGTCTTTTGTGTTTCCATACAAATTATGAAATTTGTTGTTCTAGTTCTGTGAAAAATGCCAGTAGTAGTTTGATAGGGATTGCATTGAAACTGTAGATTGCTTTGGGTAGTAGAGTCGTTTTCACAATGTTGATTCTTCCAATCCAGGAATATGGTATATCTCTCCTTCTATTTGTATCATCTTTAATTTCTTTCATCAGTGTCTTATAATTTTCTGCATACAGTTCTTTTGTCTCCTTAGGTAGGTTTATTCCTAGATATTTTATTCTTTTTATTGCAGTGGTGAATGGTAGTGTTTTCTTAATTTCACTTTCAGATTTTTCATCATTAGTGTGTAAAAATGCCAGAGATTTCTGTGCATTAATTTTGTATCCTGCTACTTTAACAAATTCATTGATTCAATCTAGTAGCTTTCTGGTAGCATATTTAGGATTCTCTGTGTATAGTATCATGTCATCTGCAAAGAGTGACAGCTTTATTTCTTCTTTTCCGATTTGGATTCCTTTTATTTCCTTTTCTTCTCTGATTGCTGTGGCTAAAATTTCCAAAACTATGTTGAATAAGAGTAGTGAGAGTGGGCAACATTGTCTTGTTCCTGATCTTAGTGGAAATGGTTTCAGTTTTTCACCATTGAGGATGATGTTGGCTGTGGGTTTGTCATATATGGCCTTTATTATGTTGAGGAGAGTTCCCTCTATTACTACTTTCTGCAGGGTTTTTATCCTAAATGGGGGGTGAATTTTGTCAAAAGCTTTCTCTGCATCTGTTGAGATGATCATATGGTTTTTCTTCTTCAATTTGTTACTATGGTGTATCACGTTGATTGATTTGTATATATTGAAGAATCGTTGCATTCCTAGAATAAACTCCACTTGATCATGGTGTATGATCCTTTTAATGTGCTGTTGGATTCTGTTTGCTAATATTTTGTTGAGGATTTTGCCATCTATGTTCATCAGTGATATTGGCCTTTAGTTTTCTGTCTTTGTGACATCTTTGTCTGGTTTTCGTATCAGGGTGATGGTGGCCTCGTAGAATGAGTTTGGGAGTGTTCCTCCCTCTGCTATCTTTTGGAAGAGTTTGAGAAGGATAGGTGTTAGCTCTTCTCTAAATGTTTGATAGAATTTGCCTGTGAAGCCATCTGGTCCTGGGCTTTTGTTTGTTGGGAGATTTTTAATCACAGTTTCAATTTCAGTGCTGGTGATTGTTCATATTTTCTATTTCTTCCTGGTTCAGTTTCAGCAGGTTGTGCATTTCTAAGAATTTGCCTTTTTCTTCCAGGTTGTCCATTTTATTGGCATAGAGTTGCTTGTAGTAATCTCTCATGATGCTTTGTATTTCTGCAGTGTCCGTTGTTATTTCTCCTTTTTCATTTCTAATTCATTGATTTGAGTCTTCTCCCATTTTTTCTTGATGAGTCTGGCTAATGGTTTATCGATTCTGTTTATCTTCTCAAAGAACCAGCTTTTAGTTTCATTGATCTTTGCTATCATTTCCTTCATTTCTTTTTCATTTTTTTCTGCTCTGATCTTTATGATTTCTTTCCTTCTGCTAACTTTGGGGTTTTTTTGTTCTTCTTTCTCTAATTGCTTTAGGTGCAAGGTTAGGTTGTTTATTTGAGATGTTTCCTTTCTCTGAAGGTAGGATAGTATTGCTATAAACTTCCCTCTTAGAACTGCTTTTGCTGCATCCCATAGTTTTGGGTCATTGTGTCTCCATTGTCATTTGTTTCTAGGTATTTTTTGATTTCCACTTCGATTTCTTCAGTGATCACTTCGTTATTAAGTAGTGTATTGTTTATCCTCCATGTGTTTGTATTTTTTTACAGATCTTTTCCTGTAATTGATATCTAGTCTCATAGCGTTGTGGTAGAAAAAGATACTTGATATGATTTCAATTTTCTTAAATTTACCCAGGCTAGATTTGTGACCCAAGATATGATCTATCCTGGAGAATGTTCCATGAGCACTTGAGAAAAATGTGTATTCTGTTGTTTTTAGATGGAATGTCTTATAAGTATCAATTAAGTCCATGTTGTTTAATGTATCATTTAAAGCTTGTGTTTCCTTATTTATTTTCATTTTGGATGATCTGTCCATTGGTGAAAGTGGGGTGTTAAAGTCCCCTACTGTGATTGTGTTACTATTGATTTCCCCTTTTATGGCTGTTAGTATTTGCCTTATGTATTGAGGTACTCCTATGTTGGGTGCATAAATATTTACAATTGTTATATCTTCTTTTTGGATCAGTCACTTGGTCATTATGTAGTGTCCTTCTTTGTCTCTTGTAGTAGTCTTTATTTTAAGTTCTATTTTGTCTGATGAGAATTGCTACTCCAGCTTTCTTCTGATTTCCATTTGCATAGAATATCTTTTTCCATCCCCTCACTTTCAGTCTTTATGTGTCCCTAGGTCTGAAGTGAGTCTCTTGTAGATAGCATATATACTGGTCTTATTTTTGTATCCATTCAGCCAGTCTGTGTCTTTTGGTGGGAGCATTTAATCCATTTACATTTAAGGTAATTATTGATATGTATGTTCCTATTCCCATTTTTTTAAATTGTTTTGGGTTTGTTATTGTAGGTGTTTTCCTTTTCTTGTGTTTCTTGCCTAGAGAAGTTCCTTTAGCAGTTGTTGTAAAGCTGGTTTGGTGATGCTGAACTCTATCAGCTTTTGCTTGTCTGTAAGTGTTTTAATTTCTCCATCAAATCTGAATGAGATAATTTCTGGTTAGAGTAATCTTGGTTATAGGTTTTTCTCCTCCATCCCTTTAAATATGACCTGCCACTCCCTTCTGGCTTGCAGAGTTTCTGCTGAAAGATCAGCTGTTGACCTTATGGGGATTCCCTTGTGTGTTATTTGTTGTTTTTCCCTTGCTGCTTTTAATATGTTTTCTTTGTATTTAATTTCTTTTTTTTTTTTTCTGGTACGTGGGCCTTTCACTGTTGTGGCCTCTCCTGTTGCGGAGCTCTGGATGCACAGGCTCAGCGGCCATGGCTCACGGGCCCAGCCACTTCGCGGCATGTGGGATCTTCCCGGACCGGGACACGAACCCCTGTCCCCTGAATCGGCAGGCGAACTCTCAACCACTGCGCCACCAGGGAAGCCCTGTATTTAATTTCTGATAGTTTGATTATTATGTGTCTTGGCGTGTTTCTCCTCGGATGTATCCTTTATGGGACTCTTTGTGCTTCCTGGACTTGATTAACTACTTCGTTTCGTATATTAGGGAAGTTTTCAACTATAATCTTTTCACATATTTTCTCAGTCCCTTTCTTTTTGTCTTCTTCTCCTGGGACCCCTATAATTCGAATGTTGGTGCATTTAATGTTGTCCCAGGGGTCTCTGAGACTGTCCTCAGTTCTTTTCCTTCTTTTATCTTTATTCTGCTCTGCAGTAATTATTTCCACTATTTTATCTTCCAGGTCTCTTATCCGTTTTTCTGCCTCAGTTATTCTGCTATTGATCCCTTCTAGAGTATTTTTAATTTCATTTATTGTGTTGTTCATCATTGCTTGTTTCCTCTTTAGTTGTTCTAGGTTCTTGTTAAGTGTTTTTTGCTTTTTCTCTATTCTATTTCCACGATTTTGGATCATCTTTACTATCATTATTCTGAATTCTTTTTCATGTAGAGTGCCTATTTCCTCTTCATTTGTTAGGCCTGCTGGGTTTTTACCTTGCTCCTTCATCTGCTCATAGTTTCATCTTCATCTGTGTGTATTTCTGTCTTCTCTATTTGCTTATCTTACTGTGTTTGGCATCTTCTTTTTGCAGAGTGCAGGTTCGTAGTTCCCATTGTTTTTGGTGTCTGTCTCCCGTGGTTCAAGTTGGTTTAGTGGGTTGTGTAGGCTTCCTGGTGGAGGGAACTAGTTCCTGTGTTCTGGTGGATGAGGCTGGATCTCGTGTTTAGGGTGGGCAGGTCCATGTCTGGTGGTGTGTTTTGGGGTGTCTGTGGCCTTATTATGATTTTAGGCAGCCTCTCTGCTAATGGGTGGAGTTGTGTTCCTGTCTTGCTAGTTGTTTGACATAGGGTATCCAACACTGTAACTTGCTGGTCGTTGAGTCAAGCTGGGTGTTGCTGTTGAGATGGAGCTCTCTAGGAGATTTTTGCCCTTTGATATTATGTGGAGATGGGAGGTCTCTTGTGGACCAGTGTTCTGAAGTTGGCTCTCCCACATCAGAGGCAGAGTCCTGACTCCTGGCTGCAGCACCAAGAGCCTTTCATCCACTCAGCTCAGAATAAAAGGGTGAAAAAGTAGAAAGAAAAAAGAAGGAAAGAGAGGAAGTGAGGAAGGGCGGAAGGGAGTAAGAAAGGAAGAAGGAGGATAAAATAAAATAAAGTTAAGATTAAAAAAATAATTAAAATAAAAAATAATTATTATGAAAATAAAATAAAAACAAACAACAAAAATGGACAGAGAGAACCCTATGACAAATGGTGAAAGCAAACCTATGCAGACAAAATCTCACACAGAAGCATACACACTCAAAAAGAGGTAAAGAGGAAAAAATAATATATCTTGCTCTCAAAGTCTACCTCCTCAATTTGGGATGATTTGTTGTTTATTCAGGTATTCCACAGATGCAGGGTACATCAAGTTGATTGTGGAGATTTAATCTGCTGCTCCTGAGGCTGCTGGGAGAGATTTCCTTTTCTGTTCTTTGTTCGCACAGCTCCTGGGGTTCAGCTTTGGATTTGTCCCCGCCTCTGAGTGTAGGTCGCTGGAGGGTGTCTGTTCTTCGCTCTGACAAGACAGGGTTAAAGGAGCAGCTGATTTGGGGGCTCTGGCTCACTCAGGCCAGGGGGGGTAGGGGCACGTAGTGTGGGGTGAGCCTGCGGCGGCAGAAGACCAGCATGACGTTGCACCAGCCTGAGGCATGCCGTGTGTTCTCCCGGTGAAGTTGTCCCTGGATCACGGGACCCTGGCAGTGGCAGGCTGCACAGGCTTCTGGGAGGGGCTGTGTGGACAGTGACCTATGCTTGCACACCAGCTTCTTGGTTGTGGCAGCAGCAGCCTTAGCATCTCATGCCCATCTCTGGGGTCCATGATGATAGCCATGGCTCACGCCCATCTCTGGAGCTCCTTTAAGCTGAGCTCTTAATCCCCTCTCCTGGTGCACCAGGAAACAAAGAGGCAACAAAAAGTCTCTTGTCTCTTAGGCATGTCCAGACTATTCCCGGACTCCCTCCCGGCTAGCCGTGGCGCATTAACCCATTTAGGCTGTGTTCACGCCCTCAGTCCTCTCCCTGTGATCTGACTGAAGCCGGAGCCCTCAGCTCCCAGCCCCCGCCCACCCCCACGGGTGAGCAGACAAGCCTCTCGGGCTGGTGAGTGCCAGTCCGTCAGCACCAGTCCTCTGTGCGGGAATCTCTCTGCTTTGCCCTCCACACCCCTGTTGCTGTGCTCTCCTCCACAGCTCCGAAGCTTCTCCCCTCTGCCACCTGCAGTCTCCGCCCATGAAGGGGCTTCCTAGTGTGTGGAAACCCTTCCTTCTTCACAGCTCCCTCCCACTGGTGCAGGTCCCGTCCATATACTTTTGTCTCTGTTTATTATTTTTTCTTTTGCCCTACCCAGGTACGTAGGGACTTTATTGCCTTTTGGGAGGTCTGAGGTCTTCTCCCAGTGTTCAGTGGGTGTTCTGTAGGAGTTGTTCCACGTGTAGATGTATTTCTGATGTATCTGTGGGGCGGAAGGTGATCTCCACATCTTACTCTTCCGCCATCTTCCACAACCGCCTCTAGACTTTTTGATGATGGACATTCTGACCAGTGTGAGGTGATACCTCATTGTAGTTTTGATTTGCATTTCTCTAATAATTAGTGATGTTAAGCATCTTTTCATGTGCTTCTTGGCCATTTGTCTTCTTTGGAAAAATGTCTATTTAGATCTTCTGCCCATTTTTTGATTGGGTTGTTTTTTTTATTGACATAGAGCTGCCTCTCTTGTTGGTTGCTTCATTTACAAATGTTTTCTCCCATTCTGTGGGTTGTCTTTTCATTTTGTTTATGGTTTCCTTTGTTGTGCAAAAACTGTTGAGTTTAATTATATCCCATTTGTTTATTTTTATTTCCATTACTCTAGCCTTGAAAAAGTTATTGATGTGATTTATGTCAGAGAGTTTTCTGGCTATGTTTTCCTCGAAGAGTGTTACAGCATCTGATCTTACACTTAGGTCTTTAATCTACTTTGAGTTTATTTTTGTGTGTGGAGTTATGGAGTGTTCTAATTTCATTTGTTTACATGTAGTTGTCCTGTTTTCCCAGCACCACTTTGAAGAGACTGTCTTTTCTCCATTGTATATTCTTGCCTTCTTTGTCATAGATTAGGTAACCATATGTGTGTGGGTTTATCTTGGACTTTCTATCCTGTTCTATTGATCTATATTTCTGGTTGTTGTTGGGTTTTTTTTTAATCCAGTACCATACTGTTTTGATTACTGTAGCTTTGTAGTGTAGTCTTAAGTCAGAAAGTTTGGTTCCTGCAGCTCTGTTTTTCTCTATCAAAATTGCTTTGGCTATTTGGGGTCTTATGTGTTTACATACAAATTGTACAATTTTTTGTTCTAATTCTGTGAAAAATGCCATTCGTAATTTGATTGGGATTGCATTGAATCTGTAGATTGCTTTGGATAGTAGAGTCATTTTCACAGTATTGATTCTTCCAACCCAAGAACATTGTATATCTTTCCATCTGTTTGTGTCATCTTTGATTTTTTTCATCAGTACCTTAAAATTTTCTGAATAACAGGTTTTTTGTCTCCTTAGGTAGATTTATTCCTAGATATTTTATTATTTTTGATGCAATTGTAAATGGGATTTTTTTCTTAATTTCTCTTTCTGATCTTGTGTTGTTAGTTATAGGAATGCCAGAAATATCTGTGTATTATTTTGTATCCTGCAACTTTACCAAATTCATTGATAAGTTCTAGTAGTTTTCTGATAGCATCTTTAGGATTTTCTATGTGTAGTATCATGTTATCTGCAAACAGAGACAGTTTTACTTCTTCTTTTCCAGTTTGTATTCTTTGTATTTCTTTTTCTTCTCTGATTGCCACGGCTAGGACAACTTCCAAAACTTTGTTGAATAACAGTGGCAAGAATGGACATCCTTGTCTTGTTCCTGATCTTAGAAGGAATGCTTTCAACTTTTCACCCTTGAGACTAATGTTGCTGTGGGTTTGTTGTATATGGCCTCTATTATGTTGAGGTAGGTTCCCTCTATGCCCACTTTCTGGAGAGTTTTTATCATAAGTGGGTGTTGCATTTTGTCAAAACTTTTTGTGCATCTATAGAGATGAACATATGATTTTTATCCTTCAGTTTGTTAATGTGGTGTATCACATTGATTGATTTGCATGTATTGAAGAATCCTTGTATTCCAGGGGTAAATCCCACTTGATCATGGTATATGATCCTTTTAATGTATTGTTGGATTCAGTTTGCTAGTATTTTGTTGAGGATTTCTGTGTCTATGTTCATCAGTGTTATTGGCCTGTAATTTTCTTTTTTTGTGATATCTTTTTCTAGTTTTGGTATCAGGGTGATGGTGGCCTCACAGACTGATCTTGGGAGTGTTCCTTCCTCTGCAAGTTTTTGGAATAGTTTAACTTCCAAAGAGAAGGATAGGTGTTAGCTCTTCTCTAAATGTTTGATAGAATTCACCTGTGAAGCCATCTGGTCCTGGGCTTTTGTTTGTTGGAAGTTTTAAAATCACAGTTTCAATTTTAGTACTTGTGATTGTTCTGTTCATATTTTCTATTTCTTCCTTGGAAGGTTGTACCTTTCTAAGAATTTGTCCATTTGTTTTAGGTTGTCCATTTTATTGGCATATAGTTGCTTGTAGAAGTGTTATGATCCTTTGAATTTCTGTGGTGTCTTTTGTACTACTTTTTCCTTTCTAATTTTATTGATTTGAGTCCTCTCCCTTTTTTTCTTGAGTCTGGCTCAAGGTTTATCAATTTCCTTTACCTCTTCAAAGAACCAACTTTTAGTTTCATTGATCTTTGCTTTTGTTTTCTTTGTCTCTATTTCATCTATTTCTGCTCTGATCTTTATGATTTCTTCCCTTCTAGTAACTTTGGCTTTTGTTTGTTCTTCTTTCTCTAGTTGCTTGAGGTGTAAAGTTAAGTTGTTTGAGATTTATCTTGTTTCCTGTGGTAAGATTGTATTGCTGTAGACTTCCTTATTAGAACTGCTTTTGATGAATCCCATAAATTTTGGATTATCATGCTTTTATTGTCATTTGCTCTAGGTATTGTTTGATTTTGTCTTTGATTTCTTCAGTGATCTCTTGGTTATTAAGTAGTGTATTGTTTAGCCTGCATGTGTTTATGTTTTTTTACAGTTGTTTTCCTGTAATTGATTTCTAATCTCATAGCATTGTGGTTGGAAAAGATGCTTGATAAGAATTCAATTTGCTTAAATTTACTGAGGATCGCTTTGTGGCCCAGTATGTGATCTGTCCTGAAGAATGTTCCATGTGCTCTTGAGGAGAAAGTATATTCTGCTGCTTTCAGATGGACTTTCCTGTAAATACCAATTAAGTCTATCAGTCTAATGTGTCATTTAAGGCTTGTGTTTCCTTATTGATTTTCTGTCTTGGTGATCTGTCCATTGGTTTAAGTGGGGTGTTAAAGTCCTCCACTGTTATTGTGTTACTGTCAGTTTCTCCTTTTATGGCTGTTAGCTTTTGGCTTAAATATTGAGGTGCTCCTATGTTGGGTGCATATATATTTATAGTTGTTATATCTTCTTGGATTGATCCCTTGATCATTATGTAGTTTCCTTCTTTGTCTCTTATAACAGTCTTTATCTTACAGTCTATTTTGTCTGATACAAGTATTGCTACTCCAGCTTTCTTTGGTTTCTATTACATGGTACTGAATTTTCTCAGCTTTTGTTTGTCACAAAGCTTTTTATTTCTCTGTCAAATCTGAATGAGAGTCTTGCTGGGTAGAGTATTCTTGGTTGTAGGTTTTTCCCTTTCATCACTTTAAATATATCCTGCCATTCCCTTCTGGCCTGCAGAGTTACTGCTGAAAAATCAGCTCATAACCTTTTGGGGATTCCCTTGCATATTATTTGTTGAGTTTCCCTTGTTGCTTTAATAGTTTTTCTTAGTCTTTAATTTTGTCAGTTTGATTAATGTGTCTTGCTGTGTTCCTCCTTGGGTTCATCCTGTATGGGATTTTCTGTGCTTCCTGCACTTGAGTGAGTTTTTCCTTTCTTATGTTAGGGAAGTTTTCAGCTATAATATCTTCAAATATTTTCTCAGGCCCTTTCTCTTTCTTTTCTCCTTCTGGTATCCCTATACTGCAAATGTTGGTGCATTTAATGTTGTCCCAGAAGTCTCTGAGACTGTCCTTGTTTCTTTTCATTCTTTATTATGTTCTGTGGCAGTGATTTCCACCACTCTGTCTGCCAGCTCACTTATTTTTTCCTCTGCCTCAGTTTTTCTGCTCTTGATTCCTTCTAGTGTATTTTTCACTGCAGTTATAGTATTGTTCATCTCTGTTTGTTCTTATTTAAATCTTCTAGCTCCTGGTTAAACATTTTTTTTTATCTTCTCGATCCATACCTCTATTCTTTTCCTGAGATTTTGGATCATCTTTACTATCATTACTCTGAATTCTTTTTCAGGTAGATTGCCTCTCTCCTCTTCGTTTAGTTATTCTTGTGGGTTGTTTTTTTTTTTATCTTGTTCCTTCTTTTGCAACATATTTCTTTGTCATCTCATTTTGTCTAACTTTCTGTGTTGTGGTTTCCTTTCCATAGGCCTCAGGATCATAGTTCCTTTTGCTTCTGGTGCCTGCCCTCTGTTGGGTGAGGTTGGTCCAGGGGCTTGTGCAGTCTTCGTGGGAGTGACTGGTGCCTGCCGTCTGGTGGATGGAGCTGGGTCTTGTCCCTTTGATGGGAAGGGCCACATCAAGGGGTGTGTTTTGAGGTAGCTGTGAGCTCAGTATGCCTTCAGGTAGCCTGTCTGCTTTTGGGTGGGGCTGTGTTTCTGTCTTGCTGCTTGTTTGACCTGAGGCATTCCAGCTTTTGAGCCTATAGGCTATTGAGTGTAGCCAGGTCTTGGTGCCAAAATAGGGACCTCTGGGAGAACTCATGCTGATCAGTATTCTCTGGGGCCTCCAACACCATTGTCTTTGCCCCCAGTGAGCTACAACCAACCTCTGCCTCCCCTGGAGAGCCTCCCAGGCCCCTAGTTAGGTCTAGCCCCAGTTCCAATGGAGGTGTTGCTTTGGGCTGGGTCCCAGTGCATGTGAGGTCTTGTGTGCGCCTTCCAAGAGTGGAGCCTCTGTTTCTCACGGCCCTTTGGATCTCCTGCATTCAGACCCCACTGGCCTTCAAAACAAATGCTCTGGGGGGGTTCTTCCTCACAATGCCTGACCCTCAGACTGTCTTGGAGGGCTATTTTTATGTGGGAACATCCCTGTGTAGTCTCTGTGTGTTTAATATTTTTTGGTGTAAGGGCTTTTTTTTTTTTTATGGATGTCTGCCATATCTTTCTTCAGTGTATGCTGGCTGTTAGCCCCTTGATTGGAGGTGTGACTGATGTGGTGACCTGAGCCTGCCCTGAATATTGAGCGGGGCCTCCCCTTTTTTCTGTGATTGTTACTGCCCTGTCAGGGTTAGGGTCTGCTCCCTAACTGTTGAGGTAGAGGCCCCCAGAACTGTTTCTGAGCTGTATTTATGGTCCTTGGCATGAGGTAGGCAGGATTGGAGTGCTCCCAGTCCTGCAAGAGAAGCCAGAGTTTTCCTCCTCTGGAGCTGTTTATCTGTGAGTATACTCTGTTGTGTCTGTTTTCACCTGTTGTTCTGGCTCACAAATTACACTTTTGTTTAAACTGCCCTCAGCTCCATATCAACCATGGATATGCCAGCAGTTGGCCCTGGTGTCTCTCAGGCGTTGTTTTTACCAGGCCACCAATGCAGATCCACTGAAGTTAGGTCTCAGGACTGCAGTGTACCTGAACCCACTGTGGGAGCTATGGAGGCAACCCAGATTCTGACCTGGCCCAATCCCCACCCATGCATGCCCACAGAAACCCACAGCTACTAAAGCTAGACTGTCTCAGCTGCGGGAGCACTCATTCATTCAGACATTCCGCAGGCACTGAGTTTACAAAGCCAGCAGCGGGGGGTGTGAATCCATGGTTCCCATAGTCATGCAGAGAGATTTCAGCTCTTCTTCCTTAGTTGCACGGCCCCTGGGGCTCACCTGTGGTTTCAGTTCCATCTCTGCATGTGCTTCCACCAGCGTCTGCTCCTGAGGCTGCACCGGAGCACGCGTGCCCTCCCAGGCAGGTGGGTGCAGAAGTGGGTGTGTCCCGTGGGCCCACCAGTGTTGGAACAGCCGTAAGAGGCTTTGGTGGGGATGGTGCATGGGGCCCACCAGGACCAGCATGACCAGAGGAGGCTTTAGTGGGAGAGGTGGGCAAGCCTGCTCAGGCAGGTGCCCCTCCTAGTACCCACGGAGGTAGGGGTCAGCACATGGGGAAGGGGGCTGCATTGACTGCCACACCCCTTGCACACCCCTCAACAATGGCACCCTGCTTCTGTGGTGGCCTGGGCTTCTTTCACAAACTTTCCCAGTTGTGGAGCTCCTTATTCCTGTCCCTTCAGGCAGTCTCTTCACAGCCAACATCTGTCCCCTCTCTGGGTCTGCTCTCCAAATGCCACATTCCAGCACCCAGCCCCTCTCTGCACCAGGAGATGCCCAACTCAGGCTGGGGTGAGCAGAGCTGTGGCACAGACCATCTGTGTCGGTCTTACACTGTCCTGCCTGCCACAGACTGGTTACTGCACTCTCCTCTGATCCCCTGAAGCTCCCTCTCTGTCACAGCTGATCTCTCCACTGGTGAAGGGGCTTCCGTGAGTATGGGAATCTCTCCTCTCCTTCAGCTCCCCACCCAAGGGTGCAGGTCCTGTCCCATTTCCTCTTTTCTTTTTTTTTTCTTTCTTTTGTCCTACCTAGTTACATGGGGATTTTTCTTGTCCTTTTAGGTGTCTGAGGTCCTCTGCTAGTGTTCAGAAGGTGCTCTGTGAGAATTGTTCCATCTGTAGATGTATCTTGATGTACTTGTTGGGAGAGGCAAACTCCACATACTCCTATTTAACCATCTTGACTCTTCTCCTCTCCTTCCTCATTAAATGAGACCTAGAACTAGAATTCCTATTACTAATGCTTTGATATCCTGACTACTCCTAATAATGGCGTCAGAAAATGAAAGATCCCATAAATGGCCCCTCTTTACCAACAGGTAGAATAAAAACTAAGTTGTTTCAGTGGTTAATTTTCTCTTCCTCTGGAGACCAATGTCTTACTTGGAGATCTACTTACATTTACTTACCCAAGGAGACTGGGGCTAGACATTTTCTAGAGGGCAAGAATTAGAGGTCAGGAAGTCATATAGTTACATTCAGAAACTTCTGAGAAAAGCTTGAACACTTGACATATTGAAGGCAAGTTCAAAGGCTACTGAGAAATCTTATCCTCGCTAATTAATGTGATGGGAGAACTATTGGCTCTGACAGACTCATTGCTAAAATGTGTTCCATAGCTGAAAATTTGGACATGTCATTCTCTTAAGAACTTTCCATGTCTTCATATCACCTATAGGATAAAACTCCATACATCATTTTAATAATCTAGGCTCCATCCATCTGTTTAACTGCATCTATCATTCCCTTTCCTCAGCTTCCTGTATCTAATAATTTATAATTCTCTGAATGCCTTAAATGTCATAGGCCTCCCTGTATGTTCTAGTGCTATACCTTCTGCCTGGAATGACTCACTCTTTACCTTGGTCAACTGGAAAACACCTACCCTTCTTTCTGAATACAATTCAAAGGACACCTGCTTTGTGACGTTTTCCCTGCCTTTCCCAGGTGATGTAGAGGATTCCTTTCCTATGCTCCAGGGTATCTTGTATACAGCTTTAACCTTATCATCATCATCATATACTGTGTTGAATTTCGTCTCTTTCCTGGCTGTCTGCATACCAGAATGCAACTTCCTTGAGAGCAGATATCATGTGAGAGATTAAACGATTGCATCCTATTCCCAAAATGTTTTACACTATATCCAGACTCAAAGGTAGGAGAGTGTAGGTAACAAATGAATCTCATGTGCATTTTTCTTTCACTGAATGATTTTTTGTGTTTAGTAAATCTTTTCTGTTTGAGGTGAGCTTTAAATTGAGATGTAGGTTGAACCCAAGGCAGGTTATGAACTGTTGTAGTTCTTCTTTTCACTTTACCTTCACTTCCTATTGTGCTCCTGTCTCAATTCCTCCCTATCCATGCCAACTCCAACTCAGAGTGAGACAGTTAAAACTGTCTTTACAGCCGCAGAGCAACAATCAGAACCAGCTAAGACTTCATAAACCATCCCCTGAAAAGCAAAAAATACAGACTAGAGCATGTATATAGACATATAGACCCTAAATACACTTTAAAATCATTTTCCTCTTTGTTCCCCTCTCTTTTGCACTTTTGGAATTGGTCCAAACTTCTTTTTAGAATACCTTGATCTTTTAGGCTTCAAATAAGGCTAAAACATGTCTTGCTTCAATCTGTTGCAGTTTCCTTTTTCATGACATTACAAGAATGAACTAAAATTTTAAGAGTCCAGAATGTTGCAGCTGAAGAAGCACTTTCATATTTGAAGAAAACATAATAAAATTCTTTCCCCATATGCTACCTTTTCAACAGGGCTATTTTTTCACCCTCAGAAATTTATAGTGTCAGAATTCCTCAAAGAAGTTAAGGGTTGAAAATTAAATCCAGAATGATCTTATAACTCTTCAGTATATTCCAGAGGAATTCCTCTTGTCCAGATTCCACTCTAGGGTCCATGGATTCTCCCAACAGTCAGTTCTGTACCATAGACCTGGACCAAGCTTAACAGAATCACTGTTCAAAAAGGACGCAAGTTTCTATTTTCATCCAATTAAACATGTGGTCTGAGATGCATATTGGAGAGAGGTTTTTTTTTCTTCCCTCATGATATTTAAAATTTTCTTGATACCATCTGGAAACAGGTTTTCTTTAAAAACGTCAATCTAGCCTCACATTCTCTAGTTCTTGCTCCCTTTCTGTCTTCCAATATTTCTTGGTTGTGGTTAGAGAGACACTTCTCCCGTTGCACACCTCCATTTGGTGAGCTCCTCAGCTGTTCCTTTTTTTCATTTTTCACTTTTTTTCTGGCAAAGTAGCTTTGATTGGTAGTCAGGACAAATTCTTTAGTATAAAAGACGTGTAAAAGAGGTACTGATGTAGAAACAAATATATGTAGCCCCAAGTATGTAGCCTGAGAGTGGACTGATTCAACATCGAAGTGCTCTATGTCTATAAAATTAGCTCATAAGAAGGATTTTATCTTATTAGCATAACTTTGAAGTCTTCCTTCTGTGAAGCTGCCCAAGTAAGTGATTCTCAGTCTTTGAATGTCATCTTTCATCCCTGGCTTTGTTAAAGCAAGCTGACTTAAACTTAGTCATAATTACAAAACTTTTGGGGGGTATAGCAAGATACTTTGATATTTCTACTTTACTGTCTGAAAGAACTGAGGGAAAGTGAGCTCATTATGAGGGAATGAATGTCAATGGCCATTACAAGCTGTTACTGCTAGTGTTCTCTGGATATCACGTTCACATATCCAGTTCATATCACGTGACACTGGAAATTATGAAACTAATTTTAAGAAAATTAACTCTGACCTTTTGAGAGAATGTGGTTTGTACATGGGCTTGCCTGTCTCTGAATTCAGGGCACAGACATTTCTATACATAAGCATTCAATCAGGAGCCTTGGGGCCTTGGGGTACGTTTGGCCTGGGACTTCTGTCTCTGTTTCCTTCTATATGGTTTTAATCCAAAGCACCTAGAGAATGTACTCTGTAGTAGAGTTCATTGGAGGTGGAGAGTTACAAAGACTAGAGCCAGGAATAGTTTCCTTGCTTATCTCCTGTAGTCTTTGTGGCTGGAACAGCTAACCTCAATGAGAAGTACAAGATTCCCCCCAGCTTGGTATCTACTGCTGAAGCATGGAATATATTTTTGTATAGAAATAAAGTAAATGAGGTGTGTGTGTGTGGTTGGAATAATGCTGCTATTGCTTCCCATCACTTGAAATTAGGTCGTTTGTGGATGAGACAAGGACTCAAGCCTCCAATGATTATATGCTTGCAAGAATATACCAACTTAAAAACAAAAGTTGGGGATATAATTCATTTATACAAATATAAATCAGGTCTGGTCAAAACAGAATGTAAGTTCTCATTACTGGTTATACTGGAATTACCCAACCGTACAATTCTTCTGTGCCAACCTAAAGCTTAGCATTTAGAACTGGAAATAATTGCCTGAACATTACTCACCAAGGTTAGAATAAGTATTATACTCATTTCAGTGTTCAGTAGAAGAGCTGGGTAATAAAAGAAAAAATTACTTCAACTTAAGAAGGAAGCAATTAAAATAAGGTTGCAAGAAGGAGGGAGTATTTCCCTCACTGTGGAGGAGTTAGATTTGAAACTCTTCTACAGTAATTTCAGCCTTAATCAACCTCCGTGACAATTTTGTAGACAGATATAAATTCCTTTCAATCTTGTATCTTTTATCATCTAGTTATTAACAAGGAAACAACAGATTTTTAAAAGATATCCTCTAGAATTTATGGGAATAGACAATAGTCTCTTCATTATTTTCCTGCTGTGGTTCCTATTTACCTTAACCAGTAAATTGAAGATGGAGAAAAATTTAGCTAGGATTTTCCAAAACCAATTTTGTACCATAAAGCTTGAAGAGACAACCTCAGGAAAAGTTCATCCACTAGAAAGAGAATAGTTCTATTCATTATTTGTCTATTTATTGAGTGCCAGCCCTGGATCTGGGATACAAAGTCAGACATGGCCCCGCCAATGCCCTGGGGTGGGAGAGGTATTATTACATATGAAAACAAGAGCTGGAAAAGAAGTTTCACCATATTCATAGTGTGAGTGCATATAGCAGGGGATCTGACCTGGCCTGGGGATCCAGAGGTATCTTTGAGGAAGCTGGGATCTCAAGGAAGGATAAGAATTAACCAGGGGAAAAGGGGTAGAGTGGGAAGAAATTCCACAGTGGGACACAAAATTTAGTATGAGGGAGCAGAACCCAGAGCAGGAGTGAAGGAAGTTTAAGTACACAGAGAAGGTAGGTAGTAGTGGACAAACAGCCAGGAGACAAACCATGAAAGGCTTTCTAAACCTCATTACAGTTTTAAACTTTATTCTAAAACAAATGGGAAGGGGTTAGTTACATGGTGGTGGTTGGTGATCTGATTGCATTTGCATTTTCAGTGCTGTCTCTGACTGGAGAATGGAAAAGAGGGAGACATGCCAGAGAGAAAGAGAGAGAAAATATAGTGGTAGTAGAGAGAGAGATAAAGTGGATATATTTGGGGTTCCCTGGTGGCACAGTGGTTGGGAGTCCGCCTGCCGATGCAGGGAGCGCGGGTTCGTGCCCCGGTCCGGGAGGGTCCCACATGCCGCGGAGCGGCTGGGCCCGTGAGCCATGGCCGCTGAGCCTGCGCGTCCGGAGCCTGAGCTCCGCGACGGGAGAGGCCACAGCAGTGAGAGGACCACGTACCGCAAAAAAAAAAAAAAAAAAAAAAAGGGGGATATATTTAGTAAATAAACTTAGTGTCATTAGGGAATGGGTTTAATATAAAAGGCAAAGTGACTCATAGGTTTTGGATTTTAGATTTGGGTGGATGGTAGTGCCATAGAAAATAATGTAAAAGGTCCATGTTTGAGGACAGGAAATTGCCATGATTTCTGTTTTGGGCATGTTGAGTTTAGGTACCTTTGAGATATGGCAGGAGATATAACAGGTTTTAAAATGAAATAAAGGTGATCAGATGTATAGAGAACATTTGTTCTTTATTTTCTATAATCGATTCTTTCTTCCTTGTAAAGTCTCCCCTCACCTGGTAGCAGAGATGCTGGAGTACTTCACCTTGACAATTAATGTATTTCAGTTTCTCTTCTGTTGAAATTGTATCTTTTATTTTCTTCAGTCTCTTTGGAGTATATTTAGTCTTTCAGATTACTGCTCCCCTTGCTGTACTTTCTAAGATGGTGCCTGGGTATAGTGTTCAGAGGGGTTTATGTGAGCCAGTGGCAATGGGCAAATGAGCTTTGGACTCACGCTGATCTCTGGTTCTTTTTGGGATTTTGCCTCAGGGTGGTCAGTCAAGTCCAGGCCCTGGACTGATGTTCCATTAGCCATTGGGGACATGACTCAGGCATCCAGTTCAAAAGTAAACTTCAACTGTCATACATTCTCTGACTCTCTTAGGATGAATTACTTTGTTTTTTTCTTTTACCATAGAACCTTTCGCACTTTTCTACTTTCAGATGTCAGATTATATTCAGACTTCTTCCACATCTTTCCACCACCAGTCAGAAAATTTATAAGAGGAGGGACTTTTGGTCAATTTCTTTTTTGCATATGAGCCCTGAGCATAGTGCCTGGCATATAAATAGGCAAAAAATAATTAATGGATTAAATTGAATGGGATCTCTTACTTCCCAAAGCTTGTTGGTACCAGTTTTAGCTGCAAAACCAAGTTTATTTTGTTATGCTGACTGGTATAGAGGAGAAATATGGCAGTCTGGATAAAAGAAGACTTCTTGTGATACTGGAACTTTTTCTAAGTCTCCTTGATCTCATCTTGAAATAGTTACCCCCTCTTTTACAAGTGCTGAACAGCAATCCTTAACCAGTAAGTTTAGAAGAGGCAAGGCTTTAGAATAGCAATGGTCTCAATGGTCTTATGAGCCCTGTGTTGGTAGGTCAGGATGTAGAGAAGACTAGGTGGAAATGGGTTATCTGAGGTATAAAAAAGAAAAGACTTACACTGCCTTTCAGTTTCCCACTTATATCTGTGTATAGATATTCCTGTGCTGTCAATCGCAAAAGCAAGAGAAAAGCAACAGAAACATAAAACTACTAAAGAGGCCTGAACTTTCTCCATCTTCATTGTTGCCACTTGAAGTTGTCACCTGACAAGCTCTGGAAAGAATGAAACACTGAGTCTCAGTTCTGGGAAAAACTTTATAGATTACCTAGACTGTAGGTTCTAGAATCTAGAATTTAGACCAACCTGGAGCAGGTCCCATGCTTTTTCTGTTCCCTAAAGTGTCTCCAGAGCATGAATATGCTTGATGCAGTGGAACCTCAGTACATATTTGTTGAATAAGTGAATGAAATTTCTTTCTTTGCGGATAAGAAAACTGCAGTTGAGAAAGGCAAAGCGACTTGCCTAAGGTCACACCACTTATAAGTGGTAGATCCGGAGAGGAACTCTATCTCCTGACATCTCATTTGCTACACTTCTTGCTATACAGTAATATCTCCTACAGCTTTAATCACAGAAGCACTCACCCTTGAGTGCCGTAATAGGTTTCTAGAACTTATATAAACCGTAAAAAAAAAAAAAAAAAGCAGGAAAAATGGTTGTTTTGGCTCACTTAGCAGATCAGATATCCAGGAATGCCAAAAGCATATTTATTTACTCACAGGTAGCAAAAACACCATAAAATTCTTTTTGTGGTTGTCTAGCCAATGTAAATTTGTTTTCTGTTCCAGTAAAGTGTACATTGGTTAGAAATTATTGTGGGAAAAAGACTACAACTCACACAGAGGGTCTGAACTAAACAAGATGTATGAACCCCCAAGTACCTATTATGGTCCTGTGAAAATGCATGTCCTCCCTTTATTTATTTATTTAAAGATTTGTTCCTTTCAGAAATGGAAGCTCTCGCCTGTGGTTATATTGGTGAAATTCAGCTGGTAAAGGAGCTAAAAAGAGAGACAAGGCAAATAATCTTAAGTGTTTGGGAATATAAAAATCAGGCATCACATCGTATGTGTGATAGGAGAAGGTTATATTTTTAAATATTAGTGAATAAATCTAACTTTCCTTATCACTTTGCTATATCCTGCTTACTCAAATTGGGCTGTACCCTGGATTGGGATTAAAATCCCTGAGTTAAATGGTGGAATAATAAAGCACTAACATCTCTTATATCTAAGTTTATATGCATAGAACATTTGGAATGACTCTTTTTAATTTAGTATTGAATCATTGCATCTTTGCAAACTGCTTCGGCTGCACTTTTTTAAAAGGTGCTCTTTCCTGGGGCTCCTTGGAGGTAAAATCTCCACAGACTCTATTAAACATTCAGGGCCAATAATTGTTGCTCCTGTTAGGGGAGAAAATTTCCTCCAGCAACTAAAAGAATAATGTTCCAGGCTTTTATTAAAACAATCCTAGGGAAATATCTTCAATTCTGTCGCCTTGTTAGGTAACATCAGCTGCATTACTATCTGTGTTGCTTCTTTGCAATGAAATTTTAGAACTAAGCAGACATAATACCCTCCTGACTTTTCTGTGCCAACTATCTTTAGTAAATAAGTGTAGTTTTTAGCAGTGGTGGAGAAAGAGAAAAGAGAGAGGGAGACTCCAGACTATGTTTCTTTCTTAAACAGTCTCATAATTTTAAAATCCTAGATAATATCAAAAGAAGGACAGGCTTAGGGTAGCCATTTATGCTGCTTTAAAAAGCTTTCCACTTATACACAAGTTCCAATTTTTTCTAACTCCTGCCATGTTTCCCGTATCACTGGGCCATGAGCCCTGCTGCCTTGCAGCCATGCCACATGGATGGAGTAGAACTGAAATTAGACACAGCAAGCGGCATGGTCTTTCATTCATGGACTCAATAAAAATGCTTCCTCGGAGAGGTATTATATTTCCATCTTTAAGTCTGGGAGTTTGGGCACCCAAAAGTGATTGTCAGCAGCCCAGCCAGAGCAAATTTAACCTTGCTCTGAACTTGGTGGTGCTCCGGCGGGACTGTCATGAAAATGTCGACTTTTGGCCCTGAGTCTCCAGCTCCAAAGTAAGGTCTGCAGATCCAAAGAAAACAGAGCCTGAATTAAGAAGTGAGGAGAGAAAGGGACCAGAAACTTTATCTAAAGGACCCTGCAGCTCAGCAAGCACATTGGGAGCCAAAAAGTAAGAAGCAAGGCCTCTCTCTTGTGCTCTGCACCTCCTAGTGCCCCTCTTTATCTTCTGTAAAATGAGCATTGTCCACATCCTTTCTAATTGTGGTCCTCAGATGAACAGCATAGGCAGCACCAGGGAGTCTATTAGAAAAGCAGAATCTCAGGCTCCACCCTAGAATGACTGGGTCAGAATCTACATTTTAACAGTATCTTCAGATGATTCCTGTACACATTAAAGTTGGATATGCTCTGGTATAAAAAGGCCCAGGCCCAGATGCCCAGTAGCAAATCCATAGTGGTAGACCCTCTTTTAAACACAAAGAGTGTGACTGAAGTAAGCCTGTCACTCAGATCAGGAACACTTCACAGCGTTGACCCGTATAAACTAGATCAGCGAGCATTCACTGAGCTCTTACAAGGCAAGGGCACCCACTGAAGGATGACTACCAGAGCAGTCCCCCAGGGATTTGAAATCTGATTGTAAAGATGAGATAAACAGAGAAAGATTTTATATGTGTGTATATATATATATATATATACATATATATATATATGTATATATATATATAAACACACACAGGCACACAGGAATATAGCCCAGAGGCACTATTAAAACTGAGTTTGCAAATCTATCTTAGGAAAGAACAGGGTAACAGAGACTGTTCTGGGAGTCCTATTTGCATAGGTGCTCCTGAGTCCTTTGGAGCTTTGTGCAAAGAGGGATTTGGGACTTTTGTCAAATCCCCAGTTGCCTAAAGTACAAAGTTCAGATACTTTCAGAAGGGCACAAGTGGCATCCATCCTCTGGGAGAAGGTCCTGATGGAGACTGGAAATTCACCTCAGCTGTGAGACTCAGGAGACCCACGTCCTGCCCAAAACTTAACCCCATGAGGCTAAGGAGACGTGTGGCACCATTGTGGGACAGACCTTCCCTTCTTTCTTAATGCTACTCTGGGGCCCTCTCACCAGTTCCTTGAAGGGTGATGCCACCTTGTCACTGCTCTTGCAGGGCTCACCAAGAACCAGAGGGCTGATAAAGAAAAGAACCTTAACTTTTCCATCTGCCTAGAGCTCTCCAGGGAAGCAGGAGGTACCAGGGCACTCCAGAAGCCACAGGCAAGAAAGATGCTGGGCATGGCTAGGTACGGCTGATGATGTAGCTGCTAAAGGGGCTGGAGAGTCATTTCTGGATGGGTGTAGGCTCTTGACGGGAGAAAACAGCTATAGGAAATGATGCTGAAAGTCTGTATGCAAAATTCCTGCTGATGAAGGTTGCTGCCACCCAAAGCAGACACCACACTACTGTACTCTGTCAGACACTTTATTGTATACACTCTATGGAAGATCTTAGTATCTGCATTTGACATTTGAGGAAGCTGAGGCTCAAAGAGGTCAAATAGTTTGTACCCAGTTGAACCAGGGTCAGACTTGAACCCAGGTCTCCCTGGCTCCAAAGCTCATGCTCCTTTCACTGCGCTGCAGAACCTCCCTTGGGTAGATGGGACTTGCTAAAGAGAATCAAAGGAAGGCTTTGCAGGGAAGTCATTAGTTGCCCAGAACCATACAGTGGGGGAAGTGGCTAAGAAGGCCAGGCTAGCGGAATTTTCCTGTTTGGATCTTGGCAGCCCATCCTATTTGTGGCCCACGACTATCCATTTGTCCCTGACCTGCCAGACACTTTACAGCTCTTGGGAGGGAAGGAGCATTAACCTGGATGGGAAGGGTTTTTGGGCTGCAGCAAGGTCAGCTTCATGGGCAAGCAGTTAATGTAGTCACATGGGGCCCCTCTCTTATAACGACCCCACACTTGGGTTTTAATGTTCTGCCATTGCTGTCTTGAAATTCTTAATAATTTTATCTTTGAATTTATGTCGTGTAAGCGAAGTCTGGTGAGGCAATGGAGCACGTGCTCAGGGCTTAGAGCCTTGGCTCATACCAGCCCCTCCTCAAGCCTCCTTGTGCCTCCCTGATATGGGTCGTCTGCTCTCTGCTCCCTGCCCTCTGACTCCCCAGGCCTTGCCCAAGCTCCCCCCACCCTGCTACTCTTTACCCAGGAATGCAGGTAACCACTGGGTCCTGTGTGGAGACTGCAAGCCCTTGGGAATTGCCTGTCTGCCATGGATTGGAGGAACACACCAGTGGAAAGGAGATGTTGACTTTCCCACCTCTGGCTGGGGCTCTACATTTTCATTTTGCACTGGGCCCTGAAAAATATGTAGCCAGCCTTGTGCTGCAGTATTCTAGGGTTGGAACTCAAAAGTGACTAACCGTTCAGCACATACAGGCAGGGTGTCTCTCCTTTCCTTCCCAGAAGTCAGTGGTGGGGGGGTGGGGAGCAGTCTCAGCCATCCTTTTCTCTCCTTCCTTGTCCTCCCACATGGCTCCCAGGACTAGCATTGCTGCCGCGTTTACATTCTAGGTCAGCTTGACACCAGGCATTAGGAGCAGACTTTCTCTTCCTCTTCTTTTCTCCCTCTAGTTCTAGCTTCTCAGGCTTTGGCAGCTAAATTTTGGATCAGCCTTTTAACATAGTGGTAAGAGCTGACACTAGAGTTAATGCATTAGGGATGGAATAGATGTAGCAATTCTTTAGAAGTGCTTTGCTTTCAAGGCTGTTTGGCCTATTTAACTGAAGTAAGAGGAGCTTTCCACATGGTCCAACTCACTGGTGTCTGGTGTTAAAGCCCCCCAGATAATGAATCGTTACTTTGATTTAGCTTCTTTGTGCCCTAGCTCCTTTGTGCATATATTTCTCTAAGGGAATTTTTCGACAGGAGAAACCCTGAACCAAGGCAGTATTCATATCCTGTTGCTCTCTGGCCAAACTTCATGTTAATACCTTTCTAATAATACCTAATGTCACCCCAAGCCCAGTGATGAGAGGACGGGTGAAGACAGAAATTTGTGAGCTTTCAATACGGTCTCTTTAGTAATAAAACAACACATTTTTCTTTCAAGAAATCTTTAGAGACCAAGAAAATTGCTGAAGGAAGCTTTAGCTACCTTAGGTTATACTCCAACCACAAAATCCTGACATGGTAGAATGAGTGGGTCAGGAAAGAATTAGGAGGCCATGCAAACAACATTCAAGCAAGGTCACAATGTAACTTATGACTAATAGTCACATTTTTGATGCAGGCAACAATTAAATTATAAAACCATAACTCTTAAGAACTTTAAGCAGCATCAGAGATTATACATTTCAAAATGCTCAATTTTCAAATTAAGAAACTGAGGGTCTAAGAGGTGAAAGACTTATGTGTTTATCATTCAGGAAATCATTGTAATAATTGCTATTTAGACTCAGGTCTCTAGCAGCTGAGGCCCTGTTCTTTTCCAATATAATTTATCCAGAGATTTATTAACTGAGGTGGATAATTACATCTAACAAAGGTAAAATTGTGTCTAATGTGATGACCATTTCTTATTAAACTTTCTAAATTAGGACTAATATCTGAACAAAGTATAAATGGAGAAGTCTGTGCATGTGTACGAGAGAGAGAGAGAGAGAGCATACACACACACACATGTGCATGTGCCCTGCTTTATTACCTGAGCATTCTTCACTAGTAGGTGAAATGAGGCAATAGCCTTCATGACAAGGTTTGGAGATTCTGGAAGACTCCATAGTACATCTGTAAAACTTATCACCACAGATTAGAAAATACCTAAAATTCTAAAATTAGAGACTCAATCCCATGAGCAAAGCAAAAGAGAGCTCTGGCCTGGTGAGTGCATTCAATTCAAGCATGAGACCCACAAACGTAAGAGTATAGAAAGGGTCTTACCAGTCTCCTAGTCTAATCTTTGCCTGACACTGGACTTCATTATATCAATCTCTGGGGAGTACTGACCTATTCTGTGAGAAAATATCCATCCATCCATCCATATCCATCCATTCATCCGTCCATCCATCTCTGCATCCTACCATTTATTCATTCATTCATTTAGTGAATAGTTTTTTAGTCCCTTTACCCTGCCAGTGTGTCAGATATCGTCTCTTATCTGTCAGTAACGAACCCACTCTCTTTATTCTGTTTAGATTTTCCCATTGAGATGCGTTTCTGTGAGTTTGGAAGGCAGGAGGGGAGAAGAAGAAAGCATTATTTTCTATGGCAGAAAGTGCATGGGCACTAGCAGATGGAAAGGGACACTGGGTTTCACCAGCATTCTCTTGAGCATCATCCATTTTTGTGCCACAAGCAGCTGAGATTTTTTGGTAGCAGCTTCCCTGAATTTCTGGTACTTCTAGACTACTCAAGCCAGCAGAGGCCCCCCTGACCTTAGCTCATCAGCCATCCCAATGGTGGGATAAGCTTCTGCTTCCCTGTATTAAATTTATTACTGTTCAAAATACCTACAGTGGTTTTTCTTTTCCTCTAAAATCCTGAAATAAACAGCCAAACATCAGCCAATGAACAAAAGATATAAAGCTGAATCCACTTGCTCCATTCTTAGAAGCCTTTCCTCCTATTGAATAGCATCCTGTCTCTCTCTCGTAAGTACATTGGTCCTTTTCCTGCCCTAGGCAGGAACACATAATATATCTTGTTCATTCATTTATGCCTCAGCTCAGCTTAGCCTTCCTGATGGGAGGTGTCCACATGGAAGAGAGAGAAGGGTAAGGGCATGGATGCGTGAATGAGCATAGGAAGACAAAATTCATTCCTTTATAGTTTTTGTGACTCTTAGTACATAGAGGTTGGATTTTATCCTTGAAGAGGCATGGATAAATCCCACTGGCTTCAGTGAGAGTCATATTTTTTGCAGAGCAAGGGATCAGGACAGAAGGTCTTAGGAAGCCTCACACGTCAATGTGATGGCTAGGGAAGTCCTCTTCTAGTGAGATGGGCATGCAGACCCCCTCACTTTTGCCTGTAATAATCACCAAGGAGTTGACTACAGGTGTACTTTCATCCTCTGAAATCTTCTCTCTTCTTTACTAGTTTGCTAATAAGGAAAGATACCATGAACTCAAAAGGGGCCTTTGCATCCCATCCCACAAGAACTGTCCCACAGTTAAGCCATGAACCAACCTTGAGCTTGACTCCTCTGTCCTTCTTAAGCTGCTGGAAAACTTTGTGGCCAGGAACTGCCTTGGTCATTTGTCATAGTGACCAACTCTTGGCAGTGTGCTTAATGGGAGGAAAAGTGGAATTAGGTGGATAATATTTTATAAGAATTAAAAAACTCTTTAAAGCATAAAGTTATGCTCAAGGAAGCTCTGAATCCTCTATCAATATTTATTCTCCCAGAGAAAACTAATATTTACTTAACACTTACTCACATTTTCTTAGGATTTTCAGTATGTTCTTGCTATAGATATGACGTTTCTAAAGAAGCTGTTACCCAAGCAATAACCCCAGTGTGTATATGTGTGATAGTCACACTATATACCCTAGTAGTATTTAATACCTAGTGGAATTGAAGAACAACAGAACCAGTTGTACAGTAAACAGTGTTGTGATTTAAAAGTGTCTCAGTCTAATCAGGCAGTAAATGTTGTAAAGAGCATATAGTCTCCTCTGCTTCTCAAACTTCTAATGTAAATGAAGAGAATCTAGAAACCATGGTTGGGGGAAATGACTTGCAGGAAAATTCATGAAGACTGTTAAGTAACAGGAGAATTTCATCTTTGACAGTGTATGGAAATGTTGAATCTGTTCCACTAACTGAACCTGGCTGTCATACATATTTGTGAAGAGGCTGCCTTATTATTGTCCAGGAAAAATGATTTTACTTTTTGTTTATGTGGGCTACTTAATCTTTCCTTCACCAAATACTTATTTAATGCTTACTCTGGGTAGAGCATTACCCTGTACAATGTGAGGAAACCCTCAATAAATTTATAGTTGAGTTAGGAAGTCAAGACTTCACACTTGAAATATAAAATAAAGATATGCATCTTTTTGTCATCAAGAACATTGGTTAATTAAAAAAAAATATTTCCTGAGCCTGTACTCTGTACAAGGCAGGGTACTAAGCATTTCTTTTGGTGTCTCCCATTTCTCTCAAGATCCACTATTCACTCTTCTCCACTTCTTCTCTCAGCTCAGGGTGGTGGACCCACATAGATTACATCCGTCCAGGATCTCTTGCCTTCTCGCTTCTCATTAGGTTTGGCCAGTGGGAGATACTGGCATGAGATGGAGGGTAGGTAAAGAATGAAGTTGTAGTAGTTATTCTCTTGGCTCCCTACTTGCTGGATTATCCTAGATGGGTTGCTTTACTCACAGAGCCACCCTCTTCAGGTTTTAGTAAATGCTTGGTACCCTGCCCTTCATGCCCAGGGAAGTAATGGCTTCCTGTAGTTACCAGTCCTAGAGTACTGCACTATCTTCTGTTGGTTAAGGAAAACATGAACCCTGCCCACAGTTTTGCAAATAGTCCCTAAAGTTCAATATAAATTACCCAGTTTTAATGGTCTTTCTCTTTCCTGTCTGGATTTGAACTCATACAAAGATAAATCAGACAAATATCATCTTCAAAGAGAAGATAAAGCATGTATCAACATAAATATGACAAGACAGAATTTAAGTATGACAAGACAGAATTTATTAATGTACCAGTAAGAAAAATAAACTTGAAATTAGGTTGTATAGATTCCTCATCCCTGCTTTCCTTCTAACTAATTGTGAGCACTTGAGAAAGACATGTTAACTCTCTTGGATGTTGGTTTCCTTAGGTGTGTAGTAAGAGAGGTGAACTAGATGTGCTCAAAGATTCTGTCCAATGGCGAGATTCTATGACTGCACGCTCTCTTTCAGTGCTGTAAGGGAGTAGCAGTTAAATGCTATCAGGGAGTGGCAGCAAAAGTACCATGGGAACCTGGAGAAACACTGATAAACTGGCACTAAGTCCACTAAGAGCTATGAAATACCTGAGGAAGAAGAGATTGTCGTGATAAGGGAAAACTTCATGCAATAGAGGGTACACGGAAAATCTTTATTATATCTGTTGGATTAGAAAATCGTTGAGTGCCTGAATAAATGTCAGTAAATCTTCTGAGTTAAAGCAAAACCTATGGAATTCTTGCCATTCCATGAAGAGCAGTGCAACTACAGGACCTGACTTACCTGTAGGAGTTAACATGTGTACAATGCCAACTGTCCCCTGAGTAGCCTCTGTAGAGACCGCTGTGTCCATTTTAGGATATCTAGGATCACCACTTTTTCTGCTGGAGCACATACTTCTGCTGCCTCTAGATTTCCCATATAGTCCCCTCTACCTCCCATCTCACAAGACACTGGATTTCCCAAAACTAGCTAGACAGCTCAAAGACTTCTTTGCTGATAATGACTCAGAGTCTTCTAGAAGTGAATTTGAATATCTAAGAGAGCCTCACTGTTTGTGTTGTGCAGGAAGAGAGGGATATAGCGTGCTTGATGGGGACTCCTGGAGACAGAACTTGTGTGACTGCTAATTAAGTTACTGTTTGTGAAAACTTATTGAACAACTACTACTTCTTGGGCCCAATGTTGACCAAGCTCTCAAGGAACTGAAGGCTAGTAAAGAAAGAAAAGGTTAAGAATAGTATTTTAGTCCAATGTTATAAGCATTGCAATATGGCACTGCATATGCCTAGATTACGATGGGAGCCCAGAGAACCCACCTAACTCAACTGGTAGGCGAGTGGGCTAGGAGAGAGTCAGAAAAGGTTCAGTCAGAAGTGATTTATAAGAGTTACATGAATAGAGAAGGGAAGGATGTTCATATCAATGAGAATAGGATGACTGAAGCCTTTGAAGTATAAAATAGCAAGACATGTGTTTGAATTGTCTGTGTATGCGTGTGTCATGTAAACAAAGAGTGGATACTGGAGGAGTATCCTATTAAGGGTTAATTTGGCCTTAGTGGTCTCTCCTGGGAACCTAACCACCCAAGATAGTCTTATTTGTCTGGGAAACGTATTTAATATCCACCAAGTCAATTTATGAAGGAGATTGTGAGTGTAGCAGGTGAGTAGGTTGGGGCTCCCCGTGCAGCATATTTCCCACACATCTCCTGGCAAGAGCCCCTTACAAATAGCAATAAAAGCTTCACATCTTTCAGTCAGTATATAATAGAATAATGTAATTCCATCCATGGATGACTTGGGAATCATACTGTCTTGCCAAAGATGGGGAGACTGATTCTCCCAGCCAAACGAAAGTCTCTGTTTCAAGGGAGGCTTGGTAGCATGCTCTTCCAGTTTTCTCTGGGTTGTGGAATTATTGCTGCTTTTCTCCCCTCTTGGTTTTAACAGGTGCCTGAGAAATAGTCTGACTCCCAGGGCTTTGTAGGAAGGAAAAAAAAAAACAGATTTAATGTTATTCTAAGTCTTTAGACACATTTACACATCCTCCATCTGCTTGGGAGGGAAAAAATTCAGATTTCAGTAACAAAAATTGTACAGGTCTTCCTTGAGGCAACAGAAAATGCATGTGATAAGAGAATAGCCACGAAGTGCAAAGGCACATTTAGGTCTTAGCGCTTATTGACTGGAGCTGCAAAGAAGATGCGAAGGACGTGTGAAAAATCCCAAATAAAAGAGCTCTAGTAACAGACAATATGGATGAGAAAACGTGCTTTAAAGGAAATGCAACTGTCACAAATGAACACGGTGGGGGGTGGAAAAGAAGGGGGGCTGAGGGAGGACAAGTATATGACAAGAATGAAGATAAGCAACAGTCTCTTCTTGGAAGCTTGTCTCAGAGAAACAATATTCTGCTTGGCAGTTATTGGTATGCATTACGTTCATTCAAAATATGATTTCAAATGCAAGAATCCTGAATTAGATCTGCTTTCCCTCTCCACCTTGCCACCAATAAGGCAGTTTTCAATCTTATAAGAACTGAGACCTGCAGTCAGTGTGAAGTCTGTTCAGGACAGCTGCAAATATGCAGTCCTGAGAGGAGGCTGGAACCACAAAACGCTGCAGTTCCCAGTAGGGCGGGGACAGGGCATGTTGAGCCAACAATCACATTCAGGGCAGGTTTGATGGGAAGCGCATTAAACGTGTGTTACTGCTCATGGAGACCTTCTGGAATGAAATACTGGATGTGTTTTGGGTTGGTTTATAGCCGATGTGCGGCACATTGTAAAATGTCGCTTTACTATTTAAACTCTGACAGGGCATTGGTTTCACAAGTTTACCAGTTGTCAGTACAGCATAAGCCCCATCTGACTGGTAGCATGTACCTTGTGTACTAGCTGTATATATAACAGCCCTTAAAGTAGTACCTCCTCAAGTGTCTGTAATGATCTTAGAGACGTTTCCAAAGTTCCTCTGTCCCTCTACCTGTTCACAGTATTTATACCATAGGCCTGGAAAATGTAAGGAATGACTGCTTATATGTTCCACCATTTTGGATCGTGGATTTTTATGGACTTTAGCAATTGGGATTTATGTCAAACCAGAGAAATTTCCATTAGCCCACACCTTTGGCTTTGGGAAACATATTCTGGACCAAAGGACTGTCTTGGCCAGTAATCAGCCTCCACAGACATAGGCCACATTTCACTTCCTTGCATGATCAGCAGCTTTCTAGACTAGAGCTCCCTTGCTCAGGATTCCCACCTGCTTCCTGCCACCCATCCTCCTAGCACTCCCAGCATGACTCGGCCACTTTGTCACCTTCAGCACTGACATGGTAACTGTTCTTGGCTCTTACACAGCTTGGTGATCCCACTAGCAAATTTGGGGGCATACATCCCAGTTTACCTGGAGTCTAGGAACTCCTGCAAGTGGACACTGTCTGCACTGGCAGCTTAGTACTTAGTACATTTCTCTCTGCTGTGTGGGCAAGACTAAAGGAAGTTTCCTGACATTGAGTGTATGTTCTCAGTGTAGGCATTAGGAGCTCTTTTTTAAGTATCATTTAATTCAAAAATATTTATTGTACTCTTAATAGTTATCAGACGCTGTTAGAATTATAAACTATAACTGAGGCATGACTGCCATTTCTGAGGAGCTAACAGTGTAGTAGGGAAGAAGATAGGTACCGGTAGCTACAATTCAAAGAGTGTTGCTGTCAGTTTAGTATCCTAAGAGACAAACCCCTAACGGAAGCAACATAGAAAAGGGAGCCATCATTCCTGGCTGAGAGTATCACAGAAGTCCCTAGGGGTGGTGGCTTTTGAGATAGACCTTGGAGGATAGATGGAATTTCAGGAGGAGAAACTGAAAAGAGTGTGCCTTAAGGTGGAAGAAATAGGGTAGACAAGAGCAAGTAATAATGATCGGGATAATTTTGCTGGAGCAAGGGATGCACCCAGAGATGAGATAAGAAAGGTAAATTTGGAACATTTGTCCTGAAACATGCTGAGCCAGGGAGGAGCACTATCAAAGCATGAGTGCTTAACTATTAATGGTGATTAGGATGGATCAGTGGTTCTTAACTGCAGGTGATTTTACCCCCCAGGGACATTTGTCAAGGTCTGCAGATACTTTTGGTTGTCACAACTGAATGGCAAGAGGGAGTAGAATCTGGTGGGTAGAGTCCAGGATGCTGCAAAAAGTCCTACAGTGATTCCTATAACAAAGAACTATGTGGCCCCATGTGACAGTGGTGCTGAGGCTGAGGAGTGCTGAGATGGGATGATGAGGAGTTTGACCACTGAAAGTGGAAACAAGGGTTAAAGTGCTAGTGAAAGGAAGGCAGATTGCAACAGGGTAGTAGCCTAAAAAAAAAAAAAAAAAAAAAAAAGGAAAACGAGAGACAGCTGTACCAAATATTTAAAGGTAGAATCAGCAAAAAAAAAATTGGCAACAAATTGTTTGTGGTGAGGAGAAAGGAAAGCGTAAAAAGAGAATCCAAGACTTTGGTTTTCTTTTGGAGAATGTTTAGGATCTTCACAGAAATGAAGGAGTCAGCAAGAAGAACCGGAAAAAAGCAATATATCCTTTTGTCTAACAACATAGAATTCGAATGATGTAAATCTGGTTTCAAATCCCAACTCTTCCGCTTACTAGTTGTAGCATTTGCACATATTTCTTTAGTTCCCTGGGGTTATTTACTCATTAGTGTAATAATAATAATACCATCTCCCTCACAGGTCACCATGCAAATAAAATCAGATTGTGTCTATAGAACACATTGCCAAGCATAGGGTTTTTCTCCATAATTGTAGCTATTATTCTGCTACTGCTGCTGTTGTCACATACTGTTCTCCAGCCTGGAGAGATGTCAAATGCTGTTTGAGGAAAGTCTTAACCACATACCTACCTTTGACTGACACAGATTCCCAAAAAAGTCAAAGCCATTGGTTTCAGTGATTTGGAAGACATTTTGGCAGATAACTTGGTGTACATGACAATTCTACCATGTTCTTGGACTGGAGGAACAACACAGAAGTGGTCTTTAGTGGTGTGTCTATGGCTTCTAGTGTAACTCTTGGCAATGATGACTCTAACTGAAGGAATGAAGATCAGGGGTTGTTGGAGAGACTTTAGATTCCACTTGCATGGCCTAATGATGGAAGAAGACTGGTAAATTCATGTGTATTAAGTACCTGCTCTAAACAAACACACTGGGAGAAACATAGCGCATACACATCGTGAGTAACAATAACAATTTAATCATAAGTATTTTGTTGCAGTCAAAGAGAAGCAAAGACAGCACTTAAAATCATATGAAAATAAAATCATATGAAAAGTAGTTGGGGGCTTCCCTGGTGGTGCAGTGGTTGAGAGTCCGCCTGCCGATGCAAGGGACGCGGGTTCGTGCCCCGGTCCGGGAAGATCCCACATGCCGCGGAGCAGCTGGGCCCGTGAGCCATGGCCGCTGAGCCTGCGCGTCCGGAGCCCGTGCTCTGCAACGGGAGAGGCCACAACAGTTAGAGGCCCATGTACCACCAAAAAAAAAAAAAAAAAAAAAAATGTAGTTGCACTTGACTTTACTCTTTGAAAATGTAATGCACTTGAAGGTTTTTCTCTGATGTAAAATGTTTGCTATATTAAAATATACAGGTATATTACCACATGGATGCAACTAGAGATTATCATGCTAAGTGAAGTAAGTCAGAAAGAGAAAGACAAATACCATATGCTATCACTTGTATGTAGAATCTAAAATATGACACTATGAACCTATCTACAAGAAAGAAACAGTCTCATAGACATAAAGAACAGATTTGTGATTGCCAAGGGGGGTGGGGAGGGAGGGTGATGGACTGGGAGTTTGGGGTTGGTAGATGCAAACTGTTACATTTAGAAAGGATAAGCAACGAAGTCCTACTGTATAGCACAGGGAACTATATTCAATATCCTGTGATAAGCCATAATGGAAAAGAATATTTAAAAAAAAGAATATATATGTGTGTAACTGAGTCACTTCGCTGTACAGCATAGATTGGCACAATATTATAAATCAACTGTACTTCAATTAAAAATATATTGCTATATTAAAATCATTTGTTATTTGAAATATGTATTCTTTGTCCTGCTAGTTGACTGTTATTATTTTTAAAGAAACATGTACTCTCATTTTCTTTCTTTTTTAATTTTTTGTTGAAGTATAGTTAGTCGATTTACAATGTTGTGCATATTTCTGGTGTACAACAAAGTGACTCAGTTATATACATATATACATCCTTTTTTTAGTATTGTTTCCATTATTCTGTTATTCTTTTGTAATCCCAAGAGATTGGATATACTTCCCTGTGCTATACAGTAGGACCTTGTTGTTTATCCATTCTAAATGTTGTAGTTTGCATCTACTAACCCCAAACTCCCAGTTCATCCCTCTTCCTCCCTGCTCTTCCCCTTAGCAACCTCAAGCCTGTTCTCTATGTCTGTGAGTCTGTTTCTGTTTTGTAGATAGGTTCATTTGTGCCACATTTTAGATTCCACATATAAATGATATCATATGGTATTTGTCTTTTTGACTTACTTTACCTAATATGATAATCTCAAGTTGCATCCATGTTGCTGCAAATGGCATTATTTTCTTCTTTTTTATGGTTGAGTAGTATTCCATTGTATATATGTACCACATCTTCTTTATCCATTCATCTGTCAATGGACATTTAGGTTGTTTCCATGCCTTGGCTATTGTGAATAGTGCTGCTATGAATATAGGGGTGCATGTATCTTTTTGAATCATAGTTTTGTCCAGGTATATGCCCAGGAGTGGGATTGCTGGCTCATAGGGTAGTTCTATTTTTAGTTTTCTGAGGAACTACCATACTGTTTTACATAGTGGCTGTACCAACTTACGTTCCCACCAACAGTATAGGAGGGTTCCCTTTTCTCCACACCCTCTCCAGAATCTGTTATTTATAGACTTTTTAATGATGGCCATTGTGACTGGTGTGTGGTAGTACCTTATCATAGTTTTGATTTGCATTTCCCTAATAATTAGTGATGGTGGACATCTGTATGATTTCTTTGGAGAAACGTCTATTAATAAATGTCTATTAATGTCTTCTGCCCATTTTTCAATTGGGTTGTTTTTTGGTTGTTGTTTAGTTGTATGAGCATTCTGTATATTCTGGAGATCAAGCCCTTCTCTGTCACATCATTTGCAAATATTTTCTCCCATTCCATAGGTTGTCTTTTCAGGTTTTTGTTTGTTTGTTTGTTTTTTATGGTTTCCTTTGCTGTGCAAAAGCTTGTAAGTTTGATTAGGTTCCATTTGTTTTTGTTTTAATTTCTATTGCCTTGGGAGACTGACCTAAGAAAATATTGGTATGATCTATGTCAGAGAATGTTTTGCCTATGGTCTCTTCTAGGAGTTTTATGATGTCATGTCTTATGTACAAGTCTTTGTCTCAATATTTAAGAGGGAGAGTACGTCTCATTGTCAGAAACTTCTAGAATATACCTTTGAGGGTTTTACAGGTGCCTCATCACAGTGACCTGTGAATAGTGGAGTTGTTTTCAGCAGATTTAATGATTAGGGTAATATTCAGACTTCTAAGAGTATTTGGATTTGATGGCCCTTTTTTTCAAAATCTGAATTTGTTGCCTTCATATTGATGTCTTTCTTCTACCACCATTCCCCAAGATTTTATGCATTACTTGGTTGTATTGTAGAGTAACTTTATATTAAGATTTTTAAGTGCTACACAAAAATGGATATTTAGTATCATAAAACAGAGTAATTATCAAACAAGAAAAAAAAAGAAGAAAAAAAATAGGTGGGAAAGTGCATCAATGCTCATAAGAAGTGCTAGGTAGATGGAAAGAGTAGGTAAGAGGAAAACAAATAGCTAAGTGGTTGGGTACAAGTTCCTGTTATGTCCAAGACAGACCAGATTGTTCTGAAGGTGTTGAGGACACTCCACAGATCCTGTCAGTTCTTCTACGAACAGTGTTCCCTCTTCATTTTCATTATCTCTTAGTAGTTATTGTGACATACGTGTGTGTTAACTGTTTACAGGTACTCACTCCTTTCTGAAAGTTCACTTTACACCACTTTGCTTTTACTGAAGACCTACATTAGTACCTGTTTTGCTTACCAAAAGATATCCAAAGAGGATTTTCACTTTTATGGAAAAAGGCAAAAACTGAAAATAGCATTCAGCATTTGTTTTGCAGCTAGTTGTTATAGCAGTAGTGTGCACCCGGAGCTCCTCCCCTGGGAACTACACTCAGCATCTCAGCCTCAAGCCACCATAGCTTTGAACTGTGTCTCTGAGCATCTGTGCTTTATCTCAATTTACTTTATGCATCTGTTAGCAAGATGGGTCCTAAGGTAATCGATTCTTCGCTTTATACCGTTTTCTCTAATGAAAGCATTCATAAGAACACTCTACTTTTGGAAAGCAGGGGAAACCTGTAATGTTTAATTGAACACAGAGAGTTCTTTGAAAGGTATGACTTGAAGTCATGACTAAATTAGTAGGAGTTTTCTCATCTTTTTCACAGTTACATAAAAAATGTGTAAACAGAGATACTTTTATTTTCCATAAATAATCCTTAACCATGGAACTAACGTTTGCCAAAGAAGACTCTTACTGAGAATTTGGGAAATATTGTTCAGCCATTTCTTCCAAAAAATCTTCTAAAGAAGGTGACACATCCTCTTTATTACAAAACATCATTTCCTTTGCAGCGCCAGTGATGCATTCAACACTGTGTACAATGTGGCACATAATAGGTCAATAAATTTTTTAACAAACAAATAAATGAATTAATTCAAAATTACGCTTGTAGAGTTGTCAAGGCAGACATCTCCCAATATTTTAAGCCCCCCATGAAAACAGTTCCTGGTTGTATACTCATATATCTGAGAATCTATATATGCATATATATGCACATTTATGTATATGTATTCCTATAATTATGTGCATGCACACACATATTCTGGACTTCTTTTGAAAGCTTTATGTGTGATGATACACTGTATATAAAGTGTGTCTTTATGTTGCTACCCATTCAAAGCATGTATATCAACTGTACATATGTTGCACCATATGGCAGAATTTCAATGCCCATCTCTCAGCTTTATTCTTAGAGTCAGTAAAGAGATGCCTCCTGAGATAAGACAGTTTTAAAATAGGTCAGAGACCTTAGGAGTCAATTTTTTCAATGGTAAATCACATCAAGGGGAAAAAGCTGAAAGTGGAAAATACCCTTGCTAATAAGCTAGCTTTCATAAGCAAATTCAAGCTACTGAGAGTCTCTCTCCTGACATACTGCTTTTGCAAATACCTTTCTTACAGCTTCTTACTTTGGCTGATATGACCCAAGGATTGTCATTATGAATATCCTAGAATCATAGAGCATGTAAATTTGAAGGGTCCACAGAGCCCTAGTTTTAGTAGCCACGTAATGTTAGGCAAATAGGTTGCATAGATGGCATATTTTGTCTTCAATACAAGCATAGTTAGAGGAAAGTGTATATATGGCTATTTTAATATTATTCTAGTTCATACTTCAAGAAAACCAAGTTTTAAAAAATCCACACTAAGTGGCCACTTACTAATTCATTTCTTAAACTAATCATTTAGCATCATAATACAGTCACCACTGATAATTTGCTGCAATTTTTGTGTTTCATTCCATTTCAGAACAATGTTACTAATATTTAATAATCAATGAACAAATGAAATGATAAAATTGTTTGGAAAGGATCTTCCAGTTTATCTTATTCTTAAGCCTAATGTCCATCTGGTACATTATACTGATAATAAATGATATAACTTCCTTTTCTTATGCTAATAAGCAGGAAAAGGAAATGCCAATTTTAAGGGCCCATTACAAATTTCAAAGTCCTGGCTTTTTTTTTTTAACATCTTTATTGGAGTATAATTACTTTACAATGGTGTGATACTTTCTGCTTTATAACAAAGAAAATCAGTTATACATATACATATGTTCCCATATCTCTTCCCTCTTGCATCTCCCTCCCTCCCACTCTTGCTAACCCACCTCTCTAGGTGGTCACAAACCACCTAGCTGACCTCCCTGTGCCATGTGGCTACTTCCCACTAGCTGTGTTTTTTTTTTCTTAGATTCCATATATATGTGTTAGCATATGGTATTTGTTTTTCTCCTTCTGACTTAACTTCACACTGTATGACAGACTCCAGGTCCATCCACCTCACTACAAATAACTCAATTTTGTTTCTTTTTATGGCTGAGTAATATTCCATTGTACATATGTGCCACATCTTCTTCATCCATTCATCCAATGATGGACAATTAGGTTGTTTCCACGTCCTAGCTATTGTAAATAGAGCTGCAATGAACATTTTGGTACATGACTCTTTTTGAATTATGGTTTTCTCGGGGTATATGCCCAGTAGTGGGACTGCTGAGTCATATGGTAGTTCTATTTGTAGTTTTTTAAGGAACCTCCATACTGTTCTCCATAGTGGCTGTACCAATTCACATTCCCACCAGCAGTGCAAGAGTGTTCCCTTTTCTCCACACCCTCTCCAGCATTGATTGTTTCTAGATTTTTTGATGATGGCCATTCTGACTGGTGTGAGATGATATCTCATTGTAGTTTTGATTTGCATTTCTCTAATGATTAATGATGTTGAGCATTCTTTCATGTGTTTGTTGGCAATCTGTATATCTTCTTTCGAGAAATGTCTATATAGTTCTTCTGCCCATTTTTGGATTGGGTTGTTTGTTTTTTTGTTATTGAGCTGCATGAGTTGCTTATATGTTTTGGAGGTTAATCCTTTGTCAGTTGCTTCATTTGCAAATATTTTCTCCCATTCTGAGGGTTGTCTTTTCCTCTTGTTTATGGTTTCCTTTGCTGTGCAAAAGCTTTTAAGTTTCATTAAGTCCCATTGGTTTATTTCTTTTTATTTCCCTTTCTCTAGGAGGTGGGTCAAAAAGGATCTTGCTGTGATTTATGTCATAGAGTGTTCTGCCTATGTTTTCCTCTAAGAGTTTGATAGTTTCTAACCTTACGTTTAGGTCTTTAATTTTGAGTTTATTTTTGTGTACGATGTTAGGGAGTGTTCTAATCTCATTCTTCTACATGTACCTGTCCAGTTTTCCCAGCACCACTTATTGAAGAGGCAGTCCTTTCTCCACTGTACATTCCTGCCTCCTTTATCAAAGATAAGGTGACCATATGTGCATGGGTTTATCTCTGGGCTTTCTATCCTGTTCCATTGATCTATATTTCTGTTTTTGTGCCAGTACCATACTGTCTTGATTACTGTAGCTTTGTAGTATAGTCTGAAGTCAGGAAGCCTGATTCCTCCAGCTCCATTTTTCATTCTCAAGATTCCTTTGGCTATTCAGGGTCTTTTGTGTTTCCATACAAATTGTCAAAATTTTTGTTCTAGTTCTGTGGGAAATGCCAGTAGTAGTTTGATAGGCATTGTATTGAACCTGTAGATTGCTTTGGGTAGTAATTTTCACAATGTTGATTCTTCCATTCCAAGAACATGGTATATCTCTCCATCTATTTGTATCATCTTTAATTTCTTTCATCAGTGTCTTATAATTTTCTGCATACAGGTCTTTTGTCTCTTTAGGTAGGTTTATTCCTAGATATTTTATTCTTTTTGTTGCAGTGGTGAATGGGAGTGTTTTCTTAATATCACTTTCAGAAATTTCACATTAGTGTATAAAAATGCCAGAGATATCTATGCATTAATTTTGTATCCTGCTACTTTAACAAATTCATTGATTAGCTCTAGTAGTTTTCTGGTAACATCTTTAGGATTCTCTGTGTATAGTATCATGTCATCTGCAAAGAGTGACAGCTTTACTTCTTCTTTTCCGATTTGGATTCCTTTTATTTCCTTTTCTTCTCTGATTGCTGTGGCTAAAACTTCCAAAACTATGTTGAATAAGAGTAGTAAGAGTGGGCAACCTTGTCTTGTTCCTGATCTTAGTGGAAATGGTTTCAGTTTTTCACCATTGAGGACAATATTTGCTGTGGGTTTGTCATATATGGCCTCTATTATGTTGTGGCAAGTTCCCTCTATGCCTGCTTTCTACAGGGTTTTTATCATGAGTGTTGAATTTTGTCGAAAGCTTTCTCTGTATCTATTGAGATGGGCATATGGTTTTTCTCCTTCAATTTGTTAATATGGTGTATCGTGTTGAATGATTTGTGTATATTGAAAAATCCTTGCATTCCTGGAATAAACCCCACTTGATCATGGTGTATGATCCTTTTAATGTGCTGTTGGATTCTGTTTGCTAATATTTTGTTGAGGATTTTTGCATCTATGTTCATCAGTGATATTGGCCTGTAGTTTTCTTTCTTTTTGACGTCTTTGTCTGGTTTTGGTATCAGGGTGATGTTGGCCTCATAGAATGAGTTTGAGAGTGTTCCTCCCTCTGCTATCTTTTGGAAGAGTTTGAGAAGGATAGGTGTTAGCTCTTCTCTAAATGTTTGATAGAATTCGTCTGTGAAGCCATCTGGTCCTGGGCTTTTGTTTGTTGGAAGATTTTTAATCACAGTTTCAATTTCAGTGCTGGTGATTGGTCTGTTCATATTTTCTATTTCTTCCTGTTTCAGTCTCGGCAGGTTGTGCATTTCTAAGAATTTGTCCATTTCTTCCAGGTTGTCCATTTTATTGGCATATAGTTGCTTGTAGTAATTTCTCATGATCCTTTGTATTTCTGCAGTGTCCGTTGTTATTTCTTTCTTTTCATTTCTAATTCTATTGATTTGAGTCTTCTCCCATTTTTTCTTGATGAGTCTGGCTAATGGTTTATCAATTCTGTTTATCTTCTCAAAGAACCAGCTTTTAGTTTTATTGATCTTTGCTATCATTTCCTTCATTTCTTTTTCATTTTTTTCTGCTCTGACCTTTATGATTTCTTTCCTTCTGCTAACTTTGGGGTTTTATTGTTCTTCTTTCTCTAGTTGCTTTAGGTGCAAGGTTAGGTTGTTTATTTGAGATGTTTCCTTTTTCTGAAGGTAGGATAGTATTGCTATAAACTTCCCTCTTGGAACTGCTTTTGCTGCATCCCATAGGTTTTGGGTTGTCGTGTCTCCATTGTCATTTGTTTCTAGGTATTTTTTGATTTCCTCTTTGATTTCTTCAGTGTTCACTTCATTATTAAGTAGTGTATTGTTTAGCCTCCATGTGTTTGTATTTTTTACAGATCTTTTCCTGTAATTGATATCTAGTCTCATAGCATTGTGGTAGAAAAAGATACTTGATATGATTTCAATTTTCTTAAATTTACCCAGGCTAGATTTGTGACCCAAGATATGTTCTATCCTGGAGAATGTTCCATGAGCACTTGAGAAAAATGTGTATTCTGTTGTTTTTAGATGGAATGTCTTATAAATATCAATTAAGTCCTTCTTGTTTAATGTATCATTTAAAGCTTGTGTTTCCTTATTTATTTTCATTTTGGATCATCTGTCCATTGGTGAAAGTGGGGTGTTAAAGTCCCCTACTATGATTGTGTTACTGTTGATTTCCCCTTTTATGGCTGTTAGTATTTGCCTTATGTATTGAGGTGCTCCTATGTTGGGTGCATAAATATTTACAATTGTTATATCTTCTTGGATTGATCCTTTGATCATTATGTAGTGTCTTTCTTTGTCTCTTATAATAATCTTTATTTTATAGCCTATTTTGTCTGATTTGAGAATTGCTACTCCAGCTCTCCTCTGATTTGTATTTGCATGGAGTATCTTTTTCCATCTCCTCACTTTCAGTCTGTATGTGTCCCTAGGTTTGAAATGGGTCTCTTGTAGACAGCATATATACAGGTCTTGTTTTTGTATCCATTCAACCAGTCTGTGTCTTTTGGTGGGAGCATTTAATCCATTTACATTTAAGGTAATTATTGATATGTATGTTCCTATTCCCATTTTCTTAATTGTTTTGGGTTTGTTATTGTAGGTGTTTTCCTTTTCTTGTTTTTCTTGCCTAGAAAAGTTCCTTTATCATTTGTTGTAAAGCTGGTTTTGTGGTACTGAACTCTCTCAGCTTTTGCTTGTCTGTAAAGATTTTAATTTCTCCATCAAATCTGAATGAAATGCTTGCTGGGTAGAGTAATCTTGGTTATAGGTTTTTCTCCTCCATCACTTTAATTTTTTTTTTTTTTTTTTTTTTTTTTTTTTTTTTTTTTTTTTTTTGCGGTATGCGGGCCTCTCACTGTTGTGGCCTCTCCCGTTGCGGAGCACAGGCTCCGGATGCGCAGGCCTAGCGGCCATGGCTCACGGGCTTAGTTGCTCCGCGGCATGTGGGATCTTCCCGGACCAGGGCACGAACCCGTGTCTCCTGCATCGGCAGGCGGATTCTCAACCACTGCGCCACCAGGGAAGCCCCATCACTTTAAATATGTCCTGCCACTCCCTTCTGGCTTGCAGAGTTTCTGCTGAAAATCAGCTGTTAACCTTATGGGGATTCCCTTGTGTGTTATTTGTTGGTTTTCCCTTGCTGCTTTTAATATGTTTTCTTTGTATTTAATTTTTGATAGTTTGATTATTATGTGTCTTGGCATGTTTCTCCTTGGATTTATCCTGTATGGGACTCTCTGTGCTTCCTGGAGTTGATTAACTATTTCCTTTCCCATATTAGGGAAGTTTTCAACTATAATCTCTTCACATATTTTCTCAGTCCCTTTCTTTTTGTCTTCTTCTAGGACCCCTATAATTCGAATGTTGTTGCATTTAATGTTGTCCCAGAGGTCTCTGAGACTGTACTCAGTTCTTTTCATTCTTCTTTCTTTATTCTGCTCTGCAGTAGTTATTTCCACTATTTTATCTTCCAGGTCACTTATCCGTTTTTCTGCCTCAGTTATTCTGCTATTGATCCCTTCTAGAGTATTTTAAATTTCATTTATTGTGTTATTCATCATTGCTTGTTTCCTCTTTAGTTCTTTTGTGACCTTGTTAAATGTTTCTTGCATTTTTTCTATGCTATTTCCATTATTTTGGATCATCTTTACTATCATTATTCTGAATTCTTTTTCATGTAGAGTGCCTATTTCCTCTTCATTTGTTAGGCCTGCTGGGTTTTTACCTTGCTCCTTCTTCTTCTGTGTGTTTTTCTGTCTCCTCATTTTCCTTATCTTACTGTGTTTGGGGTCTCCTTTTCGCAGGCTGCCTGTTCATATTTCCCGTTGTTTTTGTTGTCTGTCCCCAGTGGCTAAGGTTGGTTCAGTGGGTTGAGTACGTTTCCTGTTTTAGGGGACTAGTCCCTGTGTTCTGGTGGATAAGGCTGGATCTTGTCTTTTTGGTGGGCAAGTCCGTGTCTGGTGGTGTGTTTTGGGGTGTCTGTGGCCTTATTATGATTTTAGGCAGCCTCTCTGCTAATGGATGGGTCTGTGTTCCTGTCTTGCTAGTTGTTTGGCATAGGGTGTCCAGCACTGTAGCTTGCTGGTCGTTGAGTGAAGCTGGGTGTTGGTTTTGCGAAGGACATCTGTGGGAGATTTTCACCATTTGATATTACGTGGAGCTGGGAGGTCTCTTGTGGACCAGTGTCCTGAAGTTGGCTCTCTCACCTCAGTGGCACAACCCTGATGCCTGGCTGGAGCACCAAGAGACTGTCCTTCACACGGCTCAGAATAAAAGGGAGAACAAATAGAAAGAAAGAATGGAAGAAAGGGAGGGGGCGGAGAAGGAAGGAAGGAAGGAAGAAGATAAAGTAAGATAAAATAAAATAAAGTTATTAAAATAAAAAATAATTATTAAGAAAAAAGTTTTTTAAAGTAAAAAAAATAAAGAAAACGGATGGATAGAATCCTAGGACAAATGGTGAAAGGAAAGCTATACAGACAAAATCTCACACAGAAGCATACACATACACACTCACAAAAAGAGGAAAAGGGGAAAAAAATAATCTGTCTTGCTCCCAAAATCCACCTCCTCAATTTGGGATGATTCGTTGTCTATTCAGGTATTCCACAGATGCAGGGTACATCAAGTTGATTGTGGGGATTCAATCCCCTCCTCCTGAGGCTGCTGGGGGAGATTTCCCTTTCTCTTCTTTGTTCGCACAGCTCCCTTGGTTCAGCTTTGGATTTGGACCCACTTTGCCTCTGCGTGTAGGTCGCCTGAGGGCGTCTGTTCATCGCTCAGACAGTACGGGGTTAAAGGAGCAGCTGCTTCGTGGTCTCTGGCTCACTCAGGCTGGGCGGAGGGAGGGGCGAGCCTGCGCCGGCATAGGCTGGCATGACGTTGCACCAGCCTGAGGCGCGCCATGCGTTCTCCCGGGGAAGTTGTCCCTGGATCACGGGACCCTGGCAGTGCCGGCTGCACAGGCTCCCGGGTGGGGCGGTGTGGATAGTGACCTGTGCTTGCACACAGGCTTCTTGGTGGCAGCAGCGGCCTTAGCGTCTCATGCCCATCTCTGGGGTCCGTGCTGATCGCCGTGGCTCACGGCCATCTCTGGAGCTCCTATAAGCAGCATTCTTAATCCCCTCTCCTTGCACACCAGGAAACAAAGAGGCAAGAAAAAGTCTCTTGCCTCTTCGGCAGGTCCAGACTTTTTCCTGGACTCCCTCCCGGCTAGCCGTGGCGCACCAACCCCTTCAGGCTGTGTTCACTCAGACAACCCCAGTCCTCTGCTGGCTTCCAATAGAAGCCTGAGCCTCAGCTCCCAGCCCCTGCTCGTCCCGGCGGGTGAGCAGACAGGCCTCTCCGGCTGGTGAGTGCTGGTCGGCACCGATCCTCTGTGCAGGAATCTCTCCGCTTTGCCTTCCACATCCCTGTTGCTGCGCTCTCCTCTGCGGCTCTGAACCTTCCCCCCTCTGCCACCTGCAGTCTCCACCCGCGAAGGGGCTTCTAGTGTGTGGAAACCTTTCCTCCTTCACAGCTCCCTTCCACTGGTGCAGGTCCCATCCCTATTCTTTTGTCTCTTTTTTCTTTTTTCTTTTACCCTACCGAGGTACTTTTCAAGTTTCTTGCCTTTTGGGAGGTCTGAGGTCTTCTGCCAGCGTTTAGTGGGTGTTCTATAGGAGCAGTTCCACGTGTAGATGTATTTCTGATGTATTTGTGGGGAGGAAGGTGATCTTCACGTCCTACTCTTCCACCATCTTCTCCTCAAAGGCCTGGCTTTTGATAGGCCTTTAGCTTACATGTTCTCATCAGGTATGCAAAACTACCATGCAAGAGAGATTTAGTATCCCCTGTTTATAGATGAGAAAAATATAGCTCACCAAAGTTTGCATTTTTGTCTAGGCTTGCACAGCTGGTAAATGAATTGTATAAATATTATCAAACTACTGTCTGTCTTATTCCAATCAGCTTTTAGTGCATCATTCATACATATGAACAACTAAGGAGCAACAAACATTTAAGGAAAGGGTCTAAAGTGGAAGAGAGACTAAAACATATGAACAGAACAAAGAAACTCAAAAGAAAGAAATTTTAATTACGAAAAATTTCTTCTATACATATTTAATCTATAACATCAGAGATGCTTTTTGTTGGAATTCTTGTTAGTGAAATAGGTGTGATCCACGGCTGTACCCCCCTGCAGAGAGGACCTGGAAGGAGGATCCAGGAAGCATACCTCTGTCCAGACCCATACTGTGTTATTGCCTGCTTTGTACAGACTGGTTCTGTAAGTTTCCAGATCCTTTGCTATCAAAGAAACTTTACGTCCACTTATTGTGTGTTTTTGTATATTTTCATCTATTACTTATTGTCGTAACTTCCATGCTAGTTAGAAGATAAAGTTGAAAAACTGTCCTCAACAGTAGAAACAAATGCTCAGAAATGGGAGAAGGGGAGTGAAAAGATAAAATGAATTGTGAAGGTCCTGACTGGCAGGAATTTCAGAAAAGAAAACCTTATTGGATACAATTATCCAAAAAATTATTCAAAAATTCCCCACAAATGATAAATATGCATTTCTATATTGAAAGGACTCATTGAGTCTCTAAAATATTGATGAAAATAAAAACACAGCAAGATGCATCATCACAGAATTTCTGAGTATTGAAGAAAAAGAAAAATTTGTAAGGCCACCAGCAAGAATAAAATAAGTCACACGGGAAAGACCAGGAATCATAATAAAGTCTTATTTCTCAATGATTATTAGAAACTCAAAGAAAATGAAAATAGGTTTCAAAATTCTGAGGGGAAAATTATTTCTAATCTAGAATTCTGTACACAGTAAAAGTATGAAAGATGTGTATGTGGATAAAGTCATTTGAAGAACCTATGTGATATCAAAAAATTTACCTTCAATGCACTTTTTCTAGGCAAGCCATTAAAAGGATGGTATAAAGCAAGAAAGACATAGGATTCAGGAAGGAAGTAATTTAACCTAGGAGGGAGGTACAGGGGAATGTCAGGATGATGGCTGTGCAGCAGATATAGAAATAATCAAGTCCAGAGTGAAGCAAGAGGATTAAAATGTTTAGGAGCATAAACTGTTTACTCTCTGGCCCTTTACAGAAAACAATTCCCTGTTCTTGACTAGAGTACTGAAAAAAGTTTTACACTCTTGGGATGTATTAATGATAGATATTTGGAAAACCAAGAAAAAAAAGGAGGACAATTATTAACACTAAAGAAAATTAAAAGTTAAGAAAGGTACTAAGCGTATTTGTTTAAAATTGTGACATATTTATGATAAAAAGGTGATGTGTAGTTGTATCTTGGGGTGGATATGGAAGGAAACTGAAATCCTTATCTCTCTCAGTAGGAAATTGAAAGATAGTGTCTAAAATAGAAAAACAAAATAAGGAAGTAAGAACATTATTTAGAATTATGGAGGTAAATTTCAGGGGAAAATGCTGAAAATGTGCCTTTAGAAAATAAGAATCAGGGGTAAGAATGGGTAGGTCAGCAGACAGCTGTTTTTTAGTATTATTTGATTATGTAAATCACACTTTGCTCAAAGTAAAAATCAAATTAAAAGTATGGCAAATGGCATTAGAGAATTATTAAAATGCCCTGAACCTCAATAATGATGAATTATTTGAATCTTGGTATGCAGTTTGTTTTCGAAACATTTATATTTGAAGGGTCCCTCTCATAAAAAGAAAACAAAGGACAGAAAACATTGCTGAGGGCTTAAGGTATGTCTGAAATGACACAGTTAAGCTGAAGAATCCCCATGTTGACAGAATTCAGTCCAAGGCGAGCTCCCCTGTACACATGTTCTAACATATGGTAAATTTTCAATCTCTTATCTCTCAATATTAGTTTGCATCATCAAAGTCACCAAGGGGCCATATTGCGGGAGGATCTACTAAAATGGGCCAGGGACTTGGTGGCTAGGAATCAATCCTTTTTTTTTAATGGGGAAAAAGCATATGATTCAGTACTCTGTAAACAAACAAAACAAACATAGTTCCGATACTCTTTGAATATATGAAACAATTATTTAAGTAACTTGTCACTTTTTATATTTTGAGAATATTACATCTGTATTTTCTTCTGTATCTTTCTATATTTTTGGTTTATGCAGCCAATATTCATGATCAGAGAGCAGGATCATTCATTTTAGTTTATTTGGGTTCAAAAAATAAAAATGGCTACATTAAAAAGCATAAGTACATTAGACTTATCACAGGTGAAAACTAGTCACCATCACTTGCCAGGTTTATGGTTTTTTACAAAGAGCCTGGTCAAAAGGAAATCAGATATAAAGAGCTGTGAATCTTCCTGTGTGAAGAATGTACATTTGGAAATATGTGTGTGTGTGTGTGTGTAAACCTACATGCATATATGTACTATATATGTTCATACATGTGTACATATGTACATATATATATATACACATACACTCAGTGTGTGGGCTGGAGAGGTTCGAAGAAAAAGATTTGAATCAGTAGAATCTTTTACTGAAATATGATGCCACCCTTAGTTTAATATTTCTATTAAAACTGTTTAACCAATAAATCAATGTTAAGAAAAAAATAACAAATAAGTGAAATTGGAATTTCTTTTTCTAAACCCCACATGCAGTTGATTTTGTGCTGTGAGCTTACTAGGTCAAAAAGGACTCTGTATTGGAATCCCCAGAGGACTTTTAAAAGGTCAGAACAATACCTGGCTTTTCACATGTGTTGTGCTTAGACTTTGTTACTCTGGTAAAATGTCTTTGTAGCATAACAAACCGTGGCAGCTCATCTTGAAATCGGCAGAGTGGATCACAAAGCTGTTCACCAGAATGAATGCTGGTCTTGCTTCTTATCTTGTTCCACACTTCCAAAGGAGTCATCGAAGCATTGATTTCTAGGGACAATTTGCTCCATATTAGTTTTTCTTTTTTTGACAGAGTGATCCAAAAGGGAGCTCCATATATAATATCCTATACCCATGTACCTGGCTTGGGGAGGGTCAGCCATTCATAAACTGGACCACTGTCTGGACCACTTTGAGGGACTCCATCTGTGTTCTGTGCACAGATGTGGACAGCAAGCTACGAAGCGTTAGTGTCTTTTTACTCATGATCAATTGCAAAGAACAGATTTTTTTTTCCCTTAGGTTCTGTTTTGCTATCACTGTTCAGGTGCTAACGTGAAGTAAATGTGTCACCTAATAACTGCTTTTGTAAAGGCGTCATGAACTCAGAGACTGGCAATGAATGTTCAGGTGGGATGGCACTTTTGCCTTGTCATAGGGAGACTAGTTCAAAAGTAGGAGGAATGTATTTATTTTCCAACATAATCTACACTCTCAAATACCCTTATTTACTTCAACTTTGTAGGCATATGCTCAATGGAGGTCATAAAAAAGACATTTACAGGGGCTTCCCTGGTGGCGCAGTGGTTGAGAGTCCACCTGCTGATGCAGGGGACGCGGGTTCGTGCCCCAGTCCGGGAAGATCCCACATGCCGCAGAGCAGCTGGGTCCGTGAGCCATGGCCGCTGAGCCTGCGCATCCAGAGCCTGTGCTCTGCAACAGGAGAGGCCACAATAGTGAGAGGCCCACGTACTGCAAAAAAAAAAAAAAAAAAAAAAAAAAAAAGCTGGCTTTTGACAGCTCTTGCCACAGCAAAAGGAGCATATCAATCACCTTGGTGATCATAATGCTTCCTGCACAGGGACAGTGGATGGGTTTGACTGAACTCCAGGGTAAACAGCAGAAAATATTAAGCTTGCTGGAGACTTAGCTGCAAGCCTGTTCCCTGTTCCAGTGTAAAAGGAGTTGTGGTGTCCTACATAAAGCTTTGTTTACCTGGGGTATGTGATGGAAAATTCCAGTTCAATAACTTGTTGATTCACTCAAGCAACAGACCTGACATTCTAATCAACCAATTGTTTAATGGGTATTCATAGCATGTGAGAATGGATAATTGTAGAGTAGATTAAAACAGATGTCTGTTCTAAATTTTTAAGTCCTTTGTACCTTGTAGCATTCAGGGCTGTTGCCAGAATAGTAGTTGTGTCCACCCAAGGCACGTGTTCCACCTTAACAATATATGTGGTTTTTAATTTGGAAATTTAGGAGAACAGCAAAAGGCCACTTGGAGAATTAAGCGCACAGTATGAGATGATCTAGGTACACTTTACTGACAAGAAACTTAGATGTAAATATTTGCCATAAGTTTCAGATTATGCACAATATGCTTCATGTTAACTAAGCGTCCTCCATGTTAAGGAGCTGGAGAAGCTCTGACACCAGGGTGATGAGAGAATTTGTGGTCCAGGTACCCATCTCAACCTGGTCTAAATTCACCTCTCAAGCCATCCTAGTTCTCCATGGCTCTGCCTTTAACCACTTTACCTGTTTCTGTGTCACACTCTGGACAGTGCTGGACAGGGCCATTGGCAAAGTTAATGAGATACCTATTCCCTCTGTCAGGAACTGCTTGGAGCAAAGAGCTTTTTGCCTCATTGACACCAAGCTTTGCAGTTGTATTTGCGTTGCAATCACGAGTTTTGTTCCTAACTGAGAATCCATGTAAAGTTGAAAGGGCAAAGGAAAAGTGGCTTATGAATACCTTCAAATGCCAGGAGCTCTTACTGCTCTTGGAATGAGACTATTATCTATTTTCTTGTGGTATTGGGTGACTCCACCTCATTACACACGCTCAGTAAGTCTTTGGTCAATGAGTGAATGAATGAATGTTTCTTAGAAGATGACTCACTTCCCTTTTGGCTGTATTCTCTTTCAATATAGATTATTTCCAGTGCTCTCTAAGATTGAGACAAAAGACTTCATCTTGGGGCTGCCTCTTTCTCTTAGGCCTCTACTGTTTATACATTCCATGATTACTTCTTTTAGTTATACATAAGCCTTATGCTGGATGATTTGAGGGGTATGAGTAAAAAGTCTAAACCATCATCTTGTCAGTATTCAAGATATTTCAAATGTGTCAGGAAAGCAAACCTCACACAAACCTTACAGCAAGAGAAACAATAAAATGAAAAAGCAACCTATGGAAAAGGAGAAATATTTGCAAACCATATGTCTGACAAGAGTCAAGTATGAGAGCATTTTAATGAGAAGTTGTACTGTGTAAAGTTTTATCTTGCAGTGGCATGCAGAGTGGATGGAATGGGAGATCTCCAAAAAGCAGGAAGGCTGATTAGGTGGCCTGGGTTGAGTAAGCCTGGCCTGGGAGGGAAGCTTTGGAGCAGAGAGGGAATGCTTATTCCAGGCAAGCATTCTAGTAGGTCTGATTCTCTTGGCATTTTGGAGGTATTCCCTATCAACCTTTTCCCTGCTAAAAGGCTGGCAATCTTTCAACAATCCCAGGTAATCAGAAGGTAATCCCTCTCCTCCAGTGTTTTTATGCATCATACATCTATTGAATTGTTCCATTAAATGCCTATCTCTAATCATGAAATTTGCATGCAGAATGCACTTAGATCATCTGGAAGGAACTCCGAGGGCTAGAGTGAGCACTTAGGAAGTTCAGCAATCATAAGCTTTAAGAATTATGTTCAGTTGAACTAGGCAGATTTGAGTACACTTCTGGAATACAGTTTAAATCTTCACCCTCAGACTAAGATATACCCTCCTCAAACCTTGTGCCTAGCAAGCAGTCTTGGATCTGAGGTTCCCTGGATGACAGGAAACCAAAGCGCCTAACAGGTAATCAGAGGATGTGGAAGGAGGTGCTGAAAATGCTCTCCTCCTGTCTCAGGTACCTTGAGCTAGTTCAGCATGCGTCCATTTTCCCCACTGGGCGTAAAAAGGGATTTTGAGTCTGTTATACTCTAATTCCAGCTTGACCTTATAAAATGCTTTTGTTTTAAGCCTGCCTGAAAACAGCACAGTGCAAGCAGATTATTCATTTGTTATCTGTACCTCACTGAATTTTCTTTTAGAAAGAGTGCTACATTGGCCTTCTGTGGAGTGTTTCTTTTTTCATAAATAAAAGGCACTAGGAAAGAAATGTGACTACCTGACAATGTGAAAAGCACCCCAAGTGGATTCTGCAGATGAGCTAGAAATGACAGGTGAACACTGTCTTAAAGTCACCCCAGGGGATTCTCTGTCTGATGTGAAGGAAACAGCAGGGTCCATCCTTTCTGATTTAGTCTTGACAGGCTGCTTTTCTGATAGTGGCTACAATGTAATAAGTGCTGGATTGGGAAAAGGATAATGGCTGAAGGGCGCCATTTGCCAATGGCAGGGGAAAGAAGGGAGTCCAAGGAGCTAAGGAGATGAAATATGCGAGAGATTAAATTAGGAAAATCTCTCAAAAAGCAGACTTGCACTTACCTTTGCAAACATCAGAAACTTTATCCTGGTGATAATGTTTTTGGAATGAATGGAGAGTGAATTATCATGCATCTCTTTGTAGATACAGTTTTCATTAAGAACTAACACACTCTCACAGATACGAAATTTGGGTATTTAACAATAGGAGCTAACACACCTTTAGTAGGTTGGCAAACAATAAAAGCAGTTGTTTACCACCTGTGAGTGTGTATGTTTTTAAACTATTTAATTCTGCCTCTAGAGAAGTAAGAATATAAGAATCAAGATTTTTCTCCAAATGCTCAGGAAAAATGATGGGTCACTCCAAGGAAGTGTAGGAATAGAATTTGATACAGTTGTTAGAAACACATACACATGGACAACTTACCTCAATAACAAAAATACTCAGAAGGATAGAAATACAGACATGGAAAGTTTTGAGACACAGCTCCCATTCTATTTCTTTTCTATAGATATAAAAATATTTTTTCCTCAAAACTCAAAGTTACCTTGATATCTTGAATACATTTATTTATCCCAGGGTACACAGTTTATTCTTAGAAAACAATGTACTTAGGTTTCTTCAACATAGCTATTAGCTAACTTACTATTTTATTGGATATGTTTGTTTGTTTTTTACTCCATAGGTTTCCTACAAATGGAAGTGAACTGGATGATATATTTAAGTGCACAGCCAGCAGATGGTCAGGCTGAGATGAGAACATATGGTTGAATATATTGTTTGGTTCAATCTTCCATTGGCACAGAAGGCATATTTGTGTTAATATTCTCCTTTAGCACCTGGATAAAGAGGGTAAAAGATTTCCCTTGGTTCTAGGAAATATCTATGGCCATAAGAACTTCACTATTCCACATCTAAAAAAAGATTTGTGTTGGGCATTTAAAAAAAAAAAAAACCAAACCCAAAGAAAGTCTAGCATATAGACTTGTTTTCCTTCTTTTAAAAATCCACTTTATTGAAGTATACTTTATATATAATAAGATTTACCAATTTTAAATATTTCAATTTCAAAGAATTTTGACAAATGTATAGTGATGTAACCACCTATAAAGTCAAGATATGGAACAATTCTATTATCCCAAGTTCTTTTATTCCCCTTTTCAATCAATTCCTTCCCATTATTTTAGCCTCCATCAACCAGTGAAGTGCTTTCTGTCATTATAGTTTTGCCTTTTCTGGAATTTTACATAAACAAAAATCCTACCATATGTAGTCTTTTCAATCTGGCTTCTTTCACAAAACAGTGTTTTTGAGGTCCATCCATGTTGTTATTTGTCTCTTTTTATTGCTGGATAATTTTCCATTGTTTGAATATGTAACAGTTTGTTTTTATATTCACAAGTTGATGGACATTTGGGTTGTTCCCACTTTGGGGCTATAATGAATATAGCTGATATGAACATTTGTTTACAAGTATTTGTGACTAAATTTTTTTTTCAGTTCCCTTGGATAAATATGTAGGAGTGAACTTGTTGGGTTACATCAAATGTCTTTTTTTCTTTTTGGTGTTTAGGATTTTTAAAAATTGAGGTGAAATTCACATAACACAAAACCATTCTAAAGCAAATCATTAACCATGCAACTGCATGCTACATTTACCATACAACTAAATATATATATATAACATACATATATTATACCTATTTATATAACAACAAACTCCCTTAGCTTCATATTATTCAGCAAGAAACAAATGTTTATAATCATAAGCCACTGAGTTTTAGGAATGTTTGTTAAGCAGCGTTATTAAAGCAACACCTTATGCAAAAATTGGTAGTAAGAATGGGATGCAGCCATAACATCAACCTAAATTTCTGGCATTGTTTTTAGAATGAGGAAACTGTTGTAAGTAGCCTGAAAATAGCAACCCATGTTTTTTGGGAGGGAAACATCTGGTAAATCTGTCTGCTAATGAACTTGTGGCATTGGGCATGGAAATTTTGAGACAGATTGTTGATAGGATGAGCTGATTGATACTAGTTTTATTTGATAAGATGCCTCAAGAAATAGAGGAGCTCAGGAAATAATAATTGAAAGGTAATTTAGAATGCTCAGAAAATCTAGAATTTTCAAGGTTGAAAAATGAAACTCAGGTCTCCACCAGGTGAAGATAAAATTAAGTTATATTTTGAGTTTAAAAGGCATTCTAAGACACAGCCTCATGGCAAAATCCAAATTGGGGGTTTGATTTTAACGACAGCTTCACAACAAAGATGAAATATAGATATGACAGTGACACTTTGGGGTAAGAACTCTGAACAACTTAAGATAAGGCTCAGTAGATCATTACAGCTGGACAAAATACTCCTATAAAGGGGAGTAAGAATATAATCCCACTGAAGGAAGATACAATGAAAGGACCTGCAATTAAGTCTAGAGAGAGGGAGAGAGAGACACATGCCCCAAAAAGAATTATGGATGTGACATTTGGCATATAGGACTGACTGATGAAACTCAAAGATTTTTTTTAAAGGGGGGGGTTGGTGAAAGCTGTATTGACAAACATACATCAGCCTGGATTTAAGAATAAGCAGTTCAAAAGAACATTGGGATTCCAACTTTATACAGGCAGGAAACAGGCTGAGAAAGCTGTTCAGGTTCTTAAAAAATTATATTGTCTGATGGTCATTTCAGATGTGGCCAAGGATGAAAGAAAAAATATCACAGAGGGTGGATCCAAGAACCATGGAGTACAATAGACTAGGAACTTACTCTTAGGAATTGAAGCTAGGGCCTAATCAGGACATACTTCTTCAGTAGGACTTTGGCAAATCCTACATGCCTCCAATTTGTTTCTTTTCCAAATGGTGATGTAAATTGTGGTTATCCTGCCTCTCTTCATCATTGTATATCTATTTAGAGAAGATGGCTTGGCATTTTAATTCATAAGTCTCTGGATCATTAGTTGCCACATTTTGTCCTGAGATAGATACTGTCATGAGATCTTGGACTTGAACCTTGACTGAATGTGACTCGGGGCATCAGTAATTTGCATTTGGGAGGGAAAATTGTGACAACAGGGAAGATTTTGTTATATTGCTGCTGTCAGCAAATAATAGCCCACAAGCTGCCTAGTACATCTAGCCTTTTAAGAAAATGTTTGTAGGCCTCTAGTATATTGTATAAATTGTAAAAAAAAAAAAAAAAAAAATTCCTTTTCTACCATCCTTTTTCCCCAACTAATGCCATGTGGGCAGATTTATTTCCATGACTCATTGACTTTGAGTTTGACCATGTGTGTTGCTTTGGCCAGTTGAATGTGGGTGGGAGAGAGTGTGTACCAGTTCTAAGATGAAGCCTAAGAGACACTGCACATTTCTGTTCACCCCTCATGTATTTTGACCATCCACCATGACAAAACATACACTGGGTAACTGCAGTATCAAAAATTAGAAAATACACAGAGTATATCTCAACCAAACCACAACTTGGACCAAGTTCAAATGATCCCATCTAAGCTCAGCAGAGACCCAATTTACCTGCAGAAAGATCCATGAGATAAAAAAGAATATTTGTTTTTGTAAGCCCTATGTGGTATAATAAAAAATAAATGTTTGATCTGTCCCGAATTTCTGGCACAAAGCTCCTAAAACTCTTGGAATTTTCTGGCTTTTTCATGCTAATGATATGATTCATAGGGGTGCCCTAAATAGCTTCAGAATGGGTCTGGTCACCAGAAAAACCAACCATGAGATTAAAGGGTTAGAACTTTCAGCCCCACCCCCAACCTCTGGGGAGGGGAGAGAGGCTAGAAATCGAATTCAGTTACCAATGACCAGTGATTTAGTCAATTATGATGACATAATGAAACCTCCATAAAAATTATTAAACAATGAGATTTGGAGAACTTGCAGGTTGCTGAACACACTGATGTGCTGGGAGGGTGGCACACTTCCCCATACCTTGCCCTATGCCTCTTTTCAATTTGGCTATTCCTGAGTTGTATTCTTTATAATAAACTGGTAGTCATAACCAAAGCACTTTCCTGATTTCTGTGAGTTGCCTCACAAACGTAAGGAGGGAGTGGTTATAGGAACCCCCAAATTTGTAGTCTTCTGGGCAAAAGTGGGGGTAGCCAGGGCACTCCATTTGTAGCTGGTATCTGAAGTGAGGGCAGTCTCGTGGGACATAGCCCTTAACCTGTGAGGTCTGCCATAGCTCCAGAAGTTAGTGTCCTAATTGAATTGAATTGTTGGATACCCATTTAGTATCAGAGAATTGTGGAAAAGCAGCATGTATCAATATTTGGTGAGAGCAGAAAAAGAATACACACTGAGTTTGGGGGATGTTACGCGGTATTATTGCAACATAAACCTGACAAATACAAAAAGTATTTTCCACATAGAATTTCAAAAAAAACCCCTTCATATTGAAACAAAACATTTGACTAACTATAAGGTTAGGCATAAATTTCCAGTGTTCTTATTTATTTTTTTTTAAGATTTTTTTTTTGATGTGTACCATTTTTATAGTCTTTATTGAATTTGTTACAATACTGCTTCTGTTTTATGTTTTGGTTTTTTGGATGTGAGGCATGTAGGACCTTAGCTCCCCGACCAGAGATCAAACCCACACATTGGAAGGCAAAGTCTTAACCACTGGACTGCCAGGGAAGTCCCAATTTCCAGTGGTTTTTTTTTTTTTTTTTTTTTTTTTTTTCAGTATGCGGGCATCTCACTGTTGTGGCCTCTCCCGTTGCGGAGCGCAGGTTCAGTGTCCATGGCTCACGGGCCTAGCCGCTCCGCAGCATGTGGGATCTTCCCGGACCGGGGCACGAACCCATGTCCCCTGCATCGGCAGGCAGACTCTCAACCACTGAGCCACCAGGGGAGCCCTCCAGTGTTTTTAATATGACCGCAATATACATAGATTTATGCAAAGCTAACTGATGCTTTGTCAAAAAGGCAAAATTACAGGGAGCTCCCAAGAGGTTTTATTTCATTAATATAGCCAAGATTCAATGATGTAAATGTTGTGTAGGAATAATAAAACCTTAAACAATTTTTGTCATTTCTATTTTAGAATGACTAAAACTTATGATGGTCTTATTAAATGTTTTAATTTTTTTTTAAGGAGAAGGGGGGACCTGAGAACACTAGATATTAAACCAGGAAAAGCTTGTCGAATAGGGAAATGACAGACTTTATTTATAATGTATGCTTAAGGCATAAAACATAAGCCATGGTACTTTATATGAAACTCCACTGTATTTAGTAGAGAATCATCTTCATTTTCTTACCTTTTATATTTTTAATTGTTTTCCTTCCCATGAGATCATTTTTTCTGAGATATTATAAGTTTTCATAGAATCTTAGGGGCATTTTCATGGATAACCCTAGTGTCCAAAGCAAGTTTATTAGAGGTCAAGCCTAACTGGAAGAAATCCTAACTGCACATGGCTCTGGGATATGATTATCTAATCTCAAGTATACTTTCCTGTGGCATGATCATTTTTATCCCTATGATAAGGGGTCCCAGAGAATTTCCTATACACAAGAAGTTCCTTTAAAGTCAATATTCTCAGCAGAAATTGAAAATTCTATGCATTTTCCAAAAATCCATTGGAAGAAACAGGAATGATGAAGTCAAATTTAGTCTTTTCAAGAAATACTTGAAAATAAGAGCTTGTTTAATATACAATGGAATTTCCTATAAATTCAGTATGCCATGGACTCTATTTAAGGCATTATTAAATTAAGGCATTATTAATTAATGAAAAATCAAGATGGCCTGTTAACAAGTGGCTTTACCCAAATGATTGTGACATGTCTTAATAGCATTGCTGAATATCTGGGCTGGGTAGTATATGACTTAGGAGTGAGACTTCTGAATATTTCATCTGTTATTTATAGGAAAATATTGCACTGGTATGAAAATACATTTAAGCATAAGGATTAGTGACAAGTAACAAGTGACTCTTGGTTTTGGAAACAAATCCTACCTTACTTAGTCCATGAATAGATGTACTAAAAGGTCTGAAAGAAGTTGGTTCACATCTAACCACACTTTTGTATTTCCAAATTTTGCATGGGTTGTGCATCCAAAAGATACTTAAGGTTGAATTCATGAACAATGTTTTATAATCTTCAAATTCTATGGGTACTTCTTTGCTCCAGTAACTAGGTCTCAGTCTTTTTTTTTAATGGCCTGCCAGTGGTTTTCTTAATCTTTTTTCTGCTCTTTGAAATGGTTCTCTTTATCTCATACATAACTTCTTTAGCTTGGGCCAACCCCTTGTGGGTTCCTTTGGAGAATAAATTCCAGTCCTCAATGTGGGGGTTACTCACAATCAGAAGAGTAAGCCCCAGTTTAGATGCCGAGATCCTTCCTGAGCACTATTGCTCAGTGACATCTGCTGTGGAGGTACCCCCTAACAGCCACTCTTCTGAGACTCAGGAAATTATTATTCTCAAGAAGTCTGTGATAATCCAACAGCACATTAAAAGGATCATACACCATGATCAAGTGGGGTTTATCCCAGGAATGCAAAGATTCTTCAATATACACAAATCAATCAATGTGATACACCATATTAACAAATTAAAGGAGAAAAACCATATGATCATCTCAATAGATGCAGAGAAAGCTTTTGACAAAGTCAATGCCCATTTATGATAAAAACCCTCCAGAAAGTAGGCATAGAGAGAACTTACCTCAACATAATAAAGGCCATATATGACAAACCCACAGCCAGCATCGTCCTCAATGGTGAAAAACTGAAACCATTTCCACAATGATCAGGAACAAGACAAGGTTGCCCACTCTCACTACTCTTATTCAACATAGTTTTGGAAGTTTTAGCCACAGCAATCAGAGAATAAAAAGAAATAAAAGGAATCCAAATCTGAAAAGAACAAGTAAAGCTGTCACAGCAGATGACATGATACTATACATAGAGAATCCTAAAAATGCTACCAGAAAACTACTAGAGCTAATCAATGAATTTGGTAAAGTAGCAGGATACAAAATTAATGCACAGAAATCTCTTGCATTCCTATACACTCATGATGAAAAATCTGAAAGTGAAATTAAGAAAACATTCCCATTTACCATTGCAACAAAAAGAATAAAATATCTAGGAATAAACCTACCTAAGGAGACAAAATACCTGTATGCAGAAAACTATAAGACACTGATGAAAGAAATGAAAGATGATACAAACAGATGGAGAGATATACCATGTTCTTGGATTGGAAGAATCAACATTGTGAAAATGACTCTATTACCCAAAGCAATCTACAGATTCAATGCAATCCCTATCAAACTACCACTGGCATTTTTCACAGAACTAGAACAAAAAATTTCACAATTTGTATGGAAACACAAAAGATCCCAAATAGCCAAAGCAATCTTGAGAAAGAAAAGTGGAGCTGGAGGAATCAGGCTCCCTGACTTCAGACTATACTACAAAGCTACAGTAATCAAGACAGTATGGTACTGGCACAAAAACAGAAATATTGATCAATGGAACAGGATAGAAAGCCCAGAGATAAACCCATGCACCTATGGTCACCTTATCTTTGATAAAGGAGGCAAGAATATACAGTGGAGAAAAGACAGCCTCTTCAATAAGTGGTGCTGGAAAAACTGTACAGCTACATGTAAAGAAATGAAATTAGAACACTCCCCAACACCATACACATAAATAAACTCAAAATGGATTAAAGACCTAAATGTAAGGCCAGACAGTATAAAACTCTTAGAGGAAAACATAGGCAGAACACTCAATGACATAAATCACAGCAAGATCCTTTTTGACCCAACTCCTAGAAAATGGAAATAAAAACAAAAATAAACCAATGGGACCTAAGGAAACTTAAAAGCTTTTGCACAGCAAAGGAAACCATAAACAAGATGAAAAGACAACTCTCAGAATGGGAGAAAATATTTGCAAATGAAGCAACTGACAAAGGATTAATCTCCAAAATTTACTAGCAGCTCATGCAGCTCAATATCTCAAACAACCCAATCCAAAAATGTGTGGAAGACCTAAATAGACATTTCTCCAAAGAAGACATACAGATTGCCAACAAACACATGAATGAATGCTCAACATCATTAATCATTAGAGAAGTGCAAATCAAAACTACAATGAGATATCATCTCACACCAGTTCGAATGGCCATCATCAAAATATATACAAACAGTAAATGCTGGGGAGGGTGTGGAAAAATCGGAACGCTCTTGCACTGTTGGTGGGAGTGTAAATTGCTACAGCCACTGTGGAGAACAGTATGGAGGTTCCTTAAAAAACTACAAATAGAACTACCATATGACCCAGCAATCCCACTACTGGGTATATACCCTGAGAAAACCATAATTCAAAGAGTCATGGACCACAATGTTCATTGCAGCTCTATTTACAATAGCCAAGACATGGAAGCAACCTAAGTGTCCATCAAGAGATGAATGGATAAAGAAGATGTGGCACATATATGCAATGGAATATTACTCAGCCATAAAAGGAAACGAAATTGAGTTATTTGTAGTGAGGTGGTTGGACCTAGAGTCTGTCTTACAGAGTGAAGTAAGTCAGAAAGAGAAAAACAAATACCATATGCTAACACACATATATGGAATCTAAGAAAAAAAAAAGGTTATGAAGAACCTAGGGGCAAGACGGGAATAAAGATGCAGACCTAGTAGAGAATGGACTTGAGGATATAGAGATGGGGAAGGGTAAGCTGGGACAAAGTGAGTGAGTGGCATGGACATATATACCCTACCAAATGTAAAATAGATAGCTAGTGGGAAGCAGCTGCATAGCACAGGGAGATCAGCTTGGTGCTTTGTGACCACCTAGAGGGGTGGGATAGGGAGGGTGGGAGGGAGGGAGGTGCAAGAGGGAAGAGATATGGGGATATATGTATATGTATAACTGATTCACTTTGTTATAAAGCAGACACTAACACACACACACACACACACACACACACACACACACACACAAAGATGAAGAAACATTCTGGAGAATTGGAAAAAAAAAAAAAGTATGTGAGAACCAAAACCGACATTGAAATCAGTTAGGTTCATTTTCTTCTTCAGAAATACGGAGATTTCTGCAGACCAAACCTAAGGCACCATTGTTCTTATTTCCTTGCCACAGTTAGTGGGCTTGGGTTAGCTTATTTCAGCATCAACCCTTTGCTCCACTGTCTTCTTAGAGCCATGTCCCCAGTGTCTCCTCTGGGTTCTATACAGGTCACCAACAACTAGCCCTCTGTTCCTCTGAATGGAGGGAGATTATTAGCTTTTGTTTCCAGGAGCAAGTTTGGATCTCAAAGACCCTGTATACCTCAAACACCCTCAGGGTAAAGGCCATAGAGAGCCTCCTCTCCCTTCTGAATCTCAATGGCTCTGCTGCGTATATCCTCCTGTGCACAAAAGGGAGGCCTGAGATCTTTATCTTGTGTCTATCTCAGCAGCAGTTTTCTCTATCTACTGTGAGATATAGCCAGGATATCAAAAGGGAGGTAAAACCCAGCTAGTTTTGCTGATTTTAAGCAGGTAAGAGGTGACTTCTTACCTTAAAAAAAGTTTTACTTTTATAGTTTAAACTTGACATTCAGTCTCCATGGCTGGAGGCTACTTTATTTCTCTGACATAGATGACTGAGAAGCCTTGGAATATAAATATATGCAATAAGCCAATAATTCTGCCTGCCTTTCTGCTGCTCCTACAGGGTATCTCGGTGCTGGCAAACAGAAGGGTAATAAGAATTAGAAGGAGGGAAGAAACAGCAATAAAAATATAAATCAAAGAAAGAAGGAAATCCATTTGCTTCTTGGCAGCAGAGACAGTGCTCGGCTAATCCATGCTGAGTGCAATCCAATACTCCTTTATATAATCCTGCGCCGGTGGAAGAAAATTAAAATTTAATGCAATAACGGCTGACACAAATCACTTTTGTTGCCCAGAAGCAGATTAAAGAATAGTTAAAATCATACAAATCTAATTTCTTTTTTTGTTGTTGCTTTATTCTGTAACATCTTAATGCTTTAATCCCTAGCATCAGTTTTTGATTATTAAACATATATTACCAACATAAGAAAGATTGTGGGAAAAACAATGACAGCCAGGAAATGATTTGTGCTCAAATGGTACATGTTAAAGCTCTTTCAAAATCCATAAATTTTTCATAGGTTCATAGAGGGCTGTGCGTTTAATCAATCCGTGTCGAGGGAATTTTAAAATAAGCATAAAGGTAATGGAATGCTATCAATCATAATTGGGACTGGAAAGAACCATCACAGTCCCTCAGCTATCACTCTTGCATTGTGCATGCCTGTGTGTGTGTGTGTATGTGTGTGTGTGTGTTACACACATGTATGTCAGAATGGTGCATTACCATTCTCTTATTTTTGATTGCTGCCATCAATGGGACAATTTGAGGACTTTGTATAAAGATAGACATGAATTTTAAAAACAGCTTAATTTTGGTTACAGTTTTCCTCTTTCCCTGCTCCTTGTCTCTTCAGAGGCAGTGACTTGCTTCATCTGTGAAATGGACTTGCTTCATCAGAATAAAAGTGTTTTTAAAAACAAAGCTCTCCCAGCTTTTAACACAAATAAAATGTCCCTTCCTAGATACAGATGCTACAAGAGGTTTAGAATTTCCCTGCTCTACCCAAAGACCCAGGACCAGCACAATGAAAGGGAAACTCACACAGGTTTCTTCACAACAAAATTTTGATAGGGCAGAAAAGATTTTTGCACAGTTTTGCTGGACTTTTGTAAAACTTTTGCTTTGATGCTATGGGCTTCCGATAAGACTCTCTGGGTGTTTTCCATAGAAAGTTCTAAAATCATCTCTGTCCCATTTCATGGGAACTTTGTGGTTAATAGGTACTATCCACATTTAGCTCATAGTGTCAGCAAGAGATTTCCAAGGAAAGAGAATTCTGGATGCATGCTTCACTTGTCCTATTGGTAGGATTTTTTTTCTCTCCCCTTGACCTGAATTTCTGGGTATGTGTGTGGGTGGGTGTATTTTAACTTTTATGATGGAGTTTCAAACACAGAAGCAGAAAGTATAGTATCACTCAACTTAAGTAATAATCCATTAAGTCCAAATCTTTTTCATCTATACTTTTACCCATTCTTTCCCATTTTGAAGTAAATCTCTGATACCATATGCTACTGTATCATTTAGTCAGTAAATATTTTAGCATCTATCTCTAAATGTAAGAATTCTTTTTCAAAATATAGTCAAAAAGCATTATACCAACTTAGAAATTATCAATAATTTAAAAATGTCATTAAATATTCAGTCATTGTTCAAGTTTCCATGATTGTCTCATAAATGTTATTTTTTAAAGTTTGCTCAAATAAGAATTGAAATAATGTTTCCAATTACAATTAATTGATAGGCATCAAATACTTTTTATCTATAAGCTTCACCTTTCTTATATCTCAACCTCTCTCTCTTTCTCTCTCTATTCTCTCACTCTCTCTTCTTTTTAATTGTTGTAGAAACTTCTATACGGTTTCCTACCATCTGAATTTCACTGATTGAATACCCTTGGTGTCCATTAAACATGTACCTTTCCTTGGTGTTTCTCATAACTTGGTAGTTATAGGCTTGATCTTTTCTAGAACAGATCCTCCTGGTTCAGTTTTCTTAGTTCAGATATTGACCAAGTTTGATGGAAGGTACTTTTGGCCCAGTCCAAGGTTGGGTTCCGATACAATCATTCAGTGGCTATGCCAAAAATAATTACAAACACTGGAGGCTTCGTATGGAAGGGTTTGTTTCAGAAGACCCCATGCCTTACTGGGTTCCAGTAGTTAGTGGTTGTCCTATATTATTCCTTTCTTGTTCCACTCACCTAGGAGCACTATAAGCACTTTTTTTTTTCAGTGAATTTATAGACTCTTAGAATTTTGGATCTGGATGTGATAATAGAAATTCTAATCCATTCTAAAATATTTATTTTTAAAAGGACACTGGGCCGAGAAAGAACATGTAAATTGTACAAAATTGTATGATTTTTTAACACAGGCTTACTCTAGAATTCCCACATTTACTAAATCAAGAGTTCGGCTTCAGTTCTATGGACTCTGCATCTTCTCTAATGTATTGTATGCACTTTCATAGAGCAAAAGTCCCATTCACGGTGTTTTGCAATTTAGTGATCATTTTCCTATGGGAATATTGTTAGTATGATAGGAGTGAATATTCATATTGAATATATGAATTCAATATTCATATTAAAACCCATTATTCTTAATGGGTTAGGTTATACAAATTGGATTTATTATTAAAGCTGAAAAACAAAATTATAAGCGATATATATGGCCAGAAGTCTTGTCAAGACTCCTCTAGTATCAGGGACATTTAAAAAATCAATATTATCATTGCATTGCATAGATACTAATTTGTATTTAAAACTAAAACCCAATTTTATTTTTTGCCACCCATCTTTAGTTGGCTTGAGTTTAGACCTTTGAGAGTGGACCATTTCTGGTGTTAAAACTGGTTATTTGTGCTCAGCTCATAAACACAAGTGAAATGTGACTTCAAGTGTAAAAAAGAACTTCAGTTGATGAAATGCCTATTATACGCCATGTACTGTACCAGATTCTTTATACACTTTGATGTGTTTAAATTAACACATCAAATGACCGTAGGGAAGTATGTTGTTGGTGGTGTTATTATTAATATTTTATGTATGGAGAATTGAGCCTTATGGAGTTTAGGCACAGTTGCTCAATCTTACACAGCTAATGAATGGAAATGCTGGGATTTAACCAGAGTCATCTGAGTCCAAATCATATGTTTTTCTGCCATGATACATTGCCTCTGTGATGGTGGGACTTCGAGTCTGAAGATCATAGCTCTGCCTCTAATTATCTGTGATAAAACTGAGCAAATCATTTGCTCTTTGAACCTCAGGTTTATCATTTCTGAAAATGAATTATAAAAAGAAATTAAATTTGCCATTAGAGGCAAAGGGCTAGTGTATGTAAATAACACTTTAAAGAAGATAATGTGTTATACAAATGCCTGTCATTCTAATTTACCTTCTTATCTCTATCACACCCATGACAATAATTTTGCCTCTGTGGGCCATTAGAGGATTAGAAAAACATGGGAATCTCTGTCTCAAAATCTGAGTTTATTTCCTAGGTTAGTATCCCCTGAGAGTACTTGTGAATCTGGTGCAGAAGTGTTGTATGGTTTTGCATAGTGGTAGGCATGGGGAAGCACTGATCAGATTCCCAGTTAAGGAATGACTTGTTGGCCAGCTTCTGGGAGTGCTGTCATCCGACAGTCAACAGCCAGCTCTCAGCTCCTTCTGGATTACCCCAGCTTCAGAAAGCTGCATCACCCAACAGTAAATCTTTTCTGGAGAGATCCGAATACGATGCCTGGTTGCAGCAAGGATAGAAAGCTCAGCCTTTCATTCTACTGTGGGACACTTTTATGTATGTTCCCTCCAAAACTTCCCACGTGGTTGGACAAGGTTTTGTGGGCCTGCATCAGTTTGACTTCTCTCTCTGATCCATCCTGCATTCTCCTCCTTCCTTCCACAGGTATGGATCCCTAATCATACCTAATCAATATCTGGCATGCTATCCGCCATTTCCTTGTCTACTTCCACAGCAGCTAACCTGTGACAGACATAATGTATTTCCAGAAATATTTTCTTTTGATGTTTCATTCTAAGAAAGCAAGCTGTAATATGCCTGCCTTTTACAGACTTAGAGTCTTTTTCAAATGTAATCCCTTTTGACTTCTAAGAAAGTGCAGTGTGTTTGAAAAATGGCAGATACTTTCCAATTCAGGTAGGGCATTTTGGGACTACTTTCTTTGGTTAACTTGAATAGGAATCAAAAAAGGCTTTACGACTGACCGTGTACTGCAGTGTCTGAACATATCAGCTTGCTATCATCAGTAGCAATGTCCATGACAAAGAGAACACGTCATCATTCAATTCTTCCTTTCTTGAGAAGAGAGAAAAGGGTCTTTGTTGGCAGATTTGATATTTTATTTGAAGTGGATTCGATTTGACTCTAAGAATATAGTATTGTGACTGAGAACCGAGGAGTGAAGGGTGATGATTTTCAAAATACAGTGGAGGAAATGAAACATAGGAAAAAGAGAATTAGAACCAGACTAGAATATTGCTGGTGCTCCAAAATGTGCCTAGGATCAGGTGGATGGGATTAAAGAGAAAGAAATCATTGTACAAAATAAGGAAAAGAGATTACACTAAGAAAGTTTGGTTAGAAAGTATGGTATTCTCTTTTTTTCTTTCAGGTCCCCAGGCTAATTTTAATTTTCTTGAAATTTATTAGTTCTTTAAATATAGAAAAAACATAAGGAAGGAATGGTCTTTTATGTCACCACCACCTTTTTTCTAGCAAAAAAAAGAAAAAAGGAAAAAGAAACAGCAATTATAAAAAGCAAAGTTTAAAAATTCAGGGTAAAGATAGCCATATTATGAAAAGGAAAAGCTTTCCTTTCCTTCAAGCATCTGTCCCTTAAAGAAGCTGCTATTGAAAATTCCTTATTAATCTTTTCAGGAAAAAAAATTAGGCATATATCACTGTATATGTGCATTTATGTATTTAGCTATCTGTGTGTGTGTGCATGTATGTATAAATATGTATATATTATTCTTTTTTCATTGTATTACTAAAACAAACTACCCCAAAACTTAGTGGTTTAAAACAATAACCATTTTATTATATCTTCTGATTTTGTGGGCTAGGAATTTGAGCAGGACTTAGCTAGGCAATTCTTCTGCTCCATATGGCATTGATTTGGCCTCTAGGAAATATTCAGTTGGTGGCTGGTCTGGTCTGAAGCGCTTTCTTACATGGCAACTCAGGGATCCCAGTGATAAAGATAGAAGCAGGAATCAGAATAAGGTCATTATATGTTCTCTGTTGGTCAGTATAGTCACAGCTAGCTCAAATTCAAGGGGAAGAAAATAAGACCTTACATTGTACAGTGTTAAAGTAACCATGTGAATTTATTTTAACTGAGTATTATGTACCTATTACATGCCTACATATATACAGCATGTGTATTCATTAATGCATTTATCTAAATATATTCCACAAGAAATGCATACAAAAAGATCAGATATTGAATATTCTTACAACCAAAGAGTATGTATGGTATAGTATAAACTATTAGAAGTAAAATTCCTCTCAAATTTTAAGATCATAGAACTGTAACTTCTTATTTTAGATGATAAGCCTCAACTACTATTCATGATTTTAAGTGAATATAAATTTCAGGACTTGAGATTGGACTCTGCCTAAATGTAGCATCATTTTCTGCCTGCAGCTATAAAAGACAAATATTAAACTATCTTTTTAAAATTTTTAAAAATTGAAGTGTACTTGATTTACAATATTGTTTTAGATTCAGGTGTACAGCACAGCGTTTCAGTTATACATTTATATATATATATAGTTATGCATATATATATATAGTTGTGCATACATATACATTTTCAGATTCTTTTCCCTTATAGGTTATTATAAAATTTTGAGTATATTTCCTGTGCTGTACAGTAGATCCCTGTCGGTTATTGATTTTATGTACAGTAGTGTATATATGTTAATCCCATCCTCCTAATTAATCCTTCCTCCGCTTTCCCCTTTGGTAACCATAAGGTTGTTTTCTGTGTCTGTGGGTCTATTTCTGTTTTGTAAATAAGTTCTTCTGTATCTTCTTTGTTTTAGAGTCCACATAAGAGTGTTAACATATGATACTTGTCTTTGTCTGGCTTACATCACTTAGTATGATAATCTCTAGGTCCATCCATGTTGCTGCAAATGGCATTATTTCATTCTTTTTTATGACTGACTTACATTCCACTGTGTATGTGTGTGTGTGTGTGTATGTACCTACATACAACATCTTCTTTATCCATTCATCTGTTGATAGACATTTAGGTTGTTTCCATGTCTTGGCTATTGTAAATAGAGCTGCAGTGAACACTGGGGTGCATATATCTTTTTGAATTACAGTTCTCTCCGGATATATGCCCAGGAATGGGATTGCAGTATCATATGGTAACTCTACTTTTAGTTTTTTAAGAAACCTCCATACTGTTCTCCATAGTGGCTGTACCAATTCACATTCCCACCAACAGAGAGGAGGGTGTAGGAGGGTTTCCTTTTCTCCATACCCTCTCCAGCATTTATTATTTGTAGACTTTTTGATGATGGCCATTCGTACTTGTGTGAGGTGATACCTCATTGTAGTTTTGATTTGCGTTTCTCTAATAATTAGTGATGTTGAGCATTTTTCCATGTGCCTGTTGGCCATCTGTATGTCTTCTATGGAGAAATGTCTATTTAGATCTTCTGCCCATTTTTTGATCGGGCTTTTTTGATATTGAGTTATGCAAGCTGTTTGTATATTTGTATACTTTGGAAATTAATACCTTGTTGGTCTCACCATTTGCCAATGTCTTCTCCCGTTCTGATACATTGCCTTTTCATTTTGTTTATGGTTTCCTTTGCTATGCAAATGCTTTTAAGTTTAATTAGAAACCATTTGTTTATTTTTATTTCCATTACTCTGGCAATTGGTTCCAAAAATATTGCTGCAGTTTATGTCAGAGTCTTCTGCCTGTGTTTTCCTCTAGGAGTTTTATAGTATCTGGGCTTACATTTACATCTTTAATCCATTTTGAGTTTATATTTGTATATGGTGTTAGAGAATGTTCTAATTTCAATCTTTTGCATGTAGCTGTCCAGTTTTCCCAGGACCACTTATTGAAGAGACTGTCTTTTCTTCATCATATATTCTTGCCTCCTTTGTCATAGATTAATTGACTATCGGTGCGTAGATTTATTTCTGGGCTTTCTGTCTTGTTCCATTGATCTGTATGTCTGTTTTTGTGTGAGTACCACACTGTTTTGATAACTGTAGCTTTGTAGTATAGTCTGAAGTCAGGAAGTCTGATTACTTCAGCTCCATTTTTCTTTCTCAAGATTGCTTTGGCTATTCAGGGTCTTTTGAATTTCCATCCAAATACAAAAAATTTTTGTTCTAGTTCTGTGAAAAATGCCATTGGTAATTTATTAGGGATTGCACTAAATCTGTGATATCCTTGGGTAGTATAGGCATTTTCACAATATAGATTCTTCCTACCGAAGGACACAGTGTATCTTTCCATCTGTTTGTGTCATCTTCAATTTCTTTCATCAGTGTCTTATAGTTTTCAGAGTCTTTTGTCTCCTTAGGTGTGTTTATTCCTAGGTAGTTTATTCTTTTTGATGTGATTGTAAATGAGATTGTTTCCTTAATCTCTCTTTCTGATCATTTGTTGTTAGTGTATAGAAATGCAATGGATTTCTATGTGTTAATTTTATATCCTGCAACTTTACTGAATTCATTGATAATCTCTAGTAGTTTTCTGGTAGTGTCTTTAGGATTTTCTATGTATAGTATCATGCCATGTACACACAGTGAGTTTAACTTCTTCTTTCCTTTGGATTATTTTTATTTATTTCCTTCTCTGATTGCTGTGGCTAAGACTTCCAAAACTATGTCAACTAAAAGTGGCAAGAGTGGACATCCTTGTCTTGTTCCTGATCTTAGAGGAAATGCTTTCAGCTTTTCACCATTGAGTATAATGTTAGCTGTGGGTTTGTCATACATGGCCTTTATTATGTTGAGGTAGGTTCCCTCTGTGCCCACTTTCTGGAGCGTTTTTATCATAAATCGGTGTTGAATTTTGTCAAAAACTTCGTCTGCATCTATTGAGATGATCATATGGTTTTTATTCTTCAGTTTGTTGATGTAGGGTATCACACTGATTGATTTGCGTATATGAAAAATCCTTGCATCCCTGGGACAAATCCCACTTGATCTTGAAATATGATTCTTTTAGTGTATTGTATGGTTTGCTGGTATTTTGTTGAAGATTTTTACATCTATTTTCATCAGTGATGTTGGTTTGTAATTTTATTTATTTTTGTGTGTGTGTGGTATCTTTTTTGTGTGTGTGGTATCAAGGTGATGATGGCCTCATAGAATGAGTTTGGAAGTGTTCCTTCCTCTGAGATTTTTTTGGGGGGCAATAGTTTCAAAAGGATTGGTGTTAATTCTTCTCTAAATGTTTTGTAGAATTCACCTGTGAAGCCATCTGGTCCTGGACTTTTGTTTGTCGGGAGTTTTTAAATCACAGATTAAATTTCAGTACTTGTAATTGAACTGTCCATATTTTCTATTTCTTCCTAGTTTAGTCTTGGTAGATTGTGCCTTTTGAAGAATTTGTCCATTTCTTCTTGGTTTTCCATTTTATTGACATATAGTCGCCTCTAGTAGTCTCTTATGGTTCTTTGTATTTCTGTGGTGTCATTTGTAACTTCTCCTTTTTCATTTCTAATTTTATTGATTTGGGCCCTCTCCCTTTTTTCTTGATGAGTTTAGCTAAAGGTTTATCAATTTTGTTTATCTTTTCAAAGAACCAGCTTTTGGTTTCATTGATCCTTTCTGTTGTTTTCTTCATTTCTATTTCATTTATTTTTGCTCAGAACTTTATGATTTCTTCCTTTCTACTAACTTTGGGTTTTGTTTGTTCTTCTTTTGCTTTAGGTTTAAGGTTAGGTTATTTGTTTGAGATTTCTGTTGTTTCCTGAAGTAAGCTTGTACTGCTGTTAAGTTCCATCTTAGAACTACTTTTGCTCTGTCCTATAGGTTTTGTATCTAGGAACACATACAGACTGAAAGTGAGGGGATGTAAAAAGGTATTCCATGCAAATGGAAATCAAAAGAAAGCTGGCGTTGCAATACAGTTAAATCAGACAAAATAAACTTTAAAATAAAGACTGCCATAAGAGACAAAGGACACTACATAATGATCAAGGGATCAATCCAAGAATAAGATACAATTTTTAATTTATATATATGCACCCAACATAGGAGCATCTCAATATATAAGGCAAATGTTAACAGACATAAAAGGAGAAATTGACAGTAATACAATAATAGTTGGGAGCTTTAATACCCTGCTTACATTTACATCAGTGGACAAATCATCCAGACAGAAAATCAGTAAGGAAACACAGGCCTTAAATGATGCATTAGACCAAATGAACTCAACTGATAATTATAGAGAATTCCATCTGAAATCAAAATACACATTCTTTTCAAGTGCACATGGAATGTTCTCCAGGATAGATCACATGCTGGGCTACAAAGCCAGCCTTGGTAAATTTAAGAAAATTTAAATCATATCAATCATCTTTTCCAACCACAACACTATGAGATTAGAAATCAACAACAAGAAAAAAAACTGCAAAAAACACAGATGTGGAGGCTAAACAATACGCTACTAAACAACCAATGGATCACTGAAGAAATCAAAGAGGCAATCAGAAAAGATCTAGAGGCAAATGAAATGAAAACATGACAATCTAAAACTATGGAATGCAGTAAACTACTTATTATTCTAGATGCACTGATCATTAATGCAAAGCAAACAACACAAGGAGAATAAATGTTTCATTATTGATTTTGAGGATTATTTTTCTATTCCATGCTTTTCATTTTGTTGGCATGCTGTTACATGAGATTCCTACAGCTTGGCTCTTGGGAAACTGTATAAATCACAAACAGTAAATCTCGAGGTGGTATTTACTAATTTTGGCAGTAAGTTGGCATGTCATAACTAGCTGTAAGGGAATTATCTGAGGTGAGCATATAAGAGGATAAATTCTGTGTAAAAATGAATTGAGGTTTTCCTCCCTCTCCTGTAAACCTACTCAAAGGCTTAAGTACTGCTTCTCCTGTACACTCACTCAGCCCCTTCTAAATGGTAACTGAGCTGTACGGGACTGATGGATTCACTGAAGATAGTTTAGGGAATTATCTCTTCTTTACTGTGACCCTTGTTCCCATCATTGTCTTCAGAGAGGGGTTGTCTATACTTGAAACTTCTCTACTTGTCTGTAACCTCAATGGTTCCCTCTCTTAATCGCACACTGGCAATACTGTGCATATAGTTTTGTCCATCCTCTTTCTCTTTCACTCCTCCTCACTGTCTTAGTTCCATCTTTTCAGAAGCACAGCAAATATATAGAGCGCTTTCAATATTTGTATGAAAGAAAATGCATACATTTTAAAGGAAAATCATATGTGTTCAAAGAAATCATTCTTTTTAAACTCTGAAGAACTATATAGAAATATACCACTTCTATGCTGTATTTCACACACTTTGTGACTTTATCTGATACATTGCTATCATGATTTAATAAAAAAAATTTTTTTACTATCAATACACTTGAAAAGGAATGAGGTCACCCTCATTTATTCATCATCAGTAAATATTGAATTCCTCTTACATGCTGGGCACTGTTTTAGGAACCTGGGAATACAGCAGTAAAGAAGCAGACATAGTTCTCAGAAAACTTATATTCTGTTGTTTATGTGCATGTAGTTGGGTAGTCGAGGAGAGCAGTAAGATTCTTTCTTAATCTCTGTCCAGGGCCTTTAGGTTGCAGTCACTATGGTCAGCCAGCATTGGCAAGGCCTCAGATGTCATCATTTGGCCTGATCACGGCCTGGGATTCTATCTGAAGTACAACCCATATGCCTCAGTATTATCTTTTGTTTCTGAAAACTTCAGGTTTTATGTTTTTGTAAACAACGTTTGGAAAACAACTCTGCATGCATCCCTTGTGTTTGTGCACATCTTATGAGGGAAACATTTCTTGCCCTTTGTTTCAGGATGTCTTCTTCAAGGATATTTATATACAGAAGAGCCTTGGTAGATAGGGATAGTGTCTCCTTCAGGAGCAAAGGACAGGCATGCTTCCTGTCCAGTTTAATAAAGATGATGTCTCCCTCCGGAGTAAAGGGCAGGCATGCTTAGTGCTCATTATTAAACAATTCGAGTTCCCTAAGCTCAGGGTTCCTTTCTTGTAATGCAATCCTCTGTGTGTGCAGGTGTCTTCAGGCTTTCTTCATATTGCCTTGTGGGAATCGGGCTCATGGAACTGCTGTAAAAATGCTCTATGCAGGGCTTCCCTGGTGGCGCAGTGGTTGAGAATCCTCCTGCCGATGCAGGGGACACGGGTTCGTGCCCCGGTCCGGGAAGATCCCACATGCCGCGGAGCAGCTGGGCCCGTGAGCCATGGCTGCTGAGCCTGCGCGTCGGGAGCCTGTGCTCCGCAACGGGAGAGGCCACAGCAGTGAGAGGTCCGCGTAACGAAAAAAAAATGCTCTATGCAGAAATACTTTAGCTACTACTGTTTCTGTGAGTTATAAACTATGACATAGGAGTCTTGTATCTTCTGCCATCATCCATGAAACTTGGCAGGATAACCTGTTACCTTGAAAACAGGCAAATTCTCAGACCCTTCACAGTTTTTGAACGCACCTTTGCCAAGGAAACGGTATTGAAATGAGTGTTATTCCAAAGGTGTTACTAGTAAATGATTATTCACTTTTCCAGAGTTTAATAGAGAATGAGGCAGGGATAGGAAAGGGTAATGTTCCCTACCTTCCAGTTCTTGAGAAACATGGCCATAGCTCCACACTCAGGAGAGTGGAGTCAGAGCTGTGAAGACAAAAGTCAAATTTTGCTATGTCTCCTTCGGCACTAATCTTTTTTGGAGTGACTATTATCATGTACATTTTAATGAAATATGTTCTTTTTTTTTTTTGAAAGTATGTATCCTTTTATTTTTTATTTTTTATTTTTTTATTTTTTTAATTTTTTTAACATCTTTATTGGAGTATTAGTTTTTCCTTTACAACAAACTGAATCAGTTGTACATATACATATGTTCCCATATCTCTTCCCTCTTGCATCACCCTCTCTCCCACCCTCCCTATCCCACCCCTCTAGGTGGTCACAAAGCACAGAGGTGATCTCCCTGTGCTATGCAGCAGCTTCCCACTAGCTATCTAATTTACATTTGATAGTGTATATATGTCCCTGCCACTCTCTCACTTCGTCACAGCCCACCGTTCCCCCTCCCTATATCCTCAAGTCCATGCTTGAGTAAGTCTGTGTTTTATTCCCGTCCTACCACTAATCTCTTCATGACATTTTTTTTCCCTTAGAGTCCATATATGTGTGTTAGCATACGGTATTTGTTTTTCTCCTTCTGACTTACTTCACTCTGTATGACAGACTCCAGGTCCATCCACCTCATTATAAATAACTCAGTTTCATTTCTTTTTATGGCTGAGTAATATTCCATTGTATATATGTGCCACATCTTCTTTATCCATTCATCTGTTGATGGACACTTAGGTTGCTTCCATGTCCTGGCTATTGTAAATAGAGCTGCAATGAACATTTTGGTCCATGAGTCTTTCTGAATTATGGTTTTCTCAGGGTATATGCCCAGTAGTGGGATTGCTGGGTCGTATGGTAGTGAAATATGTTCTTTAATTTGATGCCTTCTTGAACACAAATTATTCAACATGATTCCAGCTTTCTGCAGGATGAAAGCTCCTCATTACAAACATAATTTACTGTATTAAACTAGTGCTGTGCTCTTGCTGCATTTCAGATGCCTTGTGAGGTGACAAGGAACTCTGCTGTCTCCTTTCTAGCTGTTGAGGGGCCACTTCATCAGAATGCAGTCTTGTTCTCTTGCTACTTCCAATCTACAGACCCAGGATTTTAGATCAGGAAACTGAATTTCACACAAACTCTGGGCCCCCCTTCTAACATGAAGAGAAAGGCAGCCTCTCCTGCATAGTTAACTACTCCAGCTTTGTGACGGTTTGGCAGCTTCCTGGGACTTCCACACTTTGGGCTGTGTCTTTCACAAAGATGTGGTGGATGTGATGTGTTACCTTCTTCATTTTCTAGATGTCTGTCTCTCTTTTACAAGTTTTACAACTGGTCTTGTATATCATTTTTTTTATTAATCATAGAGTGAATCACTGTTCTGTGTATTCTCTGATGTTTGTTTTGCAATGGGTATGATAATCACTTACTAATTACTAATTTACTTATTTTCTAAACGATCAGACTCCTGATTTCTTCAGATAGTGCTTATTTTATTTCATTATTTGTTTTACTAATTGCAATTATATAAATTACATTAGTGCATTATATTAATATACTTTATATAATGTAGGATATATTACATACTTTATAAAACATTATATGTATAACATATATAAAATAAAATATTGACATATATAAAATAACATTTCTACCATATATACACAACATATAACAAAGATAATATACATATTTATATAAATTCAGATCATAAACATCAATATGTAAAATAATTATACATGAACATTTGCCTAAGTAGATAGCAAGATGGCTAGGAAGGTAGGTTTTGCTGTAGTGACAAATTTACCTCCAAATTTCAGTGGCTTAAATAACAAATATTTATTTCTTGTTCATACTCTGTGTCTAACATGATTGGGTTCCAGGTTGAGCCATCTTATGATTCTACCATCTCCACATGTAGCTTTCAGAGTGGCCAGTGAAAGAGAAGAAAGTATGGAGAACTTACATTTTTCTCTTAATTGCCTCTGACCAGACACTGCACATGGAATTTCCACTCAGACTCTTGGTCAAATCTAGTCACATGGCCCTTTCTTAACTGCAGAAGGGACTGGGAAATATAGGGAAGCACATGGAATATTTGGTGGGCTTTACTGCATCTGCCACAGTAATAACTAACAGAGCTGGCTGAGCAGTAGAGCAGTCTGTACTCCTGTCTTTGGCATGGCAAGGATGCATCTTTCCTATGACACTGCAGTAAGTAGCTCAGCCTGAGCCCTCTTCCTGTAACCATCCCAGGAGGGGTGCTCACCAAGACAAGGTGACCCCAGAAGCAAGAAGGCTATTCATTACTGTTAGGGGTGGGAGCTAAGGGGAGTGAAAATGCAATCATGAAATGGGAGGACCTTCTAGAACTAACAGATGTGCCCCGTGAGAACCAACACTTGAACATGTACCACATGAATGGCATTGAGGCCAGGCATTGTCAGCCAAAGCAGCAGGGGCAAATAGCTGGAAAGAATTGCAATCCCATGCCCGATTCACTGGCCCTTGTTTTTTGCTCCCTTATTCCTTCTCTTGGCACCTGACATGAATGGAGTTGGGCTTTGTAAAGGGAAGAGAACAGATGACCCCAAACAAAACCCGTTTCCCAGCCAGTCCTAAGATGGGGGTAGAGAAGAGGAGCAAAAAAGCACATATGCTTCATGCATTTGCATGCACACACTTTAGTGTTCTAAAGCTAAAGCCTCACTGGCAATGGGGAAAGGAACACTTTAGAGCGGATATGGTATTGGAGTTTTAAACCGGACTAGAGAAAACTATTGTTATGGTCACCTGCAGAGGCAGATGGATCCCCACCCAAAATTTAGTTGTGATTTTGAGTGATGACACCAAACACAAACACACACCAAGAGGGTATGAAAAGTTTTATTACTTACATAATTTAGGTCCCTGGAGAGAATAGGGCATGTCCCTCAAACAGGCTCAAAATTTCTTTAGGGAGCCAGCAAAGAAAACAGGCCTGGGTTTTTTATTGTGGTTAAGGAGTGAGGTTGGGTGAGAGTTGGCCCACATATGTGCAGGTAGGGGCTTGTGTGATATGAATCTCCCTCCCCCCTGCCAAAGGAGGAAGCACCCAGGCTTTCTTATCAACTTGCCCAGATGTGGGTCACAGAGCAAAGAGTGAAGGTAGGCTTAAATTTGTCAGCATAAAACATCAAAAAATGGAGTCAGAATCCTCATTTCTACTCCATAACTGAAAGTGATGGGATATTGCAGAATCTTCCTGAGGCACTCATTGGTTGAGGGTCAGAGGAAAGGTGACATTTTGCCCCTGAAGGGCAGATGAGAGAGCTCATGTCAAATCCCATCTATGGCAGAATGGCTTCTGAAATAGGATGGGACACAAAAGGCTGGCTCCCAGTTCTCGTTGCAGGCTTACTCGGTAGGTCAGTGCATGCCCTTGTACCTATTGCTACCTAAGTGAGTTCACAAAGTTGAAGAGATCCTAAAAAGTGCTTTAGTTTTAGTGAAGTAGAGTACCACTGTATTAACATCTGTCTAACCAAGCCAGGACAGGAAAGTCTAGTTCACACAGCTTGGGTATAAGGCCTCGGCTGACCGGCTCCAAGGTGAGGCCCTCCCACTAAAGCATCAGGTGTGATGTAGTAATGGGGCTCCTGGAGAGCTGGCACATTAGGCCAGAGGCTGAGAGGTGAATGGCATCAGGGTATTTGCAAGTACATTATGAACCAATGGCACATATCTTGGTAAGCACTAGCATCTTCCTCAAATAAATTATTTCATTTAACATTTAATTAGCCATGTAAAATCATTAAAAGCCTCACAGTGGAATTATTTTAAAAAGGAAACCTAGGTTAGGAGAGAGGAGATACTTTGATAGGAAAATAAAATTTGAGTATTATAAAACAAAACATCTTCTTTTATCTGTAGTGTTCAAAGGTTATTCCCCATAACCTTAATTTAAGACCTTCAGGTTTTTGGATTAAACTGGTTTTATTAAAGCACTAAGTTAAAGCAGGGATTCCACTACCCCACTTTTTTGTGTTTTATATAACACACATCGCACACAAGTATATATATGTAGTTAAAAATTCTGAATTTTTATTTAGAGCTGTTTCCTCAAATCTGGCTAATAATTGGAATTACCTGAGACCCATGTTAGAAATATGGATTCCTGAGCTTCACCCCAGACTTACTCCATTATCATATCCAGCAAGGAAGTATATGGATTTGTATTTTTAACAAGTGCCCCCTCCTCATCAGATGATTCCAGCAGTAGCCAACTTCTGGTGCCCCCTGAACATGTGGCATTTTGTTGACCCTATATTGGACTGATAATCCTTACTCTCAGCTGAGGAAAACCTGAGGCATTATGGCAGCTGTTTTAAGAACAAATGAACTGTCCACAAGAACCCTTCTGGGTTTTGTTGCACTTAGTGGATTCTATTTCTGGGTTTTGTTCCACTTAGTGGATTCTATTTCTGGCTTGCTGTGGAGGGGGCATAATTTGTTGGTTAATACTCAGCTCATTTTGGTTGTTTGGTGAGACTGTTGGTGGCATTTAGGCCTTTCCTCTTCGTTCTAACAACACTCTGTCCATACCACCATTAGGGCATAATTCCACTCTATTGCCTCTTCAGAAATACATCTTCCCCTCACCAAGACAGTTTCCAGAAGGCCGAGACCAAGTGTTTTCTAAGGTGTAGTTTTGGCCATTAGGACAGGGATTATTTGTTGAATAAATGTAAAAATTAATGAGTGAATGAATGCATGAAAACAAATGCATGAATGTTATAAGTACATTAATTATAGGGGTTCACAATAATTATGAAACAGGCAGAGGATAAAAATCAGTCAGTAGTTCTTTTTCAAAGAGAGTTTATATGGCCATTATTCCCAAAGGGTTACTAACACATCCAACACCATAAAAATCTGAGCACTAAAGCTTATGTATAATGAAGGGGCAGTAAAATCCTCTCAAGGTCTTTCGTGAAAAGAAGCTGCTAAAAATTCATAACAGAGAGAACATCCTAAGAGAGAAGTGGTAAAACGTGCCATATATATAAAACCTAAAAACATGTATGTTTCATGTTAGAAAGCTTTACACGTAGGCACTTGTTAAACATTTGTACTATACTTTAAAATTTTTATTTATTTATTTATTTATTTATTTATTTATTTATTCTTGGCTGCATTGGATCTTTATTGCTGCACGCAGGCTTTCTCTAGTTGCAGCTAGCGGGGGCTACTCTTCGTTGTGGCGCACAGGCTTCTCATTGCGGTGGCTTCTCTTGTTGAGGAGCACAGGCTCTAGGCATGCAGGCTTCAGTAGTTGTGGCACATGGCCTCAGTAGTTGTGGCTCATGGGCTCTAGAGTGCAGGCTCAGTAGTTGTGGTGCACGGGTTTAGTTGCTCCTTGCTTGGCATGTGGGATCTTCCCAGACCAGAGATCAAACCCATGTCCCCTGCATTGGCAGGAGGATTCTTAACCACTGCACCACTAGGAAAGTTCCAACATTTGTACTACACCTTTTACTCATTTATTAGCTTGGGTTCTTGCCTAGTGCTGCCACATTTCTCTTTGAAGAATTTTATGCTTGCCCATCTATCTGTTTATATGAACATCTATGTTCATGCCAGGTTTGTTTTTTGTTTTCTCTGTGTGTGTGTGTTGGTTTTGTTTTACTCTATATAGTGTCTCATATACCACACCACACACATTGGTACTTAAAAAAGATTATTTAAGCATGAAGGTTTGATTAGTGGCAAATGGCAGTTGAATATTTAATAGAAGACAACATCTTTGCACTTACATGTATACTCGTTTTAAAAAGTTAACCAGAAATAGTTGGCAGGAAAACCTTAAAGAATGAGCTATCATGTTTCTAGGTTATGTTGGCAATAATTCTCTACTATATTAGTTCCTTCAAAGGTGAATGGTTTTTGATTATGATATAACCTTAACTTGCCATCTGTTATGAAACCACGTATGAAGCTTAAACTTAGGATTTTCAGCTTCACAAATTCTGCAACAATTATGGACTCTTACTGACTTCATAATTAAGTCTAGATAAAGTTAACAATCACCTGCCATTCTGTTAATGTAATTGTTCATCTGTGAACCTTGCAAATTCTTGTAAGTAATTGTGATATTTGCTTTGAAAAACAAACGTTCTCATAACCTTTCAGGGAGTGAAAAATACTATGACAAACCAGGAAGACTCTTGGGGCTTAAGAGACACCTTTAAAACCATCTAATTCAACTCGTTGGGCACTTCCTGAAACAGAACCCCAAGTTGAAGGATATAAATATTAAGGAACTTTTTCAACATCAACTCTGTCCAGGGAAGATTTGGGATTAGAACTCATGTCTTTCTAATCTAAAATTCTTGGCAGTGTCCCACACAAGTTGAAGAGAGAGAAAGCTTCTTGTCATGAATGTTCAACATCTCCTTGAACTTCTAGATTATTTTTCCCCTGAATGAAACCCTTCTAGAATCAAATTTTCATACCACCAGCAAATATGTTCTTTCATGATGAAAAGCACCCTTTACCACTTAGACCTGCCCTTCCCACATGTACTAAATTAAATCCAGTTTAATGAGAACATGTCTAGCCAATCACAGGTCATAAATGAATAAGTCTTTACTCTGGGTGCATTTGACATAATAGAAATTATGCTCAGAGGAGGGTTATCAATTTAAAATGTACAATTTGGGGAGATACACCACTGATTCTACTGCTGAGCTGTTCTTTCTGACCCATTCAAATATGTCTTTTCAAAGAACAGGGCTTCACATTGTAGTTAGGGCATGGATACGTGAGGTCCTAGAATAATCAAAAAGCCACCGTGTGGTGCAGCCTTTCATTCTCTCATTTGGTCATTGTCTTCCTCTTTCAGCCTTTCAGAAGAAGAAAAATGTCATTCCCCATGGCAATGTCTAAAAAATTACATTGGGCCTACTTAGACAGGAATTCCAGAATAAAAGCAGTAGTTTTTTTAAGTAGTGGCAAGATAATGCTGAAGTGCCTGTCATAGAAAAGATTTAAGGGCAGAAAGAGACCTAGGGTTTGCAAGAGACAAATTGTCATTTATCACTCCTTCCCACCCATCCCCTTCTCATCACCCCCTTTTCTTTCTACTGTGTTTTCCTCTTCTCCTTTGTTTCCTCATTCGTTCCTCTCTTTTGAAAACTTGTATATCTCCTATGTTCTAGTCCCTAATGAAACGAGGGGCACACTCCTGCCTTCACATACAACTGCCTGTGGGTAACACATGGATAGAAAGGGAGAGAATAGGGAGGCTTTAGAGCAGTGATTCTCAATCGCAACTGCAATTAGAATCATGTGGGAACTTAAAAAAAAAACAAAAAACAAAAAAACAGTACTAGGGATGCTTCCCAAACAATCAAATCAGAATTTCTGGAGAACAGTGGCTGGGTTTTTCAGGATTCAGAACCACTCCTTTCAATGGAGAATGGGAAAGGAATGAGGAGTTTAAGAAACAGGTTTAGAGAGCCTTCCGATGTTTCTAACTTGCCCGTGTTTTCTGCAGAGAGATGGACTACTAGCAACACAAATATCAATTGGCTTTCCTAAAAGTAACATGGCAAAATATCTTTAATTATTCTACCAATTTATACCATAGTGATTACAAAGCAATCTGTTGATCTTTGGAATTGCAGATTGCAGAGTCCCTGAGCTAACTGACCTCTGCTATGGTGGCTGTCATCTAGATGAGGAAGCAAGGCTCACCTGACATCTCTTCTTAACTTTGGCAGCCCAGTTGCTTTCCAGAATCCCAACTTTCATTTCATGAATTTCGGGTTGTAAGGAGGGAGCTTCATAGGGAAAAGCAAGTGTTAGAGACTTGAGGGAAGAACATGCTTCCCTTTTATGGATAACAGAACTTCAGGTGTCAGTCAGAGAATATTTGCACAACAAGGAGTATCCTGCCCATTTTATGGAAGAAATTAAAGCAAAGTTTAAGTAACTCAGAAAACTCCCACTCTTCTTATCTAAGTCTTCCTAAAACTCAGATCTCCGGGTTCCATGTCTCTATTTTAGTGTCATAATGCTTACTTACAGAAAAACCATGTTTTTAATAAATTACAAGTATCAACCATGAAAACAGAGAAGCCAGTCTCTCCATTACCAAAAAAACCCATATTTATTTAACCCATATATATTGGAGCAGGAAGAATATTAATAATAGTTCTTCAGGCTTAAGACAGTATAAACTAAGAGGGCAAAAGGCATGATTTTGGACTTGAGGAAGCAAAATAATGAAGGAAGGAAGGAAAGGAGGGAGGGAAGAAGAAAAGCAAAGCAAAGCAATAGTAGGTAGTTTTGTAGACTGTTAACAACTCCAAGGTGTTTTTTGGATCTACATTGATTGTGAAAATGACCACAGTTCTCAAATCATAGCATGGGGAGTGGCCAGCACCATGTTTGCAGGTGAAGCACGGGTCGAGGCAAACAGATACATTCCTTAAGGGATACGTGAGGTATTAGCTGAGAAGCTATGTGCTTTATTCAGTGATGGAGATTGCTTGGTATGGCTGAGTTAGAGTCAAGACTATGAAATGCCCTTGCTATTTTCAGGCAGGGTGTGGGTTATGAGAGGGAAAGGAAAGGGAAGAGACGTGATAAAGAGTGGCTATTGTGCAGAACTATCTCTTGGCTGTAATAAATTTATAGCACTAGTTTTTGGGGAGTTGATTTTATTCTTGGTTGAGCAGATAATACAGATGACACAGGTAAGCATGGGAGGAAGATGCTGCTGATGTGATTTTTATGTCCTACTTGAGGGGCAGACTGTTTAAAGATATTGGCTCTTCCCAGCCTGAACTTAGGTTGCTCCTATGATATTTAAGGTCAAATAATCCAGAGCGTATTGGTGTTGAACTACATTGCTCTCTGTAAATGTCTTGCTGGGGCTATAAAGCAAGACCATACTTAAGTTGGCACACATGGAGTTTTACATCATGGGAATGGGTATTCCTACCATCAGTAAACTGGGAATAGATCATTACTGGGCCAGGAACATGGCTTGGAATACATCATTAATCTTGAAAAAGAAAGATACTCCTCCTTTCTCTGGACTCTGCCATGGATGGTCTTAGACTCCAAAGCCCAGGTACTCAAAATATTCCTCTGAAGTGTGTGAACTGATCTGTACTGGGTGGAAAATGGGAACTGATCTGTACTAGGCTAGAAAGGAAGTGACCCTTTGGATGAACCAGAATATTTCCTTTTCAACATTCTTACTGTTTAATTAAATCATTGAAAATCTTACAATCTGGTCTTAAAGGTACTGTGGAGAATTAAGGAAAGAGCTTGCTTAATGTATAGAACAGTGAAGTCAAATGGAGGTGTGCAATCCCACCTCTAAAGAGAGAGTGGTGGTATGGTAGCAAAAACAGACATTCTTATAGGATGTCCATACCAAGCAGATGGGTGGCCCTGTCACAAGGGGACATGAGAGCAGAAATAGAGAACGTGAGCCAAGGGATATGAGGGCCCTGATTCTGAACATCAAGGAAGCAGTGATGGGAGCTCTCCAAAAGAATTGGTAGGCAGTGTGCAAGTGGGGCTCTGAGTAATTATAAATTGGAGTGTAAATGGAAATATAACTCAATTAGAGCCAGATCACTGAAATTTGTATTCTGACTGGCAAATATCCTTATGAGATGATCCAGGAACGAAGCAAGTATTCTAAATACGCTGCCAAACATTGTCATCTGTTGTCCTTACAAGCCAGGCCTGATGATGAAAACTGCTAACAAACCTGTATTACATGCTTCGGATGTGCCACATACAGTGCTAACACTTCAAAGTCTTACGATAACATTTTGAGTTTCATATCACAAGCCTCTTTTTGTCAATTAGGAACCTGTGGCTTTAAAAGGTTAAATAAATTGCCCAAGATCAACAGCTAGTAAGTGGTGGTGCTGGGAATCAAACAGAGACCACTTTTCCTAAAGTCTGAGCTTTTGACCACCATGCTGTGCTGTCCATTAAGAAGCGAAGATGAAGGCATGAGGGTGGTGGGGAAAGGAGGAGAAAGAAGGATAGAACTAATACAATATCATTCCACAATTTTAGGACATACCATCAACGCAATCACTTTTTAGGGAAAAGAAAGAAACAAAAAATTTAAAGTGTGTCAATTGTAAGATACCCCCTGCTTTCAGAAATATTAAAGTGAGAAAAATTAATTTCATAGAATATGGGATATATGGTACAATAAGTGCTTCCCATGTTCTAAAACCTTTGCATATTATTTTAGTTAATACTCATAATGATCCTCAAAGAAGTAAATGACTTTCTCAAAGTTATATAAAACTGGTCATTGATAGCACCAGAATTTTAAATCCATACCTGAGTATTAACTCGACATTTAGAAGGTACAAAGGCTCCATTCCTACTTTTCCCATGACTCCACACTTGAGTGTTCTTAGATGTGGTTTCCATAATTGCTGCTCCTGAAAGCAATGTAGGTGAGAGTTCTACAGTCACCTTCAGACATTTTGGATGCATTAGAGAAAATGATAATAGCTTCTGCAATTTACCTAGAAACCACCACTTTCAGGAGCTGTCCTTTAGAGCCAAAGTTACTTATGTGATTTTCAGCCAGTTTACTTTGGAACCTAACACTGAGGTTGTTGAAGTCTTCATACATGAAGGGTTATTATTATTTCTTACCTAGAAAAGATATAAATATATTTCAATGTGCCAGTTTTTTTCAATGTACAATACTCTTGCTTGGAGGTACACATTAGGAAACCACAATAAATGTTTTTGGAAAAAATAATTTAATTTAAAATGATTTTTATTACCCTTATGTTTAAAAGAGTTAAATGTAACTTCTTAAAAGTTTCTTGCTTGTAATGAAGGTATAGCTTAAATACAAGGAGTATTATCACACTGAGTAACAGAATTCTGGAAAATTTAGTTGCCACGGAAGACTACTGACAATAGAGAGTCCAGATGGATTGTTGAAAACTACATCATCATACATATATATACACACATACATGTGTGTCTGCATGTATATGGATGTATACACATACCCACATACACGTATGCACTTGGAGGAATCACTTGAACTCTGAAAAAGGTAATGGATATAAAAATCTCCTTAGATAAATACACAGATACCTTATCACAGGCATAAACACATGTACTCATATGTATACACATGCACCCCTCATCAAAAAATAGTACTGGAAAATTGACTGTAAATTGAATTTTTACTTAAATTGATTTTTATTAACTTGATGAGCCAATTTTAATTGAACAACTTTTTTTATTTTGTCTTGCCCATTATTTTTAAAATTTTAAAAAATTTTATTTAAAAAATTTAATTGAGGTATAATTGACTAAATTACTTCTCTTTTAAAAGTTAAGATTCCTTGGGCAATTTATATGATTTACAGAATAGAAGTGTATGCTTAATCTTCTCAAAGCAAGGCATCCATATTTTGAATATATACACTTATTGCATCTGTTCCATCAGTGTCGGTCACTCAGGGAATATTTATTTAGCACCTGCTATGCACCTACCACTCTGCCAGGTGCTGGACAAGCTGTGTGTGTGTGTGTGTCCGTGTGCACGTGCATTCAAACGTGCATATATATACACACACAAAAAGAATTAAAGTATGAATTTGAAACAAGAAACTTATTGAAATAATAAAAATTCTTTGGTCTTCCAGCAGTCTGTTGGTCCTTGGGAAGCTAACTACACATGGAACTAAGCTCTCCTGAGCGCTTGTTAACAACACAGTCTATCCTTAATCTCAGTCTTTTAGTCTAGCCCAGACATTTACACTTGATTCCCATATTCACGTTCAATTCCATAGCTGGATAGTCCAATATATTCATTTTAAAGTCCACTCTGCAACTTCAAAGTCTATGACAGATTGGGATCATTGCTCCAAGCAGAAAAATACATGTTCAGATCTTTAAACGTTTTACTGCTACTTGTAGGCTGCATAGGAAAATTAAGGATAGATGAACTAAAGACACCTGATGGAGAATATGTCCCTGCAGTTTAGCAACCACTTCTCTGTGAATCCAGGATCATATGCTTCTGAAAATCCTTCAATAGTTAAGCAATACCAAGAAATTGGCCCCCTCAAGCAATAAATTACTTTGGTATTCTCCACAGCACAGCAACAAACTGGCTGTCAAGTTTGGCAAACCTTTGAAAAGAGGTGGGCCTCCTCTCTGAACTCTGAATGGAAACATTATTTTTCCTCCGCTAGAAGAGCCATCATCACTCTTTCACCATAAGGAAGGTCACACCATCTTTCACAAAAGATTTGCCTGCTTGTAATTACTGCCTGCAGCGTACAGACAAATGCAGTCTTTTAAAATGCTAACTGTGTTATACTTATACCCGAGGGATCCCGGGGTACAAATGTAATGCGGCCTCACCAGTTTGTCTTAGAGAGATCTTACAGTGCTGATTGAAAACAGCTGAACTAAATCAACAGTTACCTTGAGCCAGGGGCCTTTGGAGAGCAATTAGAGTCAAGGCTTGGGTTTTGAACCCAATATGCTCTGTCAGTCTCAATGATTTGTGTTTGTTGTACTCAGTCTCATTTCCTGCATGAAATATGAGGCTGTATAAAGAGGAAAAATTCCCAAGATTAAAAAATATTTGACCTCAGTGCATTTGTGAGCATAGAAGTACACATGTCTAAATGACCATTTGGGTTTGTAGTACAAAGTTCTATTGATGTTGGCAGCCTGAGCTTCCCAGTCTCAAAGCCACATGAATGGTTTCGAGTTTCAGCCAAAAAATGTTTTCCACATGCTTTAGTGTGGGCCAATTTACGCAGTAGATTTTGTGGAGACTGTGGCCAAGCGCTTCATAAAGGGCTGCCTTCTCTGGGATCAGGGAAACCACAACAGACACATTGCTAATGCAATCTAATTATCTGCTTGAACATTTTTCCAGATGTATCCAATGGCTAAAAATACTGCAATAAAAAAGGTATTATTTGGCTCTCTCGACTGAAACAGTGGCATAAAGAACCTGTTTGTCTGGAGGGAAAGTTATGACATTATACTTCTATGACTGCATTTAAATCAGTCAAACAAAACAGTACCCACAGGGTGGGGCTTGCTTTCTGTTTGAATGAGTCTTCCAAACCGAGACCTTAGGATAAGAGATCATTCCTGTATATAAAGGGGTGACCCTCTCACTTATAAGTTAATTCCTCTCATTTGTGGTTTCCTAACTTGATTGAAGTTGGTGAGTGTAATTCATGACAAAGAGATCCCATGCTTTTTTCCACTAAGCTCATTGCACGGCTTACCCAACAGGACAGCAGACCATTTCCTTCCTGTCAGGAGAAAAAAAAAATCTTTTGACTAATAAGTTGAGAGTTTTACCCTGTCCCCATAGAAAAACTGGCTGCTCTGAAGGTCTTAATGTTTCCCTTTTGTTTTCCTTCGGCAGAATTTATTTTTGTATAGCAAACCCCATACTTCAGCCTAGTTTCCTTTGTGTCATTTGGATCCCAGCTAGTCCAGCAGATACATGATGTTATGCCAGGTTATTGTTCAAGTTGTTGGCAACCATGCTCATTCCTAACACATCCAACTGCCTAGGAGAACACAAGCACATTCAGTAGGAATTTTTGATACTAAGTTGAGAGGTCAGTTTTACCAACCTGTGTCTTTCCGTACCCTTGTTTGAACAAAGGCTTTAAAATGCACTATAAAATTCCAAATAAATAATCAAGGCTAGACAAAACACACACATTTTCCTAAGAAGCTGAAAAACTTATGAAAAGTTTTTATCTTTGTCGTTTTTTTCAAGTGTCCTTTTAGCAACAAGGGTCGGAGAGGAGGTGTATTCTGCGTTACACCTTCCAGGAAGTAATAAATCAGAGGCAAGGCATACCTTCATGGCTTTGCCTGGTCTCAATCACAACTACAAAACTATGCGCCAGCTTCTCTAATTCCTGTACTGCACCACTGGGTGAGCAGAGATATCCAACATGGAGATAACTTTAAATAGTTATGCACTGAAGTTGTGGCCAAAACTATGGAAGAAAGCAGAGTGCCAAGAACTTCTGTGAGATAAAGATGAGTAAGCAAGTCCCCCAAGGCTGGTTCATTCCATTTTCCTTAATTGAGCTATTCTCCTTGCAATGAGAGTTCTCACTGATTAATTTGGCTCTATTGTTTCTTGTGAAATCTCAAAATCATATCTTCATTCACTCCACTGTTGTTGTTGTTTTTTTCCCTTAGCTGAGATATGGTTTCAGAATCTGTTCATAGTTCCCTAAAAGATGTCCTTAGGGAATGAGGTCACTTGGGTTTTCCAAGCAAACAGTTTCATTCCTGCGGCAATCCTTTTTTGTTATATGACCCCCCCCCCATAACAATGTATGATTATCCTATTTCCATTATCCATTTCCACATCACCAGGATGTTCTCAGGGAAGTTGGGGTGGGCAAGAAATGGAATGAGAGACTAGTTTTTGGCAAATAGAAAATATTTTATTTAAAAGTGGATTGTGTTTCAAATGTGTATTTGTAATTCAGTTGTTTGAAATTCAGTTTGTGCTTTCTTATAGAAGGAATGTTATAAATGGGAGGTAGGTTCTCCCAAAGGCTCTTTAACCCATAACAAAGCCTATAATGTATTTAAAGTATTGTATTAGGAAAAAAGGTCTTGGTCTTGTGAAAAATTAAAGAAAACAATTTAGGTGGTACAAATGAACTTTATTTAACACTTCAGCAAGTGGATAGTCTCAGAGAACTGCAAAATGGGGTGAAAGGTAAGAAGCTTTTATAGGATAAGGAATAAGGAACAAAGAGAGACAAATAGAAAGTAGCTGATTGGCTGAGGCCACATTAGTCAACCTTGTTTGGGATGAGAAGGCCTAGAGTCGGCTTGGGATTTGGGGATTGGCTGACTGGATATACTGCATTTCTGGTCAAGAGGAGGATTTACAGGGATATGTTATCTAAGTTCCAGTTTGCTGATGTGGCACTCTGGGCAGGAGCGGCTAGATCTCTGGTCTAGAAAGTTATTTCAGCAGTTTCAAGATGCAAACTATGTCCCATTTATATGGGAGTCCAGGAACATAAGGCCAAAGAGTAAAGGAATAAGAAGGAAAAGAAAAAAGAGTTTCTTCCTGTATTACTGGTAGGGGTATCCCAAGCAACATATTGGAAGAGACAAAAGTTGATTTGTCACCCTCTTCTGGAAACTCATCTATAATTTTTCTCTTACTTTCTCACAATCATTTTTCGGGTCCTGGTTATTTCATGTTTCCCTAGACTTTCTAAAATTGTGAAACCCTCCTTTCCTCTTGTCTCACATGTAGAACCAGTTATATGCAGTCCTTCACTCACCTTCATCCAAACATCTTGGTATCATCAGAAGGAAAGCCTAGTGATCAAAATAATTTGTGCTAGGGAGGAGAGCATCAAGACTGCAGAGTATGAGGATGTGGAGCTCATCTCCCCCCATAATCACATGAAAAATACATCTACATGTGGAACAATTCTCACTGGAAACTGGCAGAAGGGCTCTGGTACAACAACTCTGTAATAAAAATATATGTGTCGTTGGGTAGGAAGACAAGAAAAGCGATAAGGTAGGGACATGTGTCCCTGGGTGGTGACTCAGAGGAAAAGGGAGAATACAAGGGCAGACACATGCCCTGGGGTGTGAGTGGTGAGAGCCACAGATTGGACGCCCCAGTCCTGGGGTCCTTTGCAGGGGAGATGAGCCAGAATCCCCTTGGCTGGTTGGAGGACTGCTGGGACTAACAGGCGGGTGAGGGGGAAGGCTGGACTCTGCTTGTAAGAAGCGCACACATGCTAGCTTGCCCCAGGCTAAGTAGGAACAGACTCACAGATATAAAAAACAAACTAGTGGTTACCAGTGGGGAGAGGGAAGGCAGAAGGGGCAAGATAAGGGTAAGGGATTAAGAGATACAAAATACTGTGAGTAAAATAGATAAGCAACAAGGATAAATTGCATAGCACAAGGAATTATAGCCATTGTCTTGTAATAACTTAATGGAGTATAATCTGTAAAAATACTCAATCATTATGCTGTACACCTGAAATGAATATTGTCTATCAACTACACTTCGATATGTAAAAAAAATTGTGCTGAGGTATGAGTAACCTCTTAATCATCTCAGGCTATTTGCATTTTTAAGAAGCATGCAAATTAATCTGAAATGATCTTTAATTTGTTCCTTTCAGGCAATGTGATAAAACTGAAAAAAATTCAACAACTTGGGGTAAACAAGATTTGGTATCTGGATCCCAACTCAGAGGCAGGCCTGCCCAGCTTGCAGCTTTGCTCTTGAGGTAAGTGTTCTGACTTTTCACATACGATTGTCTCCCCAAAGCTCTGCATTGCTGAGAAGGGATTTTTTTAGGAAAGCTGTTCTCATCACTAACTTCCTTTGTCTGACAGTGTTATTAGTAGATAGGGTGGCTGTAAGCCCAAGACTGACTATAGCAGAAAATAAGATGGAGCTTTAAGATCTAAATTTCAGTCCTAGAAAATGCTATCCATAACCTCCATCAATATTTTGGGCAAATAGAGCCACCATACATTTTTTTTTTTAATTTGTCATAGAACAAGCTAAGAAATAAAGCACTTTGAACTGAATTGCTAGGAGCTACTTTCTTGTGTCCCCAAATTGGCTATTTTGGTTTTGAGAGTTTTGGTTTTGGTTTTCATGGTTTTAAAGATCATAACATGATATGAAGCAGTGTTTCTCAAAGTGTAGTCCATAAAGCATTTGTGTCTTCTGGTGGTCTTTCAGCAAATTGTGTAGAGACTTCAGAGGAAAAAGAAATTTTAAAAAACTTCGTTCACAAATATTTAACAAATTTAAAATGTAAGATTAGATATGATTCTCATTGAGGCATATTATATTCTTAACAGTCATTAGCAACCTAAAGGTAGCCCACCCGTTGCAAGGACTCTGATGATTAGTCCTTAGCTTCCCATCAGTTAATTGGATGCAACGTGTTTAGGTTAAATTTTTTTCACATTATTAGCATGTTACTGTTCATACTTGTTACATTTGCCTTTTTAAAAATTGTTACTATTGGGGTTTATTATTAAATTTCTAATTTTATTAAAGATGCAATCACATAAAAGTAGTTTATGCAAATATAAAGATAGTTATAAAAGTAGAGGCAGAAATATAACACCGCCATAATCATCTTTAGTGACCAGGTTTCAGAGAGTATAGAATGTGATTACATATGTGCCAAGACAATGGAAAAGCAGCTAGATATAAAAAGTGAAAAAAGAAATCCAAAAATAAACAATATGAAGTTTTATTTAAGAAGACTAGCAATCATTGAACCGTGCTGTGTAGTAAATTGCTTTTTATAAGACTTGGTTAAATAGTGGCACGAAGCCATCAAATCTTTGCATGTAAGTACTATGTATCTCTCTGGTTTTAAAAATGATTTTTTTCCTATAGAAATATTTTCTAGTTTTAAATTGCTGAATTTTGTCACTAAAGAAAATGGGGATACCAAAACTACAGTGGTGTAATTCAGAAGTTGTATTCCTTGTAGCAAAAACAGGTATAGGTGCAAGTCATACCTTTTCAAGGCAGCTGGTAAAACTAGCTGAAAGTTAATAACATAATGAGTTCAAAGAGAAAGCATAAGTATTGGTAAAACTTCCCTATCATATGACAGTTGTATATGATGGAACATTAATGGCATATACTCTTTGTGGTCTAAGAGATATTTGGCTTTTCAGTTGGCAAAACTATAAGGTATGAATCAGGGCTTGGTTCATGTATGACATGTACAGAGAGGAGAAGTGCTTGATGATTTTCTTGTTGTTATGGTTTTTTTGGTTTGTTTCTTTTTTTTAAAACAGTTTGCTTGAGCACGGTTTATTTTCTAAATTTTAATATCATATTTTTCACATTGCCCATCAGTTTTCACAGTTGCAACCTCGAAATTAAGCTCCCTCTGCATTGCCCTCTGAGCCACCAAGCTTTTTTGTTCTGTTAATCATTCAAATCCATACTAGAGGAAATTATTAGTCTGTCATTGGTATTTTTCTGAACCATGATGTACATTGGGAAAAGAGTATTGGTACTGTTGCTAATAAGGCATCATGGCTGGTTCATGTTGGTTCTGTGTTCGTTCTTCTTGATTCTGTGTTGAAAGAAATGCAGAAATTTGCAGGTATAATCAGATGGTGGTATATGTCTTTTTGTCTTAGTCTGGGAAATTACATTCTTCTTTTCCACACTGAAGTATGTATGTTGATTCCCAAGAGGAAATTTTCATAACATTTAGAAAGATGAAATGTAACACACATAGAGAAAGGTGTATAGAACCTAAATGTACAATGAATCATTAGAAAGTGAACACCCTTTTAACTACCATCTAAGTAAAGAAATAGAATCTTGCCAACATTGAAGAAGCACCTCCTTGCCCCTGGGTATCCCTTCTCAATCATGTTTCCTGTATCCCTTTTAGATTAAAAAATGCTATCTTGATATGTATGATAATTCTTTTTTTTAAATATAAATTTATTTATTTGTTTTTGGCTGCATTGGGTCTTCATTGCTGTGCATGGGCTTTCTCTAGTTGCGGCGAGTGGGGGCTACTCTTCGTTGCAGTGTGCGGGCTTCTCATTGCGGTGGCTTCTCTTTGTTGCAGAACATGGGCTCTAGGTATGCGTGATTCAGTAGTTGTGGCATGCGGGCTCAGTAGTTGTGGCTTGCAGGCTCTAGAGCGCAGGCTCAGTAGTTGTGACCCCTGGGCTTAGTTGCTACATGGCATGTGGGATCTTCCTGGACCAGGGCTCGAACCCATGTCCCCTGCATTGGCAGGCAGATTCTTAACCACTGCGCCACCAGGGAATCCCCTGTATGATAATTCTTTCCGTGATATTCCTTGATTTTTATTGCTTTTGTATGTAGCCCTAAATAAAATGGCTAATATTGACTGGTTTAAAACTTTATATAAATGCATTATTTTAAAAAATTAATTTCAGTTACCAATTTGTTTGTTGTTCGTAGCTCTAGTTTAATTGTGGTACAAAATTCCACAGTTGAACTAGAGCTATGTACATCTTCAATTGTGATACAAAATTACGTTATATTAACAACCACAATTTACTTATCCATCCTAACATCCCTATTTCCTGATGGTTGTTAAAGATGTTTTCCGCTCTTGCAAAAATTGCTGCCGTGAACTTTCTTTTACATGTTTCCTGACACACAGGTGAATGTCTTTCTCTAGGCATATACCCAGGAATGTAATGCTTGGTATTGTTTAGTCATAAGATATTGTTTTCTCAATATGGGTGTTTGCGTAAGAACAATGCTTTTTTTAAGTGCTTGAGCCAATTTTCACTCATGTTGGCTCTGCCTGAAAGTTTCTTGCTCCATATCTTCACCAACACTTGGTATTGTCAGACTTCTAAATTTGCCCAAGCTCATAGAAGGACATTATTGTGGTTTTAATTTGCATTTCAAGGTGGAAATTATTGTGATAAACCCTTGAAATGCTAAATAAAATTTAAAGTGTCTTCATAAAATTGATAAAGATCTTTTCTATATTTGAAATGGTTCATTGAATTGATGTAACTCAGTATATTCTCTAAAAGCTTAAAACTATTATTTCAAAGTTGAAATGTCATCACCTTTAATGTTAATTATAACATGAATATTTATCACAAAAATTGATTTATGTTACAAAGGCAGTATCTTCTATTTTGATACTTTATCAACACTTGATATTTTGCTTCATTTGTTAGATAAGTTAATGATTAATTGACTTCATTTGAAAATTACATTCAAATAACAGAGTATAAACAAAGGATATAACTAAAGGATAGTAGTAATAATCCATTTACTTATCTTCCATCTTGAAACTTTGAAACCTCCAGTTTTTGTTTATGTTCTGCTCACTGACCTCATTGGTACAAAGAGGTCTCAAATTCTCTGACAGAGTCTCCAAACAAATGCTAGCATTCTCAGTGATGTATAATATTGCAAAAGGATAGTATACAATACTTAATATAAATACTAAAAACTGAAAACTTATGGTTTGAGGTAATAATTTTTATCTTTATGGAGGATGCCAAAATAAATCCCAATATTTGATAAAAAAATTATATATTAATGATAATTATATTTTATACCTTGCTTCATATTTGTTATTTAAATTATTAAGATGACTTTTCATAAAAATCAATGATTAAAATTACTCCAAACCATGATTAAGTGGTCTGTCATTGATTAAAGTTTGATAAACACTGGTATGATATAAAGTGCCAATGACTAAGAGCTGATGACAAGGATTCTACAACTGACTTTCACTACATCTTATTAACAATCTGGGAGAATTGTTAATACTTCTGAATTTCCATTTCTTCATCTGGAAAGTAGATCTCACTGCAGCTGCCCTGAATTCCTCATACTGTTTTGTCTAAATGAGATAATATGAAATAATGTGTTAAAGACCATTCTGCTTCCAATTAGGATGGAATAGCTGGTATCAGAATAATTGTTCTATAAGAAGAACTTTGAAAGTTGGGTACAATAAAACAATAAAAACAATTTAAAACATGTTTTTGAAGGCACTGGAGAGCAACCAAAATAGGCAGGACATTAAAGCAAAAATTCTACAGAGAAGAGAATCATAGAAAGGAGAGATCTACATTTTGTAGGCAATTTCCCCTCAAGGCATTTTGTGACCACTAATCAGTACTTGAACAGGACAAAAACCTGAGAAAGTAAGTATAAAATAACTATTAAGCTAATCAGAGATTATCACAACTTCAGTATTTTCTAAAGACGAGGAGCCCTAATAAACACCCTAGGATATTAGTGGAGAACCCTGGAAGCCTACTCCCTTAGGAGTAATAGCAAATCAGAAATAGACTAGTCTTTACTGAATCAAGGCAATACATCTATATTCTGTATGCCTGAGAGAAGAAACCCAAACCCTCTCTGAAGGAGGTAACATTACCCAGCAAAACTAAGTAATTCATACATCTCATGTAACATTCATTCAAAAATTACCAGACATGCCAAGAAACATAACCAAATCTACAAAAATCAAGAAAAGTAGAAACACATCCAAAAATGAACAAAAATGATCTGGTTATTGAAACTAACAGATATGAACTTTAAAATAATTGTGACTCATGTGCTCGAGAATAAGGGGGTGGGGCAGGTAGATAATTTCACAGTAAATTAAGAAACTATAAAAGTAATGAAATAGAAATTTTTATAATTAATACATTTAATAGCAGATTAGACAAATAGAAAAAATTAATGAGCTAGCAATAGGTTAGAAAAAATATCTAGACTGAAGCAAGAAGAGAGAGAGAAGAAAAGATGCTTTAAAAAGCATAGGAGATATATGGGACACAGTGAAAAGACTGAACTTATGTGTAATTGGAGTCCAGAAACAAAAGTGAGACAGAATGGGAGGGAAACTTTTTTAAAAGATCATGGGCTAGAATTATCCAAAATTATAGAAAGACCTACATATTCAAGAATATCTATAAAGCAAAGGCAGGGCAAAATCAGAGAACATCTCAGACATATCAAAATAAATCTGCTGAAAGACCAAAATAAAAATCAAATCCTAAAAGTATCCATAGAATAAAAAGGTACATTATCTTCAAAGGGACATTAAACTGATGGTTGAATTTTCAATAATGTGGTTTCTTTCTTAAGTGTTTATAAGGATTCACCAAAGGATATATCAAGGCATGAGATACTTCTTTGTGAGAAAGCTTTAAATTTATTATAGACATAAGAAAAATTAGATTATCTGTTCCTTCTGTCAATTTTGATAGTTAATTTTTAAAAAGCAATTTGTTCATTTCTTCTAAATTTTAAAATGATTACCATAACATTTAAAATCATATACATAATGTAGAAATAAAACTGCCATTATTTGTAGAGAACATGATTGTAATCATAGAAAACTATCAAAATAATCTATATATAAAGCACTGGAATTAATAACTAAATTTAGTAAGGTAATTGGCTACAAGATCATTATATAAAAATCAATTATACTAACAACAAAAAAGAATTTTTTAATGAAATTTTTAAATGATATCATTTACTCTAACAGCAAAACATAAATTATTTAGGAAAAATATATGCAGAAAGTTACATAAGACCTCTAAAAATAAAAACCCTAGAAAACATTGCTATGAGAAATTAAAGCCTAAACAAATGGAGGCTATATCATGTTCATAGGTTGGAAGATTCAAAATTGAAGAATGTTAACTTTATAGACTCAATAAATTATGATTAATGTACAGACAATCCAATGGAAGGAGTGGTGGAAACTGATACACTGATTTTTGAACAATTTTGGAAGAATAAGAACAAAATGAGAGTACTTATATTCCCAAATATAAGTTAACTAAAATAGAGTGGTATTGGTGTGGGAATAGACAAACAAATAGAACATAGCATAGGAACCCGAGAGAGAACCTATGTTTAAAGTCACCAAATTCATCATTGCAATGCAGTGAGGAAAGAATGCTTTTTCTAGTAAATGGTGTTGGATCTGTTGAATATCCATAGAGATTTTTAAAAAGAACTTTTACTTCATACTTCATATTATACATAAAATCATTTTCTAGTGGATCAAAGGTGTAAATGTGAAACATAATAGTAAAGATTCAAAAGATAATATAAAAGATCTTGGGGTATAAAAACAATTTTTATAGGACACAGAAACACTAAGCATAATAGACAAGATTAATAAATTCTTCTTCATAAATGTAAGAACAGATACCACTAAGAAAGTGAACATACAAGCCACAGAATAGAATTATATTCATGATAATAGGGGAAATTTTACAAGCTAACAAGGAAAAAAATCCCAGAAAACAATTTAAAAAAAGACAAAAGACTTGAACTGACATTTCACAAACAGGTAATAAAACATTTGGGAGGGTGATCAACGTTCATTAGTTATCAGGATAAAGCACCTTAAAACTATAATGAGATATCACTACATGCTCCCTAGAATGGCTAAAATTTAGAAAAAATAGGTAAAAAAACAAGTGTAGACAAGAATACAGAGCAACAGAAACTCTCATCCACTGCTAAGGAAAGGATAAACTTCTAGAATCACTTTGGAAGTCTATTTGGCAGAGTGACACATGATCCTGACATGGCAATTCTATTTCTAGGTACCAATGGAAAAGCATACATATATGCAGCAAAAGACATGTATAAGAATGTTCATAGCAATATTATCCCACATAGCAAGAATGAAAAACAATCTAAAAGTTCAGTAACAATAAAATGAATAAATAAATTTTGCTATGTTTATACAATGGAATACTAGCAGCAATGCAAAACAGCAAACTACAGCTACATGTAACATGAATGAGTATCACAAATAAAATGTTGAATGGTAGAGCAGAGTCAAAAGAGTATGTATTCAGTCTATTTACATAAAATTGAAAATGGGCAAAACCAATATATGGTGTTAGAAGTCAACATAGTGGTTATATTTGGTAAGAAAGTCGTGATTGGAAAGGCATATGAGAAAGGCTTCTGGAGACTGGTAAATTTGATCTGGGTGATGGTTAACAAGTGTGTACATAAGTAAGTTTTATTGAACTATACACATATGATTTGTATATCTTATAGTATGTATGCTATACCTCACTACTAAAGTAAACAAACCAGCAAATAAATTAATCCTTTACACAAAAGAGAAAATTCAGGAATCCTTATTATTTTATCCCTCTCCTGTCTCATCCATTCTAATTATAGGGACATTACAATTATATGTCTTATATGAAGTTTTTTCATGAGGCTCCTTGAAAAAGTTAATGAGTCCCTCCAATATATATCAAAGATCATGGTGGGGCAAAGAAGGAGCACTCAGAGTATGGCTAAAGGAGAGAACAGTGGAATCTCTGAGTGACGCTACCTACAGAGGGGGATGTCTCTCACACTGCATTGCATGATCCTTAATGGCAGTGACAGTAAATTATTCATCTCAGCACACCCAATGCCTGGAACATAGTAATAATTTAAGCTGATATTTATTCAGGGCTTAGTCTATGCCAAGCTCTGTACTAGGTTTCTTACATGTATGAACTCAATTAATTTTCACAAAAACGTGTGAGGTAGCTATGATTTCGTCCCCAAATTACAGTTGATAAAATTGAAGTTCACAGAAACTACCTAACTTAAAATGTCACCCAGTTTGTGAGTGGTGGAATTTAGATGCAAGTCCAAGTCATTGTCAATCTTGAGACAATGCATATAACCATTGTATCTTCTAAAAAAGCAGTTGGGTATATGAGTCAGTAGTCTTCTCTATCTCTGCCCTGTAGGATTGAAAACTATTTATTAAGTTTAAACTCTGGAATTCCTCCTCTCTAGGATATGAGATCCCTGAGGCAGGGATACTGTGTTATTCATTTATGGCTCTCCATTGTCTAGCACAGTGCTCGGCTCATAATAAATGATAATTTTAATAAAGATTTGTTCAGTGAGGTAGCTTGAATTGCGATGGTCATAGGTTTACGGTAGGATCCATCCATTTCTCCACACCCATTTGTAAGTGTAATAGAAGTTACCTCTAATAGCAAGCTTCATAAGGTAATAAGAATATTCATCAAAGCATTCTGATGCAAATTGTGGGAACTCAGTGATATATCCTAGATCGGAAATTAACAACCAGTCCAGAAAAAAACAAAAATAGTGGAAAGAAGTGACCTAGTGATTGCATGAGATCGTAATTAATTTTTGTATGGCCTGTGGAGTAACAGCAAACTTTAGGATTCTGAACAAAATTTCTCCATTCTGTTACATTTTCCACTTTGTCATTGGAGTAATGGTTTCTTAATGCACTGTTTTTGTGTTTCCTGGACACTCTCCTTGTGTTCTGAAGATAAGCTGTCAACGCAATCCCAGAGTCTTTTGGAAGGGAAGGAATGACCAGGGATACTACCTCTGCCTAGAGCTCTGCCAGGAGACACATGCCCTAAAAATGTCCCCTTTTCCACCAACTCTTTGTACTTGGAGAGGAACCAATTTTCCTTGCTGTTGGAATGCATAAGATATACAGAGATGCCTGGAGGAGGAATCTAGCATATCATCCCAGGAATATCTTGGTCTTTGGTTTGGCAAAACATCATCACTGGAGGTGGTAACAGCTGTGCAACAATTTACGGGGGTGGCATGGGGTCTGGCGGCTGCTTTTATTTTTTCCCATTCTGGAAGCTTGTTTCCTTTGAGTCACTTTTTGATTGTCATGGATTTATTTTCTGTTACATATTCATTTCAAAGATATTGGGTAATCTTTCAAGATTCATGGAAACAAAAATTTGTAGTTTTGATGAAAAAGGGTGTTTAATATCTGTCAGAACCTACATTGCTGCACATTTTTAACGGCACATACTTGACTTTCTAAAAAGTTATGTAATATTCATAATGACACATAGAAATCTCTGAATTATCAGTGTTCAATAGCTAGTCCCTTCATAAGTAAAATTTAAGTGTACTGGAAGATTCAGATTACCCTCTGCCCTGCCAGTATGATCATTTTAAATGAAACTTATGTTACTTCTTTAATATGAGGCTGTTGCGAAAAGGGGAAAATATAACTTGAAGAAGAATTGTTTTTCTAACGTTAACAAATATGGAGCATGATTTCAGGTGACATTCAAGATTTTCATCTCAGATAGCCAACAGGACTTCAGGATAGGATATGTCCTGTCCACTTCTAGCTGTGGAGTTATTGTAGGAGAGTCATTTATTTTTTAAATTAATACTTGCTTCTAAGCAGCTTACTGAATTTTTTGTTTTCTGATATTCTTTATAAATTATTCAAAATATTTTTTACCTCTCTGTAGATCTGTTTATTAATACCAATTGACAAGAGTAACGAATTCATGGAATTTCCCTTTTTTCATGACAAATGTAGGTTTAATGTGGGAAAGGGGCTAGGAAAACCGAGCTAACAGCCCTCTCTCCCCACCACATAGTGAGTTAGGTTGAGTTTGCTTTGTGTACCCTTTCATTCTTTCTTTGAGTTACTCAGTAACAGTTAAGATTTTTTTGGTTTTAAGCAATAGAAAAGACCCTAACTTGAATTGAAAAGAACTGATTAGGATATAAACATAAGGGATAACACAAGGGAGTGATAATAAGAAACCCCCCTTAGAAGGATATGAAGGATAAGAGAAAAGTTTGGTGAACCGGCAAGGCAAGGACAGGTGCCAGGTAATCTCAAATGGCCCATGTATCAGCAACTAATGAAGAATGTTTAGGGAACAGCTGATTTCTGAGGCTGAGGCAGTTCCAGCTCTTCACCAGTGGTTTGTGATTTGGGGGAAGAGATCTGATTGGTCCAGACTGGATTACATGTCACCCACTGACTAGGGAAAGGCAGGAATTCTTGACTGACATACTGAATCAGTCAGCTCTTGCTGTGTAGCAAACCACTCCAAAACTCGGTGGCTTGAAATCAGACTCATTTATTTCCTCAGGCATCTGCAGACAGGCTGAGGATCAGCTGATCTAAGCTGGGCCCAGCTATGTGGCTCTGCTTAAAAATGTGGGTCAGGTTTCAAAGGTATGCTTCATTTCACGCTTGTTCCTTCTGAGGCTCAGGTGAGGGGCAGCATCTGCAGATGGAAGGCTCTTCCCATAGCAAAGTACAAGAATGCAAGCCCCACTGTGTAGGCAGAGTTGAAGCTTCTACTTACATCACAGCTACTAACATCCCGTTGGCCAAAGCTAATCATGTGGCCAAGCCCAAAGCCAAGCGGTAAAATGTACCCTCTGCTTTTTGTGGGAGTGATGGCAGAATCAACTGAAAACAGGAATAGTAGAGGAAGAAATGAAGAAAAGGAGTTAATAATTAAACTGGGGCAATTGTCTAAGAATTAAAGAGATAATTACCATAAAAGAAATCAGTGTTTTTACAGAAAAAAAAAGACTCAGTAGCAAAAAGGAAATGGGCCCAACAAAAACCTAATTGCTAAAAAGCGTTGTTCTCACCTGACTCTTATGAACAGCAGCTTTATGTGGCTCCTCTCATCGCACTTTTGTACACCAATAAGACTCCTAGAACCAACAATATAATCTTACGGCAGGGATCTGACCACTACTTTAAGATTCAAGCAGAAGCGGTCAGATCACAGCTAAATAATGTGCCTGCTTTTAAGAGCAACCTTGCAAGTGATTGTGATTTCAGTGCATTAAGATAGAAAAATCATCTAGGAGAGGAATTGTTGCTCTGTTACTTACCATACTAGAACCTGGCAGGCAACCAGGCAGCTGATAAACCAGTCGAAAGCAACAAGTCTGGCTCTCTCCTTGCCCGGCTCATCGCTAGCCACTTCTGAAGCCTGTTCTAGTGGACAGCAGTGGGTGTTACTATTCTGTGCTTTTCCTTGCCTAGGAAATGCCAAAGGAACTTGGGCATAAGACTTTAATGAATCAAAAGGCGCCCTAATGCTGGTCCTCAAATCTAGGCTGGGGTAGCAACATACAATCATATATTCATACTCAGGATTCTAATTAAGTATATTAGCATTGACGCCTTTGACCAATCTGTTTTTTCTTTTGACACTCCAAAATTCTCCAAGTGATTTCAAGGTTTATCCAGGTTTAGAATCTACTTAGTCCAGTGCTTTATTTTGAGGATGAAAAAAGTGATACTCGGAGTGAATGACAGTATGATTTTCTTTCCAGTGTCACACAGCTAGCTGGTTTGTCTATGTGTCAGAACTTGGACTATCACCTGATCTACTGTATTGTCTCCTAATCCGGGGTGCATTCATCTACACTCTGCTGTCTCCTTCATGTGAATACCCAGAAGGTGTCATGCTGACCTGAATTTCTGGAGATTGAACACCATCCCCTCCGCATTCCCAGGCGCATTCATTCCTTTCATCCTAAAGCACATGTTTTCAAATTCATGTAGATTTAGACTGAATTGTTCATGGGTTGACCTACTCCATTAGTCTTTAGTTACTAGAAAAGTAAGCTAAGACCTTTTTAAAATGAAACCTCTGAATCCTTTTGCATCATAGACACAAAGTACAAGTCTAGTGTCACTGTGGTAAGGGAGACAGCAGCAGGTCCATGGAAAAGACCTCCACAGCAAAATCATCAGCCCTCAGTGGAATGCGAATTAAAAGCCCAAAACTGTTAGTAAAAAGAAAAAGATGTAAAGCAGAGGGGAGAAGCGGTGGAATGAGCGTAAGGTGAGAACAGAGGGCTTGACATCAGCCTGGGCAGCCTGTCTCTCGGCAGGTCAGCACACACAGGCTGGCATGCAGGATAAAGACGGGTGAGAAACAGTCACCCAAAAGGAAGAAAGATGGTCTTCAGGAAAGGAAGATATGCTTAAAATTAAACACAGGGGAGGAAAAGGGTGTTTACAGTTTTCTGAGATGAAATTCAAGGCTGAAGTCATAGTTTGGCAGCCAAACCAACGAAATTTGGTTTCCTTCTGAAAGATTTATGTCTTCTAAGGTTGAGAAATATGTCTGGCTGCCAGTATTTCATAAAGCAACATAGAGAGAAATACTACATACTTTAGTGTTTGGCTTGGGACTTTTCACCTTTGTTTGGCAAGATATTTTTCATTTTGAAAGAGTGAGAGGGAGAACAATTCATGTCAGCTTCCTCTGAAGATCTCAGAGCTCTTTGCCTAAATTATCTGGTGGTTCATAATGTTACCCATATACGAATATTTTAAATGGTGAATTAAACTTGTTGATGTACATTAACAGAACCTCTAAAACTCATAACCTTCTGTTGCAAAACTCTTTGAGATAACATCGCCTTCAAAGAGAAAGAAAAGAATTGTAATCAAACCCTTTGGGAATTTCAGGAAGTAGTAGTGAGCAGCAAAATTCAGAGCCAGCTCTGTCATTTGCTATTTGTGTGACCTCGTTACTCAACCCCACCATGCAGCGGGATTCCTTATCTGTGAACTGGAGATAATAAAAGAATCTACTTCATAGGGCTGTTGAGAGGATTAAATGACTTAAGCCCTTAGAACAATGCTTAGCCCTCAAAAAGGATTAATTGTTATTATTACATATTGTGGAATTTCTGAGATATTCTATTCCAGTTTCAAATATTCTCTTCTACTGAAATTATATATCATGGAAAAATCCTAAAAATCCCACAAGCTACATTTTCAGATGATCTTTCCTGCTTGAAAGTGACAGAAAATTCCTTTATCAGGTTGTGTCTTTATTTGAGGTTCAGAAAATATGATCACGTGGAGAAAGCACACAGGTATTGAAACAATGGGGAGAGGAAAATTGCCTACAGTCTTCTCCAACTCCAAACCATGCAGCCCCAGTGTTGTAAACCTTGAACTACCAACTCTGTGTGTATATCCATTCAGAGTTTTATGTCCCTGCTTTTTCATTCATGGCAACATGTCCCCTGGCATAGTCGTCTGCGTGCTTTAGTCCCCCCACCGCCTGTCTGCCGGCTTATCTTTCCTTCTCCTCTGCCTTTCACTCCTTTCTTCTCCCTTTAATTACTCTTTTCTTGTTTCTTTCCCATCCTTCTTTCCTCCCTCCCAGAAGTCTTTGGGTCCTTGCTGTCCTCAGACACTATGTCATTTTTTTCCCCCAATTCCCCAGAGTTAACCTATATTCAGGTATTAGCCAGACAGATGTTAATTTCTCTGCCTCACCTTCTCTTTAAGTCTTCCTTTATGCGCTCAGTGTCCTTACCATCCAACTCTTCTGCTGTGCTCTGCCTCTAGTTCTTTTTCAACAATCTTCACTATTACACAGGCCACATAGACAAGTAATGTAGTTGATAGCTGGAACTTGAACAAAAGGTAAGGAATCTAAGTTCTCCTTTTGGTTATTTTATTTGCCATCCAAGTGACCTTGGGCAAGGCACTTACCGGCTGAGCTTTGGTCTCCACATATGTGCACTCTGTGCTCTGAGTACTCATGGAGGTGCTCTCAGGCTCCTATAAGACAGCAAAAGTCAAGCAGTATGTTTAAGTGCCATGTGATGCTATTTCTTTTTTTGTGTGTGTGACATGCGGGCCTCTCACTGTTGTGGCCTCTCCCGTTGCGAAGCACAGGCTCCGGACGCGCAGGCTCAGCGGCCATGGCTCACGGGCCCAGCCGCTCCGCGGCATGTGGGATCTTCTCGGACCGGGGCACGAACCCGTGTCCCCTGCATCGGCAGGCGGATTCTCAACCACTGCGCCACCAGGGAAGCCCGATGCTATTTCTTTAGTGTCACTATTGCCCCATTGGTCCTGGCAGTCCAGGTGTCCTACTCACTTTCAGCTTACAAAATTGGTGTTTCTACTTTCAACCATATTATCATTCCTATTGGTAATTATTACACCCCTGACTCCCTTTCCCCCAACCTCAACTCCTTGTTCTTCCTGCACATACTGTTTATACCAGTCATTTCAGATCACTCAGAGTTTGCCACACATGAAAATCTGCTTCTTATTCCAACACAGGGCCTTTGCATGTGCTTTTTCTTCTTCTGGAAGCACTCTTCCAACATTTCTTTATGTGGCTGACTCCTTCTTCTCATTTAAGTGTTATTTTCTTAGAGTAGTTTTTCCTAAAACCCTATCCCATTTAGCCCCAGCCCCATTACTTACCATTTCATTACCCTATTTAATTTTCTTCTGAGCTCTTTTCATAATCTAAAATCATCATTTACTCTATTGCCTACCTCCTAATTTCTCAGTGCTTAGCATAGCAGATTCAACACATATCTGTTAAAAGAATGCATAGTCCAAAGTCAACTAACGAAGAGGGGTGGAATTGGAATTTGAACCCAGACTGTCTGACTCTAAAACCTATATGCTTCACCACTGTATTCTTTCCCTGCCTCAGCAATAGGGTTTATTGGGAAGAAACAGTAAGCTAATATAGGAGACATGCTTTGTAAACTACAAGGGTTAGGTTGATATGAAATAGCAGAGTTATGGCATTCTGTTCATTGTCCTCTGCTTAGATGCCACACACATTCAAACTGTCCATTCATAAGAGGCAATGTCATTACCAATGTGAGGGAAGAAAGGTCATTGGCTTGGAAGAGTCCTGCTGATATTGCTTTAAGAATTACTGGTGACATCTGTGAGAAATGTTCTCCTCTTTCACTTCCACTCTTGGCCAGTCCTTTGCTAATGCTATCCTTCTACATGACTGACCTTGCCTTCCTTGCTGCCATTAAGGGACAATTTACTTAAAATCTTCCATTCATTCTTCATTAACCAATCTAACACCTTCTATTTTCATGGAGATTTTAGACCTCTGTTCAATCCCCAACTATGCTATATCCCTACAGAGGGCTTAGAGTAACAAAAAACAAATTAGAGCTAGAATGAACAATGGGGAGTCCTAATCTTAAGGCTCCCCCTCTTCCATTATGGATGCAAAGAAAACAGAAGCATATAGATTAGGTCCCTGAAATCAACGAGCTAATCACACAGCTAGTTAGTGGCAAAACCAGAATGAAAACCTGGTTTCCAAGTGCTTTTTTCCTAAAAACCTGTCGGGTTGGTTTGTTTGTTTGTTTAAATAGTTTTTAGGTAGACTATCATTGTATAAATTTCCAGTGTGATTATGTTTTAATGAAGAAAAAAAATTTTACATCCAACCCAAAGTAATTGTTTATTCTATGGTATGTAAGTAAAGTAGCAACCCATATATTTTATCTTTGTATTTGTAAAATCCTTCAAATTTCAAAAGCAAATGGTTTGTTTTGGTATCAGTGGCCTAAATTAATGTCCCTTCCCTGTATTCCTTTGAACTCTTAAGCTATTAGCAGTATCATTTTAAGATTTGCTAAAGTCAGAATCTCTAAAACAATCTAATACTTAGATATTTGAATAATTTTGTTGTTTCCCAAGCAAAATAGGGAGTATGCCTTTAAAACCTACAAATTGCAAAAGTTAAATTTTTATTTGAAGTTATGAATATTTTAGAAAACACGTAGCTTCTTCATGCTTTGAAACTTTAGACTCTGCCCTGCTGGTGTCTTGTCTTACAAGGTTAAAAAAAAAACTAAAATCAAGACAATATAGTCAAAGCACAGAGTATTTCATCAATTAGATCATAGAAATTAAAAACAATATTTGTGAAGTTTTCCTTATCTGAATACCTAAATCATTTTTCTCTTATTCAAAGAAAACAAGTTGTAGAGACTGAAAAGGAGAAAAACAAAATTCTCTGGCCTTCTAAATCTCCTTCCAAGGTGTTCTTTTCGGGCCAGGTATACCATATTAGTTTATACATACCTATCATGCTTTCCACAAGTACTCAAGATAAGAAAGTTTTGAACTTCACCAAGTTCTTTCCTTACACCAAAAAAAAAAAAAAAAAAAAAAAGTTTTTTACTTTTTTCCCCATGATTTTAAATAAATGAAGCTAGTTTCTCCTCTCTGTAGAAAATGGATTATTATGTTTGAGTCATAGATCTTTGCTATTAATAATACATAATGCTGTTTGAAGCATACTCACACTAGACATTTTCCAAGTTTACAGTGTCTACTTGAATTTTTCCAGAGGACATTTGTCATTTCTTTCAAGAGCAGGCCTATGGATAATCATTTAATCAAAACTACTACAGTGATTGCTACTTGTACAGAAAATTATAAAGCTACAGGACTAAAGTCCTGATTGCCAAATCTAAATGGGCACTGCTTCTTTGTTAAGCATTGGGTAATAATGAATACCACATTCTTCAATTTGGAGGAAATTGAAGAAGGAGAATCATTATTTGTTCAGAACCACATTTCCTAATTTTCATTTCCTCTATTTTATTTACACAAAAATACATAATGGAAATTAATAGTAGGCACATACAGAGAACATCTAATTATGATTCAAGCATTTAAAGAAAAGTCTTATTCTAGGTTTGGGGCCTCTGATATATAATTTATTTTAAGTCAAGAGACCAAAAAATATTGAAAAACATTAGTGTTTTTTATGCCTCATTATGATTTCATACATACCAACTATCAAGTGAAAAAATATTGAGATGATAGTTTCTGAGATATTCAATCTTAATATGTGAACAAGAGCTTATTGGGAGGCTGGTTAGTATGTAAATAACTGCTGTTCTGGAAAGAAGCTTTGTTTTGAGTTTGAAACTCTATAAATTATGCTTTTATGTACATAATACTGTCTTACCTTCATCATCTCTAATGGACATAAGGTTAGTACACTGGTAACTATAAAGATGACCCCTCTGGGAATAGTTGGATATGTAACTGGAGAAAGTAAACATCCTTCCTTAAAAGGAAATACAGGGAGGTCAAACTCGGCAAACAGATAAAAAAGACAGTTTTAGCCTACTATTTATTTTCTTTTCCAATAGCATTCTTTTAAAAATGAACTCAACTTTTAAGTTAGAAGGTGACTTTCTCAAATGCTGATATAAAAGTGTGTCCAAATTAGTACCCACAAAAGAAGAACTCAGCCTTCATTTGTGGTTAATTAAATGACAGGTGATACGTGATTGAAACTGGATCTTGTAACAACAAAACATATTTCCTGTTTCAAAGTAAAGCATGTAAAATTCTGCTGCTATCTCACGTTGACAAAAGAGAAAGGACGCTTTAAATCTATGACCTCTCTTTATGAGTGGTGAAAGATGACATGAGTGGGTAGATTTTGGAGGGGCTAACCCACCCAAAGATGATCCGAGTGTGTTGACAGAATCTCACTAACTCACTGCCCCGAGACCAGCAATAAACAAGGCTTCCTATGGAGCATGTATAACCACCATAAAAAAGGATTTGTTTCTTGACAGGAAATCGTCCTAAAAAGTTTCTTGTCCCAGTTTAAATATAATTTTTCAGGTTTTAAGGCCAAGTTGCTAAAATTTGTTCCCTGTGAATTTCTTTACAGCAGTAAGGAAGCTGTCTGTATCCACCATATTGAGGATGGGAGTGCCTTTATTTGTTCTGTGGAGTTAAAAGCTGGAGAAATAGACTAAAACTTACCCTAAACTTGGGCAGCTGGAGAACCAAGCCAATTAGAGGGCAGGGACCTACAGTTCAGCTAAGCTGAAGACCTATTTGTCAGGAATATAATTAACTCAGACCAGAAATTATATCTTGGGGGAACAGCTAAATAGGAAGGAACAGGCAACGAATGTGGAGCCAGACAAGTTAGAGGTTAAATACTTGAAATCAGCAAAAAGAGAAAGGAAAATGGAAGTACCATTGCATGATAGCTGAGAGTCAAATAGAGCAGGATTCAAATGCCAACTTTGCCTCTTTCTGCCTGTGAGACTGGACAACTATGGTAATATTATTTGCTTAAAATACTAGCTACCTCTCTCTACTGCTTCCTTCCTTCAGAGCCTTCTCTGTAAGAGAAGTCCCTCTATAACCCACTCTCAGTGTTGGCCGTTGGACTTGCGTGGACAATAACATATGAGCAGAAATAATGAAAATCATGTCAAGATCTGTTGCATGATTTTATGTCATTGTTCTTTTCCCTCTGCCATAAGAAGGGCATGTTTCATTTGGGGTCTACTCCCTCAGTCTGGATCTCAGAATAAAGAAGACTTGTGGGGAGAGCCAAAGTCATAAAGACATACAGCTGACATCATGAGTCTGTGCTGTTAGCCACTAAAATTTGGGGTTGTTTGTCATGACAGCATAACCTGGCAAAAAGTGACATATTGCAAATTGTATAAATCTCTTTGTGCCTCAGGCTCCTCATCTATAAAATCAGGATTAGGTTATCTTGAAGAGAACATGGGATGATATTTGGATGTTTGGTGTTTTCTTAGCAGAATCTAGCAAGTAGTGGTCATTGTTATTATTCCAGAAGCCCAGGCAGGGAATCTGTGGAAGAAAGGATCAGGAATCCAGAAGAAAGACTAGGCAGAAATTGATGAAAGCTATAAGGTCAAAGGTCTACACAACTAAATGTTGGGGTTTAGCTGGAGGCATGACTAGTAGACTCCAGGTGATGGAGTAGAGGGGCAGCAAGTATGATACTTGGTAGCGAGACAACTGTCCACTGAGGCACATGTTTGTAAAGACTCCTGATGAAGACCAAGGTCATCTGAGAGCATAGACAGATCCAGGTTTATGTGGAGAGACAAATATGTACATGGGATAGTGGGAAGTTACTGACCCAAGGTTTACATGAGGCAAATTCTTCCAAAATGAACTGTCTTATTTGTTCCCAAACAGGTTTTTTCACTCTTAGTGTAATTTGAACACATTATGGTTATGTCTAAAATTCCACAGTGACAAAATTCTCTCCCTGTGGATAGAGTTAGAGCTTTTATGAAAGCTACATCATTTATGTGTCTAAAATTATTTTAAAAAGAGAAAATGGGCTAGCAGTTCTAAACAAATTTTAAATCTGTTAACACTGAAACTTATACACTTACAATGATAGATATAGCTGGTTTTAATGTAGTGAGGAAAAAGCATCATGTGTTTCTGCTGATGCTACATCGGTCATGTTTGTTTCTTCCCATACCTTGTTTAGAGGGGAAAAGTGATCAGCTGCTTTCCCTTGATATAGGACAACTGATATAGGACAACAAGCAAGGCTTACTGGGCCTAACATGTTTTAGTGGGGAGCATATACACTACCACTAGAATGGTCTTATGAAGCCAGAGGGCAAAAGCCAGAAGTCCAAACCAATCATTTCTTTAAAGTGTTTCAGTGGTTTTCAATAGTAGCCTCATTCATATTAGAATCACCTGGGACAATTAAAACTGATCTCCGTCAGTACTCCCAATTAATTAAAAAACAAAAATAAAAACAAAACTCTGGGGGTGTGAACTAGAAATCACAAACAGAAAACAAATAAAACTCCCCAGGTGATTCTAGTGTGCTTCCAGGGTAAGAAACATTAAGTGAGAGGTGGAGAAGTCCAGGGGTGAGGAGGGCTCTCAGAGGAGTGGGGTAGTTGAGAAACCACGATGAATAGAGTGATACAGAGGGGGAAGAATACTGGTGCTAAGAATCACCTGAGCATCTTGTTAAAATGCAGATTCTGATTGAGCAAGACTGAGGTGGGGACTGAGCATTTCCTAACAAGCTCGCAGCCCCTGGACCACACTTTCAGTAGCAAGTAACTAGAGTAGACAAACTGTTCCAAGTGAGTCCTAGGCTACTAAAGCCTGAGTGACAATTTTGAGGCTGTATGGGCAGGCCAGGATTGGAAAGAATAATGATGGCAGGTGCCAAGAAAGAATATAGTGATTCCTCACAGATAAAAGGCTGGTTGCCATGGTTTAAATTTATTCTAGGCGTTTCATCAGAGAAGAACTAGATTTGGGTTACCCTGTGACAGATGATACACATAGAACTAAAAATTAAACACAGATATGAGCCTTGCAGTGTAGTACAAGATAGGTGCTCGATAAAGACCATTCACTCTAACGTAGAGTTAAAGTCGATGTAGTGTAGTAGTATTAATAGACGATCATGACAGGAACCAATTCAGAAAGTAAGATTCAATGATCTTAAATGGCATTTCCAAACACTGATGTTACTGAGGTCAATTAGTTGAGGCACTCAGCCATGTTAAAAAGACGTATATTGAATCACATAGTAACAACATTATTTCCTTTTTAACTTTCTTTCAGTCCTGATTAGCTTCTGGGATAAAAAGTTTTAGTTTGAGGGAATGTTCTTTAGTAATTCTATAATGCCTGTTAATTACCTATTTTAACAAAAAGAGAGCAGTCTTCAAGCTCAAAATTCCAACAGGCAAAAAATATTATTTTTTGTTTTTGTTTTACAATTATATGTGTGGTTACTTTCTATTTCCAGTAATTGGTAGGGTTTTTTTTTTTTCATTTCTGATAGTGATATTTAGTCTTCTTTCAATGTAAATTTAAGTAAATAAAGTTATTTTCCTTAAATAAAATATTAGTGACAGTATGTATAGTAGTATACTAATATGACAAAAATTATGAAGGTGAAGTTTAGAAAATCTGGTGTGGAACAAACGTGAAACTACATTGAAATCTATGCTGTTTACAAACTTAGGTCCGATGAAAATATTTGCATTGATTTATTTAGCAAAAACTGCACATGGAATAGCCTTATAAAGACAAACCAAATTTAATCAACAAATATTTGCTGAAACAAGAGGGCAATTTTAAAAATTCAAAGTGTTTTCCTGATTTTACCTACTTATTTTTTCCACATGTAAACAGTTTTGTGGGTTCAGTTGAATATCTTAATTTACTAATGAAAAGATTCTGAAAATATAAGGACTGATTTCCAAATGTGTTTTTTCTATTTGAGGCCCTGTGTACACTTTTTTTTAGAGTGGGAATTTATTTTCTTTATTATATTTTTCAAAATCGTGGTTTCTATCTCAATTATTTTGTGTCTAGTCATCAAGCAGCATCATAGCCCCTTAATACCCAGTTGTGATTTTGGAAATATGACTTTACTCAGTAATTTAGCAAGCCAGCTACAATATTTGGTTTAGGAAAATGCACCTGGCCTTGATCAGATTAATGCAAAAAAATAGATCACAAATTCATGAGATAGAATAGTTCTTAAGTGAATTTCAGCTCATATTCACATTCAATTGGACTCCTTTTTTTAAAAAGTTTTTAGTAGTTCCTTACTACCACACCTACCACACCACAAAAACCACACAATTATACAGTTTCTCCAACTCCCCAGAGTTTACCTCCTGCTGCAATCTGAATGTCTGTGTCTCCTCAAAATTCATATGTTGAAATCCTGATGCCCAATGTGAAGATCTTGAAGGTGGACCCCTCATGAATGGGATTTCTGTCCTTATAAAAGATCCTGCGGAGATTCCTTGCCCCTTCTATGAGGTGAGGACACAGCAAGAAATTGGCAGTCTGTAACCCAGAACAGAGCCTTTACCAGAACCAAATCATGCTGGCACTCTCTTGGACTTCCAGCCTCCAGAACTGTGAGAAAGAAATTTCTGTTTTTTCTCAGCCACCCAGTTTATGGTATTTTTCTTAGCAATCTGAATGAACTAAGGCACCTCGAGAGATTGGTTTCACATCAGATTCAGAAATGTACCTGGAGTATTTTGGCAAGTGACTCTCCAGGCTTCCCTGCTCCCCCTGCATCCCCTCAGTGGATGCTGCTAGAGATGTTGATTAACAAGATAGGAAGTTTTTCCCTTAGGGATCACCTGGATCTTAACATGTCTGAACATAGGCAGGCTGGTGGGGTAGGACCACTAGGTTCATTTGCATGAGTCATCTTGCCTGAGGATGTTGATAGGAGTGGGAAAGAACTGGAGTCAAAGTGTATTAGTTTACTATTGCTGCTGTAACAAATTACCACAAATGTATGACTTAAAACAACAAAAAAATTTATTATCTTATAGTTCTAGAGGTCAGAAGTTTAAAATGGACTAAAATCAAGGTGTTGGCAGCACTGCATTCCTTCTGGAAACTCTAGGAGACAACTCCATTTCCTTGCCTTTTCCAGCCTCTAGAGGTTGCCAGTATTCCTTGGCTTATCGAACTCTCCCATATCCAAACAGCAATTATATTACTCCAACTTCTGCTTTCAACTTCACATCTCCTTTTCTGATTCTGACTCTTCTGCCTCTTTCTTCCATGTGTAATAGCCCATCCAGATAACCATGGATAATCTCCCTACTTTAAAGTAGGGAGATTAGCAACCTTAATTAGCAACCTTAATTCCATCTACAGTCTTAATTCCTCCATGCCATGAAACATAATATATTCACAGGTTCCAAGGTTACAATATAGACATTTTGGAGGGCCATTATTTTGCTTACCACACAAAGGTAGAGAAAGGATAAGAGGAGACACAGAATTGATCTTAGAGTCTATTCCTTTCTAAGTCACTTTGAATGACCTTAGTGGTTATATGTGATACTGGGAAGAAAGGGAATGTGTTCTGAGATGAATGGATGCAAAAGTATTACTACTTTCATTCCAGTCATTTTAGGGGAGGGGCACAGAGTGGGGAAATACATCTTGTTCCTACTTCCACAGGGAACATATCTGGAAACCTGAAGACCTCCACAGGCTGGATTGCCATCTCTGATTCATGAATCATTGGTACCCCTATAGGGGCAGAGGAACAGCAGGGGTTGCACAACGATGGGCCTCAGAAGCAGTGACAAGATACTTAACTGGTTTTTATAAATATTGTGACAGCTTAGCCATAGACCACACTAGGAAGCACTAGGAAATAAAGCAAGAACATGAACTAGTTTATGAGACACTTCTGGAACCTTCCAGAAATAACTACAAGACTATTTCAGGGCGTCAAAGACAAAAAAAAAAAAAAAAAAGCAGGCAGAGTGAAAGCTGTAAAACAGGACTTATTATGTTAGTATGGTCCCATTTTCACAGCATCCTGGGGCATCCAGAGGAAACTTAGATTATGTTCAGGAGGTAGAGGCTCAAACAGATGGCTGGAGAAAAGAAACAGCTTTCATTTCAGCAGAGTAATGCCAGTTTGTGAATCAAGGGCCACATCTGTTTATCTGAACCTCTGATTTTGATTTTGTTTTAATTTTATTTCAGTTGACAATTAAACTCTTATCTCCCTCACCAGATGCTTGATATACTGACTTACATCAATCTGATGGGTTTAAATTTGGCAGTGGTTTCTTGACATTTTTCAGAATTAAGGTCTTAACACCTATGGTTCTGTGCCTGGAGCATTTCAAGGAGTTTGGATGTCCTGGGGGGTGCTAGTGGCTGCCCAGATCCCTCCTTCAAAACTGAGGCATTGGGCTCCCCTGGTGGTGCAGGGGACACAGGTTCAAGCCCTGGTCTGGGAAGATCCCACATGCCGTCGAGCAACTAAGCCTGTGTGCCACAACTATTGAGCCTGCGTGCCACAACTACTGAGCCTGCGTGCCACAACTACTGGAGTCCACACACCTAGAGACCGTGCTCCGCAACAAGAGAAGCCACTGCAATGAGAAGTCCACGCACCGTAAACAAGAGTAGCCCCCACTCACCACAACTAGAGAAGGCCTGCGCGCAGCAACAAAGACTCACCGCAGCCAAAACTAAATAAATTTTTAAAAAGAAAAAAACTGAGGCATTCATTTCACCATTTTTCAGGTTGCCTGCAAGCAACCTAACAGCTGAACTTCTGTCTGTGCACAGTTCATGCTTCCTCCCTGGAAATAGCCCATGTTGAATGACGGGTCCTTGTGGACGTACAAAAGCCTGCCTACCTTGTCCCATTTTGGGAGATCTGTGAAGGGCCGTCCCAGCTTCAGAGTACCCCTTGACATTGTTTGAGGTCTCTGTTGTGCTCTACGACAGTTCAGCATATCCGTCTGCCCAATCCTTATTTCCTCACAGATGTTGTTCCTGAGAGCATGCATGTCCTATGTGCAAATCTCCTTCTCTGAGAGTTTGTTTTCCAGGGAATGTGAACTAAGAGAATTGGTGTGAAGATTTGTCTAAGGAGGTGGATCACGTATTGGTTGACTGGCAGTGAGAACCCATCACTAGTCATTGATGGAGTCCTGGGAGCGCTGGCATGCAGTAGTAGTACAAATATTAAAGCTTTCACTAGTGGTGAACTGAGATGGGAGATGGATATAAGGAAATGCGCTGGTGGGCTCAATATCCTCAGGCATTTGAGAGGTTCAGAGGAACTGGTAATTAAAAGGACAATGAAATTGGAAGGCTGTTGCTGAGTGCAGTTAAGAAGCTGAGAAGGACAATGGAAGACAGAGATGATTAATCATCAATTTAAAACAAAGTGTGAAAAGTTAGAACACCTAAACGGCAGCATTTAAAAAGACTCTCCTGAAGCTGGAGAGTAGAAAAGGTGAGGATTGAGCCCAGTATTTAATTACAAGGGTAGCAGACAGTGCTCTAGGGATGGTTGAATTCCCAGGCTTAGCAAGACTTCTGCACAAAGGTCAGGACTCTGGTGGAGAAGGAGTGGGAACCTAAGGCTTCAGATGGGACATCTGGGTCAGTGCACTAGAAAACCTTGAAATCCCAATACCCCTATGTCATCTGGGCCTGCAGAAGTGGCCTACTGCTTTCTATTAGGGCCTAGCATTCTCTCCTTCAGGATATATTTCTACTTCCTTTCCTGACCACCAGACATTGGCATCTTGGTAAGAAACAAAGACACATGAACACTAGTAGGCAGAAGATATGCTATATGAAAACCCAGGAATACTTTGGAGATATTGTGGGTTTGGTTCCAGACCACCACAATAAAGTGAATATTGCAGTAAAGTGAGCCACTCAACTTTTTTGGTTTCCCAGTGCGTATGAAAGTTATGTTTACACTATACTGTAGTCTATTAAGCGTGCTAGCATTATGTCTAAAAAAATGTACATACCTCAATTTAAAAAATACTTTATTGCTAAAAAATGCTAACCATCATTTGAGCTTCAGCAAGTTGGAATCTTTGTGTTGGTGGAGGGTCTTGCCTCCATGTTGATGGCTGCTGACTGATTGGGGTGGTGACTGCTGAAGGTGGGGCGGCCGTGGCAACTTCTTAGAATAAGACAACAATGGAGTTTGCAGCATCATTGACTCTTCCTTTCAGGAACAATGTCTGTGTAGAATGCAATGCTATTTGATAGCATTTTACCCATGGTAGAACTTCTTTCAAAATTGGAGTCAGTCCTCTCAAACCTTGATGCTGCTTTATCAAGTAAGTTTATGTAGTATTCTAAATCCTTTGTTGTCATTTCAACAGTCTTCACAGCATCTTCACCAGGAATAGATTCCATCTCAAGAAACTACTTTCTTTGCTCATCCGTAAGAAGCAACTCTTCATCTGTTAAAATTTTATCATGAGATTACAGCAATTCAGTCACATCTTCAGACTTCACTTCTTTTTTTATCTGTTAATGTTTTTGTTTAGAATTTATTGTTTTTCAACATTTTAGTTGTGCTAAAATATACATAACATAAAATTTATTGACTTTACCATTTTTAAATGTAGAATTCATTGGTATTACGTACATTCATATTGTTGTGCAACTATAACCACTATCCATTTCCAACAGATGCTTCATCTTGCAACACTGAAAATCTATTCCCATTAAAAAATAATTTCTGATTACCCCACCACCCCTCAGACCCTGGCAATGGACTTCACTTCTCATTCTAGTTCTTTTTCTGTTTCCACCACATCTACTCCACCACTTCCTCAACTGAAGTCTTGAAACCCTCAAAGTTATCCGTGAGCATTGGACTCAACTGCTCCCCAACTCTTGTGAGTGTTGACATTTGGACCTCTTTCCATGAATTACAAATGTTCTTAAAGGCATCTAGAATGGTGAATCCTTTCCAGAAGGCTTTCAATTGACTTTGCATAGATCCATCAGAGAAATCATTATCTATGGCAGCTATAACCTTATGAAATGTATTTCTTCAATAATAAGAGTTGACGGTTGAAATTACTCCTTGTTCCATGGGTTGCAGAATGCATATTGTGTTAGGGCATAAAAACAACATTAAATTCATACATCTCCATAAGAGCTGTTGGGCAACAAGGTGTATTGCCAATGAGCAGTAATATCTTGAAAGAATCTTTTTTTTCTGAGCAGTAGTTCTCCATAGTGGGCTTGAAATATTCAGCAAACCATATTATTTAGGACTTGCTGGAAAGTCTTTGCTTTGATCATTGTTAAGGCAGGTACAGCACAGCCTTTAGTTTAGAGCTAATGTAGCTTTAGTACTAAGACAATGCTTTTCTGTAGTCTCTACTTGACGCCTGTGTTTTATGAGAACTTTCACTCTGACTGATGCCAACACAAACTATTCACAGTCCTACATGAACTCCTAGAATTGTTCTCAAATTACATATCACCCAACACTTTTGTATGCCTTGTCCTTGACTTTTTCCTTTAGCACTTATTACTATCTTGTAAATTACATACTTTTTGAAATTTTATTGTTATTCCTTTCTGTGTAAGCTCTGTTAGGGGAGAGAATTTTGTCTGTGTTATTCACTACTATTTAACTATCTTTCAGAATAAAGATTGACTCATTATAGATACTTGATAAATATTTGCTGTATTAGTGAATGATTGAATTTTCTCTTAATTAAGCATACCCTTATTATTCTCCATTTCTTGAAATCCCTGATATCTACTTTAATGCGTTATTACTGATAAACTGTGGTAATGATATTGCTCATGAAGCTTATTTCAAGCATGACTATCCCATTGTCCTCATCATTGCATGTTGCAGATTGTACGTTGCACAAAACTATGTGATGACATTCATGTTTGTGGTCGCCTTAGGTTAGTAGTTTTATTACTCTAATTTTCCAAGGGTTGGCAATAAATATCTTAGGAACTAATGTGCCCATTTTTAATAGCAGTAGGGCTGTCGTCAATGAGGAAACATTCATATCTTGTAAGGCCCTCAACCTCTCTTTTCCATCCTGGTGGGTTTCAAGATATTTCTTATACTTTTCTCTTATCCTTGCTTCCTTGGATCAGCACCTGGTTGAACAGGACTGAACCAGGTTGAAAAATGTTCATATGTACATCTTCTTCTTGATGCAATAGCTGGAAGAGGCACTCAACATGATGATTCAGTAACGAAGAGTTCCGGGTTACCGCAGAGCAGACCTGTGGCCTATGCTAAGTATCTTCTTCATGTAGCCTCCTCCCCTATAAGGTTGCTTTGCATAGACAGTGCCTGGAAAGTATGGATGTTTGTTGAGTCAGTGCACCATAAGCCTAGGGCAGAGTTCAGTTCCTCGGATTGGGAGTTGGGGGGGGGGTGTGGCTTAATGAAAGAATCATGGATTTTGAGTCCAGAAAGACCTAGTTTCAAATCCTGGGTCTAACATCTAGCCAAGTATATGGCCTAGTCAATTTATTTAATATCTCCAAGGCTGTTTCTTCATCTGCTATACAAAGATAAGTGCCTCACAGAATTGAGACATCTAAATGAGGTAACACATAGAATACACAGCTCTGGATACATGAACAATAAATGCTATTTCCCGCTCACCTTCCACTGTAAGTATTCATAGGCTAAGATACCCAACAAAAAGTTGGTAAAGTCATAGAATTATACAGTATAAAAAACTGGTCACATGTTTTTGTCCAGCTCAACATCTGTAGTGCTATAATTTTCTCTATAGTATCCACATCAATTGGCACCCAGTTTCAAGTTAAACATTCCAATGATAGGAATACCCCCTCCCTTCTGAGGTAGGCAGCCATTGGAGAATTGTGTTGTAAAAAGAAATTGATCAGAGTAAGGAGAGCTCAACTATTGGTCCTGCCTTTGCTTCCTGTAACTTCATGGAACAGTGCTAATCCCTCATCCAAAGGATTCTTCCAGATATTTGCAGGAACCTGATTAGGATCCTTTTGAGTTATCTCTTTAACACACAGAATATTTATACTCCCTTAACCTGCGCATGGGATATAATATGGAGCCCTGTCATCATGGTGTTGTATCTCGCCAGTCTGTCTTTGGATTTCCATTATCATTTCTGTATCCCCAGTGCTCTCTCGTTATTAATTTCCCAGAAACCCCCTCTTCCCCTACACACTGGCACCCTCTGACATTCCCATTTTAGTATCATCCCATTACAGACACATCTCTCATACTCCCCTTTATCAAAACTGACCTATCATTTTTCATTCTCTTAAACTCTGAGATATTAGTATTGACACTTTATAAATATCTGCATCTTGACAATCTTCCATTTCTTACCTAAGGGAATGAGTAATCTGGAATTTAAAGACAGTGAGAAAGTCAGTAAGGGAGGCCCTACCAGCAATGATACTTCTTGGCATCTGCATCTTGACATGGATCTCTGTGTATTCAATATCAATAACCTGTCTCTGGCTAATAACTATTTCCATGGGCATATCTGTGTGCTTGTGTTGAAGCACTAGCAGGCAAGAGAGAGACAAAGGTGTGTACTAAAGAAAGAGAGTTAGGCACCATGATTATTTTTGATCAAAGAGGAGATTTCAAATAGAACTGTCTAAGGATGTTCCTAAAACAGGAAACCAATGAATATCTTTATTCCAAAAGTCTATAAATAGACATTGGCATTAAAATAACTTCCTAACTTGATCTAATGATTGTCGTCAACATTTCCTCTAAGTATTAAACTAATATAGTGTGGGTTAAATAACACTGAGCCTTTTGTGTGTGTGTGTGGTACGCGGGCCTCTCACTGTTGTGGCCTCTCCCGTTGCGGAGCACAGGCTCCGGACGCACAGGCTCAGCGGCCATGGCTCACGGGCCCAGCCGCTCCGCGGCATGTGGGATCTTCCCGGACCGGGGCACGAACCCGTATCCTCTGCATCGGCAAGCGAATTCTCAACCACTGCGCCACCAGGGAAGCCCGAGCCTAAGTACTTTTTAATCCCATTGATTTCCGTCATTCTTGCTTTTGAATTTACATTTTTAAGTGACATTTAAAGGTGCGTATACTTAACAGCATTTAATTTTTTTTAAATATCAGGGATCCTTTGTATAATGAAATGGTGCCAACAGCAAAGAATGAAAAGGAAAGCATATTTGGTATTTTAAAAGCTAGTGACAATATATGGCAAAGGGATGCAGGGGGTGGTAGGAGTAGTCTGAACTATTAAAGACAATGTAGGCTGTGAATGATGAGCACAGACTGAAATAGTGAGTTGCAGTGACCCTGTGCATTCAAAACTGATTTACCAGCCTGAACAGTCTTTAGGAGCTGGAGTAGGTTGATGTTCAGTGAGTCCAAATCACAGGACTAGTATCCATGCACAGCCATACGCAAGGCAGATCAGAACTTTGTACTGTATTTCAGCACACTTTCAGCCCAGATCCCTAAGCATTTTGGAAACATTATTTCAGTCATCTCTACAACATTCTGTTTGGGGAATTAAGTTACAAATATTATGGGGCCTGTTCTACACTTGAGAAAGCTGAATTACAGGAAGGTTAAGTAGCCTGCTAAAGGTCAGAAATTGGTAATAGAGATCAAGTGCAAACTAGAGGGGACCCAGCAATAGTTCCCAGGATAACTCAGCAGTGTCACTACAGAATCCTTTCAGTGATTTCTCTGTGTTATTCCCCTGGGCAGCAAATTCACAAGTGCTAATAGGAAGCTTCTATGAGGCAATTGTACAGGCAGGGTCCTTTCTCTAGGGGACAGATACTATGCTGTTACTTTAGACCCTTCTCCTACATTTTCAAAGAGGCAGAATTAATGACAGAATTAGCTAACATTGGATACACCTCATCTTTAAAGTCATACACACCACCTTGCAACACAGACACCCACAGTTCAGAAGCGCTTCTTGAAGAAGTTGATTGCAATGCAAGAAAACTCTTGGGCTTTCTGAAGCCATAGCCTAGATATAGTTTCTTTTCCTTCAAAGAGGAAACTTGAGAGGGAACATTTAGAATAGCTTCACAATCAGTCCTTTCTGCAGACAAGTTTTGGCTTGAGAAACTTCAAAATGTCCTCATTCTGTTGTTATCTTCATCTCCATGGAAATCTCTAGAGCTTCATATGAAGGAGATTGAGGCATTTTTGTGGTCTCTTATACTTCAGCTTTCTTACTAACTGGCAATCCAATGGGTTCACAAGAAGTGGGGGAGGAAATGGAAAGGAAAGTTGGAATTGTGCAGTTACTCCCTTGGGTTAGGCTCATACCTGTAGTTTAAGACTTTTCAAGTCTCTTTGCAAGGGTGAAAAGAAGATTAGAATTATCTGCAGGTTTCTGATCCAGTAATTTGCAAAGTAGTTGACACTGTTTTCCAAGATTTTAAACTTTTGATATTAGCCAAATTTTAGATGTGTCTTTATAGTTTTCTGAGTAATATTGGCAAATCATAAAGTTCTTTCCAAAGATGAGAAATACTGTATTTCCTTAACCACTCAAGAATGTGTATTTTCTCTGAACACATTGCTACCTTGAATGTTTACAATATTATGCATATAATAAGAAAATCAGGGGGGACCTTCAAGATGGCAGAGGAGTAAGACGTGGAGATTACCTTCCTCCCCACAAATACATCAGAAATACATCTACGTGTGGAACAACTCCTACGGAACACTTACAAAACACTGGCAGATGTCAGATTTCCCAAAAGGCAAGAAGATCCCCACATACCTAGGTAGGGCAAAAGAGAAAAGAAAAAACAGAGAGAAAGCAATAGGGATGGGATCTGCACCAGTGGGAGGGAGCTGTGAAGGAGGAAAAGTTTCCACACACTAGGAAGCCCCTTCGCAGGCGGAGACTGCAGGTGGCGGAAGCGGGAAGCTTCAGAGCCACAGAGGAGAGTGCAGCAACGGGGATGCGGAGGGCAAAGCAGAGAGATTCCCGCACAGAGGATCGGTGCCGACCAGCACTCACCAGCCCGAGAGGTTTGTCTGCTCACCGGGGCAGGTGGGGGCTGGGAGCTGAGGCTTGGGCTTCGGAGGTCAGATATCAGGGAGAGGACTGGGGTTGGCGGCGTGAACACAGCGTGAAGGGGACTAGTGCACCACAGCTAGTGGGAGGGAGTCCAGGAAGAAGTCTGGATGAGCTCCAGAGAAGGGAGCGAGCCGCGGCTATCAGCTCGGACCACAGAGACAGGCATGAAACGCTAACTCTGCTGCTACAGCCACCAAGAATCCTGTGTGCAAGCACAGGTCACTATCCACCTGCCCCAGGAGCCTGTGCAGCCCACCACTGCCAGAGTCCCGTGATCCAGGGACAACTTCCCCAGGAGAACACATGGCGAGCCTCAGGCTGTTGCAACATCACGCCAGCCCCTGCTGCTGCAGGCTCGCCCCGCATTCTAGTTATAACTACCATACACCCCCTTCCCCTCAGCCTGAATGAGCAAGAGCCCCCTAATCAGCCGCTGCTTTAACCCCTTCCTGTCTGGGCAAGGAGCAGATGCCTGAGGGTGACCTACATGCAGAGGTGGGGCCCAAACCAAAGCTGAACCCCAGGAGCTGTGCGAACAAAGAAGAGAAAGGGAAATCTCTCCCAGCAGCCTCAGGAGCAGTGGATTAAATCCCCACAGTCAACTTGATGTACGCTGCATCTGTGGAATACCTGAATAGACAATGAATCGTACCAAAATTGTGGTGGTGGTCTTTGGGAGCAACTGTAGACTTGGGGTTTGCTGTCTGTGAGTGATTTGTTTCTGATTTCTATGTTTATCTTAGTTCAGTATTTAGCACTTGTTGTCATTGCTGGATTTGTTTATTGGTTTGGTTGCACTCTTCTCTATTATTAATATTATTATTATTATTAAATTTAATAAATTTTTTCTTTTAAAAAATTTATTATTATTTTATTCTTTCTTGTTTTTCCTCCCTTTTCTTCTGAGCCATGTAGCTGACAGGGTCTTGGTGCTCTGGCCTGGTGTCAGGCCTGAGCCTCTGAGGTGAGGGAGGCAAGTTCAGGACCAACAGAGACCTCCCGGCCCCAAGTAATATCAATCGGCGAAAGTTCTCTCAGAGATCTCCGTCTCAACACTAAGACCCAGCTCCACCCAATGGCCGGCAAAATCCAGTGCTGGATGCCCCATGCCAAACAACTAGCAAGACAGGAACACAACCCCACCCGTTAGCAGAGAGGCTGCCTAAAATCATACTAAGTTCACAGACATCCCCAAACACACCACCAGACGTGGCCCTGCCCACAAGAAAGACAAGATCCAGTCCCACCCAGCAGAACACAGGCACCAGTTCCCTCCACCAGGAAGCCTACACAAGCCATTGAACCAACCTCACCAGAAACAATGGGAACTATGAACCTGCAGCCTGCAAAAAGGAAACCCCAAACACAGTAAGTTAAACAAAATGAGGAGAAAGAGAAATATGCAACAGATGAAGTAGCAAGTAAAACTCACCAAACCAAACAAATGAGGAGGAAATAGGCAGTCTACCTGAAAAATAATTCAGAGCAATGATAGTAAAGATGATCCAAAATCTTGGAAATAGAATGGAGAAAATACAAGAAGCATTTAAAAAGGACCTAGAAGAACTAAAGAGCAAACAAACAATGATGAACAACACAATAAATGAAATTTAAAATTCTCTAGAAGGAATCAATAGCAGAATAACTTAGGCAGAAAACGGACAAGTGACCTGGAAGATAAAATAGTGGAAATAACTACCACAGAGCAAAATAAAGAAAAAAGATGAAAAGAATTGAGGACAGTCTCAGAGACCTCTGCGACAATGTTAAACACACCAACACTTGAATGATAGGGGTCACAGAAGAAGAAGAAGAGAAAAAGAAAGGGTCTGAGAAAATATTTGAGGTGATTATAGTTGAAAACTTCCCTAACATGGGAAAGGAAATATTCAATCAAGTCCAGGAAGCACAGAGAGTCCCATACAGGATAAATCCAAGAAGAAACACATCAAGACACATATTAATCAAACTACCAAAAATTAAATACAAAGAAAAAATATTAAAAGCAGCAAAGGAAAACCAACAAATGACATACAAGGGAATCCCCATAAGGTTAACAGTTGATCTTTCAGCAGAAACTCTGCAAGACAGAAGGGAGTGGCAGGACATATTTAAAGTGATGAAAGGGAAAAACCTACAACCCAGATTACTCTACCCAGCAAGGATCTCATTCAGATTCGATGGAGAAATTAAAACCTTTACAGACAAGCAAAGGTTAAGAGAATTCAGCACCAACAACTCAGCTTTAAAACAAATGCTAAAGGAACTTCTCTAGGCAAGAAACACAAGAAAAGGAAAACACCTATAATAACAAACCCAAAACAGTTAAGGAAATGGTAATAGGAACATACATATCGATAATTCCCTTAAATGTAAGTGCATTAAATGTTCCAACCCAAAGACATAGACTGGCTAAATGGACACAAAAACAAGACCCATGTACACGCTGTCTGCAAGAGACACACTTCAAACCTGGGGACACATACAGACTGAAAATGAGGGGTTGGAAAAAGATATTCCATGCAAATGGAAATCAGAAGAAAGCTGAAGTAGAAATTTTCATCTCAGACAAAATAGACTTTAAAATAAAGACTATTACAAGAGACAAAGAAGGACACCACATAATGATCAAGGAATCAATCCAAAAAGAAGATATGACTATTTTAAATATGTAGGCACCCAACATAGGAGCACCTCAATACATAAGGAAAATGCTAACAGCCATAAAAGGGGAAATCGACAGTAACACAATCATAGTAGGGGACTTTAACAGCCCACTTTCTCCAATGGACAGATCATCCAAAATGAAAATAAATAAGGAAACACAAGCTTTAAATGACACATTAAACAAGATGGACTTAATTGGTATTTATAGGATATTCCATCCAAAAAACAACAGAATACACTTTCTTCTCAAGTGCTCATGGAACTCTCTCCAGGATAGATCATATCTTGGGTCACAAATCAAGCCTTGGTAAATTTCAGAAAATTGAAATCATATCAAGTATCTTTTCTAACCACAATGCTATGAGATTATATATCAGTTTCAGGAAAAAACTGTAAAAACTACAAACACTTGGAGGCTAAACAATATGCTACTAAATAACCAAGAGATCACTGAAGAAATCAAAGAGGAAATTTAAAAATACCTAAAAGCAAATGACAGTGAAAACATGACGACCCAAAACCTATGGGATGCAGCAAAAGTAGTTCTAAGAGGGAGTTTATCGCAATACAATCCTACCCCAAGAAACAATAAAAATTTCAAGTAAACAACCTAGATTTATGCCTAAAGCAATTGGAGAAAGAAGGACCAAAAAAACCCAAAGTTAGCAGAAGGAAAGAAATCATAAAGATCAGATCACAAGCGAATGAAAACAAAATGAAGGAAACAGTAGCAAAGATCAATAAAATTAAAAGCTTGTTGTTTGAGAAGATAAACAAAATTGATAAACCATTAGCCAGACTCATTAAGAAAAAAAGGGAGAAGACTCAAATCAATAGAATTAGAAATGAAAAAGAAGAAGTAACAACTGATACTGCAGAAATACTAAGGACCACGAGAGATTACTACAAGCAACTATATGCCAATAAAATGGACAACCTGGAGGAAATTCTTAGAAAAGCACAACCTTCCAAGACTGAACCAGGAAGAAATAGAAAATATGAACAGACCAATCACAAGCACTGAAATTGAGACTGTGATTAAAAATCTTCCAACAAACAAAAGCCCAGGACCAGTTGGCTTCCCAGGTGAATTCTATCAAACATTTAGACAAGAGCTAACACCTATCCTTATCAAACTCTTCCAAATATAGCAGAGGGAGGAACACTCCCAAACTCATTCTACAAGACCACCATCACCCTGATACCAAAACCAGACAAAGATGTCACAAAAAAAGAAAACTACAGGGTATATCACTGATGAACATAGATGCAAAAATTGTCAACAAAATACCAGCAAACAGAATCTAACAGCACATTAAAAGGATCATACACAATGATCAAGTGGGGTTTATCCCAGGAATGCAAGAATTCTTCAATGTATGCAAATCAATCAATGTGATACACCATATTAACAAATTGAAGGATAAAAACCATATGATCATCTCAATAGATGCAGAAAAAGCTTTCGACAAAATTCAACACCTATTTATGATGAAAACCCTCCAGAAAGTAGGCATAGAGGGAACTTACCTCAACATAATAAAGGCCATATATGACAACCCCACAGCCAACATCGTTCTCAATGGTTAAAAACTGAAACCATTTCCTCTAAGATCAGGAATAAGACAAGGTTGCCCACTCTCACCACTACTATTCAACATAGTTTTGGAAGTTTTAGTCAAGGCAATCAGAGAAGAAAAAGAAATAAAAGGAATCCAAATTGGAAAAGAAGAAGTAAAACTGTCACTGTGTGCAGATAACATGATACTATACATAGAGAATCCTAAAGATGCTACCAGAAAACTACTAGAGCTAATCAATGAATTTGGTAGAGTAGCAAGATACAAAATTAATGCACAGAAATCTCTTGCATTCCTATACACTAATGATGAAAAACCTGAAAGAGAAATTCAGGAAACACTCCCATTTACCATTGCAACAAAAAGAGTAAAATACCTAGGAATAAACCTACCTAAGGAGACAAAACATCTGTATGCAGAAAACTATAAGACACTGATGAAAGAAATTAAAGATGAGACAAACAGATAGAGAGATATACCACGTTCTTGGGTTGCAAGAATCAACATTGTGAAAATGACTATACTACCCAAAGGAATCTACAGATTCAGTGCGATCCCTATCCAACTACCAATGGGATTTTTCACACAACTAGAACAAGAAATTTCACAGTTTGTATGGAAACACAAAAGACCCCAAATATCCAAAGCAATCTTGAGAAAAAAAATCAGAGCTGGATTAATCAGGCTCCCTGACTTCAGACTATACTACAAAGCTACAGTAACCAAGACCATATGGTACTGGCACAAAAACAGAAATATAGATCAATGGAACAGGATAGAAAGCACAGAGATAAACCCACGCTCATATGGTCATGTTATCTTTGATAAAGGAGGCAAGACTATACAACGGAGAAAAGACATCCTCTTCAATAAGTGGTGCTGGGAAAGTTGGACAGCTACATGTAAAATAATGAAATTAGAACACTTCCCAACACCATACAGAAATATAAACTCAAAATGGATTAAAGAACTAAATGTAAGGTCAGACACTATGAAACTCTTAGAGGAAAACATAGGCAGAACAGTCTATGACATAAATCACAGCAAGATCCTTTTTGACCCACCTCCTAGAGAAATGGAAATAAAAACAAACAAATGGGACCTAATGAAACTTAAAAGCTTTTGCACAGCAAAGGAAACCATAAACAAGACGAAAGACAACTCTCAGAATGGGAGATAATACTTGCAAACGAAGCAACTGACAAAGGATTAATCTCCAAATGTACAAGCAGCTCATGCAGCTCAATACCAAAAAAATAAACAACCCAGTCCAAAAATGGGAGGACAGCCTAAATAGACATTTCTCCAAAGCAGATATACAGATTGCCAACAAACACATGAAAGGATGCTCAGTATCACTAATCATTAGAGAAATGCAAGTCCAAACTACAATGAGGTATCACCTCACACCAGTCAGAATGGCCACCATCAAAAAATCTACAAACAATAAATGCTGGAGAAGGGGTGGAAGAAAGGGAACCCTCTTGCACTGTTGGTGGGAATGTAAATTGATACAGGCACTATGGAGAACAGTATGGTGGTTCCTTAATAGACTAAAAATAGAACGACCATATGACCCAGCAATCTCACTACTGGGCATATACCCTGAGAAAATCATAATTCAAAAAGAGTCATGTACCACAGTGTTCATTGCAGCACTGTTTACAGTAAGCAGGACATGTAAGCAACCCAAGTGTCCATTGACAGATGAATGGATAAAGAAGATATGGCACATATATACAATGGAATATTACTCAGCCATAAAAAGAAACGAAATTGAGTTATTTGTAGTGAGGTGGATGGTCCTAGAGTCTGTCTTACAGAGTGAAGTAAGTCAGAAAGAGAAAAACCAATACCATATGCTAACACATATATGTGGAAACTAAAGAAAATAGATGGTTCTCAAGAACCTAGGGCCAGGACAGGAATAAAGACACAGACGTAGAGAATGGATTTGAGGACACAGGGACGGGTAAAGGTAAGCTGGGATGAAGTGAGAGAGTAGCATGGACGTATATACACTACCAAATGTAAAATAGATAGCTAGTGGGAAGCAGCCACATAGCACATGGAGATCAGCTCGGTGCTTTGTGACCACCTAGAGGAGTGGAATAGGGAAGGTAGGAGGGAGGCGCAAAAGGGAGGGGATATGGGGATATATGTATATGTGTAGCTGATTCACTTTGTTATACAGCAGAAACTAACAAAACATTGTAAAGCAATTATTCTCCAATAAAGTTGTTTAAAAATAAATAAATAAAAAATAAAAGTTCCAGATCTGGAGGGGGAAAAAAAAGTAGAAAATACCTGACTGGCTGTGGCCACATAGTCAAGCTTGTTTGGGGTAAGAAGAAACAATGAAATTAGTGTCCAGAGCTGGCTTGGCATTTGGGAGTTGGCTGACTGATACACTGCGTTTCTAGTCAATTTGAGTATTTACAGGGACCTGAAAATTACCTAAATTTTGGTTTGCCGAAGTGGCGTTCTACGTAGGAGAGGCTTCACCTTAGACCTAGAAAATTATATTAACAATACCAATAAAAATAAAACTACTTTCAGGATAAAAAAAGAAAATCAAGGCTTCCCTGGTGGCACAGTGGTTGAGAGTCCGCCTGCCAATGCAGGGAACACGGGTTCGTGCCCCGGTCCAGGAAGATCCCACGTGCCATGGAGCAGCTGGGCCCGTGAACCATGGCCGCTGAGCCTGCGCGTCCGGAGCCTGTGCTCCGCAACAGGAGAGGCCACAACAGTGAGAGGCCCGCGTATGGCAAAAAAAAAAAAAAAAAAAAAAGAAAATCAACAACAATTACTATCACTATTTATTAAGCAACATACTACTTAACTGTACAAAATATACATATATGCACATATATGTATATAAATTATATATGTATATAAGTTCCATATATAAAGCATATATGTATACATACATGCATATACACACATATGAAATCTTAATAGTTCTAACAACACTTCATTTTAATTACTATTATTTTATTTTACCTATGCAGAAAAGGAGACTCTAAGATACTCATGGTCTCACAGCTGTACATTGCTGACAGAATTGTCTGAATGAAAGCATGAGGTTAAATTTAAAACAAACAAACGAAAAAGAAAGATGCAAGTTTTTGTCTATGTACTCCCTCACACAATCTGGAGAAAGAAAAGCACTAGGAAAGAAAAATCATTATCTAACTGCACTGTCAGATAATCTATCTGGTTGGCTAAAACTATTAGGCCCAATTTTCTGATGAAGACTCTGAGGCCCACAAGAATGCATATTGCTGCCTATGGATTGTTTAAAATCAACCCGGTGTTGAATAGCAGCATCAGGACTGTGGGAATCTGCTCATTGTGTGCCTTTCTTTATCACTTAAATTCACGGAGAGAAAATCATATCATTCAGGCCGTAATCCCTAAAATCAGTGTACAATTTTCTTAGAATGTGACATTTGTACTCCAATAGTAAGATGGTATAAAACTCTCCATGTCAATATACACAAGTAGTAGACCTGAGAAGTGCACAAATACCCATGGAAAATGTAGAAATAGAATCATGATTGATGGGTCAGAAGTGTTAAAACATTTAAACAGTAGCATTAAACTTCGCAGAGTTCAGAAAACATTTTCTGTCTCCTCAATCCTTAAGGCTTTGGAAATTGGGAGTTTGAATGACTTCTTGAGTCAAAATGTGGTTCCTCTATTCCTCCAGATTCCATTACAAATTCAGTCACCTTACTCTGGAACTCTTCATTTCCTTAACAGGCCAGTCTGTCTCCCCTGTGTCCAGTCATCTGTAGATGGGCTGGTAGAGCCACTGAGTATCTCCCTATATATTAAGCAGTAGGTAGGTAGGTAAAGTAAGTAGGTAGATAGATGATTGATAGACTGATAGATTGATAGATAGGTGGATTGATAGCTTGGTAGACTGATAGATAGATCACATCTCACATTTCTGGATCTAATATTGAGTTGTTGTAACTTTTTTTTTTCTTTTTTTTACCCCAGTAGACTCAACAGCTAATGCATTTTTTCACTGTGCGCCTTGGTCCTCTCACAGCAAGCCTTTCATAGCAAGGTTTCAGAAACCCCAATTTACCACCATTTGGATTATCTGCATTTCACCTGGCTTCTCCACTCAGATGCATTTTTAGGCCAAGAACCCAGCAGTGTTATTCTTTTAATTTTATATGCCCACAGAGCTGAAACATTTGAAGTGCAAGCATGGGACCGTGCACTTTTCAATTAGATGTTGGCACATACAGACACTCACAGATACTAACTGGCACAGACCAACTACCATTCACTTAACTTAATGGATATACTCTAATGGCATGGCCAATGGTAGAGCAATATTCAAGCCTCGAGAAATGTAGAAGCAGTGGAAATTATAGTCCACAGCATGACAAGAAGGCCTTTAGAAAGGTTTTGCACCATTAGCTTATTTCAGAAATGAAGAATGCCAATTGGATTAATCTGCCAAATCTTGGCAGGACATTGATACCAATTGCCTTTTGTCACTATTTATTTACCTCTCTGTTTCCTTAGCTATGGAGGAGCAGGTGCTTCTTATAGGAGTCAATGAGTATTTGTACTAAAAGTCAATGAGTATTTGTACTAAAATGAGTCAATGAGTATTTGTACTAAAACCTTTTTACTTGAGAAAGCACAGGGCGGTGAGTCCTGCTTCCCTCTTTTCCTCTTGAACCCTATGAATTTTCAAACTTCAAGTCCTTTTTTTCACACATAAAGTTTCTCATTAAATATGCTAGGTCTTTGCTCAGATTGAGATTTCTTTGGGTCTTATAACTACAAATCAAAACTTTCACCTATTGAGATTATTATTTGCAAATTTCTAGTAGTCATTTTTATAGTCTATGACTATGGGTGTTATTGTTCCCTTTCCATCTTATAATTTCAACTAAATCGAGCAATGAAAATTTTATAGTGCATCCCTAATTGTGCACCAGACTGGAACTGTTCGTACAAATTCCAAGCAATTATAAGGCTTTCTGGGAAACATTGGCAGCAAACACTGGATTAAATGTTTATAACAGCAAGCCAGATGGGAAACAGAGATAAGGAAGATCTCATGGAAACTTATTTTTTTCCCAAACCACAACACTATTTTAAATTAACCTAGCCATGGGGAAGCATTTTCACACTGTTGACCAATAAGGAGGTTTTGGTAAGTAATAGCAGTTAAATTCTCAGAATAATTTTACAGAGCCATAACCCTTTGTGTCAACTGTGACTGATGTTACAAAAAGAATCCATATAGACAGAGTTGATGAATGAGACTCCAAAGATATATTAGAGAATGCAGATTTTGAAAGTGGATGCTTTAAAGTTAAAAATGTGCTTTATATTATACTGAAGGTTGAAAAAATCATGTGGAAATATTTAGCTGTACTTGAAAATGTTTGACATGGAGACTGTGGTGCACATATAGTCAGTCACCTTACTCATGATAAAAATACTTTCACTGCTTGATCAGCGTTAAGGCTGCCATTTTTACAGATAAAAATCTTTCTCTTAATGGAATTGGGCAATAAGTGTCTCACACCCATTTGAGCTCACGCTTGCTTCTCTAATGTGATTTAAATGATCTGAAAGTTACCGAGGTAGATTTATAGGGAAGGTAATAACACTGAAGTTTCAAGTTCCCTCACTCACATGGGCAACTTACCTGGAAAGTTTCCTAGCAATATGTTCACATTCTCATATGTTTTTAAGTTTGTGAGGGGGCTTCCCTGGTGGCGCAGTGGTTGAGAGTCTGCCTGCCGATGCAGGGGACACGGGTTCGTGCCCCGGTCCGGGAGGATCCCACGTGCCGCGGAGCGGCTGGGCCCGTGAGCCATGGCCGCTGAGCCTGCACGTCCGGAGCCTGTGCTCCGCAATGGGAGAGGCCACAACAGTGAGAGGCCCGCTTACCGCAAAAAAAAAAAAGTTTGTGAGGGAAGATATTGTAATTGTAGTTGGTTAAGACTACTGTATCTTTCCACTCTGATTTTCTTTCCCTCGCTTCCCCCTTGTTGAGTGGCATTGGAGTAGCCATGAGCATATCTGAATTATGGTTAAGTGAAAGTTAAATCTGAGAGACATTTACTGGGGTTAGTTGGATATATTTATGTGAGATGTGGTCAGCTCCATGTATAGTTATGTTAATGCTACTGTCCAAGCTTAGAAATGGCTTCTTGGACCAGTCTGCTACCCACTATGTCTAGCCACTTATCATGAATCATGAAGGTACAGGCCAGAAGCATTTTTAATATGTTTTAGCATGCCTGACATGCCTAGTGAAGGAGAAAAAGGGTTTAAAATGCATGCAGCAAGGAGCTAGTCTTTGGAACATTTTTCCAATCAACAAATGTGTAAGGTATTCAGACTTAAACATGACTACAATGACTTTTTAAGAACTCTGAGTTATATTTTCCAGGAATTGGAAAAAGAACACGAACATTAGCAAATTGCAGATTTATTCAAAAGGTTGGTCAGGCCCAAAGACAACCCTTTAACTGCTAGTTGGAAAGATGTCTTAGAGTATTTAAGTGAAACAGATGAGAGATTACAGACTTCTGATTTGGACATACATATATGTATGTATGTTTTCTTTTGCCACCTTTTATTTCTCATGGAGTTAAGAGAATATTAATATAAAATTAATGGAATGTGAAATGTAAGAGATAAAAAATGAGCAATGTAATCAATAGAAATTATTCTTATCTTAAGAAGGGAATTTGACAAAAATTTTCATATCATACCAAAAGCAGGAATTTGTTAAGTTGAAGAGGTACATTTTGAGTAGAAGAAATGTCAGACCCTGGGATTATTGTGAATCCACTAATGAAGGAAACAAATCATATGAATGCATTTGGGGAAACAGTTAAATTTCTTGCTGTATTAATTAGCTTTTGCTGTATAGCAAACTTCCCCTAAACTTAATGGCTAACAGATCTGGTCCATGGCTTGTTTCTGTATGTCCCACAAACTGAGAATGATTTTTACATCTTTAAAGAGATGTAGAAGAAAAGGAAGAAGAAATGCACCAGAGACCACAAGTGGCCTCCAAAGCCTAAAATATTTACTATCTGGTCCTTCACAGAAAAATTTTGCCAACCTCTGGCTTAAAACAACAATTTATTTAGCTCACTATTCTCTGTGCTGGTGATTTGATCTGGGTTCAGTTGAGCAGTTCTGGTCTTGGCTGATCTCATTCATGTGTCTGCTGGTGGGTCATCTGAAGCTTAATGATCTGATATGTTCTCCCTTAAAGGTTTGGCAGTTGGCTGGCAGTCAACTGGGATGACTGGGCCACAGCCTCTCATTATTTAGCAGACAAATCAGGGCTTGTTCTCAGGATGGTAGCTGCAGCAGCAACAGCAAGCAGAGACAAGCCCCAATCCAAGTGCTTTTTAAGAGCCAGTTTGCAGCACGTTTGGTAATGTTTCATTAAAGTAAGTCACGCGGCTAAGTCTAGCATTACTGTAGGGGGATACTACCAAAAGGTATGGATGAGGGAAAGGGAAAAAATTGTGACCATCTTTACAATCCTTCATACTTGCTGATTTAACATGAAATAATGACAATAATAAAGAAAACATAACACTAATAATATGCCATTACTATGAAGACATTGGTGACAAAAATGATGTTAACTCAATGACTGTTTATGATTAGTCACTACAGAAGGAAATTTTAAATGCCCTGAAATCTTTCTGTTCATATATAAAAGAAATTTGATAGATATTTTCTCAAATTGACAACAATCCTGAAATTTTACATGGTATTATCAATAACAAGGTGTGAATATGAATGTATCTTTGCTAAACTATCAGTAATAAACACACTTGATTAATTATGCTAATAGAAACTCAATTATCTTTATATTCTTTTTATTGAAATGATATTATAAAATCATTGTCACCTGAATTTGTAGTGAAAGCATATACAGCCAAAAACTGTAGGAGAGAAGTATTATAGAGGAGTGCCAGGCATTTTATTTAAAAAGCATATTTTTCTGGATTTTATGAGGTTGGTGGTATTTTCAGCTTTTTAAAATTTGTAATTAGTTGTTTTCTTTTCTTATTCTAAAACATGGTTACTTTCATACCTAATTTTAGATATATACTTTTTTGTTCTTTTCCTTCTACAGGACTTCTAAAACATCCTAAGTTTCAGGTCCCATGAAACCTAGATATACCTAGGGAAGGACCAGTAAGTGCTCCTACTCTGGAGGTCTAGGCCTGGGCAGGAGAGCAGCTGGCACAGGGAACGGAGGGAGTGCCAGCTTCTCATGTGGCAGTGGTGGGGTCAGGAATTGGGAATCCTGAATCTTCCTGTGGGCTCCAAGTTTGATTTAAAACCCTTTAGTAATTCTTTCTGCTCACAATTAAATGACATGCAATCTATCAACTTGAGGATGATCAAAACCCCATAGTTTTTGAAGACTGCTAAGCTGATATATTGAATACATGCTCACCTTTGACACCCTCATTCCTATTTCCCTGGCAATTTGTCTCCTCCCTGGAGAGGGTATTCAGATAATATCAGAAGGGGGTTTCATTTGACAAGTGGAGGAAGAGCCTCTGAGAGATCAAGTAATTTTGTCTGTGGACACACTGTACATTGGGGAAGCTAGGATTGCAAACTGTGTATCTATTGACAGGTACCATTATTTTCCCATCACCTCCCTTGGCCTTCATCCTTCCAACGTACAGGGCCTGCCTCTCTAAATTGATGAGAAATACGTCTTATATGGGAAATGAAGCTTCATCATATGCTAATCATCATCCATAAATGCCTTCTATATGCAAAGCCCTATGTTACGTACCAGAAATCTTGAGGAAACATGAAAAATAAAAAATACATATTGTAAGGAATCATATGCTAAGTATCTAATAAGTGATAGATAAGCTTTCATATGTGAAGATTCAGGTAGATGGCTTTGAAGGGAATATACGGCATATATCAAGTGAAGATATGTTGGTCAGGGCAGCTCAGAAAGGAAGAAGGAATGGTGAGCAATGACTGGGTTTATTCCAGGGATATGGCTTTATTTAATTTACTGCGTGATATTTCTAACAAAGCATAGAGTTGCAGATCCCAAAAAGGCTCTTAGAAAGTCATCTAATACAGATCCCCACCATTTACACCAAAGGTACTTGATTTTCTCCACGCCCCCCAACCCACCAACCTGACTTACCCAGGATCCCCTAGCCAATCACAGAGTCAAAGTTTTTTTATTTGTTTGGTTTGGTTTTTTTGCGGTACGCGGGCCTCTCACTGTTGTGGCCTCTCCCGCTGTGGAGGACAGGCTCCGGACACGCAGGCTCAGCGGCCGTGGCTCACGGGCCCAGCTGCTCCGTGGCATGTGGAATCTTCCCGGACTGGGGCACGAACCTGTGTCCCCTGCATCGGCAGGTGGACTCTCAACCACTGCACCACCAGGGAAGTTTTTAATTGTGTTTCCTCAGCACTCTTTTGACTAAACTATCAGGACCAACCATAGTATTATTACTTGAAACCAATAGATATTCTGTAATAGCTATTTTGTAAAGCTGTCTCTATATTAATTCAGACCCTTAAAGTTACCTCTGGCATTCGCTTTGCTGTGCCCTCATATTTTTCAGATTTTATTCCAAGGTTGAAATCTCTAATCCTTATTCTTCTTTTCTACTTTTTTGTCTATTTTCATTTCCCCTTTGTATTGTTGAGGCATCATAGAGATAGTAATTGCACACAGAATAGAATTCTTTCAAGAAGAAGTTAGATTCTTCCCATTCCAAAAACAGTTTGAGGGAACTGTTAAGGAAGCTACATGAGAAGACCTTTTATATTTTGAGATAGCCCTTGGTAAAAGCAAGCAAATTTCATGTACCCTATCTCTTTTATAAGGGTCTAGAATATGTTAGAAACTTAACATGTATTTGATAATAAGAATCATGGGATCTCTAACCAGTGACTCCACACTGCCCTTATACCTACTAGTTATCACCAAATGACTAGATTTTGATCCTGGGTGGATAAAAATGAGGTTGTGATGAGCTGTTTCAAAGTGGCTTAAAGGACAGTTCGCAATGCACCTAGGAAAAAGTAATACTAATAGGTTAAACATGTATAGCAATGTAACTTTTTGTCTTTTAAAAAATTATCTCAAATAATCATTTTAAGAACTCAAAGTAAGTAGAATAGTGATTATTACCATTTCACTGTTGAAGAAATTAAGGTACAGAGACATCAAATAATGAGCTCAAGGTTGCATACCACAGTAAGGACACAACTGAGATCAAGCCCCAGATGCTGACTGAGTCCCATGGCTTTTCCCCTTCCTTATACCATACATCTTTCCCCAACTATGTATCACCATCCCAATACCCTCTCCCACATCTACTCCAGATAAAAAGAAATAATATCCCTGGTACAATGAGTGGCCTAGTGCCTCTTTACAGTAACTAGACAATGACAACAAAGTTTGCTTCTACATCCAAGGATTTTGTGAGTAAATAGTACAAAGCTGTGAGAAACCTTTAAATCAACCTAAACGTTTCCCCAAAGCTCGAAGGATGAAATGGGCAAGCGTTGCTCCACAATACCTGCAACCATTTTCTTTTACCATGAAGTTCATATACTTGGGATCAAAGAGCAAATGCCTGTGAATTTAAGACATAGACTATAATTGTAATGATTAAAAACATGTATCCAAAAACTAAAACCTAACTATTAATCTATTATATTTATTAGCTTCTTGGTTAATACGTCCAGAGGCTAATGACAGTGGTAACTCAAAGCTAGCAAACAATATTTTATTTTACATTTCTAGATCAATCAGCAAAATCATACTTATTAAAAACACGACATCACTTTAACCTTCAGTTACCTCTCACATCTAGTTTGCCCAGAGTCATTATGTCATCTGACATGAGTCCAGGGGCTCTGAGAAAAAAGCCCACAGCAAAGTGACCAGAAGCTGTGAGGAAATCTGGGATGACTGTGCAAGCAGGTCTTCGTGGCTGTTCTTTGGCCTAATTTACAAAGTCCTTTTGCTACACTTTAAAATTCTGATGTTTCAGACACAGTATTAAAATGGTGCCACAACCAAATCATGGATGCAAGTCCAAATGCTGTGTAATTGCTCCATCACCCCTAGGAGATGTTCTGATTAAAATGAGTCACATTGGCCTTGGATGACATGGCCTAAGGGGCAATTATTCCCCAAGGGACTTAATTAAATGCAATTAGACCAGTGAGAGTACATTTAACGAGGCCCCTTGCGATACCTATGTTTCCAATTTATTTTTCCAGCAACTTTCACTAATGATTTGATTCACTCAGAATCCATCAATAGGTAATGATTGGATACTCACTACTCCCAGGTGACGATGGGATACCTGGATTTCACAATTCAAGGATTAGAGAGAAAAGACAGACACATGACAAGTTAAAGAGTTATACAAGATTGTAATTGTTTATGGGCCAAGTAGTGAGAGAACGGGCAAAATATAGTCAGAGGACGAGGTGCTCACTGTGAGTTGGAAGCAGACCACAAACGGCCTTAGTGAAAACTTGGAGGACTTGGAGGATATGGGTGAAAATAGAATGACTTGGAATTAACTTGGAATTCTAAGCAGGAATGGGTTTTAGGAGTCATCTTTTCTTATAACCTCATCTTACCTTGAGTTCTCTGGAGCTCTTACAGGGTTATCTAGCTTACTCAAAACCCTGCTACCAGTGGTATTTTAGAAAAGAACAGTATGAGCAAGCTGAATGGTACAGATGCATGAGGTATATTTTAGGGATGGTATGTTGACCTGTTGAGTAAGATAAATAGTACAAGTAAGTATTGGTTTAAAAGATAGGTTTGGGCCTATTTATAAAATGCTATGTTTGGAGTTTGGACTTCATTTTGTCAACAAAAAGGAATGTAGTCATAGACTTGAATTGTGGGGGTCTATAACTTAAGGGATGTTTTCCAGAAGATTAATCTGGTAATTGTGTTCCAGGTATATGGAAAATAGTAGGGACTGACACAAGCCTGGACCAGGCTAATAATAATTATAACAAGAAAGTCAGATGGGAACAATGATCTCTAGTGATAATATAAGAAACAAAAAGCATTGTGCAAGTGATTCTGGACAAGGGAGGAACAATATCAAATATGACTCCAAGGTTTTAAGCAGGATGTAAGGAGACAGCAGGCAGTGGAGGCTGGCAGAGATAGGAACCAGAGTTGAAAGCAGGAGGGTCAAGGAGACACTGAAAGGAAAAGGTGTGGTCTAGGACCAGAGAGTTCCGGGAAGACCCAGAAATTTATAGTCGGGAGTGAGCTAGGGTCCAGATGAACAGTTTAGAATTGAGGTGAACTTGGGTACTTCAGGTCCAAGCAAACCCATGGAATTAGCAGACTGCTGGGGGCAAGGAGAGCTCAGACACTAAAGGGAAAAGTGTAGCCTGCCAGGACCAATCGTCTAATGCCAGAAATTTGAAATGAACTCTAAGATCATAATCCAGACCTGCAGCCTAGGCAGCAGCAAACAAGGAGAATCTGGTGAGCAGGGAAGGCAAGGATTTAGGCAAGAGATCACAGATGGTTTGAATGTTCAGCATTAAGAAACCAGTGATATTGCTAACTGGAGCCTCCCAATGACAAACAAAGAGTTCTGTTAGGGCATCTGCAAATCTGGAAGAGCACTAAGAAAGGAAAAGAAAGAGAAGAAACAAGTGGAAGTTAAATTTTTAAAATATATAGAAGTAACCATCACAGAATAAAAACAGAACACTGTAGGACTCTTTACTATATATATATAAATTTCTTAACTAGTTAGTACTTTTAAAGTTTTCATTTATATAGGGGCAGGGAATGTGTGTAGAAGCAGGACATGAAGTTGTCATTGAGGCTAAATGTACTTATCTGATTCTTCTGATTAGTGAGGAGTCCTTTGCTCCAACCAAGACGCTGCTTAGATGGTTCCTTCTATGTTAGTAAGGGACTCCCTTACTCTAGAATTGCTGTAGAAGTCAGGTCATATGCACTCTCGCCTACAGAGGGCAGAATGGAGAGGGAATTCATCCAGATCTGATTTAGTTCTTGTCTTAAAAGAAAGGTGGGTGGGGGTGGCAATATCAGGAGATAGAGTTGGTTTCTAGGAGAAATGATGCCTTCGCACTTTGTTGTGCTGATGTGGAGCTGACATGAGAACACTGAAGGAAATTTTTCTATTAGCCAGTTGACAGAGGATAAAAGCTAGAAATGTAGATTTTAGAGTCATATACAGAACTGATGAATGAAAGTGAGTAGAGGAGACATTGTTGCTTCTCTGCAGTAGTCATATCAACTGTTATTTATATGAAATTGTTTCTATTACCTCCATTTTGAAGGTGCTGACTCATTCACACCAACAAGACCATGACTGGCCATGGTAGACTTTGGCCTCAGCTGGACTTGATCATAATTAGATTGACAGCTATGGAAGTTTATGAATTGCAAATACATCTGTAGATGTGGCATGGATTTAAAAGAAACCTGCTGCAAAGAAGTGGCAGGCCAGAGCCTATGGCTGGCTGGTTGTCAGCAACCACTGGGCATATGCTTAATAAAGCAGGTTTTATGGCTCCATCAGTCACTTGGGTTAAGACTGGCTCATGTCAGCCTTTGAAAAATTAGGGGAGATAGGGCTGAAAAGATTCTCTCTTGAGGCTTCAGATATTTTCTGGCTGCTGTGATAGCATCCTTATCCTGGCCTTTCACATGGAATTCTGGTACTTCTATCCCTATTTCAGCCTAAGCTACAGAGCCAAAATGAAAATAAAAAATAAGCTCAAACCACACAAAGTATTCTATGGGGAAAACTGCTTTCGAATAAAGGTTCTTCTTTATTTATATGCATTGGTTTATAAAATGTCTGAATTTGGAATACAATGGCCAAAACTCTTCAGGTACTCATTTGTTCACTGAGCCAGCTTTAGTGCCATTAACTATGGGTGAATGATAGGGTGGGTATGACACCGTAAATGCAGAGACAGCTCCGGATCCATTGGCTTGGTGATAGCAAGGATGAGTGTGTTGCATGCCAGCTCTGTTGAAACACACCCAATTTTAGAATGACAATTTAATATAAGCAGCCAAACATGGACTTAGTCCAACCTCAGATGTCCTACTAAAACTGTGTGATGGCTCATAAAGTTAGCTCTGTCTCTTGGAATTTTATGGACTAAAGCAGTGTGTTGAAGTGATAAATAGCACCCCAATACCTCCACTAGAGCTATGTCTGTATTGCTTTGGACCACCATGCAGCAAAGAGAAATGTCCAGCAGAGGCAGATTAAGTATGAAGTCTGTATTCTCCTTCTCCTTTTGGTTCTACACACATGACTCCACTTTTTAAAAATCTTCAAAATGGGGGAAAAAATGTTCTAATAACCAACTGGAAGAATATTGTCTTGCTCCATTGTTTTGAGAACACATTTTCTGTGTCATTAATGTCCCTTCCATAACAATTCATGATCCTTGATGTGTTTCTTTCAGAATTTCCTGCCATGCACACATACTTCCTAAACATCTTTAAATTTAAATTCAAATAATGAGAATTACATGATGCATTGGGTTTCCTTTTTACACTCGTTTCTAGTTCAGAGCTAAATTCAGAGCTGAATTCCTTATAGCAAGCATTAGATACAATGATCTTTTGCCTTCTTTATCTGTGTTGGCCCTCTTTTAAAAAATGTCTATTATAAGTATATTTTGGCAAGTTTTAAAATTCACAGTATTTGGAGAGAAGTTATATGGGGGTATTAAAGAAAAGCAAAAATTGTGATCAGCTCTTTATCACCTATTCTGTAAGCTCCTCATGACTTGAGCTGTTTCTCCCAACACAACCTGGGTTCATTGGTGGGTAATATTAAAGCTCAATGTATTGTCTTGCCACTGAGCTTACTGGAGAATTTTGTTCCTATTTATTACACTCCCAACTAGACAGGAGTGGATTTAGGATGGGAGACAGAGAAGGGAAGAAGGAGGAGCAAGGGAGGAATACATAGTTCCATGAACAAGTGAGTGAGAATAAAAGTGTGTGAGTATATTTTGTCAAATACTTTGAAATTCTTTTTCTCTCTGTAATTCTGTACATCTCCCCACCATGAGCTTTAATTAGTTAAAGGTTTTTATAATGGCAGTGCTATGGAGTTGCAGAAAAAATAAGGACATATAAAATTTTGACCATGTGGAAGATCCATTGAGACAAATACCAAAACTATCTTGTAGGTAATTAAGTATATTTTAACTCTATATTTGGTCTTAGATACTGAAATGTTTTATTCTATCCAATCCTTATGGTCTTTGCAATTTGGGGACCAACATAATGTGGTTTGGGCTATCTCAAAATATCATCAACTATGAGATTTATAACTGCTAATGAAATCACAGGGTACCCAACAAAATGAACCTCTGGATTGGGCTTTAATGATTTAGGATGGAAATTTCTCAGAGAAATTATGAATGAATTTATTCTATGAGAGAAAAAATTGCCAAAATATGCTGATTCCTCTGGATGCCTGAGCACTAAAATCTTACTCATACTCTCAATGAGGCAGAAGAACCCACATTCTTCTGATAAAATTGAAAGGTAGAAATTTTAGCTGTATTTTGATTATTTAGAGACATTTCCAACATAGAATGAAGAAGGTGATGGTCAAGAAACTAATTATACATTTTGAAATATGTGTACACTAAGGAATAACAAGGTACTCACGTCCTTAACTTTATAGCAACTTCCATTTTTTAATAAGACTGATAGGAGAGATCCAATGAGGAAGGACTAATAGGATATTGATGCTCATATCAATAGTTGCATTTCTTCTTCATTGAGAATTTCTTAATCTTTCCATTGGCAGAACACTGTAATCCCTCTCTCCTAAGGTCTGACACAGACTGAGTCTACCTGGGGCTGTAGGAGCTCTTCATTCTGACTGAATTAACCTTTCAAATTCATCAAATAAGCAGCCCCAGTTTCTTTTAGTTGGCCATTTTATGTACTAAACTGATTGATTTAAGCATTTGTTTCAGGGTCACTTAAAAATGCATACCTGTGGAATCCATGATCTCTATAAATTCAGCAAGTCTTATTGAAATATAATGCTTGAAAACAAAAATGCCCATCTCTAAGGAGAACAGGAAACTGATATAAAGCCATTTTATTTTTCCATTCATTTTTATTCACTTATCCAACAAATACTTTTTGAATACTTACTGAGCTTACAGCTATGACCTTAGATCTATTATCATCCCCTTTTTCCCTAGAGCTCATGGCTAGGGACTGGTGGGTGACTGTCGTGTTACAGTGTTCTCAGTGGAAGGTGAGAGGTTAGTCCAGGGTGCCATGGGAGGACATGGACGATCACCTCACCCAAACTGAAAAAGGGGGGAGAGCAGAGAACAGACCAGGTTTCCCAGCTGGAAGGGGTGATGGGGAGAGACTGATGCAACAAGAGGCAACAAATACCTGACCTGTTTTCCAGTGTGTCAAAAGAAAACAAGAAAAAGGTGAGTGTGGAAAATTTGTGATTTCAATGGCAAGAATCTGTGAGAATTCTCATCCGATGGTTTCTATGTTCTTTGTGAAGCAAGAGACGGGTACAATCACATCCTAAGAATGAGAAAGAAGAGTCAGGGTGGGGAAATACAGGCAGGGAGGGTTGTGTGAGGGAGATACATGGGTTGAGGAAAGTAAAGGAAGTTTGAAATGTTGCTAGAAAGAACCAGAGAGAGAGAACACCTTAGGAAACTATAATAGGGTTGCCAGGACCGTTGAGGGTCCAGTTAAGACTAGAGACCATGACCTTTTAGAGGCATTATTTCCCATAGTTCTGTGGTGTTGACTGGCAGGACTTCACTGCCCAAGTGGAGATACAGAGGAAATGGAGAGATGGATGACTGAGGGGTGAGTGTTAAACTCATCACAGGTGAAGAGTGAGTTTGGAGACATAAACCATGCAATCTCACATGAATAGGAAAAGCAGTGAAGCCTGGGTAAGGCTGGTAGAGGAGTTTAAGGTGTTATGAGTCTCAGCAGGGTCAAAGAACATATCTAAAGAGTGACTTATTAAGAGGGTGAAAGGTAATAATTGGCAGAAACAGCATGTGAATTTACACTTGATAGGGGAGCAGTTCTAGACAATGACACAGTGCAATGTGTTTCTAAGGGAACAGATGGCTAAAGTAGAGGTAAAGATCTCTGGAAGAGGGTGTCAGGGGAGACATCCACACAGGTATGGGAGTTGCACAGTGGGATGTTAGGATAGACCATAAACCATGTATTAGATTCACTAATGGACTGACAGCAGGGTAGTATGCATCTCACAGAAGCAGGGATTTTAAAAGGTACTGGGGGAATTATAGTATGGGAATCTGGATGGAACACCAACCCCACCTCCCTTCCCCAATCTGGGAAAATGAGTAGCTTCTGGTAAAGAAGGTATCAGTGACTCACTGTCCTCAGGAGAGAGCCTCTGGGAAGAAATGTGACAAGTTGAGGATTTAGACACCAAAAGGTGCCATAACTTGCCCAGAGTCACCAAATAAGACACTATCAGGGTTTTACCCATATCCCTTGGTACGTAAGGTTCTAGTATTTGCCAGGGGTTTCCTACCGAAAGTACCTGCAACTCTCTGCTAAGGGCCTTCTTTGGCTACAGGAAGGTGCTTCCCCTCCCACCTTACCCAGGGCAAACAGCACAGGTGGGGAACTTATGCCACCAGGATCAACCCTTAAAAATAATGAAAGGAGGGCTTCCCTGGTGGCGCAGTGGTTGAGAGTCCGCCTGCCGATGCAGGGGACACGGGTTCGTGCCCCGGTCTGGGAAGATCCCACATGCCGCAGAGCGGCTGAGCCCGTGAGCCATGGCCGCTGAGCCTGTGTGTCCGGAGCCTGTGTTCCGCAACGGGAGAGGCCCCAACAGTGAGAGGCCCGCGTACCGCAAAAAAACAAAACAAAACAAAGAAAAAATAATGAAAGGAGATGATGGATACATACCCCAGGTTCCCTTGTCCCCAGATAGGATACTTCCAAGCTATGTTCTATACAGTTTACCCATGTCCCCAGAGGGACTGAGCTACAGTTGTCCACACCTGCTCATTCACGCACCCTACATTGGTCTCCTTCTCGCACCTGTCTTACGTGCCCACTCTCTTTGCTTCCTGGCATTGAGGTTGCCAGATAAAATGCATGATTCCTAACTACATTTGAATTTCATATGAACAATCTTTTTTTTTAGTGTAAGTATGTCCCAAATATTACATGGGACATAACTTACACTAAAAATTTTGGTGTTTACTTGACATTCAAATGCAGCTGGGCCCCTGCATTTTTATTTGCTAAATCTGACAACCCTATCTGTGATTGCCTTCCAAGTAATCTACTTGTATTCATATCCTTGCCTCAGGGCATGCTTCTGATAGAGCCCAAACTAAGACAGTCAACAACTATCCTGGAGGGATAAACTTTGAAGAAGAAAAGAACAGCCTTCAGAAGCAACATCGTATTGCAACATTCTAATCAGATTGAAATTATAAAGAGCTGTTGCTCTAATGCCAGCTATAAGCTAAAGTTACCAGGAAAAGGCGAAAAACCAGCCTCAGCATTTAGCCTGATTTGTAGAAGCCATCACCTCATCAGGAAAGCACCTGTTATCCAGTCACCTTTATTAAACTCAATGCCAAATGTCATTAGTACAGCAATGCTGTGATGATGCTCTATTCATTCTATCACCAAATGTTCTAAATGTCTATCACTGGAGAACAGCTTCTGTTTCAATAAAATAGTAGCACTGAGTAGGAAAGGGGAAGACTATGCATCCCTGGTCCTCTCCTTGACCCACCACTTCCTTATTCCTAGCAATAAACTGGGCTGGATTACATCAACACTGGGAATCCCAAATGCATTATCATTAATGCACTTGGAAACTGAGGCTGTTTGTTAGTAATTTAATTAAAATCCCAACTGTTTACTTGATGCCCTTCCTCCTGAGAGATCCTTCTGCAAATTCTGGGTAGGAACTACTTCACGCATCCATCCAACAACATTGCCAACAATTTTCAAACTGATATTTTTGTAAGCTGTGATTCCTTATTTCCAGGAAATCCTCTAAGCCTTGATGGAGGTGTGGTTTCACGTCTCATCAGTGTAAAAATAAACCCTTCAGAGCATCTGTATCTCCCCAACATGTCTGATCGTTTCTTTGTCTTGAATTCAATAGTAGAAATTCAGTTTGTTTATTAATTTGTTCATGTGCAGTGAATACAAATCATTGGTGCTAGTGGGAGATTTTGTTCAATTCAGGTATAAAACTTGTTCAAGTATTGAACAAAACTGCTGATTTATGAACATGTGGTAACTTCTCTGAATATGTAAAATGATATCCCATTATTTTAATGTAATATTGGGCTCTTTCATCTCAGCGATAGCGCCAGTCTGTGGCAGTGTCTGCAAACCTAAGGTCTGCCGACAGCACTTAAGTCACTAGGGAATGCTAGTGAAGTTCACTTTAAAGAAAATGATTCTCACTTTTCCATGCATTCTGCAGACTTCCTTTTGATTTCCACCTTGAGCCCATTGACTTCAAAGTGTCCTTTCAGGATCACTTAGAAGGCCAGAGAGACTCATCCATGTCCTGATTCCTTGACTTTGCTCCATGCTCAGCACTTGTTTGAAATCTGTGGGGAGCTGGCTAGAGGAAGCTCAATAGGTGGCAGAGAAAGACAGGTGTATGGTCTCAAACCTCCTTTCCGGAATGATTACAAAGCCAAGTAGAGACTGGGGAACTGGTATCATCTTGCCAATGAGTCATCTTCTGAAAATGAGTACTCATATCCAACATGGCAGGAGAATGGCTATAAAGGAAGGCACTTTATATAGGGTGCTTACATCTCTCTCCCCTGCCTGTGCAAGCTTCACCATTTTGAAATTTCAGGAAACTGGACCCACACCAGAGTTAGAAGGAAAATAATCTCCTGATTCACAAATTATTAAATTGTGTGTATAAATGAGAGATCAAGGTGAGTGAAGATGCCTATCTTCATTTGCTTTCATCACGTATTCCTGATTGTAGTTCAGGATTTTCCCCATAGAATGGATGAATGGCAGAAACCCTGCCCAGAAGAGCACTAAGTGTTCCAAAAGGATACACAGAATTGCACTGAGCTTCTCCTATCTGCCTCTTCGTGAAGTCAGCATTGGTCTAATAATAAGTTCCAGATGGTTTTTATATCAGTGTGCAGTTCTGGCCAATATGTAACTTCATGAGTCCAGTCTGAAGACCATAGTCCTGCTGTCCTTTTTCCTTGGTCCATGTGGTTGACACAGTAACATATTGATTGCATGGTGGACCACAGTGAAAAGCCATCCCAGACTTTGCGTCACCCATGAGAGAGGGCTTGCTGCCCAGTCAGCTGTCTCCAATTCAGCTTTGTAATTAATTTCGCTTAACTACTAAACACATTCTGAGTGATTTTACGTCATTCAGTGTCTAGACTATGCTTAGATGACATAAGATCAAATGAGTGAAACAAGCAAAAATTCAGACAAAGTGGGAACTTGTCATTCTGTAGGAGAAACTCTTTGGTTATTTCATGGAATTCAACAGTACATTTTTTAAAATTACTTTTTCTTTATCACTTGAACCTAGCTAGGCATACCAGTGTTTACTAACATGAAAGCTTCTTCATGGTGGCTAATGTCTTCAGACCACAAATTTATATCCTTTATGCTGTCTCACCTGATTAGGGTTTTGGAAAGACTTAAGTTGAAAAATAAGAATTCATAGGCATCTCCACCAGAGCTTTCTGGACCCCCATGTAAACCACTTGCCCCTGTTTGTAGAGTGCTTCTCAAAGTATGCTGGGAGCTTGTTGCTGCAGTTTTCCAAAGACCTGGTCAAAGGCCACATCATTTTAATCTGGGGAATGACTCTTTTGAGCAAGTCCCAGATAAAGTTAGTGATTTACGAAAGCTTTTATCAGTCTCCTGATGGCTTTTACAGAGTGGAACACTACATGACCTGTGTGATTTGTTTTCATTTACAAAGGTGCAGAAGCTTTGAATTTAAAAATGGAACGTTCTCTTCTCGTGCCAAATGTAAACAATTTAACATCCATTTCCCATCCAGCTATTTTACCAGTTCAAAAGAGTTTATATGAATCTTATCTGTATTATATTTCCTGCTGATTGGCAGTGCCTCCTACTTCAGCTGGGAAGCCAAAAATGTGCTGGCTCAGATTTGAACAGGAAAGGAATAACAAAGAAAACTGGGAAATAAATGTAATGAGTGGTTACAGGGTGCTGAAAACTATATTTATTGTTTCTTATTCTCGCAGAGTTGGTCCTGTCGTATTGATTTATGCCTGGGAAGTCTTTTATGGAAACACACAACAAAAGCTTCAGATTATTTTGTCAACAAGAAAACACAGTTTACCTTATCTTCAAAGTCCCCATCTATTCCTGATTTGAGCGGTTCCATATTCCTTGCTCACTGGGATCTCTGTGAGCCCTGGAGGAGATTTGCATTGGATACAGTAATTTACCATAAAAGATGAAAGTCCCCAGAATGTCACAGAGCTGGTTTTCAAGGCCAGTGGAATAATTCTGTGGGGACCACAAGGAGTCCAGAGAATGAAAAGTATTGTGGCTCTTCCAGGCCAACTTAGAGTCAGTTTACTGAGCCCTTGAGACCTGTTTTTTTTTTTTTTTTCTTTCCAGAATGTAAAAGACATTTATTTAGCCTTTTGTCTGAAGATCTTAACTCTCTCACATTCAAGGCCTGCACAATTGGAAAGGAGGGGAGGGAAAGAACAAAAACAGCTATCTAGACATTTCCTAGTGGAGTATCATGTTTATATGTCCTAATAATACAGTATGAAGTGAGATAAAATGCTGGATCATAAACTTGGGCCCTATTGTAAGGAGAACAGGCAAGACTTATGGGTTTTGTTCAAAAATTAAACGTTAATTTTTTTCAAGATAACATGAGCAACAATTTCTATTAAAGGCGTTTCTTTAGCCGCCCTTTCTAGAAATTTTCTCATTTGCCATTGGCTTTCCCACCTCGACATTCCCTTACACTCCCCATCCTATACTCCACCCCCAATTTCTACTCCATTCTCAAGTCTCAATTTAATTTGGACTTAACCAAGTATGGGGAGAGTGTGTTATTTTTCAATAAATAACCTGACTTTCCTGTCAGTCAACATTATGACTATCACCACTATCTAACAGTTGGATGCCCATATTAAAGATAAGACATAATGTAAGGTAATTTTAGTACTGAATAAAGAGGGATAGACAGGGCTGTGTTTTCTGAGGCTCTCCAGGCAAGATGTATTTGGTAGAAAGAGCATTACAGGAGTCCAGGTTCCAATCCTTGTGTAAGGTGTGTAACCTCTCTGAAGCTCTATTTATTCATCAGTCAAATAGAGGACAGAGAGCCTGATAACCTGAAAAGTCCCTGATTCTTAAAAAGTTTTTTAAGCTTTTAAGCTTTGTGTTTCCTGAAAGCTGACTATGCCCCTAAAAATTACTTCCTGACATTAGATGCTATTGCTATGAGGAACACAAAATATTTTACTAGAATACACATGTACCGATCTTCATATTAATATCTTACATTTGTTGAGTGCTCTAGGTTCACCAAGCGTTCACCCACTAGCTGTCTTTGCATTCATTAGCCAACACACCAGTGCCATGGGTAACAGCATCAGCTGCCACAGGTAGTAGTACAGTGACATTCTAAAGAGCAAATAGGATAGTTACTTTGCATATGATGGCAAAATAACTGGTAAACTAAAGCTCACCAGCTAGAAATTAAAATTGGCATTTAACAGAAGTTTCCTAGTCTCTTATTCTTTTCTTTACACCCTGATACATGCCTTCTTTTTTATTTTTCCTCCATACAAAGATATACACTGATTTCCTGTCCCTGTATTTACATATGGTTTCCATTTGAAAGGTCATCAGTTATTTGGACAATGATAACAAGATATTTCATTAAAAAGTAATCTCCAAATATTGAGCAACTCCAGAGGTGGAACTCTCATTAAGTTCATTTGATGATATGCAGTGCATGCAGTTAAAATTGAAGGAGGAGGTATACCATGTCCCCAGCCTCAGATAGAACACCTTGAGATAAGATTATGTTTTAGAAAGGGACAAGTTTATTTACAAGAGTGTGTACATTTTGCTTCTTACCAAGACACTAGTCCTAGAGCAGTAGTGCCTGGCTCAAATTAGATGCTCAAAGAATATTTGTTAAAGCAATGAATGGATTAATGAATAAGTTGCCTTTATAGTAACATTTATTACTCTGGTCACTGACTAATGGGTGGTGGTTATTGGGTAGCCTACTTCACCAAAGATGGAGGAATAATATTAGTGGATCTCATATTATCTCTTTCTTTACCTGATTGTTTTCTTCTCCAAGGGCAAACCATTTGGACTGTTAGATACACACACTATTTAGGCATCTTTGAGATCTGAAACTATGCAAGACTCTGTCCTGAAGTGTCAGCCCATTAGATAGATAACCTAATGCCTCATTCACATCTGGTGCAGACAACTATTAGGTTCATTTATACCAGGCACTGGCTGGACTGGTGCCATTGACTAATTAATTACTCAGTTTTCCTTGATATAAGTGAGGGAATGGAGCCCACATGATCTCCAGCCTCCCTCATGGCATTAGAACCCTATGGGTCTGTGAAAACAATAATTTTGCTTACATAATGAGCTTTGTTCACCGTAATAGGCAATGGAAAAAAAGTGATAGCACTTATCAGTGGTCATCTTTGAGTCATGATATTACAGGTGATTTTTAACTTATTATTTAAACTTTATCAAAAGTTTTTTACAATGAAAATATATGATTTTATAATCATATAAAACAAAATAAAGTCCTTTCCATTTTGAGAAAAAAATAATTCTAGGAAGAAAAATAAAAAGCAATAACAACAATAAAATATTAGTTTCTATATCCACATCCAGAGCCATATTTTTTCAGACTTTAGCCCACAGATTTGTAGACCCCATGCTGGAGATTTCTGACTCCATAACTCAGGTTGGAGCCTGAGAATTTGTGTTTTAACAAGCTTCAGGATCCCACTTTGAGGAACCTGGGTCTAACCATGAAACATCACATGGATATAGTTTGTGGCTTATGCATATGCATATATGCATATATGACTCAGTCCTTAATGGACTGAGTCAGTCCTACCAAAAATGATTCCTTATATTTGACGATCACAGTTAGAAGGAGGAATTTCTGCATCAAAATCTATTTAACCCTAAGAGGCATCTAGGGCTGAAGAATTGTCAAAAGGCTCAGCTCCACGGGAAAAAGTGTGGTTCCACTGCAGATGGGACTTGGATGAATGATTAGCTCACCATCCTAGAGTTTAATACCTTTGGGCCCTGGTCCCCCAGTACCCTCCAAAACCGTACATGGAGAAAACACGGACTGATATCTAAAGTTGGAGATGAATCACTGAGGCAGTGGCTTGGAACAGGGTTTTTATCTGAGGCTTTGGTACTAGAACATGCTCTCAGTAACAAAATTATGGGTTATCCCTAGGCAATGGATGACCTGGCAGTGAGCTGAACTAACTGTTTCATCACTGGATTTTATTTGAAATTTCAAAAAAGAAAATCTTACAGAGAAGGAGAGAGAGAAAGCAGTGTCTCCTAAGAGCTCTCAATATTAACTTATTAAGGGTTAAATCCTTTGTAAACTATATGCATTATAACTAAAGGTGTAACGTGAAAATGAATACCAAGTTAATTATAATTTTGTTGATTTGACCACATTGCTGAGGTCTAAATGACAGAAGAAAGGTAAAGTGGGTCTTCCAACCACATAATGCCTTCAATTTATAAGTGTTCATTCCAGAGTCAGCAATAATACTAATATTTATTGTTTTTTCAGTGCCTGTTATGAACAGAAAGTTTGTGTCCCCGACAAAGTTGATATATTGAAGCCCATAGCCCCATGTGATGGTATTTGGAGATGGGATCTTTGGGAGGTAATTAGGGTTCTATTAGGTCATGAGGGTAGAGCCCTCATGATGGGATTAGTGCCCTTATAAGAAAAAAAAGAGATCAGTCTCTTTCTCTCTCCACAAGCAGACACTGAGGAAAGGCCATGAGAGGCCATAGGGAGAAGTTGGCCATCTGCAAGTCAGGAAGAAAGCTGTCATCAGGAACCAAATCAGACAGCAGCTTGCTTTTGGATTTTCCAGACTGCAGAACATTGAGAAATAAACAGCTGCTAATTAAGCCACCCAGTCTATGGTATTTTATAATGGCAACCCAACCAGACTAAGGCAGTGCTTAATTTCATTACCTGATTTAGCCATCCCCATAGGGTCGCTTTAAACAAGAGGTTGCAAAGCATCAGAATCTTCAAATGTTTTCAGGGGTAGCATCACTTTGGCAAAAGCGTCTTTCTTATATTTTGCTCTATGCTGACAGCTAGAGAATTTTGTTACATATTTCATGTGTGTATGTGTGTGCATGCTTGTTACCAAGTCCAAACTTGTACTGCTTGCTGCACAACGGGTCAGTAAATTGAGAGACGAGTTGTTGGGGCAAGGATTAGTGACTTTATTAGGAATGCTAGCAGACGGAGAAGATGGTGGACTAGTGTCCCAACAAACCATCTTACCCGAGTTAGAATTCAAGCTTCTTTTATACTAAAAGGGGAGGGGATGTGGTTGATTGTTGCAGACTTCTTGGTGTCAGAATCCTTTGTTCTTGCATCTGTCCAACTAGGTCAGGTCATGATGTTCCTGTAAAACCTCCAGCAAGACAAAGGTTATTCTCTGTTCTGCAACTTTTTATCTTTATATGAATGGAACAGTGTTATACCTTTAGAGGTCAGAGCCTTGAGAATAGGCTATGCTGTATATCAGGGGTCCCCAACCCCTGGGCCATGGACTGGTACCTGTCTGTGGCCTGTTAGGAAACGGGCCACACAGCAGGAGGAGAGCAGCAGGCAAGCGAGCAAAGCTTCATCTGTATTTACAGCCACTCCCTATTGCTCACATTACTGCCTGAGCTCTGCCTCCTGTCAGATGAGTGGGGGCGTTAGATTCTCATACGAGCACGAACCCTGCTGTGAACTGTGCATGTGAGGGGTCTAGGTTGCCCGCTCCTTGTGAGAATCTAATGCCTGATGATCTGAGGTGGAGCTGAGGCAGTGTTGCTAGCGCTGGGGAGTGGCTGCAAATACGGATTATCATTAGCAGAGAGGTTTGACTACACAGAGACCATAATAAATCAATTGCTTGCAGACTCATATCAAAACCCTATCAGTGAGTGGCAAGTGAAAACAAGCTCAGGACTCCCACTGATTCTGCATTATGGTGAGTTGCATAATTGTTTCATTATATATTACAATGTAATAATAATAGAAATAAAGTGCACAAGAAATGTAATGCACTTAAATCATCCCAAAGCCACCCCCTCCCCGGGTCTGTGGAAAAATTGTCTTCCATGAAACGGGTCCCTGGTGCCAGAAAGGCTGGGGACCACTGCTGTATATTTCAGGCTATAGGCAACATTCTTAACTTGTAGCAAAAGCAATAGAATACAAAGGTTAAAGTAAAAAAAACAGATCCAATCTGGAGTCAGGTTTGTTTTTCCCTATTATGTGCTCATCTATGATATATAAGGGTATGTTTGTAAGTACATGTGCCTGAGGACAGTGGACCCTTGGACCCAATTTATTTAGTGGCTAATTCCCTCCCTTTTTCCTTTAAGCAACTCTCTGTCTCCACATTATTCCAGAAGGGGAAAAGGAGGGATGAAGGAAGAGGGAGAAAGGAGGAGGAAAGAAGTAACCAAGAATTGGACCTACCTGGCAGTCCAGTGGTTAAGACTTCGCCTTCCAATGCAGGGAGTGCGGGTTCAGTCCCTGGTCAGGGAGCTAAAATCCCACATGCCTTGCAGTCAAAAATCCAAGGCATAGAACAAAAGCAATATTGTAACAAATTCAATAAAGGCTTTAAAAATGGTCCACATCAAAAAAAAAAAAAAAAAAAAACCACACAACAAAAAACAACAACAACGAAAAACCAAGAATGAAAAGAGAGAAGAGGAGAGAACGTTATGTGAAAGAGCAAACAGGGGAGCAGGATTTAGGAAGAAAGGGAGGAAATGACTCTTAGAAGCCCTACCCTCTGCTCTCTTTCCAAATTCCCAGGCTGCCACTGGACCCATCCCCCATGCGTCTTCTATCCATTCCCTAACCCTATGCATGAAAGCTGAAGCTTTCACCTCATTCTCTGAGTTCTGCCCCCAGCACTCCAGCTAGAATCAGAAATAAAAGGAAATTTCCTGTTCCCATCATTAGTATTGCACCAAGAGGCTAATTAAAGAACACACAGAAATCTACAAGGAATTTCTGACACTTTCCAATTCTTTAAAACCATGGATGATGAGTGCACTGCTCCTTACAGCCTGTCATGAGGCAACCCACCACTTCTTCCTCCCTCCCAGCTCTGAAGACCTCCTTAAATTTATGCAGAATGGATAGCAGCAGCCCCCTTAAAATTCAAAACTGCCCATTACATGTCACCCCATTATGCATTCCATTCTTAGCAGGGTTTTTTTTTTGAGAATGTATATTGCTGAGGAAAGAGAGGCCTTTAGGGTACAGTATATTTCAAAACACAATTAAAATAAACTCTGCAAGTGGAAATATAAAATGCATTTGTATTCTATTAAAACCTTTGGCCTTATCAACTGCAGAGTGCTCCATAACAAGGTCATTAGTAACGAGCCTTACACAATGGGCAACAGGCATCTGCTGCACGAAAACAAACAGGGGCCCAAAACACCACAATAACTTCCTGTACCTGTTCTTGTTTGCTTGCTGAGCCCTCAAACATTGGGAGTTGCTGAAATACATAAAAGCATAACAGCTTGAGTCAATATTTGCCAGCCTAAGAGAGTGATTTTATTTAGTGAGATGACTGAACTCTTCTGAATAAATACATCTCCTTGCATGCAGGAAAACCACAGGCAGGAACTGGGGGAAGGGCCTGAGGGCAGAACTAGTTGTGTTGTTGGAGTAGAGCTCGGGCTGTGGCTCTGAGACTTCAGAGGATCTTTTTCTGCCCCCTTTCCTGCAATTCTCTGCAGCATCCTGGGGCAAGGGGTACAGCCCCAGTGGCATGGGATCCAGGCCAGAGGCAAGGGAAAACTCTCACCTCTAGGCTGCACTCTCTTATAGATAGGTGGTTCTCATCACAGTCTCCTGGAGGATGCTCATGGCCGGGCCCAGAGTTGATGATTCAGTGTGTCTGGGATGGGGCCTGAGAATGTGTGTTTCCAATGAGTTCCCAGGGGATGCTGATGCTGCTGATTCTTGGACCACACTTTGAGAACCACTGGTCTAGACCAGCTCTGTCCAGTAGAAATATAACACTAGCCACATGTGTAATCTGAAATTTTCCAGTAGCCATGTTAAAAAAATCGAAAATAAACAGATGGAATTGTTTAATCATATAATCACAAAGATATTATTTCAAAATAGAATCATATAAAAATAACTAATGAGATACATTACATTCATTTTTTTTTTTTGTACCAAGTCTTCAAGTTCCAGGATATATTTTTCACTTGCAGCCCATCTCAGTTCAGACTAGCCACATTTCAAGGGGTCAGCAGCCACGTGTGGCTAGTGGTCGTTGTGTTGCGCAGCATGGTTCTAGACCATATGCTCTGGGTATACAGGACCCAGAAATTCCCAGACCTACAGTCATAAGCTACCTCCAGTGCTTGAGTGTCCCCAAAAATGTTCATCTTACTGTTGAAATAGAGTGCATATCCCCAGGCTCAAGGGTGGCCCTGAAGAGTGTGAGTTCAGGAGGTGAATTGTATTGGAATAAACTTGAACATAAGCGCTGGGGCAGCCATACACATGAACATGAGGCACGTTGAGGTGTGGGGCAGAGTTGGGTGGGGAGAAAAATGGGGCAAAATGGGCTGTGTGTGTATGAGAGGGAAGGGGGTAGGGTGGAGAGAGAGAGAGGAAGGAAGGATCAATTCTACTCCAGACTCCTTTCAATGGATTTTGCAGAAAGTTCTGGCTGCCACTGCATTCACTGTCTCACCTGTGTCAGGACAATTAGCTTTTGGGGTTTGCAGCTCTCCCAGGGCACTGCTCATAAAAGGAGATGCTTCACATGCCTTCCTGCTGTAGGGCTCTCCTTCCTGGCTTTTTCCCTTTCTTTTATAAGTGACTTGGGGTTTGACTTGAAGGAGTGATCATAAAGAGAATGATTACTTTTACACTGGCTACAGTGAGGAGAGGATTCTGTGAGGAGGGATTTATACATGGAAGTCAATACCCACATTGGAAGGCATCACCTTTTGCCCATATAAGTGCTGCCCACAGGGTCAATAGCTGGAATGAACCTGGATCCTCTTTTTATTATTATTATTTTTAATAAATCTGCTTTATGATAGAGTCTGATGTGAGCTCCCACTCTGCAACTGCTCCAACGTGAAGGCAAAGAACACAGTTTCATTTAAGAATTTTTTGTCCCAGTGGGTACCATTCCCACCTCCCTCACCCTCCTGGTCTCCACAGAGTCAGAGAGAGAAGAGCAAAATTAAGCCTTTTATGAGCATAAACTGATAGCAACATAAAAGAGAATGAGCTCATTGCCCTGGTTTTATAGGTTGTTTAATTTGTGAGACACAGTAATGAAAATTAGCTTTTGTAGGTATGGCTGTACTGAATGCTCACTGGATGCCACATCCCATGCTTGGTGCTTCACTTACCTCATTTAATTCTTTCAACTATCCTATAAGATGAAGAAATGGAGACCCAGGATGGATAATATCCTAAGGAGAGTATAAGAGGTTGACAGCCTTCCTCCTACCAGAGTCTTTCTGACTCACCAAACCCTGCTGTTTGATAGGTCAGAAAGGTTGAATTGATGGATGCTCCTTACTTGCTACAGTAGGTGTCAAAAGTTTCACCTATCTGTGTACCTTATTCCAGCAAATTGGCATTCCTTCTGTTACGATGTACAAAGATGGGGCAGTAAGATATTGCTTCTGTGGTAACCCTAGAGTCAGTCCTTGAAACTTCTGGTTTTCTCACACCTCACAACCAGCAACTCTAAGGATGTTAATGTTGGGGAAAGCTCAACCCTTCAGAAAGGAGCACTGACCAATCCAAACTGATACTTGCCAGCTGGTGAACTACATGAAGTGCTTACCTACACAGAGTCAGTCCTTGGCAGTGTAATAATTTCCGCAACTCTCTTTAACTTTCTCTGGCTTTGGGGATCTTGCCATACGTGGCTGGGCTATCTTGTTAGTTCAATTAAGCAGTAATTTCTAAATCTCCATATCATGTTTGGTGCAGGCACAGCCCCACTGCAGGTATATGTGTTTCATGAGCCTAAAACAACAGGTTACATTATCTGAAAGCCTGGGAGGAAGACTTCAGCCTCCCAGAAATATTTCGCTGTGTCTTTGGCTGCAGGATAGTTCACAAGGGCAATGTATTCTGGGAGTCTGCTGGAATGCTCAGCTGACAAGAGCCCTGTTGAGATGATGTTCATTCTCCTGGGAGCTTTACTGTTTACATTTGCCTTTACTCATCTTTTAGCTGAATCAGAAAGCTGAATGGAAACTGCAGTGTTTGAGAACACAAAATGGATTTTGACACTTAAAAGAACTTTCATACAGAGAACCCCAGAGTTAACAAGCTTCACATGTAGGCTAGTTCTAAAACCCTGGAATTTGAGAGTTGTCTGGGACTGTAGAGATTGCTTCCTGTGCAGCCCAAGATGGTAACCACTGGCCACATTTGTCTATTTACATTAAAATGTAAAATAATTTGAGAGACTCTGGCAAAGATAGTGGAGTAGGAAGGCCCTGAGCTCAACTCCTCCTCCCATGGGCACACCAAAATTACAACTATTTACAGAGCAACCATCGATGAGAAGGACCTAAAGACTAGCAGAAAAGATCTTCTACAACTAAAGATATAAGGAAGGAAGCACAACAAGATGGGTAGGAGGGCCAGAAAAGCAGTAGTCAAGACCCATACCCCCAGGCAGGAGACCCACAAAGGAGAGGATAATTACAATTGCAGAGGTTATCCCCAGGGAGCAAGGGGTCTGAGCCCCACATGGGTCTCCCCAGCCTAGGGTTACTACACCAGAAAGATGAGCCTCCAGAACGTTTGGTTTTGAAGGCTTACTTTTGGGAGAGCTAGAGGGCTGTGGGAAATAGAGACTCCACTCTTAAAGGGCACACACAAAATTTCACACACTCAAAGACCCAGGGCAGAAGCAGTAATTTGAAAGGAGCCTGGACCAGACCCACTTGATTTTGGAGAGCCTCCCAGAGAGTCAGGAAATAACTGGGACTCATCCTGGGGGCATAAATGCTGACAGCAGCCATTTTTGGAGCACTCATCCTACCACAGGGACACTGGTGCTGACAAGAGCTATTTTGGAATCTTCCCTCTAGCTTATTAGCACAAGGACCCAGCCCCGCCCAACAGCTGGTTGGCACCATTCTTGGGATACCACAGGCCAAGCAGCTAGCTCTGAAAAGAAGAACAAAGCTGAAGGTATCATGCTCCCTGATTTCAAACTATACTGTAAAGCTACAGTAATCAAAACAGTATGGTATTGGCACAAAAACAGAAACAATGGATCAGATCAATAGAACAGAATATAGAGCCCAGAAATGAACCCATGCTTATATGACCAATTAATCTATGACAAAGGAGTCTAGAACATGCAATGGGGAAAAGACAGCCTCTTCAATAAACTGTGTTGGGAAAACTGGACAGCTACAGGTAAAAGACTCAAACTAGACTCCTTTCTCACACCATATAAAAAGTAAACTCAAAATTAATTAAAGACTTAAATATACAACCTGAAACTATGAAACTTCTAGATGAAAACATAGGCAGTATGCTCTCTGACATCAGTCTTTGCAATTTGGGGGCAGTATGTCTCCTCAAGCAAGAGAAAAGCAAAAATAAACAAGTGCGTCTGCATCAAACTAAAAAGCTTTTTGCACAGTGAAGGAAACTATCTCAAAATGAAAAGGCCACCCACTGCATCAGAGAAGATATTTGCAAAAGATATATCTAATAAGGGCTTAACATCCAAAATATACAAAGAATTCATACAGCTCAACGTAAAAAAAAGTAGATTAAAAATGGTAGAGGAGGACCTGAATAGACATTTTTCCAAAGAAGACATACAGATGAACAATAAGCACATGAAAAGATGCTCAATGTCACTAATCATCAGGGAAGTGCAAATCAAAACCATAATGAGATATCACTCACACCTGTCAGAATGGCTATTATCAAAAAGGCTATTGTCCTCACCCTTATGTATTGTTGGTGAGGATTTGGAGAAAAGGGAACTCTTGTGCACTGTTGGTGGGAATGTAAATTGATGCAGCCACCATGGAAAATTGTGTCGATATTCCTCAAAAAATTAAAAATAGAACTACCATATGATCCAGCAGTTCTACTCCTGGGCATTTATCCAAAGAAAATGAAAACACTAATTAGAAAAGATATATGCACTCCTTTGTTCCTTGCAGCATTATTTATAATAACCAAGATATGGAAGCAACCTTAAGTGCCCATCAATAGATGAGTGGATAAAGAAGATGTGGTGCATATATATACAATGGAATACTACTTAGCCATAAATAAATGAAATCTTGCCATTACGACAACAAGGATGAACCTAGAATGTATTTATGCTAAGCAAATAAGTCAGACAGAGAAATACAAATACTGTATGATTTCACTTATATGTGGAATCTGAAAAACAAAATAAATGAACAAACATAACTAAACAGAAACAGAGTCATAGATACAGAGATCAAACAGCTGGTTGCCAGAGGACAGGGGAAGGAGAGAAGTAGGTGAGGCAGATTAAGAGGTACAAACTTCCAGTTACAAAATAAATGAGTCACGGGTATGAAATGTACAGTTAGGGCAATATGGTCCATAACTATGTAATATCTTTGTATGGTGACATGTGGGAACTAGACATATCAGGGTGATCATTTGGAAATGTATAGAAATATTGAATCACTGTTTTGTGTACCAGGAACTAACAATGTTGTAGGTCAGTTATACTTCAAAAACAAGCAAACAAACTCATAGATCAGATTTGTGGTTACCAGAGGCAGGGGGTTAGGGAAGGGTGAACTGATTGAAGGTAGTCAGAAGATACAAACTTCCAGTTATAAGATAAATCAAAGGGATGTAATGTGCAACATGATAAATATAGATAACACAGTTGTATTCTATATATGAAAGTTTTTAAGAAAGGAAATCCTGAGAGTTCTTATCACAAGGAAATTTTTTTTTCTATTTCTTTAATTTTATATCTATATGAGATAATGTATGTTCACTAAACTTATTTTGGTAATCATTTCATGACATATGTAAGTCAAATCATTATGCTGTATACCTTAAACTTATACAGTACTGTGTGTCAATTATATCTCAATAAAGCTGAAGAAAAGAATCTCCCACAGTAAAAGTAAAAAAATAATAATTTAAATCAAGTAAAATTAAAAATCAAAAAAATGTTTCTCAATCTCACTAGTCAGTCATCAGCCACGTGTCGCTAGTGGCTAATCTATTGGACAAATACGGAACACTTACACACAAATATAGAACACTTACATCATTACAGAAAGTTCTATTGGACAGCACTGGCTAGACTACTCTCCCCTCATATTATAAAAAATAAAACAAAGGTGTGTAGAGGTCAAGGTCAAGTGGCTTGCCCTCTTGTCTTTCAGATAGTAGTTTGGCTGCAATTAGAAAAGATCTAGTTTGTCTTCCACTGTCCTTTCATACTACCCGGCCATCTCCCATCTCTGATGATAATATCAAGTGTTATTCTAATAACATCCAGCACAAATACAAATGAATGAAAGCAAGCTGGTGACACGATTAACCGATAAAAGTGTGAGTGATTACAAATTAAAGTTAAAATAGTTAGAAAATCCTGTCTTCTCCATGAAACTCTCTAATGTTAACATAAAAAGAAGAGACAGTTTTCCCCAGTAGCACTGTGCTTAGGCCTACAGCTCACAGGGCTGCCTCAGTTACTGTAGGAGTGCATTGCTTATATACCCAATGAATACATTTTATCATGTTTCTTTGGTTTTGCATAAGGAATATCTTGGGGGATTTTTGTTGCCTAAGTAACTCCATGAAAGCTTCCCTTGCACTGTGTATGCAGAGCACATTTAGGGACATTTTTGGCATAACAGCCAATAAGAAATACTGGCTACTATTAGCTTACACACAGCAGAAACCATTTTCAACTTTCCTGTGATTCAGAACTTGCACTACAACCTAAGGTGTCAGGGTTGAGCATGCTGTGGGTCTGTAGTTAATGACTCTCCACACAGAGAAAGCTGAAAATTCCTACAAAGCCTGGAACATGTCTACATACAAGAATTTCTCTCTAGTCATTTGACTAGATTTCCCTAGGTACTGTAAGAATCTCACATTTAGGCCAAAGGACCTCAAGATAAATGGACCTCAAGATAATACTACCTTTTCCAGGGTTGATGTGGACCTGAGGAAACTTCTGGAGCTCCTCAGGGTCAGGGACAGTACCTTATTCATCTGTATCCCCATCACTCAACACTATGCCTGGGACACAGTATGTTCAGCCGATGTCTGTGGAAAGAAAGAAGGAAGGAGAGGAGAGGAGAGGAGAGAGCAAGGAAAGGAGGGAGGGATGGAGGGAAAGAATGATATCTTTAAAATCCTATCTAGCCTCTCAAGTGGAAGAGTAACATATCATGGAGAAATTTAATTATTCTAATTTGGAACCCTTTCATTATATGGCTAAAAGCAATCATGCCTCTGAGGTGGACACCTCTTATTTTTGTCTGCTCATCACTCTCATATTAAGAGAACCTATCTCTTCCTTCAGCCATTACTTCCCTTCAGGCCATGTGCTTCAACTGATATTGAGCCTACTCAGCTTAGAATGGACACTAGACCTGGGCCTGGCCAAAAAGATTAATGGAAGTGTGAGCACAACTAATTAGAATAATCTCCAAAGAGGTCAAAAAGAAGAAACTCACTGTTGCTGTTTCTGAGTTGGAGGAAACTAATCCTAGAACTGTTATGAGCTATCTTTGGTCCTTAATTGGTCTTCTCAGTGGAAAAAGCAGAGACAAAAGATGGAGAAAGACGGATGCCTGATGTCATTTTTTGGACATCTAAATCCAGTCTTGAACTTTTCACTTACCTAAACCAATAAATTATTCCCTGCCCTCTTTTTTTTTTTTGAGCCTGGTTTAGTTTGGTTTATGTTACTTAGAGTAGAAAGAGTCAAGATTAATATAAACACAGACTCTAAAAATCACTTTTGAAAGATTACTACCATGACCTTTGCAGCCATTAACAGAATGGTGACTTCCTCAGGCTAAAAAATGCTCTGGAAAATACAGCTTTTCTCAGATTTCCAGGCATCTCTGGCCTTTCTGGGGGGGATCCATTTCCAGGTAGATGTCCTCTGATCTCCACACGTTGCCTCCTCTGCTTTACCCCACTCGCAGGCTCAGAAATCACCCATTCATAATACTCTGTGCTAGCATTCTACACTGACCTTTTCCTAACCTTTAATTTTCCAAACCCATCTCATGAACCAGCTCATCCCAGGAGTGAACAATGGGAAACAAAGATTTAAATGTCACAGTGTACTTTATATTTAATAACTGAATTGTCATGGCATTTATCTGTATAAAAAGTTGGGTAATTCATGAGTGGGTTGGCAATAGCAGCCTCCATTGAGTTATGTTTCCTGCTCTAACTCAAGAAGATGGAAAGCTTGGTAGATACTAGCTCTCAAATGCTGAGAAATCTTCAGATATGCTCTTGAGTTTTTTTTCTGTGGGAAATGAAAAGTAGCCTTACCAGGAAATGGTGGCTCACAGGAACACATTCTATGATGATCTTGTAGCAAAGGACAAGAGCTACATGACTAGAAGGCTGCTAGTGTAGGCCCAATAGTTTGCTTTAGTCCCCATTGCAAAGGCTCACGGATACACAGATACACAAAGATACTAAGTGCTGAAGCTAGAATTTGCCCAACTCCAAAGCCCCAATTCTTTCCGTTATACTTTGTTTTTCTCCAGGTGTTTTATAACCGTGCACTTTGGAGGACAAAGCAAGGAGAAACTGACATTTTTGTTAAATAGATATTGTGTGGTTTGTATGCCAGATCTCAACTTTATAAAATAAAATGAGACACTTATACATAATAAAGCAAACAAAAGCTGGCCTCATGTTTATGGCTTTACATTATTATTCTTCTATCATTAATCTATAAAAGCATCAAATATTATCTTTTTGGTACCGTCCGGTCACTCTGTGTTTTGCTCTTTTATGTTTTCATTCGCAAATATAATTTGCATATGCTGGTTTCAGGAAGTTCAGAGACCCAGTCCAATTCTAGGGTAGCTAAAGACTGTGATGGGTTATGCCTACCCTCTGGGGTTAAAAAGCACAACTATATGTCCTGGAGTCATTTGCATATCTTCTTTAGGCATCTGGGAGGAGAAGTAAAGGTCATGGACTGAGGAAGTTCTAGGAACCAAATTCTGACTCTGAGGGAATTAAAGATCTTAAAGGACTAGGATGTGGTTACGTTCCTAACACCATGACCCTCTTCTTTGCAATACTTGGATATTCTTGACTTTTATTAAGCATTCTTACAGACTGTAAGTCTCTTGAGGGCAGGGACTGTGAAAGTTTTCCTTAGCACAGTGTCCCAGGGCCTAGCTAGTACTCAATGCCTGGCCAGTGGTAGGCACTTAAAAGTTGTTGGAATGAATATATATTTAATGCACCATGGGTTTCATTGTGAAGTGCTGGCATGTTCTCCTTTCCACTGCTTGAAGGTCAGAGAACTAGAGTTGAGAAAAAAGACAACACATAACTCTGAGCTAGGTCTCACTTTGAAGACTGTGTTCCTCACTCAGGAAATCCAAATCAGCTGCCTCATATCTTGAATAGAAAAAAATAAGAAGGAGGTGGTTTGCCCTCAGGGTTTCCCTGGCATGACCAGTTCTCCATAGATGTATGTCAAGTGAGGAAGAGGAGGAGTTTGGAGACCCTGGTAGTTCCTTCTACTTCTAGGTCACTCCTACCTCCAGGGTGATACAGGGATAACAAAGTAGATGATGGTTAACAGAGCTACAGTGAGGAATGGTCTCTTTCCAGCAGTAGTGCCAGAGGATAGAGCACCCCTTGGAGGCTCTCACATAGAAGTCCAGCATCTGTGCTCCCCATCTTCCAGGTGTGACCATATCTGGGAATAGTTTCAAGTCAAGAATTTCAGCAGTTCCTGGAAGGAAGATATACCTGCGGAAAGCAAGGCAACTGTTATGGAAACAACAGGGTCCTGTATTTGTCACACTCTGAATCATCAGAAGAGGTCAGCTTGAAGGTCTGTACAGACACATCTGTCCTCTCATGAACGAGGGACAGGAAGCTACAGACAGTAGCTTCACTCCTTGGGAGCAAGTTCACAGTCTGGAACTTCTGTAGACCTGTGTTCCCCCACTTAATAGAGGATTCTGTTCCTTAATCCAACTAGAGATTAGTTATCCTGCTGTCAGAATATTTGCTACACTTGCCTTGTGGATACATCTTACAAGTAAGCTGCTTGTCAGGATGTTGAACAGGATAAGGAGGGGGGATACCCATAAACTTCCAAGAAATGGATGTATGATTTCATTGTACCCACTTGCTAATGAATTGTGAAAATATGGCAGAATTCCTTCTTGAGTTGATTTCATTAATAAATACAATCTGTGAGGAGATATTAGTCCCATTTATTTATAACATTTGGAAGTCACTGATATATACGTAAATAACTAAAAAATTTTAAATGGGCAAACTAGCTTAGATCAAGTCTGCAGTAACCCCCACCACCCCCATTTTTTCAACTCTAAATACCATCTCTCTAGCTAACTAGTTCTGTGATTATGATCAAGTCACTTAACACTATCTGAGCCATTTGTATACTCATTTATTTAGCCATTTAGCTTTTTTTCATTCACCAGGTGTTTATTGAGAACCTACTGTGTGCTAGTAGGTGTTATAAAAGATCTCATAATACCTACTTCACAGAGTAATTCCAAATAATAAGTGAGATAATTTAGAAAAACTTCTAGAACAGAGGGGTAGTTGATAAATTTCTACTCTATGAATTGGGAAACAAAACATATTAGAGGGTTAGGGAGAGAAAAGCCTGTCTCAGGGTTCAACTAGGCGTTTAAATCTTGTATATTGTTGCTAAAGATTTTAAAGGTGTAGTTTTTCCCTCAACAATAGAACAGTGATATTAGTCTGAGTAATTGCCCTAAGGTCAGGTAAAATGATATTTAAAATCAGCATCCCCCATGAGCAAATATTTCCCTACTTTTGCTTTGGAATCAAGTCCATGATGTGAACCATATTCAGACAGAGACTTCTTGTAAGGATAGCCACCTTTTAGGGAGTGTGCCGAGAGGCACTCTAACCTCAAGTTTACAGGAGGCCTTCCCAGACAGCCTCTCTGGAACAGTCCTGAGTGATTGTGCACACACAGCACTCTGTGTACACCCTGCTTCACAAAGACTCCCCTCCTACTTCTCCCTTGTCTCTTTAGTAGGTAGTTCAATATACATCACATAGATGGTCGAACAGTGCTGTTGGTTTACTGGAAGAAATTATTTATTTCTATACTTTTCTACTTTGAAAACTTAGAATGAAACTGGGATAAAAATTTTCAAAATACCAAGAAGTGGGCAGATATCCTAGCGCTACAATGAAAAGCCAAAAATTTTTTATTGGCTGCTTGGCTTGGTGAATCAATGGAGGCTAATTAAATGTCCTGCTGAGAATGAGAGATTTGGTGTGTTTTATAAGGCTGAATAATCCTCCAGTGAGTCAAAGTAAAGATTTTTCTTTTAGAAAGCTGCTGACTAATGTGAGGTGGGTGAACTCTTTGGAAGAGCCTTGAGCAAATGCAGCTGGTATGCAAGTGAGGAGCCATTTATTAACCACCCTGGGGGCCCTGGTGAGGAGAGAGAAATTTAGGGCAACTATGCTTTTTTCTTACTCTGCTTCCCCAAGAATCAGGCCTTGCACCATCGTTGAAAAAAGGAAAAATTCTATATTTTAATCAGATTCCACATAATCCTGCACTTTGCAAAAGTAGACAATACTCTTTAAGCCAAAAGCTTTGTATTCTTCTTTGACCTCATAGATAATCTTTAGAAATACATCCCTCACTCTGCTTTTTGTCTCACCTGGCTTGGTTGGGTGCCCCTGTGAACAGATAGCTTTAGATCTTTGCCTTCTCTTCTTCAATGGAATTTGGTTTCCTAAGAAGATAAAGGGGGATGCTTCCAGGACCCATGACTCTTCATATCATTTCTTTTTGTCTTTGAACAGTGGCTTGAAAGGAAGATACTTTATTAAATGCAAAGTGAAGGAAAATTTCTTGATCAAATTCCCCAGTTTTTTTTTTCTTTTTTTAAAAGTCTACATGTATAAAATTTTGCAAAAGATCTTAGAAATACATTTTCAAGGAGAGGGAATTATGAAAACATTTGACTTTATAACTAATTTTAGAAAGGTTAAGAAAAATTTGACTCCATCTAGACAGAGCTTAGTAAGAATAGAATAAAGTCATCTTCATTCAGTTAGAGAGTAAAAAATAATAGACAAGAAGGTCCAATATTTACCAATTTAAAAAGTCAGTAGTATGTTTAAAGACAGACTCCACGTTTACTGAGAGGGGTAAGGGGCTATAATTATGAAGTAATTAGTATTAATTTAAATACCAACAATGTTGATAAGAATTGTAATGTCAGAGACCCACAGTAGCTCATGTTTGTTTTATAAAAGAAGTTTTAGCAAATCCAAACAAGGACCTGCCATTCCAACATATTAATTTTTCTTAAAACTGTGGAAGCCATTTTGAGCCAGTTTTTAAAGTCTAAAAATTTGGAATGTACCTTTGGAAATAAGAATTCACCTGGTCTACATGCAATGGGCAAAGATCAGCTCCAAAATTGACTTCTTAAAATAGAGCTACAAACTTTTCAAGTGATGTCAGCAAAATGGTGGATTAGGAATCTCCAAGCTCTTATTCCCTGATAAAAATATTTTTAAAACAAGTAGAAACATCTGAACCAACTTTGTTTAAGCTCTGAAAAACAAAGGTTTACAGCTACCAAGCCAATGCCAGATCAAAAAATTTTAAAAAGTCATCTTGAAAAGGGTAGGAAAACCTTGTGACATTTTTACTCACTCTTGCCCTGGCAAAACCACTCCTTCCCTGGTATGGCAGTGGTTTTGGTCTTTAAGCAGCAGAATCCTGATTCCCAGTTCCCCTACCTCAAACCAGAGGAAGCAGAGCAGTACTTATTTGTAAATCATTTGTGTGTGTCTGTTCTTAGTTTGAGAGATATCCAAAGGACTGATAGAAGGTGTTTATCTCTGTTTCACCCACCTTGGAACTTAGGCAGGAAAAGTGGTAAGCACTGCTCAGAAAAGCAAGGTGATTATAGACACAGATGCCTGGGGCATGAGATTACATGTGGAGACAGACAATAGACTATCTAAGGCCTGGAGGAGAAGCTGGGGTGAGGCTTTTCAGGGAATTAAGACATTCAAAAGCAGCCATATGTATATAGGGGAATTTAGAAAGCCATGCACATGCCCAGGCAAGTGCATGCTCAAAATATACCTGAGAAGACCTTAAGCTTTCACCTCAGGATTATGCCTTCACTTAGAACAAACCTAGCTAAGTTTTGAAGAATTGTCCTAGGACAGACCCAATCTGCAAAGACTGGGAGAGCTCCTGGCATTCAAGGAAATCTTTTTTAAAACATTATCTGAACACAGAGACTACAATAATCACACATGGTAAGGAACAGTCTTTGATTGTAATAAAATAGCTTGGAAAAGCCTCCAAAAATGGACCACTGTAACCTTCAACAATTTAAAAAAACCTGGGGAAGTGGAAGAATCTGATTTCCAGAGTTTTCTACATTATAATAGTCAAATGCCTAATTTTCAACAACAAATCACAAGGCATACAAAGAAACAGAAACATATGGAGCATTCAAAGATCAAAATAAATTGATAGAAACTGTTCCTGAGAAAACCCAGAAATCAGACTAACTAAACAAAGACTTTAAAATAATTGTTTTAAATATGCACAAAAAGCTAAAGAAAAACAGGAACAAAAAAATTAAATAATATCAGGAAAACAATGTGTGAACAAAATAAGAATATCAGCAAAGAGATAGAAATTATTAAAAGGAACCAAACAGAAATTCTGGAGCTATCAAGTATAATAAATGAAATTAAAAATTCACTAGAGGAGTTCAACAGCAGATTTGAATAGGAAGAAAAAATAATCAGGTAACTTGAAGACAGGAAAATTGAAATTATTGAATCTGAGGAACAGAAAGAAAAAGAATAAAGAAGAGTGAATAGAGCCTAAAGGACTTGTAGGGCAGCATCAAATGGACCAACATACATATTGTGGGAGTCCCAGAAGGAAAAGAGAACAGGGCAGACAGAATATTTGAAGAAATAATAGATAAAACTTACCAAATTGGATGATAGACATGAATCTACAAATTCAGGAAGCTCAACAAACTCCAAGAATGATAAACTCAGAGACCCACAATGAAACAATTATAGTTAACCTGTCAAGACTAAAAGGCAAAGAGAATCCTGAAAGCAGCAAAAGAGAAGGAACTCATCACAGGATAGATCCTCAATAAGATTATTAACTGATTTGTAATCAGAAACCTTTTAGTCCCTAAGGCAATAAGGTGACGTATTTACAGTGCTAAAAGAAAAAAAAAAAAAAAAACTGCCAACCAAGAATTTTATATCTGGCAAAATTATCCTTCAAAGTGAGTGAGAAATTAAGACCTCTCCAGGTAAACAAAAACTGAGGGAGTTCATTATCATTAGACCTGCCTTATAAGAAATGCTTTTTAGCAAATGAAAGGATGATAGACAGTAACTTGAAGCCATATGAAGAAATAAAGATCTCCAGTAAGGATAGATATAAGGGCAAATATGAAAGTATTATTGTAATTTTGGACTGTAACTCCACTTTTATTTTCTACAGTACTTAAAAGACAAATGCAAAAAAATAATTATAGATCTATGTTATTGGGCAAAGACTGTATAAAGATGTAATTTGTGACATCAATAACCTAAAGGGTGGGGGAGATAGAACTGTATATAAGTAAAGTTTTCTGTGCAATTGAAGTTAAGCTGGTTTTAGTTTAAATTATAAGGTTATAACTTAGGATTTTATATGTAAGCTCCATGATAACTACAATTAAAATATCTATAGAATATGCACAAGTAGAAATGAGAAGGCAATCAAAGCATGTCACTACAAAATATCAACTAAACACAAAGGAAGGCAGTAATGGAGGATATGAGGGGGACAAAAGCTATAAGACAACAAATAATAAAATGACAATAGTAAATTCTTCCCTGTCAGTAATTATTTTAAGTGTAAATGGATTAAGCTCTTCAATGAAAAGGCAGAGATTGGCAGAATGGATAAAAAACATAATCCTATTGTATGCTTTCTGTAAGAGACTTATTTAGATCTAGAGACACAAATAGGTTAAAAGTGAAAGGATGGAAAACGATATTCCTTGCATATAGTAACAAAAAGAACTGGGTGGCCATACTAACATGAGACAAAATAGATTTTAAGTTAAAAACTGTTATAAGAGACAAAAGACATTATATAATGATAAAGAGGTCAATTCATCAAGAAGATATAACAATTATAAACATATATACAAACAACAGAGCCCAAAAATATATGAAGGAAACACTGACAGAATTAGAGAGAAATAGACAGTTTTACAATAATAGTTATAAATTTAAATACCCCACATTTAATAATAGATGGAACAACTAGACAGAAGACCAATAAGGAAATCGAGGAATTGAACAACACAATAAACCAATTAGACGTAACATATATACAGAATACTCCATCTAACAACAGCAGAATACACATTCTTCTCGAGTGCACATAAACATTCTCCAAGGTAGACCATATGTTAGACCACAAAAAAAGTGTTAGCAAATTTTAAAAGATTGAAAACATACAAATAATCTTTTCCAGTCACAGAGGAATGAAACTAGAAATCAATAGCAGAAGAAAAACTGCAAAACCTAGAAACATGTGGAAAATAAAAACATACTCTAACACAACCGGTGGTTCAAAGAAGAGGGCACCAGAGCATATAGAAAGACAAGACTTTAAGACAAATGAAATGGAAACTATTCTGCAGTTTCTGTGATCTTCAGAACCAATTGAAATAGTTTTTTGCCTTATTGATTCAAGCCTGCCACCTAGTGATAAAAAGGAACAATTGCAGGTATAAGTTACAGACTTTCTGACTCAAACATTCTTCATTTTTTTCCAGGAACATTTTGAGAAAAGACACATAGATTGCCTATACATATATGATTTGTGATAATAAAGTTAATTAAAATAAGTGTGGTAACTAATTTCCACAGATGTTTCCTTGATGAGCCACACCTCCCCCAACTCATACCTTGGGTTGTCCACTCCCAAGCTGAATAATGTAGCAAAAGGCAGCACTGGCTTCCATGTGGCTAAATTTTTTTAAGTGAAGTATTTTATATTAAATTATAAAAAGCAACATAGATTAAAAAGAACAATTTGACTTTCCTTGGAAGTTTGTATTTGATATTTTAAAATGTACTGTGGTATCTAGGACAGTCTCCTTTTTTCTTAAGTGAGTTTTGATGAGGTGATTGTAATTCTAGTAAAAATAATGACCTTCAGTTTGTTAAAACAAATATTTATTGAGCAGCTACTCAATGTCAGGAACAGTGCCAGGCATTGGATGTGTTAGGCAGCAAGTGATTAGACCACAGTGTCACACATTTTATTACTGGACAAGTGTAGGGAGATGTCATAATACAAAGGAGGGACCATGTATAAGCAAGAGGATGTGACAGAAGTGACTCTCTACACTTCTGAATCTATGTCGTAAGTAATCATGCAGCTCCATTTCAGTGGCTTAGACTGCCTGCTTCAGGGGAAGCCAGCCACCATGTAAGAAATTAGACTACCCTAAAATCTCCATGCTCTGAGAAAGCCCGAGATGGCCACATGGAAAGACTACATAGGGAAAGATTGATGGAGAAAGACCACTCCCAACTGTTCTAGGCATTCTCACCTGGATGCCAGACACATGCTAGTGAAAGAACTATCTTAGACATTCCAGGATATGCCATATGGAAAATGACTACGACCCCAGACATGTTGCCTCAAGCATGTGATAGACACAGGTGAGGGCCAGGCATCATGGCACAGAGACAAGATAGGCCCACTGTGCCCTGTCAAAATTCCTGACTGATAGAATTGTGAGCATAAGAAAATAACTATGTTTTATGCCACTGAAATTTGGGGAGATTTATTACGTATTCAGAACAACACTTTTAAGTGTTAGTTTCAAAACAGTCTCATTATTTCATGCTCACAAATATATAGAGATGAGTATTCAGCTAGCACCTAAGAAGATTTTGACTTGTAGCTCTCTCACATAGAAAAGTCATTTGACCCTTTTAATCTTCCATCTTATCATCTGTAAAATGGGATAAAAAATAATGTTTAACTTACAGGGTGGTTGTGAATATAAAAATAAAATACTGAATGTGAAAACACTTAGTGAACTGAACTGCTGTACAGAATTTCTAGTGGCAGTAGTGATACAGGTTGGTGGACAGTCGGGTTGTGTTCAGTGATGATGGCAGTGATTGTAGTTAAAGATTAGCCAGGTGGCAGTCATAGCTGTCAGGAAACGTGAGCAACCAGACATCTGCAAGAACATTCTTGAGTTTCATAATTGTCAAGTGTTCTGTTAGGTATAGAAGTATATCAGTCCTTGCCCTTAAAAAACCTGACAATATCATCTGAAAAATAATATTCAACTACATGAAACGGTATATGTTTCGTAGAAGAATAAAATAAATTAGACTTTACAGTGTGGACTCCAATTTGCTGCAGGACTTGAATCCATATGGCTTTATAGAAGAGGTAGCGTTTTCCCTAGAAACAGGGAATGGATATTCCCACTGTTTCTCTGGGTTCAGGGAAGAAGGGGAATTTCAGAATGAATGAGGGGGATAAATAAGGGGGACACTAAGGGGAGAATGTTGGAGCAGATATCCTTCAAGGTCTGTCCAACTGGAAGCAGGAGTGTTCCCAGGGACACCGCATGTTGCAGGGTCAACTACCTGCTCTGTGCAGGATTTACAGGGAGGCTTCTTTGATCTGGTTCCAAGGACTCATTTGTTTTGTGCCTGAAACAAAACAGACACCAGTCATCTTTCTCTACTCAGGTGGGCAGCATTAACCATTACCTTTCTGGGCAGGGTTTGCATTCCAGAAGCACATTTCTTGATCAGTGGGGAAATGAGAAAATGAGGGAGTCCAAATGTTTTCCCCTCGGAAACAGTGTTACAAATAGTGGTTGAATTCCGAGGTTCCTTCATGGAAAGTGTATAGAATCCAGGCAGTGTGGCTTATCACTGGTGATTTGGGGGAAATAACTCGCAGATTCGATTTAGGAATTTGTATCATTTCTCTTCCCAAAGCAAGAGGAGTGAGGACACAGCAGAACACTCCCCATCCTCCACATTGCTCTGATTCTTCTCTATTTAATGTCACTTGCCACCGAGAATCTTGGGAGCCTACAGCCCAAGTACATATCATGAGACTCTCTCAGGCAAAGAGTAGTTTCCGAGTCACTCCTTCCCTTTTTCATTTGCTTCCAGGGAGTTTTCCTGCCGGCCTCTCTTTTGCCCCCACTATTCATGATTTCAAGTCATAGCCTCTCCTCTCAGACCATAGGCAGAGACTGCTTCTCCATCTCCTCAGTTCTCTGAAGATGACACACAGCCCTTCTCTAAGAGCTCTCTTCTTACCACAAGGGAAAGCAGAAGGAGGGGTGATGGAAAGCAGGGAGAACAAGTCACTGAATACATACCATCTTTTTAAATCATGGGCTTATAAATGGAGCCAGTCCTTACACATTCTCTAGATTTCAGCTCTGCCTGTGTCAGGCACAGCCAGAGAGACTCACGGCTTTTTCTCTTTTCCCTAGAAAGAAGCTTGGCTCCATTTATGCTGAAATGCTCTGTGTCTGCATTGCCTGTGACTCATTCCTCTTTGTGTTTTCTCTGTCCTCTAAGTGACACTGAGAAGGACTCTGCCTTAGAGCTACCTCCGAGGAAGAGTTGGCAATAGTCATAATTAGAGTTGCGATTGTCTAATTAAGCGTCTACTATGCTAGGAACTATACTAGGCTCAAACTTAAGATAATAGGAAAAACTAATTAAGCCCATGTACCATGTACTGGGCAAAGCCTTTTACACATATTGTGTCATTTAATAGTTCAGCCACCCCATGATGTAACTGAGGGTCAGAGGTTAAATCTTGGCTTGTCCAAAATTCCGTGGTATCCATTCTTTCCGAGTCCAAGGCCCATTCTCTTCCCTCCAGACAGGGCAGGGACTTTTGGCTCTCCCTTTCAAGCCTGTTTCTCTTCATCAGGAAGTCATCTAAAAAAGGCATAGCATCACAGTTCTGTCCCTATAGTAACTACATAATACAAAGGAGGGAAATAATATTTCTTCCTGCCCCAGACCTAATCCTATCCTGGTCACATAATAGGTCCCACCAGTGGCCTCTTTCCCTGCCAAACACAGACCAAAAAAATGGGGAGAAGTGCAAGTCCAGACTATATTGGTAGTGGGGTTTCTCAGGTTACAGATAGGTCTTAGTAATTGAGGTGAAGGGGAGAGAAAGACGAGGGGGATCCCTGGTACCAGTGAGTTAAGAGGAAATGGGCTTGTCATGGTTCTCTGGCTGCCACTGCAAGAGTCATCATGAGGATCAAATGGAGATAAAAGGTGTATAAAAGGTTTTTAAACTCTCAAGTGACATAGAGGTATGATAATACTATATCTGCCATATTTCCTCAACTTTAAATGTTTTTCGTGTTTTAAGGTTTCTTAAAAGAACGCATCTTATAATGAATAAATACATTAATTTTGGTAGGATATTTCTTCCCCCACCACCAAAAGGTGTTGTTAATTCAGAGGTGGATTTTACAATGGATGACTTTTTAGAATTCAGGACATTCCACATAGGTTAGTTTGACATTCCCAAGTTAGGGGCTAGAGATGATACTGAGATTGTTCTTTGCTCAAGAAGAGCATATGGCCCTAACAGAGCCGTATAGTATGAGGGAGTCTCTAGCTATTGTCATTTTAAGCAGGAGAAGAGAAGCTGAAGGTGGGACAAATTGCATAACAGGACAAGGCAGGGCAGGATGAGGCTTACCTCAGGCCCTAACGCTTTCTACAAAAATAGAAATGGAAACCCCTATGGTCCTCCCCCACCCCCCACCCCCATCTCTTCCCACTCCAGCTCAGTCATATACATGAAAAATATTCACATTTATGTTTGGACCCACAGGCCTACACATATAAACTACATCCATTTGATTCAAATAGTCACCATTTATCACCCTCTAGCCTAAGTGTCTGCATCAGTGGCATGGCCCACCCTTTAACAGATCTGGGGAAGAGGTTCACATAGGCTCTGGATGCATGTTTAGGGCCCTATGGGCAGGGAATTCCAGAATCCTGGTACTTGGAGCATTTTTAGGTTCTAGACTCTAGAAGAGGAGTTAGGTGGACATATCCCCTTGACCTTAAGAATTTAGAGGCAGCACAACCCAAAAGACTGCCTTTACTTTTGACACCAACTGCAAGTTCATTGGTTCCCAAGACCACCTGTAGTTTTGATAATTCACTAGAAGAACTCACAGAACTCACTGGCATATTGCACTATTGCACTAATGGCTATGGTTTATTACATTGAAAGGATGCAGATTAAAATCTGCTAAGGGAAGAAACACACGGGACAGGGTCCAGCAAGGTTCCCAGTGCAAAACTTCCAGTTATCCTTTTCCAGGGGAGTCATAGGCAGCGTCAACTCCACTCAGTACCCACACGTGACAATATGCAGAGTATTACCAACCAGGGAAGCTCCTCCAAGCCTTCATGTCCAGAGTTTTTCCTGGGGCTCAATCATATTTATGGTTGACTTTCCACGTGCCTGAGTTTAGTCTCAAGTTCCTCCAGAGGCTGAGCTGATACCTTTAGTCTCCATCTCCTTTGGAGGTAGAGAGGATACCATGTGGCCCAAATCCCTCTTCATAAGTCACATTGTTAGATCATCCAGTGTGGCCCAAGGGCCCCAGATAGACACTCTTCCTCAAGATTAACTCCCAGGATATGAGCATGAAGACTAAAGATTTCCTTGGGTAAGGTTAATTCTTTATTAATTCTTTATTACACATCCCCACACTTCTGGCTCATGGGGAGCAAGGTTACCACAAATTAAATTTGAATTTTAGATAAATAATGAACAATATTTTCATATAAGTATGTCCCAAATACTATATTGGGTGTACTTAGACTAAAAATTTTTTTGTTGTTTATCTGAAATGGGAACTTAATTTCTAATTTCTTGGGTATCTTATATTTTTATCGGTTAAATCTGGGAACCCCAGTGGGCAGGAACAAGACTAGAGGAGGGCCAGAATAGTGCCTTCTAAAGCATGGAAGGGCTAGAGTGGGCAGCATATTCACATTTTTCCTGCAAACTAAAGCAGAGTTGAGGATAGACAGTGGCCAGTCCCAGGATCTCTAGCCAGAGATGACAAGTCAGAGCAGAAAGAGTTAAGAACAGCTGTGGCCAAGACTAGCACCATGGCAAGGAGTAAAGGGCCAGAGGACCAGAGTGGGGCTGATCACTCCAGACACAGCAGGCTGCCAGAAGCCTGTTATCTATCATAAGTCAGTTTTGGATATCCCAGGCTCACCCCTGCCAACAAACCTCTGCCTGAGTCTGACTCCATGGGTTGAGATATACCTGGTTTCCATTTCAGTTTTACTACTGATTAGCTGTTGTCCTTGGGGAGGTTACTTTATTCCTTTGAAACTGCTATTTTCTCTTCTCTAAATTGAGAATACAACACATTTCATAAATTTGTTGGAGAGAAACTGAGCTAATTTACATAAAGCACCTGGCATGTATAGTTCTTTAAGAAAATTTACTTCCTTTCTCTCCATTTTTTTTTTTTTTGGATTGAATGATTTATTTGATCATGAAAGTATCCAATTTTAATACACCAGCAGGAGAAACTCACTAGTGAAATGGACTGAATGTTTTTCTTGTTTTTTTTTTTTTTTTGGCTAAGAAAGTAAAATATTTGTTAGTTATATTTCCGATCCTTTTTCCAGGTCCTCTGATTTGCAAACTCTATGGACTTGAAAGAGGACACTCACAAGTGTAGAAAAAACCATATCCATATGAAAAAAAGTCACCAACATCCCACACATAATTATGTTTCTTAGAAACCACTCCCCAAAACACCAACCATTTAACTTTGTTTGTGCTGTGGCCTTTGTTCCCAAGCAAAAGATGAATTCTAAAAGTTCACATGTTCTTCATCAAGAGTAATCTTCAGCCCCAAAGGAAAAGATCTCAAAAGCATTTGAGTTAATACATTCCTCTCGCTAATGTAACCAAAATATTCCAATGTTTTCCCTTAATACTCTCAATTTACAACTAGCAGACAGATGCTTCTTCTCAGAAGCCTTCATAAATCTTCCCATATGAGATGAAAATGAAGGATTTATTCTTGCCCATCTTTTAATTTTACTTAACACTCAATGAGTTATTCTTACAGCTGGCATTTCAAATGTATTAGTACAATTTATCACTCAAAGGCTTATGCAAGGACTAAATTACACTAATGAATTGACTATGAGTTTGAAACCTAACATGAGGCCAAATATTTTCTGGCTTCATTTCTGTATCTCAGCAAACGGCTTAATTTGCTCCCTACTTATCCATTACTGCTAAATTGTCTTGCTATTATTGTAGTAAATGGCTGCAAACCCTGGCTTGCCCTAAGGCTCAGGCTGAATGGAGTGGAATGAGGACATTTATGTAGACAAGAAAGGTAAAAACCTGCCATCCACTCATTTTTGCTGAGCTAGAGGAGGCAGGAGGGGTTCGTAGTCCAACCCACCTTTTTCAGTACCTCTTACAGTCACAGAGTATTCTTAACAATTGGCATTTCCAGTGTATTAATGGAATTTATCATTGAAAGGCTTATGAAAAGGTTAAATTACACTAATGAACTGACTTTGCATTTGAAGTAGAACATGAAGCCAAATATGTTCTGGCTTAGGATTTTTTTTGTATCTCAGAAAACTACTTAATTTTCTTGCTACTCACCCATTATCACTAAATTGTCTTGCTACTATAGCAATGCCTGTTAGTGTTATAGTTAAGAGTCTGTGCGTGTTTTCACTATAAGTGCCTATTTTCTGAGATTCAGACTACATAGGGAACTATGGAAATCTCACAGGTCTCTCAAACTTGTTGGAATTGCTCCAGCCTTAGAGTTTTTCTTTTGTGCACATTAAAAATCAGGTCATTTGAGGGAGAGGCACCAGGTATTTTCCAAAACAGTTGACTTTTTGCCCACTTCCAGTTATGGGCTAGCTTTAATTTTAGATGGAAACTTTGTGGATGTTTAATTTAGCATCTTCCCATCTTCTTTCCCACTTTCATTGCTCTTTTGTACTTTAGCAAAGGCTCTTGTACCTCATATATGACTATGAAGATTTTGTTCCCAGATAATCAGTCACTCAACAAGGTTTAATTGCTAAAAATGGTAAGATAATTTTTTTAATTTTCTGTCTGTGAAACACAAATGAGCAAGTGAAACTTATAATGTATAAAGCATTCTGTACTTCTGTGAGAAACTCAACTGTTTCTGATGGAAATGTAATGGGCCTGAATAAATGATCAGCCACAATCCCTTAAATTGCATAACATGTGTAGTGAAAAGATAAAAATCTTTGGAATTCAGAATTAAGTCTAGGCGAGGAAAAAAACAAAAAACCTGTCATCTTTGCTCAAATTTCCAGAAGTTACAAGATAATGTGAATATCTCTTCCTGTCTTGTCAACTTTCATGCCATAGTAATCCTGGTAGACTGCTCAGTGCTGCCAGGGGGTCCCATCCCCAAATCCTACCCTTTTATTTGGACATATGGGCTAGCTGTTCCTATCCCCTTTCTCTGCAAAGCTAACTCAGCCAGAAATCTCCCAGTTATGGTCTAAAACCCAAGTCTTCCTCAGTTCCCACAAAACAACTAGACCTCAGACAAAAGGCTGAGAGGGTGGGTTGTATAATCACAGATTTCCCTCATGGTGAGGTTCTGAAGCTTGGATCCAACTTCTCAACCCGGCTCAGTTCTTGCAGAACTTATATTTTAGTGGGGTGTTTTGAAAGTAGTTCCTAATTCTTCTCAGTCAAATACATATTCTTGAACATTTTACCACATGCAGTAGGACACATTCAGGCTCATCTCTCTTCCGCTAATGCCCCTAATTCATCCATCAGGCCATTCGCCCCCACACAAAAACCTCACATAAAAGCCATCTTCCTTTCCTATCATTCATCTTCTGTGTTGAATATTGTTAACAAGGAATGAGAAAACCAATTAACCTATGCTATACAGAGGTTCTCTTCACATAATGCCAAGAATCAAGTTGTCCTGGATGGGAAGCAAGGTCTTCTTTGTGTTTGCTGTACCACTCTTTAGCAGTATGTGATGATCTTGACTTCCATTGATTTCTCTCTGAATGTGCCACAAGACATTGAAAATTCTTCAATGTAGGATTCACCAGAAGGAGGACACTTATGAATCTACCCAACCAACTGGTTTTCCTTTTGATAACCTTGACTCTCAGAATTACCTCTCAATTCCAATTACTCCAGAGTCCCAGCGCAAAGGCATGCTGCATCTTTTGGACCCCCAGATATCCAGTACTGCTTCAGCTTCACCTTTAGCTGAGAGACCTTCCAAGCATTCACGGCAGCTTCACCTTGCACATGCGGACAGTGGAAGGTCCTACCCACGTGATCTGCTTTAAATTAATATCTCTTGTTTTGCCATCTTCTTCTCCTCCCCCTCCTCCCCCCTCCTCTCCTCCTCATCCTCCTTCTCCTTGTTTTATAGAAAGACAATACCTTTTCCTCTATGAGGTTAAATTAAACAAATGGTATAGTGTACCAATCTCAGGTACAAAATGATTCCACATTTAAGTGTACCAAAAATGAAAAGCAGAGTGCAGCCATGTTTGTGGAGTCCTCTGGCACAGGGAAAAAGCTCCCAAACTCATGATTTCTCAGAGAAGCTGGCTGAGTAGAGGCATTCAGAGTAAATCTCGGCTAAGGAAGCCCAACTGCCTGCTTTTTAAAAATTCTAAGTACATTTTAAAGTTGTAATTCCTTGCAAGAGTCTACCTATGCTTTGGAATATTTCCAGGGTGGAAGAAAAACTGTATTATTTGGGCCTGTTTAATTCTCATAATTTGGCTCCTTACCTTTCTGGGAAATGGAATCCATGTCATCTCTGATTCTGGCCTACATGGCAATTGGAGAAAAGGTGTATGAAATAGAGAAAAGCCGGAGGGTCAGAGGTGCTAAACTGTAACCAGTGAATTCTCCTCTAAGGTCTAACTGGATTTTTTCAAGGCAAGTTTACTCTGTATTTTGAAGATGTATTGGGTGGAAAGGCTACCAACTGCCCATCCTCTTAGCCACTTGTACATTTGAAAATAATATTCTTACATTCACAGTCAGGCATGAAATAGCATCCCCTAATTCTAGTGGCAGGTTATGCCAAGGATAACAAGGTAATGTGTCCCAATAATGTAAAAGACATTATGCCACAGCAGACCAACATAAAACATAACATTTGATATGTAGATGAGACCAAAGGGAAGCTAATGTTTCAACTTTGCTTTTTGGGTTCATGCTTCTTTCTTCAGTGGGCTTGAGTTCACTCTCTGGCAAATTATAGCCATGTTGCATATGCGTTGATGGTGGAATATTCTGGACCACATGCCAGCAAAAGCAAACCCTTCCTATTTCACTTCCTCTCCAGGCAAATGTGTTAACCATCTAAAGAGCATAATACATACAAGCGCACACACACACATATATGTGGCTGCCAGTATGACTGAGCAACTGAGAGGTTTGGGGGAGATGTTCAGGATGCTACAGTCAGATGAATTAGAAGATAAGGGCAGCATTCCTTCGGGGATACCATTCCTCAGATTCCCCATGCAGTACCTAAAATTCCCAGCCCTGTGTCTTTGCCTCCCACCCTTTCTTCTTTCTTGATTTCTCTTCCCTTCTTCTCTTCTTGAATCAATCTTGCAGAACCCAGACCAAATGCTGCTTCTTAATCTCCCATCTTCTCTCAAGTCTGAAGTATTTGCTGCCTCCACTGAATATTCATAGCATCGATACCTATAAAGAGTCACTGGAAAAGAGTAACATGGTGATTAGAAGGAAAGGCTTTTAAGACATAGAGATCTAAGCTTAAGTCCTAGTTCTACCTCTGACTATTACAGTTGTGTGACACCTGGGAAATTCCTTAATCTCTCTAAGCCTTGGTTTCCTCCTCTATAAAATGTGGAAAATAATATCAGTTTCATGTTGTTGATATAATCAAATGAGATACTACATGTAAAGCTTTTAGCCAAGTGTCTGGTCTATACAGAATATGCAGTAAATGCTGACTGTTGATATTACATCAAAGCACCTACCACTTTCTTCCTAATTTCTTTTAGTTCTATATCCACCTAAGGTCCCCCTCTAGACTCTTAGTTTGCCTAGACTGGGAATCAGGTCTTCTGCAATTTTGTATTTCCCAGAGGGTCTCGGACAATGCCTTGCACTAACTACCTTTGTTAAATAGATGAATGGTGGAGATTTTGAGCTAACAACTTACGTTTGGCTCTTGAAACCCATAATCTCCTCATATTATACTGGTGAGGCAAATAGGAAATAGGCATCATGCTTCAAAATGCCAGTGAGGAGACCAAAGAACCAGACTGGTCAAGTGATGGGACTAAGCACCTATCAGAGGACAATGACATGTATTTCTCTGTTGATCTATGAGCTCTCAAAAAACAAAAATAAAAACAAGACAGAATCTCAATAGCAAAGACTGTACTGAATCTGCAAAAACCAAACTGCCAGTCAGTCTGGTTGAGTCAGTGAAACAACAATTTGAGAAATGTCAACATTTTGTATGAAACGTCTGGTTGTTGATGGAATTAGCCATTATAAGAATTAGTTGTCAGTCAGCCCTTGGGTACTCATACAAAAGGCTCTATTTTGAGCCTTTGGCTTAACTGCAAAAGCTAAATTCCTAAGCAAAATTTTCTCATTATTTCAAATTCATAGCATGGGCAAAAAGTGCACGTAATTTAACAAAATTAGTGAGTACATAGTTGAGCTATTTTATTGACAGATCAAATTAGGTGATGGCCATTTCATAGTTTTTGTATATAAGATAGTGTTAAAATTCTACCTTTCTAGATCTTCAGGCCTCAGAGAATTCTTACCTCAGTGGAATGTAAAACCTTAATTTTTCTCAGTATTTAACATTCATAGGACTTGTAAGAAACATACCATAACCATGACTTTTCATTTCCTCGTGGCATATGTAAATATGAGGCCGTCTACAGCTGAGTACGTGTGAGGTTTTTTTTCTTCACTCTCTCTCTCTGTACAAGAATTGTTTTTCAAAAATCATCTTTAATTTAGAGAAGCGTCATACAAAAGAGAAGTGTATACACTGCTGTCCGCTAAAAAGTGTCAGAAGGCTCCCCGTGGTGAAGCTCGCAGCATCCTGTGGTTTTCGACTCATTACTAGAGGGATTCAGAAAGGTTTCTCCTAAACACCGTCAAGGCTTTGCTGAACATTTGGCAGCATTAAGATTACTTTAAGCAGCTCCTTTTGGTTATAGCTTGAAAAGACTTCCTGTTTTTATGAGGTAGCCCTCTTTCTAAGGGGCGAAGTGGGGGCAGGAGGACTGCCACTTCAGAAGAGGGAATGAGCCCTTGTCCCAGACATGGCTGAGGAGTTCTGGAAGGTGGGGTATCCTGTTTCAAAGGACATTACTCAGGAACAGGACTGCCGTTCCTTGGTAAGGAACTCTACTCAAGAGAAAGGTGAGCAGAGTGGAAGTCAGAACTACTAGTTCCATTCCTTGATTTTTACCATCAACATCTGCTTTAATGGGAAGATTATAGACTGAGTCACCACCTGGACCTGTGTGCTTGCATGCACACATACAGGCATATACATTCAGACACACAAGTACAATAATCTTCCTTAAACATTACGTTTCCCATCTTTTGTTCAAAATCCTTCAGTAACATAAGCTTTCAAATCAATACCCTTCAAGTCATTCATTCAACTTTTTCTCAATTTACTCCCCAAACCCCCGCCCCCTGCTTCCCCACTGCCCCAGTGCTTCCCATCATCTCATTATTCCCCAACATGGTAGCTCTACCCAGCATCCAACTAATCCATCTGTACACATGCCATTTGCCACGCACCTCGTGTCTATCTCTTTCATAACCCAGTTGTTTTCACTTTATTATTTTTTAATTTTTATTTATTTATTTTTGGCTGCGTTGGGTCTTCGTTGCTGCACGCGGGCGTTCTCTAGTGGCTGCGAGGGGGGGCTACTGTTCGTTGCAGTACGCAGGCCTCTGATTGCGGTGGCTTCTCTTGTTGCAGAGCACGGGCTTCAGTAGTTGTGGCACGTGGCCTCAGTCGTTGTAGCTTGTGGGCTCTAGAGCGCAGGCTCAGTAGTTGTGGCGCACGGGCTTAGTTGCTCCGCGGCATGTGGGGTCTTCCCAGATCAGGGCTCGAACCTGTGTCCCCTGCGTTGGCAGGTGGATTCTTAACCACTGCACCACCAGGGAAGCCCTATTTTCACATTATTAAACCTGCAAATCCTTTCAGAAAATTCAATTGTAGATGGAAATTGATTACATAAAACTGGGAAAAGCAGAGCTGTTGTGTTTTTTTTTTTTTTTTTTTTTGCGGTATGCGGGCCTCTCACTGCTGTGGCCTCTCCCGTTGCGGAGCACAGGCTCCGGACGCGCAGGCCTAGCGGCCATGGCTCACGGGCTTAGTTGCTCCGCGGCATGTGGGATCTTCCCGGACCAGGGCACGAACCCGTGACCCCTGCATCGGCAGGCGGATTCTCAACCACTGCGCCACCAGGGAAGCCCAGCTGTTGTGTTTAAACAGGAATGGAGGGGGACTCTTATCTCTGCCTCCCCAGGTCTCCCTTGCCCTCTGTGCCATTTTGCAGTGATACCTGAGTCACCCCCGTGAAGGTTTAGGTTCTACCAAACACATTTGAAAACTACTTGTCTAATATCTTTCTCCAGAAGTCTTTTGAAACACCAACCACACTCACTTCTTCCATTAAAGTCCTACTCCTCCACACTCAAGGATTCAGATTGCTCCTGGATCCTCCCTTCCCTCAGAATTTATTGCTTTGCTTTGTAGAACAGCACACTCTGTGGAGAATGGGTGACTTGATATCAAACTCCCCAAGGACAAAATGGCTTCACTTTATCCCTCCCACCCATCTCCAAGCCCTACAACATGCACAGAAGCTGATGTAGCACTAGGGCTCCACTGAATAAAGAGCTGTAGAAGTTCCTCCATCTCTGAGCTTTCCGTTTACACATTTTCACGGATGTGATCAATGCGATGCACCAAAATGCATGAGTCTTCCTATCACAATGAGGCAGCGATGCTAGTCATGTTTGGACATTTAAATCTTGACCACTGTCTTGATCCTGAAGTGTCTTGTTATCAGTGAATGCAAAAGCATGTTGAACGGTACTTTTCAATTACCCTGTGAACGTCTGGAGTCCAAAGCTGAAGACAAACAAGAGCACTAACAAGCTCCAAATTTAAAAAGAGCCACCAACGATTGGGACCACCTACTACCAGGGCTTACTAATAGTCAGCTTAAAACTACTGGGTGCTAAAACCCCATCCTTCACTTCAGCTCCTGTTATCCTATATACAATATAAGCAGAAGGCTGGAGGAGGGGACAGAGAGAAAGTACTGAGGATCTAAGTGGTGGAGATAGCCTTGTTGCCATACGATGTTTTTGTGTTAAGAAGTTTGTTTTTTGTACTTCCTTAAAACCAAGTACGAGGGGCCCTCCAAGAGAAGCACTTATAACAAATGGGGGGTACTTGCAGGAATGAGAACCCACATATCACTCTCCTTTTGGACATGGCTCAGGTAGTGGACTTCCTGCCCTACCCTTTATTTCTATGAACTAGAGAAACCTGAATTGAAGGGTGGCAGGATGAAGAGGAGAGAAAGTAAAGGAGCAGCCTGACTTCCTGCTATTGGGATTTGCAAGGAGGCCTGGGCCTCCTCTGGTTTACTGGGCACTGAGAAAGGTATCTGCACTGGGGCCATATTGCTAGGCAAAAAGTGTGATGGCCAGGCATTGGAACCACAGAAGCAAGCAGCTGTGGGGTTGTCAGCAACAGGAGCTTGCTGGCGGGTGGAAAGTGGAGGAAGAAATGGAGCTGGAGGTGGAGTTGGATCCCCACTCCAGCAGGGAACTGCAGAAGGAGGCCCAAAGGGCCCTGCAAAAACTCATCCATGCACCCTGTGTATTTTGGTGACTGCACACTGAGGCCTTCCATAGCCAGCCAGTGTTGGCCAGAGAAGCAGCAACCCACAGGGAAAGGACCACAGCCACAGACGGTTACGTCAAGAAGCAATTACTCTAGTGCTCTGCCTCGACTTCCTTATAATAGGAGTCAGGTCTTGATAAGGGAAGTACAGGTTCAAGCTCAAATTAGGGTATATTTAGTGCTAGAGGTAGCTCTAAGTTTAGCGCGGGAAATAAGATGAAATTGAAATATAAGAAGAGAATTGTAAGCTGGACTTAGATGAAAGGGCCTGGAAAGACACCAATATTCTCAAAATGTTGTTAAGGGATGTTCAGGGCCATTTGAATAGAACATAGCTAAGTAGTGGTTGGAAAAATTCAAGTGTTCAAGTTATTATTGCCGCTGAGTTAAGGCTGCTTGATAAAAAGTTATTTATTCACTTACAGTGAAAAAAAGGAAGCCAAATTGTTAATATTTTTGTATAAAATGTTTAAGAGAACTCCAAAGAAATTGAAAAAGACCATGTCTGGTAAGTGCCACTTTTGGCACTTACTAAATCTATATTTAGAGTTCCCACAGGCCATCTGCCTTGACAACTTGTATGTACACGTTGGTCATCTGTACAATGTCACTTTGTACTCATGCACAAATGGCCTTCTTGAAAGTTTACTTGTTTTTAAAGAGAAGTGCTTACTTCAGTATGTGATGTAAATTCTTACTGATTAACATTCTTTTTGAACTAGTTTTTCTTTAAGTTATAAAAATATACATTTAATTTCATATTTTTAATAGTTTTATAAGTTATAAATTACAAGTCCCAACAGTTCAGATAGCATAAAGCAAAAAGTTAAAGTCCCATTCTGCTGTATGTTAGCTCTCTATATGAAACCATTGATAACAGTTTCTTGTTTATCTTTCCAGAAATTCCCCATGCCTCTCTGAGCATGTAAGCCTATGGATGTGTGCCTTATTTTTAGCAAAAGTGGAACTTACCAGACATGGTCTTTTACAATTTGCTTTTATTAATTAAAAATGTCTTAGACATACCTTTCTGTCAGTACACATTGATTCACCTCATTGCTTTTAATTAAGCACTACGTAATATTCCACTTTCGTTTTTTGCCTCATACTTTAACCAATGGGCTTCTAGCTCAATTATAGTTTTTTTTTAATGTCCTACCACATAATAAATCAATGATTGTCCCGATACACATTTGTCTGCTTCTAAAAGGAGACTTTCCTTTAATTGTAAATTTACAAACCATTGTTAAAATAATATTCAGGATGCACAATCTGAAGCGTTACATGATATTAAAATACTCAGTTATCAGAGGAGATTAAATTATGCTCAATATACTTGATTAATATTAAGTCATTTTAAAACATTGCATTCTAACCCTCAAAGTTGGCAGTTTCTGTCTAAAAGCAACTAGACTTCTAATTTAACCAGTACCCCGCATAGCACCATGCTTGATAACAGAATGTACCGAGTGTATACACATACCTTCTTAACCAGAGATATGGTGAGAATTAATAGGGTAATACACAGTCTCTTTGTGAGGGGTGATTGCAGAAGCTAACATAAACAGTGTGACTGTTTCCTTTTTGGTTCCCTCAGGCTCCATAGATGACAAAGCAAAGGCATGACTACAAGCTTTATCTTCCATTTGTTTGTTTTTCTTCAAAGTAATCTCAACCTTTCCCAGTTTATCTGAGGTCAAAATATCTTCTGTTTTAACAAACCAGGGTAAAGGACAGGGAAGGCTACAACTGAGGTGTGTCTGAGCTGTCGTTAATATCTGAGGTCATGTAGTTTTTTTCCCCTAAGATGAATGTTTCTGTCAACAGGAAACTCTTCTTCTGGCTTAATTCACTCACAGCCATGTTACTGGTGCTCCTGCCCACTCGATATGGCCGCCCACCCTTGACCTGGGCCAGCCCCCACCAGAAGCCCCATCCATCCATGGACGATAACTGTGTCTGAAAATGGGGTTTATCCCAGGGCTGTTTATACTCAGTAGTATAACTTGAGAAACCTCATAACAGAAGCCCCTCTTCTGAGAGGTGTGTCTATGTGAGCGTACGTGTATGTATAAAAAGACGTTTCAGTTTTCAATAAACTGTTTACCATTCAAACGTTAAATAAATGTAGAACTGTTTTAATCAGCTGAACAAATATTTAATGTACACTCCAGCATAAGAGTAAGAGCTATGTTTAAAAATATCTTCTATACTGCTAAGACACAGGGAATTTATGGAAACCAGTGACCTGAAAGGTAAAACAAACATTCAGGGGGAAAAACTGAAGTATATAATTTTAAATTTAAACGTACCCCTCTCCTGTTTTATTTGCATCCAATTGTGTTGTAAGTGTGTATGTGTGTGCGTGCGTGCGTGTGTGTGTGTGTGTGTGTGTGTGTGTGTGTGTGTGTGTGTCTGAAGTCCTGGGAAGTGCTGGTTGGATTACAAATATACTTCTATTTTCTAGAACAAGTAGCATTTGGGTGACTACCAAATTAATTTCCAGTAAATTGTTATGAGAAGGTAAAACATGGCAAAGTTAGTGTTCTGCCCAGGACTGTGCTTCGTGGTGAAGTAAATGTTTGTTTGCTCTTTAGGTTCCAAACACTGGAGGTCATTCATGACAGTAGTAGTTGGGTTTCTGTCCACAGCTTCGAAGGGATTGTCTAAAACTCCAACAGGAAATGCTAAATTCTTGGAAAACACTTAATCCTCTGTAGATTCTGTGTAAATATCATAAAAATTTGGCAGAAGGTGTGTATTTTTAGAAAAATAACCTCTTACAAGGATACATGGGAAACATGTTTAATAAAATGGATGCCATCCTCTTTACACTAATTTCATTTTTAGTTATATTTGCAAAGAAGAAGAAAAAATAAGGGCCTTAAAGTGGCCATGCTTTTCAACTCTTACCATCCTGCTAATTTAGTTTGGTGAACAGACCTCTAATTGAGGGCATCTTCTCTGCCTGAATTGCTCTAGAGCAGAGAATTGTAAGGGATATGTAGTACTTGGATGTTCGTGGCCTTTATTTCTCTAAGCCTTTGGTGATAGTTTAGATGTAGCAGTGTGGCCATGTTGTTACGTGGCCAGAAACTCATCTGCCATTTCAATCAAATAATATGCCCCCCCCACATCATCAAAAGAGTCTTTAACAGCAGCTTTCTACCTAATTGATCAGATTATCGATGTTGCCAATTCCATTTAGCATTGAAGACTTTAAAATACCAAATTTTTTGGCTTTCAAATACATGCCTTTCTTAATGCAGATATAGCTGCTTACTCTCTTTCTGGTTTACAATAGCTATTCATTAAATGAAAAACTTGAAGTTTTCAAGCAATTTTGGGACACAGCACTATCCACATGTTTACTAAGAAAGTGTCCTGCCATTGGTTCCAAAAGAAATTCTTCAATTCTACTTGGAATCCAAGTCATTTCTGGCTCCATCTAGTTCAGTGGCAATTCATCCTTCCGTCCATAATCACTGATAAAGTCATCATGTTTCTGAGAAGACTGGGAAGAATAGCACTTCAGAGCCTAAGTTCAGCTGTTCAGAACCATAATGAAGAGGAACTGGAAGCTGAGAATTAAAAAGAGAAGAAAGGAAAGGGAGCTACTTAGCAATCAGAACACAGTGTTTATGAGATCATTAGAAACCCATTTGAAATGCTGTTTCCTAACCAGCTTTAGCGAAAAGGAAGTTGTCAACTCAAGTCAATGAATATAGCCTTATATCCACATGGCTATGAAGCAATTAATGTACCTTAACGCCATAATGAAATGGTTGGAAATTCTAATAGGGCTCTCTTCCAGATTTGGGGCTGCCTTTCAGTGAGGGGCTTTAATGTCTGTGCTGCCTGGCAAAGCTGGCTCTTGTGTCAACAGCAAGATGGTGTGCTTGACAATGGTTCCGCAGGCCTAACGCAGATATACCTGCCCTCCTTCTCAGTGGCCTCTGAAATAACTACTGTATTTGAGCTGAGGAAAATAGGAAATTAGAATATTTGCTTATTTAGCTGCAGGTAGAGCTTGGGCTGTAGCAACCTCTAAAGCATTATGAAAAATATATGGTATTTCCCACTGCGTTTTCAGACATATAATATGTAAATACAAAGATAGCGATGAAAGGGTCTCCATACTGATATGGCTTAATTCAGGCTATTTTTCTCTCACTCTTAGCTGGCTTGCTATACCTGATTTGAGGGGGTATGGTATTAACATACCATCATACCAAGGTGGCTTAATTCAGGCTTATTTTCCTTCTGCATCCTAGCTTTCTATACCTGATGTATTGGTACTTTATTAACATACCATTCACATAATGAGGACTTACCTGGACAGAATAAGATACTTAAAGGTAGAGCCCTGTGTGCTTTTCAGACCTTGGACTTTTACATGCCAGGCTAGAGAATGCAATTTGATTCTATTTAATATTTACATTAGCAATCTCCTCATTCTGAAACCTATTGCAAAACAATAGCTTCTTCAGGTTTTCCCTCTACCCTGCTGTTTTATTTAGTGTTATCATTTCACTTTCTCCGTACTGCAAGCCATACGTATAAGACAGCCTATTCATATAGTAACAGCTATTATCCACTGTCACTGTTATTTCCCTTGGTTTCTTACTTTTTAATGAGGTTTGAACTCAAGGTGATCTGGAGCACAAAGGGGTGGGAAGTCTGTAGCTGCTGTGCATTAGGCATTAGGCACACCCACATCACCCAGCAGATGGCCTTGACTTGTAGGCAGGTGGACAGGCTTATCCTGGAAGACAAGTGACTCTCCTGAGTCTCCCAGGAAATTAAGACCACGGCACCCACTATAGAAGCACGGAGGACTGGGAATCTTAACCTTACACACTCAGAAGTCTAAGCAATTGCTCTGGAGTAGAGACCGGGAAAGAACAGGCTTAGCTGCCATCACCACTTCTTACTTTATAATTCAACATGTTACAGACAAAGATGTTCTTCCCGATGTTCCAGGCATTCCTGCAACAAGCCTGGGAAACTGTGTAAATAACAGCAGTTTCCCAGGACTGTCCCAGAAGGCCCGCCCACTCAGGAGGTCTGTCCCTTCCCAGGTCCTGCAGATATGTAGTTGCACATTCCGCTGCCTGTGGTCAGGTTTACTCAGTAGAAGCCCTACTGTCCAAATAGAGTGGGTTTCTGGTCAGAAACAAGGAGGGCCACATGCTGGTAAACATAAGCAAATCACCCCCACAGAGCCCCTTTCTTGTGAAGGGCAGTGCAAATCTGAGGGTCAGCGGTCAGGAGGAATATCACCAAACAAACGGGAGCTGTGTTTGCTCCACCATGAAACATGAGCAGCACATGTCTCCAGGAGGATTTACTGTAGCATGTCCAGAAGAAACGGACATGGGTGAGTGGGTGGGGATGGGGCAGTGTTCCTACTTCAGAGTCATCCCAGCTGCTCCTGGAGAAAGAGCCTCCTTCAGGATCCCCCCCCACACCCCCACAAGAAAGGACTTAGGAGCTTGCCATCTCTGGATTAACTGTCTTTATCTCTTTGAAACTGGAAGAGATGACATCACTTGTGTTTGTTTTCTGTTGATGTTAAACAGATGCACAGGCCTATTACACCACACGGGTATAGTTCAAGATGAAGCAGTGATAGAAACGTAGTTGCTCTTGGACCAATGTGTGGAGAATGGGTTTGCCTACGATTTTGCTGAAGTATTCGACATTTCCATTTGATTTAAAGTCCAGTGTCCCCAACAGGTCAAACTACACCTACCTACCCTTGGTTCTTTTCAGAAGCCAAGAGATGTCCTCAACAGAGGAGGACATAGCCTCCAGAAATTCACTATTATTTCATGATTAGCTGCTATTTCTTCAGTAGATAAGATCAGGTCTGCAACTATTTATTTTTTCAAACCATGATTAGGCTGTGAAAGGTGGTGAAACAAAAGAAGGAAGAATCAGAGGAAGGAAAGGATGAAAAAAAGCAGATGCTGGGTTGATCTTTATTTCTTTATTTTTAAAGTTTGAACTTCATTTGAACCAGTTTGGATCCTCTGGACTTTCCAATGGCTGGGCATCACAGTAAGCAAAGCTGTCCCCCACGTTGGGAAAATCCTAGTGTTTCCTAAGGATTTAAATATATATGTTTTACAGCTCTGCCTTCAGAGCAAGATTCAATGAAAACTGAATCAAGGGCATTTTTAGCTGGCAGAATTTTTACGTTTTTTTTTCTTTTTTCTTGTGTAAAATAAGATTTTTGCAGGGATGAGAGGTCTTAGGTAGTTTTTGGAAGTGAAAGGGTATAAAATATAAATAGGTTAAAGTAGTGATATGGTAAAAACTCTGACTCAAAAGTCTCTGTGAAGTTTTTCCAGATTACATTACCTAAGAATCTTTTCTCTGGGAGAGAAACAATTCCCAGAAGGCACACACAACTACTGCACACATATTCCATTAGGTGGAGTGCAACTGGTGCCTGGTGTATCAATGCCCATGTGGAAAATCATTTGATAGACCCAACTCTAAAGGCTTGAATCTGCCTGAAGATTCCAGGAACAGATGTCAAAATAGGATAGGCTTCTGAAGGCAAGGAGCCTCCATCTGGTCCCGTGTTGGGACCCCTTTAAGCCACTGATCTCCTACCACACTGAATAGAAGAGTCTATATTGGGAAAGTCAAGAGTTATTTTCTACAGGTTCCTTCCCCAAACTCCACCTCTTGCCAGATGATATTTTCATCCACGTGGAGACAATTGTATGATTACCAGGTACCCAGGTTTTACTATAAATATCTGTACACAATTGGGGAACCACTTTAAGTGGAAGCTATAGGTGTCCCAAGTGGTGAAGTCAGCTTCTAACAAAACTAAAAAAAAAGCACTCTTAATAGGTTATGAAAATTTTCACTTAACAGAACACGTGTATTTAGGTTTGTTTGCACATTTTTCAAGACCTGTGATTTCAACCAATTAGCTATTTTCCACCAATAAATGCTATAATGATGGATACATAATGGGAACCAATCATTTAACAAAATGAAATGTGCTGACTTGAACACATATGTTTAATTGTTCTTTTCTGTGTAACAGATCCTATGCCAAAATGGCTAAACTTTAAAAACTTTCTTTGCTGTTATTAGGTGCTTGCTCAAAGGAAAAAATATACAATATAGATCTGGAGCCAAATTTTGAACTAAATAAAGACATAAAAATTGAACGAAATGAAGACATAAACAATCATTGGCTTTTTAAAAGAAGAAGTTAAAAATATCACTTTGACAAATTATGTTTAGATTATCAAATAAAATGTTTTGTGATTTTAATGAAAGCATTAAATTAATATGTGAGTGAAACTACATATTTAAAGTTGTGATCATCTAAGGTTTTGCTCAGGGAATTCCATTTGATAAGATGATCCATCCTTTTAATTTATAGCCACTTGAGATGTACTAATGAAAGGCTAACAGTCATTAATTCATACAACACACATGAGAGTCAAGTTAGACAACCAGGTATTGTAAAGGAGCTTGCAGTCAGGTGGGAAAACTGGGCAGGTAAACATTAACTATATGTGAGGTGATCAGGTCCCCAAAAGAGGCCTATAAGAGGTCTTATGAAAACATAGAAAGGAGGAATCAGAGAAGGCTTCACAGAGGAGGTGCTCTTTGAGCTCAAGTGTGAGGAACAAATAAATCTTAAGCAAACAAAAAACGTATAAAATACCAACCACGTTGGCAGGTTCAGTGCATGGATACAGTTAATGTAAATGTTCTTGTCTTCTCTCCAACTATTCTTTCCAGTTGTAGATTGTTATTGTTAAAATATCTCTTAAATTTCAACCTTGCAAGTTACATTCTAAAATTACCCCCATAACCAAGACAAAGATTGACACAGCATATTAAATGTTTAATAGTCACTTGGTTCATTCATAAATGCCTATTGTTTAGAAAGATGTTCATGATTAGAGTCTCTCCTATGTATGCTTTAGATACTTGATATATTGTACTTGGTTCTGGGTACCAAATTCTTACAGAGACAGGAGGAAACATAAGTCTATAGAGAGGATAGTGACAAGGCAACAATGAAATTTCAAGCTTTCCACCTAAGAGTCAACTGAAAGAACGGTGTATGTTTAGCCTAAAGTAAAAAGAAAAATATTTAGCTGCTTCTCATTATTTAAAATCCATCACGTGGAAGAAAAATTTGACCTTTTCTGAATCTAATGTTTTCACATAATAGACCCAAGACTAGGTAGTAGAAGTTGCAAGGTGTTAAAATTTGACTCAATTTAGGGAAGAATTTTCTAATGTTCAAATACTCCCCATCAGTGTTAAGGCAGACAGCAATCTGGTGGGGACTTGGTGAGTTATATTGAAATATCATGTTATTAGTTGGACGAATATATAGAAAAGTCTGTTTCAGTGTTCTGATTCTCTGATTCTATGATATTCAATATAAGCTAGATTCTGTTTTTTTGTTTTTATTTTGCTTAATTTTTTCCCAGAAAACAGATGATTCATGAAATTATCAGTTAAGTCATTCTTTGAAATTTTGCACCACAAATCATGTATGTAATACCCCATCATGCATGGACATAGAAACATGTTAATAACTTGACTAATCTCTTCTTAATATTTGTAGTGTAAATGAAGGCAAAAAATCCTCTTGATATTAATTGACAGCCTTTGAAAATACCCCATAGGTTTGGAACAGAATCAGGGCCCTTGCAAAGATCAGAAGGCAATGTCCTACAGTGAGAAAACTGATACCATGAGACAGCAATTCTCTTTGAAGCTCAGAGCAGAGGTCCACTGAGGAAAGTTAAACACACAAAAGTCAAGATTTGCTAACTATGGGGGAAAAAAAGTCAGCATCTGAAACCATTTCAACCAAAAGAGTAATTTCTAGCAGTGGTAAATTGTCAAGAGTGGACCGAAGAAAACTAATGAAACCATGTTTTCCTCCCCAAATCTCTTGTCTTCTGTAGCTCTCATAGCAACTGCCTAGTAGGATCAGAGGACCCCAGAGGCCAAAGGGCATTTGTCTAAACATCTGTGGAGTTCACTGGACATGTTATCATTGGAAACTACCCAATGACATGGTGTGGACTGTGGACAGAATGTGTTAGGCTTAGTTTCATGGAGATAAATAACCAACAGCAACTGAAAGTAAACTTTACAGACATGCTTTTTTAAAGGAGCCTATTAGCCTGAGATTTGATTTACTAACTCATCTGGACAAACACTCCCGACATAACCCCTCTACCCACCCCCAACCCCTCCCACACACCCAAGTCTTTTCTTTTAATTCACATAACATAAAATTAATCATTTTAAAGTGAACAATTCAAGGACATTTAGTACATTCACAGGTGTTCAATAATCACCATCTTTATGTAGCTCTCAAACATTTTCATCACCCTAAAGACAAAGTCCACACCCATTAAGCAGTCATTCCCCGTCTCCCTCCTTCTCCCAGCCCCTGGCAACCACCAATTTGCTTTCTGTCTCTACATATTTACCTGCTCTGGATATTTCATATAACTGGAATAATACAATATGTGACCTTTTGTGTCTGGCTTCTTTCACTCAGCCATGTTTTAAAAGAAACAAAAAATTCTATATTATTTTTACCATGCTTTATTTTGTGGTTAAAAAGCCTTATTTTGGATGTCAATAATTATTCTCCTTGTACAGCTCTCTACAAAATGTATTTACTCCCCTCACATATTATTTGATCCTTATAACAGTCTTATAAAGTAGGCAGTAATGGCCTTATTATTACTGTTTCACAAGTGACAACACTGAGACAAGGAGAGCTGGTCCAGCATCCCACAGTAAAATTATCTGATACTTTCCAGTCTGCTTGTTCCACCGCCTTTTCTAAAGAACTGTACTGCACTGTTGCTGTCAGAACTCTTGCAAACACACAGCGCTTACTAACACCTGTATTTTTAAAATCTCAAAAGCCTATTTTAAATGAATAGAATAAATGAAAATAGTGTTTGGATACGCTATACAATTTGCACTCAGTAGAGAGCTACTTTGACACATAATATTTCCATGTGACCGGAAATAACCTGAGCACATAAGACCAGATTCTGTCCCAAGTCCAAGTCTCTACTTGGCGTCGCCTGGAAGCCAGTTCAGCCCCATATCTTTGGACCTTGTATGGTGTCTGAGTCTTGGTTCTGTAATCTGTACAGTAAGAAGGTTGGACATAAATGACCCCTAACACCTCTTCCAGATCTGAATTCAATAGTGCTAGGCTAAACCCCAGATCAAACTCAACGCTGAACTCAGCTCCAGCTACCCAGGGCCAGTAAACTATTTGAAAGATGAATCAGTCAACAGTTTTATTCATGACTCATGCCAACGGCCATTCCTTGTTGCTAAAATTTTTTCAAGAAGTTGGAATGTTCTTGATCAAACTAGCTATTCCAGATTTTATTGACTGAATGATTTCTATGTAAACAGGCAGTATGCAAAGAGATCTTAGTAAGTTGGTGATGGCCAGGTTCTCGACTTTCTGGTATAGAACACTGTTTCACAGATTTCTCTATATTTAAGCTGCTCATTCCATGGTAGAACTGCACATATTTATCACTTTTGAAATTTGAAGTCAAATCAGGACCGCCAAACAGCATTTTTAGCATGTTCGTAGACAGGTGTTTTTTTTTTTTTTCACCCTGGTGCTCAAACTCAACCATTTATTTGACATCTACCAGAAATTAGCATCTGAATCTTATTATGCCCTCTCCATAGATTTTCCTTGGTCAGGTTTTATTTTTAACTGTGGCTTTAGCAGTTCACCCAGGATTGGGGAGTAGTCAAATTTAGCAGGGCTAGACTGCCATCTAGAGACCAGAATTTGCATTCCAAAGTCCTGGTCCTCAGTGAGCTTGCTCTTTAACAAAAAGTAGCAATTTGCTGAATAAAGAAGCTCCAGTTTGCTTTGGCAAAGTGGAAGGTGCCCCCTGAATCTAGAAAAGAGAAAGGCCAGAGCAAAGAGCTTGAGGTGGTCCGATTCTGAAAGTCCTCCAGTTACTGAAGGTTAGGTAACCACGGGAGACCTTAATGACAACGAGTAGGCAGAATCCTGCACCCTGGAGCAGGAATGAGTCTTCTATAACTTGCTGTTATAACAGAATCCCATTTGCTGGAAGTGGAAATTGCATTGTAGGCCAGTTAGGATTTTCTAACTTGAAATGTAAGCCAGAAAGGAAAGAGTCCTTCTACAGGGCAATGAAAGCTGCAAAAGCCCTTCATTTTATGTGAGAATCCAGTCTTTATAGTCCTCGTAAAACTCAAACCTGGCTTTCCTTTTTATGCTTGAGCATAGCTTAATTTCTATGTCCTGGGCACACTTGGTATCATCTTTTGCTTTATCGCTCCTGCAGCTTAGAAGGATCAGTAGTCCCTATGTTTCTGGAATTTAGGTCTGAAGAGCGTATTGTTTCTAGTGTTTCCTTGGGAAGCACATAACTTGGAAATCCCTCCCCTACTCTTTTTCCCCAAAGCTGTCCTTCAGGGCCCTGTGCTAAGGCCATCTGTTCCATCAGACAGTCCTTTGATGCATGTGAAGAGGCTGGCTGGAGAGGTACAGAGCAGAGACTGAAGTGGCTGAGAATTAATTAACTGCATATCCATTTGGTAGCTGTGCCCAGAAGTTCAGCTACAGGAATGTTTTATAAATCAAAAATAACAACTATTATAGTTAACCTCAAAATCATAGGCCACAAGAGTTCCTACTTTACTGATGCTAATTAAGTGGTCAATTCTGTCCAACAGAATGTTACCCAGGAGTTTTTTGGTTCATGATGAGAACGACCAAAAAAATATACTATCTTGAAAATTTTTTATAAATATAGGATGAAGTGCACCATACAAATCTAAAGTTCAGTGGTGTCATTTTTGGCTAGATGTCACATATTTTAGGAACTTTTAAATCCCCAAATTACTTTTGTTGCAGGTATTAAACAGGGTCTGGAAAACAGGCACTTCAGTATGGTGTGGTAGAAAAAACTTGAGTTTTAGAGACCAAGCAACTGAGCATTGAATCTCTGCTTTCACTCATTAGAGACCCTTGAAAAGCTTCAATTTTCTCATCTATAACAACTGGGGAAAATGACATGAAGAATTATTACGAGGATTAAACAGAGTAAAATCTGAAAGCCCCCCACACTTAGTAGATGCAGAACAAATGCCCATATTATTTTTTTAAAGTCTTGCATCTGTCTTCCTTACCCCAGTGATACTCTGCAGCTGGAAACAGGATGTTAATAATAATATTGGGTCTGATAATTTTGCTTCATCCCTAGAACGCTAGAGCTTCTAAAGCAATGCTTCTTAAGCTCTAACGTGTATATGAAACGTGGAGATCTTGTTAAAATGCAGATTTTGATTCAGTAGGTCTGGAGTGGGGCCTGTGATTCTGCATTTCTAACAAGCTCCCAGGGGATACTGCTGGTCTGAGGACCACATTTTGAGTAGCAAGCCTCCAAACCAGGGATTGGCAAACTATTTACTGCCTCTTGGTGAACTTCCTGTGTTTGTAAATAAAGTTTTATTGGAGCACAGCTACACCATTTATTTATATAATGTCTCTGACTGCTTTCCAGCTACAATGGCAGAATTTACTATCTGGCCCCTAGAGTTTACTGACCCCCTCTAAACCACTCTCTTTCTTATTCTAGACATGTAAATGAAGTTAATCATTAACAGAAGCATATGGAGGGCTGGGAGAGGGATGAGAGGGTAGAATAAGAAGGAGGGACAGCTATTTGTATGAGCTTCCTATTGCTGCTGTTACAAGTTGCCACAAAACTAGTGGCTTAAAAGAACACATGTTTATTTTCTTACAGTTCTGTAGTTAGAAGTCTGATAAGGGCCCTCACTAGGCTAAAACAAGACATTAGCAGGGCTGCATTCCTTCTGGAGGTTCTAGGGGAGAATCTATTTCCTTGCCTTTTCCAATTCCTGGAGGCTGCCTGCATTCGTTGGCTCAAGGCCCTTTCTTCCATCTTCCAAGTTGGCAATATTGTATCTCTCTGACTCTTCCTCTGTCATCACTTATCTCTGACCACAACTGAGAGAAGTTCTCTGCTTTTAAGGACAGATGTGATTAAATTAGCGCCACCACCCCCCCAGACCTAGATAATCCAGCTAAATCTTCCCATCTCAAAGTCCTTAACTCAATCACATTTTCCATGTGAAATAACATATTCAAAGATTCCGAGTATTAGGGTGTAAACATCTTAGGAGATTCTGCCAACCGTACTACCTCAAAGCACATTCTTCAAAATGACACTTTTCCAATCACTTCACTTCCATAAATGTTATCATGGTAGTCTTTACATTATGATGAAAAGATGTTAAACAAGGCCATATGACTGAAAGACCGTGAAACATGTAGAGAAGGTAGTCAAAGGGTTTAGTTTTATGTGCTTCTTTTCCCACCAAACAAGTATGTAGGCTCACTACCCAAGGATACCTTGTACATCTGTGCAGGCAGTTCACTGCCCAACTGCAAAGGAAGCCCTTAAGTTGGTCAGCCCACAAACTACACAAGCTTACGTGGCAGCCCTGCCCTCCGTATCCCAGCCACCTACCCCTGAGATCAGAATGTGTCTACACCTCTGGCTATTGCTCATCATTAAATTGAATCTTTGGAAATAGTTTCTTTTGTTTGCACTGTTCATAAAACAGTATGCCCACATTAATGTCTTGTGATAAAATTAATCACTCTGATGAATTAAAATCAACTTGCAAACAAAATAATGTAGAAAAATAATACCTTAATAGCTATGGAGTGAGACGATTTAGTAGCAAGAAGCTTAAAGATAAACTCTAGTCACTCAGCCTTGTACCCACACACAGTGTCATTTTCACAGTAAGTTTAAGCAACCCAGAACCCGAGACTACAAGAGAGAGGAGAAATGCTGACTTGTGGCACTGGGCAAGAAAGCCAGGAATGGAATAAAGGGAAGTGAAAGGAACTCTCACAGGAATACTTTTCAGTTGCATCTGAAGCCCAATGAGGAAGGTTTCAGATATGAATCACTGACAACCGCCTGCTAAGCTGTTATGCTTAATCCTTTACATTCTGAGTATGTCGTGGTACTCCATAAAAAAGCTTATTGCATAAGCTGTTCTCACTCTCCTAAGCTCATTCTCTTCAACAATGCCAGAAATATAATAACAGGTAAGCGACCAAGAAAATAAGTGACCAACTATTGTATAAGATTGCATTTTGCTAAAGGTCAAGACAAATTATCATGAAATCCTTAAAGATGCTGTTATATGGTTGCTGGGAACAAAAGATTTCCTTTCAGAAGAGCTTCTTAGAAGCAGAGGCCACTGTGTTTCAATCCTCAGCTAACTTTTAGTTAATGACTCTTGCCTTTTGTCCTACAAGCTCTGCTTATTAAAAGGAGGATGCAGTCTGGAGTGTGTGCTGTCAGAATGAACAGCAGGGTCAGTCACTAATCCCAAATTGTATGCCCCCAGGGTGCCTGCTACAGAATGAGGAAATGCTTACATTTGATTAACCTTCCAGGTAGAGAAAGGGAGGTAGCCAGGGGTCCGCAGCTACACAACATTGTATAATGGTAGTTTTAAAATATGGCAGTCCTAGAGGATGCGAGAAAAGTCACAGCACAGGGTGCTGACTTAGTGTGACTTAGTGTAACGAGAGAAGATTGTGTGTGTACAATAGCAAGCAAGCCTTTGGGGGAAGAACTTCTCCAACCCGGGCATTCATTTTCTTCAAAATATTTAGAACAATATGATAATCCCTTATGTCTGTGCGATGCTTTATGGAGTGCAGAATGCTTCAAGGGCACCACCCCATTGATCTCCACCACTATCCTTTGTGGCGAAGGGCTGGAATTGAGCAGCACTTTACAAATTTAAAAAAAAAAAAAAAAAAAAAAACCTCCTTATTAGCTGTCAATGCACTTTCTTCTTGCCCTGGCCTTTCTTAACAATTTCTTTAGGTACAAACAATGAAGAGGGAAAAAATATCATTGGGTGGGGAAGGCGGACTTTTGGTGGTTAGGGGATAGATAAAACCATCTTGGAAAGACATCTCCTGAAAACATGGGTGAAAGAAAGCACAAGGTCACTTCTATTTCTGGGGCTCTAGGTACAATAAGAAAAAGAATCTATCAAGCTTATGAAAATAGTTTAATCCTATTGTTAAATCTAGTATTATTTCATGGTTAAGTCAAAAGTTGAAATTTTATAGTTTTGTGAATATGAGGCCCAGACCAATGGCACCCCTTGATACCCAGCAATAGATGCTGCCCTTGGTATGCTACTACAAGATGACAGTGGACTAATTAGAGGCAGTTCTTTAATCTCTCAAGAAAAGTATACTTTTGTATTTATTGCCCCTCAGCCCTTAACTCCATACCCATACACTGAATAAAATCCTATTTGCCTTCAAGACCCAGTTTAGATACCGTATTCACCATGAGGTCTTCCCGACAGTATATTTTGTTCTGTCTGTTCTAGTGTGTCATTTATGATTACCATGTTATAAGTCATATATGTGCTATACATGCTCCCTTTCCTACCAGACTATGAGTTCAAAGGAGTCAGGGGTGGAGTAAAACACCTAGCACTTAGTAGGAACTCATATTATGTTTGCTGAATAAATGAATGAATGGAAAAAGAAAGCAAAAAGAGTCACCATAAAATAATCAAGCCCAGTGGCACCAGGTTTGATCAAATACATGTTGGAAAACCTATGAAATATATATATTTACACTGGGCATTTTTCAAATACAGTTGTTCCTGACTCTTTAACCCAAGAGTTGTCATCATTAGCTTGTGATCATTTACCACATACCTGATGTAGATGACTTAAGTAATGCATGTGTTTATAATTGTGTACTCCAGCCAGTTGTGCGTTATTTATAAAATAGAACTTCTTCATTCTGAGCAAAATCTGATGAGAGGCATATCAGCTTAAAAGTCTGCAGTTTCCTCCCCTGCCTCATATTCCACAGGTTAATACCAATAAGGTGTATATCCCTTACTGGGAAAGAAATTCCTTTCCACTTGACTTTAAAGTGGAAAAGCACCTTGGGTCTTTTACAACTGGGCTCCTTAAACCAGTGAGGCTCTGAATTCTCACCCACTTACCAGTAGCATCTTAAACCTGTGACAACAGATGAAAATCCACTCTTCTATACTTTGTCCACTCAGTTCAGGCACACAATGTTTAAAGCCACCCTTAGAGAAAGAATAAAGAATGCACCTTATTGATGCTGGATTTGATTTTCCAAACCTAATGACAAAAGTGTCTGTGATTACAAACCAAACCTTCACGCAGAAACCCAGCACAAATCAGTCTTCTTTCAGAAGTTTCAAATTCCTTTGTGCAAGAACCTTAGTTTAATAAATATGCCCAAGTAGACTCGTTCTAGACAGGAAGGAACTGTGATAAGAAATAGTACTGAGACTTTTGCTTGAGTTGAGGTTGTAATTCCAAATGGAAATAAGGCATGAATTCTTTGGAAAGGAGAACTTGCTGGAACGTTACCTTTTCAGTCGTCAGAGGGCATTTCTGGATGTTTGTCTTCATCTCTAATTTTCTGCACTGTTATTTGTTACCCTGATAACAGTGTGTTTTATGGCTGCTCTCCATTAGCCAGTGCTATAGTTTTATGAGCCATGCAGAGAAAGTGGAGGACTTGCTCAGCCTCCTTAGGAGTTATTTTGTTGTTGTTGGTTTTCAAAGGAATTTAAACCTTTGTTCAGGCAGAGTGGGAAGGGGGTTGTTTTATTATTGGCTAACCCCAAAATGTAGCAGTTGGCTGGACTCAAACCATGTCTTAAGTTTGCAAGAGATGATAAAAAAGCAGTCTTAGCTATTCAGATAACTATGAAATCTTCATGACTTCTCGAAAGAAAGAAAGGAGAAAATATAAACACGTGGAAGAGTATTGTTCCTTTCCTTTTTTAAAAAAGAAAAAAAGCCTGGAAATATGTTTTAAAATATTTTATGAGGTCACACTAAAAAAAAGAGTAATTGGAAGAAAAATTCTGCTTGTCTAAGCGAAGAGCACATTTGTGGCGGTAGGGTAAATGTTTTATCGATTGAGAAGCTGGGAAACTCAAGTCATTACTCACCATGGGCTAAAGAATAATTGCTAATGCTCTGGCGGAAAGATTAAAAACAGTTTCTGGAAGTATTTCTTACAATGATCAATGGTGTATCATCCCAGGCCATTGGATCTTCAATAACATTTTTCCCTTTTGGGATACAATCAATTTTTATAATATGATTCATTTGCCAGTGGGCATGCTTTCTTCATACGATGAAAAGGCACTTATGCATCTTATATTGTTGAAAAGTAATCTTATACAGCCAAAGATCAGGCTGTGGTATAGAAGACTCACTGGAATCCATTTCTGTTTTAAATGGGGTTTGGAAATTATCTAAGGTGGGAAAGTGGGCGATGGGGGAGACAGTTTTTAGCCTCTTTGTTATTGCTTTGTTAACCCTTTGAAAATGCACTTAGCACACTCTGACAGCAGTCCAGATCGTCATAACACGAAGGTGGTGACTGAGGGGGCTATTTTAGATTTCAGCATATGCCAAGGTGAGCTTGACTCATTTGCAACACTAATTACCCTGGCGGAGCTTTCAGGTCAAGGGCTGCCTTACAGCTGTCTACTGGCTGCACATGTCTGACAAGGTCTTCAGCATCCTGCGGCAGAGCTCAACTTTGGTCCACTGCTGCTGAATCCATCAATTTATCTCCGCTTTAATAAATAACAGCTTCGGTCATGAGAGGCTGTGCTCACGCCAACATTTCTCCCAGGAGAGAAAGCGCTGAAAGCTTGGGCACAAGACCTTTAAGACTCCACTTTGCCATTGGACTTGTGTTGAGGGAAATGCATGGCCCCATCACCAGGATCTGCCAAATGTAGAGGCCAAAAAAAAGAGTAACAGAGCCAAGCTCAGGAAATGGTCATATGTTCTTTTGAAGGGTGACATGAACCCCAACCTGGAATTTTGTTTGAATCTGAGAACAATGGCTTTTATGAGATTACAGAAAGGTTAACCCACTTTCTGCCTCTTCCACATTCTCCTCACTCAATACCCTGGCTCTGCACCCAAGAAACTGAACATTCAAAATTAAAATAAAACAAATAAACAAAACAAAATTTTGAAAATATGGTTTAGATCGTTTACATTTCAAATATTTACTTGTTTGATGGTGAGATCATACCCGAACTGATTTCCTTACCAAAGCAATTGTTTTTATTTGAATGTTTAGCAGTGTATCGACACTTTTGCTTATTTGCACATTTCTATTTATTTAGTGAAGCAAGTCATTAAGCTTCATATCTCTTCGTTTTCATTGTTTTCAAAGGAAAAATATTTAATCTTAAGAAGAATAAAAATTAAAAGAAAAAATACCCGATCTAGAATGATTTAGAGATTTTTACTAAATAGAAAAGCCCTTGTACTCCTTAATAATGTCACTTCCAGATTAGTTTTCCTGAAAGGAAAATTTAAATCATCCTTCTAATCCTCATAGAAGTTAAATTTACTGAGTGCTTACTTTGGGCCAGGCACCAAGTAGAAGCTAAAATGAGGTAGGATGCTGTTTTTATCTGCACTTTTTACAAAAGAAGAAATTAAGATGTAAAAATGTTAAGTAACTAACCACTAACTATGGCCGTAAAGCTAGGTCAAGGTGGGCTAAAAATAGAACTAGGTTAGTCTACTCTGAAGGCAGGGCTCTTAGCTACCTTACTCTTATGTTTCATGCTCATAAATTTTATTGGTTCCCAATTTACTAAGAGTATGGGTGTAATCATGTAGATAATTTACGCATCTATATCTAGAATTGAAGGTCTTCCCTAATCTATTCCCAGTGAACCATTCTTCCAGTGTTATCTTTGGTAACTGATTCTCTGTACATCTTACTTTTCTGCCAAAATGCTCTTCTTGCTATTTGATCTATTTATGCCTATTATCTTTCTTCCCCTCCAGCTTCATTTTTGCTCTTACAAATATCACATCCCAAACTGACCCTGCCAGAAGTTCCTTCTCACTATTCTGAACTCCTACTTCATTTGTTTTGTACTACTCACAGAGTATTTTATGTTTCCTCATATTACAGTCACTTAAATGTGTCATATATTTTATTGTATGCTTGCATTACTCTTGGTGCCTAGCACCGTGCAAGAGTCACAATAAGTTCTGAATTAAAGTTTGCTAAATGAATGAACAAAAAGCATACATAGCAGTGTCAGTCCACCAGAAATAACCGATACTATATTGGGAAAGTCCAGTTAAACCATTTCTAGATGAGCAAATCATTCCCATAATGAAACTTCAGGTTTTTAACTTATTTAAGTTTTAATCAGATCTTGGTTTTTGGTTGGTACGTTAGTTTGCTAAGGCTGCCATAACAAAATACACAGACTGGGAGGCTTAAATAAGAAAAAGTTATTTTCTTATAATTCGAGAGGCTATAAGTCCAACGTCAAGGTGTTGGCAAGTTTGGTTTCTTCTGAGGCCTCTGTTCTTGGCTTATAGATGGCTGCCTTTTCTCTGTGTCCTCCCATATTCTTTTTTTTTTTTTTTTGCACACACATCCCTGGTGTCTTTTTGTGTGTCCAAATTTCCTCTTCTTATGAAGACACCAGTCAGATTTGATTAGGGTCCACCATAACAGCCTCATTTTAACTTAATCACCTCTTCAAAGGCCCTATCTCTAAATACAGCCACATTCTGAGGTACTGTGGGTTAGGGCTTCAACATATGAATTTTGGGGAGACACAATTCAGCCCATAACAGATAGCTTTTGGGGAAAGATAGAAGATTAAGATGAAAAGCATTATGTTAGGATGAAAGCATTAATAAGTCTTAAAAATGGTTACTTCTCAAATTGGCTGACATCCTAAACATGCAAATGCTTTAGAATCCCTGATCCTATAACACAGGCTTAGCTTTAAAGAGTGGGCCATTTTGTATGATGGTGAATCTGTCAGCAAATTTTTAAATGCCTGAATTATGTAATTTAAAGTGAACAAAGTGAAAACCCAAGGCAATTTCAATTATAGGGCAATTCATCAACTATAAGGAAGTGTCTCAGAACACAGATTGAGTTATGGCAAGCCAGGCAAGGTATGCAAAATTCCTCCTCCCATATAAACTTAGGCAAGTCTCTGCAGGATGTATAACAAAGCATGGCTATTTCCATAATTGCATTTAATCCAGCTCTTGGGGCAGCACACTTTTGATGCTACAACAAAGTAGAAAAGAGCTCATAGATTTTTAGGGTTGCAACCCAAGCCAGAGGTATGCTGTTAACAGTTCAAGACAGGGGAAAATTGTAACACACGGCCTCCAAATTTACACTCTTCCTGACTTAGGTAATGAAACGTGAACCACACATCCAGCTTTCGATAAAGTAGTGCTCACTTGGGCAGTGAGAGACTGCGGGTAGGTATTTATTTCTCTGGCTGCCATCCTAATTTGTCCTTGACTGGCAAGGCTTTCACATTAACCCTTTTTTCAGAGGATTCTGAGAAACTTGGCTCTTAGTGATGAAGTCTTACTACATTCACCACCCATTCTTCAGGTTTCCATTTGCTTGCAATTATCTTAGTGCCGTGTTCCTGTATGCTGTTGCTGCTGTTACAATGATACCATCCTGTTGAGTGATTACTAATAGCCTAATGAAGAGAGGAAGACAGTCTGCACTCAGCGTCCAGTAAGCAAAAAGCAGGCTGTCAGAATTTCACATCACATAGAGGGGCCTGACCCTCTCTCTGAGTGACGCTGGATTAAGCCACCATCCCTTTTGCACATTACATGATAACATGGGAGTTTCACTGACCCAGTTTTTGAGAATTAAGAGAATGATGACTGCCAAGTGATATACGATAGAAAGCTTTAGAAATACTAAATAACCATGACTATCATAATTGGAGTTATGGCAATAAAATATTACTTAATAGACCAGAAGAAGGAGGTCATGGTAGGTGGAGGAGTTGAGAAGCAGAGAAAGAGGAGGGGAAAGAGCAAAGGAGAGCCTGAGAATATCAGCAATGCTGTTCCAAACCTTTAGAAATCTGTCCATCTTGATACAGGTATGACCCAGCATAAACATATTCCTGTACTGACAGCTTTAAAGTGAAACACAAGACTTAGCTCCAAGGAAGGATGAGGGGTGTGTGTGTGTGTGTGTGTGTGTGTGTGTGTGTGTGTGTGTGTGTGTGTGTGTGTGAGATAAGTAGGATAGATGAGGATGTGACGTTTAGGAAGAGGATGGGATCAGTCTCTGAAGGAGGGAAACTGAAAGGAGGGGCTCCATGCTGGGCACCTTATGGAGGAGTAATGAGTGAGACCTCTTCATGGAAGGGAGCCCTGGTGCAGAAACAAAAAGAATGAAAACCGGGCTTCCCTGGTGGTGCAGTGGTTGAGAGTCCGCCTGCTCATGCAGGAGACACGGGTTCGTGCCCCGGTCTGGGAAGATCCCACATGCCGCGGAGAGGCTGGGCCCGTGAGCCATGGCCACTGAGCCTGCGCGTCCGGAGCCTGTGCTCCACAACGGGAGAGGCCACAGCAGTGAGAGGCCCGCGTACCGCAAAAAAAACCAACCAAACAAAAATAAATAACAATGAAAACCAGTGACAGTCCAAAGGATGAAGGCGCAGTTTAATCCTCTGGGAGGAGAAAGGTTGTGACTTTGACATGAGTTCACTGGCTTAGCCTCTGGGGAGGTCCTTGCCCAGGGGCTGGAGGGTGCATCTTTAAGAAATAACATGTGGGAACCCACAGCTCTGCCTGGGGTGGCACAAAGGCAGCAGAGCTAGGACTGCAACTGGGCATCACCCCAGAAACCTGGGAGAACAAAAGACTGTGAAAAGTGTGGGCAGATTCTAGACTCACTCTCTGTCCCCTGTCACAAAAGCTAAACAGAGGCCTGGGGGAAAATGAAAATGAGCAAAAAAATGAGCAGAAAGTCTGTGGTAGGTAGAACCATCTGTGCCCCCCAGCTATACCCTCAGAAGAAAGTCATGTTAGAATCCACCCAACACAGGGCTGATCAAAAGACCCAAAGCCAGTGGTATCACATAAAGTTTATTGAACATGAAGGCACAAAATCAGGGTTTAATTCAGTTATGTAACTTCTCTGAGCCTCAGGCTATTCATGTGAAAATGGTAATAATAAGAATTGCCTCATAGAAGTTTTGAAATTATATAATTGAAAATATAATACAAATATTTGTTGAGCAGCTATTCTGTGCCTGGAACTGAATATGGACTGCCGATTCAACCGTGAAGAAGAAAGGCAAAGTCTTGGCCCTAATGGGGTTAGAAGCTTACATTGGAGTCACGGCACATGCCACTTAGTGCTCATAGATACTTATTTGCTTAGTTCCCCTACCCATTAGGTTGAGGCTATGAGACTGTGTTCTGACAGCATGATGTAAGTGGACATGATGTGAGAGTGATGCTGAAAACTCGGCCTCTGTGCACAGGTGCTGAATGGGATCTGAGAGACAGAGTTTTGGGTGATGTAGTTAAGAATAGCTTTATTGCTTTGTCAGGCAAAGGGGGACACAGAGAGCTCGTGCCTCTCAAAACTGTGTGTCCCAACCTGGGAGGATTTGGTGAGGAGTTTTATAGAAACGGTTCAAGGGCAGAGTTGCTGATAAGGATCAGGGTGTGTGCATGGCCTGTACTCAGTAAATCTGGCCACAGGTGGTCTCCTGATGAGCTTCTCTGGAATGAAGAATGCTTATATCTTCAATTTGTTGGGGGTTTTAGTTCTTTAAAGAGTTCAAAGATATTGTTATGTGTATCCCTTGAGGTGGAACCAGGACCCTGCCCCAAGGCTGCACTGTTGTTTCTTGGCTGCTCCTCTGTCTCTGCATCCCCTCCCTTCCCTGATTAGCAACTGTTCAAATCTGCCCTTTGGAACTCAGGCAAGGTCATGGAGGTTGGAGTCTATTCCCCACAAACAAGAAACAGGGGACATGGAAAGGCTACCATGCCCAGGAGCCCCATAGGGTCCTGCTCAGTTTCAAGGGGACTGAGGTGCAACAACAGGATATAGGTGGCTGTGGTATGAGGGGACTGGGGACCAACAATGGGATGTATGTACATGTGATGTGAGGCATTTCTGTCCTCAACCCTCAGAAAATATTCTACATGACCATGTTCCATGGTGATCATGGAAGCCATGTGTTTTAGATCATATAGCTTCAAGTACATAAGAGCTACCTGTTCTGCATTTGACAATGGTGCAAGTCAAAAATAAACTTTATTGTGTTGAGTCACTGAGGTTTTTAGGATTTATCAACTGTCACAGCCTAGCCTAGCCTATCTCACTGGGGAACCTGAGTCCTACCAACATGGGCCTGCCACATGAGTGAGTTTGGAAGTGGATCCTCCTCCAGTTGAGGAATGAGATTCCTGTAGCCCTGGATGACACCTTAATTGCAGCCTAATAAGAGACCCTGAGCCAGAGGTACCCAACAAAGCTGCACTGATTCCTGACCCACAGAAACTATGAGATAATAAGCGCTTTGTTGTTTTAAGCTTCTAAGTTGTGGGATCATGTGTTGCACAACAATAGATAACCAATACACACCCATGTGTCTATCGAAAAATGAGTAGATAAACAAACTGTTCTGTCCATACAATAGAATGCTAGTCATCAATAAACAGGAATGAACTATTGAACTACAACATGGATGAGTCTCAAAATAATAATTAAGTGATTAGAAGCCAGAAAAAAAAAAGTACATACTATGAGTTTCCACTGTATAAAATCTAGAGAAGACAAACCAATGTATAGTGGAAGAAAGCAGGTCAGTGGCTGCTTGGAAATGGGGGGTGAGGTGAGGTTGGACAAGAAGGAGTGAGGAAGGATAAAGGTTGCAAAGGGTCATGAAACTTTTGTGCGTGATGGCTGTGTTCCTATTTTGATTGTGGTGATGGTTTTACAGGTATAAACATGTCAAAACATCAAATTGTACCCTTTATTGTATGTTAATTATAGCTCAATAGAGCTGTCAAAAAAATACCTTTGTCCAGCTATACAACTCTAAAATGATTGATTTTGTTTGAAGAAGTGATTCTTGTTTCAGCATCTTGAAAATTCAGTGGTGCATTCTTCTCCCTAGCCTTACATTTGCACAAAACTGCACCCTTATAATCTTATCTATGTATTCACCAACACTGGCCTGTCTGTTAAAGAAACACTGTCAAGTACAACACCTACTTCTAATCAAAATAATGACCTGTTAAAAGTGATTGTCTCTCCTCTGGTCCAGGTTTGTGGGTATTTCATTTACTCTTCTGACTCTGACCATCCTCTTCACACGAGACCCCTTAAGGCAAGACCACAGGCCCTTAGGCTGATATATTCCCAACCCAGATACAAGACAAGGAAGCCTGTCAGCGGGTAAACAGATGAGTGTTTGTCCAACCAAGTTTATTAGCAGTGTAAAGAGGAATCAAAACTGCATTCTGTATATGGTAAGGCTTACAAGGGGAAAAAAAAAAAAAAAAACCTCTCAGAAATCTCAGCCTAAATCAGCCAGGAGGCCAATTCTCACCTTTTTAGACCTCTTTAATGTGGCTTGTTGCTTGATTTGCGACAATCAACCTGAAGAACTTAGTTTATTTCTAGTCTTCCCTCATTCATTTCTTTAACTTACCCACTCCTTTGCCGGCTGTCTGAGGAGTCACCAGACTCCATGCCAGAAAGCCTACCTGACTTGGGCATGAAGTATGAATCTAGCTAAAATTCTGATATGACCTTAACACCTTCCAAGTTATGAAATCAAGCAGTTGAAACTTTAATGGCTGACTAAGCTTCTAGAAGCCATAACTTAGAAGATACCTAATGAATTTTATAATTAATTAATTAATGGATCATTTGACTTCAGCAGAGCTGAACATCATTCACTGGTTTTAATTATTTCCTGATTAAAGAAATTACATTTATTGTTTATAGGATTTACTAAGCAAATGGTGCCAAATACATTTTATTAATAGATATATACAAATAAACATGTATTATAGATATAACAGTTTACAAAATCATAACTTATATACTTTTTATCATGAGAGTCATATTACAAGGTTGTCAACAAACTCTGTTATATCTCACTTTTTGGAAAAAAACTTGTTGGGAGTCCCTTGAATATTTTGAGATGCCCAGGATTACTGGATAACAGTATGCCCTTCTGATCCTGTTAAATTCTTTTCTCCTCCAATTTGGAGAGAGAGAACTGAAGACAGGGTATATCAAACCCATCAATGACTTTCCCCTGACCTCTCATTCTCTCCTGACATCTACCTTATTTGTTCACTCTTCTTTCCTTCGTCTTGTCATCTAACACCACAGCAACTCTTCAGCCCTTCAGGACAGGTGATATATGTTTATTACAAGGCTGAGCCAGCAGGGCTGTGGCAGGACAGAGGTAAAATGTAGTCTCATGCTTTCTCCTAGTATCATGGTCTCATTTGAAAACCAGAGAATGAATTTAACCTCAGAACCAAATGAGAATTAAGGGTTAAGGATTCAATGAATCAGAGGGCAAAAGTTTACTAGAATAGCACATGTAGATAAAAGGTGGGGTTCTGAAGTCTGAATCAAATCTGAGGAGAAGAGAATGTGACATCAGTCCCTAGAAAAGAAAAACTGAAGGGCTGCTGCTCCATGCTGGGTAGATTATAGAGAGAATAATCTGAAATTAAGTCTGAATCACAGTTCCATTGCTTAAAGTTATGTGTCCTCACTGTCTCAATTTCCTTATCCATAAAATGAAGACAATAATATTTACCTCATAATATCTACTCATGCCCCAAATCTGACATGTTGTAAATAATAAAGTGTGCAAAATGTTTAGAATAGTCCCCAACACATAATAACTGCTTAGAAAATGATGCAGTATTTCTGAAGTGCCTTCTAAAATGTACTAAGAGAAAAATATATTTTATGAGACATTAGTAGGCATTATATGAAAAATAGTTCTGTCGTCAAATTAATTATAATATATTAAAGAATTTTAATTTTTGAATAAATTTTAAACCTCTGAAAGCATTTAATAGGCTTTTATTAGAGAGATACTGTATTTGGTATTTCCCAAATTTATTGGACCAAAGGAACATTTTGGCTAATTCTATGGAGCACTCATTGACAGTGGTTAATTACCTGATGTAAGAGAAAGAACTTACTTAGGATACCAGCAAATGAGAAAGTTTAACTTCAGTAAGTGTGTTCTTTTCTAGAAAAAGAAGCTAGTTTTAATTTTAGCTGACACGTATTTGGTATTTGTATTTTAAAGTCTAATATCACTTTATTACATAGTTTTATTATATAATAAATGTAAAATAAATATTAGAGACACCATAATCTTCCCAATACTCAGGGCTTCCAAAAAGTTCTTAATCCAGCCCAGCTCTTTGAGAAAGACTGGTTTACTATGGCTTGAATTTATTTCTATAGAACTAATAAATAAAAGAACCTAGTAGATAAAATACACAGCAAATATCACTCATAGGAATTAAAGAAATCAGAGCAGTAAATGGACTTTTATGATAATAAAGGGCCAATTCATTATGAAAACATAGCAACTGAAAATGTGTATGCACCCCAAAACCTGGAAGGCCAAGCTGCCACCCTAGTGGGCTCAAAGAGTAATTTGCCTCATGAAGAATCATACCTTGAATCTCACCCATTCATGATTTAGATGATATTTAGATGAGATTTTGGACTAAGAGTTGATGTTGGAATGTGTTAAGACTTTTGGGGCTATTGGAATGGTGTGAATGCATTTGGCATGTGAGAAGTACATGAATTTTAGGGAACCAGAGGGAAGAGTATTATAGGTTGGATTGTGTACCCCCCAAATTTATATGTTGAAGTCCTAATACTCAGTACCTCAGAATGTGGCTATATTTAAAAATAGGGTCTTTAAAGAGTTACTTAAAGTTAAATGAGGTCATTGGGATGGGCCCTACTCCAATATGACTTGATGTCTTTATAAGAAGAGGAGATCAAGACAAAGACACACACACAGAGAAGAACATATAAAGACAGAGGGAGAAGGCAGCTATCCAAGGAGAGAAACCTCAAAAGAACTAATGCTGCCAATACTGTCATCTTAGATGTTTAGCTGCCAGAGCTGTGAGGAAATACATTTCTTTGTTTAAGTCAGTCTGTGGTACTTTATTATGGTAGTGCTAGCAAACTAATACAAATACAAAATATATGAAGTAAAACTGACAGAACTGAAAAGAGAAACAGACAACTCCACAATTATAGTTGCAGACTGCCACACTACTCTTTTAGTAATAGATAGAATTGGTTGACAGAAATCAGTAAGGATATAGAAGAACTGTACAACATTATCAACCAGCTAGGTGTAATTGACATTTATACTGTAATTTGTCATTGTAATTATAAATTGACATATAAAATGCCACAGAACAGTAGCAGAATACATATTCTTTTCAAGTGCACATGAAATATTCACCACCATAGACCATATTATAGGTCACAAAACAAACATTTATGTACTTCAAAGAACTGAAATCACAAAAGGTATGTTTTCTGATCGTAATAGAATTAAACTAGAAATTAATAGCAGGAAGATAACAGGAAAGTCTCCAAACTGGCGATTAAACAATATGCTTCTAAAACTCCATGGGTCAAAGAGGAAGTATCAAGGGAAATCGAAAAATATTTTTAACTAAATGGAAATAAAAATGCAATGTATCAAAATTTGTAGAATACAGCTAAATCAGAGCTGAGAAGATATTTTTTCATAGCATTAAATACTTATATTACAAAAAAACCCAAAAATCTCAAATCAACAATCTAAGCTTCTACATTAAGAAACTAGACACAAAAAAAGCAAATTAAACCCAAAGTAAGTACAAGGAAAAAATAAAGTTAGCGACAGAGATCAATAAAATTTAAAATAACAATAAAATATTAGAGAATCTCAATGAAACTAAAACCTTGTCTTTTTTAAAAAATAATAAAAATTGATAAACTTCTAGCAACAGAGTCAAAGAAAAGAGAGAGAAGGCACAAATTACCAGCAACAGGAATGATATAGAATATATTTCTATAGATCATGATGTCTTTAAAAGGATAATGAGAAGACTACAAACAACTGTAATTCAACAACTTAGATAAAACAGACCAATTCCTCAAAAATTATAAAGGAGCAAAATTCTCTGAGGATGAAGTAGACAATAGTCCTTAACTACTAAAGAGTTTCAATTTTTAATTAAAATATCTCAAAAAGAAATCTACAGGCCCAGATTATTTTGCTAGTGAATCCTACTAAAACATTTAAAATTCTAAGCAATTATCATTCATAAAATAGAAGAGTCAGAAACACTTTGCAAACAATCTTTCCCAAGCCAGCTTTATCCTGACCCCAAAATCAGACAAAATTCTTTAAGAAAAGAATTATGTAGACCAATATCCCTCATGATCATAGATTCAAAAAATCCTCAACAAAATATTACTAAGTTGAATTCAGGAGTACATGTAAAAATAATGATAATCTATTTTTAAAAATAGGATTTATCCCAGGAATGCAAGACTGGTTCAATATTTGAAAATCACTTAAGGTAATCCACTAAAATCACATTCCAAAGGAGAAAATCCACATGATCCTATTAATAGATGTAACAAACATTTGACCTAATTTAACATTCATTCAGGATAAAAACTATTAGCAACTAGGAATAAAAAGGAACTTTTGCACCCTGATAAAAGGCATCTACAAAAACCTACAGCCAAGATCACACTTACTGGTAAGAGACTGCTTTCTCCCAAGATAAGAAATAAAGTAAGGGTATTCACTCTCACTACCCCTACTTAACATCATACTGAAAGCCCTTTCCATTGCAATGAGGCAATAAAAGTAAATAAAAGATTCACGTATCAGAAAGGAAAAATTAAATCTACCTCAGTTCATAAGTGATATGATTGTCTATATAGAAAATCTCACAGAATCTACCAAAAAAAAATAAAGAAACCCTCTAAAACTAAAAGTGAGATTAGCAAGATCATGGGATACACAGTCAATACAGACACAAAATTTCTGTATACTAACAATGTACAATTAGAAACTGAAATCTTAAAAATAGACATTTATAATATCTCTAAAAAATGAAATACATAGTTATAAAGCAAACAAAACATGTTTAGGCTCTGTATGCTGAAAACCACATGGTACTAATGAAAGAATTCAAAGATCTAAATAAATGGAGACACTATGTTCATGGATTGGAAAGCTCAACATAGTAAAGATCTCCATTCTACCCAAATAGATCTATTAAGTTAATGAAATCAAAATCTCAGCAGGATTCTTGGTAGACATAGACAAACTGATTCTAAAATTTATATACAAGGGCAAAGGAAGTAAAATAGCTAAATCAATTTTGAAAAAGAAAAGTTGGAGGAATCACACTATCCTATTTTGAAAATTTCTGAGAAACTGTGGAAATCAGTGTAATATTACTTAAGAGATAAACACATAGATCATTGGAACAGAGTAAAGAATTCAAAAAGACACCCACACAAATACAGCCATTTGATTTTCAACAGAGATTCAAAAGCAATTCAGTATTCAACAAATGGTATTAGAACAATTGGACATCCACATGCACAAAGAAAGAAAAAAGAATCTTGATCTTTAAGATTTTGTAAAAAGTTAACTCCAAAAATATCATAGATATAAATTTAGAGGTTAAATTAATAGGCTTTTAGAAAAAAAATAGCAGAAATTTTCATGATCTGGAGGTAGGCAAAGAGTTCTTATATGCAGCACCAAAAGTGTGATCTACAAAAAAAAATTTGATAAATGGGACTTATTAAAATTTAAACCTTTTCATCAATGAAAAACAGTTACAAGAATTAAAATATAAGCTACAGACGGGGATAAAATATTTAAAATTCACATACCTAAAAAAACATGTATCTAGAATATATAAAGAACTCCCTAAACTCCCCAAACTCAACAACCAAACTGAAAAATATTTAAAATATTTTAATAGATAATAATAAGGTAATATAGATGGAAAATAAGCACATGGAAAGATGTTTAGTATCATTAGCCACCAGGGAAACTGAGATTAAAATCATAGTGATGTGTCCCTACACATCTATTAGAATGATTAAAAGAAGTAATTCTAATAATACCAAATGCTACTGAGGATGGGGAGCAACTGGAACTTTTGAACATTGATCTTGGTGATACAAAATAGTACAACCACTATGGAGAACAGTCTGGCATTTTCTTATAAAATTAAATGTGCATTTATTATATGACCTAGGGATCTACCTCCTGGGTATTCACTATAGAGATATGAAATGTATACTCACACAAAAACCTATAAATGAATGTTTATAACAACTCTATTCTTAATCAAAAACTAGAAATAACTTGTGTCCTTTAACAAGCTGTGGCATATCCAGGCGATACGATACTATCCAGCAATATAAAAGAAACTATTTATGTACACATGTCTTAGTGCAAATACATTATGCTGAGTGACAGAAGCCAATCTCTGAAGGTTACAAACTGTATGATTCAATTTATATGACATTATGGAAGAGGCAAATTTATAGTAGAGAACAGATCAGTGTTTTTCAGGAGAGTGGTAGGGGAAGGGTAGGATCATAAATTTCTTCATCTAATTTGAGGATAGGATTATTTCTTATTGTTTATTTTATTTATTTTCAATATACATGAAATGTACATGTTTCTATTCTTCTGGGAGCCTAGGACTTGGGAATGCAAAAGCAAACAAAAAATTTGATTCTACTTTTTTCAGCCATGTTGTTCCTTCTGCAATGCAGTGAATATAAAGGGTGAGCTGGTTGAATATGGAAAAATCAAAGGTAGGAAGACATAATAGTTGTGATATCCATTTACTGATGAGCAAACAGAAACTTGGATAAGCTAACAATTTGCTGAAGGTCACAGAAAGAGTAAATCGAAAAGTATACTCAAATTTCAGTGATTTATTTTAAATTCTGTAACTTCCTCATTGTAATATTTTAGTGAGATAAGAAAATTTCTCAGGGAAAGAAGAGATCTTTTGTTGGGGTGAAAAAAGCAGGAGGGGCCACGTTATGTCTTTTGTGGGCCCTGGGCACTCTTGCCTTCAGGTCCCCCTTCTTCCGTAATAATATCAATATTAAACATTACTTTTTTTTTTTTTTGCGGTACGCGGGCCTCTCACCATTGTGGCCTCTCCCATTGAGGAGTACAGGCTCCGGACACGCAGGCTCAGCGGCCATGGCTCACGGGCCCAGCCACTCCGCGGCATGTGGGATCTTCCCAGACAGGGGCACGAACCCGTATCCCCTGCATCGGCAGGCAGACTCTCAACCACTGCGCCACCAGGGAAGCCCTAAACATTACTTTTGATATAACTTTAAATATTTCAACTTTTTTCCTATTAAAAAAATGTAATAGATTTTCAAGTGCCCTAAAATTCTCATTTTTTAAAATTTTCATTTGAAGAAAATGAAACTTTTTCTTCTACTCTAAGTTTATTTTTTCTCCTGATTTTAAAAGAAATTAAAATATTTTTGTGGTCTCCAAAATGTATCAGGGGTTCTTGGCAATGTGCCTACTGTGCTTAATGGATAAATTATCCCTGCGAAGCAATGTAAACGTTGGAAAAATTCTTTAAATTTATTCTTAGAGTGAGGGCATGATAGTAGCATGACAAAAATGACACTTCTGATTCCAGTCAGCTTAAAGCTGACCTTCAGGAAAAGAGTTAACACCTACTTACCACATCACTAATGCATTTCTTTGTTTTGTTTTGGTTTATTTTTGTTTTTTTTTTTCCATTGTTGGTTATCTTTTTTTTTTAACATTTTTATTGGGGTATAATTGCTTTACAATGGTGTGTTAGTTTCTGCTTTATAACAAAGTGAATCAGCTATACATATACATGTATCCCCATATCCCCTCCCTCTTGCATCTCCCTCCCACCCTCCCTTCCCCATCCCTCTAGATGGACACAAAGCACCGAGCTTATCTCCCTGTGCTATGCGGCTGCTTCCCACTAGCTATCTGTTTTACATTTGGTAGTGTATATATGTCCATGCCACTCTCTCACTTCATCCCAGCTTACCCATCAGCCTCCCTGTGTCCTCAAGTCCATTCTCTACATCTGTGTCTTTATTCCTGTCCTGCCCCTGGGTTCATCAGAACCTTTTTGCTTTTTTTTAGATTCCATATATATGTGTCAGCATGCAGTATTTGTTTTTCTCTTTCTGACTTACTTCATTCAGTATGACAGACTCTAGGTCCATCCACCTCACTAAAAATAACTTAATTTTGTTTCTTTTTATGACTGAGTAATATTCCATTGTATATATGTGCCACATCTTCTTTATCCATTCATCTGTCGATGGACACTTAGGTTGCTTCCATGTCCTGGCTATTGTAAATAGAGCTGCAATGAACATTGTGGTACATGACTCTTTTTGAATTATGGTTTTCTCAGGGTATATGCCAAGTAGTGGAGTGCTGGGTCGTATGGTAGTCCTATTTGTAGTTTTTTAAGGAACCTCCATTCTGTTCTCCATAGTGGCTATATCAATTGACATTCCCACCAAGAGTGCAAGAGGGTTCCCTTTTCTTTGCTTGCCATTTATAACCCACGATATGATTTCTTTCCTTCTAATGTTGGGGGTTTTTGTTGTTGTTTTTCTTTCTCTAATTGCTTTAGGTGTAAGGTTAGGTTGTTTATTTGAGAGGCTTCTTGTTTCTTGAGGTAGGATTGTATTGCTATAAACTTCCCTCTTAGAAGTGCTTTTGCTGCATCTCATAGGTTTTGGGTCATCGTTTTTTCATTGTCATTTGTTTCTAGGTATTTTTTTGTTTCCTCTTTTATTTCTTCAGTGATCTCTTGGCTATTTAGTAGTGTATTGTTTACCTCCATGTGTTTGTATTTTTTACGGGGTTTTTTTTTTTCCTGTAATTGATACCTAGTCTCATAGTGTGTGGTCAGAAAAGGTACTTGATATGATTTCAATTTTCCTAAATTTACCAAGGCTTGATTTGTGACCCAAGATATCATCTATCCTGGAGAATGTTCCATGAGTACTTGAGAAGAAAGTGTAATCTGCTCTTTTTTGGATGGAATGTCCTATAAATATCAATTAAGTCCATCTTGTTAAATGTATCATTTAAAGCTTGTGTTTCCTTATTTATTTTCATTTTGGATGATCTTTTCCATTGGGTAAGGTGGGGTGTTAAACTCCCCTACTATTATTATGTTACTGTCAATTTCCCCTTTTTTGGCAGTTAGCATTTGCCTTATGTATTGAGGTGCTCCTATGTTGGGTGCATAAATATTTACAATTGTTATATCTTCTTCTTGGATTGATCCCTTGATCATTATGTAGTGTCCTTCTTTGTCTCTTGTAATAGTCTATTTTAAAGTCTGTTTTGTCTGATATGAGAATTCCTACTCCAGCTTTCTTTTAATTTCCATTTTCATGGAATATCTTTTTCCATCCCCTCACTTTCAGTCTGTATGTGTCCCTAGGTCTGAAGTGGGTCTCTTATAGACAGCATATGTATGGGTCTTCTTTTTGTATCCATTCAGCCAGTCTATGTCTTTTGGTTGGAGCATTTAATCCAATTACATTTAAGGTAATTATCAATATGTATGTTCCTATTACCATTTTCTTAATTGTTTTGCATTTGTTATTGTAGGTCTTTTCCTTCTCTTGTGTTTCCTGCCTAGGGAAGTTCCTTTAGCATTTTCTATAGAGCTGGTTTGGTGGTGCTGCATTCTTTTAGCTTTTGCTTGTGTGTGAAAGTTTTAATTTCTGTGTCGAATCTTAATGAGATCCTTGCTGGGTAGAGTAATCTTGGTTGTAGGCTTTTCCCTTTCATCATATTAAATATGTCCTGCCACACCCTTCTGGCTTGCAGAGTTTCTGCTGAAAGATCAGCTGTTAACCTTATGGGGATTCCCTTGTATGTTATTTGTTGCTTTTCAGTTGCTGCTTTTAAATTTTTTTCTTTGTATTTAATTTTTGATAGTTTGATTAATAATGTGTCTTGTCATGTTTCTTCTTGGATTGATCCTTTATGGGACTCTGTGCTTCCTGGACCTGATTGACTATTTCCTTTCCCATATTAGGGAAGTTTTCAAGTATAAGCTCTTCAAATATTTTCTCAGTCCCTTTCTTTTTCTCTTCTTCTTCTGGGACCCCTGTAATTCAAATGTTGGTATGTTTAATGTTGTCCCAGAGGTCTCTGAGACTGTTCTCAATTCTTTTCATTCTTTTTTCTTTATTCTGCTCTGTAGTAGTTATTTCTGCTATTTTATCTTCCAGGTCACTGATCCATTCTTTTGCCTCAGTTACTCTGCTATTGATTCCTTCTAGAGAATTTTAAATTTCATTTACTATGTGTTCATCATTGTTTGTTTGCTCTTTAGTTCTTCTAGGGCCTTGTTAAATGTTTCTTGTTTTTGCTCAATCCTATTTCCAGGTTTTTGGATCATCTTTGCTACCATTACTCTGAATTGCTTTTCAGGTAGACTGCCTATTTCCTCTTCATTTGTTTGGTCTGGTGGGTTTTTATCTTGCTCCTTGCTGTGTATTTCTCTGTCTTCCCATTTTACTTAACTTACTGTGTTTGGAGTCTCCTCTTCGTAGGCTGCAGGTTCATAGTTCCTGTTGGTTTTGGCATCTGCCCCCAGTAGGTAAGGTTGGTTCAATGGGATGTGTAGGTTTCCTGGTAGAGGGGACTGGTGTCTGTGTCCTGGTGGATGAGGCTGGATCTTGTCTTTCTGGTGGGCAAGGCCACATCTGGTGGTGTTTTTGGGGTTGTCTGTGAACATATTAATATTTTAGGCAGGCTCTCTGCTAATGGGTGGGGTTGTGTTCCTGTCTTGCTAGTTGTTTGGCATAGGGTGTCCGACACTGTAGCTTGCTGGTCGTTGATTGGAGCTGGGTCTTAGCATTGAGATGGAGATCTCTTGTAGAGCTTTCGCCATTTGATATTACATGGAACCAGGATGTCTCTGGTGGAGCAATGTCCTGAACTCAGCTCTTCCACCTCAGAGGCTCATGCCTCAAACCAGGAGAAGAAAAAGGAGAGAAAGGAAAGAGAGAAAGAAAGAGGGGGGGGAGGGAAGGAGGGAGGAAGGAAGGAAGGAAGGAAGAAAGAAAGGAAGAAAGGAGGGAGGGAGGGAGGAGGGGAAAGAAGGAAATAAAGTTATTAAAATAAAATAATATTTTTCAAAATAAATAAAAAGTAATTTTAAAAAAGAAAGAGAGAAAGAAGAGAGCAAACAAACTGAAAAATAAATCCACCAATAATAACAAGTGCTAAAAACTTTACTAAAGAAAAAAAAAAGGACAGAGAGAACCCTAAGACAAATGGTAAAAGCAAAGCTATACAGACAGAATCACACAAAGAAGCATACACATACACACTCACAAAAAGAGAAAAAGGAAAAATATATATATTTTTAAAAAGCAACCAAATCAGTAAACAAGTCTACCAATGATAATAAGCTCTAAATAGTAAGCTAAGATAAACATAAAACCAGAAACAAAGTAGATGCAGAAAACAAGCCCCAAGTCTGCAGTTGCTCCCATAGTCCACCACCTCAATTTTGGGATGGTTTGTTGTCTATTCAGGTGTTCCACAGATGCAGGTTACATCAAGTTGATTGTGGAGATTTAATCCACTGCTCCTGAGGCTGCTGGGAGAAATTTCCCTTTCTCTTCTTTGTTCACACAGCTTCTGGGGTTCAGCTTTGGATTTGGCCCCACTTCTGCATGTAGGTCGCCATCTGGCATCTCTTCTTTACCCAGACAGGAGGGGTTTAAAGGAGCAGCTGATTAGGGGGCTCTGGCTCACTCAGGCCAGGGAGAGGGAGGGGTACAGAATGCGGGGCAAGCCTGCGGCTGCAGAGGCCATTGTGACATTGCAACAGCCTGAGGCGCACCATAAGTTCTCCAGGGAAGTTGTCCCTGGATCACGGGACCGTGGCAGTGGCGGGCTGCACAGGCTCCTGGGAGGGGAGGTGTGGATAGTGACCTGTGCTTGCACACAGGCTTCTTGGTGGCTGCAGCAGCAGTCTTAGTGTCTCATGCCCATCTCTGGTGTCTGCGCTGATAGCCGCGGCTCACACCATCTCTGAAGCTCATTTAGGTGGTGCTCTGAATCCCTCCTCCTTGCACATCCAGAAACAATGGTCTCTTGACTCTTAGGCAGTTCCAGACTTTTTTCCGACTCCTTCCCAGCTATCTGTGGTGCACTGGCCCCCTTCAGGCTGTGATCACGCAGCCAACCCCAGTCCTCTCCCTGGGATCCGACCTCCGAAGCCCAAGCCTCAGCTCCCAACCCCCGCCTGCCCCAGCGGGTGAGCTGACAAGCCTCTCAGGCTGGTGAGTGCTGGTCGGCACCAATCCTCAGTGTGGGAATCTCTCTGCTTTGCCCTCTACACCCCTGTTGCTGCACTCTCCTCCGTGGCTCTGAAGCTTACCCCCCGCCGCTCCCCGTCTCCACTAGTGAAGGGGCTTCCTAGTGTGTGGAAACTTTTCTTTCTTCACAGCTCCCTCCCAGAGGTGCAGGTCCCATCCCTATTCTTTTTTTTCTGTTTTTCCTTTTTTTTTTTTTTTTTTGCCCTACCCAGGTACGTGGGGAGTCTCTTGCCTTTTGGGAAGTCTGAGGTCTTCTGCCAGCATTCAGTAGGTGTTCTGTAGGAGTTGTTCCACATGTAGATGTTTTTTTTATTTATTTGTGGAGTGGAAGGTGATCTCCACGTCTTACTCCTCCACCATCTTGAAGGTCTCCCCAGCAAATGCATTTAAATCTATGGATCTTTAAATTTTCTTTTCAATGAAGCAACTCAAACTAATTCCCTTCATCTGTACCCAGATACTGTAAATTGCCAAGTGATGGTGAGAAGAGGACAAATAGTGAAGGGAGCAGATTCTAGGTTTCTGGGAAACTGTCAATCAGTTATACAGCTTCCTTTCTCTGTTGTTGCAGCTGCTGGACCAACTGAGCTCCCAGAGCTGCAGCAATCAGCAGTGGCTCGGTGAGCATATCATTACTTGCATCCCCTACAAAGCAGATGAAATTGACAGTTTCCACTTGCAGACATTTCTACTGTTTATCAAAAAGTCCTGTAGTTCCCCTCTCTGAGAAATGTTACAAGGAATCACCCTTTGGTCATGCGTCTCAAATATTATATGAATTTTTTATTCTGCAGCTCTCTTTAGTTGTTTCCTCTTTTGCCCTCTGTGTGCCTTTATTCTCTGTGCTCCTTTTTGTCTTAAGTACTCATTTCCCTCTTCCATTTATTAGCATCCTGGTCAGCCTTCAAGACCTAGGCTCCAAAGCCACCTATTTTATGGCTGCTGATCCTTGCCCTCAGAATTAGTATCTCTTTTCCTTCCAGGGAAATTCTAGTTATCCGTGTCTCTACTGTAAAACATGTATCATAGTTAATTGTTATGTGTCTTTCTCCAAGTCCAAGAAGAGAGGACCTTCCCTATTTTTATGTCTTCTGTTCTGCCTAGAAAGTATTCAAAAGCAATTGTTGAATTTTGAGATTGAATCAAGGTTCTTTCTTTAGATTCATCATTGCTGTAATCTTTTCCATCAATTCCTCCAGGTTTCTTGATTTGAAAGATGTGAAATATGCAAGCATTAGACATCTGAAGAGCTAATGCATGTGGCCAAGCACTTCGGAAAATCCTCGATTTCCCCGAAATGTTGTACTTCAGAGAACCTGTTAAGGATTCAGGAAGCAGCCACTGAGTTAAGTCCCTATGTATTAGATCAAGTAGTTCGTTTGATCACAAGTACTCAGTAGCTGCCAGTGTGCTCAGGAAGAAATACCTTATACTTTACCAATTCCGAGCTCTCAATGGGAGTATTTATATAGGCCCTACTTCCCACTCATCATCACACCAACTTCCTTCAGGATTTAATGTTTAAAACTATAATAGCTACCATTTTCCAAATATTTACTATGTTTCACGTACTATTTGGTTCTTACGTATGTTGTGTCACTTTTCCTTTAAAAAATCCCATAAGGTGTGTATTATTACTATTACCACTTAATAATAACAACCAGATACATTCTGATAGGACAAAACTACTCAAGATGAATAGATATGTTCTGTATAATACTCTTGGCTGTCAGACCAAATCACTTTCCTCTAGCCAGTCTTTGACATAAAAAGGAAGCAGTAGAGATAGTATCAGGTGGGGGGTGGGGACTTGTCTCTTCTCAAAGTGGCTAAAGTGATCTAACCTTGTGTTATGTCAAATGTCTCACAAGTGCTTTGTACAAGGTAGGTGCCCAAGAGATGTTGGGGCTACTGTTACTGATACATCAACCCTTGAAAATCTTGAAAGTGAAAGGCAAAGAAGTAGTGTTTTTAACTCTATGAAAGGAAGCTTGAAGTTTAGAGGCAAGAAAAACTAGAAATGGAAGATACATTCAGAAGTTCATGCCTAAAACTCGTCAGCCTTATACTATAGCATACTCAGAGGAGGCTCCAGATAGCTGAGCATTTCTGCTGTATGTACTTCCTACTCTTCCTTTCTGATAAGATACAGGAGGAAAGAAGAGAGGTAACATTAACTTCACAAATAACCATTTGAAATTGTTGGGAAGGAGGAAGAGGAGGCAATAAAACATATTTTTATGATGCTCTTTTGATGTTTAGGACCTACCCCTTTCCTGAATATCTGTATCTGGGAGTAAATTAAAGGGATAATGGAGAGGACTCAGCCATATCATATCAAGAGAATGCAGGCAAGATAGAGAATATCCTTTCTGTTTTCAGGTTTTGAGAGCTACAGAGCCTTAATATATAAGTCTCCCACCCAGTGGCCACTATGACTTAAGAATGAGTGAGCATTGGAATTAACACATGGTGGAAGATTTCTGTGGCTCCCATCTCAGCCTTCAAAAACTTTAGAGCTTCCTCAGCACACGAATGGGTCAGTTTCACAGATTGAGAAAGTTCTTATAAAAACGAGGCTTTTTATAATTGAAAAGGCCCAGAGTTGGATTGTCAAATATGTGAGTTGAGACTTCATAGTGCTGCTTAAGGCAGATGTGCCAACTCGATGCAATCGTATCACATGTCTCCATTTACTTATCTATAGAGCTAGTATCTAACACATATAATGCTGATAACCAACCTAACTACAGCATTGTGAAGGTTCTATGGGATAACATATGTAGCTTACTTTGCCGCCTATAAAAGAACTATTCATTATTTACTTCTTATTCTTAAATATCTTTTAAATTGAAAATAAAACTAAGACAGTGGTAATAAAAGAGCTCTCAAAAAGGGACAAGCTTAGCATTCACTTCAGATTTAGACATAAAACAACCCTTTTAAAATGTACTTTTATTCCACTGATTTATCATAAATTATTGATTATGTCTTTGGGCTTGTTTAATCAGACAGAGGCAATCAGAAAATGTGTAGGTCTAAGTGACTTCAGATACATGCCCACAGGTTCACAGATTATCTTTGTTGCCTGAGACAGAAATCCTGGCATAGGGCTGGGAGTACTGGACCAGCTGGATTTCTCTTTTTTTTTTTCCTTTTCCTTCCTCCATCTTTTCTCCCCTGGAAGGTCTATGAATCCCATTTTCTCATAGTATTTTGTACCTTTTCCAGGCCTCAAGAGGCCTACATGGTTCCTGCAGAATTTTTTGTTTGTTTGTTTTTTAACATCTTTATTGGAGTATAATTGTTTTACAATGGTATTAGTTTCTGCTGTATAACACAGTGATTCAGCTATATGTGTGTGTGTGTGTATATATATATATATATATATATATATATATATATATATATATATATATATCTCCCCATATCCCCTTCCTCTTGCATCTCCCTCCCACCCTCCCTATCCCACCCCTCGAGGTGGACACAAAACACCGAGCTGATCTCCCGTGCTATGAGGCTGCTTCCCACTAGCTATCTATTTTACATTTGGTAGTGTATATATGTCCATGCCAGTCTCTCACTTCGTCCCAGCTTACCCTTTTCCCTCCCCATGTCCTCAAGTCCATTCTCTATGTCTGCATCTTTATTCCTGTCCTGCCCCTGGGTTCCTACAGAATTAAACTTCAAAAGCAGCAGTGAAGAAAAGTCTCATGTAGCTTTTCAAATATAAAGAAAAAAATCATAGTTTCTGTCATATTTGGAACCAGGATTAATATTTCATAGGCAAAGCATGATCTACTTAAAGCAGCCAACTTAGATGGACAAGACAGATTTTCTCAATGCTATTTAAGAAATTCCCTGCTAGAGGTCTTCAGTAAGAACATTTATAAGCTGAAAAAGAAGGGACCCTAGAAGAACCAAAACTATTAGAAGCAGTAGGGAGAAGATAGTATAATTTTTCTAAATTTCTAATTGTGAGGGCAAAAGTTGAGAAAAATAAATATTCACTATGATGCCTAATTCAACTCTCCCATTGGCAAGGGAACCCCATGTTGGGTAAAACAATGGCAAAGCCAAGTTCAGGGAGAAGGTGCTTTCTGGAAACTATCATCACGTTTTGTTCTTTTAGAGGACTTAATAGGGATATGATGGAAGATTAAAAAGAAATTGATTTCCACTGTTAATAGGAATTTTGCCGGGTGACTGTACCATGTTTGGCTTCCTCACTTATGTTCCTGCTCTGCTTACTGGGAGGCACTGGGAAAGTTTGGCCAAGCATCACCATTGGTTGTTTCATACTGACAGGAATAAAAGTGATGCTTGCTTATTTGACATTCTAAAAATTGCTTTCCAAGCATCATTACTGCATTGAACATTTCAGAGTGATTTTTTTCCTATCTTCTTTCACAAACAGCTCATATACAATATTTTCTCTCCTCACATCTTTTTTCTTTAATACTCACATTTACTGAGCACTGTTTTTAAAATGTGATCGGTTGTTGTTATTGTTGTTTTTCATTTTATTTATTTATTTTGGCTATGCCGGGTTTTAGCTGCAGCAGGCAGGATCTTCCTTGCATGGTGCCTCTCCTCACATCTTTTAAATAATACATCACATTAAGCCTAGCCAGACTAACTGGGGAGCTCTTTGATTCCTGGGGCGGATATGGCAACAATGTAACTGAGCTCAATGCTTGGGGAAAGATTTCCACTTTTTTAGCATTCTGAAATTCCAGAAGCAAGTCAAGCTTTGTATTTTTGCCAAATTGGAGCTTATGGAAACACTTCAGGGAGTGATTTGTGTTGCAAAATGTGCTGGGGAAACGAAGTTCTTTGACTAGTTATAACTGAGTAAGCTTCCTAATGAAGAAAACAGATGTGAAGTAAATAGCAGCAATGACAGTGACTATTGCAAGTTTAGCCTAGCTATAAAACAGACATGGAATATAAACACACGTATTCATATTTCAAACATAAATGCAAACTGACACTCCATGGCCCCAAGGGCTAGATTCATTAATCGATCCCAAGAGGTCTAGGTTCCACTGGTAGCCATGGAGTAAGAGTAAGACTGTCTCCATTTTCTCCCATGTCTGATTGATTTTGGAGCTGCTGTGAACTGCTCCCTTCCCCAAGATGTCAGTGTTGCCATATATGTGTCCATCATCTTAGAAGTTGGGACATAATGTGTTTACATGTTCTTGGCAAGATAGAAACATAGACATGACTCTTAGTGGCAAACCATAAGTGGAAATAACTAAACTCTTTGCCTAGTTTAACCTTGAGTGGGATGTAAAATTCAAAGGGCAGGGCACAAGGGCAATCATTCTCTATATGAATGTTCTAAACATATTGGCTAGAACACAAGCTCTTTAGAGGCCAATAAGTATTAATTAGGGTTTGTGCAGGTCAGCACCTACAATATAGTATACTATGTCATTTGAAAATCTGCAGCCCAGATTTACTTTTCTATTCATTCCAGAGGATGCCCACCACAAAGGACTATAAACATTTCTTAATAAAAGCAAACTAAAAGTCTGATTTATTAATGTACTGCTATGAATTTCTATATTTTGTGTTATTTGAGGTACTGTATTCAATTTATTTGACTGATAATGCAGGTTTGAATGAAATAAAATTGACTCAATATCTTCGCCATAAAGTGGTGGCACAAGGCTTGGATCATGTGACTTCTAGCTTCCACTGCTCAAGGCCTACCAGGTTTCTCAGTGGCAAAGTGGAGATGGGGGAGGTCTGAATTGACTTAAGGCTGGGGCGAGGTTGGGGTGGGAGGAATCTCTCCAAGACTGTGGAGATTAAGGAGAACATATCCTTTCAGTTTATGGATACAACAAACACAAGATCTCTTCTAGGGAAAGAGGTGACAAGCTGAACAGAATGGTCAGTGGTACCCTCTGCCACAACCTTCCAATTATGTGTTCCTTATTCATATCCTGGGTTATATGGCAAGCAAAGAAAAGGGAACCCTCTTGAACTGTTGGTGGGAATGTAAATTGATACAGCCACTATGGAGAACAGTATGGAGGTTCCTTAAAAAACTAAAAATAGAACTACCATACGACTCAGCAATCCCACTACTGGGCATATACCCTGAGAAAACCATAATTCAAAAAGAGTCAAGTACCACAATGTTCATTGCAGCTTTATTTACAGTACCCAGGACATAGAAGCAACCTAAGTGTCCATCGACAGATGAATGGAAAAAGAAGATGTGGCACATATATACAGTGGAATATTACTCAGCCATAAAAAGAAAATTGAGTTATTTTTAGTGAGGTGGATGGACCTAGAGTCTGTCATACAGAGTGAAGTAAGTCAGAAAGAGAAAAACAAATACCACATGCTAACACATATATTTGGAATCTAAAAAAAAAAAAAAAAAAAGTTCTGATGAACCTAAGGGCAGGACAGGAATAAAGACACAGACATAGAGAATGGACTTGAGGACATGGGGAGGGGGAAGGGTAAGCTGGGACGAAGTGAGAGAGTGGCATGGACATATATACACTACCAAATGTAAAATAGATAGCTAGTGGGAAGCAGCCTCATAGCACAGGAAGATCAACTTGGTGCTTTGTGTCCACCTAGAGGGGTGGGATAGGGAGAGTGGGAGGGAGATGCAAGCAGAGGAGATATGGAGATATATGTATATTTATATGTATAGCTGATTCACTTTGTTATAAAGCAGAAACTAACACACCATTGTAAAGCAATTATACTCTAATAAAGACGTTAAAAAATAAAATAAATGGCAAGCATTTTGATGTGGTATTTTTGTTTTGATTTTGCTCTGAACAGAGTATAAGAATGTTGGCCACTATAAAGCCAGGGATGAAGTTCTGACACCCACCAGTAAATTATTCCATAAGCCCATGGTTTGCCATACCGGAAAACTAGGGCAGAGGAAGCTCTGGAAGGAAGCTTTCCTCCTCCCTCCATACTGCAGAGAGGACAGAGAGGCATCCTTTCAAGTCCAAAGTGGCAGTTGACTGGAGGGTGTTCTTACACACCCCATCTCTCAACCTTTAGTCATATGTTCTGGAAACAGGGCAGGGACTTGTTGACAAAGTATGTTCTTTGGCTAAAATTTTTTTCTATTCATTTATAATCATAGCATGGTTAGTATCAGAGAATGGTTATATTCAGGATGGTTCCTCTCTTAGAGCCTGACTCATGATATCACTTAACTGGGTTTCAGCAATTAACGAGTTGAGCTGATAGTGGAAGTGGAGTGGAAGAAGCATAGGGAAGGGAGGGAAACCAGCTTGCTGAGGCAGGTTATCATTAACTTTCACTGAGGAGGCCACATGCCTCCTTTAGAAAAGTGGTGCTTTTTAAAACATTGGTTTGTTTATTTATTTACATTAATAGAATTTATTTTTAGAGCAGTTTGAAGTTTACAGAAAAATTTAGCAGACAGTAGAGAGACTTCTCATACACCCCCTACCAACTTGCCTGCCCACCCCCACCCCCTGCCACAGTTTCCCCGGTTATTAACATCTTTCGTTAGTATGGTATATTTGTTACAGTTGATAAACAAATTTTAATACATTATTATTAACTGAAGCCCATAGTTTACATTAGGGTTCACTCTGTGTTGTACATATCTATGTGTTGTACACTTCTATTTGACAAATGTGTAATGTCACGGATCCACTAGCACAGTATCATACAGAAGAGTTTCACTATACTGAAATCATCTATGCTCTGCCTATTCATCTCTCCCTCTTTCCTAACCCCTGGCAATTACTGATCTTTTTACTCTCTCCATAGTTTTGTCTTTTCCAAAATATTGTATAGTTGGAATCCCATAGTATGTAGCCTTATCAAACTGGCTTCTTCCTCTTAGTGTATGTAGTTAAGGTTTCTCCATTTCTATGTGCGTGTGTGTGTGTGTGTGTGTGTGTGTGTGTGTGTGGCTACATAGTCCGTTTCCTTTGATCACTGAATAATATTCCATTTTATTGATGGACCACAGTTTGTTTATCCATTCACCTATTGAAGGACATCTTGGCTGCTTCCAAGTTTGCGGGGTTTTTATAACATATTTATTAGAGTATAATTGCTTTACAATGGTGTGTTGGTTTCTGCTTTATAACAAAATGAATCAGTTATACATACATAGTTATACATATATCCCCATATCTCTTCCCTCTTGCATCTCCCTCCCTCCCTCCCACCCTCCCTATCCCCTCTAGGTGGTCACAAAGCACCAAGCTGATCTCCCTGTGCCATGCGGCTGCTTCCCACTAACTATCCACCCTACGCTTGGTAGTGTATATATGTCCATGCCACTCTCTCACTTTGTCCCAGCTTACCCTTCCACCTCCCAGTATCTTCAAGTCCATTCTCTAGTATGTCTGCATCTTTATTTCCATCTTGCCCCTAGGTTCTTCTGACCATTTTTTTTTCTTTTTTGTAGATTCCATATATATGTGTTAGCATGCAGTATTTGTTTTTCTCTTTCTGACTTCACTCTGTATGACAGTCTCTAGGTCCATCCACCTCACTACAAATAACTCAATTTCGTTTCCTTTTATGGCTGAGTAATATTTCATTGTATATATGTGCCACATCTTCTTTATCCATTCATCTGTTGTTGGACACTTAGGCTGCTTCCATATCCTGGATATTGTAAATAGAGCTGCAGTGAATATTTTGGTACATGTCTCTTTTTGAATTATGGTTTTCTCAGGGTATATGCCCAGTAGTGGGATTGCTGGGTCGTATGGTAGTTCTATTTTTAGTTTTTTAAGGAACCTCCATACTGTTCTCCATAGTGGCTGTATCCATTTACATTCCCACCAACAATGCAAGAGGGTTCCCTTTTCTCCACACCCTCTCCAGCATTTATTTTTTGTCGATTTTTTGATGATGGCCATTCTGACTGGTGTGAGATGATATCTCATTGTAGTTTTGATTTGCATTTCTATAATGATTAATGATGTTGAGCATTCTTTCATGTGTTTGTTGGCAATCTGTATGTCTTCTTTGGAGAGATGTCTGTTTAGGTCTTCTGCCCATCTTTGGATTGGGTTGTTTTTTTGATATTGAGCTGCATGAGTTGCTTGTATGTTTTGGAGATTAATCCTTTGTCAGTTGCTTCATTTGCAAATATATTCTCCCATTTTGAGGGTTGTCTTTTCATCTTGTTTATGGTTTCCTTAGCTATGTAAAAGCTTTTAAGTTTCATTTGATCCCATTTGTTTAGTTTTGCTTTTATTTCCATTTCTCTAGGAGGTGGATCAAAAAGGATCTTGCTGTGATTTATGTCATAGAGTGTTCTGTGTTTTCCTCTAAGGGTTTGATAGTGTCTGGCCTTACATTTAGGTCTTTAATCCATTTGGAGTTTCTTTTTGTGTATGGTATTAGGGAGTGTTGTAATTTCATTCTTTTACATGTAGCTGTCCATTTTTCCACCACCACTTATAGAAGAGGCTGTCTTTTCTCCACTGTGTATTCTTGTCTGCTTTATCAAAGATAAAGTGACCATATGTGCATAGGTTGGTCTCTGGGCTTTCTATCCTGTTCCATTGATCTATATTTCTATTTTTGTGCCAGTACCATACTGTCTTGATTACTGTAGCTTTGTAGTATAGTCTGAAGTCAGTGAGCCTGATTCCTCCAGCTCCGTTTTTCTTTCTCAAGATTGCTTTGGCTATTCAGGGTCTTTTGTGTTTCCATACAAATTGTGAGATTTTTTTGTTCTAGTTCTGTGAAAAATGCCATTGGTAGTTTGATAGGGATTGCATTGAATCTGTAGATTGCTTTGGGTAGTAGAGTCATTTTCACAATGTTGATTCTTCCAATCCAAGAACATGGTATATCTCTCCATCTATTTGTATCATCTTTAATTTCTTTCATCACTGTCTTATAATTTTCTGCATGCAGGTCTTTTGTCTCCTTAGGTAGGTTTATTGCTAGATATTTTATTTTTGTTGCAGTGGTAAATGGGAGTGTTCTCTTAATTTCACTTCCAGATTTTTCATCATTAATGTATAGGAATGCAAGGGATTTCTGTGCATTAATTTTCTATCCTGCTACTTTCCCAAATTTATTGATTAGCTCCAGTAGTTTTCTGGTAGCATCTTTAGGATTCTCTATGTATAATATCATGTCATCTGCAAACAGTGACAGCTTTACTTCTTCTTTTCCAATCTGGATTCCTTTTATTTCTTTTTCTTCTCTGATTGCTGTGGCTAAAATTTCCAAAACTATGTTGAGTAATAGTGGTGAGATTGGGCAGCCTTGTCTTGTTCCTGATCTTAGTGGAAATGGTTTCAGTTTTTCACCATTGAGGATGATGTTGGCTGTGGGTTTGTCATATATGGCCTTTATTATGTTGAGGAAAGTTCCCTCTGTGCCTACTTTCTGGAGGGTTTTTATCATAAATGGGTGTTGAATTTTGTCAAAAGCTTTCTCTGCATCTATTGAGATGATCATATGGTTTTTCTCCTTCAATTTGTTAATATGGTGTATCATGTTGATTGATTTGCATATACTGAAGAATCCTTGCTGTCCTGGGATAAACCCCACTTGATCATAGTGTATGATCCTTTTAATGTGCTATTGGATTCTGTTTGCTAGTATTTTGTTTAGGATTTTTGCATCTATGTTTATCAGTGATATAGGACTATAGTTTTCTTTGTGACATCTTTGTCTGGTTTTGGTATCATAGTGATGGTGGCCTCGTAGAATGAGTGTTCTTCCCTCTGCTATATTTTGGAAGAGTTTGAGAAGGATAGGTGTTAGCTCTTCTCTAAATATTTGATAGAATTCTCCTGTGGAGCCATCTGGTCCTGGGCTTTTGTTTGTTGGAAGATATTTTTTTTGCGGTACGCGGGCCTCTCATTGTTGTGGCCTCTCCCGCTGCAGAGCACAGGCTCTGGATCCACAGGCTCAGTGGCCATGGCTCATGGGCCTAGCTGCTCCATGGCATGTGCGATCTTCCCAGACTGGGGCACGAACCCGTGTCCCCTGCATCGGCAGGTGGACTCTCAACCACTGTGCCACCAGGGAAACCCTCCTTCATTTCTTTTTCATTTATTTCTAATCTGATCTTTATGATTTCTTTCCTTCTGCTAACTTTGGGGTTTTTTTGTTTTTCTTTCTCTAATTGCTCTAGGTTGTTTGTTTGAGGTGTTTCTTGTTTCTCAAGGTAGGATTGTATTGATATAAACTTCGCTGTTAGAACTGCTTTTGCTGCATCCCATAGGTTTTGGGTTGTTGTATTTTCATTGTCATTTGTTTCTAGGTATTTTTTTACTTTCCTCTTTGATTTCTTCAGCGATCTCTTGGTTATTAAGTAGTGTGCTGTTTAGCCTCCATGTGTTTGTATTTCTTACAGATTTTTTCCTGTAATTGATATCTAGTCTCATAATATTGTGGTCAGAAAAGATACTTGATCCAATTTCAGTTTTCTTAAATTTACCAAGTCTTGATTTGTGACCCAAGATATGATCTATCCTGTAGAATCTTCCATGAGCACTTGAGAAGAATGTGTATTCTGTTGTTTTTGGATGGAATGTCCTATAAATATTAATTAAGTCCATCTTGTTAAATGAATCATTTAAAGCTTGTGTTTCCTTATTTGTTTTCCTTTTGGATGATCTGTCCATTGGTGAAAGTGGGGTGTTAATGTCCCCTACTATGATTGTGTTACTGTCAATTTCCCCTTTTTTGGCAGTTAGCATTTGCCTTATGTATTGAGGTGCTCCTTTGTTGGGTGCATAAATATTTACAATTGTTATATCTTCTTATTGGATTGATCCCTTGATCATTAGTAGTATCCTTCTTTGTCTCTTGTAATAGACTTTGTTTTAAAGTCTATTTTGTCTGATATGAGAATTCCTACTCCAGCTTTCTTTTAATTTCCATTTTCATGGAATATCTTTTTCCATTCCCTCACTTTCAGTCTGTTTGTGTCCCTAGGTCTGAAGTTGGTCTCTTGTAGACAGCATTTATACGAGTCTTGTTTTTGTATCCATTCAATCAGTCTATGTCTTTTGGTTGGAGCATTTAATCCATTTACATTTAAGGTAATTATCTGTATGTATATTCCTATTACCATTTTCTTAATTGTTTTGGGTTTATTATTGTAGGTCTTTTCCTTCTCTTGTGTTTCCTGCCTAGAGAAGTTCCTTTAGCATTTGTTGTAAAGCTGTTTTGGTGGTGCTGAATTCTCTTAGCTTTTGCTTGTCTGTAAAGCTTTTAATTTCTCTGTCAAATCTGAATGAGACCCTTGCTGGGTAGAGTAATCTTGTTGTAGGTTTTTCTCCTTCATCACTTTAAATATGTCCTGCCCCACCCTTCTGGCTTGCAGAGTTTCTGCTGAAAGACCAGCTGTTAACCTTATGGGGATTCCCTTGTATGTTATTTATTGTTTTTCCCTTGCTGTTTTTAATATTTTTTTCTTTGTATGTAATTTTTGATAGTTTGATTAATATGTGTGTTGGCATGTTTCTTCTTGGATTGATCCTGTAATGGACTCTCTGTCCTTCCTGGACCTGATTAACTATTTCCTTTCCCATATTAGGGAAGTTTTCAACTATAATCTCTTCAAGTATTTTCTCAGCCCCTTTCTTTTTCTCTTCTTCTTCTGAGACCCCTATAATTCAATTGTTGGTGTGTTTAATGTTGTCCCAGAAGTCTCTGAGACTGTTCTCAATTTTCATTCTTTTTTCTTTATTCTCCTCTGCAGTAGTTATTTCCACTACTTTATCTTCCAGATCACTTATCCGTTCTTCTGCCTCAGTTATTCTGCTATTGATCCCTTCTAGAGAATTTTAAATTTCATTTATTGTGTTGTTCATCACTGTTTGTTTGCTCTTTAGTTCTTCTAGGTGCTTGTTAAATGTTTCTTGTATTTTCTCCATACTATTTCCAAGATTTTGGGTCATCTTTACTATCATTATTCTGAATTCTTTTTCAGGTAGACTGCCTATTTCCTCTTCATTTGTTAGGTATGGTGGGGTTTTGCCTTGCTCCTTCATCTGCTGTGTGTTTCTGTCTTCTCATTTTGCTTAATTTACTGTGTTTGGGGTCTGCTTTTCGCAAGCTGCATGTTTGTAGTTTCTGTTGTTTTTGGTGTCTGTCCCCAGTGGCTAAGGTTTGTTCAGTGGGTTGTGTAGACTTCCTGGTGGAGGGGACTAGTGCTTGTGTTCTGGTGGATGAGGCTGGATCTTGTCTTTCTGGTTCGCAGGTCCACATCTGGTAGCGTGTTTTGGGCTCTCTGTGGTCTTCTTATGATTTTAGGCAGCCTCTGTGCTAATGGATGGGGCTGTGTTCCTGTCTTGCTAGTTGTTTGGCATAGGGTGTCCTGCCCGGTAACTTGCTGGTCGTTGAGTGGAGCTGGGTCTTGGCATTGAGATGGAGATCTCTGGGAGATTTTTGCCGTTTGATATTACATGGAGCTGGGAGGTCTCTTGTGGACCAGTGTCCTGAAGTTGGCTCTCTCACCTCAGTGGCACAGCCCTGACACCTGGTTGGAGCACCAAGAGCCTGTCCTCCACATGGCCAGGAAGGCCTTCCAGGTGCTGGAGTAGGGAATCCGTGGGCACCGGGCTTCCAAACAGACAGCAAGAGACAAGAGCTGGGCACAGGGTTTTGGGTGGAGAGCCAGCAGGTGGAGTAAGGGCCAGGCAACTACAGTTTTTCCCTTGGTATCAGACGGGTCTGTCCCAGAAGCTGGAAAACTTGGCTACAATGGGCAGTGCAATGCTTTAGGGTGAGGAGAGCCTGCTTCCAAATTTTGATAACATTTGAATGCAGAGTTCTGTGTATATTTTCAAATTATACGTTTTTAACTCATTTAGGTAACTATCTAGGAGCATGATAGCTGGATTGTAAAGTAACTGTTTACTATTTATGACTGTTCCTTTTTGCATTCCCACCAGCAGTGAATAAAAGTACCTGTTGCTCCATATCCTTGTCGGCATTTGATGTTTTCAGGGTTTCATATTTTAGCCATTCTAATAGGTGTGTAGTGGTATCTCATTGTCATCTTAGTTTGCATGTCTTTAATGGCATATGATGTTGAGCATCTATGTGTATGATGTTGAGTGTCTATTCATATGTTTATTTGCCATTTGTATATCCTCCTTAAGGTGTATGTTCAGATTGTTCATCCATTTTTTCATAAGTTTTTTTCTTATTGTTGAGTTTTAATAGTTCTTTATATACTTTGGATACAAGTCTTTTATCAGATATGTGTTTTGCAAATATTTTCTCCAGTGTAACTTGTTTGTTTTCATTTTCTTAACAATTTCTTTTGTAGAGCAGACATTTTTTATTTGATTTTAATGAAGTTCAACTTATCAATTTTTCTCCCATGGATTTTTTTGGGGGGTGTTTTATCTAAAAACTCATTGCCAAGGTTATCTAGATTTTCTCTTGTGTAATCTTCTAAAGGTTTTATAGTTTCACATTTTCCATTTAGGTCTGTGATCTACTTTGAGAAATTTTTAAGGTGTAATGTCTATATATAAATTCATTTTTAACATTTGTTCTTTTTTGTTTGTTTTTTGCTTTGTTTCATTTTGTTTTGCCTGTGGATGTCCAGCTGTTTCAGCACCATTTGTTGAAAAGTCTCTTGTTTCTTTATTGGATTGCATTGGCTGATTTGTCAGATTAGTTGACTATACTTGTGTGGTCTATTTCTGGGCTCTCTGTTCCTCTGTTCCACTGATCTATTTATCTATTCTTGTGCCAGTACCACATCATCTTGATTACTGTAGCTTTATGTTAAGTCTTGAAATAAAATAGTGTCAGCTCTCCAACTTTATTCATCTTCAATATTAGATGAAGAGGAAATTGGCAATTCTGTTTTTTTTCCCTTTCCATATAAGCTTGTTGGTGAGGTTTTTTATGTAAATTCAGTATACAACATAAAGAGTCTAAAGATTACTAATCAAAATGAAAGAATGCATTTCTACTTTTACATTTAAAAGAGTAAACATCATGATGATCATTTAAAAATAAAAATGATTTGTTTGCCACAAACTCAAATGAGTTTTTTTTTAAGAGCCGCTGTCTTATGAGCTATGTTGCTAGGGAATGGTAAGTTTCTCTTTCTTGCTACTTGAAAGTCCCATTTGTCAGAGAGGGCAAAGAAGATAAAAGGAATTTCCAACACATACTATAGAATGTATAAAGTGGCGGGCCCTGTTATGTTTCCTACATTTTTATTGAATGATGTGGAAAATGGTACATTCCAAAGGCTAACATCTAGTAGTAAAGATAGGACTTTATTTCTCCTACAGATTAGGCACAAGGGAATTTGAGATACATCTTTCTCTAAAGTTCAAAGTCTTTGGGGCCTTCTTCATGTGATACCTTTGACATTTTAGGTAAAAGCTCAAGATTCTCTGAAGCATCATAGTAACTTGGGCAGTGTCAGAGAACAAACGTCATGTGGACTATCTGTAATAGGAACAAACATTGATTCAAATTTTTGAAAGTTAATAACTATAGTCGATTACATCATTCATTGTTTATTCTCTAAAATCTTCTATAATTTCTTAGAGCCTTCTTTATTATTGCATTACCTGCCTAAATTCACAGAACTGCTCCCTTTCCTTCTTTCAGAGGATATCTCCCCAAATCTAATCTTGTTCTAAAAACATTTTGTAAGCAGCTTTTTTTAAACAGGCATGTTCCATATTTATTTAGTTGCTTCTCTTTCCTTTGTGCCTGTGCAAACAGTATTGACTCTGTTAAACTTTATAGGACAAGTATGTGTGTGTGAACTTGATCCTATATAATGGGACATTAAAAGTAAAATTTCAACAAGGAATAGCATAGCATAACAATCATTAATAGGAACGAGTACAATCAGTATGTCTTCAATGGGAGTCCATGGTCTTGCTCTAGGCATTTGATCATTACATGGTGTTGTATTGGGTTTTCAATGATAGTTGATTGAAAAGTATCAGCAGACCTTTACACATACACATGTGTGTGCGCACACGCACACACAGTGTAAAACTGGATTGTCTTCCCCCCATGACCTATCTCAGCAGGGAACATCCTTCATTGCTCATTCTTCTCATTTTCTAAAGAATGTGAGTCCCACCCAATGGAAGTTCTGTTTTGGAGTGACTCACCTCTCTCAGTAACATTACCAGCATTTCCACTTTGTTCCGGTTACAAGATGCAGTCCCCAGAATAATGTAATGGCCTCCTGCTAATTGACAAGGCAAATAGAGGAACTGCTACAACTCTTCAAATGCTTTTCATTTTACATGTTGATTTCTCACTTCCCACTTGGGAAAGGTGTGTTTGGCTCTAACTGCTTTTGATCTAATGGTTCTGTAGTCTGACCTACTTTCATTTTTCTTATTGCTGACATTTATTTTATTTTCTTTATTTAAGGCCAAAAAGAAAAGGTAATCAGCATGCATTTAGGTCATTGTCAGTGTCCCAGTTACATTTGCATTTTTCTGCTTAAAATCTAATGCTGCCTTTGAATGATTTAAGATATTTGGACAAGGGGAAAAATAAACCTTCCTTCCCATAAATCCAGAGTGAAAACAAAGAGAATGCATAATCCACCTGCCTTGATTCAGGACCATGCAAGTTACAACAGCTGCAGTCATAGATTTTGTCTGGCTCCCAGAAATCATCCCTTTAGGACCAGAATCCAGGTAAGGCAGGGAGCCTCCCATTTCCCCGAAGCACTAGAGGCTTCCCAGCAGATGGAAGCCTACCTTTTTGATTACCGAGTTTCAAGGTAGAGTGTGATCTTTGTCCCACATAGGAGAGATGACATCCAACAGAGGAATCCCAGAGCTCTGTCTCACTCTGTTACTGTGGGGAATAGCACAAGAATTATGTGTCAAGCATCATTTACATATGTCAAGAATCAGAATGAGGTTGGTAAAGACCTGCAAAATGATCAAGTTGCAGTAAGGACACTGAACCTAAGAAGGCAAAGTTGTGTCACATATCAGGACATTTGGGGCAGATACTGGAGACAGACAGGAACAAGAGTGATGAGTTTAGTAATTTAAGGGCTCCAGAGAGTGGTAGGAGCTCATCTGTGCCACCAGTTAGAGGACCTCACATAAATTTCTCAGTTCTGGTTTTCTTTTACTCTTCAAGGATTCAGAGTGCCACATTTCCCAAGCTGCATTCTACTTCACGATAGTTGCTAGTAAGGCTAATGCCTGTTTCTGTGGTCAAATAAGGTCGAGGAATGCTGGTTTACAGAAAGTTTATTTTCTTGTTTTGTTGTTAATTTACAGTTTCTCTGAGTATTTAATGTGAAAATGTATGTTGTGACTCTCCAAAGGAGAGGAAAAGTATTAGATATGTTTTAAACCTATTGATCAAGGAACCTCTTTATGGAATAATACTGTTTTTGTTTTGTTTTGTTTTCATTTTTATTGGAGTATAGTTGATCTACAACGGTGTGTTAGTTTCAGCTGTATGACAGAGTGAATCAGTTATACATATATATCCATTCTTTTTCAAATTCTTTTCCCAGATAGGTTAACACTTTTTAGTTTTTGCTGAAATAACATGTACATATGATTACAAAATCAGATATTGCAAATGAAATGGTCATGACAATCACAGTCTCTGACCCCTATTTCTGGTCAATATATTCCTTCTCCAATAGGAAACTTCCTTTAACCAAGTCTCTTTTAAGATTTTCTGGTGATTATTGGTAATTTTAGATTTACAGAAGCATTACAAGGATAGCACAGAGAGATTTCACATAACCTTTACCCAGCTCCCCACAGTGTTAACATCTTATATGACCATGGTGCACTTATCAAAATAAACTAACACTAATACAATACAATTGATTAAATGAAAGATTTTATTTTTCTCCTGGTGTATTCTTTTTCTATTCCATGATCTAATCATAGATACCATATTTGTATTTAGTCTACTTTTCACACTCTCCTGCAATCTATGAGTGTTTCTTAGTCTTCCTTTTCTTTCATAATCTCAAAACTTTCAAAGAGTAGTGGTCAGGGTTTTGTCTGATGTTTTATCACAGTTGTACTGAAGTTATAGATTTGGGGGAAGAATACCACAGAGCTACCTTTCTCATCATATCAGGGGTACATGATATCAACATGACTTATTACTGGTGACGTTAACCTGGATCACTTGGATAAGGGGCCATCAGCAAGGTTTCTCCACTGTAAATTACCATTTTTCCTTTTCCATGTGCTGTTCAATAAAAGTGAGTCACTGAATGCAGCCATACTCAAAGGTAGATGACTTAAGCTCCAATTTCTGCTGTCAGGGGTTTCAAAAAGTTGTGGGTGTATGCTAAAGTTACCACAAAAATAATAAAGTTTTTGGAGGAAGATACTTTAAGACTATGCAAATATTTCCTTAAAGATTCTCCCACTAATTTAGACTTTGTCAGTGGATCTTGCCTGCAGATCCACTGTGGTATTCTTTTTTTTTTAATTTAATTTTTATTGGAGTATAGTTGCTTTACAACATTGTGTTAGTTTCTACTGTATAGCAAAATGAATCAACCGTTCATATATATATATATGTCTGTGTGTGTGTGTGTGTGTGTGTGTGTGTGTGTGTGTATATATATATATATATATATATATATATATATATATATATATATATATATATATCCCATCCCTTTTGGACTTCCCATTCAGGTCACCACGGTGCATCAGGTAGAGTTCCCTATGCTGTACAGTATGTTCTCATTAGTTATCTATTTTATACATAGTATCAATAGTGTATATGTGTCAATCCCAATCTCTCATTTCCTCCCACACCCCCCTTGTTATCCATACATTTGTTCTCTACCTCTGTGTCTCTATTTCTGCTTTGCAAATAGGATCATCCATACCCTTTTTCTAGATTACACATATATGTGTTAATATATGATATTTGTTTTTCTGTTTCTGACTTACTTCACTTCCCTTATTCCCTCCACATTTATAAATTAGAATTCTTTTGTAAGGGATACTCATCCCCTCTCTTCTATTTAGTCATTTATGTATGTATATATCTATGTATGTATCTATTCAAACATTATTTATATCAGTATTGGCTCATGGATATTTCTTTCTTTCTTTGAGTTATAATCCAATAATATAATTTATTTTCTCACTTAAACTGTTCCAGTTTTAACCATTGGCAGCTTTTTTAGGTTAACTCTTACGTCCTTTTGACATGCCCCATCTTTGTTTTTTTTAGGACTTTTTAACTTTCTGGCACTACAAGATGATCCAAACTCACTTCTCCTACTCCAGCCCAAGGTTTCTCTGGCTCCTTTTATTAAAGGATGGTATTAGAAACAAATATCTGGGCATTAGGTGTACTCATTGTGAATGAAGTATCATGGCTTGTAGCCTCTTTCAGTGGACAAAGCTAGGAAATAAAGTATATATACTAATCCATGTGTATACATATATCTAAATTTTTTTTACCTATCTGTATATGTGTATGTGTGTGTGTGTGTGTGTGCATTTATAAACACGAGTTCATGCTAATATCTCAAGCTCTAATCCGTCACTATAGGTTTCTTCCTATAACATTTCCAACTTGCTTATTTGTAAATTCTTTTTCTGACAGTGAAAGTGACTGGGGTCTCATCTACAATGTACTTACTTATTTATTCACTCTAGTATACCAATATAGTAGTTTCAGAATTGTTAAATTATATTCCTGTAAGAAACAAATTTATAAAGTATAATATAGTTTTGTGTACAGTTCTTTTTTTCCTTCAGGCTTAGTAAATCTAACCTTACTGTTTTTCAGAATTATTTAGCTTCTTTCTTCCCCATCCCCTTCAATGCCATTCAATTTTATGCCATACAAATTAATGTACAGTGCTATGGGCTGTGGCAAAGTCATGTATCCACCATCACAGTACCATGTAGAAGAGTCACACTGCCCTAAAAATTGCCTTGTGCTACCCATTTGCAGTCTACCTCTTCCCCATTCCCAATTTCTGGCAACTACTGACCTGTTTTCCATCCCTATAGTTTTGCCTTTTCCAGAATGTTATATAATTTAAATTGTACAATATGTAGACTTTTGGATCTGGCTTCTTTCACTTAGCAAAATACATTTATAATTCATCCATATTGTTAAGTGAATTAATAGTTGATTTCTTTTTATTGCTGAATTATATTCCATTGTATGGGTGCACCCATATAAACAGTTTGTTTTTATGTTTACCGAAGGACATCTGGGTTGTTTCCAGTTTTGACAGTTATGAATGCAGATTTTTGTATGAACATAAAATTATAATTCAGTTGAGAGTGTGTCTTCTTAGTGATATGGTAAGTGTGTGTTTATAAGAAATTGCCAAAGTTTTCCAAAATGGCTGTACCACTTTGCATTTCCATTAGCAATGAATGAGAGTTCCTGTTGTTCCTCATTGTCTCTAGCACTTGATATTTTCAGGATTATTTTTTGTGGGGAGGGGTGGTTTATTTTTTATTTTAACTATTCTAAGAGTTATGTACTTGTATTTTATTGTAGTTTTAATTTGTATTTCACTAAAATAAAATAACCAGTAAAGCTGCCTGGGCATAGAGTATTATTTTAAGGAAGATTATTAATTACTTATTCAACTTATTTAATAAATAAAGGACTATTCAGGTTATCTCTTTCCTCTTAACTGAGTTTTCATAGTTATTTCTTTCAATGAATTGGTCCATTTTACTGTAGAATTTATGGGCAAAGGATATATTCTTTGTAGTCTCTTGTTATCCTTTTAATCTGTGTCAGTAGTGATATGCCCTCTTTCTTTTCTCCTACTGCTCTTTTGTGTCTCCTCTCTTTTATTTCTTGGTCAGTCTGGCTAGAGATTTGTTCATTTTAATAATTTTCTCAAGAAGCAGCTTTGGGTTTCATTCATTTTCTCTGTTGTTTTTTCTGTTTTCAGTTTCATTTATTTCTCTGCTAATCTTTATTATTTACTTCCTTCTGCTGTTTTTGGTTTAATTTCTCTTTTTACTCTAGTTTCTTAAGTTGGTAACTTAAGTTACTGATTTTTAGACTTTACAAAAATTTTCTAATAAAGCATTTAATTCTGTAAGTTGCCCTCTGAGCACTGTTTTATTTGTATCGTACCAATTTTTACATATTTTATTTCCATTTTAATTTAGTGCAAAATATATTTCAAAGGTTTCCCTTTTGACTTCTTATTTGACCCATGGATAATTTAGAATTTTATTGCTTAACTTTTGAACTTCTTCTATATGTTCTTGATATTGATTTCATGTTTAATTTTGTTATGGATCAAGATATTTTGTATTATTTAAATTATTTTAAATTTGTTAAGATTTCCTTTATGGCTAAGGATGTAGTTTTTCTTAGTGAATGTTTCATGTGCACTTGAGAAGAATGTGTATTCTGCTGTTGTTGGGTGAAGGATTCCATAAATATCAAATAAGTTACATTGGTTGATAGTGTTGATCCAGTCATCTATAGCCTTAATTATTTCCTGCCAACTTCTTCTATTAATTATTGAGACAAGAGTGTTGAAGTGTCCAACTACAGTTATGGATTGTCTATTTCTTCTTTAAGATCTATCAGTTTTTGCCTCATGTGTTTTGAAGCTCTGTTGTTAGGTACAAATAGATTTAGTATTAGTAGTGCTTCTCGAAATACTGCCCTTTTTATCATTATGTGATGTCTCTTTATATCCCTGGTAATATTTCTTGTTCTAAAGTCTTCTTTGCTTGAAATTAGCTACTCCACCTCTCTTTTAGTTAGCATTGTGTAGTATACTTTTCTCTATCTTTTAAACTATCTATATTTTCATATTTAAAGTGAATTTTGGTAGATAACATATTAACTATGTTATGGTTGTTATGGTCTTGATTTTTTTAATCCATTCTTACAATTTCTGTCTTATAAATGGTTTGTTTAGATCATCACATCAAAGCATTATTGCTTTAACATCTCTACTCCTTTTTTCCTTTTTCTTGTTTTTCTTGCATTAAGTGAGGATCTTTATGATTTCATTTTATCTCCTGTTCTATTACTTATATCTGTTTCTACTCCTTTCTAAATCTAGCTGTACATTTATTTTTATATTCACAATGCCAACAACATTGTGTTTAAAAATCATAATTCTGAAACAGTCTCTTATACTTTGCCCATAGGTTGGGCCTAAATTTTATATCTACAACACAATGGCTGTGTAATATTATTCATTGGAGAATCAAATTGTGCTATGATTACATTTCCTTCTTTTCAGTTTAAATACATAATCCCCTACACTACTCAAATAAAAATGGACAAAAGGCTTCCCATTCTTACCTGCCAGTAACTCTTCAAAAGCATGCTGCATTTTGCTTTATATTTGAACCATGCCTTTCTCAAGTCATTTTATTCATTGTTCACAATGTTTTTTATGATGTTCTTTCTTTCTTTGCATGAAAGCCATGAAAATGGCCTTTCTCAAGCCATTTTATTCATTGTTTACAATGTTTTTTATGATCTTTCTTTCTTTGCATGAAGGTGACACATAAGCAATATTTACCATATTCTTTTTTTTTTTTTTTTTTTTTTTTTTTTTTTTTTTTTTTGTGGTATGTGGGCCTCACTGTTGTGGCCTCTCCCGTTGCGGAGCACAGGCTCCAGATGCGCAAGCTCAGCGGCCATGGCTCACGGGCCCAGCCACTCCACGGCATGTGGGATCCTCCCAGACCGGGGCACGAACCCGTGTCCCCTGCATCGGCAGGCGGATTCTCAACCACTGCGCCACCAGGGAAGCCCTACCATATTCTTTATCTTTCCAATGTTTACATCCTTTTTCTACTGGTAGAATCCATTCATCTATTTTCCTTGAAGCCCACTCATTTCCTGTTGCATGACTTTTTTGCACAGTATGCTATTATTTCTTAAGTATCTCTTTTTCCTTTGCTGTCTGCCTTTTTCATATTTTAAATTGTTTTCACTGATTCATTATTAAAGAGTCCTCTGTTCTCCTGCTCAAATTTGGATTGATTTCTTCCTAGGCCTATTGGGGAATCCCTTACTGCTCTCCTAGTATGTAATAACTGTTTCTTGGATCCTATAACTTCCTCCTTCTAGGGTTACCTTTTTGTTTGAATACATCTTTAAGTACCTTTATAGGAAAGTGTGCTTTGAAAGGAGTAAGGGTCAACTTTGTATCTTTTACATTTCTGAAAATTGTCTTTACTCTGATCTAAAAATACACAAACAAACAAACAAATACAAACCTCATGATTTGAATAAGTAGAGATAAACTTAGAAATAATTTTTCCATTACAAATTAAAAGACATTGCTCCAGTTTTGTCATTGAGAGTTATTATACTCTGATTTTTGATTCTTTGAGGTGATCAGTTTTTGCTCTCTGGAAGCTTATATGATCTTTATTTTTTCCTGTACTGAAATTTTACATTGATGTGTCTAGGTATAAGTTCTATTGCAAGTACCTTACTTGGCCCTGAGGCCTTTCTTTCCCAAACTACAGACAGATGTTGCATCTCTTGGGTTGACCTTAAATATATTTTCCTTTCTTCCACATTTTATGGTTATTTGTCTTTTTGTTCTATATTTTAGGGTAATTTACTTATGCTATCTCTAATGGCATTTTATTTTAGCAGCATATTTTTAGTTTTTAAAATCTCTTATTATGTAATTATTCCAGTTTTATAGCATTTCTTTGATTTGGAGGTTCTATCTTCTCAATTTTCTTGAGTACAGTAACAAGAGGGGTATTTATTTATAGTTGATCTTAGCTCTTTGTTTCCACATTTGTTCATTTTTGTGTTCTAAGTCAAGGATCAGTTTTCTATTGGTTTATGATCTGTAATTTTTCTGTTTTAGGCTGTTCTCAAATGTTTGATTAAAGTTGATTACTTAGTAATCAACTTTAGTTGATCACTAAATCAACTTTAGTAAAAATAAGGCAATAGGAAGATTGGCTGAGAGTCCTGTATTATTGAGACAAGTTTTATAACTTCCAGTGTTAGTTTCAAGATAAGTAAGGTAGGATGGGTTCTGCAAGTAGTAGAAAATAAAGGATTTTATTCTGCAGCACAATTATTCACAGTAGCTGCTTCAAAAATCATCCAAGACCATTTGTTCAACTCATTTGGGATGAAAACTGTCTGAGGTTCATTTGATCTAAGATATAAAGTCCTGGCTGTCATCCCTCTGTAACTCAATATGGGGTGGTTTACTGTTCTGTATAGACTTCTGATTAATTATTCCCTGTGGTTTTAGGTCCATCTTTCATTCATGCCCTATTGTACTTGCAAATTTGTGTTAGGAGCTTCATCAACGTTCTGCTAGGGAAAGTCAGCTGCCTTACTCTTGGAGACTTTTGTCCATATATTTTAGGCTCTGGTTTCTACTTCTTAGCTTCATCAGTTGACAATTCCATCCTTTTCCCATTGTCTGGAAATTTGATGGAATTTCTTATCCTATATTATGCCCATTCCCTTCCTTATTGTTTTGGGATTATACCAGTTTTTTGTTTGTTTGTTTGTTTTTTAGTTTTATAGTACTGGGATTTTGTGAGGTAGAAGGGATAAATGCATTTATTCAGTCTGCTAACTTGGTCTGCTCATAAGCTTTTGGAACAAGTATAAACATTGTCAAAAAAAAAAAAAGGTTAGGAGAAGACACTGATACCTGCAAAAGATGATGTGAGGGAAAAACAAACAACATTTAACTGGGAGTCCAGGAGACAAGAGATCTAATCCCAACTTTGCTGGAGAAATCACTAGTTCCTAATTCCTTGCTTTTTCCCTTAACCTCCCCCTCCCACCCCCGCCACCATAACTAGAACTTCATTAGAATCTCTTCATTTGGGCTATCTGGGTGAATTCTCTTTCCTCTCTGGAGCATGGCTGATATAATTGGTGACTAAACATCTTTTAAAAGCAATATTCCAGCACATTTCCCAGAGAGAACAAGGATGGAGAGAAAGATGAGGAAAGGTGTCTTCTTCCTTTTCTGGGTGAAAGCCTGGATCCTATGACATGTTCAAGAACCAAAAGTTTTCTTGGGTACCTTTCCAGCTCTCATTTTCACTCCTATTATTTAATTAGACTTCTGTGATGAAGATTTTCCCAAACATCCAACTGCAGCCCTCCTCTTTGTGCAATCAGGCTGATAGCAAAAGTGCAATGAGATGGTTTCAGGGGGAGTGGGAGGATGATGTTAACCTCTTTGATAATATACCTCAGCATTCACCTTTGAAACAAAGATTTGACATTGGCTCAACCTAACCAAGTCCCCCCAAAACACCACTATCCTATTTTCAACTTCTAAACTGACAGCCAAGTCTAAGGTCCTCATATGTAGAAATTCTTAAGCTACACCTGCCATTATGTCTTTTCTGTCCTGCCTAAGATTAATCAATGACCTGTAACATCATCAGTCCGACCCTGGAACAGGTCATGTACCTGCCTATTGTTCTAAGTCCAGTACCTTCCACATACATCAGAACTCCAATGCAAATGAAGTTGTTAGGTATTGTACAAAGCAAATTAATCAGAAGGATTCTTGCCTTCTATGAACTGATGATATAGCATGCAAACATAAGTCAATAAATTGTTAATTAAATACTATCAATAGTAAAGTTACTGTCATTTGATGAGCTCATTTAGTAGGGTAGAAGGAGCTGCTTGTCAAAAATAATTACCACCATTTCCCTAAGCAGAAGCAGAGGTTTCCTCAAAGAGAACTGAAGTGTCCTTTGAATGCAAGAGGGAGGGAACCTACCAAACTGGGTGGCCAGAGTCTTCAAGGCTTAAGTACATGTAGGGTAAAAACTTGAGGCTGATGTAAGATGAAGAATCAGTTGTCTCAAATGGAAGGAGCAAAACAACAATAACAGTTTTTAAAAGTACATTGGCAAATAAACACAAGGAGTGATCTTGAACACTGATGTTTTATATTTTAAGTTTTTAAATAAAATTTTTAAAGCAATGTGAGCTACTTCCAAGTAACATAGCAAAATGTTTTGTAACCAGGTGTTTATGATCCTTAATTCCATGTTATTTAAATATAGTGACATAATAGGGTAGTCAAGACCGGAGTACCACCCACTGCTTTTGATTGTCTACCCCTCTGTAGCTTATCCATAATTCTATGAACTTTCCTTATAAAACTCAATGTATGTAATGAGATGTGGATTGATCCATGGAATATTTCTCTGAAGAAATACTGTAATGAAGACAAATTGGTAAATCTTAAAAGAAAAATATAATATTTTCCAAACCCCATTTTTTTCAGTTTTACTTATATACTTATATATATACACTTATTTTTTAATATTTCAGAGACATTTTAAGGCACTTAAAAGTGAAATATGTAATAAAAAAATTACCCCTATCATCACTGCCCAAATTTGTATACATTGATGTTATATCCTCTTTTCTTAAATTATTTTTAAATAATGGAAATAAACTATTACAGGCAAAATAAAGTTCACTGGTATTCCCTTCCCATTCCTATTCAACTTCCTTTCTCCACAAAGGTTATGAATTTGATGTCTACCTTTCTTGTTCAGGTTGAGTGTGCTGTTTTATTTTATTTTTTTAGCTTTTGTGCATTTATATTTGAAAGTAAATAATACATATGAATGCTTTCTTTCTAAAAAATATACATACTGTAAATATCTTTCTGCAGCTTTCTTTATGCATCATTTTGAGTACCGTTGATGTTGATCCTTATATACTTTTCAGTTATTCTAACTGCTAAATTCTAGTACATCATATAATTGCATCATGTTTTATTTACTCATTCTTCTACTGTTGTTGTCAATGACTTTGTGCATATTGCATTGTCCACAGGTAGAAGAATTTCTCTGGGGTATTTACCTACGTGAGAAATGACTGAGCTGCACTATGCACATTTTCAGTTTAGCTAGAAACTGCCAGGTTGCCCCACAAAGTTGTGCTAATGAACATGCCCTCCATCAGAATATGAGAATTCCAGAGTTACCACACTCTCTCCAACTTTTGAGATTGTGAAGCTCCTTAAATTTTTGCCAAGCTAACTGGTGTGAAATACAATCCAATGGCTGTTTTAATTTATGGTTTCCTGATTTCTAGTGAAGTTGAGTATACTTTCACAGGTTTATTTCCCATGTATTTCTTCCTCTGTGAATTGCCATTTCACGCTTGTCCTTTTCTAGTTGATTTGTAAACCTTTTCTAGATTTTCTGGGTACTAATCTATTTGACTATCATCTGTAGTACAAGTGTCTTACTGTAATCTTTTAGGCTTGACTCTGGTTCTTTTCATCCTACAGAAGTTTAAAATTTTTACACAGTCATATCTAACAGGTTTACCTTTAAGAGTAATGGCTTACAAGTATTACTTAAGAAGTTATTAATCTATCTTTTGGTCATGAAGATATTCTCCAAAATTTAATTTGCAACAATTTTACTTTTTCCAATTTAGATTTTTATTGCACCATGAACTGATTTTCATGTGTGAGATGACCTAGTAATTTGGTTTTTTCTTCCATATAGTAAGCAACATGTCCTAATTCCTGTTATGGAACAGTGTTTTCTTTCTCACTGATTTGGAATGCCACTTCCATCATCTAAGAATTTCCAAATATCTTTCTTGACTCTTGTATTTTTCTTGTTGATATAAATCAACACTTAATGACACTGTGTCATTTTCACATTACCTTAATATTACTGCCTTATTATATATAAATCTTGAAATCAGACAGGGCAGTTCTCTCCTATTCTTTTTTTTTTTTTGTCTTAGATATTCTTGGGCCTACACACTTCTACTAGATATTCTTGGGCCTACACACTTCTACATGAATTTAGGCATTGGTTTTTCAACTTTGACGAAACAATCCTGTTAGGATTTGAATTTGATTAGTATTTTTAGATTAGTTTGGGTTATTCCCATCTTTTAAATCTGTTTTAAATATCTCCACATAAAATAGCACAGACATTTAGGAAAATACTAGAGGTTAACCAAGCCATAGCTATACTGTGATTAAATTACAAATTTAAATTCATTTTATCTATGATAATGCTGAAAAGAAAGACAAAAGTGGAATCTTTTTTGTATATAGCAGATTCTTTGCAGCTATTTTAACAGTCTGGCTACATTGGACATGTGCTCTCAAATGTTTTCATCATCTCAGATTCATCAATGAAATGTAAACAGAGTAAGAATAATTATATGATCAAAATTTAGAATAAAATAATAATTAAACAGTGTATGCATACTGAACAACTACTTTACTCTCAACACTAAGCCAAAGTCTATAATGCCCAGAAAGTAGTTTCAGAATTGCTAGCCTATACCACTGTGAAAAGACAAACCTGCATTCTTATAGTTCTTTGTTTGAGGGCTGGGAATGGAAAGTCAAAGCATTGTGCTTAAAAATCACTTGCTTTCACCAAATGTAAAGTAGATAGCCAGTGGGAAGCAGCCGCATAGCACAAGGAGATCAACTCAGGGCTTTGTGACCACCTAAAGGGGATAGGGAGGGTGGGAGGGAGACACAAGAGGGAGGGGATATAGGGATATATCTATATGTATAACTGATTCACTTTGTTATACAGCAGAAACTAACACAACATTGTAAAGCAATTATACTCCAATAAAGATGTTAAAAAAAATAGAGGAGGAAAACGAATCACTTGCTTTTTTTCTTTTTTCTCCTTTGGTGTGGTTCTGTCATTCATAGAAAATAGTTAGAGTTTTTTTTTTTAAAAAAAAAAAACAAACCTCTTCCATTTTATGTTTTCTCTCATCCTTGTTCATTTACAGTAACTTAGTTAATTTTTTAACATTAACATGATTCCATTAATTCACCACCTAAAATTATATTAAGGGAAATGTTACCCCATATCCCTTTCACCCCATTCCTACTTATTCCTTCTAACAATCACATTAGAGTTGACCATTGAACAACACCGGGGTTGGGGGCTAGGGGTGCAGACCCACCATGCAGTCAAAAATCCAAATATAACTTATAGTCAGCCCTCCTTATCCGCGGTTCCTCCGCACCACTGACTGAACCAACTGCCAATTTTTTAGTACAGTAGTACTTACTATAGAAAATAAAATCCACCTATAAGTGGGCATGCAGTTCAAATCCATGTTTTTCAAGGTTCGGTGGTAGTTTCTGCTCCAGTCTGTTTCTTTTTGCAAAAATAAGTAGGTAGATGTATATTTATTTATTTCTAACAAAAAAGGAAACAGCATATATCTCTTTTGCTCTTTAATCTTTTTGCTTACCAGTATATCTTGGAAGTTACTTTATATCAGTCCAGATAGATCTTTTTCATTCTCTTTTATAGCTGAATATTATTCTATTTGGGGGATAAACCATAGCTTATTCAACTAATGTTAGGTATTTAAGACACTCCCACTAGTTTGCAATTGTAAATAATGCTGCAAATAATAATTTTGTTCATATGTGTTTTTGTGTTGTTGGAGAAGTATCTTCAGGGTAAATTCATAGGAATGGACAACTTGGTTAAAAAGTAAACATATATATAGTTTCTTTAGTAATTTATAAATATTCCTTCATATTACATTCCCACCAGCAATGCATGAGAGATCCAGTTCTCCCACAGATGCACGTATAGGGGATAAGTGGTATCTCAATGTAGTTTTAATTTGTATTTATATTGTTATAAGTGACAAGACTTTCTTTATAAGAAAGACTGTTACTTAGAAGTTGCTCACATCTTCTTAGTCTGAACTTACATGGCCATACCTAGCTGCAAAGGAGGCTGGGAAATATATTGTCTAGCTTGGTAGCCACGAATCTAGCCAAATCTTGGTCAGGTGTGGGATCAATGACTAAAAGTAAGAAAAGTATTAGAGGATAACAAGAGCTAATTGGCAGTCTCTCTGACACGTTAACTTATTGGTAGCCAGAGGTCTATTATATATATATATATATATATATATATATATATATATATATATAAAATACTTCTAAGGAGTTGTTTATAAAGTAATCCCTTGGACTATTCCTATTTAATACACATTCACTTAATAACATTTTTTAAAACACATGGATAATATATAATAACTGCCTTGCCAAAAGATGACAGTTTGGTGGTTAAAATTATAATATAGCTCAGAAGCATTATGATAAGATTAAGTAGAAAATTCTAAGAAAACACATAAAAATTATATTTAAACCAGTTTGGGGAGGTTAGAGAAGACCTTCCTGAAGAAGTCGAGTTTAAGCAGAAACATTAAAAGTTGTTTTCAGGGAAAGAAACAGGTGGGGAAAGTAGGAATGGAGGTTCTTTGGGAGAAGGATCTGAAAGTTCAAAGACCTGGAGCTGAGAAAGAGAGAGCATAGTTCAGTAAGTGTCAACCACTGCGTGCAGCAAGGGAAGAAGTACGAGACAGCCTGGGAAGAGAACTGGGGCAGATCACCATTACCTTCTGGGCTTTGCCAAGAAGTTTGTATTTTATCATCCTATGTCGGACAATGGATAGCCGTGGAAGGATTGTAAGCATGAGATAAGTCAAATTCGTGATTTAGAAAGATCATTTCATACAGAGGATGCACTATAGAGGGGCAAGACTAGGCTAGGGATACCAGAGAGAGAGAGCAGTTTACAAAAGCATGATTTCTATCCCTTTTACTAATGGCTACCAAAGATTCTTAGGTTAATTATGAGTGAATTGTATGAAATCAGAGGTCTTCTAAAACAAGGTAAGGGACATCAAGTTGAGGAGGGGGATTGGAGTGATTTTCTGTTACTACTTTCATAGACATGCAAAATTCTATATTGTCCTATTTCTGTGATGTGTATACCAACAAAATGGAGGAGAAGAATATGTTTGGGGTCAAATATAAGATTATTTAAAATATAATATTATTTTAAAATATTATTCCTATCCCCAGAGCACTCAAAATAACAGAATCCTATGGAAAAAGGAAAATTTCAGGCTCTAATGTAACTTCATTAAAGGAATCTAACAAAGGGCAACTATCTTATTGCATTGTGGACTTAAATCAACTGATCTGTCTTATGGTGTGAATTTTAATTAAGACCAAATGTATATTCTCAAGATAAGTGGAGGATTTCAGCAATTATCTAGTTATTCTAGGCGTATTAGATTCTTTTCTTGAAAACGTATAGTTTATCATGACAGAAGTGTGGGCTTGGGCTTCCCTGGTGGTGCAGTGGTTGAGAATCCGCCTGCTGATGCAGGGACGTGGGCTCCAGCCCCTGTCTGGGTAGATCCCACATGCCATGGAGCGGCTGGGCCCGTGAGCCATGGCCGCTGAGCCTGTGTGTCCGGAGCCTGTGCTCTGCAACGGGAGAGGCCACAACAGTGAGAGGCCCGCGTACCGCAAAAAAAAAAAAAAAAAAAAAGTATGGGCTTATTGCTTGCATTACCTGATAATTGCCTCACTCTCCTTTTTCATTTTATATCTGCTGATATAACCTCAAAGTCCTTCATAAAGCTCAGAAGTTAATAACATCAAAGTCTTTTCTTTGAAATTCATTGCTGCTATATTTATAAGCATAGCCCGTTATTCACTTCTGAGGAAAAAAAAAAGAAGGGGGGACATGGCTTACTGTCCTCAGAAGCTGACTTAGGCTTGTAGTCTCTCAGGGGCAATTTGACTCCCCCCACCACCCTCCCCCAAAAGTTCAAACGTTCCGTATCCTGAGTGTTGTAAGTAATTACTCATTTCTGTTTTCCAAATAGTTAACCATCTCTAGCCCCTTTACCCTTTAATCTGCTGCAATGTGACATAAACGGTATATGGTAAACCCACACCACTTAGAATTACTTACTCCCCAAACACATCTGCAAGGGAGAATCATTGCTTTACACAGTGTCAGGATACCAAAGTTTAACCTTTCTAAAAATTGATAAAGAGAGCAATTTTTAATAAGTTAATCTACACTTCCTCCAGTAATGAGGTACCTAAGGTTCAGTCTGCAGTATACCAAGAAAGGTAGGAGCCAGAAGTTCTTGTACAGTTTTTCTAAAGTTAAAACAATACACTAAAATTCTTAAAATCCAGTCTTATGGATTACGTATTAGTTGGGCTAAAACTTTAAAACTGCATCTCTAATTCTACAAGTTATCATTTCACACCAGTTTTATACACAGAGCGTTTTGACTGTTTCAGATATCTTTCTTCTTCATGTGTTTCCACGAGTTTAGAGGTGTGTGTGCTAGGGCAGGGTGCAGGGAGGTTGGAGTAATTTCTTTGTATTCTAGAGGATGGTAAAGGTGATTCCTCTGATTTTATCATGCTGGAAGAGTCAGTGGCTTGAACACTGCCTACAAGTGAAGATTTTTAGATGCTTGTGCAATTTACAGCATGTGTTTATGTTTTCGAAATGTTTTATTTTATTGGTCAATTGATTGGTGATGCTAGGGTGGTTTGAATCAGCAGCAACGGATTGTTTGACTCCCATTAGTAATTCAGTTGCTCTTCAGTAAATTCCCACTTAAATGTTTGATGAGTTCACATATAATTGAATCCTCTTTCGAGGTTACAATGAGACTGGTCAATCACCGCTAAATCTTTAACATCAAATGTAGTATCAAATATCCATGTGCTGCTCTACTATTCTCAGCCTCTCTTGCAGTTAGATTGGGGACTGATGATTGTGTTGAAGCCAATAAATGTGGGTGGAAGTAATGAAAGCTACTTCCAGGCCTGGAGTTAGAAAAAATCCATATGATTTTGTGAGCCCCTCTTCTCTTGCCAGAGTGTATTGTTTATGGATCTTGTGCAAAAAATTACTATGAAACTTAGTGGCTTAAGCCACTAAGTCTGCGTTTCTATGGATCAGGAATTTAGGCGTAACTTAGCTGGGTGCCTCTGGATCAGAGTATCTCAGAAGATTATGTTCAAGATTTCAGCAGAGGGTGCAGTTATCTCAAGGAACAACTCAGGGAGGATCTGCTTCCAAGTTCACTCACGTGTGTGATGGCAGGACTCTGAGCATCACTGAACCTTGGCTGGAGAATCAGTTCTTTGTTATGTAGGCCTCTCCATAGGGCTACCCACGTGTTGGCAGCTTGTTTCTTCCAGAGTGAGGACTCCAAGAGAATGGGTAGAGAGAGAGAACAGGATGAGCAAGACAGAAGTTACAGTCTTTTTATAACCTAATCTCAGAAGTGACATCCTATGCAGTTTATTAGAAATGAGTACTTAGATTCAGCTCACAAAGGAAGGGGATTACACAAGGGTGTGAGTATCTCAAGATGGGGATCATTGGGATCCATTCTAGAGGCTGTTTACCACACATGGTGATCCTCAAGGCCATGTACTTCAGATGGTGTAACTACATGATGGAAGCCTGAAGGAAGCACCACTTTTACACCAGGAATATCAACCTTCCATAAGGGAGCTGGTTGCAGAAAGAGAATCCCTGAACTCCTCAGGAGTCCCTCCTCCAAAGAGCAACTGGGACGGCTGTGCAGGTGCAAATATACCTACTGAGAAGATAGAAGACTTACTTTCATTATCCGAATCAAATCCAAAGAATGACATTTCTTTTGTGCAAGGTTTCTTATACATAAAAGTGAAAATTATTCCTATTCAACATCTTTATTTAAAGAATTAAGAGAGGGCTTCCCTGGTGGCGCAGTGGTTGAGAATCCGCCTGCCGATGCAGGGGACACGGGTTCGTGCCCCGGTCTGGGAAGATCCCACATGCCGCGGAGCGGCTGGGCCCGTGAGCCATGGCCGCTGAGCCTGAGCGTCCGGAGCCTGTGCTCTGCAACGGGAGAGGCCACAACAGTGAGAGGCCCACGTACTGGAAAAAAAAAAAAAAAAAAAAAAAAAGAATTAAGAGAGAAAAGTGAATCCCACTCACAATAGAATCAAAACTAAAAAGTACTTGGAAATAAATTCAGCAAGGAGGTGAAAGATATTTACACTGAAAACTATAAAGCATTGATGCAAGAGATTGAAGAAGACATAAATAAATGGAAAGATAGTCTCTGCTTATGGATTGGAAGAATTAAAATGTCCATACCACCCAAAGATATTTGCAAACTCAGTGCAATCCCTATTAAAATTCCAATGACATTTTTTTTCATAAAAAGAGGAATCCTAAATTTCACATGAAACCACAAAAGGTCCTGAGTGTGTAAGGAATTTGTACAACTCATTAGCAAAAAAAATCAAACAATCCAATTAAAAATGGGCAAAGGTCCCGAATAGACATTTTTCCAAAGATGACATACAAATGGCCAACAGCTACATGAAAATGTGCTCAAAACCCCTAACCATCAGGGAAATGCAAATCAAAACCACAAAACCTCAAATCAAAACCTCATACCTGTTAGGATGTCTTTTATCAAAAAGGCAAGAGATAATAAATGCTGGGAAGAATGTGGAGAAAAGAGAGTCCTTGTGCACTGTTGGTGGAATGTGTATTGGTACAGCCACTATAAAAAACGGTATGGAGACTCCTCAAGAAATTAAAAATAGAACTATCATATGATCCAGCAATCCTACTTTTGAGTATATATCCAAAAGAAATGAAATCACCATCTTAAAAGACATCTGTACTCCTGTGTTCATTGCAGCATTATTCACAATACCCAAGGTATGGAAATACCCTAAGTATTGGTTGATGAATGAATGGATAAAGAAAATGTGCCATATATAACTATATTGCCATATAGCTATATATGCAATGGAATATTGTTTAGCCTTAAAAAGAAGGAAATCCTGCCAGTGTGACAACATGGATGAACCCAGAAGGGGTTGCGCTAACTGAATAAAGCCAGAGAGAAAAATACAAATAACACATGGTATGATTTAGATGTAGAATCTTAAAAAGAAAAATTGAATTCATAGAAACAGACAGTGGAGTGGTGGTTGCCAAGGGCTAGGGTGTGTGGCAAATAGGGAGAGGCTGGTAAAAGGATACAAAGTTTCAGTTATAAGAAGAATAAGGTCTGAGGATCTAATGTATAACATGGTGACTATAGCTGATAAGACTATTGTATAATTGGAATTTGCTAAGAAAGTAGAACTTTAGTATTCTCACACAAGAAGGCAAACATGTGAGTTGATGGATGTGTTAATTAACTCAGTGATGGGAATCCTTTCACAATGTGTATGTACATCAAATCATCACATTGTATACTTTAAATATATTACAATATTATTTGTCAACTGTACTTCAATAAAGCTGAAAAAAAGATGGAAGCAGACTGCATTCTTAATTCTCTGCTAGTTGGGAAAATGTGAAGGAAATCTTCCCACTCCACATCAGATTGTGATATGAGCAAGTAATAAACTGTTGCATTAAGCACCTGACAGTTCAGAATTCATTTGTTTCAGGAGCATTATTTGAGATTAGCTTGAATAATGCATCAGCTTTCATTTCCTGGTTCCCTAAGTATGTTTATTGTTTTACAAAACATTTTTTCCAAAAAGTCATTTCCCATTTTCATCATCATCATGATCATTAACAAACTAGTATTGTATTCGTGGTTTGTGTTGGTCTTTTTGTAAGTGCCGAGGGTAAAAAGGGGCAACAAGTTATATTTCTTCTATTAGATCAGAAAGTTCATGGCATGGGCTGCAATGTATTTATTCATTTATTTGTTCAAAAATATTAACTTTATATGCATTTTATATACTCTACATTTATCTTTCTATACCCTATAGTACTTAGAGTAGGTGAAAATTAACTTTATTAAATGAATGTACTTAGAATCCAAGGAAATATTTTTGTTATCTTTGTCCCCATCCTTATTTCCGCTAATCATTTATCTCCTACTCAGCGTTAGGATTTTGGTTTAGGAAACCCTAAACCAAATTTTTCAAGGAAGTTTTCTGCAAACTGCCAAAACTGAGATGTGTTTCCAGAGTGCCCTGGGCTATTTCCTCTTGTAGCCCTTATCACACTCTATGGCAATAGCCTATTTGCCCGTATGACATCTCTAGAGTGGAAACTAGTGACTTGGAAGCATTCCTGTTTTCCCAGCACTTAGTATATAGTACATAGAACATAGCGCATAGTAGGGACACAATCATTCTCTAATAGAAGTATAAATGAATCAATAACATGAATAGTAGAGACATTAACGCTTCCGGGAAAGCTTTTGTATTTCAAAGATTAGGACATTGAAACACCCCAAATCTGACCAACTGATGATTTACTTGATCAGGCTGAAGAGATGTATCTTTGCTGATCAGTCAGGGTGAGTAAAGGGGGTTCATACCTCTATAATCCAAGCAATAGGGGAGGCAGGCTGAATGAGAGTAGAGTGATAGATATTAGCTATTAAGTAGCATTGATTCAAAAGATGAAAGCCAAAACAATAACAACATGGGGCATTGTGCTGTGCAAGACAGAATAAATATGCGTGTGGAGATGTTCACCTGGGAAGAAATACTTCCCATCTTATGGTGGAAAAGGTGTTTCTGAATTTAAAAGCTTTGTATGTACAGGCACAATGTTTGGGGATTTATGTAAAAGGTCCACAACAGGCAAATCCATAGAGACAGAAAGTAGATACACAGTTGTCAGGGCATGGGAGAAGGGAATGGGGAATGACTGCTAACAGGTATGGGGTTTTTGAGGGGGAGGATAATGGAAATGTTCTGCAATTAGATAGTTCTGATGGCTGTACTACCTTGTGAATATAAATACCAGTCAATTATACACTTAAAAAATGGTGAATTTTATGGTATGTGAATATAACTCAATACAAAAAAGTTATTGAAGCACAAGATAATAGGGAGTAAATAAACAATACAAGTTTCTAATGTTATTCTAAAATATTTTATAGTTTTTATGTTGTAAAAATGAAAATACCCAAGTTAATACTAGCGACTAAAATGTCTCTGGCAACCACTCTAATAGTCAAACTAGCTTTAGCAAGCTCTGGATTATTTGCTATAATATTATCATCTCTTTTCAGGCCTGGATTTTTAAATTATATCTGGTCTTCAAAAATGGATACTTGGAGGAAATGTGCACATAATATTTTATTATAATTGGTTATTTTTCAAAGATAGATGTTAGTTGGTTCTCCTTTATCCTAAACTTTTTCTCCTATCCTGCCTTTCAACCACTGAGAATTGCTTTTTTGAAAAGAATTTTGTGGTATCTCCCTTTATTTTCTCTTCTCTTTGGAATATTAAGGGGTTTTTTTGGAATATTAAGTTTTTAAAATGGATTTTTGCTACACAATGTTAAGCACAATCATTTAAGCTGAGTTTCAAGACTCTATGAAACCTCCAGTCACTCACAAAGATGAGAGGCCTCTGTGACCCATTTATTAAACATCCCTACTGTCACCTGAGGGAACTTAGTTCTTCTTTTCCTTTATTTTTTTAAATAAATAAATTTATTTATTTATTTATTTTTGGCTGTGCTGGGTCTTCGTTGCTGCACGTGGGCTTTCTCTAGTTGCGGCCAGCGGGAGCTACTCTTCATTACGGTGCGTGGGCTTCCCATTGCGGTGTTGTTGTGGAGCATGGGCTCTAGGTGCCCAGGCTTCAGTAGTTGTGGCACGTGGGCTCCGTAGTTCTGGTGCACTAGCTTAGATGCTCCATGGCATGTGGGATCTTCCTGGACCAGGGCTCAAACCCGTGTCCCCTGCACTGGCAGGTGGATTCTTAACCACTGTGCCACCAGGGAAGTCCCTCCTCTTCCTTTAAATCTTTGGAACCTGGAGCTACAAACAGAAATTCTATTAAAATATGTTGCAAAAACAATTCATCTTTTACAACATAGCATCAAACTTAAAATACACTTCAAGAGGAAGATTGAGAGTGCAGTTTGTGAATTTCACCAAATGTTCCCATTACAAGAGACAGAGGAACTAGGATGTCAAACAAAAACCCACTGACTACAACTAAAACAAAACTGAGTGATAAAGTATCCCCATGTACCCCTAAATATGAACAGGTAGAAAAAAAAAGGAGTATCACAGCATCTATAAAGTCAGCATAATATCAGCATCTGTATGGGAGGAAACCCAAGGAAGTATACAGGGTGCTGACAGACATAAGAATGCAAGAACCCCAACATAACTAGCAGATATCCCCTGAAAGTTGCAGCTAGCTAATTTAATACCAGCAGTTGAAAGTGGGAGGGATTTTTTGGGTACAATTCACAGTATATGTAACATTAAAGAAGCTAGCAACAACAAAAAACCCTATAGTATTGAATTGGAATTGGAAAAATCGGCATAAATTCAAGATGTATTTTAGTTTTAGATAATATGCTTTGTAGATCTGCTTCCTGAAAAGACCTAGAAATACTGAGCAACTCTATAGCAATGAACGTCCTCAAATTTTTTACTCCAAATAACACTTTTCACAAAAGAAAACAAGTCACATCAGAGAAATGTCTAACTCCATGTTCAGAGCAGGAAATATACAAAATAAGCCTGAAAATATACAAAATAAGCCCAGATGGGTAGCAAGGAAGTGATCAAGGACCACTGTGTCAAAAGGACTTGGGAACCAACCTGAGGAAGCTCCTACTGAGCAAAGATGGGGCAATTTAAGTGTCAGTAAACACAATAACTGCAGTGAAATGAAACATCAAATGTGTTGCAATTGGTGAGTTCAAAGAAAGAAGAGTAGAGAGAGAGAGCGAGAGAGAGAGGAAGGAGGGAAGAAAGGAAGGGAAGGAGGGAGGGAGGAAGGAAGGAAGGAAGGAAAAGGAAAATAACTAATTGCTAGTAAACCAACTTATTATTTGCCAACTGGTAAATAAAGGAGGAAAATGAAGCATATTTCTTATCTTTCCTAAATGAACTTCTACCAGTTAAATAGTAGATGAGGGAAAGCTTCTCTTTATGAAAGTATTCCAGCTAATACATAAAGAAGGGATAATAGAATTAGGGTATCACCATATTGAAAACCCAAATTAATTAGTGGATCTGGACATGAGTCACCAATAGCTGCTAATATCATGAAATGACATCATGTACTTTCTGATGAAAGAATTCAACATCACCTGTGAAGTGGTCCTGCCAAAAAAAAAAATCAAACCTGAATATGATTATGCCTCTAGATCCAACTACCAATTTACAGGAAATATAGAGGATAGAGGAACATGCTAAATGACACCAGCAATATGCAGTCAGCAAAATTCAGAATGTAGAAAACTACAAGACAGCCAAACCAATTTATTTGATAAATTAATTATAAGAGGACAAAAAGAGATGGAAGGATTATCACTTTTTTGAGGGAGACTAAGAAATATCACTTAATAGCAACATGTTGACTTTATATTAATTCAGAGCAACTGAAAAAATATACTATTGAAGCATGTGGAAATTGGAACACTGATTGAATATTTGATAACATTACAAAAATTTTTTTCATTATTTACCGTGATCATAATGGTATTATGGTTGTGTGTGTGCAATAGTCTTTATGTTTTAGAGATACATATGGAACAGTTGAAAGATGAAATGGTACCTGCGATTTGCTTCAAAATAATATGGAGGAGAGAATTAGATGGAGGTGGAGAGAAGTAAAAGGATTAGCCATAAATTGAAAGAATTATTACATCCAAGTGGTGGTACATAGGAGTTTATTATATTTTTTCTATTTCTCTATGTATTTGAAGTTTTCCATGTTAAAAGAATTAAAAACAAAATTATTTAAAATGTATTTTGGGGAAAAACTTGAATGTGAAATTCATATATATCAGGGTATTTATCAATGATGTGAAAAACCTTTGTTTTATACGAATTGCTGTTGAAAATATTCGGTAGCTAAAGCCACTAAAGTAAGCACTAGAACATTTGACTACGAATTAGTTAGAAAGAAAATTCCATTACTCATTTTTTCCCTCAAACACTGCTGGCCTGGATCTGGAAAACTGACTTCTAGTCTTATCTCTCACTGAATATCTGTGTGAACCTAAACAAACCACCTATTGATCTGTGCTATGCAAACAAGTGGAGGGCTCACCAACACGATAAACCCGTCTCTAGTTTAATAAGTAAGTTTTGGGGGGTTTTTTTGTTTTTTTGTTTTTTTTTGCAGTATGCGGGCCTCTCCCTTTTGTGGCCTCTCCTGTTGCGGAGCACAGGCTCTGGACGTGCAGGCTCAGCGGCCATGGCTCACGGGTCCAGCAGCTCCACGGCATGTGGGATCTTCCTGGACCGGGGCACGAACCCGTGTCCCCTGCACCGGCAGGCGGACTCTCAACCGCTGTGCCACCAGGGAAGCCCAATAAGTTTTATTTGTACTCCATCCCACCAGAAAAATAAAAATTGAGTTAGCAACAATTAAACTAGAAGTAGGGATTATGACAGTTTTGTTCATTGCTATATTCCCAATTTTTCATCACAAATGCCTGGTACATAATAGATACCCTAAAAGCTGTGAATGAATGAAAGGATGGAAGGATGGATGGATGGATGAATGAATTTTATGTAAGTGGATTCCATGTATCTGTAAGTAAATCCCAATATAGTCAGCTTAGACTGTGAATATTTATATCTAAATTTCAGTAATTTTCAGGCTACTGTTGCATTTCTCTGCAGTCCAGGCTAGTGGTTCTCAAAGCTTCGCCTCCATAAGAATCACCCAGAACGCTTGTAAATAGATTTCTAAGCCCCACACCAAATTCTTGGATTTGTCTTTCAAGCAAGCTCTCAGGTGGTGCTAATGCTGCCAGTCTATGGAACACATTTTGAGTAGCATTAGGAAAGCCAGATTTTGTCACCAACCATCCACCATCAGAATTATTTGGAGAACTTTTTAAATATTCAGATTTCCATGACTCTCCTGACACCTACTAAATCCGGATTTCTGAGAGTGAGTCTCAGAAATATGAATTTTAAGAAGCTCTTTGAGTCATTCTTATGCACACTCAAGTTTGAGAATGGCCTAGACTAGTGCTGTCCAATAGAACCCTCTGAGATGATGGAAATGTTCCATATCTGCTTTGTCCAGCACAGTAGCCATTAGCCACATGCAGCTATGGAGCACTTGAAATGTGGCTACTCTGACTGAGAAACTAAATTTTTATTTTACTTTATTTTAATTAATTTAAATGTACATGTAAATTGCCACTCGGGGCTAACAGTTACCATATTAGAATATGAAGGCCTAGATTTTCAAACTTACCTTCTTAAAACTAGAGTTTCCTTCAGTCATGGCAAAAGGGGAGACCCAGATGTTCCTAGGATCCTACTCTTTTCTGCTAGAGCAAATCCCCCTTGGTTACCTTGGGCTTTCATTTTATATTATGGTCCCTCAACCAACTGGAGTCCATGCCCCTGTAGGGACAGCCCTAAAGCTCCTGTGAAAGATAAATCAAAGTGCTCTGACAAATTTTCAAATGAATGGCACATAGGTTAATGGAATAATTATTTATCTGCCAAACAATTATGGTTTGAGTCAATTTAATGGAGCTTCTCAAGGGATTCCCAATATGCTCATCAACTTATTATCTCATTAATCCTTGTAACGACTCTGTGAGCAGGGAAAAGGACTCAAGTTATTATCCCCATTTCACACACAGAAAAACTGACTCTTAAAGGAAGAGAGCGACTTCTGAAATCTCCCCAGCAACTTCCTATGGGAAGTTATCATTATTTTTGTACTTGTCATTCTCTGTAAGTAATTAAGGTTCCTATACTCACGGATACCTCAGTAGTGCTTTAAAAAGCAATTTACTTTCTTGGGCTTCCCTGATGGCACAGTGGTTGAGAGTCCGCCTGCCGATGCAGGGGACACGGGTTTGTGCCCCGGTCCGGGAGGATCCCACATGCCGTGGAGCAGCTAGGCCCGTGAGCCATGGCCGCTGAGCCTGCGCATCTGGAGCCTGTGCTCCGCAACGGGAGAGGCCACAGCAGTGAGAGACCCCCGTACCACAACAAAACAAAACAAAAAACAAAAAGCAATTTACTTTCTTTGGCACTTAACTATTCATGAAGATGGAACTTGGGCCCTGAGTAAAATGAGACAGACCCAAACTGGACTCAGACATCCTAGGACTTCCAAAGTTTCATGGCATAACCCACAGCCTGATGAATGAATGAATGAGTGAATGAATGAATGAATGAAAAATAAATAGAATATTTATTTATTTAGCAGCGAGATATCCAAATAGGCATAACAATATACATACTAATACATACTAACAACGTACTTACTAATTACATTTTTCTATACATTTTTACATCTTTTGAGAATCACAGTAGGGGTAGGAAGATTGTTTGGGGTAGCATAGAAGATGGGAGACTGGAGATGGGATAATAAGAGTCTCTCTCTCCAAATGACAAATTTCAGGTCCTCCCCAGGTGATTTAGTTTCATAGCAAGATTTATGCCTGGGGCACCATCCTCAACTAGATAGATTGAGACAAGACCATAGGCCATCGAAGTCAAAGGCATGAAATACTAATTAGATACAAGTAGCCCAAGGAGACTCGAAAATGCTGTCAGAGTCCAAAATTGCAAAGCCAGCTGCAATTTCACTTTGCTTTATACAATGTCATTTGAGTTACCTACACAAAACCTAAAGGAATGTAAAGCAGAGATCTCATGGATGGGTTTGCCCTGCTGGGAGGAAGGAGAACTCCCAGTTGCCTGCTCGCTTTCTTTAAAGCAGAGCTTCCTCTCGATAAGAGGTAGGGAGGGCAGATTCTGGTGGATGTTGGTGGGCAGGGAAGGGGAGAAGAGAGGGAGATGAGTGCCTGAAATTGGGATGGCAGCCCTGTGTTTAAAATGGAGAACACCTCCAAGAAGAGGGGCCCTGGGTAGACTTTATTCACTTAATAGACTTTAAGTGCCTGAGGACACAGTACAAACTCGTATCACATTATCAGACAGGCCCCCTCACGGCATCAGTGTCGGCAGAGGCTCATGAATATGTAAATACTATATGTATCTTGGAAACATGCTTGACAAGAGAATAGCTAAAATGAACTGATTCTAGTTATAAGCCCATCAGCCTGCCATTCTTTATGTTTGAACAGGCAGGCTATTGCTAGGTGACAGATCATTAAGGCTATCTACTCAGTCAGCGGAAATGAAGAAATAATTTGTTCCTAATAACCTTCAGATGACCTCCCAGGCAAAAGGGAGTCTTTAAAGTGCTGTCTCTGCCGATATATGTCAGGCGGCGCGTGGGGTTCTTCTGGCCCTGCAGTCAGAGCGGGGCGGCTGGTGAAACAGATTAATAAACACCTACTGACAGGGACATATCAGGAAAAGATCTCATCACCTGCCATTATTGGGTTGATGAATAATTCAGAGCTCTCCATCAGAGCTGGGAATTTCAGGCTGTGTGGAGATCTACGTCCACAGGGAGGGGGGGAAGCCTGAAGACACTGATTCCCAGCATGAAATGGGGGCCTAGGAGCTGTACGTCTGTCCCAGACTGCAGGCATCGGGCAGGGGCAGGGGGTGTGTGGAAAGGCACGGAAAGATTTGCCTCCTCAGAAGGTGACCAGTAGGGTTCAGGACCAAAGAGCCAGTAGGAAACTTCTCAAAGATACCCGACTGTCATGAAAAGTTTAGTGGCCAGGGAAGGCCCCCGGAGCTTATTTGTCTATCACCATTGTTGGTGAAAGAGGCCTTGGCCTTTGCTTCCTTACCATGCTGGTGGATTCCAGAGGAACAGAGATAGGTCAGTCTCTCCGACTTGGCCCTCATTCCTTGTGTACTTAATCTTGCCTCCATTCCTACTTTCTTCCTATCTGTGAGGAAATATTTGATCTGCAAATGGAATCACTGTAACAGCTTTGGGGTCAGATAGGCTTCTATGGGAATCTCACGACAGTCTCTAACTACCAGCTGTGTGATCCTGACCATGCTGGGATTCAGTTCCCCATCTGTAAAATGGGCTCAATAATGTCTGATTCAGACAGTTATTGTGAGGTTGAAAAACAAGTACGCCTGGAGAGGTCCTAGCCGAGGTCTGCCACCAAGCAAATGCCCACTTTCTACTGGAGACATATATTGGTTGCCTTCATCTATCCATCTGTTTTTTGATCAGAGACAAGGCAGGAAACATATTGTACAGGCAAATTTAATAATTCAAGGAGAGTTAAATAAAGGGACCATTTCCATAGATGCTGGCAAGGTTTAGCAAACCAACTAGGGATAGTGACATGCCCCAGACCAATAACAGCAGGGATCCCTTAGCCCCTCTAGGCCTTAAGGAGCAGGAGGAGGAAGCCAGCCATTTACGACAAGAGATTTGCTGCCTGATAGAGCCTTCTATGGAAGCTCGCAGCCAACCATGGTGACCTGGCACGTTGGGAGCACAGGAAAAACATCCCCACTGCCCTCTGCTCCTGCCCTCCAATCCCTGCCAGGAGCTCCCTTTCACTGAACCCAACCGGATGTCAGGCAAGAGGCCTGTTGATGGGTCCATAAAGGTCAGTTGCCTGGGGCATAGATCAAGGTGGAGAAAGGTGGGAATTGAATCTGTAGGGACAAACAGAAGAGATCCAGCATACTTATCTGACTGATCTGATTGTCTGCACTTCTCTATCTATGGTGTCCTTCGATGTGTGTCAATTAAAAGGAAAGCAAAATAAAGGGCATATCTATGCATTTTAGTGCCTTATAGACTAGACTAATTGGGGGGGGGAAGGAAGAGAAAGAGAAAAAGAGAGAGACTAAAGAATAATGGAGTCAAGTAATAATAATATAATAATAATATAATGCAGTCAAGAAAATTTAATAATAATATAATGGAGTCAAGAAAATTTAGGCCATCATGTAAATCATTCCATATCCTTTACTAAGTTACTCTTTCTGGTTCTGTCACCCATAAAATAAAAACTTTGCAATACTTGATGTCACAGAGCTTTCCTAAGATGGAATGAATGACCTAAAGCATGATAATATAGTAGCTCCATCAATGCTTTCCCCTCCCCATTCTAAAATAAGTAATGGCACGGAAGACAAAGATTGCCATTCTTTGGAACCCCGAGTTACACAACATCTCCTCCTGAACTTGAACTTGATTTAGAGTTCATTGTGCTAAAACACGTTTGATGAAATGTATGCATCATTCAGAGCCTAATCATTCCAATTCAACCCAATTTGAGTTTCACTGGGCTGGAGCTTTTTGACTTTAGTCAAGAGGTAGGAGAAAATGTGATGTTTTGTTCCTAAAAGATAAGCACAGAAAAGCCTCTGGTCAGAAAATTAGAACGAGTGTATAGATCTTTCTGAGTCAATCAACTGTAATGAAACATCGTTTTAAAGAATCTTGTTAAGTGGCTTAGAGATAAAGTGCATTTTCTAAAATATTGGTTTCACAAAGTAGAGTGAAAGTTAGGATACGTTTGGTAATTCTAGGACTGAGTGGAGGCAGAGAATGAGACCAGATAAGGTAGAGAAGGGAGCAGAGCTGGGAAGGAGACAGAGCAAACACAGCAGGAATGACCCTACATTGGCTACAATAGAAAATCTGGATCATCTGAATTTCCATCCATCTGGATCACTGTCTTTCTTAAGCATTCTGAATACCTTTGGTTCTATTGCATCTTGTATAGAACCCTTAGAAATAGCATGCTAGAGGAGGAAGTCTCCCATCAGGTCTCAGATGGCCTTAAAGAATAAGCTCTTTGGTCATTTGATTCCAGAACCAATATGTAATTCACTCATTCATTCATTAACTAATATTTTAAAGAAATATTTATTGAGGACCTATTAGATTCCAGGAAGTCTTCTGGAAATATATTTCTAACTTACATTGATACCATAGTCAGAGGAAGTCCCTGAATTTTAAATGATAAAGAATAGCCAGCCTTGAGAGGATCGGCAGAGCGAGCATCCCAGGTAAAGAAGGGATACAAAGGTCCTGGAAGCCTAACCAAGCTTGGCCTGTATGAGGAGCATGAAGGGTGGTGTGGCTGGAGGATGGTGAGTCCAGATAGCAAAGCCTGAGACTGGAGAGGAAGGAAGGGAGCACGCTACAGGGTTATGGGAGTACTCACTACCCATCTCCAGACTCCAAATAATGAGAAAAAGCACATTGCAGTGGGAAGTTCAACACCTTGTTGGGTTCAGTCTTCACATGCTGACCTTGCATCATAATGCAGCAGGTGGAAACAATAGGGCAAGCATAGCCAATGTGATATTAAAGTGCCTCAGGGATGCAGTTAAGCTACAGCAGAGCTGCCCAGGGTATATCTCCTCTGCCATCCTCTTTTTGTTACCCATTATATTTGCATTTCTTCTTACAGTTTTGATAGGGAAAGGTCTAAAAGGCCATGTTTTGCCAGCACATTCTCCTGAGGCTTCCTCACAGGACAGGCAGCTCTAATTTTAGAAAGGGACATAACAGACGAACTAGCCAGAAGCACATGGCCTATCCACACATGAGGGGGCTGGAGGAGTACCCTCGCTCAGGAATGGAGAAGGGTCCCCAGCACCTAAACTACTCACATGGCCTTTCTCTTCTACAAGGCTTATTTTCACTTTTGGATTGGAACTTGAAGAGAACACCAGACTATGTTTTCTGGACCTTTGGTTTTTCTTGTGAGTTAATTTCAAGTATCTTCAAAAATATGGTTTCTCATCTGAACACAGACAGAGGGAGAGCCAGTCTCCTTTAGAAACTTGTCTGAGTATGAATAAGTGGGTGTGTTATTTCTGGAGCAGTTCCACTGATCATTTCAGTTCCCATTTTGGCTATATTCTCCTCTATATTGCTCATTTTCTTAAGATATCTTTTTGGTTCTGTTGCTGCTGCTGTTGTTGCTTTCCCAGTAAATCGCCTCTGGGCTCTGCCATGAAGTGGAAACTTTTTTCAAATGCAGGCCCATTAATGTAATCAGTAGCCATTACTGCTTAAAGCAAGTCAGTTACTGAAGTAAATAGTTAAACTTGTAAGTGACAAAGAAAGTAAGGCAAAGAAAGCAAGAATGGCGGGGTGGGGGGGGGGAAGTAAAGATGATTCACAAAGAATGTCAAAATGGAAAACTTTTTTCTTGTTTCCTCCTTCCTTCCCTATATCTTTAGATGCAGCATGATGAAGAGTTTCCTTTTTTTAAAAAAATTTATTTATTTTTGGCTGCGTTGGGTCTTTGTTGCTGCGCCGGGCTTTCTCTAGTTGGGGCGAGTGGGGGCCAGTCTTCGTTGCGGTGCACGGGCTTCTCATTGCGCTGGCTTCTCTTGTTGTGGAGCACGGGCTCTAGGCACGCGGGCTTCAGTAGTTCTGGCACAAGGGCTCTAGAGAGCAGTCTCAGTAGTTGTGGCGCATGGGCTTAGTTGCTCCACAGCCTGTGGGTTCTTCCCGGACCAGGGATCGAACCTGTGTCCCCTGCATTGGCAGGTGGATTCTTAAACGCTGCGCCACCTCAAATGATGAAGAGTTTCTCGCACCAATAGGATTAAGACATCTGCTGGGAAGGGAAGTGACACCAGGCATAGAGTCTGGGAAAGTAAATCCTAATCAGGGTGACTGTATGTTCTGGTTTGCCTGGGAAAGTCCAAGTTTCCACCTGTTCTTCTGGCACAGTTGCTAACAATTTTCTCCCTTCACTTTCAAAAATGTCCTATTTGGATGGTAAATTACATGGTGGCCCTAGCCCTAATTCTTCCTCTTCCACTAAGCAGGCATGTGTCTCTGGATAAACCCCTTACTTCTCTGGACTTGGTTTCTCAAGTGTTTGGATGAGATTGTAACTACGGTGCTCTTTATCCCAATATTCTATTGTTCCATTAAGGATAAAAGAAGACAACGTAGAGTTTTGTAGATTATGGAATGTGTGTGCTTTTAATTAAAGAATATCACTTATTTCTAAGGGGAAAGTTTGACTCCTGGTTTAGTACAACTGCCTCTGTCTTATCTAACAGGCATTTGTTAATGACAATTGGAAGGATGATTGGCGCTACTCTCAAGATCTTAAACGCATTATTTTATTTAATCCTAACAAAACTATTATGGTTTCTATCTTATATGGACTGATAGTCACTTCAAACTGTCTTTCAAATATAATTGTATCTGACTGTAAAATACAGTGTTCTTAACCACCATGCCATATCTAGGATGCTTTGAGCAAAAACAGCAAAGAAAGTACTCAGTGTATGAGTCAGGGTAGGCTAAGGAGCACTGTAGTAACAAAGAATCCACAATCTTTCTGGCTCAAAACATTTATTTCCCAGTCATGTTACATAGCCATCAAGGGTTATCTGGGGGCATTGTTGTGTGCTGTTCTTTCTCCAGGACCTAAGCTGATTGAGCAGCCATCATCTGCACTGTAGACCCAGTGCACTGGTAGAAGAAAAAAGGCAGCATGGCAGATTGCACACTGCCTCTTAAAGCTTCATCCAGAAGAGACCATATCACTTCTGTTCACAGTTCATTGCATACAACTTCATCAACTCAAGTCATATGACTACCTCTAACTGCAAGAGGACAGGAAGTAAAATCATACAATGGACCAGAAATAACATGAACATTTGGTGAAAAGCATTTAGCCACACCAAGGTACTCCTAGAACAAAAGATCTAAAGTCCCTCTCACAGTGTTAAAATTCTCTGAGTTTCAATCACCTCTAAGCAACATTTCATAGAACTAGGTGTGCGTTTTTGACTCTATTTCTATAATGCTTTCTTAAGCCCTTTGTTATCCACAGACTTACTAAAAACATTCTTTCAGGCTTCCCTGGTGGCGCAGTGGTTGAGAGTCCGCCTGCCGATGCAGGGGACATGGGTTCGTGCCCCTGTCTGGGAAGATCCCACATGCTGCGGAGTGGCTGGGCCCGTGAGCCATGGCCGCTGAGCCTACACGTCCGGAGCCTGTGCTCCACAACGGGAGAGGCCACAACAGTGAGAGGCCCGCGTACCGCCAAAAAAAAAAAAAAACATTCTTTCTATCCAAATAAGCAGGTTGAATGATATGGATATAAACTACTCCTAATCCACTTATGTCCCTCCTCTCTCTCACGTCTCAGCTGTATCTACTATACAACTAAGAGATGCCAGTTCAGTGAAGGAAAGGGTGTGTTTACCTCAGGAAAGAGTGTCTTTATGACACTGATCTGCTCCGATGAATCCACTAATGTGAAATTTCTGACCCAATAGGCAGTGACTGCACAGCTCTGAGACTCCTCTCATTATTCATGAAATATGTGCCATGCAGTGTCAGTGCTCTCCCTGCAGACTTGCTGCCAAGCAATTACTCATTTCCATCACTTAGTTTTTTTACTGTTATTATTTTTCAGTGGGTATCTATATATTCACTACACTTCAAGAAGCAAAGCACAGTCCCAGAATGAAAATGATGCTTGTCTTGTTTGATTTTAAATAGAAAAGCACTTTATTTTAAGTCCTTAAAGATTGATGTTGTTTTAAACTTTACAGAAGGCAAGAGAGGAAACTGGTAGCTGCAGAAATAAATGGAGAGCAATCAGGAGCATTTCCAGTGTTATACATATTTGCTATCCAAGAGCTGCTCGAGGGACTATCTTATATGTCCTGATTTATTTCTCTGACTCCCCCCAGGAGCCCTTAAGAGGAACAATGAACCAGAAATGGCGACAGAGCTCTGGGTCAAGTCCTTTGCCAGAGGCAGGAGTATTCATGTGCAGTGGCCCGTGCTTAGAAGAGGGACAGGCTCCAGGAGCCATGTCCCCTTCTCAGCACAATGTTTGTTTGTATAGCCCTTGCAGATATAAAGTCTAATGTAAAAGAATGGCTGCCTTTTGCTGCTATGTGATAAAATCTGTTCAGAGCACTTGTATCCTGGTGAACATCACAACTAAGGAACATTCCAACACCAGAAGTTACAACAGAAGAATTTTGGAAGTGTGAAACTTCACTAAATAAAAAGTCCTCAATCCTAAGCTCCAATCCTCCTGCATGGGTAGTCTTCTCAGAATCTGTGGTCCATTCCAATAATGGCCCCAGCTCTTCACAGTCCCAGTATCCACCCCTTCTCTCGTGAATTTGTGGTTACTCATTAAAAAGACATTGTCCCAGACTTCCCTGGTGGTGCAGTGGTTAAGAATCCACCTGCCAATGCAGGGGAAACAGGTTCAATCCCTGGTCCGGGAAGATCCCATATGCCACGGAGCAGCTAAGCCCGTGCACCACAACTACTGAGCCTATGCTCTAGAGCCCACAAGCCACGACTACTGAGCACGTGCACCACCACTACTGAAGCCCACGCGCGTAGAGCCTGTGCTCCGCAACAAGAGAAGCCGCCGCAATAAGCCTGTACACCGCAGCAAAGAGTAGCCCCAGCTCACCGCCACTAGAGAAAGCCCATGTGCAGCAACAAAGACCCAACGCAGCCAAAAATAAATACATAAATAAATAAATTTATAAATAAATAAATAAATTTATAAATAAATATCTCTGCCTTAAAGAAAAAAAGGCATAGTCCCTTTCTCCATTTCTTGAATGTGAGCTGGTCTTATGACTTCCTTAGCCTTATGCAAAAGCGATAGCAGGCCAATTTTGAGCCTGTGCCTCCAAAGCCCTTGTGTGTTGCCATGTGACCTCTCTTGCATCCTCGCCATCACCGTGGAAATGTGCCTGCTGGAAGAAGAGAAACATGGAGCATCTTCAGCCCTAGTTATCTCAGTGAAGGTCAGACAGACTGACAGCCAGCTGACCCCCAGGTACATGAACAAGCCCAGCCAAGATCAGCAGAGCCACCTTGCCAAAACCCAGCTGACCCCAGACGTATGAGAAATACATGTCTGTTGTTTATTATTAAAAGGTCTTGTGACTTTGTTATACAAGTTACATAACTCACTCACTCAAACCCCATCAGGAAATTATGACTATTTTTTTTTCCCCTCTCTCACACCTCACCCTGATATTTATTTACTTTGGTCTTTCCATTTTCTTTAGTTTCTTTACTCTATTTCACTTATTATCATTAAGTGTATATCACTGTGCTGGACAACACAGTTAATACAGGGACTGGTGAATCAGGGAACTTTCTCTCAAGGAGTTCTCATTCTAACACAGCAGTTCTCAAAATATTTTATCTTGACTTACTTAATGGATGGCATTAATATGTGCAAGACACTCTCAAGAGCAAACTTGGAGTTCTGAACAATTTCTGGTGCATTTACTCTTTCTCTACCCATGTCTCCTATACCTAAGACATTGCACTTGAATGCTAGCAAGCCAAAGCACCACTAAAATGTTTGAAACATATCATAGATGTCAAGTTGAATCATTTGTATAATGTTATTTTACCTACCGTTAGTTGTAAATTACTTACAGTACCCTTTGTTGCTGATTGCTACATCCTGGGTTTTGATATCCCAGAGGAGAACAAGTGGCCTAGTAAAAGGAGAATGCTGACATCCCGGGTGTTAACTTCAATTCAATCATACTGAAAGAAGGGCTTAACAGAAATATAAGCAACAGACTGGGGTGGGGGGTGGGGGCGGACTCAGAAAGGAACAAAACAGTCCACCTGGGGCACACAGGGAAGCGCCCCAGAAGAGCTGACATCTGATCTGACCAGGGTTTTGACAGAGTAAATTAAATCACTTCATTTGTAAGAAAGCACTCTTTATCCCATCTCCTCCAATCCCAGATGTCCCCCCCAATCCTTTTGACTGGGTTCCGTCGAGGTTGAAATTTCCATCAGAGCAAAGAAATTGCACATTATTGCCACACCTTACTGAGTTAGGTGATGAGAAGGTAATAGCTCAGAATCTGGAGCTTTGAGCCCAGATTCCCTGACTATTACTGTGTTTCTCCCAGAAGGATGCTTACGGAGTCAGCCTCCCTCACTTACTGGCCAGATCTACCAGTTCTCTATCACCTGGCTAACAACAGAGCTGGTGCAAATATGGCTTTCGTCTCCCTGGGCTAATGTTCTGTCCAATTTGTTGAATGTTTGATGATCTTTAGATGTCCCTTCTAACCTTGGCTTCTGAGTCAGGTTTTCTTTTGAGTCTTGCCTGCCGGTCTAAAGAAAGATTTATAGACACACTCCCCCCACACTCCTGCTTTGGAGGAGTCAAAAGGACTCCTCCAAAGCATGACTCAAAGCTGCTCTACACAGAGGCCTTTGGGATTCTCGAGTACTCTAGTTTAAGAAAAACTCTTTCCCTGTTTCCTCCTCCCATGTCTATCCTAGAAGAATATGATCTTTCAGTTTCACTCTAAGGCACAGGTTTCCCAAGTGGTTTCCTCATTATGCGATGGCACAGGAAGGGGAAACAGCCCTGCGTTGGAAGTAGGTATCAGAATGAGAGCAATAAAGTTCTACAGAACAGTATTGTGTAAAGGAGGAGGCCTGGAAAGGTGCATTCTTTCATATAGTTTGAAAAAAGCGAGCTTCACTGGCGGTTTGGGAATGTATGTGAAGCCTTTGCTTCCCTCTAGGAAACCACAGTGCAAAATTTTAAGGTTTAAGAGCAAAGCTAGGCTATCCTCTGCTGTTAACAGTTCTTTGGAGAAACAGCTGCTGGCTTGCGGCTTGGCCCTAATAGAGATTGAATGCCTGATGATAGGCTGTAGACTTACAGAATACCTTGTTATCATTATGGCATTTCACATAATGGTGCTTCTGGCCAGGGAATCCATTAACAGTGAGCTGTCTGACACACCAAGCCATAAAATTGGGCGGGCACAGTAGCACGCCATCATCAAGTAGGAATGCTGTATTTGAGACTCCCCATGAGCACATGGCTCAGATTTTCATGGTTCCTACTTTTGCCGTGTTCCCTCCTTTCTCTCAACCCCTAAGGAGTTCCGTATGACCAGCTGACCAAGAAAGAAAAAATTCAGGCTTGCTTTATGGGTGGTTTTGCATGAAAAGCTGGCAGCATCTAAAAGTAGGCAGTTGTTACACAGCCTCACTTAGGGGTGGCGTGAAGGACAGTGGTGAGGGGACATCCTGACGGTAGGCAGAACTTTTGAGCAGTCTACCTGGTTATTCATTTTTGCCTGGAAGGAGAGAGCAAGGTATGGAACTCTGTGGACTCAAGGGCAGTGACTAATGGTTTGGTTGGATGATCAGAAACTTGAAGGAATACCACTTAAAAGTTGGTAGAAGGAGGTCTGGGGAGAAATAAGTGGATAGGTCTCTCAGAATAAGCAAAATATGAAAAGATCTTTGTGTCTCACAGCAGAGAAGTTTAATGATCAAGTGAGCAAGATGACCTATTCCGTGGATGTTGGTCAGCCTCTTTTCTGAGCGACCCCATCCTTGCCCATTGGGCTAATAAAAATAGTGGCCAGGTCAGGAGAGCTGAAGGCTATGCATGGACTCAGCAGCATGAACTTCTACTCGCCAAGCCTACAGCCCCTGCTCCAGGCCCTCCTCCGATTGCCGGCTGTACATCTGCAGAGGCAGTGGCTGCACAGAGACAACAGCTTCCCAAGGACATCTCCTTAAGCTCCCCCTTCATGGTCCCAATTTGGTGGTAGAAGATGCTGGGTTTCTCATATTTCTCTTCAAGCTCTGATTTCAGGAGATTGCTAGTGGGCATCAGGAGGATGTATTAATAATTCTTTCTCTGCTCCTTCAACTTCCACTTCCAGATCTTCACTTCCCCAGCAGGGCAGGGGGCCACATTTGTATAAGGTCTAATTTCCATAATAAATCCCCTGTTCCGATAACACTCATGAGTGCTTTGCTTCCCTGACTGAACCCTGGCTGGTAAAAGGGGATTAGGTGTGGGTGAGTAGACCATGCATTTTATCCAGGTGAGGCCTTTTAAGATCGCTAGCTTTTCAGGACGTGACTCTTATGTGTAGTTCTTCTGCAGTCTGGAAGGTGAGGAGTAAGATGGAGTGGGATTGCTATGCATAGAAAGAAAGGAAAAACTGGAAGGAAATTCCCCAAATCTAAAATAATGTTAAAGTCTTGCTTTTGGTGGTAAGGCTACATATGGTTTATGTTTTCATTTTTTTCTACTGCTACTATAATTTCCAAATTTTTTATAAGAAATAGATTTGATCTATTACTTGATTAGTGAAAAAGTAACAAATTTTGTTTCGAATAAAATCAGGGAATCAAAAAAGTGTAGGTTACTTGGTGACATATACATACACTAGGGCATAATACAAAATCCATTTGTTGAATAAAGCTGAATTAATCAGTTTGCGCTCAATGTATACCAAGAACAAGGTTAGTAGTTTAAAAAACACACCAAGTTTCAGTACCTGAAACAGTAAGTAAGACTGAGTATGTTAGTGAAGCTCCTTCCATTACAAGAGGAGGCTTTATAAGGCTCAAGGTATGGTGGTTTGTTGTAAGAATACGTAAGACATTAAAATTGCTGGAATTTTTAACTGTCCCACATTTCACGGTGGCAGACAGTGTAGGAGACCCCTTGGAGCCTGGGCCTGGATTGAGGTTCATCTGGCTCAGAAGTAATTCTTGGGAACCTAGGAGAAAGTTATGGGTATTTATTCAAACATTTCGCTAATAGATAATTCATCTTCTTCCTATGCTTTCCCCATGTGTACTCGCTATTGAAGAAAATTAGATCATTTATAAGAAAAATTTAAAAATCAGTCTCATTCTGTGTATATCACAAGTATTTTATCATAGAAGCAATAGGGAGCTACAGTGGAGATTGAAGCAGGAAAGTAAACTGAGGTTTGAGGTTGAGATTAATAATAAAGCAGCCTGGAAACAGGGTGAAAGGAGTAAAGTCACAGAGGCAGAGAAGACAACTAGGATGTTAGTGTAACAATCTAGGCAAAAAAATAATGTAAACCGACTCAAGAAACTGGCAAGTAGAACCAAAAATTATATTGGAGAAACTAATGAAAGAATCATATTAGCATAATTAGCAACCTATTTGTTTAACTTTAATGAAAAGCTGCATTTTATTTTCAGAGTAAAGAAAGGTTGACCTTGCTTTTAGTCAAACATAATGTGGGATTTTCAGTCCTATGGATTTGTTAATTACGGATTTCTTCCTATCTGTCTGACAAGGCAACCTGTGATTCCTGATCATATGGTTGCTGAAAAGCACTGGTTAACCGTGGACTAGGTTGTGCTGCAGTAACAACGCCCAAACCTCGGTGGCTTAAGACCACAAGGTAATTTCTCCCTCACATACAGGTCTGTCATGGGTCAGCTGAGGGCACTGTTGTGTAGCACCCTGGCTCTGGGATCAGGCAGAAAGATCAGCCACCATCTGCCACCACTTACCTTTCACTGTGGTAGAGGGAAAAAGACAGTAGCCCATCATACACCAGCTTATAAAGCATCTGTCTAGAGTAGAACATTATACCTCACTGGTCAAAGTAAATCATATAACCCCACTCAACTTTCAGGGAGTAGAGAATTGCAGTCCTGCTGTGTGTCCAGTCAGAAGCAGAAATCTTTCTGTAAACAATGCTAATGTTCACCCCACTGGTTATGGCTTCTTCATTAGCAGTGTTGTCTTGGCTGCCTTGAAACTCATGAACTACCTAGAGATCAGGAAAAAGACTTTAAAGTAAGACTCCACCTGCAGCAGCCAGTAGTGATGCTATTAATTCCCACAAGCTTAGTTAGAAAGCCCTAAGGTCTTAGCTATTTATATAGCTGCAAACACCCAAGACACTTCCTGACAGCTTATGGATGTGGAGTACAATAATAGCTTTAGTAGAATTTCCGTTCTGGTTTCTGTCTTGTCAGGAATCTTCCCTGCGGTCTACCTAGGGCCTCCCAAGCTGTACCCCGGGCTTGTTCTTCACCTTCTGCCCTGCTGTGCCCAGTGACTATTAAGCAGCTGTCCTCTCCCACTGCGGGGAGGGCTGTGTGTCTACAAGGCATTGTTAGTGCAGCAACATATGCTAGTGGAGCACTTGGGAAGCAGGCTAGATGGGAAACAGGGGGACTTAATTGAATTAGAAGCACACATGCAGGATATTCTGGTCTGCAATCTTTGCAGCCCCCTCTCTGTTTGTCAGAGAAAAATCTGTCTACTTTCACATGATCTGCTAGCATTTGGGATTTATTCTCTGCACCTTCTACTAAATCCAATAGCCGTCTCTTATTCTCTTGCATCCTCACATTCTATAAACCAAAGAAACATGGTCTTTTGCAATAGTTCTGCAGTTCTTGCCAGAAATAGACAAACAAAGTAGTGCTGAGGATGAATGAGGGCCTTAGGACATCCCACACACTGGGTTCCACCTTGCTTTGCACCTGCCAGCCCTCTAGGTATGGGTTGCTACACTTTCCTGATGATAAGACGCAACAAAGGTATTGGTTAAAATACAGATTGCCCAGCGTATCCTGGGGAAGATATGAATCAGAAGGTCTGGATAGGGCCTCAGGAATCTGATTTTTAAAACACTTGAGATAAGTCTTATTTTCAGGAAAGTTTGGGAAACACTGGCCATTGTTTGTTCCCTTCCTCTTACAATACTTGGACTTTTTTCAACTTCACCAAACAAAGCTGCAAGGCTGGAGAACGATACCACCAAACCTTTCTCAAATAACCTCAACCTATCTGCTTCTCCTATGATAAAAATTTCTAACCTCTAGTTATATCATATCTAGTGTACTTTCATATCCTTTTTTTTTTTTTTTTTTTTTTTTTTGCGTTACGCAGGCCTCTCACTGTTGTGGCCTCTCCCGTTGCAGAGCACAGGCTCCAGACGCACAGGCTCAGTGGCCGTGGCTCACGGGCCCAGCCGCTCCGTGGCATGTGGGATCTTCCCAGACCGGGGCACGAACCCGTGTCCCCTGCATCAGCAGGCGGATTCTCAACCACTTCCCCCACCACTACCATGTTCACTTAGTAGAACTGAAGAGAGGGCATTCCTGCCCCCCATCCCCCCTTCTCTAATTCCCCTTCCCCTGGCCTCTTCAGTAAGGTTCTCCCAGAAGCAGACCCTGAGACAAGGATTCACGTGCAAGTGATTTGTTATGGAAGTGCTCCCAGAGAAACCAGACCGAGAAACCGTGGGAAGCTGACTAAGGATGGGGAGGAAGCCAAGCAAAGGCGTGATTTCAGGAGAAATCCCATGGGAGCTCAGGAGCACACATCACACCACAGTTTAGCCTCTAATCAAGGGAGCTGGGCTTTTGTGCCACCCCACCCTACACAGCCATTGGCTATGGGGGAGGGGAGTTAACAAACTCCCAGACACTTTGATCTCTCTGCATAGGGGGGTTGGCTCCAGTGCCCATCTCTGAAAGTCCCAAGCAGCAAAGATTGGAGAAGAGGGGAGCTGGGTATGCAGAGCTGAGAAGGAAGAGGCACCAACAGTGTCTATTGTATACTTGTACAAATCATGTTTTACTGAGAACCCTGCTTCATCGAGGCTGGCCGAGGGTGATACGGCTTTTCTCAGAAAGCCCAGCATGATTTGTCTGTTCTCCTCCAAGCCAAATGGGAGCATGTAGGGCACTAGAACACTCTGGAAATCTGGAAAGTAAGAAAATAGTCCCTCAGGATAAAGACATCCAGCCCTATTTCAGAGAAAGAGAGCGAGACAGAAAAAGGACACACATGGCAGACACCACACCTATGCTGAACTGGCTCTGAAAAAAGGGGGTGACCACCTGGGGAGGAGACACAGTGTGTTCCCTACTACAGTGAACCTTTGAATATGGAGCTTTTCGTGCTGACATGCCACAGTAATTGATAGTTTTCTTCATCCACTCTTATCCCCAACCCCAGGTAAAAATAAAAAGTACATGGCCAGTTCACTTGAATGTTTATACCACTCTTTAAGTTTGTTCAGCAAAGAGATCGTACCAGGTTTCTGGATGGGCATTTGGGCTAAGTATAATGCAAAATGTTCCATTTCAATGCATTAGGCATTCTTGGGACAGGAACCCATGACCCACTGAAAAATCTCTTTACACTCCTGCATTATTTCCATGAAAGCCAAATGTGCTACAGAACTCAAAATGTTTTCCCCTCTGAGAAATGTCCACAAATAATGTAGGAATTATTACTCCATTGTATCCACTAGGAAACTGGGGCACCGATTAAGTGGCAAGTCCATTAGAGGAGCTGTACCAACTCATGCTTTGAAATAGTACCTCATTACATGGAGACTAGCTTTGAATATGAACAGTTTGAGATGTTACCTTGTGTTGCATATAAGCAGCCACACCCCGTACAGTGCTCATCAGGTTTTTGGTTTGGGGATTTTTATCTCCTACATCATACAAACCCGTATTTTTAAAAATCATTTTTCTACTTGCTCCTTTTATTTTAAAACGTAATCCAAGTTATCTGAGGGAACAGAAAAATCCAGTGTGAAATAGATAATAACAGTTTTTAATAATCATTACTCATAAAACCTCAAGTGGCTTTGGTGGGCATCTGGTCATCATTAAGAGGATTGAATTTATCAAAGTCATTTTGCTTAATTAGGTGGCTAACTGACAGGGCCTTTCTTACTGAAAAAGCATTACAATCATGCAGAAGCCTCAAGAAGTACTTGATTGGACCATGTTATCATTGTTTTACTGGCTATCATTAAATTCCCACTTGCAACCCTTAGGCGCTAATTCAAGTTCCAGGTTACTGCACAAAGCTCACATAACCAGCTGGTCAACTTAAATTGAAGACAACTTAACTAAAAATAAAGTGAATCAATATCTCAGGTCCTAGTTTACATAGAGGAATTCATGCTTTGGTATGATGCTTGTTCTAAGTGTGGCCAATGCCTTACATCCACAAGTCTAAATCCTAGAACGAGTGTAGCCTAATAACTTAAGAATGCCCCATCAGTAAGCTCCAAGTCATCCTTAGGTAGAGAAGGAGCTTCAGAGATTACATAATATGTTTTAGCTGGACAAACACCAACTGTTCTTTCATGCAGAGACTAATAAGCTACAATTCAGTGATATGTCCATTTTTTTTCATATGTATCAAAAAGGAAAAAGAATGTAACATCCTAGTCTCAAAGTTTAAAAAAAAATAATCTAAACTATTTTAAAAGCGATTAGCCCTAAGAGTAAATGAGCAAGGTAAAATGATTGGTCTAAGTGGATATTGCTAGGGCAAAAATCTGGAGTGTAATATCTTACTTCACCAATACTAGGGGTTCTGACACTTTAATAGGTAGTTCAAGCCTTTCTCTTCTGGTAACGTCCTTTTACCTTATCCCTGGATAGGAAGCTGAATTCTAGTCTTTGAATTCAAATATCCCCCAAGAATCCTGTAGAGGCTACCCACAGCTCACAGGTCTAATAACTCTTATCAGGGAGGAAGAAACAGGAATAATTGGATCCCATGAGCCTCTATTTACAGTAGTCAAGGAATGGAACATAAACCGATTGAGCTGTGTGACTAGGCAAGCAGACTTGGGAACACCATTTGGCAGGAAACAACCAGAGAAATAAGAAGGAGAGTTGGCCCCAGGGACTTTCTAATGCACAGAAGTGGCTATGAGTGTGCATGCGTGCTCCCTATCCAAGATGGAGAAATTCCAGGCAGTTTTTCCAACCTGTGAATGCTTGCTTACAGTGAAGGAAGATGGTATAACCAACACCTTAGACAGACTTCGTGTTAAAGTCTTTGACCTGCTAAAGTCACAAACCAGCTGACCTGCTCTCACATTAAACTGTCTTACACAACCTACCTTGTCCTCTACATAAGCTAAGTTTTTTTTTTTTAATTTCAGTATTTCCCTCATCATTTTTCCCTTCCCACATACAAACAAAGTTGACTGGAATCTTGCAGACATCAAATTGTAAAGCTTTCCTATATAATTAATTTATGTGCAAAAACAACATGGTCCTGGAAAAATGGGAGAGTTTCATAGACTTTGCCAAATTTTTACAACCTAATTTATTTTTAAATGGCAGGTGGGTTAGATAACAGGATAGGCTTTGGCACGTGATAATCTTATTAACAGAAAAGAAACCACAAAACTCATGGGTCTTGGTTCAGAATACCCTCTGTGTCTTAGTCTTTGATCAGCAGATCCAAATAGGGTAGGCTAAGAGCCCTAGTCTCTCATTCAAGTTGCTACCAACTACTTGTGTATTTGGGTAGGTTGGAAGTATTTTGGTCTTCAGGTTACTTGATCTATAAAACATGAGGGAGGGATTTTGAGGGAGTCAGAAAGATGGAGTGAGAGGGCAATATAAGGAACATACAGAGCCAAAGATTTTTCCAAGCCATGAAGATATGTAAAGCCCCTCACCTGCCCAACCTATGAGCTGAAAGGCTCAAGTTCTTCGACAAGTCAGAATGGAGTCAGTGTAGAGGACAGATATTGGACATGAGAAATTAGTGGGATTCAGCAGAAACTGTACCACAGGCACAGAAGTAACATAGGATAGTAGCACTCCATGGAGTTCCCAAGAATCTTAAAGAAGGCTTTGCCCTTCACATACAACAAGGAATGGAAGCATAGCACTTGTTTTTAAATCTAAAAGTGTAAGAAGACCTCAAAGAACCTGGAGATACTTCATCCCCAAATCTTACAGCAATCCAATAAAGTACATGTTGTCATCCCCATCTTACATCTTTCTGTTCCACAGTGGTCCAAGGAAGAGAATAACACTGTGTTTCAAGAAGAAAAACAAAGAGGTTTGGGGGCTTTTAATTGTTTTTCATTGTCAGTCAAAAAGCCAGTCTTGGGTTAATGACATCTAGGATTATTGTTTGGGAGAGAGGTGACATAAAGATGGTACCCACATTGACTTCCCAAATTGAGGGAGGTTAATAGAAGCAAGAGAGGATGCTCCATATTTCCCTAGATGGGAATTAGAGAGTAGAATTTCAGATGACCATTTTTAAGGTGTTTCTCTCTCCTGTTACTCTCTAACCTGAACAGAACAATTCCGTCTGTGGTAACTGTGTGCAGAGTACCTGTGGGCTACATTTTGGTCCTTCCAGGGTTCCCACAAACATCTGGAGATAGGGATGGATGGGTACCTTTTGGTTGATTATAAGACAAAAGCAGTACTCAAAGAAAAACTTCCCCTCAGATTTCTTTAGTGTTCTTTTTTTACTTATTCTGCTTTGTACAAAGTTTTAAAAAAAAAAGTAAATTAACAGTTTCAGAGGATTCATGATCCCATTAGATAAATTTTCCCTCCCACGATGTCAGTACTAAATGTCATCCTGGTGCCTTTAAATGTATTATATTTCATATGGAGGATCAAAGCAAACCTTTCAATTAGTTCCTCAAGGTGATTCTGCATAGCATCAATTCTAGCATTGAAGTTTTTGTGCTTATAAAACTCTTCACCATGCACAGGATTGAAGATGCTGACAAAATGGGAAGAGGTTTATCTGGGCCCTCATACATTTTTGCTTGTTCCCTTTGTTTGGAATATCTAGTCAGAATTCAGGATGAATTCTGTGTCCTTGGCGTGGAATAAAACTAACCAGACCATTATGAGCTCAAAGCTGGCACTTAGCATTAATGATTCTTATCTACTGAATTATCTGCTTTCTAAGGCCTGAGAACATCTGATGAGGCAGAGCTGATGAATAAAACTACATACTCTTATGAAAGAAATAGGCAAAATGAAACGAGTTTCATTTATGTTAAGAATCCTAGGGTTATAGATGAAATTATTTTTTTCAAACCTTAAAAGTATTAGAAGCTTACCGCAGAAAATTTGAGAAAAAAAAATTTTTTAAGCTATCTCTTTTTACAATAGTATTTTGGTACATTTTTATATATGTTTTTCACATATTTGAAATCATGCTTAATATACAATTAAGTATACTGGTTTTTTAACATATCATTTAAAAGAATCATGTTGTAAGCTCTCCCTAAAGGTAATTTTAAGTGACAAAATAAGTTCCTTATTGTGTAAGTAAGCCATGTTTTATGTGGATGGCCTACACTGAGTATTTAAGCTATTTAAATTATTTTTTACTAAGTAAAACTGATCACATGGGGTGACACTTAGGTATCAGGTGTATAACGTTTCTTTTTACCCTGACAGTAAAACTTAATGTAGTTACAGTGCTCTTTCCTCAAAAATACTGGGAGGAAAGCAGGCAGGCATGGTGTTCTTTTTGAGGCATAGCAATCATACCTTTTGAATATATATGTCTGTGCTTCGAATATGACCCTGTCAGAACAAGCAAAACAAACAAAAGCGTGTTCCTTCTCCCATAAACAATAGAGATGAGCCAGGGGGTGAAGAGGTCCCAGCTCCAACAGCACACTGCTGTTCCCAGCCTCTGAGCTCATAAATAGTCTCTTTTTCTGTTGTGTCCGTTCTACACATTACTGTTCCCAACTAGATTCTAGTACAGTTATGGCTGTGGCCCAGATATTTGTGTTTCTTTTGGCCTGCCTAGTTCTTGTGGAGAGGTCACTGCCACTTCTTTGATTTCTTTGAGAAGAGACTTCAACCATCTTCTCCAACCTATCAGTGACTCTCATGGCTGTTATACTTCAGAGGCTGTGGGAGTTGGTAATTATTTTGTTTTCCTCATAGACTACAAAATCTTTTTCCAGGTGTCATTTTTCCATTCTAACTTTACTTATTTTTTCTAGTTGATGGTTCATTTCTCATCCAACCCTCCCAACACAGTTTCTGGCATTGTGTTTTCTTCTTCTCAGATCCTTTTGTTAATTTTTTAATGGATTAACTATGAAGGAAAGTCTTTGCCTTGCTGCTGAATCCACCAGAATCTCAGAAGTCTCCCTGAGTCTCAGAAGGGGACACAGACAGTTAGAAGGCCAGCAGTTCAAAGGCATGAGGCCAGAAGCCTTGCCCTAGCGCTGAAACGTTGCTCTGCTAATGTGTATCTCATGCCCATTATTTCTCATTAATAAGGCACTAAATATGGGGTAATCTGGTGTTACCATTGCCAAAAGAAAATATCTCTCTTTTAATTAATCAATGTAAATGGGCTTTTACTGGAAAATAGAAGGGAAGTGTTTCTAGAACTCGGGATATAATGTTACACCGGGGAATACCATGCCCTCTTTTTACTTTAACGTGGAAATTTTTTTTTAAATGCAGAGACACTAGGTCTGGACCGGCTGAGAGAGAGTTCACAAATTATTGCAGAACAGGTGCTTTTTTGTAAACTCAGGACTTTTGTTTCCCAGTTCACTTTTGCTACAATTCACTTGCATTCAATACGGTGGGAGCTCCAATTAAGCAAATTATCTGGGTGAAGCAATTTATGAAACAAGAAATAACTTACAGTCAAACTCCACTTCTTCCTTATTTCTATTTATCTTTCCCTCATGGACTGAAGCAATTATCGCTCAGCCAGGGACTAACATAAATATTGATCAAAACAACAACACTACCAGATTACTGCTTGGTACGGCTTCAGTTCAACTTACATCTCCTTACTGCCTTTCTTCATGCAAAGGTTAACTTTTCTCTCATTTCTAAGTTCCTTTTTGCTTCAGTTTTTCTCTCAGGACAATTTAATTTACAATTGACCCAATTGGATTGATCCAAAGCCACATAATTTTCCCTCCAGCGTCACAAAATCTATTGTTGAAAGTAGACATTTATACACTGTTATACACTGTGTAAACCAAAGGAGCTGACTTAATTAAGGAAAATCAGGAGGAGCTAATTTTTCAAAATGTGGGCTGAGCACCTGCATTTGTCTTCTCTCTTTTCTCTGAATCTGTAATGGCGACTCCTAAGAGTGACAGAAGCCAGCATGGAGACGTCTGCTGATGAGAGATTAAAGAAATTCTTGGCATGTGGGACCTCTAGAAATAAGAAATAGATTGGCATCAAATTTTTCATCAGAATAAATACAAGCTAAAGGCAGCAATCCTGTCTTTCAAACTTTGAAAGTAAAATGATTTAGAACCTGTAATTCTAAACCTAGCCAATTTTTAGATGGATTCTGAGGGCAAAATGGAGTTCTTTTCAATATGACATCATCTTAAAATGTTACTTCTCTGGCTCACTCACCTCTGCCCTGACAGGCGCCCACTAGCACGCTGCCCGCTGTGCTGCTCTGCCCGGCCTCAGCTCTGCCTGGGCTCAGCCACCACCTTTAATATCTCTATATGCCCTTTATGTAAGTTTAAGAAGCATATTGGGAGACCTTCAAGATGGCGGAGGAGTAAGACATGGAGATCACCTTCCTCCCCACAGATACATCAGAAATACATCTACATGTAGAACAACTCCTCTAGAACACCTACTGAACGCTGGCAGAAGACCTCAGACCTCCCAAAAGGCAAAAAACTCCCCACGTACCTGGGTAGGGCAAATGAAAAAAGAAGAAACAGAGACAAAAGGAAAGGGACGGGACCTGCACCTCTGGGAGGGAGCTGTGAAGGAGGAAAAGTTTCCACACACTAGGAAGCCCCTTCGCTGGCGGAGATGGGGGGTGGTGGAGGGGGGAAGCTTCAGAGCCACGGAGGAGAGCACAGCAACAGGGGTGCGGAGGGCAAAGCGGAGAGATTCCCGCACAGAGGATGGGTGCCGACCAGCACTCACCAGCCCGAGAGGCTTGTCTGCTCACCTGCCAGGGCAGGCGGGGCCTGGGAGCTGAGGCTCGGGCTTTGGATGTCAGATCCCAAGGAGAGGACTGGGGTTGGCTGCCTGAAGACAGCTTGAAAGGGGCTAGTGCACCACAGCTAGCTGGGAGAGAGTCCGGGAAAAAGTCAGGACCTGCTGGAGAGGCAAGAGACCATTGTTTCGGGGTGCACAAGGAGAGGGGATTCCTTCCCTGTGTGCCCACAGAAGGTAGAGCACCGCCTAAGCAAGCTCCAGAGATGGTCGTGAGCCACGGCTATCAGCTCAGACCACAGAGATGGGCATGGAACACTAACGCTGTCACCACTGCCACCAAGAATCCTGTGTGCAAGCACACTACCCACACACACCACCACCACCCCCAGGAGCCTGTGCAGCACACCACTGCCAGGGTCCCACAATCCAGGGACAACTTCCCCAGGAGAACACACGGCGAGCCTCAGGCTGTAGCAATGTCACGCCAGCCTTTGCCACTGCAGGCTCGCCCTGCATTCCAATTATGACTACCGTGCCCCTCCCTCTCCCCAGCCTGAGTGAGCAAAGGAGCCCTAATCAGCCACTGCTTTAACCCCCTCCTGTCTGGGCAGGGAATAGATGCCTGACGGCAGCTGACATACAGAGGTGGAGCCAAAACCAAAGTTGAACCCCAAGAACTGTGCAAACAAACAATTGAAAAGGAAATTTCTCCGTGCAGCCTCAGGAGCAGCAGATTAAATCTCCATAATCAACTTGATGAACCCTGCATCTGTAGAATACCTGAATAGATAATGAAGGCTCCCAAAATTCAGGTGGTGGAGACTCTGGGAACAACTGTGCACTTGGGGTTAGCTCTCTGCATCTGATTTGGTTTTGGTTTTTATGTTAATCTAGTTTAGTTTTTAGTCCTTATTAACACTGGTGGATTTATCGTTTGGTTGCTCTCTTCTTTTTTTAAAAAATCTTTTATTTTTCTTATTATTTTTTTCCTTTTCCCTCTTTTTGTGAGCATGTATGTGTATGCTTCTTTGTCTGATTTTGTCTGCTTAGTTTTACTTTTACCATTAGGTTTGGGGTTCTATATGTTCTTCTTTTCTTTCTTTGGTTGGTTGGTTTTTGTTGCATTTTTTTCCTTTTTCTTCTTCCTTTCCTTTCAAGGCGTGTGGCTGGCAGGGTCTTGGTACTCTAGCCAGGGGAGTTTCAACAGTCAGTCCAAAACAAAGTAGAAGCAGACAAAATCACCAAAGGGTTAATTTGCTGAACATTTAGGAACTTTTTTGAAGCTTTTTTTTTTTAATGTTTTTTCAACTTTTCTGAGGTATACTTAGCATAAAAATTTGCATATATTTAATGTTTACATTTTGATGAGTTTGGACATATGCATATATCATCACCACAAACAAGGTAATAAGTGGGGGAGGGGAAAGAACACTTAGCATGACATCTACCCTTTTAACAAGTTTTTAGGTGCACAACACCATGTTGTCAACTATAGGCACCATGTTGTACAGCAGATCTCTAGAACTCATTCATCTGGTGTAACTATAACTTTAAGCCCTGTTTTCCCCACTCCTCATCCCCTGGAAACTACCATTCTATTTCCTGCTTCTCTAATTTTTATATTTCTCATATAAGTGAAATCAGGCAGTTACTTGTCCTTCTGTGACTAACTTAGCGTAATATCTCACTGGCCTATTCGTAATGTTGCAAATGGTAGGATTTGCTCTTCTGAAGCCTTTATTTTGCTCTAACTACTCACCCTTTATTTGATTTGGTGAGCTTTCCTTTAAATGCAATCCCCTGGGGTGTTTTGCTGACTGAAGCTCTTCCCTTCTATTGTCTTGGTCTGAAATACTTTGCCATAGCAGTTTTGCCATAGCAGGGGCAAGGACAGGACATGAGTTGGAACAAATAGAAAAGCCAGTAAACAGTGTTAATGGGAAGCCCATTTATTTGTTCCTTTATAAAATTCTAAGAGTGAAAGCAGGGGCAGGACAGAGGCAAAAAAAAAAAAAAAAAAAAAAAAGAAGAGCAAATATTAAGCTTCCATAAGGGGAACAAAAATTCCCTGAAAATCATCAACTATTTAATGATTTAAGTATTTGGCAAGTTGATCATCACATTAGATCAGTAAGTCAGTAGGCTCCAACTAAAATATCTTCAAGAAAAAGAAAAGGATTTTAGGAAAATACAAAATGAGTAAGAAATGAGGTTATTTAGGGATATGATGAGAAAGGTGTATGTATCATCTTCCAAGAAAAAAAGCAAAGCAATCAGAAACTCCATGGGAGGAAAATTCCGTACAAAAAAACTATAGAGCAAATATGAATCTGAAATTCAGCATTGCTTTAAACAATGTATAAAGTTAGAAAAAAGAGGAAAAGAAAATCCATTTGATCTGCACATAAGGAACATTCTTGGTTGATTGGCATGAGGTGAGGGATGGCATGGCACTGGAACCATTAGAAAAGGAAATTTGATAATAGCACACCATTAGAAAATACAAAAAGCAGAGGAGATGAGCTTCAAGTATGATCAGGACATGCCTCCACTTTTCTGTAATTCTTGCTGCTTTTCCTACCTCTGTCAGCTGAACTTTAATGCTGGTTTCCTCCTCAACTTCAAGATGTTTGCCTGTATCAATGGAGCCTCATGTTTCTTGTTCCTAATTGCGGGAGGGCAAGAGGGTGCTTCCTACAATCAATGAGCTTTGCACTCACTGGACCATCTGAACCAGTCCTCATGACCAGATGACATGTGTTGATTGGTTTTGGTATGAATTGTCTGAATAGAACAGAAGATACTTGAGTGAGGACAAGTCTACCCAAACAACAGGCTGCTGTGCCATGAGGGAGGGGCAGGATGGGTTTGGAGGAGGCAAACACAACATGCAACAAACCCTATTACTTTCATAGCTTTTTAAAGCTTTGTAGAGATTCGCCTTTTCCTTCAATTTACCTTTAGGGTTTAGAACTGCACTGTGCAACACAGTAGCCACCATCCATGTGTGGCTATTCACATTTACATTTTAATTAATTGAAATTAAATACAATTAAAACTGGTTTCTCAGCTGCATTAGCCATATTTCAAGTGCTAAAGAGCAAAGCTTAACTAAAGCTACCATATAGGACAAGACAGATTTTAGATATTTCCATCAGCACACGAAGTTCTAGTGGACAGGTTGGAACATGAAGTGCTCTGACTTGAGGATGCATATTTTCTATGGAGTATCCTCCTTAGATATGCTTTAGCCATGATTACAATGTTCGTTTCCTCCCAAAAGTTTGTAGCATCAATGAGACACAGGTTTTTCAGCGTTGGTTAATATTTCTTTCTTTTGTACTTACTTCTTCAAGGGAAAGCTTTCATGAATGACTGGACAGAGATTAAGAAGTAGACTAAGTATTTAGCCTTTCAGCACCCTTTCTTCATTCGTTCTCCCCTTATCCAAATCTCTCCTTACATGCCCCTTCCTCTAGATAGTTCTCCACTCCACGATTTCCTCCTCAAGCAGTAGCTTATACTCCATGAGGCAGCTACCATATAACTTAGATTTTATGGTGCATATCCTCATTATAGTGAAATTGATCTTAATGTATTTATGTGTCTGAGTAGTGGTTGGAGGCTTGGCACAAGCATGGTGCAAAACTCAGTTTTTAACAAAGAGTAATAGGGGGTGGGGGGTGGAGTGATTTAAAGGTTTGCCAGGTGTTAAAAAAAATCCTCTAAGAATTAATGAGGTAATAACTATCATTTACTGAGCGCTTAATATGTACTAGGTACTTCATTAACTTTTTACCTATAATATTCCATTTATTATTCCCCAAAAGTCTTTGAGATGATTACTATTATTTTCTCATTTCACTGATAAGGAAATTGAAGGGCTGAGAGGTTAATCAGTTTTCTATAGGGTCACAAGGCTATGAGATGACCCTATATAAATGGGCCAGAATTTTTATTCAAACCCAGGCAGGCGGCCTCTGTGGCTTTATCACTTTGCACTGGCTTGAGGAAGTCATCCAAAATTCACAGCACCAGCAGCTGCACTGCATCCCACTCTAGGCTTTAAATCTTTGCTCTACCTGTTTATTACAAAGCAAACACAGACAGGGGGTTCTCGGGTTAGTTGGTTGGTCTTATGAATCCTCCAAAGCTGAAAAGATCCTAAATAGTAAAAGTTTGCTTAAGAGTAGGAAGTCAAAAGTTAAGCAGCAACTGATAAAGCAGAATCAGTGGTAAAAAATCTGTTCAACATTTATTTAAACTTCTTTATTAATTTAAATCTTGCCTATATTGACAAATTTGTTCTACAATGATAATTAGAGATTGTCAGTCGTTTTCAAAGAGTCTTATTTTTCTAGAAGAAAAAAAAATTGACTGGATCATATGCTTGTACTGGAGTTTACTAACATAGTGATTCTCAACCTTGGCTTCCCAGTAGAATCACTTGGAGAAGCTTAAAAATTTCTACTGCTTCAGACTCTTTGTGTGTGCATGTTTGTGTGTGTGTGTGTGTGTGTGTGTGTGTGTGTGTGTGTGTGTGTAGCATTTCTCATAACTGACTCAGCTTAACATCTAAGCTGAGGGACTAAGCTTAGGTGGGACCTCATTCGTGTCTTTGTTTGAATGGGATGTGAACTGCTTTTGGTAAATTAGGCACTCAGCACTGCATGAGCCAAGTCATGCAATGACGTACCTTGGTGAAAGTAAAGCCATGTTTGTGAGCCTGTGCATAGCTTACATCCCTGCCACCATGGCCACTTTTGTCCATTGAGCAAGCACTGGGTGACTATGACAAAAGGTTGACTGATATCCACTGAGAATATCATATTATCTACCTGGTTATAATCCTCTCTACAGTGATTTCCTTTTGGTGGAAATATGAAGCACAAATACCTTCACAATCTGTGCCCATTTTGTAAGATCATGGCTGTCCACAGATCAGGTTTTTGGCTTTGAGAGCCAGCGTTTTCCTCTTATATGCATCCAGCAATACTCTAATAGGCTGCTCATCTAGTTGTTTCTGGAAACACTGTTATGAATTATCCTCTGCCAAATATCTCTGTAGGCTAAAAAAATTCTGATTACTCACATGTGTTTGCTGCCGCTCGTGGTAAATGTGCCACCTTCTCTCTGTGATTAGGTACTGCTGTTGGCCTCTGCTACTCTGGGTTCTCCTCATCCCCACTGAAATCAAGGAGCCTACAGAGAGGGGTATACCTAGCCTGCAAAAGAGAGCAAACATAGAACCTTTCAAGGATCCAGGTGCTCCTTCCACGAATGCATTTCCAAATGCTTTAGTGAAGGGAGTGCCTTCTGGACTTTCTCAGGGATCATACTTGGGAGGGGGTAGGGTGCAGGTCACACATGACAGAGTCAGACTACTGTTTGGATTCTCTCCAAAGCCTTTGTATTTTCTCTTCTATAACATGACAGGGAAGCTCTGGAATCTCAGTTTCTTTAACCATAGGTTTATCATGAAATCCAACTTTCTGTCTACCAACGAATTAGCTATTAGGGCTACCCGGTATTGTATTCTGTCATTCTTGGTCTAAGACCCTTAGACTCCATTTCTGCACATTTTCCACAGGTTTCTGCTGATACATATTAAGAAAGTCTTTCGATTCTTTTGATATGTAAACTGTCTCCTCCTGGGCCATAGTGTGTTCCTGCCTCCTATAGCATGGTGATATTTGACTCGCTATAGGTCTGGTAGCAACAGGAAGTGGTTGTGGTGTGTCTTGAGGACAACAAGACATCTTTCCCCAGTGAGATTGCCAGAGGCTTTTTATGCAAAGGAAGGCTACTTTCCTCAGACGCTGGAAAGCTGGTAAGAAAAGCTCAGAATAAACTTGGGGGTCAAAATTACCAGTTTTTTCTGAATCCAACAATATAGCCTCATTCCAAGACTCAGGGTCTCATTATTTTCCAATCCATATTCTAACTTTCATATAAGAAACCTTACAAGATTCTGAATAAAACTGTTGTTGTAATTCAACAACCTGGGCAACTAAAGTCTGTGTTTGATTTTCAGCAATATTAACTCTGAGTCTACAAGAAATTAGAGAATGTTTAGGGCTATCGTAGAAACTCTCTGGTTCTCAAACTGTGACTTGAGCTGAAGGTTAAGGGACCTGAGATTCTCATGTTCTTTCTGGTGTATTCAAGTGCACTTAAAAATGTCCACCCCACACCGCAGTCGTTGCAGTTGTCATTACTGTCGTAATTGTTATGTGGACCAACCTCTCGGGCTTTCAAGGCATTTGCTGCAGTGCGTACTTCTTCACAATCTAACACTGCTGATGGTTTGATTTATTATGATATCCCTGCATGCCATGGGTTACTGGTGTCTCATTTCCTATTGGCAAAAAGCTCAGCACTGTACTCAAGCCACAGGGCACAAACAAGCCTAATCCCCAAATCACATCTTTCCAAGTCTGCATCCTGGGATCACTCTCCTTAACCAATTCTGTATCATTCAAAGTCCAAACAAGATAGAAATCACACAGTAACTTGAACATGAAAAGTTTAATACAAATAACTGTTACTTGTAACAGGGGTGTAACTATAAAGGGGTAAAGAAAACTAAAAAACGCCCTAGGCTGAGCAAGAGTACCCAAGGAAAGAACAAACTCTGAAGGGGGTTGATCCTCTCCAAGTCTGGCATTCAGACCTTGTTGAGAAGGAATTGTTGCAGGTAGTGAAGAATTTCTCTGGCATGCACAGGCCAGAGCTGGTTCAGGATCACTGGGCAAGCAGGAAATACTCGTCCAGGGTACAGATGGACCAAGACGGGTAGATGGATATGTGGATGGAGTTATGGCATTGGCATCTTCCTTACCTGCAAGATGGTGTGAGACTGTGCACACATTGTCTGTGTCACAAGGTCCATGAGAAACAACCTTCTAGGGTAGAGGTTGGCTGAGGCTGAGGAGCATGCCCACAGAGGGAGTTGAGGCATCAGCAGCCTGCTTATTGTCTGGGTGGCATGAAGTCTGGGGCACACAGTGTCCACCTTGGTAGAGTCTCAGCATGGAAATCACGGGGCCAGGGATAGTGTCTCAAATTCATCTCAGGTACACAGTTGGGTAGAGCATGCTGGCTGTCTCCATCAAGCATGCCACTGGAAACCATGCAGGAGAACTAAGAGGAGTCCCTTCCTCCTTCACTGTCTCTCCACTGCCCTCTACTGACAAAGCTTATCATCATGCCCACTGCAAAGGAGGAATGTTTAAGGGGTAAAGCTCCATTATCACACAGCAGGTAACAAAGGCTGATTTTGAAGCTGAAAGACAATAAATTAGTAGGTGGCCCAACTAGTTATATACCATTTGCTGAAAAGAAGAATGACAAATCATAATTGTTTAATTCAAGAAAATACTTGAAACCTGAGAGAAGTTAAACCCAGCATCCTCCCAAATTTTCTAACAAGCTATTTGCAAAATTCTAATTGTAAAATTTCAGCTGATGAAATAGCCGGATAAATTTCCTTTTTCTTTATTTAAGAGAAAATTGTCTATGTTTCAAAATAGTTGCAACAGTCTCCTAATTCTCATGTCGTGACATTGCAAAATCTGAATTTTTTTTATGATTGTATAAATCTGTGCATTTCACACAGAGAAAGCAAGAGGACCTGATTATAGACAATGAAGCCTTTGATTACAGGCTAATTATCAATGTGGTCTGGTCACCTGCCAAACCCTGTCGCCCCCAGGACACCTGCCTCTCAACTTCATGTTTATAGTGGTATACAATGCATTTCACAAATTATGGGAAATGAAATTTCTATGACTAGCTGATGAAGGAGATTTTTTGCTACTCTCTTAGCAAATCTCAATCACACAATACAGTGTTTTCAACTATATTCACCATGTTATACATTAGATACTCAGACCTTATTCATCTTATAACAGAAAGTTTGTACCCTTTTAACAGCCTCTCCCCATTTCTCTCACCCCCTAGCTCTGGCAACCACCATTCTACTCTCTGTTTCCAAGTTCAAACTTTTTTTTTTTTTAAGATTTCACATATAAGTGGTAGCATACAGTATTTGTCTTCCTCTCTCTGGCTTAATTCATTTAGCATAATGCCCTGCAGGTTCATTCACATCATTGCAAATGGCAAGCTTTCCTTCTATTTTTAAGGTTGAATTCCATTGTACATACACACCACATTTTCTTTATCCATTCATCCATTGACAAACACTTAGGTTGTTTCCATACCTGGTTATTGTGAATAAATATTGCAGTGAACATGGGAATACAGATATCTCTTTGAGATAATAATTTTGTTTCCTTTGGAGGTATACTCAGAAGTAGCATTGCTGGATCATATGGTAGTTCTGTTTTTAGTTTCTCGAGGAAACACCATACTGTTTTCAATAGTGGCTATATCAATTTATATTCCCAGCAAAAATATACAAGGGTTCCCTTTTCTCCATATTCATGCCAACATTTACTATCTGTTGTATTTTTAATAACAGACATCCTAACAGGTGTTAAGGTGATATCTTCTTGTGATTTTGAATCATATTTCCCTGGTGATTACTGATGTTGAGCACATTTTTGGTTGGCGATTTTTATGTCTTTTTTGGAAAAACGTCTGCTCAGGTCCTTTGTCCATTTTTTAATTGGGTTATTTGTTTTTTTGCTTTTGAGTTGTATGAGTTCCTTGTATATTTTGTATATTAATCCCTTATTGGATATTTGGTTTGCAAACATTTTCACTTATTCTGTAGATTGCCTTTTCATTTCATTAATGGTTTTCTTTGCTGTACTGAAGCTGTTTAGTTTTATGTAGTCCCACTTGTCTGTTTTTGCTTTTGCTGCCTTTGCTTTTGGTGTCAAATCCAATCAGTTATTGCCAAGACCAATGTCAAGGAGTTTACTTCTTACGTTTTCTTCTAGGACTTTTATGATTTCAGGTCTATGTTTAATACATTTTGAATTGATTTTTGTTTATGGTATAAGATAAGGGTTGAAGTTTCATTCTTTTGCATATGCATATCCAATTTTCCTAGTGTCATTTATTGAAGAAACTATCCTTTCCCCAATTGTATATTATTGGTGTCTTTGTTAAAAATTAATTGACCATATATGCATGGGTTTATTTCTGGGCTCTCTATTCTGTTTCATTGACCTATGATGTCTACAGCTTTGTTCTTTCTCAGGATTGCTTTGGCTGTTTGGGTTTTGTTGTGTGTGATTCTATACCAATTTTAGGATTATTTTTCCTATCTGTGAAATATTCCTTTGGAATTTTGATAAGGAAGGTATTGAATCTGTAGATTACATTTGGTAGCATGGACATTTTAACACTATTAATTTTCTAATGTGAATGTGAATAGCATTCCATTTATTTGTCTTCTTCAATTTCTTTTACAAATGTTTTATAATTTCAGTGTACAGATCTTTCACCTCCTTAGTTAAATTTACTTCCAAGTATTTTATTCTTTTTGAAGCTATTGTAAATGGTATTGTTTTTTAAATTTCTTTGATAGTTTGTCATTAATGTGTAGAAATGCAACTGATTTTTGTATATTGATTTTGTAACCTGTAAGCTTTACTGAATTCATTTATCATTCCTAACAAATTTTGGTAGAGTCCTTAGGGTTTTCTGTACATAATATCATGTCATCAGCAAACAGAGATAATTTTGGTCCTTCCTCTCTCTTTCAAATTTCTTTTATTTCTTTTTCCTGTCTGATTGTGCTGGCTAGGACTTCCATCATTATATTGAATAAAAGTGATGAGAGTGGGTGTCCTTATCTTGTTTCTGATCATAAAGGAAAAGCTTTCAGCTTTTCATCATTATGATGTCAGCTGTGGGTTTGTCACATATGGCCTTCATTATATAACATTTCTTCTATATCCAATTTGTGGAGAGTTTTTATTATAAATGGGTATTGAATTCTGTCAAATGCTTTTCTGCATCTATTTAAATGATCATACGGTTTTTTACAGTCTTCATTTTGTTCATATGGTGTATCACATTTATTGATTTGCATATATTGAACCATTCTTGTGTCTGAGGAATAAATCTCACTTAATCATGGTGTATTTTCCTTTGAATGAATAGTTGAATTTGGTTTGCTAACACTTTGTTGAGAATTTTTGCATCAATATTCATCAGGAATATTGGCCTGTAGTTTTCTTCTAGTGTCCTTTGTCTGGCTTGTATCAGGGTAATGCTGACCTTGTAAAATGAGTTTGGAAGTGTTCCCTCCTGTTCTGTTTTTTGGAAGAGTTTGCGAAGATTAGTTTTAATTCTTAATTAAATGTTTAGTTGAATTTACCAGTGAACTTATCTGGTCCTGGACTTTACTTTGTTTGGATGTTTTTGATTACTGATATAATCTCCTTACTAGTAATTGCTCTATTCAGATTTTCTATTTCTTCATGACTTAGCCTTTGTAGGTTGTATGTTTCTAGGAATTTATCAATTTCTTAAAGGTTATCTACTTTGTTAGCATATAATATTCGTAGTAATTTCTTATGATCCTTAGTATTTCTGTGGTATCAGTTGTAATGTTTCCTCTTTCATTTCTGATTTTATTTTTTTGAGTCTTCTTTCTTTTTCCTTTATTAGTCTAGCTAAAAGATTGTCAATTTTATTTATCTTTTCAAAAAAAAGCTCTTTTATTGATATTTTCCATCATCTTTCTAGTCTCTACTCATTTATTTCATTTTATTTACTTTCTTCCAATAACTTTGGGCTTAGTTTGTTCTTCTTTTTCTAATTCTTTGAGCTGTAGAGTTAGGTTGTTTATTTGAAATCCATCTTTTTTCTTAATGTAGGAGTTCTTCACTGTAACATTTCCTCTTAGAACAGTTTTTGCTGTATCCTATAAGTTTTGGTATTTTTGTGTATCCATTTTTATTTGTCTCAAGATATTTTATTTCACTTTTGATTTCTTCCTTGACCCATTTGGTTGATCAAGAATATGTTGTTTAACCCCCACATATTTGTGAATTTTCCAGTTTTCCCCTTGTAATTGATTTCTAGTTTTCTGGCAGAAAAGATGATTGATATGATTTCAATCTTATTAAGTTTTTAAGACTTGTTTTGTGGCTTAACATATGATCTATCCTGGAGGCTGTTCCATGTGTATTCTTAGAAAAATGTGTATTGTGCTGCTATTGTATAGGATTTTATGTGTATATATATATATATATATGGTATAGAATTATATATAACTATAATATATAATATAATTATAATATATTGTAATATATATATCTGTTAGGTCCACCAGTACCTTTAGCCAGCTACTTGTGAAGCATGCAGTCACATCCCTACCAGGGAAAGACTGGGAGATAAGTGTTTTTGCCTGCTCTCACTCTACTGAACCCTGGGACCATAGCTGCGCCAAGCACTTATGTGCCCTTTAACAACTGCTTCTTTGTTTGTTGTAGTCCTGTGGGACTTGTAAATGCAAGTCCCATTCACTTTCAGAGCTGGGTGATTTGGGTGCTTGTCCCTTGGGTGGTAGCCTTAAAAGTTGGTACACAGAGGAAATTGTGGTGCAAATCCTTCACTCTTCAGGAAGAAGCTGGGAGTGGGGGTTCCCTCCTGATTATACAGCACTGTGCCAGGGGTGGCTTTTATGGTGAGAGTGTGTCTCAGCATTTACTACCTTTTTTGATGTGGGGATTTTCTATCACCTGATGTGTAAGGGTCACTCAACTCTGGATTTCTCTCAGAGGGAATTGCTTCATGTGGCTGTACTCAGTGCATCCATGGGAGGAGGGAAATTCAGCAGCCTCCTGTGTCACTGTCTTGTCTGGATCCCCTAGTTTACCTCAAACACTTTAAAGGACTAGAAACCTAAGAAGCAATATGTGAGAAATTATTTCATCAAATACAAAAATTAATATCAACATATTAGTTGTAAGGGCTATCACATATTGTGTCCTTTAATCCTGATGACTCGCCAGAAACATAAGTATGATCACTACCATTTTAGAGATAAGAAAACTGAGATACAGGAAGGATAAATAACCTGCCCAGGTTAGTAAGTCACAGAACCCAGTTGAAAAGCCAATTTACCTCCTTTGATGCATATATTTTTTTTACTTTATTGCCCTTATTAACAATTAAAAGTTGTTAAAATACTTACGTAACACCTAAATAAAATGTCATCACAGGCTACATACGGAAATTACATCAAATGCCCATGCAACTGGAACAAATAAGATTTGGGTATTAGAGGAGTATATAATTATATGAGCAATTAACTTATTACCTATTTTATTCAGTATGCTGAAACAACCCTCCATTTCTTTCTTTCTTTTTCCTTCTCTTCCTTCCTTTTTTTTACTGGCTCAGAAAGTCTAAGTACATAATGAACAAAATATAATTTCTCTCACGTTATTTATGGGCTTCTTCCTTCCATGTAGTTTTCTAATTGTAACAGGGTCAGCTTCAATTTGCCATACGGAAACTTAATTGAAAATGAATGGATAATCCAGACCACTAAAAGGTCAATCCTATAAGGAGAGAAAATAGGGCAAGTTAATAATTTAACATCATATAGGATTTACTGCCTTTTAATTTTCTACACATGTATACTAGTCTTTCATAAGCACTAGCTCTGGTTTTGAGAATTGCAAAGATCTTGCCTTTAAAGTGTTCTGTAAAGTAAACCACTGAAGAACTCTGAGGCTATCTGCTCTTCTTCTAGCAAAGTGTTAATTAGATTTGATAGCATTATTTAAAATGATATTTGCTGAAACAGTGCATGTCGAGCATAATTCCAACAATAAAAAGTTAATGAAACAGATATTTTTGTGAGTTTGCCTCCTTTTTGAGCTGTGCAACGTTGGGCTAGGAGGAATAAAGTCCTGTTATTTACAACTTTAAAAAAAATGTTTTTCTAACAATAGGAAAAGTTTCAGAATCACCTTTCCTGCAGAATGAAACATTTTGAGTAGAGGTCCTCCTGTTCAGGACCAGAAAGCAGCTATGTATTCATCAAAACTTGCTCCTGGGCTTCCCTGGTGGCTCAGTGGTTGGGAGTCAGCCTGCCGATGCAGGGGACACGGGTTTGTGCCCTGGTCCGGGGGGATCCCACATGCCACGGAGGGGCTGTGCCCTTGAGCCACGGCCGCTGGGCCTGCGCGTCCGGAGCCTGTGCTCCACGAGGGGAGAGGCCACAGCAGTGAGAGGCCCGCATACCGCAAAAAAACAAACAAACAAAACAAACAAACAAAAAAAACCAAACTTGCTCCCTCTCCTATAGCACTACCCTTCTCCATCCTACCTGCCACATACGTAGATATAATTTAGTTGAAGCTTCAAAGTAGTTGTTTTACTAACGAGTCCTATTATTTTGAGTGGGAGATGTATCAGCCAAATTTATAACTCATTTAAAAATTCAACTTTATTAAAAAATAATTTACTTACAATAAACTGCATCCATTTAAAGAATAAAATTTGATGAGTTTTGACAGTTACACCAGTGAACCACCACCATTATCATGATACAAAACCTTTCTATCACCTCCAAAAGATTCCTCAGGCTCACTTATAATTCATCTTTCCCTTAGCTCACAGCTCCAGGCAATACTTGGTCTACTCTTTGTTACTCTAAATGAATTTGCATTTTCTAGATTTTCATATACTCTGAAAACTTTTGTTTCTGGCTTTTTCCATCCATATGGACAGTTTTTTTTCCTACTGAGTAGTATTCCATTGTATGAATATACTACATTTGGTTTATCTATTTGTTGATGGGAATTTGGTTTGTTTATAATTGGGGCCATTATTAATAAAGCTTCTATGAATACTCACATACAAGTATTTGTATAAACAAAAATTATATTACTCTTCCGTAAACACCTAGGAGTAGAATGGCTGGGTTGTATGGTAGATATATACTTATTTTTTTAAGAAATGTCAAAATTTTTTCCAAAGTGGTTTTCCATTTTATATTCCATCAGTGGTATATGAGCATTTCAGTTGCTCTACATCTCTGCCAACACTTGGTATTATCAGTCTTTTAAATTATAAGAAGTTTAATGAGTATATATTGGTATTATATGGCCTTATTTCCTCAATGATTAATAATGTTGAGCATATTTTTATGTATTTGTTGGCCATTTGTACATCTCCATTTTTATGTGTCTGTTCAAATTATTGAGTTGATTGTCTTCTTATTAATGAGTTGTAAAAGTTCTTTGTAAATTCAGGATACAACTTCTTTTTTTAGGTATCTTCTTTGTGAGTATTTTCTCCCGGTTAAGAGTTCTCACTATTAACACCATGGAACCACTAATGGTTCCTATAACCCATTTTTGAGGCATATTATATGGCTGGCAAAGCAAAAGAAAAAAGTTAACAATGCATTATTCCATAACGTAATTTTAAAATATACTTTATTCACTAATTAGCAGTTATTATCTTCTTCTCAGCCTAGGCTATAAACTATATACTTCATGGTCTGATTCTTCTTCTCTGAAAATAGTACATTATAGTTAATGCACAGGGATTTTCTTGACACTAATATCCTTGCTATTTTAATGTCTAGTTTAACACACACAGACCTGCACACACATAAACACAAACACACACACAATGCAATTAAATGACCCCAAACCATAATTTCCTGTTAAGTATCTGTCTTCTTATGCAAATGGATCTTTCTCCAAATGTGGAAATACCTGCATAACAAGAGTCTTGCCATTAGCCCACAAAACAGGCATAGACATTTATTAGAAAAACAAAGTGGACTCAGCACTCATTCCCAGCCTGAGATGCTGAGCATTAAGGTTGAACTCAGAAGAGCTTTTACAACCAACTGATACAGCTCTGAAAATGGAGTTTTCCACTGGTAATGCCGGAGACCCTTGAGTACAGAACTAGGCTCTGTGGTAATAAACATCTGACATTTTCATTTGCAAGTATTCATGTTTCATTTTAGATAATGTTCCCCCTATTTACTTCTTCAGCAGTAATGCATCAAATATCCTACAGTGTAATCTTTCTCTCAGCACTTATCAATGAACTATGAAATAGTATTAAATAGAATTAATTAGAAGTTTTAATGAATCATGTCTGTCGTCATTTATTATACAATGTAATTTTCAAGGAGTGATTAATTACAAGTTACAGATGAGTGAATGGTTAATGTAGTTTGTTAACCTTACTAAGGAGTGACTGTACACAGCAAGCTGCTTCTCCTCTGTTTATTAGCACGTGGCTTGTACTACCATCAGTTTAAGTGAATGAAAAGGTTTTAGTGACTTGCAATTAATATGCATTGTCAGCTAATAACTTACTCCCTTATTTTCTTTCCTATACATCATATGAACATTGTTGAGATTCAAAGGCAATTTAGCTACCCTTATTTTGAAGTATTTCTATGTAACTATTAATATGCCCATATCATGGCCATCTGAACTGCATGATTATTTAAAGTATACCCTATTTAATACAAGGTAGCTTGTTTGAAATGAGTCTTCCTGCATATTTCCTTGAAGAATATATCAGTTTACCACATTATTATTGTCATTATCTAAAAAATTGTAGCTGGCTGCCTTTCATTTTCAGTTTTGATGAGCCACCATCTTACAACATTCCAGTCTGTTTTTCCTTTAAAGGACTCATTAACAACTATGGTTGTATGGAGGTGGAAAGACGTCATGGCATGCCTCCCGCAATACCTGCATTTGCTGGCTGAAGTGTAGAAACTCATTTTTGCTGTGCAAAGCAGACACTGGTGTTTTCTGCTCTGAATCTAAGGAAGTTTGATAGCTCTTTGGAGGCCCAGCTAACCTCAGTAGGAAAAATAACAATACTTAATTACATCCCTGTGATATTTAACAACTTTCATTATTTTCTCATAGGCATTATCTTATTAAATCTAGGTAAAAATCTCATGAGTGAGGAAACTCTGATTAAAAGATGTTAACTGACTTATCCAGCACCCCTCAAGAAGTGAATGGATGAATGAAACATTCATTAATTTAACAACCATTTACTAAGCACCTAATATGAGATATCTACTACTCTTTTGTGGCCTGGATAAGACAAAGCCCTTTTCATCATAGACCTTAGATACCAATAGGGAGACAAGAAATAAATGAATAAAGATAGTGATAAGTCCTGTGAAGAAAATTAAAAAGGGAAAAGGTTAGAGAGAAACAAGGCATGAGGAAGGTTATTTTCGAAAAGGCGGTCAGAGAAAGGCTCCTTGAAGAAATGTCATATTAGAACAAAACTTACTGATGAAAAAGTCAGTTATATGAAGAAAAATTCCAGGCAGCGAGAACAGCAAATTCAAAGGTCATGAGCCCTTTGGTAAGTTTGAGGTAGATCAAGAGACCAGTGTGGCTGAAGACAGATGTAGCTAGGAAAAGATGAAGTTAGAGAGATAGACAGGCAAGAGATCTTCTGGTTAGTTCCCTCGGGGGCATTGGCAAAGATTTTGGATTTAAAACTCAAGAGAATGGGTGCTGAAAATAACTTTCCAATTCAGTTTTGCCCAGAATTTTTAGGACATGAGAAATGGAAGACAATGTTCTAGAACATCAGGTAGCATTTTAATCTCCATTTCTTGTTATAAGGAAGAAAAGTCAAAAAAAAGAGTTTCCCCATGAGCCTGGGATTTGAAGCTATTAATATAAAAGTATACTGGCAATGTCCTGTCTTCCTTAGAGAACTGAACTTTCAGACAAGCAATGCTCTTTGAAGTCAGGGACTCTGTCTTACGCACTTTTCATTCTGTTTGGCACACAAATCAATGTCTCATGTTTCCAATCAGTGCTCTCTGAAATGAACTGCATGGCCTGATATGTATTGCTCTGCCCAACCCATGTCTGAAAAATCGTGATAGAATAGGCCATGTTATTTGAAATCGCTGTAACAGAACAGAAGGATCCAGAAAGCAGTCCTGACTTAGCACTTGGCTTCACAGTATATGCTATTGATCCAGGCATCCAATTTGTCTGTAGTGGGGTATTGCTAATCCCTGAAGCAAGTGTATAATAATGCACTTATTTTGAAAACATTTTCTTTGCTTAAATCTACATATTCTCACCTACCTCCCCAAGTAAAATTGTGAAGATTCACTAACGTTAATGCTCAAAGGAATGCTATGGAAAGTCTATTGCTTCTACCGCTCTCCACTGACTCTGAGAGGTGATGGGCTCAGATGAAGGAGCAATACCATTTTATGTTACAGCAATAGGATTTTACTCAGGAATCGCAATACCATAAACCTTTAAGAGTCAAATTTTTTTATCGATCCACTTTAAAGTGCATGCCTTTATAATCACAAAAGCAAGTGTAAGAGAGGAAAAAAACTTTCCCCACTACTCTCTTAGGTTCAGTGACTGGGGCCTGCAAGGTTTATTACCCTGATATGGTGATGGTTTTAAAGGTATACGTGTATGTCCACTCTATTCTACTATTAGTAGACTGGAAGGTAAATTTCAGTGTAATAAGCACACTATATGAACACAGGCATATGAAACAGGGGTCCAGCTTTTGCCAAGTTCTATTATATGGTAATTGACATAACTAAAGGGAAGAGAAAAATTGTTTTTAATTACAAGATATTATGCAAGTGCTAAACTGTATGCTGCATTATGTAAATATATATTAAGTTTCTCAGAAGAGATATAAGTTAGAATGAAAGTTTGAGGAGAAAATTCACTAGTCAGCTCATAATTTGATTTTTGATAGACTTTATATTTTAGAGCAGCTTTGGTTCACAGAAGAATTGAGCAGCAAGTAGAGAGTTCTCATAGACCCCCTGTTCTCTCCCCACACACAAAACCTCCCCCACTATCAATATCTGGCACCAGAGTGGGACATTTGTTACTGATCAGATGAACCAACATTGACAACTAATTATCACCCAAAGTTCATAATTTACATTAGGGATCACTCCGGATGATGCACATTCTATGGGTTTTGACAGATGTGTAACGGCATGTCTCCATCATTATGTTATCGTATGGAATAGCTTCACTGCCCTAAATCTCCTTTGTACTCTGCCTGTTCATCCCTCCTTCCCTTCAGCCCCTTGCAACCACTGATCCTTTTACTTTTTCCACATGAATCTACTTTTTTAACTCTAAATTTTATGAGTTTACAGATCAAGTAGTTCAATGAAAATTTAGCATTCAATTTGAGATGTGTTTTAAGTGCAAAATACAGATCAGATTTTCAAGGCTTAGTATGAAAACAATGTAAAGTGTCTCAATTTTTCATACAGACTACATGTTGAAATAATAACCGTTTGGCTGTATTGAATGAAATAATACATGTCCTTAAAGTTAATTTTGTCTATTTATTCTTACATTTTTAATGTGGCTACAAACATTTTAAAAACAATATGTGACTTACATTATATTACTGGACAGTGTTCCTTTAGACTTATGATAGCTGAACTCCAGAAATATCATTAACTGGGAGATCAAGCATTTCTCAGACATTCTGAGTAAACTGCCTTCCACTCTATTTCATTAAATTAATATTAGAGAAAAATTTAAGAAATTTGCCTGAGTAAATATGATCACCTATAGATTAAGATTAAATCATCATAGGTTGATATGTGGATTTAGTGAAACAATATAAGGGAGTTAAACATTTTAACCATAAACATGTAACATGAGTCCCTGTTTTTATATGATATCCATGGGTCTTATAACCACATGACCCCATTTTGCCTATAAACATCACCCCTCACATTCCCTTCAGCTTTTTAGTGAGCATCTTTTCCATGTGGGGTATTGATCTAATAACAAATGCCAGAATTTTCCCAAGAAAATGGAAGTAGCCAGGTAGAACTAGTTTATTTTTATCAGGAGTTGACAGCCTTCTCTCTTCGTTCTGCCTCATCATACATTAAATATGAAAGCAGAAGGAAGGAGGGAGAAACTGGAACTGCAAAGGGTTTTTGGAGAGAGAACAAGTGGAAGGTTGCACACCTGTCCTCTCAGCTTTTCTTAGCTCTTAAATTCACTGATGCTTAAAGGGGAAAATAGCACTTAAAACTGCTATATTGGTACTCACGCTCAATCCGTAAGTCTCCTCTCATCTGTGCTTCTACAATACTGCGGGTGGGGGGCAGTGGAGGAAGAGGCAAGAACGGAGTCTTTAAAAGTGTTCTTTTGGGCTTCCTGGTGGCGCAGTGGTTGAGAGCCCGCCTTCCGATGCAGGGGACGCGGGTTCGTGCCCCGGTCTGGGAAGATCCCACATGCCGCGGAGCGGCTGGGCCCGTGAGCATGGCCACTGAGCCTGCGCGTCCGGAGCCTGTGCTCCGCAATGGGAGCGGCCACAACAGTGAGAGGCCCGCGTACCGCAAAAGAAAAAAAAAAAGAAAAGTGTTCTTTTCATGCTCACTCAGCTCTCTTCCAGTTCTTGCGTGCATGCAACATGCAGGAGGACATGAGAGCATGAAAATCTTTGACTGAATTCTGAATGGCACCTTACTGTTTCTACTTCAGCACACGTTCTTACAGCACCTTTGTTTTGGTCTCTAAGTTAGGTGATTTTCATTAGATATTTGGGTTCATCTACAATAAAATAACAAAACCATTTGTAAGTGGGTGCCAGGGTTTGGCTGTCCATAAAAGGAGAGCTAGGACATATACCGCACAGTTTTTAAAAGAGCTGAGAAGGATGTCTGACAAGTATCATTTAACATCTACCTCCTTTCCTATCTGAGTAGAAGGAGGGCATAGTATTCCCTACTGACAAGTTCTAGTTTAAAGAAATTAAAGATTTAAAGAATTGTAAAGAGCACTTGAAGAGTGAAGTAAATGCATCTCTGATTTTAAAGTTCTATCAAATTGAGAAGTCACTTCCTGTTTATCCACATACCATGTTCATTCTCACTTCATGATGGTTCCTTCTGTCTGGAATCCTCCTTCCTACTGCATGCTTATGACTTGTCAACCACCTCCTCTTCATCCTTCATATGTCAAATGAAATGCCATTATCTTTTGGAGGCTGGGTATAGTTTAAAGTCAAAATTAAAATAATGATTGGAATTCTTATTTCTTAAAACCAGTAAAAGCAGTAAGATGCTTGGAGAAAGTGATAAAAGTTTAATCATCTATAAATTCCATGACCTTCAGAGTAACTTGGAGGTACCTCTTTATTACACTTGCAAATTACCCTACGCTTCTTCATAGCACAGGGCACAATTATAATTAACTGTTCAATACCTGTCTCAGTGACTAGACTACAACTAAAAGTAAAGAGGCTGTCAGCTCAGAATAAAAATAAGCTCCATGAGGGAAAACGTTGTTCTGGACTTATTCCCAATACCCAACCTACTTCCTGGTATATAGTAGGCACTGAATAAAGATTTACTGAGTGAATTAATAAATAAATGCAAGAATGAAGAGGTTACACTTCATAAGTAATGCTTTACCAGAAAGGAAATTTGGGGAAATAGACCACAAGCCCATACATATGGAATGATTGAAATCAATTAATAGAATATCTCCTTCACTTTTCAATATAAAGAGCTTCAATATCAAAAGTCTGTCCATGGTCTTTAACCAACGGCTGAAATGTGCTGTTGTAAATGAGCTAGGTCATCATCTATATAGCAAGATGTAATAAACAAAACTCTGAAGTTAATAAATCAATCGTGTGTGTGTTTAGGATATACTATTACAATCAAAAGAAAAAAAGAAGGATAGAGGCCTTCAAGATGGCAGAGAAATAAGATGTGGAGATCACCTTCCTCCCCACAAATACATCAGAAATACATCCACATGAGGAACAACTCCTACAGAACACCTACTGAATGCTGGCAGAAGACCTCAGACTTCCCAAAAGGCAAGAAACTCCCCACGTACCTGGGTAAGGCAAAAGAAAAAACAAAGTCAAAAGAATAGGGACAGGACCTGCACCTCTGGGAGGGAGCTGTGAAGGAGGAGAAGTTTCCACACACTAGGAAGTCCCCTCACTGGCGGAGATGGGGGGTGGTGGGTGGAGGGGGTAAGCTTCAGAGCCACGGAGGAGAGCTCAGCAACAGGGGTGCAGAGGGCAAAGCGGAGAGATTCCCACACAGAGGATGGGTGCCAACCAGCAGTCACCAGCCCAAGAGGCTTGTCTGCTCACCCACCGGGGCGGGCGGGGGCTGGGAGCTGAGGCTCAGGCTTCAGAGGTCAGATCTCGGGGAGAAGACTGGGGTTGGCTGTGTGAACACAGCCTGAAGAGGGCTAGTGCGCCACAGCTAGCCAGGAGGGAGTCCGGAAAAAAGTCTGGAACTGCCAAAGAGGCAAAAGAGCATTGTTTCGGGGTACACAAGGAGAGGGGATTCAGAGCACTGCCTAAACGAGTTCCAGAGATGGGCGCGAGACGTTGCTATCAGTGCAGACACCAGGGACGGGCACGAAATGCTAAGGCTGCTGCTGCAGCCACCAAGAAGCCTGTATGCAAGCACAGGTCGCTATCCACACCACTCTTCCCAGGAGCCTCTGCAGCCCGCCACTGCCAGGGTCCCGTGATTCAGGGACAACTTCCCCAGGAGAACACATGGCACGCCTCAGGCTGTTGCAATGTCACGCCAGCCTCTGCCACTGCAGGCTCACCCCGCATACCGTATGCCTCCCTCCCCCCTACCTGAGTGAGCCACAGCCCCCTAATCAGCTGCTACTTTAACCCCGTCCTGTCAGACCAAAGAACAGATGCCCTCAGGTGACCTACACGCAGAGACGGGGCCAAATCCAAAGCTGAACCCCAGGAGCTGTGCAAACAAAGAAGAGAAAGGGAAATCTCTCCCAGCAGCCTCAGGAGCAGCATATTAAATCTCCACAATCAACCTGATGTACCCTGCATCTGTGGAATACCTGAATAGAAAATGAATCATCCCAAACTGAGGCAGTGGACTTTGGGAGCAACTGTAGACTTGGGATTTGCTTTCTGCATCTAATTTCTTTCTGGTATTATGTTTATCTTAGTTTAGTATGTAGAGTTTATTATCATTGGTAGATTTGTTTATTGATTTGCTTGCTCTCTTCCTTTTTCCCTTTAATATATAGTTATATGTATCGTTTTCCTTTTTCTGTGAGTGTGTATGAGTATGTTTCTTTGTGTGATATTTTTCTGTATAGCTTTGCTTTTACCATTTGTCCTAGGGCTCTGTCTGTCCTTTTTTTTTTTTTTAGCATAGTTTTTAGTGCTTGTTATCATTGGTGGATTTGTTTTTTGGTTAGGTTGCTCACTTCTTTATTTCTTTCCTTTTTTTAATTACTTTTTAATTTTTTTTTTTTTTTTTTTTAATTTTTGTGTGGCGGGCCTCACTGTTGTGGCCTCTCCCTTGCGGAGCACAGGCTCCGGACACGCAGGCTCAGCGGCCATGGCTCACGGGCCCAGCCGCTCCGCGGCATGTGGGATCTTCCCAGACCGGGGCACGAACCCGTGTCCCCTGCATCGGCAGGCAGATTCTCAACCACTGCGCCACCAGGGAAGCCCTACTTTTTAATTATTAATAATTTTTTTTAATTTTTTTATTTTAAATATTTTATTTTATTTCATTTTTTTCCTTTCTTTCATTCCTTTTTTCTCCCTTTTCTTCTGAGCCATGTGGCTGACAGGGTCTTAGTGCTCTGGCTGGGTGTCTGGTGTGAGCCTCTGAGGTGGGAGAGCTGAGTTCAGGACATTGGTCCACCAGAGACCTCCCAGCTCCATGTAATATCAAACAGCAAAAGATCTCCCAGAGATCTCCATCTCAACGCTAAGACTCAGCTCCACTCAACGACCAACAAGCTACAGTGCTGGACACCATATGGCAAACAGCTAGCAAGACAGGAACACAACCTCACCCATTGGCAGAGAGGCTGCCTAAAATCATAATAAGGTCACAGACACCCCAAAACACACCACCGGACATGGTCCTACCCACCAGAAAGACAACTTCCAACCTCATCCACCAGAACACAAGCACCAGTCTGCTCCACCAGAAAGCCTAAACAACCCACTGAACCAAACTTAGCCACTGGGGGCAGACACCAAAAACAACAGGAACTACAAACCTGCAGCCCGTGAAAAGGAGACCCCAAACAAACACAGTAAGTTAAGCAAAATGAGAAGACAGAGAAATACACAGCAGATGAAGGAGCAAGGTAAAAACCCACCAGGCCAAACAAATGAAGAACAAAGAAGCACTCTACCTGAAAAGGAATTCAGAGTAATGATAGTAAACGTGATCCAAAGTCTTGGAAGTAGAATGGAGAAAATACATGAAACATTAAACAAGGACCTAGAAGACCTAAAGAGCAAAAAAACAATGATGAACAACACAATAAATTAAATTAAAAATTCTCTAGAAGGAAACAATAGCAGAATAACTGAGGCAGAAGAACGGATAAGTGACCTGGAAGATAAAATAGTGGAAATAACTACCACAGAGCAGAAGAAAGAAAAAAGAATGAAAAGAGTTGAGGACAGTCTCAGAGACTTCTGGGACAACACTAAACACACCAACATTCGAATAATAAGTATCTCAGAAGAAGAAGAGAAAAAGAAAGGGACTGAGAAAATATGTGAAGAGATTATACTTGAGAACTTCCCTAATATGAGAGGGAAATAGTCAATCAAGTCCAGGAAGCGAAGAGAGTCCCATACAGGATCAATCCAAGGAAAAACACGCCAAGAAACATATTAATCAAACTATCAAAAATTAAATACAAATAAAAAATATTAAAAGCAGCAAGGGAAAAACAAATAACATACAAGGGAATCCCCATCGGTTAACAGCTGATCTTTCAACAGAAACTCTGCAAGCCAGAAGGGAGTGGCAGGACATATTTAAAGTGATGAAAGGAAAACCTACAACCAAGGTTTTTTTTAGATATTACTCTGCCCAGCAAGGATCTCATTCAGACTCATTGGAGAAATTAAAACCTTTACAGACAAGCAAAAGCTAAGAGGATTCAGCACCACCAAACCAGCTTTACAACAAATGGTATAGGAACTTTTCTAGGCAGGAAACACAAGGGAAGGAAAAGACAAACAAACCCACAACAATTAAGAAAATGGTAATAGGAACATACATATCAATAACTACCTTAAATGTAAATGGATTAAATGCTCAAACTGAAAGACATAGACTGACACAATGGATACAAAAACAAGACCCATATATATGCTGTCTACAAGAGACCCACTTCAAACCTAGGGATACATACAAAGTAAAGGTAAGGGGATGGAAAAAGATAGTCCATGTAAATGGAAATCTAAAGAAAGCTGGAATAGCAGTTCTCATATCAGACAAAATAGACTTTAAAATAAAGACTATCACAAGAGACAAAGGACATGACATAATGATCAAGGAATCAATCCAAGAAGAAAATATAGCAATTGTAAATATTTATGCACCCAACATAGGAGCACCTCAATACATAAGGAAAATGCTAACAGCCATAAAAGGGGAAATCGACAGTAACACAATCATAGTAGGGGACTTTAACACCCCACTTTCACCAATGGACAGATCATCCAAAATGAAAATAAATAAGGAAACACAAGCTTTAAATGATACATTAAACAAGATGGACTTAACTGATATTTATAGGACATTCCATCCAAAAACAACAGAATACACTTTCTTCTCAAATGCTCATGGAAGATTCTACAGGACAGATCATATCTTGGGTCACAAATCAGGTCTTGGTAAATTTAAGAAAATTGAAATCTTATCAAGTATCTTTTCCAAGCACAATGCTATGAGACTAGATATCATTTACAGGAAAAAAAATCTGTAAACAATACAAACACTTGCAAGCTAAACAATACACTACTAAATAACCAAGATATCACTAGAAATCAAATAATAAATCCAAAAATACCTAGAAACAAATGACAATGAAAACACAATGACCCAACACCTATGGGATGAAGCTAAAGCAATTCTAAAAGGGAAGTTTACAGCAATACAGTCCTACCACAAGGAGCAAGACACATCTCAAATAAACAACCTAACCTTACACCTAAAGCAATTTTAGAGTAAGAAGAAGAAAAAAACCACAAAGTTAGCAGAAGGAAAGAAATCATAAAGATCAGATCAGAAATAAATGAAAAAGATATGAAGGAAACAGTAGCAAAGATCAATAAACCTAAAAGCTGGTTCTTTGAGAAGATAACCAAAACTGGTAAACCATTAGCCAGACTCATCAAGAAAAAAAGGGACAAGACTCAAATCAACAGAATTAGAAATGAAAAAGGAGAAGTAACAACTGACACTGCAGAAATACAAAGGATCATGAGAAAGTACTACAAGCAATGATATGCCAATGAAATGGACGACCTGGAAGAAATAGACAAATTCTTAGAAAAGCACAACCTTCCGAGACTGAACCAGGAAGAAATAGAAAATATGAACAGACCTATCACAAGCACTGAAATTGAAACTGTAATTTAAAAATCATCCAACAAACAAAAGCCCAGAACCAGATGGTGTCACAGGTGAATTCGATCAAACATTTAGAGAAGAGCTAACCCCTATCCCTCTCAGACTCTTCCAAAATATAGCAGAGGGAGGAACACTCCCACACTCATTCTATGAGGCCACCATCACCCTAATACCAAAACCAGACAAAGATGTCACAAAGAAAGAAAACTACAGGCCAATTTCACTGATGAACATAGACTCAAAAGTCCTCAACAAAATACTAGCAACAGAATCTAACAGCACATTAAAAGCATCATACACCATGATCAGTGGGGTTTATCCCAGGAATGCAAGGAATCATCAATATATGCAAATCAATCAGTGTGATAGACCATATTAACACATTGAAGGAGAAAAACCATATGATCATCTCAATAGATGCAGAAAAAGCTTTTGACAAAATTCGACTCCCATTTATGATAAAAATCTTCCAGAACACAGGCATAGAGGGAAGTTACCTTAACATAATAAAGGCCATATATGACAAACCCACAGACAACATCATTCTCAATGGTGAAAAACTGAAACCATTTCCACTACAATCACGAGAAAGACGAGGTTGCCCACTTGCACCACTATTATTCACCATAGTTTTGGAAGTTTTAGTGACAGCAATCAGAAAAGAAAAAGAAATAAAAGGAGTCCAAATAAGAAAGGAAGAAGTAAAACTGTCACTGTTTGCAGATGACATGATACTACACATAGAGAATCCTAAAGATGCTACCAGAAAACTACTAGATCTAATCAAATAATTTGGTAAAGTAGCAGGATACAAAATTAATGCACAGAAATCTCTGGCATTCTTCTACACTAAAGACAAAAAATCTGAAAGAGAAATTAAGCAAACACTCCCATTTACCATTGCTACAAAAAGAATAAAATACCTAGGAATAAACCTACTTAAGGAGACAAAAGACTTGTATGCAGAAAACTATAAGACACTGATGAAGGAAATTGAAGACGACCCAATCAGATCGAGAGGTATACCATATTCTTGGACTGGAAGAATCAACATTGTGAAAATGACTATATTACCCAAAGCATTGTACAGATTCAATGCAATCCCTATCAAACTACCAATGGCATTTTTCGCACAACTAGAACAAAAAATTTCACAATTTGTATGAAAACACAAAAGATCCCGAATAGCCAAAGCAATCTTGAGAAGGAAAAACAGAGCTAGAGGAATCAGGCTCCCAGACTTCAGACTATACTACAAAGCTACAGTAATCAAGACAGTATGGTACTGACACAAAAACAGAAATATAGATCAATGGAACAGGATAGAAAGCCCAGAGATAAACCCACACCCATATGGTCACCTTATCTTTGATAAAGGAGGCAAGACTATACAATGGAGAAAAGACAGCCTCTTCAATAAATGGTTCTGGAAAAACTGGGACAACTACATGTAAAAGAATGAAATTACAACACTCCCTAACACCATACACAAAAATAAACTCCAAATGGATTAAAGACCTAAATGTAAGGCCACACACTATAAAACTCTTAGAGGAAAACATAGGCAGAACATTCTATGACATAAATCACAGCAAGATCCTTTTTGACCCACCTCCTAGAGAAATGGAAATAAAAATTAAGATAAATGGGACCTAATGAAACTTAAAAGCTTTTGCACAACAAAGGAAACCTTAAAGAAGACGAAAAGACAACTCTCAGAATGGGAGAATATATTTGCAAATGAAGCAACTTACAAAGGATTAATCTCCAAAATATACAAGCAGCTCATGCAGATCAATATCAAGGAAACAAACAACCCAATCCAAAAATGGGCAGAAGACCTAAATAGACATTTCTCTGAAGAAGATATACAGATTGCCAACAAACACATGAATGGATGCTCAACATCACTAATCATTAGAGTAATGCAAATCAAAACTACAATGAGGTATCACCTCACACCAGTCAGAGTGGCCATCATCAAAAAATCTACAAACAATAAATACTGGAGAGGGTATGGAGAAAAGGGAACCCTCTTGCACTGTTTTGGGGAAGGTGAATTGATACAGCCACTATAGAGAACAGTGTGGAGGTTCCTTAAAAAACTAGAAATAGAACTAGCATATGACCCAGCAATCTTACTACTGGGCATATACCCTGAGAAAACCATAATTCAAAAAGTCATGTACCACAATTCTCATTGCAGCTCTATTTACTATAGCCAGGACATGGAAGCAACCTATGTATCCATCGACAGATGAATGGATAAAGAAGATGTGGCATATATGTACAATGGAATATTACTCAGCCATAAGAAAAATGAAATTGAGTTATTTGTAGTGAGGTGGATGGTCCTAGAGTCTGTCATACAGATTGAAGTAAGTCAGAAAGAGAAAAACAAATACTGTATGCTAATACATATATATGGAATCTAAAAAAAAAAAAAAAAAATGGTTCTGAAGAACCATTGGGGCAGGATAGCAATAAAGATGCAGATGTAGAGAATGGACCTGAGGACACAGGGAGGGGGAAGGGTAAGCTGGAATGAAGTGAGAGAGTAGCATGGACGTATATACACTACCAAATGTAAAATAGATAACTAGTGGGAAGCAGCCGCATAGCACAGGGAGATCAGCTCGGTGTTGTTTGACCACATAGAGGGGTAAGATAGGGAGGGTGGGAGGCAAGAGGGTGGGGATATGGGGATATATGTATATGTATAGCTGATTCCCTTTGTTATAAAGCAGAAACTAACACACCATTGTAAACCAGTTATACTCCAATAAAGGTGTTTGAAAAAAGTAAAAAAAGAAGGAGAAATGATTAAAAGCAGTTGTCTCTGGGGAGTGGATCTCAGGGTACTTCCGAGTGACTTCCTTTGTTTGGAAGTCCTTCTTTATTATTTTTAACCATATTTTGTATTTATTTGATGAAGAAAACAAAAGTCCTTATCCATTTTCTAATAACTCAGCCTCAATAATCAGTCACTCATTTCCCACTTAGTATCCTTTGCTTTATGGTACTAAATTTCATATTTTCTGTACTAAATTACAAGGTTATTGACACCACGTTCATGTCTTACACATCTTTATACTCCTCATGATATATACTGCAACATGTTCTATATAATATATATTAATATCTGTTGACTGATTAATGAAGATTGAAGGTTATCATTTTTAATTAAAGTGATACATGTTTCTAATTTAATTTTCATTTATTTTCACACTCCCTAAAGAAGCTCATTTTTGTAAACGACCTCACAACTTTGGATATAGTCATACCTATTTTCCCATTAAATGAATATTGTTTAGAGCACATCATGAAGATAAAGGGGTTAATATATAGACTTTCCATATAGGAACACGTAAACATGTTGGTGTTCCAGGCCAGCAACATGATGACATTTCTAGGTGAACATCTAATGACCCTACATGATAATCCAATGTCAATAATAATAATAACAATGCTATAGAACTTTTTAGGTTATCTCAATGATTATCCATGAAATGGTTTACTGTAGAATAGTACAAAGTTAAAATTAAAATAATGACTAGGGCTCTTATCATTTTTAAATCTAGTGAAAGCAGCAAAAGACTGGGAGAAGGTGATAAAGGTTTAATCATCTATAAGTACAAAGAAATGTCTCTATAGTCATGCTATTTGTTGCCTTTTAGAATCGTAGTATCATGCAATCATAAAATCCCAGGGTTGAAGAGATCAGAAATGGTCATTTTTCCAATTTCTCATCCAGTGTGTCTTTTTTGCTACAACATTCCAATAAATAGTCACCCTGCATGGCTAAACATTCTTTCCCAAAGAGACTAATGTTGATTCTAAATTAATTTAACTTTTGGAAATTTTTCCCTTATACTGAGGCAAAAAAAAAAAAAAAATCTCTATGTATAACTTTAATGGGTTGGTATTGACCCATTAAGGCCATCCAGAATGAATCCAACACTCATTTCCTGTTAGACACTTTCAGACATTTGAAGAACAGTTTTTGTGCTTCTGAGTCTTCTCTTTCCTTGTCAACTAAATAGAATATGAATCCCCACCCACTGCTGAAGCCTGCCCTTAGAAATCACATCCACCTGTCTGTATTCCCTAAATTACTGTTGCATTTCTGTCTTCAGGAATCTCTGTTACTTTGGGTTAAATTTTAGAGAGAAACGTGGAAAGACCTGGAAAACATTAAGATCCTGGTAACAGCAGGAAGTATATTAGAAAGAAATCGAAACATTTGTTCTTGGGAGGAATTCCCAGTGTGAGGCAATGATTTTCAAGGTCAAGAGTTTGGAACAAACCCAAGAAAACGTTTACCCTTCTTCCACCTACTAGTTTGTCTGGAGGTTGGAGTTAATTTTTAAGTCCAACATCATAGCAGCTCTGAATCGCCCTCCAGAACTAAGGATACAGGACCCACAGCAGCAGGAGGCAGAATCAACAGGCTCTGTTTACACCTTTTCTTTTTTTTTTAGTCTTTGCCATTTTAATAGCGTAATTGTTGTTTCCCCTATTACAAGACTTAATTTTAAGGTATTCTTCATGGATAAAATTATTGACCTTCAATGTCTGTTCCCCAGACTTTGAAAGCCAATGACCTTGTTGGAAACATCACCTTTGCCCCCTAACTGACACCTTTGCAAATGCACTGGACCAGGGGTCTTATTAATAAATTTTCTTTCCGTTACTTCATTAATAGCTGAATTTCATTAAACCACTCTTTTCACTTCAAGACAAAGGGATTTCTCATTGAAATAAGAACAATATTTTGAGTGCTCATAGAAAACTGAATTTAAGAGTTCCATGCAATTACATTTTTTTTTTTTTTTACCCAACTCATATCATTATTCTTACCCTGAAGGTAATCAGTATGAAAACTGTCAAAATCTTTGCTTTTCTAGCTTCTAGCCTTCCAAAATTTTGGTCTTCCATTCAGGAGGTTTTAAAGCAAGGGATTCAAATTTAGGGAATTTAGAGAATGCAAAGGATTATATGGAAAATTCAGTTGTTCCTTGGACTTCCATTTCTTATTTTGTTGGAAGCATCTCAGCTATGGTCTCAGAACTGTAAGGATACAGGTCATTAAAATGGGTAAGAAAGAAGATGTGAGCACTCATGGAAACCTTGGGCTAAACCAAAAGTGGGAGTCAAATTGAAAAGTGACAATGATGTCTTTCTTGCTATGACTAAATTAAGCTCTAAAATTTTATTATTCCCAAGTCATCATCTATGTTCACATCCATTGTATTACAGCCACATTCTAGGTAATTGTCAAATTTCAATTTGGCTTAAATTTTAAGCTGCAGGGGAGTTATATCAGATTTCAACCTAAGAGCAGGTACTTGGGAAAGGCAGAGCTATCTATGCCTGTGACAAGGAGAAAAATGTGGAGGGTTTAGAAACACTCCTCTACTACTACCCTGCTTAGTATTGTGACAGCAAGCAGTACTAACCGTCAAGAAAGTCATCACAGATCTTAGGTCTACATCTCAGAATGTGCCCCCCAAAGTCTGCACCCATTCACTGGGAAGCTTGTTATAAAATGCAAATACCTAGGTCCATTCAGATTTTAAAAACCCCAAAATCTTCAAATGGCTGACATCATGCAAAATTTCACCAGGAAATCCCAGTCTTACAAGTCCCTTTATAGACTTAATCATCTACTAAATCTTTCCTTCTTTATATTTTATTTTCAATATTTCAGGAAATGATTTATCCCCACTCCCCTCACATACACATGTTTCAAAGTCCCCACACAGGTTGCTGTGCAGATAACAATGCAGATGTCAGTAGCTTCCTTTAAGAGATCTCAGAATGCAGTCTATCAAAAGGCACATGGCCTGGGTTTTAGAGAGGGTGTTTCATTTCATCCTGATGAAATCATATACTGTAAATTTCTGACCTAGATAAGCATCACAAAGTCTATAATGTATTCCTTCCTACTCTCATCTTCTGCATGTTCGAGTGTCTTTTACCTACTTTGCAATCTGCAATCCAGTCCCTTTTCATTGCTTCTTATTGTCGTTTGCTTCTTTCTGTTTCTTGAAAATAAAAAGAACAATTGTTGATTAAAGTAATAAAGCTCCCATAAAATAGAAACTTCTGAATGATCTTCACCATCAGCATTGTAATTCTGACTTGTGATTCAACACTACTGCTTAAGAGTCACGTCTATCGGTTTCTAAGTTAGCACAATTCAGCATTTGAGTTCCCAAGAAGTCATAAAATACCCAGAAGAACTTAACATCTGTAGATCTGTCTGGTGTCTGAAATTGTGCTTCTGCAGACTGATCAAAAAGAACTAAACCTCACCACTTCCTCAAGCCCCAGTCATCCTACCCTGCAACTTAGTCTGCCCTGCATATAAGCAGTGAAGTCAGAATTTGCACAAAAATATCTGCCCACAAGCATGACACCCCTTTAGAGGCATTGCTTGGAATTAAGACACTATCACAATTTATTCAGGTTCCTTTTACACTGCAAATAAAGAGAGGAGATGGCAGGAAGGTCACACGTTAGGTTAACAGGTTAACTGATTAGCTTGTTGTCACCTTGAGCTAGAAGAAGTGAGTCAGAGGATTGGTCAGTTTTAATAGGGTACCAAAGCCAGACATGGTTTTTAAACTCTTTAAAGAAGTGAACACTTATCTTTGAAATTCTCAACACATCTAGCTTATCATTGGTCTTTGTATTTGTTGGAAAATACTTGGTGCAGAGAGCACCAAGAAGCAAACTGAAGTTATTTAATGTGTTTGCCAAAGGCTGGCTCTTCTTACCTTGGCTCCTTCTGCCCGTTACCTTTGACCTCAGCTTACTGCCTATTGATGTGTTGATTATTGTCTTGACATATCCTCCTTGTATTCTATGTGGGTGAGTTTAGATTTCCTAAAGTTTTGTTTCTTACCATTTTATCCAGGAGATAAGGAAAGAAGAGCAGATATTAGCCTCTGTGTGTTTGTGACAGTGGTGGTAAGGGGGAGAGAGTTCTGAAAATGTTATTTATGATCAGCTCACCTTGAAAAAAGAAATAAAAATCATTCCCAATAAGCTTAGGTTTACATACTGAGTGTTTTTGATTTAGTGTGTATGGTACTTAATAGAGGCAAAAATAATTTTGTCCTGATCAGTACACCACAATGTGGCTTTTTTAAAAAGTTTAATATTATTTAATCTTTAATACTTAATCTTTTAATAGTCAATCTAATATGATTTAATCAAGTTAAAGCAGCTGGTCCATTAATGAGGTGCCAACACTTTACAGGGGCTTTAGGAGTAAATAAACCAATAAAAAGGAAGCATCATTTTCAGTGTACCAATAGGCAGCTGATTGTGTTTTGACTGGAGGAGTGAGATGTGGGTGCAGAAGGAGAGAGAAGAGTAAGACATTATTTAACATTAAGTAAGGACTACACCTTATATCAGGGGATGGAAGGAACTGCTACAGCCAGCAAGTCCCTTTCAGAGGATGTGCTAAGACCCCACTAACCCGTTTGTCTTTGTGTTTAGTTGGTTGTTTTGTTTTGGTTATTTGCAAGCATTGTAATAGTTTATTTTGCTTTAATGCTAAGTTACTTTTATTTTTTTCCAGGATTATTGAGATATAATTGACAAAAATTGTATATATTTAAGGTGTGCAATGTGATGGTTTGATAGACATATACATTGTGAAATGATTATAATCAAGTTAATACATGCATCGCCTCACATAGTTACCTTTTTTTTGGTGTGATGAGAGCAGTTATGATTTACTGTCTCAGCAAATTTCAGTTATACAATACAGCTTATCAACTAGAGTCACCATGTGATACATTAGATCCTCAGACCTTATTCATTTTATAACTGAAAGTTTGTAACCTTTTAACAACCTCTCCCCATTTCTCCCACCTCCCCAGCCCCTGGAAACCACCATTCTACTGTCTGTTTCTATGAATTTTTTTTTAGATTCCATATATAAGCAATACAGTATTTGTTTTTATCTGTCTGGCTTAATTTACTTGGCATTATTTACTTATAAGTTTTACCTTATAAACTACAGGTTTATCCATGGTGTCACAAATGGCAGCATTTCCTTCTTTTTTAAAGTTGAATAATTATCTATCTATCTATCTATCTACCTATCACATTTTCTTTATCCATTCATCCATTGATCGAAACTAGGTTGTTTGCATACCTTGGCTACTGTGAATGATGCTATAATGAACATGGGAGTGCAGATACTTCTTTGAGATAATGATTTTGGGGGTTTTTTGCATATATATCCAGAAGTGGCATTGCTAAATCATACACTAGTTCTATTTTTAATTTCTTGAGGAAACGCCATACTGTTTTCCTAGTGGCTATGCCAGTTTACATTCCCACCAACAGTGTACAGAAGTTCCTTTTTCTCCATATCCTCACCAGCATTTATTATCTCTTATATTTTTGATCATAGATATCCAAACAGATATGAGGTAATATGTCAGTGTGGGTTTGATTTGCATTTATCTGATGATTAGTGATATTGGGCACCTTTTCATGTACCTGTTGACTATTGTATGTCTTCTTTAGAAAAATGTTTATTCAGGTCCTTTGCCCATTATTTTGTTTTATGCTATTGAGTTATATGAGTTCCTTGCATATTCTGGATATTTAACCCCTTATTGAATATGTAGTTTGCAAATATTTTCTCTCATTCCATAGGTTGCCTTTTCATTTCATTGATGGTTTCTTTTCTTGAGCATAAGCTTTTTAGTTTGATGCAGTCCCACTTGTCTATTTTTCCTTTTGTTGCCTATGCTTTGGGTGTCACATCCAAAAAATCATTGCCAAGACCAATGTCAAAGAACTTTTACCTATGTTTTATTCTAGGAATTTTATCGTTTCAGGTCTAACATTTAAGTCTTTAATCCATTTTGAGTTTATTTTTGTTTGTGGTATATTATAGGGGTCCAATTTCATTCTTTTGCATGTGGATATGCAGTTTTACCAGCACCATTTATTGAAGAGACTATCCTTTCCCTATTGTGTGTTCTTGGCTCTCTTGTTACAGATTAGTTAACCATATATTCTTTGGTTTATTTCTGGACTCTCTATTCTGTTTAATTGATGGATGTGTCTTTTTTTATGCTAGTACCACACTGTTTTGATTATTATAGCTTTATAATATAGTTTGAAACCAGGATATGTGCTGTCTCTAGCTTTGTTCTTCTTTCTCAATATTGCATTGGCTTTTCAGGGTTTTTTGTGGCTCCATACAAATTTTAGGATTGTTTTTCCTATTTCTGTGAAAAATGCCATTATAATTTTGATAGGGGTTGCATTGAATCTGTAGATCATTTTGTAGCCCACTTTTCTTTGGTACTGGATAAAGTTAGTCAAGAAACAGAGGAGTGGGATTGGATAAAGCTAGTCAAGAAAGGGCTAGAGGGACATCTCCCTAAGTAGTTCCACTGCTATCCACATTTGTTCTAGGGAAGAAAATGTCAGGATCCTGAGATTATCTCATCTGCTTAAAATTCTTCCTGGGTTGGAATGTGAGAGAAGAGAAATTTGGCCAGTTGTGCCATGTCCTTCTTTGTCCACAACAACAATAACAATAATAAACAAATGTTTTATTGAATAGATACTTTGTGATAGGGATTGTGATAACATTTATGTGAAATATCTCTTTTACTCTCCCACATGTTGTAAAGGAGTTACTATTTTTACCCCATACTGTCAAAGAAACTGAGTCTTAAAGGGAGGTTAAGTATCTTACACATGGTAACATAGCTGCTAAATGCTGAGGCTAAGATATGAATTCATGTACTGCTGAATCCAGAGGTTGCATGCTTAATCCCTGCACAGCACCACTTTTCAACAGACCCTCCTCCTCCATTTTAAAAATTCCAGGTCTCATGTGCTTTATTTGGTTCATCTGCAGAAATGGAACAGAGAGAGCTAGAATGGGCTGCTCATTTCTGAAGTTGTGTTAGCAGCCGTGTGGAATCAATATGTCCTGCAGGAGGGTATCTCTCAATCTATAGATCTTAGAGGGGAGGGGCTAGTCCACTAGCAGACTTGGACACAACAGACTTTGAGAATGGGAGTAGAGTATAGCCCATCCCAGGTCTCATCAATGCACCTCATTTTCTACACCTGAGAGAGAAATCATTAACAGCCAGTCCATTTAACTAGATAAGGGGTAGGTAGAGATTGGGGACCGAAAAGGCATGCTTGTTATATTATCCTTCTCAGCTTTGCCTGGGTCTAGATCAGCTATCCCTGGATAGTTTTTGATTAGTCCTAGAAAACAGTCAACAACACAACATTGTAAATCAACTATACTCCAATTAAAAAAATGAATATAAAAAAATAAGGAGTACCTATAATTTGTGGGTGTTATTTTTTTTAAGTATCTCTGAACTGTTGGCAACTTGGATGAACTTGGAAAGTTTTGTTTGTTTGTTTCATTGTTTGTATTGGGGTATAGTTTTTCAACATTGTGTTACTTCCTACTGTACAGTGAAATAAAGTAGAGTTCCCTGTGATATATAGCACGTTGTTATTAGTTATCTATTTTATACATATTAGTGTATATATGTCAATCCCAATCTCCCAATTCATCCCATCTCCCAACTTTTCCCCCTTGGTGTCCATACGTTTGTTCTCCACATCTGTGTCTCTATTTCTGCCTTGCAAACTGGTTAATCTGTAGCAATTCTCTAGATTCCAAATATATGCATTAATATACGATATTTGTTTTTCTCTTTCTGACTTACTTCACTCTGAATAACAGACTCAAGGTCCATCCACATCTCTACAAATGACCCAATTTTGTTCCTTTTTATGTCTGAGTAATGTTCCATTGTATATATGTACCACATCTTCTTTATCCATTCACCTGTCTATGGACATTTAGGTTGCTACCATGACCTGGCTATTGTAAATAGTGCTGCAGTGAATATTGGGGTGCATGTGTATTTTTGAATCATGGTTTTCTCTGGGTACATGCCCAGGAATGGGATGGCTGGGTCATATAGTAATTCTACTTTTAGTTTTTTAAGGAACCTCCATGCTGTTCTCCATAGTGGTTGTATCAATTTACATTCCCACCTACAGTGCAAGAGGGTTCCCATTTCTCCACAACCTCTGCAACATTTATTATTTGTAGATTTTCAGATGATGTGCATTCAGAAAAAAAAAACCAAGTAAATGGGAGATTGAGTTATTTAATGAGATTCTAAAATTACAGGGTTTTATATTAACATTCAACCTATATGGTATTGAATCCTTGCCAAAAAATAGCAGGTAATAATTTTACTTTTGTTTGTGGAGTTCTTGCTCCAAGATCACTGCCCTGCATATATCACCAGAGAACCCTTTCTAAAGAATGTTAGCTCTCATTTGCTTAAAAGCCTTTCATGCCTTCTGATATTTTTTATTTAAAATGAGCATTTTATTATATGTAAATTATCCTTTAAATTTATTTATTTATTCATAATTTTAAATTTTTTAAAACATCTTTATTGGAATATAATTGCTTTACAATAATGTGTTAGTTTCTGCTGTATAACAGTGAATCAGCTATACATATACATATGTCCCCATATACCCTCCCTTTTGTGTCTCCCTCCCTCCCACCCCTCTAGGTGGTCACAAAGCACGGAGCTGATCTCCCTGTGCTATGCAGCTGCTTCTCACTAGTTATCTATTTTACATTTGGTAGTGTATATATGTTTATGCCACTCTCTCACTTTGCCCAGCTTACCCTTCCCCCTTCCCCTTGTCTTTCTGGTGGGCAGGACCACATCTGGTGGTGTGTTTTGGGGTGTCTGTGAACTTATGATTTTCGGCAGCTTCTTTGCCAGTGGGTGGGGTTGTGTTCCTCTCTTGCTAGTTGTTTGTCAATGGGTGTCCAGTCCTGGACCTTGCTGGTCGTTGAGTGGAGCTGGGTCTTAGCATTGAGATGGAGATCTCTGGGAGAGTTCTCGCTGATTAATATTACATGGGGCTGGGAGTTCTCTGGTGGTCCAGTGTCCTGAACTCGGCTGTCCCACCTCAGAGGCTCAGGCCTGACACCTGGCCGGAGCACCAATACCCTGTCAGCCACACAGCCAGGTACGTGGGGAGTTTCTTGCCTTTTGGGAAGTCTGAGGTCTTCTGCCAGCGTTCAGTAGGTGTTCTGTAGGAGCTGTTCCACATGTAGATGTATTTTTGATGTATTTGTGGGAGGAAGGTGATCTCCATGTCTTTTTCCTCCGCCTTCTTGAAGCTCCTCCTCCATGCCTTCTGATTTTAGATAAAACACTTTGCCAAGGCTCACAAAGCCTTCCTCTCACCGGTCCTATACACAACTCCATACTGTGTATCATGTATTACTACTTGCAAATTCCAAAACATGACTTACTCCCTCAACCCTTATGGCCTCTGCCTTCCATATGGATTCTTCTGTCCCCAAAGTGGTCCCTCAGTTGTTTACCTGGTCAGTTCCATTCAACTCAACCTAAAGTGTCAATTTGCATCTCCTTTCTCTGGGTCACTTCTCCAAATCATCTTACCCAGACTGAATGAAAAGTATGGGCTAGTGTTCTCCCCATTGACTACAGCCCAGCAGGTGGTCAAGAGCTCAATTCTGCAGTCAAGTCACACAGCAGGGTTTAAGCTGTCCTTTAGCCACTTAATAGCTGAGTCCACTTAAAGTATTTGTTGACCTCCCTGTACCTCAGTTTCCTCATCTATAAGATGGATATTAATAGTACCACACTCAAAGATTACTATAAAGATTAAGTGGAACAATATAAGTAAAAAACTTAGCACAGCACCCAAATCATTGTAAGTTCTCCATAGATGTTAACTAATAATCACCAGTTAGTAATACTCCAGTGTTTTGGCATATTTACTGTCATACCGCTCACTAAACTGTGAGCAAGTTGAGGTCAGGAACCAATCTTTTGTTTCTGTGTTCCCTTGTGCTTTGCACATAGTAGGTGCTTCATAAATGTCTGTTAAATGAGCGAAAATTAAAGATCATAAAGCTGATCGATGAATGAACAAGATGCTCATGCTTAAATACACCAATTATTTAATTATTGTGTTAAATATGTCTAGGGTTCTTTAAAATTCTCCAAAGGAGGGTTCACCTGTTTCAAGTTTGACTTGTTACACTGAGCAGAGATCATATGCATAACATGGAACAATGAGAAAGTGGCCTCTTTATTAAAACACTATAAATTCATCTGAAGCTGAAGAGAACAGCTTCAGGATTACAGCTTCTAGGTAAAAAGAAATCACTGTAAACCTGGTCCTCAATTCTTTTACCCTCTTTTCTGCTCCATGTGAGACTGTTTATGCTGTCACCAACCAGCATGTAAGGCCTCCAAAAAAGATTCTACTCCCTCTTGTAAACCCTACCTCAGATATGGACTGAAATCTCCTTCTTGGCACACTCTGACAATAGCTGTCCAAAACTGCAAAGAATGTAAAAATAACCAAGTTTCTCAAGTACAGGTTTATGATGGAAAGACTAAGAAGTCCTAATATCCTGGTACTCTTTCACCGCCCCATAGAAGCTATGGTCGATTGGTTCATTTGTTCAATATCTGCTCTAATTTCCATCTACACTGCAGAAGTTAGAAAGATACAAACGAAATTTCCCAAATGCTTTTGCTGCTGGGTTGCAAATGGGAAATAGGTTCTCCAGTCACTAGCACTGAATTTAGTGGGGAGAAGGTGGAGAAAGAGGGAATGGTTTGGGCAGTGTCTATTTTGCCAGCAAGGCTAAAGTTCTCTGAGGCACATGTGGCCCTCCTCAACCCTAGACCACAGCTGGAGTACTGTGGTCCTAGAGCCAGCACTGGGGCCAGTGGCGATCTAGGTCCCTGGCTGTCTTATGGCGGCAAAGGCGGCTACTACTTGGGTCTGTTATTTCTACAAAATTGTGTTGAAAATCATTACTGGGAGGCCCAGTCTGGAGCCCACTCCCTCTAGCCCAACCACAATTTTGTAATAACCTAAGTCCTGGTATTAAATTCTTTTCTGCTTAAAATAGCTAGAATAATACTGATACAATACCCTTGGAATCCTTTTCTTGCAGCTTTGTTGTTGCTGTGGTCATTTTATTCTCTAGCCAACATCTTCTCTTCTCCGGCTCCCCATCCTTCTTCCTCCAACCCTACCCATCCTGTACTAGAAACTGATTTAATAATGTTGCCTTTCTCAATATGGGCGTTAGAGTCCAGGGTCATACCTCTTGCTTCTCAATTCCCTCAGGGTTATAAACCACCCCACTCAGTTTGCTTTCCCGCCCAAAGATTCCGTTTCTCATTAGGAAGGACACTGTTCTTTACGAATGATTTACAGACACTCACTGAGCCCCAGTGAATAACTTAGCCCAGTGAGGGCTTCTGCATCTACTCACTTTGGGAAAAACGTCCCCCTTTTTCCCAGTGTCAAATAGTTCCACCAACTACAAATCCCTCAAAGAAGAATACCCCAAGAACACAAACCTGAAGAATTTCCCAAGAACACAAACTCAGTAACAAATAGATGATGAGAATTAGCACACATAAAACTGCAGGATGGACATAGGAATAGAGCCTCAGCTTTCACAGTTTACAATGCGTTTATTCATAAACACTAAAAACAACGGCCTTGTGCTTCCTCCTTAGGTTCCACTCCTCTCGCTCCCTTCTTAAAAGATGAGGTTCACCCTCTTATGCTGAAATCACATTTTGATCTTATTAAACAGTTACACGACCAGGTTGTGAGCACTTTGACATCAAGAACTGCCTTACCCATCTTTCCATCCTCAGCACCTAGCACTGGGCCTGGCCCAAGTTACCATGTGCATTCTAGCAACAATTCTGTGACACCAACTGGATGTCTTACAACTCAATTATATTCTTTTTAAATTGAAATACAGTGGATACAGCTCAATTATATTCTGACACTACCAGAGTTATTACAGACCTCACAGGTTAAGGGCTCAGTCCCATAAGACTGTCCCCACTTCAGAGGCCAGCCACAAGTCTTTGGTGTCCCCAAACTACTTGCACTTCTTCCCAGATGGCTACAAATTTGAGGGTTGTTACAGTACCCTTTAAGTTTCATAATTCAGTAGAATGACTTACAGAACTCACTGAAAGCACTACACTTACAACTACCATTTTATTATAAAAGTTATAACTTAAGAACAACTAAATGGAAGAGGTGAACAGGACAAGGTCTGGGGAAGAGAGATGCAGAGCTTCCATCCCTGTGGACTCAAGGGTGTGCCATCCTCCTGGTACATTGATTGATATGTTCATAAGCTTGGAAGCTCTCTGAGCCTCATTTTTCAGAGTTTTTATTGAGGTTTCACTAGGTGGACATGAGTGATTAAATCACTGGTCACATGTTTGAATTCAATCTTCAGTCCCCCTTCTCTCCATGGAGGTTCGGGGTGGGGGCGGTGCTGAAAGTTCCAACCCTGTAATAATGAGCTGGTCTTTCTAGCATGGTCAGCCCCTCCCTGGAAACTATGTAGGGCCCCACCATGAATCACCTTATTAGCAGAAACTCAGGTGTGGTGGGAAGGGGCTTGTAAGGAATTAAAACAGACACTCCTATCAGGAAAATTCCAAGAGTTTTTGAAGCTCTGTGCCAGGAAGCAGGGACAAAGACTGGATATATGCTTTATTATATCACACCACCTGAGACACATTTGTCAAATTGAGTTCAGTTGGTTACCTCCAGCTTCCTGTTAGTCACTTTGTAAAAATTAAATGCCAGGGTCTTCAATTCTAGGATCAAAATTCTCCCACTGGAAGTAATGATCTTTAAGCTCTTCCTTGACTATTCATTTAAAACACAGCTTAAATAATCCCCAGTAAAAAGCCTGAATTTGTCTCTTTTAACTACAGATGATAGGAAATGAATTCCACCATCCCAGATGGGCATTTGGGGCTTTAGTATATTAACTATTAACATTTTTATATCACCTTTGAAGTTGCTATTGTGGGGATATCAGATACTTTTATGGCCCAGAGTCTAGGTGAATATACTTCCCTGCCAGCCAGAGTAAATATCAAGCGTGTTGAGTTTTATCAAGGTGTGCACTCAGTAGAATAAGACATTGCCTTGTGCATTGAAGCAGTTTTGTTTTTAACTACAAAAATGGAATAAGAGGGCTTCCCTGGTGGCGCAGTGGTTGAGAATCCGCCTGCCGATGCAGGGGACGCGGGTTCGTGCCCCGGTCCGGGAAGATCCCACATGCCGCAGAGCAGCTGGGCCCATGAGCCATGGCCGCTGAGCTTGCGCGTCCGGAGCCTGAGAGGCCCACGTACCAAAAAAAAAATATATGGAATAAGAGGATAGAGATGTATAGTTACTATGCTTCAGGGCTTATATTACTTTGATTAGAATAAATAAAAGCTACAGGAAAGATTTACTTAGGTATGGAAGGAAAATATTAGCTACATAAATTAGATAAGTAGATAGATGATTTACATTTATATATACACATATATGGGCACATATAAATGCATGTATTTGAATATACAGGGAGTCAGTGAGCTTTTTTCTGCAAAGGGGTAAATAGTAAATATTTTAGGCTTTAAAGGCCACATGGTCTCTGTCACAATAACTCAACTCTGCCATTATAGTAGGAAAGCATCTATAGACATTACATAGAGGGATGGTTGCGGCTGTGTTCTAATAAAATTTTCTTTATGAACACTGAAATTTGAGTGTTATGTAATTTTCATGTCACAAAATAATATTCTTTGTTTGATTTTTTCAACTATTTAAAAATGTAAAAACATTTTTTGCTCTCAGACCATACAAAAATAAGCAGTGGCCATAGGTTGCTGGCCCTTGTTGTAGACAACAAAGGTTAATCTAGTGATGATATCTCTTTTCTCAGGTTGCATGATCCGAGTGAAACTGCATCAGCTTGGGACTCTAACAGGTGAGTTATTTGAATTCCACTGGACGTTAAAAGAAATCCTCATAAATAATATTATCCCTCAATCTCTCTAACCCAGTCTCACACGCTGCTCCCCTCTCTCCCTCCTCTGTCTCTATCTCATTCTTGAAAGACAACATGGGTTTAGTGGCACATGTGCCCAATACTTCCAACATTGATTGTTCATGCTATTAATATCAAGGTAACATAGCTGGTGACAGCCTCTTTCACTGATTCATAATTCATGTCCCTGTTAAACGGTATCTGATCCAATGAGTTATCTGTATTTCACTCGGAATATGCTAATGTTGTCAGTTGATATCAAAAGAAAAACCACAACTTATTTCTTTCTTTACTGAGGAATTAAGGGAGAAAATGCCTCTGTTGTGGGTGCGTAGGAAATCCCAAGGCCTGGAAAATACCTCTGACTCTGAAAGATCAAATCCTGTTCAAGTCGAAATCAAACTGCCTCTTAGAGATTCTGCCCAAGTCGGTGGTGGTTGTCCTATGGCAACATGGCAGTATTTCTTATGTACTAGCTTCACGGAGTTTCAAGAGATAGCTTTCCTTTACAAATATATTTCAGGAAGTGGTTGTATTTTTTAAAGCAATTTTAAAAACTCTGTTTAAGTGAATAGTTTCATCAATCAGAAAGCCCAAAGGAAGGTGGAGAACAAAAGGGCAACGTTTTTTTTCATTGTTATTAAAGCAGAGAAATAATATCTGAGGCCTGAGGCTCAATTCGTGAAGAGGATGATCCACGGGACTCCTGTTCAAGGTAGGCAGCTGCTGAGACACTTCAAAAGATCATCTTTATTGCAGAACAATTGCCTGACCCAGTTTCCTGGTCAGCAACATGCTTTTGTAGAAACTTCAGGAACTGATGAAAAAGCTCAGCCAAGTTAGCATGTGTACTTTCATCTGGGGCTATCAGGAGGAGAAATATGGAAAGGTTTCCAGGTCCCTTGGATTTAACACTTCCAGATGTAGTGACACAGAAGCAAAGAATAAAACAAAAGATATGAGCATGTTTTAAAAGGCAGTATCTGACTTCTTGGCAAATATGCTTGATATTAGGATTTGTAGAACACAGAGGTCTTTCTGTATGCATAGTCTTTTGCCTATCAAAATATTTTGATATCATAATAAAATCCTACATTTTTGTAAAGTACATTTTGACCATTGACCAAGGATTCACTGCCTTGATATAGAAAGATATTCTTCCACCCAGTCTTGTGTCTCATTGCAAAGCAACAATCCTTAGTGCATAAGCATCTAAACAATATTTTATTTGGAATTCCAACATGCATCATAAAACTAACATAAAGAGAAACAATGTATGTTTTAATGATTTCGAAAGGGAAAACACATTTCCACAAATGGCTCTAAGTTAAGTTCCATTCATTGAATGCTGGAAAATATGACATCTTTTAGCAAAGAACTCTTCAGCTTTTTATTTTAAGCATCTGTATACTTATATTTATCAGTAAAAAGAATCTTTCAAAAGAGCTATTCAATTTTACAATCTCCTTATCCAGTTATTTCATTCTTCAGGGTAATTTTGGAAAATTTCATCTTAATTCATTTTCAGCCTTACTTGTTGTATTAGTTTCCTAGGGCTGCTATAAAAAAGTACCAAAACCAAAGTGACTGAAAACAACAGAAATCTATAGTCTTACAGTCCTAGAGGCTAGAAATCTGAAACCAAACGGTCCACAGAGCCAAACTCTCTCTGGTGGTTTAGGGGAGAATCCTCCCTTGTGTCCTCCAGCTTCTAGTATTTTCCAGTAATCCTTGGTGTTTCTTGATTTATAGATAGATCACTATAGTCACATGGCTGTCTTTCTCCCTGTGTTTCTTTACATGGTCTTACCTCTGTGCACGTCTGTCTCTGTGTCCAAATTTCCCCTTCTTTTTTTTTTTGTTTTTTGTTTTTTGTTTTTTGAGGTACGCGGGCCTCTCACTGTTGTGGCGTCTCCGGTTGCAGAGCACAGGCTCCGGACGCGCAGGCTCAGCGGCCATGGCTCACGGGCCCAGCCGCTCCGCGGCATGTGGGATCTTCCCGGACCGGGGCACGAACCCGCATCTCCTGCATCGGCAGGCGGATTCTCAACCACTGCGCCACCAGGGAAGCCCAAATTTCCCCTTCTTTAAGGACACTGGTCCTGTCGGATTCGGACCCATCTTAATGACCTCATTTTAACTTGATTACCTTGGTAAACACCCTGCTTCCAAATAAGGTCACATTGTGAGATACAGAGGCTTAGGACTTCAGCACATCTTTTGGGGGGGACACAACCCATGATATATTTATTGTTATGTATTTAATATAGTAATAACATTTTTGTTTATGTATAGAGTGTGGCTACAAAAATTCAACAGCAACAAAGAAAATGACACTTAGTGATCCCTAAGTCATTTCCAGTTGCCTTAGGCCTTCACAGCTTGGGATGTCTGCCCACAAATGTAGCTCGGTCCAGCCCATCCCAGGCAAACTGCAGGACAGAAGCAGGTCTGGATCTCTTTCTGGAAGGACTTTTCCTGAAGTTCCTAATAAAATATCTGGGCACTTATTCTGACCCTCTGTTAGAATTCACTTCTAGGCCCTCCAGGTCCCAGCAGCCATAGTGATTCTACAAATGAGCTAGCACCAATGGAGCAGAGAAGTCCAGATTGCAATTACTCTACAGCTCTTCTGATGACCCATCACTCCTGGCTGGCACTGTGGCATTGGGAGACAATACGGCTCACAGACCTATTAAGCCTTCGGCATTTGAGTGTTTGGAAAATTTTGTTTCAAACAGATAAATGTTAGAGCCTAAAGCAGTGGCTCAATTTGAATCATCTGCTAAGATCTAAGATCTAAAAAAATGCTGGTTGCTGGTCCTCACTCCTGTGGGTGTAACTGAATCAGGTTTCTGTGCAGCCAGAGCACCAGCATTTTAAAAGCTTCCCATGCATTTCTAGCGTACAGCCAAAGGTGAGAACAGATGATATAGCTCAGCGCTCTTCAGACATTAACGTATCTAGGAATCATTAAAATGCAGATTCCGATTCCACAGGTCTGGGGTGGGGCTCGAGATTCTGCTTTTCTAACAGGCTCCCAAGGGACGGTAAAGCTCTTGATCCACTGACCACACGTTAGCAGCCAGGATCTAGAGAGCTAATTCTCAAAGGGGATGCATGATGGAGTAACCAGCAGAGCTATATAAAAAATACCGATGCCTGGGTTTTACCTCCAGCGCTTCTGATTGAATTGGTCAGGAGTGCTGGCAGCATCAGGACTTTTAAAAGCTTCACATGTGATTCTGAAGTGCAGCCCAGGTTGAGAACCACTGCTGTTGAGAAAAGGCAGAAACAGTCTTGTTGTTTCCACAAATCTAACAATGTGGGCAAGTGGGCTGCACTGGGCATCATCTTCAGTGGTGGCTACTGAGTCCAACTTCGGGGTTTGTGCAGCATCAAAACAAAGGCTGCCCGAGGAACCAGGTACCTGTGCATCACAGATTTTTAAGGACAGGTGGTAGGGGATCGGCAGGCAGAAGTGAGAAAGCAGACATGGCCAGTTCTGGGGGATGGTGTTCAAAGAGGTTAATTAACTCTCTTTTCATGTCAGTCAGCCGAGGCATTTCTTAGTTCAGCCTGAGAGCTGAAACAAGCTTTTGTAACAGCCGTCACAACTGTTGGAGCAGACCCTGATCCAGAGTGAGGAAGGCTAAATATCCCACTTCCCCACCACCAGGATGGCATGGCCATATATCCAGTATTAGTTTCTGCAGGTTGTCCCAGAATCTGATGTGGGTTGGCATTTTAGCACTCTCAGTTTGTCTGGGTTTGAACAAGAAATGGCCACTCCAGACAATTGGTAACCTGTGTGTTATAGGTTAAATCATGTCCCCCAAAATTCATGTGTTGAAGCCTTTACCCCCAGTACCCCAAAATGTGACTCTTTCTGTAAAGGAGAGAGGGCCTTTACAGAAGTTAAAATGAGGCTGTTAGGGTGGCCCTAATCCAGTCTGACTGGTATCTATATGAGATGACATTTGGACACACTAAGAAATACACGAAAGACATGAAAACACATTTTAAACCTCTGCTTGAGTCACATCCACTAACATCCCATTGGTCAAAGCAGTCCACAAGGTCAAGCTCAAAGTCACAGGTGGGTATATATACTCTACCCACCGCAAAGCCATGGTAACGGCATGAATGTACCTTCTATTTAAAGGGAAGTGAAGAATTAGATTAATTTTTTGATCTACCACACTAGGTTCCATCAGTGTATTCGAGTGGCCATGGAATTGGTCTTAATAAGTGAACTTTAGGGCTTCCCTGGTGGCGCAGCGGTTGAGAATCCGCCTGCCGATGCAGGAGACACGGGTTCGTGCCCTGGTCCGGGAAGATCCCACATGCCGCGGAGCAACTAAGCCCGTGAGCCATGGCCACTAGGCCTGCGCGTCCGGAGCCTGTGCTCCGCAATGGGAGAGGCCACAACAGTGAGAGGCCCGCATACCGCAAAAAAAAAAAAAAAAAAAAAAAAAAAAATAAGTGAACTTTAGGGTCTTACCATCAATCATATCTAGAATACTTGTCTCTGACAGCTTTCTGTGAAGCAGTCACTTCTCATTGCTGAGCCTCAGTTTCTTTAAAAATTAGGAGTCCATTAACTCGATTGGCAATTAAAACACAGCATCCACTTGTTTGTTTAATTAGCTGCACATATTTAAAAGGATTTTATGTTAAAATCCAGTTACTCCTAACAAATTGGAGAATCTGACTACAGTGAACATCAAAACAACAATCACCAGAAGTAGAGTTGCATCTGCCCCTCTAGATGTCAGCCCTCTCCTGACGCCACGGTCCCCACCAGGCAACTTCTCTCGTTAAGAATATGTGCTTGTCTCCTACTGGTATTTGAGTTTAGACGCCTCGCTCTAGAGTATCCAGCTACAACATTCTGAGATTCTAAATTTAGAAAGGATAACTCCCAATACGGACTCATTCCCAATATTGCTCTTCATATAGTCTCTGTGTTTGTCAGTGTTTGGGGACAATTTCTAACCAGAACTTTTGCCCTGCACATAAGAATCTATTCTTCACCCTCTTTATTCACAATCAGAAGGGGATGCCTTCTGGTCACAAATGCTCCAGGTTTCCATGTTCTCTTAAGGTTTGAAAGTGATGTGGTGCTTAAGGTAACTTGTTCTGGGGATAGTTAGGAGCTCACCCTGAAGAGAAACACAGGGAGAGATCTTTTCAGGGCTTTTCCCTTCCCACACGGCTTCCTCAGTCCATCAGCAGTGTTGTCAAAAGAATCATCTTCAACCAGCTTCCCTACTGTTGAAAGCAGCTTGTCTTTTGGATGAGCTGCAGCGGTGCGTGGGCTTTCAGGCATACTCTGCTACCCCATGTTTCATCACAGTGTGTCTCTCACAGAGGAGACCCTCAGAGAAGAGACATCGGAATTTGGAAGTAAAATCACAGACAGGAGAGTGCACCCTGTAGCAAGAAGTGAGATTTAGAGGCGAGTGATGTTGTTATTGCTGTGTGTTGGTTTGGGCTGGGCAGCTGACCCAGAAAAGAGAGAAGGAAGAGGGTCCCAGGAGCAATACCTAAGAGGAGGCAGGAGAACAGAGAAAAATGAGAGAGACCCAGGAAAGCCAGAAGCACCATGGAAAGCAGGTAGAAGAAAGAATCCCTCTTTCTTTCTTTCTTTGACCCATTTGAACCCTAACTATGACCCTTATGTGAGGGTACCCTTCTAGGAGCTAGAAATAACATTTTCAAAATCGTTTTGTGGTGAAATATATTCATAGATTTGTATCTCATTTAATCTTTTGTAATGTCTGATCTTGTTAATTTGTTACTCTTAGGAAATCATGTTTTTACTGGACTCAGAGGTAGAAGCTCGCAGCGGGTACAGCCTCTGTCTCTTGGCAGTCTGTTCCTGGCATTTTCCTTTGGCCTCTTTCATTCCCTTGGCCAAAAGTGTATCATAGTCTGCTGGCTCGTCCTTAGTTTGCTTAGTATGCAGTTTCTTCAGAGCGATACACTGATGTTTGTGTCGCAGGAAACGTGGAGTAACAGGACACTGCATCACGAGCACTTTGGTCCTGGGTGTCTTACCTTCTTTGTTCAAGGGCTTCCTTACAGTACACGTGTAGGCATCATCTTCAGAAAGATTGAAAATTTGCAATTCTGCTAGTTCTTTTGGGCCCCAGGTGACAAGCTGCAGTAGTATCAGTCCAGGAATATCCTTCTCCCTTTTTAAAAAAAAAATAATAACCAAGTTGAGAACACTCAGACTGGCGTCTACAATGCAACCTTGAACAGATTTGTGCTCCTTTCTCCAGTTCTCCTTGGTCTAGAGCAGGAATGCCCCTTACTTAGTGGCAGGCAAAGCACAATCGTTTACTGCGCATCATTATCCCATTTTATATATGAAAAACAGAAGCAGAAAGAGAGATTCATTCCATAAATATTAGGTGCAAGATTTGAAACTATGTCTCTGCTGCCCCAGACCATGCTTCTTCCCCTACATGAAACAGCTGTCTTTAGATAAATATGTAGGGTTGGAACTAAGGCCTAAAACTCTGTTAAAACACTTCCCCAAATTCACACAGCTACTACATAGCAAAGCTAGGATTTGAAACCAGTCTTTCTGACCCTAGGTCCTAAATTCTTAAGCACTTGGATGACTAGGATTTCTAAATCTTCTCATGTAGTTGGATATCAATCTGGAGCTTAAATATATCCTGGGAAGGGGATTACATAAATTTATAACTATTGAGGAAAGTAAAGGAAGAATTATTGATCTTCCCAATTAAAATTAATCCTGTTGGCATACATGGCTCCCAGTATGCAGATATAGATTAGGGAAAGAACCAGGAGTCTCTGTGATCATATCAGCCTGTGTGTGGGCACAGAGGACCTGGTACTCTGATAGAGACAGGGATACTGAGGTTATAGGAGAAACATCTGGGTCTGATACCTGGTGAGTGGACACAGGCAAGTCATCCCAATGCAGTGGAGTAGAGGGTTCAGGGTCCAGTCAGATCAGAAACCAAGAATTAGAGTGAAGATAAAGCAAAAGTGATGACAGTAACCAAAGTTGGAGAGAATTATCTCTGTACTGTTTTGTAAACATTGTGTCTCCTACTTTGTGGGTGAAGAAATTGGAGTTGAGAAAATTTAGACACCTCGCCCAGTGCCAGAGTCAGAATGTGGCTGAACCGAGATTCAAACCCCCAAAATGCCTGGCTCCTCAAGTAGCAAGATGAGGGCAAGGAGCTTTCAGGAGCAGGAGGGTTCAGGTTCATCTGGGCTATTAGGAAATTTACCAACACTCAGCGAAAGCAGAGGGCCACTTGCCCTCAGCATGGCCTTACAGAGGAAGTGCTCAAAAGCCAGCATCCCACAACAGGCACATTCTGAGAGAGGAGAGAACACTTGTTTTTAAATAAAGCCATTTAAACCTCATGATGTGAAGACAGGAGAACAAAGCAGTAGATTCTTCACTATCTTGGGGGAAATGCTCAAACTATTCAGGCAAACGGAAGAAGGAAGGAAGGAGGGGAGAGAGGGGGAAAGGGAGGAAGAGAGGAAAGAAGGAAAGGAGGGAGCAGAAGAGAAAGAAGTGAGGAAGGTGAAAGGGAGAATGAAAGAGAAATGAAGGCAGAAAGGAGGAGATGGAGGGAGAGAGAAAAGAAAGGATAGAGGAATAAAGGAATTAACGGAAAAAAGAGACTTTTAAAAGATGGAATCTACCACAAATTAGAGCCCTCAGCAGTGAATCTATAGATAGCTGTCACCGAAGGTTATTTTTAGATAATGAAATTAAATACACTTTTTATCTTCTGTGCCCCCCGTAGATCATGAGTTCTGGAGATCGTGGTCTACAATACATAGGCAATCTTGATAATTCTCCAAGGACTTAGAACAATACTGTGCATACAGTGGGTGTTGAATAAATAAAAGGTTGACATTGATTGATAGTCTCTTCCCTAAAGGAAATTGATCTCCAATTCAAATCTCCAGCATAACACTGAGCAAGGTTAATCTTCATATCCCCACAGATGGAGACTAATGGGATAGGCCTAAGTAGGCAGAAGTGCATCATGAAACCAAATGGGGAAATGATAGCTATTGTCACCCAGGGAATTGCCAAAAGCAAATGTCACTCATGGCCCCCAGCTCCAATGTCTGAACATTTTTTATTCCCCATAGATATAAACAGACTGGTGAAAGAACACTTATAAAAATGAAACACGCATATAAATAAAGTTTTAACAAATTCTTGAAAACTGACTTTAGCAAGTTGGTCACGAACAACTCTTAGTTATTTGCTTTTGAAAAATGGTAGCTGCTAAAATGTTGAAGGTAGGTGAAAGACAGTTCCTCCTCTTCATTCTCAAACTGAATCTCAGACGAAACACTGCCATATACACAGACAAGTATTGAAAAAGCATACCTCAGCAAAGTGGCCCAGGACTTTGTAAACAAACATCCATTAGCAAGCTGGCACTAAGTAGTTCATGCAACCCGCCCAGTAAATTTAAAGAAGTCCTAACTTTTGTCCTTTCAGGTGCTCCTCAATATCTTAGCCAGTCCACATATCTTAAATACCATTCATTTCACCAATGAGAGCCCATTTCTAATATCCAGTTGCCAGTTTCTCCAGTAAGAATCTATGTCAAATATTCACTACTCTGGTTAACAAAACTACCGGTGTGGATAAGCGATAAGGATAAAAAACATGCCTTTAATAGTTACCTCTGAAGTGTGGCCTTTGTTATTTAATGTTAGATAACCACCCAGGAAGTGTGGATTCCTATTTATAACAACTGCCCCTTGGGTAGAAAAGTCAGCACATACATTTACATTATACTAGCGTTGTGTTGAGTATTTTAAAGTATATAACAAGCAACATAACATAAATGATAAACCATATTTAAATATTTTCCTTTTCTCTTTAAAAATAATGATTTTAATGATTGGCAAATGAAGTACATTCCAATATAGACCCTAAATATATTCAATATTCTCTTCTTGAATATGAGAGAATATAAAAGCAAAATTGCCTATTATTTATATAAACACAAGAAAACCCAGCCACTCCCAGATAATTTCATACCCTGCTATATGACCAATATCCTATTTTGAGCAGCGCCTTTTATGCTTGCATTTTCAGCTGAGAAAGCACACATCAGCTGGAGTCACTCTGTTTCCTAGTTTCTAGGTGTTTGGCTCAAACCCTGATTCCAAAGGCAACTCTGTTGTCCCACGTAAGACTGCGGTAAATACCAGGAGACGTTCAGTCTTAGGTCCCCTCAGGCTCTGGCAGGTACAAGAAGCTCCATGCCTGGACTCAGTGTAGTTCAGCTCCCAATATGTCCCAAACATTTTTCTCAGCATCTTGACCCTAATATGGAAATTAGCTCCTCTCAACTGATTTTCAGAATATGTACACCTGCACTCTCTCCCTCCCTCACTCATTCACTCCCTTATTCAATGTCTTTACTAAAGGTTTGGCAAAGTTGAGGGCTTTATACGTCAAAATACTAAAATTTAAAATTTAACAGAAAACTACTTATTTGGACTATTCTTCTACAGAGACTGAGGTCCCACATCTGGTTGCTTACTCGTCCCTGCCACAGTGGCGTTATTGGTTTCATGACATAGTAGTTACATTATTTGGTAGAGCAGGGTTAGTTACTTTCCTTCAAAGTCTCTCTTCCCTCACCCCCCATGCTTTCAAATTTTGCACCACTGGGTGATTTGATTTTTCCAGTAACACATTTCAGAATTGGGAAGAGCAACAAACGGCATTAGAGTCACCATAATGGCCATTTTAAAGCCATATTATGTGTAAGAAAGAAATATCAGGAGCACTCAGATCATAGGACAATTATCTAGAAATTTTTTTCTTACTTTTTTGGCCGCGTTGGGTCTTTGTTGCTGTGCGGGCTTTCTCTAGTTGCGGCGAGAGGGGGCTACTCTTCGTTGCGGTGTGCGGGCTTCTCATTGCGGTGGCTTCTCATTGCAGAGCACGGGCTGTAGGCGCGTGGGCTTCGGTAGCTGTGGTGCACAGGCTCAGTAGTTGTGGTTCGCGGGCTCTAGAGCACAGGCTCAGTAGCTGTGGTGCACGAGCTTAGCTGCCCCGCGGCCTGTGGGATCTTCCCGGACCAGGGCTCAAAGGCTCAAACCCGTGTCCCCTGCATTGGCAGGTGGATTCTTAACCACTGTGCCACCAGAGAATACCTTTTTTTTTCTTTTTCTTTTGGCTAGAAATTTCTAATACAACTTTTCTAACTTTCATTCTGTGAATCATTAACAAAAGAACTGTTAGCCAGCAAGGGTCATTTCTCCATTCTTCTATTCTCATGGAACCATACATTATTATGTTTCCCACATCTAGTTTTATGATATATAACCTTTCTTTAGTTTTCTACAGAAGAAAATATTGTTTTATTTCCTACGTGAATGAGATCTTACTCTCCCAGAGACAAGTTTTCTCATTCTGTTTGGCTCACTGAAGATGAAACTCTCTGACGATGAAAAACTGACCCTTTGAGATTATAAACATAATCCATGGATATGTTTATATTCCCCCTGAGGTCTGAATTGTAAGGTGATAGAGAAAGAGGCTGACGTATTTATTCCGGATAATCTTCTCATGTTTGTTCCCTTTATTGTTATAAAAAGATAAGTCTGGGGGGCTTCCCTGGTGGCGCAGTGGTTGAGAGTCCGCCTGCCGATGCAGGGGATGCGGGTTCGTGCCCCGGTCCGGGAGGATCCCGCGTGCCGCGGAGCGGCTGGGCCCGTGAGCCATGGCCGCTGGGCCTGTGCGTCCGGAGCCTGCGCTCCGCGATGGGAGAGGCCACAGCAGTGAGAGGCCCGCGTACCACAAAAAAAAAAAAAAAAAAAGATAAGTCTGGGCTCTATTTGCCTATTCAAATGCAAATTAGGGAAATGTGGGCCCTAGTGTCTTCTGATGCCTGAGTATGTGGAGATCAGAGAGCTTGAACTTAGGTAGCATGGGCAGGTATGTTTGCTTCCAGAGCAGTCCTGTCCAGGTGCCTGCAAGAAGTTTGGGGCATGTGGGCTGCCAAGAACTGCACTTTTGGCCACGTAGAAATATATGTTTTGTGAAGGATAAGCAGCAGTGAAATAGCAAATCCATACGAGCAGTACTTCTCAAACTTTAGTGTGTAAAGGAATTACCTGAGCTCTTGCTAAGATACAGTTTCTGACTCAGCATGTCTAGGGTGGGACTGAGAGTCTTTCTAACCAGCTCTCCGGCAATGTCAATGCTACTGGTCCAAGTAGCAAGATGTTAGAGGGACTTCCCTGGTGGCGGAGTGGTTAGGAATCCACCTGCCAGTGCAGGGGACACGGGTTCGAGCCCTGGTCCGGGAAGATCCCACAGGCCGCGGAGCAGCTAAGCCCACGCACCACAACTACCGAGCCCGTGCTCTAGAGCCTGTGAGCCACAACTACTGAGACCATGTGCCACAACTACTGAAGCCCATGTGCCTAGAGCCCGTGCTCCACAGCAAGAGAAGCCACGGCCATGAGAAGCCCACGTACCGCAACGAAGAGTAGCCCCAGCTCGGCACAACTAGAGAAAGCCTGCACGCAGCAACAAACACCCAATACAGACAAAAATAAATAATTTTTTTTTAAAAAAATGATGTTAGAGACAGTGAAGTCCTCATATGAACTCCAGAGGACATTCTAAATACAAGATTTGAATTTTATTTCAGTGGTACTAAGGACCTCATAAGTATATATTCTTTTAAATATCTGAATAAAGTCATACTGTTTTAAATTTCCTTTTTGTGGAAGTATTGGGCTGGCCAAAAAGTTCGTTCAGGTTTTTCCATACGATGTTACAGAAAACCTGAACGAACTTTTTGGCCAACCCAATAATTAGCATACATAATAAGTGAGTAGATTATGCTTCATGGGTTTTTCACAAAGCCATTTAACCACCATCCAGACCAAGGAAAAAAATATTACCAGCATCCCAGAAGCCTCCCCACACCCATGTCTAAATCACTATTTTCCCCCCTCCTCCTCAAACCAACCTTACTCTTACAAGCAGAGATTAGTTTTATCTGCTGTAAACTTTACATAAACAAAATCGTGCAGTAAGTAGTCTTTTGTTTCTAACTTTATTCACCATTATTTTTGTGATATTCATCTACATTATTATATGTAGTTAGTTGTTTCTCATTCCTCTCTACCAGAGTCAACAAACTTTTTCTTGAAAGAGCCAGATAGTAAATATTTTCAGCTTTGACTGCCATATGGGCTCTGGTAAAACTACTCAACTCTGCTGCTGTAGCATGAAAGCAGCCCCAGATGATACACAGACGAATAGACCTGGCTCTATTCCAATTAAACTTTATTTTCAAAAGCAAACATAGGTCAGATTTGGCCTGTGGGTCATAGTTTACTGACCTCTGCTCTATTGCAGTCCATTGTAAGTATTTATCTCTCCATTTTCTTCTTAACGAGTATACTAGTTTTCTATTGCTGCTATAATAAATTATCACAAATTTAGCAGCTTAAAACAATACAAATTTATTATCTCCCAGTTCTGTAGGCCAGAAGTCCAGGTGGGCTCAACTAGCTCCTTTCTTCCAGGTCCTATAAGGCTGAAATCAAAGTGTTGGCTGGCCTGGGATCTTATCCAGAGGCTCTGGGAAAGAAATTGCTTCCTACTCATTCTGGTGGTTGATAGAAGATTGTCCCTTGTAATTGTAGGACTGAGGTCCCTGTTTCCTGGCTGGCTGTCAACTGGAAGCTTCCTTTAGTTCTTCCAGGTCACTCTTTAGTCCTTACACATGGCCCCCTCAATCTCAGAGCCAGCAACAACACATCAAATCCTTCTCACACTTGGAATATCTCTTCTAGAAGCTGCATTGTTTTACATTCCACATTTAAATGTACAGTTTTCCTCAGCTGATTTAGGATATGGTATAAGGGAGTGCTGAAGAATCATTCTTTTTTCCATGTGGCTATCCAGTGACCCAGCACTGTTTAGTGACAGTACTGCCCTTTCTCCACTGCTCTGTGGTGTCAAATTGGCATCAATCAGTGGCCATGTATATGTGAGTTTATGTTTGGACTACTCGTTCCATTGATCTGGTTCTCTATCCTTACACTGCTAATGACTACAGCTTTATTACAAGTGATATGATAGTGTAAGTCTTTGCATTTCGTTCTTCAGGATCACGAGTCTGTCTGAGTTTGATCTGAGACTGATTTTGATTGGCATGTGCTACCTGGTAGGGAGTTTGTAAGGGTGGCCTCCATCTGCCTCTAACCACTGAAACTACCACTGCTCACTGTAAAGAACTAGGATTCACTGTATGAATTACTTGGCTATGGTCAGTTTGCTATGCATTGCTAGGTAATTTTGTACTTTATCCTAAAGGCAAAAGGAGGCAGTAAAACAACTTAAGCAAGCAATTAGAGTTTTTATTGCTTTTTAATAAAGAAGTTAGATGAGACCATGAGTTTCATGGTTAAATCTTGTTTTTAACAAATATAATAACAATCATAAAAAAAAGATGGGTGGTGAATCTGGAGTTTACTGAAGTGGTCACAGCTAGAGATGACAGGGCCCTGAGATAGGCCTGTGACAATGGTTGTGTAGAGAAAGTGGTAGATGTGAGAAAGATTTAATGGATGCTGCTTAGAGATCAATTACATCTAGGGTGTTGACTCCATTGATAAGGGACATAATACCTAGCAATGCTACTGACAAAGAATTCTGGAGAAATTATGTATAAGGATAATGGGTTGAGTATTGAGCACGTTAAGATTAAGTTGCCCGCAACCTATCTAAATGGAAACATTTATCAGAGAGAAATAGGGGCTGGTGCTTGGCAGAGAAATCAAACCTAGAAATAGATTTGGGGGAGTTTTCTGTATTTAGATGGTAATTGGAGCCATGATTGAATCAGACCATCCAGAGAATATGTACAAAACAAGAATAAAAGAGTATTATGGATAGAATCTTGGTGATTGCACCATCTATAAGACATACTAAAAAAGGGAAGGGGGGGAATGATTTGTTGTAAAAATAGGAAGGGAATCAGGAACAAATAATAATCTTAGATCTACCTCATGTTACAACTAACTCTTCAATCACAGAATAATTTCCATCTCAAAATAATAGAGACACAGATGTAGGGAACAAACTTATGGACACCAAGGGGAGAAAGCGGGGGGTAGGAGTGTTGGTGTTGGAATGAACTGGGAGATTAGAATTGACATATATACACTAATATGTATAAAATAGATAACTAATAAGAACCTTCTGTATAAAAAATAAATGAAATTCAAAATATATATATATATTGCACAGAAAAAGATTGATCTTATCTTTGTCCTTTTCTGTAAGAATCCATCAAAACAGTGTTTTCTATAGTTGAAGCATTAACTATAATGTTAATCAAATTATATGACTATATCAGAGATTAAACGAGGAAGTCATTCATAAATAATAATTTTCATGATGCAGTGAGGTAGCCTCATTTTAATTAAAAACAAGTAATGACAGAGAAGTGGAAGGGAAAAAGTCTCAGCTGGAATCAAGTGCTTAGGATTACAAAGAATAAAGGAAATTTTCCTTGGAGCATGGAGATGGTTAAGGTGAGGTGATTAAAATGAGAGGAATTTGGTGTATCCCTATCTTCAATCCAGGGTTCTATTTGCATGCACTGGTTAGACATTGGATATGTCCAGCTTCTGATGATGAGGTTGGGAGTTCCTAGTCATCTCTCTGAAGTTCCTAGCAGGGCCCATACAGTGAGATACCTGAGATGTGGATAATAGCGAAAACCAAGGCATGCTGGGACAGGAAAGCCACTCTCCCAGGCCAGCTGTCCTCAACCTGTGAAGAGTCTGTTGCCCTCGGGGCTCTTGAACACAACAACCAAAGGCCATTGGTTCACAGGTTCCATGTTCATTTCATCCAGTAAAGGAGTTGCTTCATCCACAGGGCAGCAAAACAATATAAAATTAGAGGAGGGAATCAAATCAATAGTCAGCCCAGCAGGAGACAGTGTGTGTTCTCATTTGAGCTGTTAGCAGGTGCACTGGGTGAATACAGATAAGTTGATAAATGGCTGATTCGATAGACTGGTAGCAAACACATGCTTTGCCAGAGATGACTTTTTAAGTCACCATACATCAAACAGACAGTGTCAGCCTTTGAGGATAAACCTGTGAAGCCTTGTTGTGCTCTTTGAACTACCTCTGAGACCGGAGACTGAAAAGGGGCTTGAGTATTCCTCTGAATCCACTGGGAGGATTGAAAGCTTCAAAGAGGAGAGCCATCATATCCAAGGGGAAATATACTGATTGAAGGAACCAGTGTGAAATAGTCTTTAATAATTACCAGAAAGCTGGAATCGACTAGTGTTTTGCTGAGCTATATTTTATCTTTATTGGATTAACTGTGACACAGTAGGTTATGTCAAAGGGAATCTGCATGAATATTAAAAGTAAATGTGGTGTGAATAATAGATAACTTACATTAGATGCACCAGCATGCAGTAATTTTTATTCACCTACATAATTAGATTAAAACAAATCTGCTGAATAAAATACATTGTCTTACTATAATCTGGTTTGAAAACATCCAAAAGTTATGGCCATAAGGATGTTTGCTGGTATTTTACATATAAATACATAATTCACCCTAAGAAATGTTTTCCAAAAGGTTCCTGGTAGTTACAAGAGTAGGTGATTGTGAACATCAGTATTCTTACTGGTCTAGTAAGAACTGCCCTTACGGTCAAATTAAGACTCCTCCAATGTTGATACCAGAATAAAATAACCAACATGCAAGTTTTATGTTCACCTCTGGGAAATGAGCTGTATTTCTCTTTTGGGCTGGGAAAACTGGCATTAAGATTTTTCTGGTAGATCTCAATCCTCCTGGTCTTCACACTGGTGTCCTCTCATCTCCCACCCTCATCTGCCCAGATGCTGTTTGCCATTGCTGAAGAAATTCAGCTAGAATCTGTTGTAACAGGAGGTGGGTTACAACACTTTCTAATTCCACCCAACTATGGATGCTGGGGACTCCCTCATCCACCTCTCCCTGCTCCTTGAGGCTTCTGAATATCCCGGGCTATTGAAAAAGAGAGTGTCCATGCAGGGACGTTTGAATGTGGCTCAGCAAAGTCTATGGGAGGCATGGGCATCACTTCTCCGGGATGATGCACAGGTAATATGCTGGCAGATACAGGCAGAAGGCCCTCCCTAGAGGGCCATGTGGCTCATCAGGCAGGGTTTACTCTCATGTTGATGAATGGGCTGCCGGTCCTAGCTGGTTCCTTACAGCTCTGTGGTACTGGCAACAGATGATGTTGGGCTCTTTCTGCTGATCCTGCTTTCCTCCGTATGATGCTCAGGTGCCATTTCCCTCCCTCATCCAGCTCCTCTTCCCCTTTCTCAGCCCAGCGCACCTTGGCTAAGGTGGCCACATTCCCTGATTCGCCTGGGTCATGTCCTGACTTGCTCATTTGGTGCAAGCATAATGAATAATAATGCCCCTTTTCATTCTCAACAGTGACCCATTTGGACATTAAGTTATGTGGTCACCCTAGTCTCGTCCAGTCTTGCTCGGGAGGTCATTGGCTGAGTCCCCCAGTCTTCTCTTGCAATCTGTTGTTACAGCACAAACTTGATTCCTTGCCTCCTTCAGGGCATTGTGCTTGGGTTCTTAAAAGCCTCTTTTTATCTCCACAAAATCAGCTCTTGCAAACAAAAAGTTTGGCTGTGCAAGTAGGTTTCTGGGGCTGGCTTCACAAGCTTATTTTGAAGTCCAAGATGGAACATTAACTGTTTTGTTTCCTCTTTGTATTCCTGCCACTCTAATTCTACTTGAGGCAATGTAGATGGCTGATGACTGAAAGTGTCATATACAGAAAAGTCCAGAAAAGAAACCCCAAGGGTTTATATGAAAAGTTATTTTCTCACCATTCTCCCACTTCCAAGTCCCCAGTTGCAGCTTGCAATCTCAAGGTATTCTGGTCACACCTTCTGTGCCTGGTGTTAGTTTTGTGGAAAACATAATAATCGCTATTAATTATTGAGTTATGTACTAGCATCCAGCACACAGGTTACCTCATGCACTTGCAACAATCCCCTAAGGAGGTTATTATTATCATTATCCCATTTAACAGAGAAGTTAACTCACCTGAACAAGGCTGTACAGCTCGTAAGTGGCTGAGCCAGAGGTTAAGCCTGGGCAATTTGACTCCAGGACTCAGGCACTTAAAACAAAAAGCACTCCTAACGACACAAAGCTTGCAGATCTATAACTTGGCAGATTAATTAAAATACAGTATAAACTTCTATTCCTAAGAAAGAGGAGGGTATGGTAAATGCTGTCAGAAACCCGTTTTCAATTGTGTAGTTTCCCCCAAATGACCCCCAAATCCTGCCAATAGCAGCTTCCAAAGGGACCTTTGCCGATCTTCTTCTGACAGGATGGGCCAAAAGTCTTCCCCCAAGAATTGCTCTCTTCTCATAATTATTCACATCTGTGTGCCTTTCAGCTCAGAGACATGTTCCCTGCACGGAAAGGGTCAGTGGAGGCGCTGTTTGGTTAAAAGCAACAGCAAGTCCCTCCCTCCAAAGGCAGGGTGTCAGTGTATAACGTGGCACCTGAGCTCCACCTACCGTGCTTCTTGAGGTTGCTCTAAACACCAGAGCCCAGCTGGCCCAGAACCGAGACGCGCTCAGCTCCCAGGTGCCTGCAGTCAGCTCTGAGGACCCTACTCCCTAAACAGCCATCAGAGAGGCTGCCAAGATCACACAGGCTGCATTCTCCCAGAGCTTCTCACAGGAAGTGAGAGACGAAGGGAATCATGACAGAGGTAGAATCTGCAAATGTACCTAGATGCATGTATTGAAAAGGATGGCTAATAACAGATGAATATGGTCTAGAAATCTAATTCACCATGTATATGTGTCAGAGCAGAAATCGTTTAAGCTAGTCTCTCATGAGAATTGATATAGTACATAAATAGAATAACTAGCTGTTATAAATGTAGAGTGCTTTGGGATTGTCAAAGCAATCACACTGAAATTACCCCAGCGATACCTAATCTCCATTATATAGTCAATATGCACGTGGACCTATATTGATAAGATGGAATTAATCTCTCAAACGCAAGGCTGTTTTTACCCTGTTTGAGTTAGGTGTTTTTCAGTGATGGAACAGGTCAAACCAAGACCGGCAGAATGTGTCAGAATTAACACAGGTGTTCCTACATGTTGTGTTTGGGTTGTGATTCTCATTTGTGGCTTTTATTGTTCCCTTCTCAACATTTCACCACAGTGGCAGATGTTTCCTGAGTGTGCACCCCTTGTATTGCTTTACATCCCTTTGCAGAATGATAGTGGGTCAGGGCCTCTCATGAGGCAACAGCTAGTGAATCTGTTATAAATTTTTTCCCCTTGATCAATGTAATGTATGCACGTAGTAGGAAATCAAATAGAAGAGACTGGCTTATAAAATACAGCAAGAGTCTATCATCTCACAGCTTCCCACTGCACTCTGCAAGGGCAGTAACGTTTATTTCTGTTTCTAGGTTTTTTGAGCATTAGACATGGGTCTGAATAATTTGTTTTTAGGGCTAATTTTTGATGTACAAACTTTACATCAATTTAACTTCCTGATATGATTGAAAAGGGTACTCTTTAATATGATCTTCCACACTCTCTTTCCCTTCTCTCAATTTTTAATGGTTATCTCACTAATTTTTAGTGCTGCTAATAGTTACTTTTGAAACTGCAAATGAAATTCGTAGCCCCTGATTTCATGTACCGTACATTTTTGAAAATGTAGATTGAATCCCCAAAATTGTAAAATAAGAATTTTTAGTGCATGTATCCTTCCCACTCCCTCACCCCATCCTTCTACCTCCCAATCTTTTTTAAACATTTAACTGCAGCTCTTATTTTGACAAGTTGATTTCAATAGTTTACAACCACTTGTAAGTATATAAATATTGCTCATCGTGAAGTCAAAGAGCATGCTAGAGTTAAATTTCATTGTCTGCACTTCCTATAACATCACACCTCCCTCCATCATTTGAATCACAATGATCCTAGTATCAAAGTCACTGGTGAAATATTTCCTTTCCTTCTAACAGTAAATCAAAACCATGCCATATTTTGGGTTGTTTTATATTTGGGCGATGAGTGGACTTTTTCCCTGTCATTTCTTATTGCCTTTCTTTTTTTTATAGTTGAAAGAAATATATCTCTTCATTATGTGCCAAATGTTTTGCAGGCTCTCATTCTTTTACTTGATATACACCCCTATCTTTTGAAGATAGTTTACTTGGCTCCCACTAACCTCATGTTCTAATTTGGACTTGCTGCTTTGTATACCGACTACTTTAGCTACTGTCTTAGTATTTCTTTTTATTGGATTCATGATTTCAACAAGTTCCTTCCTTTGGGTGCTAGAGTATATCCTCACGTAATTTTCTTAGATATGTTGAATATGAAGTAAACTTCCTGAGTTCTTGCATGTTTGGAATGCTTTGGTTTTGCTCAGAATGTGACTCATTGTGGGTTGGGGTTTTTTGCTCATTTGTGTTTTGGGGTTTTTCCATTCATGCTGCTGATTGGTTACTGGACTCCATAGCTTTGGGATTTTTGTCCTCTTATTTCTTTAATACTTTCCTTTATATTCTCTCTGCTTTCTCTCTGGATATCCTATTAGAGGCTTGAACTCCTGGACTGATCCTCCACATCTTTTATTATTCCCATAGTATTTTCTTTCTCTTTGTCTTTTTACTCTACATTCTGGAATCTTCCAATTTTTCTGTTAAAGGTGTTATTATAGCAGTCATGTTCAATTTCCAAGAGTATTGTGTTTTCTCTTATTGTTCATTTCTTAGCAGCCTGTTCATGTTTTATAGGTGACATCCCATTTTGACTGAGAATCCCAATCACATTTTTTTCAAGAAGTTTCTTTTTTAAATTGAAATGTTTATTGAGATAACTGGGATTCATATGCAGTTATAATATACACAGAAATCCCAAGTATAGTTTACCCAGTTTCCACTCCCCCCCCCCAAATTTGCAAAATTGCAGTATATCACAGTCAGGATATTGACAATACAGTCATCTTATTCAGATTCCCCTGGTTTTGACTGAACTCATATATGTGTGTGTATGTGTATTTAGTTCTATCATTTGTGAAGGTTTGTGTATTCTTTACCACAGTCAAGGTACTAAGCAGTTCTATTACCACAAGGATCCTTCATGTTGCTTTTTTATAACCTCCCACCTCCCTTGCAGCTCCCTTCATCTCTACTTGTCAACCATTTATCTGTTCTCTATTTCAATAATTTTGTCATTTTAAAATGCTATATAAATTAAATAATATATTATGTAACTTTTGGGGATTTGCATTTTTTAGTCAGCATGGATTACCTAGAAATTCATCCAAGTTGTTATGTGTATTGCTATTTTGTTCTTTTTTATTTCTGAGTAGTATTCCATGATGTGCATGTAACACAGTTTAACCACTTACCAGCTAAAGGACATCTGCAATGTTTCCAGCTTTTGGCTATTATGAGTAAAACTGCTATGAACGTTCATGTACAGGTTTTGTGTGAACATGTATAAGTACCCAAGTGTGCAATATCTGGGTCATATGGCAGATGCATATTTAGTTTCATAAGGAACTATTGCCACTATTGCAAAGTAGCTGTGCCATTGAACATTACCACCAATAATGTACAAGTGATCTGGTTTTCTCCATATCTTTACCAGCATTCTAGGTTATCACTACTTTCTTATTTTAGCCACTCTGATAGGTGTGAAGTGATATCTCATTGTACTTTTAATTGGCATTTCCTACATGGCTAATGATGAATATCTTTTCGTGTACTTATTTACTATCCGTATATTCATGTCAATGAAGTGTCTCTACATATCTTTTGCCCATTTTCTCACTGGGTTCTTTGGGTTTTTTGGGGTGGGAGTTCTTTATATATTCTAGATATTAGTCCTTTATTGGATATGTGGTTTGCAAAAATTTCCCCCAGTGTGCAGTTTGCCTTTCCAGCCTCTTTACATGGGCTTTTGCGGAGCAAAAGTTTTAAGTTTTAATGAAGTCGAATTTATGGTTTTCCTTTTCCCTCCCTTTTTTCATGCTTTTGGTGTCAAGTGTAAGAAATTTCTGCCTATCCCTAGATCCCAAAGGTTATTACCTATGTTTTCATTTTCCAAAAGTTTTATAGACTTACATTTTACATGTAAGTCTATGATTAATTTTGAGTTAATTTTTGTAAAAGATATGAGGTTTTAGTCAAGGTTTAATTTGTTGTCTGTGAATGTCCAATTGCTCCTGTACCATTTGTTGAAAACGCCATCCTTCATTTAGTGAATTGCTTTTGGTTCTTTGCCAAAATCAATTGGGCATATTTGTGTGGGTCTATTTCCGGGTGCTCTTTTCTGTTCCATTGATCTATGTGTCTATCCCTTTGTCAATACCATGCTCTCTTGGTTATGTAGCTATATATAGCAAGCCTTAATATGTGATAGAGTGACTCCACCCACTTTTTCCTTCTTTGTCAAGGTCGTTTTAGCTATCCTGGGGCTTGTGCCTTTCTATATAAATTTTAGAACAAGCTTGTCTATGTATATAGAAACCCTAGCTGGGATTTTTATATAAATTGCATTAAACTGACAGATTAATTTGGGGAGAATTGACATCTTTACTATGTCAAGTCTTCCAGTTCATGAACACTGCATGTCTCTCCATTTATTTAGGTCTTCCCTGATTTCTTTTACCAGGATTTTGTAATTTTCAGCATACAGATCCTATATGTGTTTTGTTACATGTATACCTAAATACTTTAATTTCTTTGCCATGATTGTAAATGGTATTATCCTTTTCATTTAGGTTTCTATATGCTCATTGTAATATATAGAAATAGGATTGATCTTGGTGCGTGTTGATCTTGTATACTGTGACCTTGCTGAACTTATTAGTTCTAGGTGTTCTTTTATAGATTCTTTGAAATTTTACATATAGACTATCGTGTCATCTGCAAAGAGACAATTTTATCTCTTCCTTTCCAACTTAAATGCCTTTTACTTTATTTTCTTGCTTCATTTCAGTAGCTAGAACTTCCAGTACTATGTTGAATACGAGTGGTAAGAAAGAACATCCTTGCCTTATTCTTTATCTTAGAAGGCAAGCATTCTATCTCTCATGATATTAATTGTAGGTTTTTTGGTAGATGCTCTTTATCAAGCTGAGGTAATTTCCCTCTATTCCTAACTTGCTGAAATTTTTATATCATTAACATATTTTAAATTTTGTTAAATGTTTTTTCTGCCTTGAGATGATGATATGCATTTTCTTATTTAGCTTGTTGATATGGTAGATTACATTGATTAATTTTTGAATGTTGAATCAGACTTGCATACCTGGAATATATCCAACTTGGTCATGGTGCATAATTCTTTTTATATATAGTTAGATTCAACTTACTAATAAGTTGTTGAGGATATTTGCATCTCAGTTCAGAAGAGATATCGGTCTATCGGTCTTCAATCATATTTTTTCTTAAGTTCTATTCTGTTACCTGTAAATTTTCTGTTTTATATCTACTTATTTATTTTTGTCTTTCCTCTTCCATGCTTCAGGATTTCTTAAATGTCTAGTGATTCTTAATTTTCCATTCATTAAAGTATGGGTATCAGGAAGCCAATAAGAAGTTCCATGTAAGTAGGTGGAGCTCCTCTACTTCACTTTACAATGTACAGGCAGAGAGCAAGTCATCAGTACACAAAATATTATTAAAAACTTCCTCAAGGACAGAAGGCTATTGAAAAACTCAAAAACAAAGCAGAGCAGAGATGCTTGTCCTAGACTACACACAAGGAGATCTGCTTGCTGATTAGAAGGAAGATGATAGCAGCAGCAAAAACCCTGAGAGGTATAAGCTACAACAAGTGAAATGGAAAGGACAGGTGAGAAGTGGTAATGAACACACAGGATTATTTCAAGTTCTATATTTGGAATTGTCCAATTATTTTACCTCTTTCCTTGTTGTCTTCTGGGGTTTTTGGTTTTACTGACAGATAAGGTCTTTTCTAAGTAAGTTGAAAATAGGATTGGCAGAAGTTAGGGCCACTATCTTCATTACAGATTTTGTAGATATCAAGATATTAAATGATTGTCTCCTACATCAGTGGTCTCTAAACTTTTAGGCACCAGGGACCAGTTTTGTGAAAGACAATTTTTCCACAGACGGAGTGATGGTTCAGGCGGTAATGTGAGCGATGGGGAGCAGGAGATGAAGCTTCGTTCGCTCGTTCGCCCGCCGGCCACTTACCTCCTGCTACGCGTCCCAGTTGTCAACAGGCCGCAGACCAGTGCGGGTCCATGGCCCGGGGGGTTGGGGACCCCTGTCCTAGATTGAACACTCATGTTTTCAGGTTGTTATTCTGAATCAAAATCTAGTAGAATATGTTATAAACTTTATTTTAGGAAATATGAATCTACCCCAGTGCTTGAAGAGAATGGTAGAATTTTTATCCAGTTTTTCTCTTTATAGAAAGAGTAAGAAACATCCCTCTGATTTTGCAAACACGAGCCAATTGGCAAACTCTTCCACTTCCTCATCTATAAAGAACGTGATACTTAAAACTTTAGCTTTAATCTCAGACATCAAGTCCCCCCTTCCATTCTCACATTTGTGAATCTAGTTCCATAATGCTGGGTACTGCCTGGGATAGACAGCTAGGGCAATCCAAGCTTCAGCCAAAGGTAGAATGGGAACTCAGGTGAAGAATGTAATGAAACTTGTAAAAAGCCAGCAACAAGGTTATCAAGCACCAAAAACCTCATCCCTCAGGGAGGTTCACAGGGCAGGCAGGAGACAAAGATGCAATGCCTTTTTTTAGATGAAAAGTTTCTCTACGGCCAAGCAAAACCCTGTAATGGCTTTGGGTATGTTTCAAAGAGCAATGCTCTCGGAGATTGAAAGGGGGTCCTCAGATGTCATCACTATCATTGCTGACAGATAATCTGATTGAGTACTTCCAATGGCAGGGAAGTCAGTACAGTAGGAGATTGCTCATACTACCAGAAAATACGTCTTCCATAGATAGTTCAACACATATAACTCCCTAAAATAAAAGTGGCTGTGTGCCTTGGTTTGCCCAGAGCAATTCTAGGTCATACCTACCATCCTGATACGACTATTAAGTGTGTACCCTTTCAGTCTCAAAAATCTCCTGGTCATCTACCTACAATTGCTATATTTTAGTACTGGTTTTGTCCCTGAAACTACAAGAGTTTCTCCATATATGAGGATAATCACTACCCAAGAAAGAAGACCACTTAGAGGAAATCCACTTAAAGTGGAAACTAAAATCTCATGGTGAAAAGTAAAAAAAAAGTGTTTTGATTGGGCCAGCACTTTGAAAATGAAACTTCAAAGTATAGAAAAAAGTGTATTTATCTTATACCTCTAATAAAATTTAGCTGAGAATTGTATCTATAAGCTAGAATTAGTTTTTCTCAAGAGGTTAAAAAATGTTTAGAGATACGAAATATTGATAGAATGTTTATAATGTCATATCTTACTTTTACAATATTACTATAATTTTTATAAACATACATACTCATTTTCAAGGGTTTCTCTTAATCCTTTATCATACTAATTATTCTTGTTTGAAGTACCAATAGAGCCATCTTTGCAAACTTATCTTCTTTACTCTTCATTTGGACAGCCATGTTTTTCAATGACTTTGAATGGAATCTAGTAGTTCTCCAAAATCACTTGCATCAACTCTATGAAATCCTGCATGGTCTGCAAGATAATTTGCAGTTTCCCCATGCAGTAAATTTACATTGCTTTCCATTGTATTGTTAACAATTTATCAACATCAGACAGTGTGGGAAAACAAAAATATTTTGATGTGATAGGTATGGTTATACATCCATATGGAGCAGTAAAGATGTTTTATATCTGTGCTTTTAAAATGGTGGGAACTTGATTAATTAAGATTCAGATGTGTGTTCTGTCTCTAACAAAAACAATAATATTAAATACCATTTTTGAACATTAACTATATATTAGGCTCTGTGTTAGGCAGTGTGGATACAGAACTGAATATATATTCCTTGATATCAGCAAACAACTTAAAAAGCAAAAAAAAAAAAAAAAGAATTAAAAGACAAAGATCTAGATAAGCAAAATGCAGTGGGATCTACAGATTAATCAGAAATGTCCTAGTGGGTGGGATATTTGTCAAATGAGTAGAGTTGGTCATGCAAAAATGTGGGTGGGGAAGGAAGCACCAGGAAGAGAGAGCAAATGACCTGTGTGAAGTTTTTCAAAGATGAAAATAGCAGGGCACTTCCTGAAAACTGTATTGAAATTTTTTTCAAAAATCGACAGAGCATTTGCATGCAAAGGAACAGTGCCAAGGAATGGCACTAGTGAGGGTGTCAAGACCAGACACTGATTGACCCAGTAAGTGCAACAGAATAAAACCGAGCTATTGTGGCTGAAATTCAGCTGAGAAGAATTACACTGAAAATAATTAAGGAGGAGCAGCCCAGTATCACCCTTCTCACCCTAATTGCCAACCCTAAACTGAGACACTTTCTTAAAATCCTCTAACCCAGTGTTTTTTCTTGGTATATAGTATGCTGCTTTCATAACTAGTAAAATGTTGGCTTAACAAAAAAGAGCTTTTGTGGGTATAAATTCATGCAAAACAGGACAAATAGATAGATACAGATGGACAAAAAAGGTAGACAGGAAGATAAACAGTCTTTTTTTTTTGCATACAAAAGATTTCCAAATACTCTATTTTGTATTTCTTTATTTTCTAACACCTGCAGAGTGCATTCATAGTCTTTGGTTATTTCCAAATCTTTTTTTAAATAAATATTTATTGAGAACCTACTAATTTCTATGAACTATGCTAGGTTTGGAATACTAAGATGAATATGATAAGCTCCCCTTTCTACTGAAAGCCTTTTTAAAAATTTTTATTGAAATATAGTTGATATACAATGTTGTGTTAGTTTCAGATGTACAGCAAAGTGATTCAGTTATACATATATATGTATATATATTCTTTTTTGACATTCTCTTCCATTATAGGTTATTAAAAGTTATTGATTATAGTTTCCTGTGCTATATAGTAGGTCCTTATTGGTAATCTATTTTATATATATATAGTAGTGTGTATATTTTAATCCCAAACTCCTAATTTATCTCTCCTCCCCTGCTTTAGTAATCATGTTTCTTTTCTATGTCTGTGGGTCTATTTCTGTTTTGTAAATAAGTTCATTTGTATCATTTTTTTACATTCCACATATAAGCGATATCATATGATATTTGTCTTTCTCTGTCTGACTTACTTCACTCAGTATGATAATCTCTATGTCCATCCATGTTGCTGAAAATGGCATTATTGCATTCTTTTTTATGGCTGAGTAATATTCCATTGTATATACGTGCCATGTCTTCTTTATCCATTCATCTGTCGATGGATATTTAGGTTGTTTACATGTCTCAGCTATTGTAAATAGTGCTGCAGTGAACATTAGGGTACCTGTATCTTTTCAGGTTATTGTTTTTCTGGATATATGACAGGAGTGGGATTGTAGGATCATATGGTAGCTCTGTTTTTACTTTCTTGAGGAACCTCCATACTGTTCTCCATAGTGGCTATACCAATTTACATTCCCACCAACAGCATAGGAGGGTTCCCTTTCCTCCACACCCTCTCCAGCATTTATTATTTGCAGACTTTTTAAAATTTTTATTTTATATTAGAGTATAGTTGATTCACAATGTTGTGTTAGTTTCAGGTGTACACCAATTTCATTCAGTTATACATATACATGTGTCTATTCTTTTTCAAATTCTTTTCCCATTTAGGTTATTATAGAATACTGAGCAGAGTTGCCTGTGCTATACAGTAGGTCCTTGCTGATTTTCTATTTTAAATATAGCAGTGTGTACATGTCAATCCCAAACTCCCAATCTATCTCTCCCTCTCATTCGTTCCCCTGGTAACCGTAAGTTTGTTCTCTAAGTCTGTGACTCTGTTTCTATTTTGTAAATAAGTTGATTTATATCATTTTTTTTTTTTAGATTCCACATGTAAGTGATATCATATGGAATTTGTCTTTCTCTTTCTGACTTATCATTTAATATGATAATCTCTAGTGGCATCCATGATGCTGCAAAAGGCATTATTTCATTCTTCTTTATGGCTGAGTAATATTCCATTGTATATATGGACCACACCTTCTTTATCCATTCATTTGTCGATGGATATTTAGGTTGCTTCCATGTCTTGGCTATTGTAAACAGCACTGCAATGAACATTGGGGTGCATGTATCCTTTTGAACCATGTTTTTCTCTGGATATATGCCCAGGAGTGGGATTGCTGGAACATATGGTAGCTGTATTTTTAGTTTTTTAAGGAACCTCCATACTGTTCTCCACAGCGGCTGTACCAATTTACATTCCCACCAACAGTGTAGGAGGGTTCCCTCTTTTCCACACCCTCACCAGAATTTATTGTTTGTAGATTTTTTGATGATGGCCATTCTGGCTGGTGTGAGGTGATACCTCGTTATAGTTTTGATTTGCATTTCTCTAATAATTAGCGATGTTGAGCATCTTTTCATGTGCCTCTTGACCATCTATATGTCTTCTTTGGAGAAACATCTACTTAGGTCTTCTGTCCATTTTTTGGTTGGGTTGTTTGTTTTTTTTTATATTGAGCCACATGCACTGTTTGTAAATTTTAAAGACTAATCTCTTGTTTGTTGCATCATTTGCAAATATTTTCTCCCATTCCGTGGGTTGTCTTTTTGTTCTCTTTATGGTTTCATTTGCTGTGCAAAAGCTTTTAAGTTTAATTAGGTCCCGTTTATTTTTCTTATTTCCATTACTCTAGGAGATGGCTCAAAAAAGATATTGCTGTGATTCATGTAAAAGTGTTCTGCCTATGTTTTCCTCTAAGAGTTTTATAGTATCTGGTCTCACATTTAGGTCTTTAATACATTTTGAGTTTATTTTTGTGTATGGTGTTAAAGAACGTTCTAATTTCATTTTTTTACATGTAGCTATCCAATTTTTCCAGCACCACTTACTGAAGAGACTGTCTTTTTTCCATGGTATAGTCTTGCCTGATTTGTCATAGATTAATTGACCATAGGTGCTTGGGTTTATCTCTGGGTTCTCTGTCCTATTCCATTGATCTATATTTCTGTTTTTGTGCCAGTACCATACTGTCTTGATGACTGTAGCTTTGTAGTATATTCTGAAGTCAGGGAGCCTGATTTCTTCAGCTCTGTCTTTCTCAAGACTGCATTGGCTGCTCAGGGTCTTTTTTGTCTCCATACAAACTTAAAAATTTTTTGTTCTAGTTCTGTGAAAAATGCCATTGGTAATTTGATAGGGATTTCGTTGAAATTGTAGATTGCCTCAGGTAGTATAGTCATTTTCACAATATTGATTCTTCCAATCCAAGAACATGGTATTTCTTTCCATCTGTTTGTGTCATCTTCGATTTCTTCCATCAGCATGTTATAGTTTTCAAAGTACAGGTCTTTTGTCTCCTTAGATAGATTTATTCCTAGGTATTTTATTCTTTTTGATGCAATGGTAAATGGGATTATTTCTTTTTTTTTTTTCCAATTGGAGTATAATTGCTTTACAATGTTGTTTTAGTTTCTGCTGTACAATAAAGTGAATTAGCTATATGTATACATATATCCCCTTCCTCTTGGATGTCCCTCCCACCCACCCACCTACACCACCCATCTGGGTCATCACAGAGCACAGCTCCCTGTGCTATATGGCAGGTTCCCACTAGCTATCTATTTTACACATGGTAGTGTATACATGTCAATCCTAAGCTCCCAATTCATCGCACCCTCCCCTACCCCCTGTGTCCACCCTTCTGTTCTCTACATCTAAGTCTCTATTCCAGCCCTGCAAAATAGGTTCATTTGTACCATTTTTCTAGATTACACATATATGTGTTAATACACGGTATTTGTTTTTCTCTGACTTACTTCACTCTGAATGACAGATTCTGGGTCCATCCACATCTCTACAAATGACCCAATTTCATTACTTTTTATGGCTAAGTAATATTTCATTTGTATATATGTACCACACCTTTATCCATTGGTCTGTCAGTGGGCATATAGGATGCTTCCATGTTCTGTCTATTGTAAATAGTGCTGAACTGAACATTGGGGTACATGTGTCTTTTTGAATTATGGTTTTCTCAGGGTGTATGCCCAGGAGTGGGATTGCTGAGTCATGCTGTAGTTCTATTTTTAGTTTTTTAAGGAACCTCCCTACTGTTCTCCATAGTGGCTGTATCAATGTATATTCCCACCAACAGTGCAAGAGGGTTCCCTTTTCTCCACATCCTCTCCAGCATTTACTGTTTGTAGATTTTTTGATGATGGCCATTCTCACTGGTGTGAGGTGATAACTCATTGTACTTTTGATTTGCATTTCTCTAATAATTTGTGATGTTGAGCATCTTTTCATGTGCCTCTTGGCCATCTGTATGTCTTCTTTAGAGAAATGTCTATTTAGGTCTTCTGCCCATTTTTGGATTGGGTTGTTTCTTTTTTTGATATTGAGCTGCATGAGCTGCTTGTATATTTTGGAGATTAATCCTTTGTCAGTTGCTTCATTTGCAAATATGTTCTCCCATTCTGAGGGTTGTCTTTTTGTCTTTTTTATGGTTTCCTTTGTTTTGCAAAAGCTATTAAGTTTAATTAGGTCCCATTTGTTTATTTTTGTTTTTATTTTCATTATTGTAGGAGGTGGCTCAAAAAAGATCTTGCTGTGATTTATGCCAGTGAGTGTTCTGCCTATGTTTTCCTCTAAGAGTTTTATAGTGTCTGGCATTACATTTATATATTTAATCCATTTCGAGTTTATTTTTGTGTCTGGTATTAGGGAGTGTTCTAATTTCATTCTTTTACATGTAGCTATCCAGTTTTCCCAGCACCACTTATTGAAGAGACTGTCTTTTCTCCAGGGTATATTCTTGCCTCCTTTGTCATAGATTAGGTGACCACATGTGCGTGGATTTATCTCTGGGCTTTCTATCCTGTACCACTGATCTATATTTCTGTTTTTGTGCCAGTACCATACTGTCTTGACTACTGAGGCTTTGTACTATAGTATGAAGTCAGGCAGCCTGATTCCTCCAGCTCTGTTTTTCTTTCTCAAGGTTGCTTTGGCTCTTCGGGGTCTTTTGTGTTTCCATACAAATTGTGAAATATTTTGTTCTAATTCTGTGAAAAATGTCATTGGTAATTTGATAGGGATTGTGGATTGCTTTGGGAAGTATAGTCATTTTCACAATATTGATTCTTCCAATCCAAGAACATGGTATATCTCTCCATATCCATTTGTGTCATCTTTGATTTCTTTCATCAGTGTTTTATAGTTTTCTGAGTACAGGTCTTTTGTCTCCTTAAGGAGGTTTATTCCTAGGTATTTTATTCTTTTTGTTGCAATGGTAAATTGGATTGTTTCTTTAATTTCTCTTTCTGATCTTTCATTGTTAGTGTATAGGAATGCAAGAGATTACTTTTTTGTTCGATTTTTAAAATCAGTTATCTATTTTATACATATTAGTGTATATATGTCAATCCCAATCTCCCAATTCATCCCACAACCACCGCCCACTTTGCCCCCTTGGTGTCCATGTTTGTTCTCTACATATGTGTCTGCAAGAGATTTCTGTTCATTAATTTTGTATCCTGCTACTTCACCAAGTTCATTGATTAGCTCTAGTAGTTTTCTGGTAGTATCTTTAGTATTCTCTATGTAGAGTATCATTTCATAGGCAAACAGTGACAGTTTTACTTCTTTTTCAATTTGTATTCCTTTTATTTCTTTTTCTCCTCTGATTGCTGTTGGCTATGACTTGCAAAACTATGTTGAATAATAATGGTGAGAGTAGACATCCTTGTCTTGTTCCTGATCTTAGAGGATATGCTTTCAGTTTTTCACCATTGAAAATGATGTTTGCTTTGCATATGTTGTATATGGCCTTTATTATGGTGAGGTAGGTTCCCTCTGTGCCCACTTTCTGGAGCGTTTTTATCATAAATGGATATTGAATTTTGTCAAAAGCTTTTTCTGCATCTATTGAGATGATCATATGGGTTCTATTCTTTCATTTGTTAATATGGTGTATCACACTGATTTGCACATATTGAAGAATCCTTGCATAACTGGGAAAAATCACTTGACCATGGTGTATGATCCTTTTAATGTGTTGGATTCTGTTTGCTAGTATTCTGTTGAGGATTTTTGCATCTATGTTCATCAGTGATATTGGTCTGTAGTTTTCTTTTTTTGTGACATCTTTGGTTTTGGTATCAGGGTGATGGTGGCCTTGTAGAATGAGTTTGGGTATGTTTCTCCCTCTGCAAGTTTTTGGATGAGTTTGAGAAGAATAGGTGTTAGCTCTTCTCTAAATGTTTGATAGAATTCTCCTGTGAAGCCATCTGGTCCTGGGCTTTTGTTTGTTGGAAGATTTTTAATCAGTTTCAATTTCATTACTTGTGTTTGGTCTGTTCATACTTTCTATTTCTTCCTGGTTCAATCTTGGAAGGTTATACCTTTCTAAGAATTTGTCCATTTTATTGACATATAGTTGCTTGTAGTAATCTCTTATGATCCTTTGTATTTCTGTGGTGTGAGTTGTAATTTCTCCTTTATCATTTCTAATTTTATTGGTTTGAATCCCCTCCCTTTTTTTCTTGATGAGTCTGGCTAAAAGCTTATCTATTTTGTTTATCATCTCAAGGAAGCAACCTTTAGTTTTATTGATCTTTATTGTTTTCTTCATTTCTATTTCATTCATTTCTGCTCTGATCTTTATGATTTCTTTCTTTCTACTAACTTTGGGGGTTTTTTGTTCTTCTTTCTCTAGTTGCTTTAGGTATAAGGTTAGATTGTTTATTTGAGATTTTTCTTTTTTCTTGAGGTGAGATTGAATTGCTCTAAACTTCCCTCTTAGAATTGCTTTTGCTGCATTCCATAGGTCCTGGGTCGTCATGTTTGCATTGTCATTTGTTTCTGTGTATTTTTTGAATTCTTCAGTGATGTCTTGGTTATTTAGTAACATATTGTTTAGCCTCCATGTGTTTGTGTTTTTTACAGGTTTTTTTTTCCTGTAATTGATTTCTAATCTCATAACGTTGTGGTTGGAAAAGATGCTTGATATGATTTCAGTTTTCATAAATTTACCAAGACTTGATTTGTGACCCAAGATGTGATCTATCCTGGAGAATGTTCCATGTGTACTTGAGAAGAAGGTGTATTCTGCCACTTTCAGGTGGAATGTCCTATAAATATCACTTGTCTATCTGGTCTATTGTGTCTTTTAAAGCTTGTGTTTCCTTATTTATTTTCTGTCTGGATTACCTGTGTATTGGTGTAAGTGGGGGGTTAAAGTCCCCCACTATCGCTGTGTTACTGTCAATTTCCCCTTTTATGTCTGTTAGCATTTGCCTTATGTATTGAGGTGCTCCTATGTTGGGTGCAAAAATATTTATAATTGTTATGTCTTCTTCTTGGATTGATCCCTTGATCATTATGTAGTGTCCTTCCTTATCTCTTGACTATTTTAAAGTCTATTTTACCTGAAATGAGTATTGCTACTCCAGCTTTCTTTTGATTTCCATTTGCATGGAATATCTTTTTCCATCCCCTCACTTTCAGTCTGTATGTGTCCCTAGGTCTGAAATGGGTCTCTTGTAGACAGCATATATACGGGTCTTATTTTTGTATCCATTCAGCCAGTCTCTGTCTTTTGGTGGGAGCATTTAATCCATTTACATTCAAAGTGATTATCAATATGTATGTTCCTATTATCATTTTCTTAATTGATTTGGGTTTGTTTTTGTGGGTCTTTCTCTTCTCTTGTGTTTCCCACTCAGAGATGTTCCTTTAGCATTTGTTGTACGGCTGGTTTGGTGGTGCTGAATTCTTGTGGCTTTTGATTGTCTGTAAAGCTTTTGATTTCTCCATTGAATCTGAATGAGATCCTTGCTGGGCAGGATAATCTTGGTTGTAGGTTTTTCCCTTTCATCACTTGAAATATATCCTGCCACTCCCTTCTGGCCTGCAGAGTTTCTGCTGAAAAATACAAGGGAATCCCCATAAGGTTATTTGTTGCTTTGCCCTTGCTGCTTTTAATAGTTTTTCTTTGAATTTAATTTTTGTTAGGTTGATTAATATGTGTTTCAGTGTGTTTCTCCTTGGGTTTCTCATGTGTGGGACTCTTTGCACTTCCTGAACTTGGGTGGCTATTTTCTTTTCCATGTTAGGGAAGTTTTCTGCTATAATCTCTTCAAATATTTTCTCACACCTTTCTGTTTCTTTTTCTTCTGGTACCCCTATGACTTGAATGTCAGTGCGTTTAATGTTGTCCCAGAGGTCTGTAAGACTGTCCTTATTGCTTTTCATTGTTTTTTCTTTATTCTTCTCCTCTGCAGTTATTTCCACCTTTCTCTCTTCCAGCTCACTTATCGTTCTTCTGCTTCAGTTATTCTGCTATTGAGTCCTTCTAGTGTATCTAGTGTATTTTTCATTTCAGTTATTCTGTTGTTCATCACTGTTTGTTCTTTAGTTTTTCTAGGCCCTTGTTAAACATTTCTTATTTTTTCTCAATCCATGCCTCCATTCTGTTTCTGAGATTTGGGATCATCTTTACTGTCATTACCGTGAATTCTTTTTCAGGTAGGTTGCCTATTTCCTCTTCATTTATTTGATCTTGTAGGATGTTACCTTGCTCCTTCATCTGTAACATATTTTTTGATGGGTGGGGCTGTGTTCCTGTCTTGTTGGTTGTTTGGCCTGAGGCGTTCAGCACTGGAGTTTGCAGGCAGTTGGGTGCAGCCAGGCCTTGGTGCTGAGATGACCTCTGGGAGAGCTCACACTGATGAATATTCCCTGGGGTCTGAGGTTATTTGTTAGTCCAGAAGTTTGGACTTGGTGCTCCCACCACAGGAGCTCAGGCCCAGCCTGGGAACCAGCAGAAAAAAAAAAAAAAAAGCCAGAAAAGGCCTTGGTGGGGCAGTGGTTGGGGGGGGCTTAGGTTCAGGATCCACATGGCCAGAGGGGGCCCCCGAGGGCAGAGGTTCAGGCCTGGGACCCCCAGCAGGCTCACCAGGGCCTGAGCAAGCAGGGGAGATGCTGGCCTCCTTCCCCTCTGATCTCCCAAACCTGGGAAGGTCTCTCCCCATCCCTGTTGATCCCCCCCACTGTGAGTAGGCCCCTCCGAGCATGGGAACCCCTCCCTTCCCCCAGCTACCCCTCAGGGGTGCTAGTCCCATCCCACCTCCTCTCCACCATGTCCTACCCACAGGCTGTGGGACTGTATGTTTCTTGCTTCTGATGTCTGCCCCCTGGTGGGTGAGGCTGGTCTAGAGGCTTGTGCAGGCTTCCTGGTGTGAGGGGCTGGTGCCTGCCCACTGGTGGGTGGAGTTAGGTCTTGGCCCTCTGTTGGGCAGGGCCATTGCAAGGAGCATGTCTAGAGATGTCTGTGATCTCAGGAAGTCTTTAGGGAGCCTGTCTGTTGATGCGTGGGACTTGTTCCCATCCTGTTGTTTGTTTGGCCTGAGGCATCCCAGCACTGGAGCCTACAGGGTGTTGAGTGGATCCAGGTCTTGGTGCTAATGTCCCAAGCAAGATGTCTGTCAGCCTTCAGATGAGTACTCCCAGATATGTCCCAAGAGAGAGCAACAGCCACCTTCCCAGGAGACCCTCCAAGACCAGCAAGTAGATCTGGCCCAGGATCCTATGAAGTCACTGCTCTTGCCCTGGGTCATGGTGTGCATGAGACTTTGAGTGCATCCTCCAAGAGTGGAGTCTCTGTTTCCCCCAGTCCTGTGGAGCACCTGTGATCAAGACCCACTGGCCTTCAAAGCCAAATGCTCTGGGTTCTCCTCCTCCCAATGCCAGACCCCCAGGCTAGGGAGCCTAACATGGGGCTTAGAACTCTCACTCACATGGGAGAACTTCTGCAATATAATTATTCTCCAGTTTGTGGGTCACCCACCCAGAGGGTGTGGGATTTTATTATATTGTGAGTGCACCCCTCCTACCATCTTATTGTGGTTTCTCCTTTGTCTTTGGATGTAGCATATCTTTTTTGGTAGGTTCCAGTATTTTTTATTGATGGTTGTTCAGCAGTTAGTTGTGATTTTGATGTTCTTATGTGACAAGGTGAGCTCAAGGTCTTCTCTTCCACCATCTTGTCTTCTCCCTTTGACTATCCAATTCTAATCTCCAACCAAGATGGGCTCAAACCCACCTTTTTAATGTGAAATTATTCTGGCAAGTTATTTTGGCTAAAGTTTTCATATAGCAGGGCTACAGTTAGCCAAGAACATAAGACTTTTCAAATATGACCTTGAATATGACTGATTATAAAATATTATATGAAAGAAACCCTTGTAAATCATAACTTTGACTTGTCCTGTCTTTTGAGAAAATGAGAAAATGCCTTTTTTCATTGTAAAGTTATGTAAATCTCTGAAAAGAACCACCTTGTGTAATTAAGTGTCTTAGGTCAAATTCCCTTCAAGCATACTCTGTGACAGGGATTTAAATATGCATGATAAATTGAGGAAGTGCTTTTGAGGAAATGTCCTACAAGGGAAGGAGTGAAGCAGGATAGAGAAGGAGTAAGAACTGGGCAAGGATGTGGAATATAAATTGTACCACAAGGGCTTCCCTGGTGGGGCAGTGGTTGAGAATCCACCTGCCAATGCAGGGGACACGGGTTTGTGCCCCGATCCGGGAAGATCCCACATGCCACGGAGCAGCTGGGCCCGTGAGCCATGGCCACTGAGCCTGCGCGTCCGGAGCCTGTGCTCCACTATGGGAGAGGCCACAACAGTGAGAGGCCTGCATACGGCAAAATAAATAAATAAATTGTACCAAAAAATTGTATTCCCGAGAGGAAGGGGCTTATCAGCCATCAGATATGGCCCTTCCTTGTGATGGAGGCTGATACCTTAAGAACCCATCAAATGAGGGTCCTTCAAGATGGCAGAGGAGTAAGTCGTGGAGATCACCTTCCTCCCCACAAATACATCAAAAATACATCTATATGTGGAACAACTCCTAGAGAACACCTACTGAACTCTGGCAGAAGACCTCAGACTTCCTAAAAGGTAAGAAAATCCCCACATACCTAGCAAAAGAGGAAAGGAAAAACAGAGGCAAAAGAATAGGAATGGGACCAGCACCTCCAGGAGGGAGCTGTGAAGGAGGAAAAGTTTCCACACACTAGGAAGCCCCTTCACTGGCACAGACAGTGGGTTGGGTCAGGGGGGAAGCTTCGGAGCAATGGAGGAGAGTAAAGCAACAGGGGTGCAGAGGTCAAAGTGGAGAGGTTCCCCCACACAGGATTGGTGCCAACCAGCACTCACCAGCCTGAGAGGCTTGTCTGCTCACTGCTGGGGCAAGTGGGGGATGGGAGCTGAGGCTCAGGCTTTGGAGGTCAGACCCCAGGGAGAGGACTGGGTTTGGCTGTGTGGAGACAGCCTGAAGGGGGCTATCACACCACAACTAACTGGGAGGGAGTCGGGGAAAAAGTCTAGACCTGCCAAAGAGGCAAGGGACCATAGTTTCAGAGTGTGCGAGGATTGGGTATTCCTTCCCCGTGTGCCCACAGAAGGCAGAGCACTGCCTAAGCGAGCTCCAGAGATGGGTGTGAGCTGCAGCTATCAGCTCAGATCCCAGAGACAGGCATGAAATGCTAATGCTGCTGCTGCTGTCACTAGGAATCCTGTGTGCAATCACGGGTCACTACCCACACCCGATCTGGGAGCCTGTGCAACATGCCACTGCCAGGGTCCTGAGATAAAGGGACAACATCCCTGGGAGAACACACAGCATGCCTCAGGCTGTTGCAATGTCACACCAGCCTCTGCCACCACAGGCTTGCCCCTCATTCCAATTATGACTACTGTACCCCTCCCTCTCCCCAGCCTGAGAGAGCAAAAGAGCCCTAATCAGCCACTGCTTTAACCCCCTCCTGTCTGGGCAGGGAACAGATGCCTGAGGGTGACCTACACGCAGAGGTGGAGCCAACACCAAAGCTGAACCCCAGGAGCTATGCGAACAAAGAACAGAAAGGGAAATTTCTCCGTGCAGCCTCAGGAGCAGTGGATTAAATCTCCACAATCAACCTGATGAATGCTGCATCTGTAGAATACCTGAATAGACAACGAATGGTCCCAAAATTGAGGCGGTGGACTTTGGGAGCAAATGTAGACCTGGGGTTTGCTGTCTGCAACTGATTCATTTCTGATTTTTATGTTTATCTTAGTTTAGTTTTTAGTGCTTTTTCACTGGTGGATTTGTTCATTGGTTTGGTTGCTCTCTTTTTTTAAATTTTATTATTACTTTTTCTTTTTTTTTTTCTTCTTCCTTTTCATCTGAGCCATGTGGCTAACAGGGTCTTGGTGCTCTGGCCAGGTGTCAGGACTGAGCCTCTGAGGTGGGAATGCCTAATCCCGGACACTGGACCACCAGAGGCCTCCTGGCCCCGGTTATATCAATCGGCAAAAGCTCTCCCAGAGATCTCTGTCTCAACACTAAGACATAGCTCCATCCAATGTCCAGCAAGCTCCAGTGCTGGACGCCCCATGCCAAACAACTAGCAAGACAGGAATACAGGGCTTCCCTGGTGGCACAGTGGTTGAGAGTCCACCTGCCGATGCAGGGGACACAGGTTTATGCCTGGGTCCAGGAAGATCCCACATACCGCAGAGCAGCTAGGCCCGTGAGCCATGGCCGCTGAGCCTGCGCATCTGGAGCCTGTGCTCCACAATGGGAAAGGCCGGCATACCGCAAAAAAAAAAAGACAGGAACACAACCCCACCCATTAAGTTCACAGACACCCCAAAATACACCACTGGACATGGCCCTGTCCACCAGAAAGACAAGATCTAGCCACAGGCACCAGTCCCCTCCACCAGGAAGCCTACAGAAGCCACTGAAACATCATGCATGGGGGGCAGACACCAAAAACGATGAGAACTATGAACCTGCAATCTGAGAAAAGGAGACCCGAAACACAGTAAGTTAAACAAAATGAAAAGACAGAGAAATATGCAGCAGACGAAGGAGCAAGGTAAAACCCACCAGACCAAACCAATGAAGAGGAAAATAGGCAGTCTACCTGAAAAAGAATTCAGAGTAATGATAGTAAAGATGATGCAACATCTCAGAAATAGAATGGAGAAAATACAAAAAATGTTTAACAAGGACCTAGAAGAACTAAAGAGCAAATAAACAGTGATGAACAACACAATAAATGAAATTAAAAATTCTCTAGAAGCAATCAATAGCAGAATAAGGATAAGTGACCTGGAGGATAAAAGAGTGGAAATAACTGCCAAAGAGCAAAATGAAAAAAGAATGAAAGGAATTAAGGACAGAGGCCTCTGTTGTCTCAGAGAACTCTGGGACAACATTAAACACACCAACATTTGAAAAATAGGGGTCACAGAAGAAGAGAAAAAAAAAGGGTCTCAGAAAATATTTGAAGAGATTATAGTTGAAAACTTCCCTAATATGGGAAAGAAGATGGTCAGTCAACTCCAGGAAGTTCAGAAAGTCTCATACAGGATAAATCCAAGGAGGAACATGCCAAAACACATATTAATCAAACTATTAAAAGTTAAATACAAAGAAAAAATATTAAAAGCAGCAAGGGAAAATCAACAAATAACATACAAGGGAATCCCCATAAGATTAACAGCTGATCTTTCAGCAGAAACTCTGCAAGCCAGAAGGGAGTGGCAGGACATATTTAAAGTGATGAAGGAGAAAAACTTACAACCAAGATTATTCTACCCAGCAAGGATCTCATTCAGATTTGACATAGAAAGCAAAAGTTAAGAGAATTCAGTACCTCTGAAGCAGCTTTACAACAAATGCTAAAGGAACTTCTCTAGGCAGGAAACACAAGAGAAGGAAAAGACCTACAAAAACAAATCAGAAACAATTAAGAAAATGATAATAGGAACACTCATATCGATAATCACCTTGAATGTAAATGGATTAAATGCTCGAAAGAAAAGACACAGACTGGCTGAGTGGATCCAAAAACAAGACCCATATATCTGCTGTCCACAAGAGACCCACTTCAGATCTAGAGACACATACAGACTGAAAGTGAGGGGATGGAAAAAGATATTCCATGCAAATGGAAATCAAATGCTGAAGTAGCAATTCTTATATCAGAACAAATAGACTTTAAAATAAAGATGGTTACAAGAGACACAGAAGGACACTGAGTAAGGATCAAAGGATCAATCCAAGAAGACATGACAATTGTAAATATTTATGCACTCAACATAGGAGCACCTCAATACATAAGGCAAATGCCAACAGTCATAAAACGGGAAATCGACAGTAACATGATAATAGGGGACACTAACACCCCACTTTCACCAAGGGAGAGATCATCCAAAATGAAAATAAATAAGGAAACACAAGCTTTAAATGACGTATTAGACAAGATGGACTTTATAGGACATTCCATCCAAAAACAGACTACACTTTCTTCTCAAGTGCTCATGGAACATTCTCCAGGAGAGATCATATCTTGGATCACAAATCAAACCTCGGTAAATTTAATAAAATTGAAATTGTATCAAGTGTCTTTTCCAACCACAACACTATCAGACTACATATCAATTACAGGAAAGAAACTGTATAATATACAAACACATGGAGGCTAAACAGTATGCTACTAAATAACCAAGAGATCACAGAAGAAATCAGAGAGGAAATCAAAAAACACCTAGAAACAAAAGACAATGAAAACAAAACACGACAACCCAAAACCGATGGGATGCAGCAAAAGCAGTTCTAAGAGGGAAGTTTATAGCTATACAAGCCTACCTCAAGGAACAAGAAAAATCTCAAACAACCTAACCTTACACCTAAAGCAGTTAGAGAAAGAAGAACAAAAAAGACCCCAAAAGTTAGTTAGCAGAAGGAAGGAAATTATAATGATCAGAAATAAATGAAAAAGAAATGAAGGAAACAATAGCAAAGATCAGTAACACTAAAAGCTGGTTCTTTGAGAAGAAAAACAAAATTGATAAACCATTAGCCAGACTCATAAAGAAAAAAAAGGGAGAAGACTCAAATCAATAGAACTAGAAATGAAAAAGGAAAAGTAACAACTGACACTGCAGAAATACAAAGGATCATGAGAGATTACTACAAGCAACTATATGCCAATAAAATGAACTGGAAGAATTGGACAAATTCTTAGAAAAGTACAACCGTCCAAGACTGAACCAGGAAGAAATAGAAAATATGAACAGACCTATCACAAGCACTGAAATTGAACCTATGATTAAAAATCGTCCAACAGACAAAAGCCCAGGACCAGATGGCTTCACAGGTGAATTCTATCAAACATTTAGAGAAGAGCTAACACCTATCCTTCTCAAACTCTTCCAAAATGTAGCAGAGGGAGAAATACTTGCAAACTCATTCTAAAAGGTCACCAGCACCCTGATACCAAAACCACACAAAGATGTCACAGGAGAGAAAACTACAGGCCAATATCACTGATGGACATAGATGCAAAAATCCTCAACAAAATACTAGCAAACAGAATCCAACAGCACATTAAAAGCATCATACACCATGATCAAGTGGGACTTATCCCAGAAATGCAAAGATTCTTCAATATATGCAAATCAGTCAATGTGATACACCATATTAACAAATTGAAGGAGAAAAAATATATGATCATCTCGATAGATGCAGAAAAAGCTTTCAACACACTTCAACACCCACTTATGATAAAAACTCTCCAGTAATTAGGCATAGAGGGAACCTACCTCAACATAATAAAGGCCATATATGACAAACCCACAGCCAACATCGTTCTCAATAGTGAAAAACTGAAACCATTTCCTCAAAAATCAGGAACAAGCAAGTATGCCCACTCTCACCACTGTCATTCAACATGGTTTTGGATGTCTTGCCACAGCAATCAGGAAGGAAAAGAAGAAGTAAAACTGTCACTGTTTGCCAATGACATGATACTATATACATAGAGAATCCTAAAGATGCTACCAGAAAACTCCTAGAGCTAATCAATGAATTTGGTAAAGTAGCAGGATACCAAATTAATGCCCAGAAATCTCTTGCATTCCTGTACACTAACGATGAACAATCTGAAACAGAAATTAAGGAAACACTCCCATTTTCCATTTCAACAAAAAAGAATAAAATACCTAGGAATAAACCTACCTAAGGAGACAAAAGACCTGTATGCAAAACACTATAAGACACTGATAAAAGAAATTAAAGATGATATAAACAGATGGAGAGATATATGATGTTCTTGGATTGAAGAAACAACATTGTGGAAATGACTCTACTACCCAAAGCAATCTACAGTCAGTGCAATACTTTTCAAACTACCAATGGCATTTTTCACAGAACTAGAACAAAAAATTTCACAATTTGTATGGAAACACAAAAGACCCTGAATAACCAAAGCAAACTTGAGAAGGAAAATAGGAGCTAGAAGAATCAGGATCCCAGTAATCAAGACAGATGGTACTGGCACAAAAACAGAAATATAGATCAATGGAACAGTAGAGAAAGCCCAGAGATAAACCCATGCACATATGGTCATCTTATCTTTGATAAAGGAGGCAAGAATATACAATGGAGAAAAGACATCCTCTTCAATAAATGGTGCTGGGAAAACTGGACAGCTACATGTAAAAGAATGAAATTAGAATATTTCCTAACACCATACATAAAAATAAACTCAAAATGGATTAAAGACCTAAATGTAAGGCCAGACACTATAAAACTCGTAGAGGAAAACATAGGCAGAACACTCTATGACATAAATCACAGCAAGATCTTTTTTGACCCACCTCCTAGAGAAATGGAAATAAAAACAAAAATAAACAAATGGGACCTAATGAAACTTAATAGCTTTTGCACAGCAATGGGAACCATAAACAAGACGAAAAGACAACCCTCAGAATGGGGGATAATATTTGCAAACAAAGCAGCTGACAAAGGATTCATCTCCAAAATATACAAGCAGCTCATGCAGTGCCACACCAAAAATCAAACAACCCAATCAAAAATGGGCAGAAGACCTAAATAGACGTTTCTCCAAAGAAGATATACAGATGGCCAACAAACACATGAAAGAATGCTCAACATCACTAATCATTAGAGAAATGCAAATCATAACCACAATGAGCTATCACCTCACACTGGTCAGAAGGGCCATCATCAAAAAATCTACTAACAATAAATGCTGGAGAGGGTGTGGAGAAAAGGGAACCCTCTTGTGCTGTTGGTGGGAATGTAAATTGATACAGCGACTGTGGATAACAGTATGGAGGTTCCTTATAAACTAAAAATAGAACTACCGTATGATCCAGCAATCCCACTACTGGGCATATACCCTGAGAAAACCATAATTCAAAAAGAGACATGTACCACAATGTTCATTGCAGCTCTATTTACAATAGCCAGGACATGGAAGCAATCTAAGTGTCCTTCGACAGATGAATGGATAAAGAAGATGTGGCACATATATACCACGGAATATTATTCAGCCATAAAAAGAAACGAAATTGAGTTATTTGTAGTGAGGTGGATGGACCTAGAGTCTGTCATACAGAGTGAAGTAAGTCAGAATGAGAAAAACAAATACCATATGCTACACACATATATATGGAATCTAAAATAAAATGGTTCTGATGGACCTAGAGGCAGGACAGAAATAGAGATTGGACTTCAGGACATGAGGAGGCTGAAAGGTAAGCTGGCACGAAGTGAGAGAGTAGCATTGACATATATGCCCTACCAAATGTAAAATAGATAGCTAGTGGGGAGCAGCCGCATAGCACAGGGAGATCAGCTCAGTGCGTTGTGACCACCTAGAGGGGTGGGATAGGGAGGGTGGAAGGGAGACGCAAGAGGGAGGGGATATGGAGATATATGTATACATATAGCCGATTCACTTTGTTATACAGCAGAAACGAACACAACATTGTAAAGCAATCATACTCCAATAAAGATGTTAAAAAAAAAAAGAACCCATGAAATAAAAGCAGTTTCTACAGTGTCAAAGGTCATCAGTGAGCCAGTTGCAGCCAACATTCACAGCAGCCTGCTAAAAGGGACTGGGCAGGGCACCAAAACAATGTCTAACAGGAACCACCCATTGGATTGCCCAAAGACACTTGTTTCTCACATTTCATTCAGTCTATCTAGTACCCAATCCCAGCTGCTCCAGGATTCTATGGTCATAATTCCTAGGGAAATTTACAAGAGGGAATTTGTGGGTCAAACTGTGGCACTTGGTGTTGCAATTACACCCTGATCATAATTGGTATTACTATGTCCATCCTTCACCATCAATTGTAGACTTCTCTCACTCCTAGCTTTTACTTCTGGTTCTCTATGTGGTTAACCTGATGGCATGACCCAGATGCTCACCACTAAGGGATCTCAGGCCCTTATAAGGCCATAGTTGTACTTGCCCATTTACAGTTCAGCTGAGCATAGGTCTACCAAGAGATGCCTCAGTGAATTTCCTTAATGCCAAACATACTCTTCCCTGGCCCATAAATGTAGCAGCATCCACATCACTACCACTTACAATGATCAGAGACAATTACCCCTGCCAGTGTGGTAACTCCTTTCTGTGCCTGCTGGTCTACTCGCTCAGGGAGCTCAGAGTGATCATGTGACAGCCTTAACTTTAAATTGAGTGAACTCTGTGTCCTCTGATGGAAGTATCTCCCCATCTGGGAACTGGGATGATTAGACTGATAGCACAAAGTTGTGAGGATGGGAAGCACAAATTCCCCCATCAGGTCTCTGGGAGTAATGAAAAGCAGGCCCCTTTTACTTTTACCCTTTGATTCCCAGACTCAGGTATTCTACCCACTTGGCACTCAGTCCCACATAATAGTCACCCCTCCAATTAAGCCTCAATATTCTTAAAGCCAATGGAATGTAGATGTAGTGCTGGGAAGATAGGGAGGGTGAGTGTCTTAGACTGCTCCCTCTGAAACAGAGCCTGAGTAAAGGGTCTGAATGTAAGAGGCTTATTTGGGTGATGATTACAGGAAGCCCTCACAGAGGAGTGGGGAAATAAAACAGGGAAGAAAAGGAAAACAATACACATGCATTAATGAACAAGTTACTGCCCTTGGCAACTTTGAATCAATCCCAATAGCAACCTTTGGAGAGGTTGTGGAATACACCTCAGAGTTTTCCACCTGAGGGGCTAGGAAGCTAGAGTATGTATTCTCCAATTCCTGTCCATAATTGTCTGAGGACTACTCTTCATTTTGCCCTCCGTGTGGGTTAGAGAGAGCCCTCAGATGTAGAGTTACAGAAGTTAGCAGTAACACACTGCTGGTGAGTATGGGAATGGTGAATGCCGAGGACATATGGTAAGGACAGCAACAGAATTTATTGCAGGTAGGTTTCCACCACGCAACGAAATAGGCTTTTAAGAGACGTTTAGTTTTCAGAGATGTTTAGATGTTACTTAAGGGGAAAGAAAGTGACATTTCTTATATACTGGATTTTGTGAATGAACATTTACACACATTATGATTGCATTCATAATTCACTTTGATATAAGAAAACCAGTTCAGACGGTTGCTATGTATACCACCAGAGCCATGAGGAGAACAACTGGACTGCAGCTGAGAATTTGCAATATGGCTCCTAGTGGGCCTCGTTTTCTCCCTTGGTAAAAAGGCAAGCACCTAATTCCAAGGAGTTTCACTTCTGTAAAAAGAGTTAAAGTTCTGGGGTAAGAGGAACTATAAAATGACACCATAAAAGTGACAGATCTCAATTTACTGGTAAAGAAGTACAAATGGCACATATCAGAACTGCATTAGCCAAGACCCTATAATTGCAGATATTTAATAAAATTAATTTAATAGCCAGTAATCCGAAATTTTAAAAGCACATGTGAGAATCAAATAAAATAGAATTAGAGTGGAGTGCATTTTAGACTTTTAAGGAAATTATGGGCTAATGATTTCTGCAGCAATCTTATGACCAAACTACCCCAGACCTCATAAATACTCTAAACTGAGTCTGAAACTCTACAGCAAACCAGATACAGAATCTTCCATGTTTAAGGGTACAGAAATAATTTTAATTTACTTACTTGAGAGGAACAAACACAAAGAGCTTCAACAAAGACAATAGTATGGTAGAGTAGAATGAGTATAAGGCTTTATAGTCAGAAGATCTAGGTTTTGGTCTTATCTTCAGGAATTACATAACTAGGAAAATATGAGGAAGTTTCTAAGCTTCACTGAGCCTATGTCCTGAAAGTAATAACCATGATACCTTTCTATACACAGTATTGCAGAGTTATATTAACTGAGATAATATATAAAAGTACTTTGTAAGCCACGTATGTTCAACGTGATTAACATCTTAGTTTATATTACAATGATAAAAGTGCAGAGCAATTAACCAGATCCAACAAATTAAAAATCCCATTCCATGCAATTAGAAAGCAAAGATGGATGCTATGCAGTAAAGGTAATTTTTGTGTAGACTACCAGAAAAAGGAAATTTTGTTGAATCACTGTGTTAGTGACTTCTATTCCTTACATTTATCTGGTCCTCTCTTCTCCTGGACATATGAGGATGTACTTTCCCCTGACCCTTTGGAACTGGACAGAGCTACGTGACTAGTTCTAAGATAACAGTCTGTTAGCAGAAGTGATGGCTGACCCTATTGAACTAAAGCTTTAACTGCCAAAGCAAAACCCTCCAGCACTCTCTTTCCCTACCAAGGTGACTGAGGAGGTCTTAGTTGAGATAGTGGAACCAAAAGATCCAAGCCACCTGGAAAATGAGTTGCCAATTGGAGGACCGTTGCCCTGGAAGTTCACCTGGACCCACAATAGGCTTTGCATGAGCAGGAAATAAACCTCTGTGACACTCTGAGTTTGTTTTGTTTATTGATTTTTGTTACTGCAGCATAATTCAGCCTATCCTGACTAGAATAATCACTGAGATCTTTATCAGGGGCTTCTGTGTTTCTACATATGACACAACCACACAGCTCGGAAGATGTTGAACTTTAGGCATCTGAATCTATATATGAATATAATCTTATATGCTATTAATCAAGAAAAGTTTTTGTATCAATACTATTCAAACCCTTCAATTCACTAACTTGAATTAGGCTGCATCTTAGGCTGCATCTTCACAATGCTAGAAAAATTGGTTGGTTTAGTAAATTCAGAAGAAAAAAAAAAGTTCCTTTCCCTCACTCATGAGTGTGCTTCCACAGACATGTTTACAGTCACTACTGAATTTTTCCACTATCCCAAATTTATTTTATATTATTTATTAAATATGTATTATAATGCACCTGGCTAATTGCAATGTGGTTTCCAAGACAAGAGGATGGAGATGATTTTGTTATTATTTATTTATGACCTCACATTCTTCTAAAAGGATTTGGGATACAAATGATGAATCATTCTCCAATTTTCTTAACTGGTCTTATTCCATAGCAAATCACATTGCAATGAACCAATCACAAAAGACCTGGAAGTAAGTATAATGGCATTGGATATGTCCATTTATAAATATTTTAAAATATGGATTATAAATCAGTAAAATAAGCACCCGGAAAGATGTCTCTACTATTACCACAAAATCTCCATGACTTTGGGCAAATTATTTATGTTCTGTTACCACTTCTATATCTATAAAATTGGGAACGTGTTGGTCATTTCAAACATACCATACTAGGAAAGACAGGTAGTACTGGGGAAGGGGAACTTATATAGAGAATAAGAAAACATTCCAAAGGGCATTCAGCTCATTGGAAAAGAGACTTGCAAAGTAAAAGCAAAAATAATATTTTAAATTGCATTGTTTTATCAAGTATATATTTGGTTTTTAATTTCTCTTTTATTTTTAAAGAACTGACTAGGAAAGAATAACTGCCATTTAGAGAGGAGAGGGGTCATGGGGTAGGTTTCTGAAAGGGACACTTTGTTTCCTACATGGCTTTGGATCTGCTCTTTTAAATACAAATCAGTGTCCCTAACCTTTGAGATATGTGGTTTGGAGTTTGGTTTCTGATTCCCATTTATAGTAAAGACTAATGTAGTGGTTGTCAAGTTTGGTACCTGGACCAGCAGTAGCAGCAGCATCTGGGGATTTTTCAGAAATGTACACTCAGCCCCACAGTATCTATTGAATCAAAAACTTGGGGTGGGTGCTTCCCTGGTGGCGCAGTGGTTGAGTGTCTGCCTGCCGATGCAGGGGACACGGGTTCGTGCCCCGGTCCGCGAGGATCCCACGTGCCGCGGAGCGGCTGGGCCCGTGAGCCATGGCCGCTGAGCCTGCGCGTCCGGAGCCTGTGCTCCACAACGGGAGAGGCCACAACAGTGAGAGGCCCGCATACCACACACACAAAAAACAACTTGGCGTGGGGCAAGGCAATCTGCTATAACAAGTCCTGCCTGTGCTTCTGAGGCATGCTCAAGTTTGAGAAACACTGGACAGAAGGGCCTTTCCTTAGAAATCTGCAAAAAACACCCTGATCCATTAAATGTATACTAGCATTCAGAGATCAGATATAAATTGAGCACTTGTAAAACCTTTTCTAACATTGAGAATCTATATTTTCTGATTCTCTTAGATTAAGATCTGACACCCTAAATTTCAAAATGGAGCCAGTTTTTATGTTTAAGTAATAAACCCTTGAAAATATGCAATTTATGTTTGAAGTGCTGACACAATCTTAATGATAGCATTGCAAATGGCGACGCTATAATTAAGCTTCGATCTCCTTTGGAAAAAAAAAGGGAGAGAGAACGTGAAGAAGGAGGTTACTGTTCAATGAACTGCTCTGTCATTTGCTGCAGTGATTCTTAATTGTGTCTCATTACAGCAAGATGATCATTACTCTACTTGTCTGTCTGATTTAGAGACCACTAAAAGTGTCTTGTAACTTGCAGCCGTCTCCCTTGCAACAGTCCTTTGCCTCTCACCCTCATTACTCAGAATCTGTCCAATTATTTGTCATTAAAGTAATAAAAAGGACTGCAGCAGAAAATGTGGGAGGTAACCGTTGGAGGTCTGCCCGAGGAGGAAGAAAAAATGCAAACTGTTTTCAAGGCACTGGGAAGGTGACATCGTTAATTAAGTGTTAGGGAATATGCAAATCAGTCCTACTCTCAAGAGACTGTAATAAAACTGAGAAAACATTATTATCACTGCAAGTAAGAGAAGGCCGTGTTACCCCATCTGGAAGACTGTCATTTTCTGGTGGAGACTCAAGCAAAGAGGGGAGGGGGCCGGGAAGGAGTGAAGAAGGTGGATTGTTCAGGACCATTGAGTGTGCTCAGGCTGTTAAGAGTTCAGAATTAAGGTGTCAACATGGAGGGCCAGTGGATTACAAGTTTTAATGAGGGATGTTTGTCTAATCACAGGATTTGCACACCCAATTTCCTCTGCAAAATGACTTACAACTCATCAGCAGGCAGTGTTTTTGTAGGTTAAAGGAAGGGGAGAGGAATTGTGGTGGAGGCTTACAGCTGGCATCATAGGCATCTTGGGTATTTTCTAAAGGCGGTAATGAAGCAAATCACTTGAAGGTATGTGGACACTTGTTTACTTATTAAAAATACACTGAGCACCAACAGAAGCCTCTGGGCCTTTGCTCAAGCTGAAACCTCTACCCGGAATGGCTTTTCTCCACTCCTCCTACATCTTGTTGCTCTGGCTAATTCATTTCTTATCTTTTGAAGTTCGTAGTGTCAATTCCTTGTGAAATCTATCCCATTTCCACCCCAGATAAGTACATGCCAAAGCAAGAAGAGAGTGCCTGCTATGCCAACACAGCTTCAAGGCAGGTTCTCTTGCTCTCTTATTCTATCCGGGTGGCAGATATTTATATAAAACCTTCTAACATGGAGATATGGGAGTGATCGTTTCCCAGGCAGACTTTCATTTGATCACAAGGAAATGAAAGTCTTTCTCAGCACCCTTTAGGAAAAATCATCTTGCAACCTGCGTTAGTTAGCAACTGCTGCTTAACAAACCATCGCAAAACTTAGATGCTTAACTATTACTCAGGAGTCTATATGTCAGGTGGGCTTACTCATGAGCTTTCACCACCTGGACGTTGGGTAAGAGAGTCTGCAACTGGGTAGGCTGACTCCCTCACATATTTGGGTGTCTTTTGGCTCTAAGTTGCCCTAGAAAGGCCTTAGTCTGGAAAACTGGGATCTTCTTCACGGGGCTCTAATCCTCCAGTAGGTTAGTGTATACTTGTTTACAGGCTGGTGACAGGGTTCTGAGAGACAGTGTAAGTAAGCATGCAACAGGTTGAGGCGTAGGCTTGGAATTGGTGCACTCTCACTTTCGTCCATTTTATTAACCCAAGGATCACTGTAGAATCAAAGGGTGGGGAATTCACCACTTCATGGGAGGAGCTACAATGTCACACTTCAAAGGGCTTGGCGACAGGCAGGACTGAAGAATTGAAGTACTCAATTCTCATTTGTGGCCATGGCCGGAGCTGACTATCCTGTACTGTATAAATCATAGGGGGATCTTATTTATGCCAAGAACACTTCCTCTTAATCGGAGAATAAATTGCCTTGATGCATTAATTTCCTGAGGCTGCTGTAACAAATTACCAGTAACCCAGTGGATTTATTCTCTCACAGTTCTGGAGGCTAGAAGTTCAAAATCTAGCAGGGTCATGCTCCCTCCAGGGTATCTTGGAAGAATCTTGTCCTTGCCTCTTCTAGCTTCTGGTGGCTCCAGGCATTTCTTAACTTGTGACCACATCACTCCAAACTCTGTGTCCATGGTCACATTGCCTCCTCCCTTTCTGTCTCCTATAAGGACACTTGCCACTGGATCTGCAGCCCAACCCTATAATCTATGATGATGGCCTCCTCTCAAGATCCTTAACTTAATATGCAAAGATGATTTTTTCCAAACAAGGTGACATTTACGAGTTCTGAGAGGACATGGACATACCTTTTTCAGGGCCACCATTCAGTCCATTGCACCTGCCATCACCTTATTACTGTAGCTGACTCAGTTGTGAGACTAGAAATAGCTCTCATCCTCCCTTTATGTAGGTGGGAAAGCAGAAGCCTGGGGAAATGATGAACGGCAAGACTGCAAATGATAGTGACTTGGTTGCCCATTCCATGTCCTCTCCCATTCCTGCCCTATTTCAGTCAGTGGTTTCAACTGGGAAATTATATGGGGTAACAGGCTTTTAGAGAACTGTATAGCAGTGTCCTGAGAACTCAAAAAGTGTGGGCAGTGAGTAACTCTGGAATTACTAAACCTGGTCACACATGCCTTAGTCCTTACTAACCCATGTGAATTCCTTTTTAGTTACCTACTATTATAAAACTAATCAACCCCAAACTTAACATCTTAAATAATGTTATCTCTCATTATAATGGGATTTGACTACACAGGTCTTCTATTGCATTTGGTATCAGCTGGGGCACTAGGATATTGGAAAATCCAAATGGCCTAACTCATATGGCTGGCAGTTGGTACTGGCTGCTGGCTGGAGCTAAGTTAGGGCTGTGGCTAGGGGCCATGGTTCTCCATTGTGTGGGCCTCTCCTTGTAACTGTTTGGGCTTCATTACAGCATGCTGACTTGATTCCAAAGAGGATCATCTCAAGAGGAAGGAAGAAGAATCTGACATTTATTTTAAGGCATGGGCTTAGAAATATTAGACTATCAGTTTGACAGAATTCTATTCGTCAAAGTAGTCAGAAGACCAACAAATATTTGAAGGCAAGAGAAACAAATTCCAATTCTTGATGGAAGTACCTCACGAACTTACAGAAACTGGAGTGTTGACAACTATCTTTGGAGGCCAGTTACCACGGCCTTCCTTCCTCTATTCCACCAGCAGGGCTACCACTAGGGTCTCATGAGCATGTGTGGCTGGGTGGGTAAGTGAGGGTTGAAATCCTACTCATGCTTCACTTGCCAAACCACTTCCCTTGGCTAGAGCAGAGCTGAATCCACTCATGTGGAAGGGATGCCTTTTCCACTTTTGCCCTATGGAATAATCGTAGCTTTGTCTACCAGCAGACCCATAAGTTGGCACTGTAACTTCCACTGTCATCACTCAACAAAACCAAGATTGCTAGCACAGGGATTTTGTAATAGAGCCAAAAGGATGTTCATCCTTTGTTTGAGACTGGCATCTGCTACTTACTAGCTAAGTTCACCTAGACAAGTCACTTAACTCTCTGCAATGGAGTTTCTTCATCTGCAGAATAGAGGTGGTAATTTCTGTAATTTTGCCCTTTATTGCTCTCACAGTGTGATAGGGGTCAAGTGATATACATGTAAGACTACTATGGAAAATATAGGCTTCTATGTATATGTGAGTCTTTATCTAAAATGTATGCTCACTCCCACCTACTTTTGCTGATGCCAATCCCCAATCTTTGTTTGGAAACTGCAGCACTAAGGGCTATGAAACATTGGCCCAAAAAAATCTACCTAAAGGAAGTGAGTAAGAGTAAGACATCTGTTGTGATGACAAGAAGTCCACATTGGAACAAAGGTCATCAGATATTATCACTTCTGTACCTCATTTACCAGGTTCTCTCAACTGTGAAGCATGAGGAGCTAAGAAACAGTCCTAGTTTCTACATCATTCTATATTTGTTTTCCAAAGCCCCCCAGGAGGAAGAATGTTATCTGACCACTTTAAATGAGTGCAATTCATGTTGAAAACACAAGGCACTAGGTAAATGATAGATAATTACCAAGCACATATTGACATTACGTAAAACACTCTGGCATTTTGCTGTGCTGTGGTCCATTGAACTATATCACTGTGATGACCAAATAATGAATTACAGTCCATTTATGAAAGCACTGTGTGTTTAATGCTAACCTTCTCCTACATCTTCTCAGTACCTTGACCATGACAACAATTGTACACACAGGTGGGTCTGAATACATTAGATTTCTCATTTTTATAGTTAATGAAAATTCAGACTAATGTTTTATACCCATGTTTTCCATGCAACAAAATAATTCATCTGCAGAGTGGCCTTGTTATATACATTTGTGTCGTTGAATGAATACAAATACCAACAGAGAGCTACAGTTACCCTTGGGAAAAAGGGATAGAATTCATCCATTGTCCAGCATCATATTAATGTAGCAAGATAAGGCCTGATATAACATAGTGTTATTAACCTTTATTATTAATAATAAGCTGCCACTTACTATATGCCAAAACTTATGATGAGCGCACGATATATATATTTACTTTTTTAACTCTCACCCTAAACCTTTCAAGGTAGGTATACCTATCCTAGTTTTATAGATGAAGAATATGAGGCTAGAGAGGTCACCTAGCCTGTCCAACGTCACTCAGATAAGTGCTGGAACTGGGTTTCAAATCCAGGTCTAACTACCTTCAAATCCCATTCTTTTATATAGCCCATATATGGTACTGGCTTCTAGAAAATAATGTTTGTTTTTCTGGTAAGCTTCTTATGGATTTGAAAACTTCATAGCTTTTGGACCAAAGGAAGTAATGAATCCCCTTCAGTCCTATCACTCCACACCCTATTTCTAGAGGAGAAGTTCTGGATTTTACCTCTCATCTGAATTTCAGTAAATTAGGCTACGTGACTTAGACTTTTCAAACTCAAAGTGACGAAAATTCTTCAGAGAAGTAGAGGATGTCTCACATGTGCCAGCCTATTTGAGTAGCCTTTGTTTAGTCTACCCAAGCCCACTTTGGGACCAGACTCAGTCATGCATAATATCCCAGAACAAACAAATCCTACTCCAAAAGCTTTAGCAAATTTGATGCTAATTTTACTACATTTTTTATGGTATTGGAGAATTAACGTCACACATCAGATTGGCCATAACCTAAAAGAACAATTTTATTAGACATCTTTGTTTCCCCAGAGTTTCCTTCCCTTTATCATCTGGTTTATGACTACCTTCTCCCTTTTTCTTTACAATCTCCTCAAATGCCCTTTATCAATTTAGTGCTTCATTCAGTTTGAGTACCCAATTCAGTAATATAAGACTTCAAATAGCAGGAGACTTTAACACCCCACTCACATCAATGGATAGATCTTCCAGATAAAGAATCAATAAGGCAACAGAGGTCCTAAATGATACAATAGAACAGTTAGACTTAATTGATATTTTCAGGACATTACATCCAAAAAGAAACAATACACATTCTTTTCAAGTGCACATGGAACATTCTGTAGGATTGACCACATGCTAGGGCACAAAACAAGCCTCAACGAATTTAAGAGTATGGAAATTATCTCAAGAATCTTTTCCGACCACAACAGCATGAAACTAGAAATTAACCACAGAAAAATAAATGAGGAAGAAACAATTACATGGAGACTAAACAACATGCTACTAAAAAAACCAATGGGTCAATGATGAAATCAAAGAGGAAATTTAAAAATACCCTTGAGACAAATGACAATGAAAACACAACCATACAAAAGCTATTGCCTGCAGCAAAAGCAGTTCTTAGAGGGAAGTTCATAGCGATACAGGCCGTCCTCAAAAAACAATGCAGAAAAATCTCAAACAACACAACCTACCACTTAAAATAATTAGAAAAAGAAGAACAAACAAAACCTAAAGTCAGCAGAAGGAAGGAAATAATAAAGATCAGAGAGGAAATAAATAAAATAGAGATTTTAAAAAACAATAGAAAAAAATCAATAAAACCAAGAGATGGTTCTTTGAAAGGATAAACAAGATTGACAAACCTCTGGCCAGGCTCACCAAGAAAAAAAGAGAGAGAACCCAAATCAACAAAATAAATGAAAAAGGAGTCATAACACTGATACTGAGGAAATACAAAAAACCATAAGGGAATACTATGAACAATTATATGCCAACAAATTTGACAACCTGGAAGAAATGAACAAGTTTCTAGAAACATACAGCCCACCAAAATTGAATCAAGAAGAAATAGATAATTTGAACAGACCAACCACTAGAGGTGAAATAGAATCTGTAATTTTAAAACTCCCTTCAAACAAAAGTACAGGGCCAGATGGTTTCACAGGCAAATCCTACCATACATACTGAGAAGAACTTATACTAATCCTTCTCAAACTCTTTCAAAAAATTGAAGAGGAGGGAACACTCCCAAAGGCATTCTATGAAGCCACCATTACCTTGATACCAAAACCAGACAAAGACACCACCAAACAAGAAAATTACAGGCCCATATCTTTGATGAGTATAGATGCAAAAATTCTCAACAAAATATTAGCAAACTAAATCCAACAACACATAAAAAAATCATACACCACGACCAAGTGGATTCATACCAAGCTCACAAGGATGGTTCAACATACACAAATCAATCAATGTGATACACCACATAAACAAAAGACAAAAATCACATGCTCAACTCAATAGATTCATAAAATGCATTTGACAAAATCAACATCCCTTCATGATAAAACTACTCTTACGAAAGTGGGTATAGAGAGAACATATCTCAAGACTATTTATTTTTTTTAATTTATTTTAGCTGCACTGCGTCTTTGTTGCAGTGCACAGGCTCCTCTAGTTTCAGTGCACGAGATCTAGAGAGCACAGGTTCAGCAGTTGTGTTGCACATGCTTAGTTGCGGTATGTGGGCTCTTAGTTACCTGACCAGGGATCAAACCTGGGCCCCCTTCATTGGGAGCATGGAGTCTTAACTACTGGACCACCAGGGAAGTCCCCAATAAAAGCTATTTATGACAAACCCACAGCCAACATAATAGTCAATGGTGAAAAGCTGGAAGCCTTCCTGCTAAAATCTGGAATAAGACAAGGATGCCCACTCTCACCTCTTCTACTCAACATAGTATTGGAAGTCCTAGCCACAGCAGTCAGACAAGAAAAAGAAATTAAAGGTATACAGATTGGAAGGGAAGACATAAAATTGTCATTATATGCAGATGATATGATACTATATACAGAAAACCCAAAGACTCAACACAAAAACTACCAGAACTAATAAACAAATTCAGCAAGGTAACAGGATACAAGATTAAAGTACAGAATTCAGTCACATTTTTTTTACACCAACAATGAAATATCAGAAAAGGAGTGTAAAAAAAAAAAACCTTTAAAAATCACAACCCCAAAAATAAAATACTTAGGAATAAACCTCACCAAGGAGGTGAAAGACGTACACTGATAACTATAAAACATTAATAAAAGAAACTGAAGATGTTTCAAAGAAATGGAAAGATATCCCATGCTCTTGGATTGGAAGAATTAATATTGTTAAAGTGGCCATACTACCCAAAACAATCTGCATATTTAATGCAATCCCTATGAAATTATCCCATGACATTTTTCACAGAACTAGAATAATCCAAAATTCATATGGAACCATATAAGACCCAGAATTGCCAAAGCAATCCTGAAGAAAAAGAACAAAGCAGGAGGTACAACCCAACCAGACTTCAGACAATACTACAAAGCTACAGTAATCAAACCAGTGTGGTATTGGCACAAAAAGAGACATATGGATCAATGGAACAGAAAAGAGAGCCCAGAAATAAACCCACACACCTGCAGTCAATTAATCTTCCACAAAGGAGGCAAGAATATACAATGGGAAAAATACAGTCTCTTCAACAAGTGGTGTTAGGAAAGTTACAGCCTCATGTAAATCAATGAGATTAGAACTCAAACTCTCACCATACACAAAAATAAACTCAAAATGGCTTAAATACCTAAACAAAGGACATGACACCATAAAACTCCTAGAAGAGAACATAGGCAAAACATATTTGACATAAATCATACCAATGTTTTCTTACGTCAGTCTCCCAAGGTGATAGAAATAAAAACAAAAATAAACAAATGGGACCTAATCAAACTTACAAGCTTTTGCACAGCAAAGGAAACCATAATCAAAGAGAAAAGACAACCTACAGAATGAGAGAAAATATTTGCAAATGATGTGACTAACAAGGGCTTAATTTCCAAAATATACAAACAGCTCATACAACTCAACAACCAAAAAACAAACAACCTTTTCCAAAAATGGACAGAAGACCTAAATAGACATTTCTCCAAAGAAGACATACAGATGGCCAAGAGGCACATGAAAAGATGCTCAACATTGGTAATTATTAGAGAAATGCAAATCAAAACTACAATGAAGTACCACCTGGTCACAATGGCCATGATTAAAAAGTCTACAAATAACAAATGACGGAGAGGGTGTGGAGAAAATGGAACCCTCCTACACTGTTAGTGGGAATGTAAGTTGGTATAGCCACTGTGGAAAACAGTATGGAGGTTCCTCAGAAAACTAAAAATAGAATTACCATGGGATCCAGCAGTCCCACTCCTGAGCATAAATCTGGACAAAACTATTGGGTTGGCCAAAAAATTCGTTCATATTTTTCCATAACATCTTACAGAAAACCCCACATGAACTTTTCAGCCAGCCCTATATAATTCAAAAAGATACATGCACCCCAATGTTCATAGCAGCACTATTTATAATAGCCAAGAAATAGAAACAACCTAAATGTCCATCAACAGCAGAATGGATAAAGAAGATGGGGTCACTCAGCCATAAAAAAGAATGAAATAATGCCATTTGAAGCAACATGAATGCAACTAGAGATTATCATATGAAGTGAAGTAAATCAGAAAGAGACAAATACAATATGATTATCACTTATATGTGGAATCTAAAATATGACACAAATGAACCTATGAAACAGAAACAGAATCATGGACATAGAGAACAGATTGGTGGCTGCCAAGCAGGAGGGGGCTGGGGGAGGGATGGAGTGGGAGGTTGGGGTTAGCAGATGTAAGCTTTTCTATATAGAATGGATAAACAACAAGGTCCTACTGTATAGCATAAAGAACTATATTCAACATCCTATGATAAACCATAATGGAAAAGAATATTTACAAAAAGAATATATATATATATATATAACTGAATCACTTGAATCACTTTGCTGTACAGCAGTAATTAACACAACACTGTAAATCAATTATACTTCAATTAACATATAAGAATAAAAAAGACTTCATTAGAAAGGAGAGTTGGCTAATAAATAACAATTTTGATATTTTCTCTCTCATGTAAATTAGTGACAATGTCAAGGCATTCCAAAAAGGACATTCACACTTTTTGAGTGCATGCTATATATCTGGACACTTTCATATAAGTGAAGAACCAAAAACTAAAACATAAGATTAATATTACTATTCTCATTTTTACATAAGATGGAATTGAGTCTCCAAGAAGTTGATTTGTCCATGTTCATACAGTTAATAAGGTGAAGAACCAGGTAAGGGCCCCATCCACATAAATTTTGCTTATCCCTCACAGAGTGGCTTGGCACAGAGTTCCCTGTAGATACTCAAAATATTAATTGACTAAATTTATACTCAGTACTAGTGAGTTTATACCTGCACTAGGGTATCGCAATCAAGACCATTGCTTCTGTAACTAGGTGAGTACTTAAGGGCAATAAGAAAAACTGCAATCACAAGGGACAAGTCATTTGGTAAACGCAAACTCCTTTGAAAGAAACTGGAAGCCATAATTTCAAGGGAAAGAAGTAGAACAAGTTATGCATTCCCAGAATAAAGAAAAAAATGTACTGCTAATTTCTAACACTTCTGACATCACTGACAAAGGGACAAGTTCTGTTTCCTTCTTAGGATATTGAAATAAGAGTTTTGAGACTTACTCAGGTAGTGAGGCAGAGAATGTTATGTGTTCCTGGAATTCTACTTCCTTTTCCTCATGAGAAGACAGCTAGGCAGTAGTTCTCAGCCTCCCATGTGATTGAATTCTAGCCAACAGAAAGTGGACAGCAATGACATCTGCCCCTTCCAGGTCTGACCCATGGACACCCCCTACACAGTCCTCCACATTCTTGCACTTTCTTTTGGAAGATTCAGAGGATGGAAGAGCCGTAAGATGGAGAGAACCTATATCCCTGAATATCTTGGCTTCTGTTCCCCTCAAACCACAGCCTCAGAAAGGGACTTAGGTACAAATAGTTTATTCGGACAGTGACCCCAGAAAGCAGGATACGAAAGCAGAGATAGTGAGACAGTGGGTGAAGGAAGCTATTAAAAGGGTTAGGTATAGGCCTGCAAAATGCCACTTGGGATTTTCTGCCCAAAGGTTGGGAGATTGGGAGCATCTGTGCAGCAACTCACACCTGCCATCCTCCCAGAGACCAAGAGCTGCCCTCAGGGGTATTAATCCCACTGTTGTTCTAAGCTGCACAAGTGCTAGGGTTGAGTGAGCTCCTCCAACACCACTCCCCAGGGAATGTGGAGTGCGAGGATCTCCAGGGAAAGAATGAGGACGTGGAGCATGATGCATGGAGGTGAGATGCTGACGGCAAGAATTGTTCATACCTATCCTAGTTGGCAATCAGAGACAAGGACCAAAGGATGTGGGTCGAGGCCTACAGTGTGTCTGCTGAAAGACAGTGTGGAGCAGAGCCATCCCTCCCCCTCCAACCCAGCCCACATTGAGCCATGACAAGAATGAAAAAAAGCTTTTATTGTGTCAAGTTTGAATTGTAGGGCTTTTGTTCGGTTCAGTTTGGTTGACATGTCTAGGTTATGCTGATAAATACAGATGGAAGAGTGAGCAATCCAGAACCTATGAAGTTTCTGGTTTTGTTTTAAACCATGATGGATATTTAATCACCACATTAGTTAGATGTTAGATATTCAGATACCTTAGGGGTAAGCCATGCTAAAGTGAAAATTATTTTCCTAAGACTCAATGGCAAATTGAAAATGCAATATAAGTCTTAATTAAATTGAAATTTTAAGTTTTTAAATAATGAAGATTTTTAAAGAACAATAATATTCACAATATTAAAGAAGGGTTGCAAAGTAGTTATATACAATAGATATTATGGGGAAATATAAACTGATAAACTTGTCCATTAATTTGTATGAATATGTATTAATAATACATATCAAGAATTTTCTAAAAATTTCTCAGTTTGTATTTTTAGATTCTAAAACTATCTAATTAGTCTATTAATTTTTGTCTGTGTTTCCCAAGAAAGTATTCAAAATTACTCCTTTGAGCTGCCCAGAAAGCATTTCCTAAGGAAACAGTCAAAAATTCAGACAAAGATTTAAAACATAAGGAAAAACTGTCCCATTACTTATAATAGCATACAACTGGAAATTAACTGAATGTCCAACAATAGGAGATTCATTAAATTATGGTACATCCACATAATGGACTGTTATGTGCTCATTATACTACATGACTTCAAAAATATTTAATGTCTTTGGGAAGTTTCCATCCATAAACTTATGTGAAAAAAGATACAAATTTGAACATGCAATACAGTATGTAACACAAAATATACATACATAAATTAACAATTAGAGGAAAATATATTAAAACATTAACACTATATCAACGCTGTAACAATATACCTGCTAGCAATAGGATTATGGCTAATTTTAATTTTATTGCTTTGCTTTATTCCCTAAATTTGCAATTATGAGTATATATTTCCTCTACTATTGTAAAACTATTAAAATGTTTTAAATTTTTTTTCCAAATGTATTTTATATACATGATGAGTCTGCTTTGGGTACAATCTGGGTGTGTTGGAAGAGTTGCCCTGAGACCCATGGAGTGCTTTGTTAGCAAACTTTGCAACAGGTGATCAAAGTTGTGTAGGGCATATTATTTATAACATTTAATTAGGGCAAAAGTGCTTAAATCGGAATGTGATCATGTTGTTCCACTGCTAAAAATTCTTTGGTTCCCCCCCTGCCTTCAGAAAAAAGTTCCAGTCCTTCAGTGTGGCACCCAAGACCTTCTCTGATTCAGCCTTTGCCCGCTTCCACAGCTGACCTCTTATTCTGCCCATAGCCACCACTCTCCAGCCACAGTGATTTCCTGGCAGTGTGGGGAACACATAGTGCTGCCTCTGGTCTCAATGCCTTCAGATTGCTGTTTGTTGTTCTTGAAAGGGAACAGGAGTGAGTGAGCAGAAAGCGTGAGAGAGAGAAGGAAGAAAAGCCAAAAGCCAGTATATGGGTGTATTATCACATTACTCCTGTGAGCAAAGAGACTCAATTCACTGGTACCTCTCGAGAAGCCTGCATAAGGCCTCCCATATTTCTGTACTCAAAGGACAAGAGTTACGAGCCTTTATCCATCAATTCCCATCTTCTGTTGGTTAAGAGTTGCCACAGGGGCATTAACTCGCTCACATGTTTGACATGCATACACACTAGGGACGCCTGCCTCTCCCTGAATCCCTTTGACTTACTTCTATTTACCACTCAAAACTCATTTCATAGTTTCTTTGGAAAGACTCCTCTGATCACCTTCTGCACCAAACTACAGCTCCCTTAGGTACCCCTACTCCAAGTACTCTTAGCAGGAAGCTCTCCTGCAAATAAAATGGCATCAGCCATGCATCCTGTAATTGTAAGCCTTCTCTCCCATTACAGGTGCCACAAAGACAAGGAGCAGATTTTTCCTTCCATTTCTGTGTTCTCCCTTTATTCTGTACCTGCACAGGATCTGGCAATAGTAGGCACTTAATAGATAGATGTCAGTTGAATGAGTGCGGCAGGTAGTGACATACTTCTAACCAAGCATAAACAGTAGGTCAGTATCCCTTAGAATGTCTTCAGGTAGCCAACTGAGTCGTTCTCCTGAGCCAGCTCTCTACAACCTCTTCCCCGACACTGCATCGTATTGAAATCTCAGATAAGCTGCAGAAAGCAGAGCTATATGAAATCCTGTATCGTTTGTTATCTGTGTGCCAAGAAGATAAAGCCCCATAGAGAACTTAAGTAGTGTAGCACATCGCGGTAATGTATTTGTGCCAAATCACCCCCCTTCCCAGCTTTACAGTTATTCACATGTCCTTTCTGCCAGCCTAAATTTGCTTTTTCAGTCAGACTGTGCTTCGGACCTCATCATTGATGGTCCCTTGAGAGGCCCAAATCCTCAATTTTGACTTTTACTGGATACTTTTTAAAATTTTCTAACCTGCTGGCGGTCCCTAAAAATCCCCACTCTAAAAACAGGCTAAGATTTACTTTGTTTTCCTCAATGTGCTTTACATATTACATTTTCTTTTATTCATTAGAAATGCCAACAGGTATTTTTCATGTCATGTTAACTTGTACAATAGCACAAAGACAAAAATATAAATAATAAGTACTGGGTTTTTTTACCAACAGTTATTCAGTCATATTCTCAGCAAAATTTGTTAAATATCTCTGTCAAGATTCTTAACAGGACCCTCCTGTTCTCCATTTCTACCACATAGCACCCAAGCTCTCTGCTATATACATACTGAAAAAGTAGCTAAAGTATATTAATTTTTTTTCTTTTTTTTTTTTTTTTTTTTTGTGGTACGCGGGCCTCTCACTGTTGTGGCCTCTCCCATTGCGGAGCGCAGGCTCCGGACGCGCAGGCTCAGCGGCCACGGCTCACGGGCCCAGCCGCTCCGCAGCATGTGGGATCCTCCCGGACCGGGGCACGAACCCGTGTCCCCTGCATCGGCAGGCGGACTCGCAACCACTGCGCCACCAGGGAAGCCCTAAAGTATATTAATTTAAGAGATAACAAATTATTAGCCTTTCCAGGATATCCACAGGTGTTAGTTAGTCTGATTCTGGTTTCTGGTTGTACCATATTTTTAGTTGTGTTTTTGGTCAATTCAGGCTTCTTCTATGTAGACAGAGGCATGCCTAGCACAACTATTCCTGTAATCTTGATTACTTTATAGGTAGCCTGTTATGACTCATAGGGGGGGCAGTTGGGAGCATCAAACACCCTCAGATTTCTTGAGCAAAGTAGACCAAAATTAGGACCATTGAATACTAATAATTTTCGTTAAGTCATTAAACATTCTTTTCTAACAAACAAATCAATACAAAAGAAATTTTGTAGTTGAGACAAGGGGTCTAACATTTTTCTGTTAAAGGACCAAATAGTAAATATTTTTGGCTTTGTGGGCTATATGATTCATCTCAACTACTCAGCTCTGCTGTTGTAGTGCAAAAACTGTCACAAACTCTACATAAACAGATGGGAGAGGCTGTGTTCCAATACAACTTCATCTAAAAAAGCAGGTGGTGGGTCAGATTTGGCACATAGGCTGTAGTTTGCCAATCCCTGGTCTAGATAAATCGATATGATTCTCAAAAATCTTAAAAGTTCAAAAGAATTGTTGAAATAATTAAGCTCTTATTTGCCGGTACGACAACAGCACAACTATTTCTTTTATTAAAGCCAAAGTATAAAACTGACCCCCAGCTCTAGGATAGGTGGTCTCCAAAATCCAGCACTGGGGCAGCTTGACTCTTGCAGAGTCCTACTGATCTGAGCTCCAGGTTTTGTTTGGTTTTCAGTAATACCCAGTAACTCACAGCAAAGTGTATGCTAAATAAGGAAATCTAATTATGTTCCAATCATCAGAATCTGTATATTTTGCTTAAAAGTAACAAGAAAAAGCTAATTTGATTTCCTATTGTGATACACAAAAACAAACTTCCTGTATCAGAGACTTCCTGGTAATCCTGATGGAAGGCTCCAATTTGACATCTTCTTAAAGGAAAAGGAGATGATCCTCATGGAAAAATACAACCAGCAGATTGTGTATCTGCCCACTTCTATTTTCTTTCGTCCAGATCTTTTCTTGCTGAAACTGGATTTGTACTGATTAGAGATTTATAGGTTGTGATTTTCAGAGAATTCAAGATAGAGGTTCCTATGCAACCTTACAAGGAAAAAAAATCTATTTCCTATTCAAGGTTTAATTTTACTTGAAGAAAATGAAATTAAACTATGACTCAGAGGAACCTGAGTGCATGAAAAAGCTATTACCAAAGGATTGTAGACCAGCAATAATGGAGTGTTTGAAGACTTAGTTACCTCAAAGTAAACCCCAAACCTTTATACATTCCCTCACTGAGCTTCTCTAGGCCAGGTGCTTCCACTTGTAGGAATTCATTGGCATCAGTCCTACCTATGATCTTTTCCAGACAGTGGTAAGGAAGAATTGATCTTTTAGATCAGCTCATACTGTTAACCAATTTTCAGGGGTAGCTCACTTTAAACAGAAGTAATGCATTTCACTCTATTAGCATATTTAGTTTTTGATTTTATAGTCTAAGTTAAGGGGTTTTAACCTTTTTGTACTATGGGCCTCTTCAGCAGTCTACTGATGACTTTGGATCCCTTAACAGAGTAAGGTTATTAAATTCATTAATTGAGTTACACAACGTACATGGGAGTACAAAGGAAACCAAATTTATTTAAGTACAATTGTCAAAGTTTTTTAATGTCTTTTTTTTCTGTTGTCTCCATTTTTTTATCTCTACTTCTTTACTTACTTGCCATTCCTTCTCTTTGTTCTCTGAGTAAACAAGGACTGAGGAACCAAAAAACAAACTTTTAAAGAAGCCAAGAATCTCTGTGTTTCTAAGGATCCATATAGCTCTGAACTAAACCTGCCAGTAATAGAGGAAGCTAAGGAATCCAGCCAGCTAAGAAAACACTAAGCTTCTTTCACCTAATGCCGTTCTAGGTAAACCATGGACTCACCTCATCCTTGACATGGAGTGTATCGATCTAGTGTAGACAGTAGGCATTATTTTCTGGCTGTAGCATTATTCTTCCAACCAGCACCCACATATCTGGGGACTCCTATCCATCATTTGGATCTCAGCTTGGATAACACACCACTTCTTCTGAGAACTTTCACTGACTCTCAGGATTCTGGGCAAGAATATCATACTTTGCAAAACAACTGGACACTGAACAGCAGAGAACTCACCAAGCCATACAATACCTGCGATTTCCTATTTACATGTTAACATGTCTATTTCCTACATCCGATTCCTTCCAGTGCCTGGTACAGAACCTTGAATACATAGAGACTCAAATAGTACTTGCTGGGAAAAAAAAAAATTCCTAACAAGGCAAGTCTCTAGCACCACATTTATTATCATTCCTTGCTATTATACCAAACTTGGACATTCCCCAAGAAAGCTCTGCAATTGGATGGTATAAGGCACCTCTTTCAGATTAATGACTAATTTGCAAAATTTCTAGTTGAATCCCCAAGATTTTCTTTTCACCAAAAGACATGTGTTAGAACGTTCATATCAGCACTATTCATTATAGCCACAAACTAGACACTACCCAAGTGCCCAGCAAAGGTAGAATGGATGAATAAGTTATGATATATTTATATATCAGAGTACTAGAAGGCAATGAGAATAAAGAAACTATATGGGTAAATCACATAATACAATTCTGAGTGAAAGAAACCAATTTTTAAAAATGTATTTAGTAGATGAGTTCGTTAAAAATAGGTGAAATGGGAATCATTTTTCAACAAATGGTGCTAGGACAACTAGATATCCACATGCAAAACAATAAATTTGGACTCCTACATCATACCACATACAAAAATTACACCAACAAGGACCAAAATATAGGCATAAGTATGCATGATCTTGGATTAGGCAATTTTTTTAACACAAAAGCACAAACAACACAAGAAAAATAGATAAATTGGACTTGATCAAAATTTAAAAACTTTTGTGCTTCGAAGGACATCATCAAGAAAATGAAAAGACAGCCACAAAATGAAAGAAAAATTTTGCAAATCATGTACTTGATAAGATACCTATATCTAGAATGCATAACAAACTATTACAACTTGATGATAAAAGGACAGCCAAAATTAAAAGTGGGCAAAGGTCTAAATAAACAGTTTTCCAAAGAAGATACATATAGCCCATAAGCACATGGAAAGATGCAATGTTACTAGCCATCAGGGACGTGCAAGTCAACATCGCAGTAAGATACCATTTCACACCCCTGAAAATGGCTATAATTGAAAAGACAGACAATCACAGGATGTAAAGAAATCAAAATTCTTATACACTGTTAGTGGGAATTTAAAATGGTGCCCCTGCTTTGGAAAATAGTTTGGTAGTTCCTCAAACATTTAAACATAGGGTTACCATGTGAAAAATCTAGCAATTCCACTCCTAGGAATATACCCAAGAAAAATGAAAACACATGCCTGCACAAAAACTTGTTGTACATAAGGATTTATAGTAGCATTATTCTTAGAATCCAAAATGTGGAAACAACCCAAATGTTCCTTCACAAGTTAATACATTTTTTAAATGTGATATATCCATACAATGGACTATTATTCAGCAATAAAAGAAATGTGGGGCATGCCTGGTGGCGCAGTGGTTGAGAGTCCGCCTGCCGATGCAGGGGACATGGGTTCGTGCCCCGGTCCAGGAAGATCCCACATGCCGCGGAGCGGCTGGGCCCGTGAGCCATGGCCGCCGGGCCTGCGCGTCTGGAGCCTGTGCTCCGCAACGGGAGAGGCCACAACAGTGAGAGGCCCGTGTACCGCAAAAAAAAAAAAAAAAGAAAAAAAAAAAAAGAAATGTGTTGATCAATGCTACAACATGGATGAATTATTTTAAACATTATGCTAAATGAAGAAAGCCAGTCACAAAGGAACACATATTATGAATGAATTATGAAAATTTATTGAGTGGCATATTTATCATTTGTGAACCTTTTAGTGTCTACGTTTTAATTAAATAATTTCTATCTGAAAAAAATCTAACTGGGTCTGGTAAGCAGGAAAGTGTTCCCCAAAACTATCCATATCCTACTAATCACAGGAAACTGTGAATGTGTTACCTTATATGGCAAAGGGAATTGGGGGTCACAGATGGAATTAAGGTTGTTAATAAGCTGATCTTAAAATAGGGAGATAATCCTGGATTATTTGTGTAGTCCAAATGCAATCACAAGGTTTTAAAAAGTGGAAGGAGGAGGCAGAAGAACGGTCAGAGTGATGTGATATGATCTGAGAAGGATTCAACTTGCCACTGCTGCCTTTGAAGATGGAGGAAAGAGCCACACGTCAAAGAACACGGCAGCCTCTAGAAGCTGGAAAAGGCAAGGAAATTAGCCTACTCAGAGCCTACAGAAAGGAATACAGCCTAGCAGACACCTTGACTTTTAGCCCCCTGAGACCCTTGCCAGACTTCTGACCTCCAGAAGTGTAAAATGATATATCTAGTGTTGTTTAAACCACTAAGTTTCTGGTTATTTGTTTCAGCAGCCATAGAAAAGTAATACACTGAAAAACATCAATTTCTAAATACCTATTAAATCAGAATTGGGTAGAATTGTTTTTAAAGATAGCCTTCGGGCAACAGAAAAATTATAGAACAAAAATCATTTTCTCTAATGAAGGTGAATAATTTTGCATATGCACCCAGACCCAGCACTGGTGTTAACCTCTCATGTGTCTCATCTATGACCAGTGGTAGCAGATCCCAGTAAAGAAGAGAATTAATGGCTAATGTGCCCCAGATGACCAAACCCTGGCAGGTGGCCAGCTTAACAAGGTGTTACGGAGCAAGCCAATAAATCTAGATAGCTATAAAAAGAAGTAGTGGCAGTAAGAAAGAGAAATAAATGGGAAAGTCTCAAAAGTTTTCGAACTTGCATCTTATGACATTCAGTTGAGCTGTGCTCTCCAGTTGTGTCCAAATTTCAAAACTCAAATGCCAGACAAGATTTTTAATAGTCAAACTCTGTTCCAAAACCACAAAAGCCACATTGAAAGGAAAATGGGACAGATAATTCTTGGAGCATAAGTATATTTTAAAATTTTACTCTAGTTTTACCTTTGCATATGCAAAAATAGTGACAAGTACAAAATGAGCCTGAAAGTATGGTAAGAAAATGTAGTAAAGTGAAGTCATGAAAATGATTCTGTTACCACAATCGTAAGTATATTGAAACAATATTCCAGAAACCATAAAACTTAGAAAACATGACCCCTGCACCATTTCCTTTCCGTTTAAATAGGAAATGCTCAAATTACCCAACAGAATAAAACTACTCTCATTCTCTCTCACTCACAAAATCCAAAAAGAAAATGTGTGAGTTCAGGCATAGGGACAGCCTGCTCCTTAATTTTAATAGGTCTGAACTTTTCCCCAGAAATTATATACAATCCTATATAATACAATCACTTTTAGGAGACATAATTCTGTTTCTCCCCTATTCAAATTAGAATATTTTTCACATTACAAAAGTGTTCCCCTGGTTCAAGACATAGCGTTCAACTGTAAAATCAATTTCTAGATCCAGAGAGCAACATTTATTCCTAATGCTACCATCCCGTGATTCCATGAGAACAATTTAGTTCCACCCTGAGACTCTGGGCAGAGATCAGAACAAAGGTCCTGGTATCATAAACTTTCCAACTATGTCAAATCCCAGAACAGAAAAGAGCAAAGAAGGGCCTCTGTGCTCCTTCCTAGAGCTCACCAGAGCCCTTTCTTGGTTGGTCTTAGAGATATAAATTGTCTCCCGCTGTGTACTCTTTAATTTTCTCTCCTCATATTCAACATGAAGAGGGACCTGAGAAGGTTAACTGAAGAAGGTTAACCCCCACAAAATATGCATTACCCATTGCCCTTTTCTGATTTCAAATTAAGTATATAATTAGTGAAAAAGGAAATCCATGCCTTCTGGTGATGAAAAATTAGGAAATCAATAGGTGGTTGCCTCTGCAGGGACTCAGGGGAATTTGGGGTCGTCAGCTGGGGCTGCCAGTTATAATATCTGAAATGGCAACACAGGCATCCTGTTCAGGGCTCAAAGCACTGAACAGATGCCCCACTTCTGGGCTGGCTGGCTCTGAAGATTTGCAGAGAAATGAAAAGATGAAATTGATCTGTGAAAATGTAGGTAACAAAGGAAAAGCAATAATATTGCTTTTAATACTGCCAGAAAGCTTAGAAAACAAAAGATTTTATACACATTTCTTAAAATATTAAAATGAAGAGAAATTGTTTTCTCCTACTTTTCCCCACAACTGCTACAAATGATGCATCCCTTCAAGCACTGTCTACTACTTCATAAAGGAAGTTGTTATGCGGCTGCCCTCTTAGGTGTTGGAGGATATATAGCACCTTTTACCCTTAATTGTGTGTTGCCTTGATTTTATGGTCTGCTTGCACAAGCCAGCATTCTGTTAGTGCTGTTTGTGGGATGAATGCATTTACTGATGTGTGGAGCTTTCTGTGTTCAAAAACTCCTGCATATGGGGACTTGAATCAACCTTTTTGTGTAAATTTTTTCAGTGACACTATCCTTTTCTAAACACTGGTAACCCACAGCCAACTGAAGAAATAAACAGTCAGGTTGGTGTATTTGTATTCAGCCTCTTTCCTCTTTGTATTCAGTCTCTTTTCTCTTTGTAAGGTGCCCTGTAGCATACAGTTTCAACACTACATAAACAAACCATTGTTGTATTCATTCACTTAGGTTTATGAACAGAAAGAATCCCAGAATTGTTTTTCTCCATTCCAAGCCTCAATTATTGCTTTTAGAAAAATATACTATTTAATTAGCACCCCTGAATTTTCTCCCGCAAGATAGACGTAATGCCTCATGTAGCAATTAGTGTTTTGAAATTGTGTTATAATTTGCGCAATAGAAAATTAACCTAGATTGAGGTCACAGGTGTCCTTCTGAGGTATTTTTAACCTGGTTTCTTTAAAGTTAAACATAACTGCTATTCCTTTCCCTTTTGAATAGCTTACCGAAAGAAGCTCCTCCTTCAGATCTAGCAGAGTGTTTAAATGCAGAGGCTTTGGACGGAGCCAGACTTAGATTCTACTTTTGACTCATTCTATATGACCTCTCTGGACCTTGATTTCACTGCTTTTAATAGAGAATTATTTTTCCAACATTTTAAAGTATTTAAAACATTAAAGGATTGAATACAATAAGCTTTGCCACTGGACTGACTCACACTCCACTTCAGGTCTCAGATTTATCTAGGGAGCCTTTCATGATCCTCAACCCTGGGCCAGATCTCTACCTGTGTACTCCTCCCATTAGACATTCTATTTGCTTTATCATCCTGCTCTGTATTGTTTTTACATGTGTCTGAATCTATTTCCCACCACTTTCCCTCCTCACCCTTCTACACACTGCTGACTATAAACTTGCTGAGAACAGAACTAGATCTATATTTTTCACAGCTTGTTATAATCATTGATGCTGTTCACCAAATACATCCATGTATTTGCCCCTCTGGGCACATGGTGGGATTTAACTTCCTGACACCTTGTATGTGGAGTGGGCCCATGTTTGACCAATGAATCATCAATAGAAGTAATGGAAGTCACACTGCAGACAGAGTAATTACTGATTTGATACACTACAAGGTCTTTTTCCTTCGGTGAATGGCAACATTCAGGATGGTGGCTACCTGATGACTCAAGATGGTCAGCCTGAGAGTCTACAAAATACAATGAGAAGAGCCCTCCACTGGTCCATGATGGACACACAGAATGAATGACATATAAACCTATGTTGATTTATGTTACTGAGATTTTGAGGTTATTTGTTATTGTTGCATAACTCTGCTCATCCTGACTGATGCACAGATGTATACCCAGTCCTTGATACAGTGAGTAACCAAAGTAGACTCTTCATAAACACTTAGTACATACTGTCCTCACCAAACACAGCACTACTAATCAGGATATACATTCATTAGCATGGTTCATGATACAGCATCCTTGCTTTCTGTGTGTTCTAAGTTCTCTAGAACTTGGGTGATGTTTGTAGCTACAAGAATGAAAGGCCCATCCTCCACTATTTGAGCCATGGACAGGCCTCCAGTAATCATTATCTGTAGAAAAGTCTTGTGTGGCCTGCTTTTGATCTTACAGCAACAAGTCATATTGGGCAAAAAGTGGTGCTAAGTTCATGGTAAAATGAACTGACAACTGCCTCTGGTAAAATAAACTAATATTTTCTAAACTTTATGCAGTGGAAGTAGACCTCCTGGCCAAAGTTAAACTGAGTTATTTGTAGTGAGGTGGATGGACCTAGAGTCTGTCATACAGAGTTGAAGTAAGTCAGAAAGAGAAAGACAAATACTGTATGCTAACACATATACATGGAATCTAAGAAAAAAAAATGTCATGAAGAAACTAGGGGTAAGACGGGAATAAAGACACAGACCTACTAGAGAATGGACTTGAGGATATGGGGAGGGGGAAGGGTAAGCTGTGACAAAGTGAGAGAGTGCCACGGACATATATACACTACCAAACGTAGAATAGATAGCTAGTGGGAAGCAGCCGCATAGCACAGGGAGATCAGCTCGGTGCTTTGTGACCACCTAGGGGGTGGGATAGGGAGGGTGGGAGGGAGGGAGACGCAAGAGGGAAGAGATATGGGAACATATGTATATGTACAACTGATTCACTTTGTTATAAAACAGAAACTAACACACCACTGTAAAGCAATTATACTCCAATAAAGATGTTAAAAAAAATTCACTAGTGTCACCAGCAAGAACTGAATAATGCATTTTCTACAAAAACCCAACCCATCATGGGTATAAATTTTTTTTCCTGTGGCCTATTGGTTTGAGGACCCTCATGAGTCTTTAAGTTCTTGAGTATTTGAGGTTTTTGAAGAGTAAATCTTGTTAATCATGGAAACAGTAAATCTTTTCCCTTTCTTGCTTCAAAGTCTTTGTAGACCAATAGATGGATGGTTAGATGGGGCACTACATCTGGGCAAGAGGCCTTTGAACTTTGGTCCTGTATGGACAAGCAGATAAGGGCAGAAAGTGAAGAAAATAAAAGAAGGGATGAAAAGAAGAACAAGAGTTCAGGAAGAAAATAGAGAGAAAAAAAAAAGCATCAAGAAAAAATAATTTAAAAAGGAAACTTTGGGAAACCAAAAAAAGACAGTAGGAAATTTGGTAATAAAATTATTAAACTAGTGAGCCATGAGATGGAAGAGGAAATGAGACACATTCCTTAAAAGTGAACTATGTTGGAGGCATCAGTTCACTGTGACCAAACAGGTCAGACGAACAAAGTATAGAAAAGAACGCTATACAACTTGAAGGCCAGGTCTCAATGACAGAGCAAAGAAGAAAAAAGTGAGTATAATAATAATTCATATTAACAACCTAGTTAGAATGGTAATTAAGGTAAAGGTGGAAAGAATTTTGCATGAGTTGTATTGACAGTTTCCTCAATTATTTGGTTTTACCAGAGTAAACCTAACCCCAGGCTGTAGTTATCCCTCCACCATAACGACCACCACCTACCAGGGTTCTGGCATCACGTAAATACATTTGTTATTTTCTACCAAGGATGAGTGGTTTGCCTACAAACATGGAATTCTTGAAGCTCATTGTTTGCTGACAGACCTAAATTCTAGCTGAGCTAAAGAATCAATTGGGAAAATGAAAAATATACAGTAAGGACCACACACATAATGTTTGGCTGCTATATCTTGTTTCTCACTTTTGTGTACTTTTTTAAGATCCATGAGCATTTTTAGGAAAATAAAACCGCCAGGATAGTTGGGAAATACTCAAACTCATGACGTTCACAGAAGAGTGAGGAGGATGAAAAGAAATGAGACAAGTTGATGACGGCATCAGTTAAATACGTTCCCCTTGAGGTGCTCCAAGAAGGGAAGTTGTTCAGCCATAAAACAAAGACAGTTCATCGTTCTGCATGACTATTCCTGAATAGACCAAAGCATTTTTCAAAATCTTTGAAAGCTTCCAAAAGAAGGAAAAAAAGTTCTTAGAAAACTCTGTCACATTGAATCAGAAAATATATGAAGCTGGAAGAGAACTAAGGAAGGCTTTGATGCTGCACAAAAGGTGTTCAGAATAAAGTACTGAGGAGAACAACGAGCGTCAGACCCGAAATGGTAGAAATGATGGACGATTAGGTTGACTCAACCATCCACATTTGTTACTTTCAACAAGAAATTAAAAGTATTTTTTCAAAATTTTCAGTTCTTTTGTCAAAATAGTATATATATATATAAAATATACAAATCACACACATGTGTATATATATAAGAATATAACATAATATATATATTAATGTGTATACATATGTGTATGATTTGTGTGTATATGTGTTTGTGTGTACTGTGTGTGTGCACATATGTAATATATGTGTGATTTGTGTATATATGTGTGTGTGTGTGTGTCCATTTTTTTTTCAAATAGAGTAACTATTTCAAAGAGTTGTTCTTCCAGGACTGAATAATATATTTTACCAGAAAGGAATATTCTGGAAAAGGTTAAATTTAGAACTCATAAAAGTAGACATGGTGATGTAAGCTTTGTGCAGGCCATAACATTTGGGACCTGGCACCCAAGAGGTGCACAATAATCATTTGTTGACTGAATAACTGAACTATAAAGTTCACTATTATAGTTTTAAGCTCTGTATGTAGTGAAGGACTTCAGTGACACCAGAAGCCCTTATTTGCTATTTTTATTATCTTCTGGTAAAAAATCAATTGTCGCAGTTTCTAGATTAAAAAGGAAAAAACGCAACACCAGCAAAGAGAAGAGAAAAAGAATAGGTTTAAAAAGCTCTCCTAGCAATAAAGTCCAGAGGTGCGATTTCTGACGCCTGAAACTATATTCTTTGTCACATTCCTCCTCTGCTTCCTGTTGGCACTAGACTAGTTATGTAACTTCCCTGAACTTCACTTCTCATCTGTGAAGTAAAATTGGTGACTCCTCACCTTCAACCCAGCCACATGATAGAAATGTCAGAGAAGGAATTGGAGGGAATGGAGGTTAGGAACTGAGCAGGCTGAGTCTACACCATTCACTCCAAGCAAAATCTGCCAGTTTTGACTCTTAGATAGGATGTTAAAGGGTACAGAGCCCTTTTTGGAAACAATAGAAGTTAGAAGTTAGTGAAGCAAAATTTTTAATGTACTGGAAAAATCTTCGACTCTAATGTCTTATACCCAAACAAAATATGTTTCAAAAAGTGAACATGAAATAAAGATTTTTGCAGATGTACAAAAATTGAACAAATTTATCCCCGTAGAGGAATCCACAAAGGCAACAGTTAAAAGCTGGTTGGACCCTTCAATACTATCTCAGGGGTATAAACGAATTCATCACCAGCAAACCTGCACTACAAGAAACGTTAAAGGAAGTCCTTTGGGTAGAAGGATAATTATATTGGACGGAGACCTGGATCTACACAACAAAATGAAAAGCACCAGAATGATAACTATACAAGCTCTGTGTCAAATCTGCGCGTTACTATCTCTTCAGGAAAGATGTTCCATGAGGATCACTAGAGGACAATGAGACAGTGTTACAGATTGATATACGTTTATTTGTCAGAGCTGAGGCTTCTGCTGACTTTAGCGTTTCATGAAAGTTGTAAGATGTATTTCTGACAAGTTCCCAGGGGGCATGGAGAATGCGTTATTTCCTGAAGCAACGGGTTGAATGGGGAACATACTGCATAATTTTTCTCTGAGATCTTTAATTACAAATCAGCTGAAGAGTGTGACACACTGGGTCACAGTGGAACTCCTCCCTTTCTTCCCCATTGTTGACCAAGGTGCCTAGATTCCAACTCAAGCATGCCTCTGTAACATCGCTCCTTCCCACCAGTTCACACTTCATGCCCCCTCTCCACAGGCTGCGCAGGCTATGGTCTCTCACCTAGTGTCTTTCCTCTCAAGCCCATGCTCACTGATGGCACCAATGAGCAGCTTGGAGGGAGGGGGCACAGCATTTTAAATGAATAGTGTTCTATTCATTTTCGTTTGCAAACCATTTCAATTCTCCCTGAAGCCCTCTGGGAACTGGCAGCATGAGAGATACGGGTTAATATAGTAGGATTTCAGTTTGAGAAAAGCTTCCATGAAAGAGGTATTCAGACATACAAAAGGAAACAAAATTGAGTGACGTGGTTTTATGAGCTGAACTCTGTCCCTCTCAAAATCTACATGTCGGGGGCTTCCCTGGTGGCACAGTGGTTGAGAATCCGCCTGCCGATGCAGGAGACACGGGTTCGTGCCCGGGTCCGGGAAGATCCCACATGCCGCGGAGCAGCTGGGCCCATGAGCCATGGCCTCTGAGCCTGCGCATCCGGAGCCTGTGTTCCGCAACGGGAGAGGCCACAACAGTGAGAGGCCCGCGTACCACAAAAAAAAAAAAAAAAAAAAAAAATCTACATGTCGAAGCTCTAACACCTAGTACCTCAGACTGTGACTGTATCTGGAAATAGGGTATTTAGAGAGGTAATTAAGTTAAATGTGGTCATACGGATTGGGGGGGGGTTGCTAATCCACTATAACTATTGTCTTTATAAGAAGAGGAAATTTGGACACATTCATGTGCATACGTAGACCAAGAGGTGACCATCTGAGGACACAGCAAGAAGATGGACATCTGCAAACCAAGGAGAGAGTCCTCAGAAGAATCCAACCTTGCTGACACCTTGATCTTGGACTTCAGCTTCCAGAACTGTGAGAAAACAAGTTTCTGTTGTTTAAGCCACAAAAAAAGTTGCAGAGCCACACCACACATAAAATATTGGGCAGAGGGGGGCAGAGGAGCAAACTCATGGAAGAGGCCAAAGAAAGACCTCACAAAAATACCAGAAGGGAGCTCCTTATTCCAAACTTTTGAGTGAAAAGCAAAGTGCTTCTGCTTTAAAGGAACAAAAAGATGGGTCCAGTATCATTTCTGCAATAAGATGTTAGGGGTTCATCAGGTACATTCTTGAATAATAAAATGGGGACCAGTTAGTGGCAATGAATCAAGGACAATGTGCCACTACGCGCCCCTGGTTAGAGAGAGATCACACCCTGGGCGATGGTTAAGCTGAAGTCGGAATGAGAATCAGAGGATCTGGGATGTGTCACAGACCTCAAAAGGGAGCCAGGATTCTACAGATTCAGATGGGGGTTAAGGATGCTATTTTAGGCAGAATAGACAGAATGAGAAAAGGCAATAAAGCTAAGGATGCCTTTGTCCTGTGCTGAAAAGTGGTGTGTGAATTATCAGCTCCGTTGGAACTCATTCGCCATCTGAGAATGGAGTCAGCAGAGATAAGGCTAGCAAAGCAGGTCAGGGCTTACTGTGGAGGATATCAGTGTGGAGGTGATTAATTTATTCTTAATTGATAAGGAAAAGCCAAGCCACTGAAAGTTCTCACTGACAAACTCTTAGTCCTTATGCCAAAAACTAGACTGAGAGTAATATACCTGGGACCTATCTATATTAGTTTTATCTATGTTATTACCTGGACCTACTCTCATCTGAAAGTGTGAAATTTAGAATTAACCAAGGGTTATGTGTGATGGCAGTATACTAGGCTGTGAAAGCAAATCTGTGGAATATGAACACACATACACGTAGGGTTTTTAAATGGATTAATTTTCATTGCAAATGAACATGTGTTGTGGTATTACTGCTCACCTAAATTCTACAAGTCATTTTAATATAACAGAAACTAATGGACCCTGGTTAACTGTGAAGGTATAAATTGGCACGGGGAGTGGCCATGTCACAGGTGTGTCATCTTTTCTCCCCCCATGTGAGAAGGTACAATTACACTGCTAAATGAATCAAAGGAAAGAATGAATGACTTTTCCAGGAAGATAAACCAAACGTTAATTTTATACAGCCAAAGATGTATGAGGCTCATAAAGTGTTTTCATTTTCTCAAAATAGAGCTCTCAAAGTCAAACTTAGGAGAGGGTGAATTCTAAAGCTGCTTAGAGCTCTGATGCCCTCATGTGGGAAAAAAAACAGTTCACACAAATGTCAACCTCTAGGACACCTGGGGAGAGTCTACGTGCTAACACGATAGGAAGCAATGGTTCATTCGTGAAATGGTTATGAATGTACATTTGGAATTTTCCTTCTCTCATTAATGCTCTTTAGGCATCTTTGTTCAGCATTAGAGGCCACTGGAAATCAGCGGGAAATGCATGGAGTGTCAATAAATCATTTTTCTTATAATATGTACAAGAATTGTTCAGCTGATCTTCAGTTAATATAAAAAATACAATGCATGAAAGCTTTCGATAAATGGTACTAAAAGTGTACCTTAAGGTGCTCCATTCATTATATCTGTTTATTATTATCAGTGCCAAGATGCTGATTTCTTGATGCAGGACTATACGTAAGAACAAAAGTCTTGGGCTTCCCTGGTGGCGCAGTGGTTGGGAGTCAGCCTGCCGATGCAGGGGTCACGGGTTCGTGTCCCGGTCCAGGAAGATCCCACATGCCGCGGAGCGGCTGGGCCCGTGAGCCATGACCGCTGAGCCTGCGTGTCCGGAGCCTGTGCTCCGCGACGGGAGAGGCCACGACAGTGAGAGGCCCGCGTACCACAAAAAAAAAAAAAAAAAAAAAAAAAAAAAAAAAGTCTTATAAACTTCAAGCTATGCCACAGCCTAAAGTTTCTATACCCTAATATCCCAGGGTAAAACCTGCTTAGAATTAAGAAAATATACCTTAAAAGTCAGCCTGTCCTCTTCACTGTGCAAAAGTGCTACCTTGATTTGCTTTATTGGCATATATCCACATTTAAGAGGTCTAGAAGAAAATGGGGCAACGATGGGGCCAGAGAAGAGGCGGTTGGAGGAGTAGGAGGAAACCCAGAATTTTTTATTCACCCTGTTTTGTTACAGATATGCCGACCCAGTTATATTCCCCAGTATGGAACGGTCCAGAATATCATACCGTCTTTGCAGGAAGACACTCTCCCCTAGGCCAGCCTGCACAGACTCAGACAGGACTCTGAAAGAGTCATCAAAGAAGGTGTACTGCCAAGTGGAAGTTTATTACTTGCAGCCACTGCAAGGAACACGTCATCTTTTTTTGATCACAGGGTTGTTCTAAGGTCACCACATTGAATTGTGAGTGCTGTCAGGTTTCCTGTCCTGTGTCCCTCTCCCTGCTTTACAACCTCCCTTCCTATCCTCTACCACATGAAACATGCTACCCATCAGTGACAAACTGGTGTAAAGAGATCAGAGGGATTTATTTCATAGCACAATGACTGGTCAGTTAGAAACAGAGGATTCTGAGGTGTGTGTAGGTTCATGTGGGAAATGTACTGGAACTGAAACGTAATGCCTACCATGAGGATATGTGTGTGTGTGGCTGTGTGGAATAGGTCATGGAAGGGCCAGTGCAGCATTAATGAGGTTTAGATTTTGTTCTCTCCTTTATATGTGTTAGGCCTCCGAATTCCTCACCATTCTCTGATGATACCTCAGTCTTTATACGTCCTCTTCTCCTCCCTTCTTTAACTGATTAACTCCTATTTGCTCTTTAAGACTCAACAAAAATGCCCCTGCATCCGTTATCCCTTCCTCTTTGGTCTCACAGCACATTGTTCGCATAAGTATATTTTAGCTGAAAATATACAAAAGTGTGACTTGACATATAGGTACTATTAAGCTGTGTGTTACCTGAGGGTGGTAATTTTGCCTAATTCAAGTTTCTATCTCTGGAGCCTAGAACAGTGTTCATTGAATAATAGGCACCAATTTTTCTAGGAAGAAAAAACAGAAAGAATGGAAAAGATAGAGGAGTTCTCTCTCCAGGAGTATGTGATACTTTGCTTGGTATCTAAGGAATTTAAGTTTCATTTCCTGTGAAAGAGATTTCAAGTTTCAAAGAGAAGGTGCAGCTGCTTCATGAAAGAAGCATCTTCTTCGATTGCCCTATAGCCACCATGGCACAGCACTCAAGTCCCTTGATCCAAGCAAGACTGGCTCTTTCATTTTTAACTTTCCTCAAATTTTTGGTGAACCTTTTGTGTTTGCACAAAGTCCTTTATATGTGTCACATTTGCCTCTTTGTCCTCAGATCCATTCTCTGCCTTTCCCTGCTCTGGTGTGAACTTTAGGGGGCTGATACCTCAAAATCACATTTTCAGTTGGGTCCAGCCAATGGGAGGCAATGGCAGGAGAAGAAAATGCCAGGGTATTTCTCTCTCGCTTTTTCTCTCTGCTTTGGACAATGTATCCAGAGGTGACTGTGTCTCCTCCATGCTCCCTGCTTCTCCTGAGCTGTGATCATTGTGTTTCCAGCTCTCCATAGGTAAGCTCTTCCAGGCTCCCGGATTCTAATAACACCACTGCCTCCATCTTTGTCTTCCCACCTCTAGCAGTGAGAGCAATTCCCTGCAGTTGCTAATCCATCCTGTTGGCTCTGTCATCAATTCTAAGACTTTTGTTACGAGTTCCCCGTATTAAAGTCCATCTAATAAATTACCTGATACAGACTCTACTTTCATGCCATGACCCTGACTGATGCACTGTGCTAGAGCTGTTCAAGTATGCTTTGAAATGTTTTATATCATCTCCAAATCAAATGGGAACACAGAGCATTACAATATTCACCATTCACTATATAGAACATACTTATAAGCCTATAGAAACACAACAAGAGGTATATCAGAGGGAAGCACACACCGAGGATTCTGTAGAGGGTCCTGATTAAGTACTAGACCAAGGGGAAAAAAATAAAAAGATGTGATTCATGATAGGATTAAGGTGTAAGACAAAAGGAGAATATTTATAAATACAAATACATATTTATAAAATATCCTCTCATGTCCTATAGGACAACAAGTAAGAGAACGGGACAGACAGAAAAGGCAGAAAAAACTTTACTCATGCAGAAACTCATAATGACCCCATCCTCCTGCACAACTTTAGAGAACATTGACTTATTACAATACAAATTGGACCAAATGGTGAAGGAACTCCAGAACCATCACAGACCTTTCTCGCTTCATTACACAGCGCAGTGGAGCGCGGCACAAATTGAGGAAGGAAGTCCTTTATGTGTTTCACATTTACCTGCTTGCCTTCAAACCTCAGGGCAGAGATTCATTTGGGGGTGGGATGGGGGCAGAACCTATTGCTGCATAGAGGCTGCATAACAGATGAAGAAAAACCAACTTGGAGTTTTCGCCAGCCCCTGTCTCAATTGGCAGTTAAGACAGGGAAGGAGAAAAAACCCCCCAGCAGACACCCTGTGCCCTGTTTTATTCCTCACAACTGAGTTTTTAGCTGAAGGGCGGAGTCTGGAAAAGAATGTAATTTGCAGCTGCATACCAGAGGTGACTGAAAAGCTCAAGGACAAAATGAAAAGCTCAAAAGCTTTGGGGCCTCATTTTAACTCAAATTTTACCAAAATTGCCAACCAATTCAGGAGCAGTGGAACAAAGCCAATCAGGATGACAGAATATTTTTTCTTTTCAACAAAACTTCAACATCCCATTCCACAGGTTTTATTTTTTTGCATAGATTATCCTTATTTCTTATGTCTTGTAAGCATTTTTATCTGAAGAATCATTCTCACATCACAAAAGCAACATTTTTTCCCTTATATTTTTTAGATTATTTTTGGTCCATAATTGGTCCTTATTTTGTTTTTCAGACACATCAAATATACATATGTTAGATTTCTGCATTTTGTTTGCTATAATCTATAATTTTCCTCTTAAATTTCTGTCTTCTTCCTGCTTTTCTTTCAGATTTTCTTAAGCATGTTCCCACTTTGCTGATTTACATTTCTGCCATGTAGATCCTGTTAAATTATTTTAATTTAAAATATGGAGGTCATTAGATAGAGATGGCTTTAATGCCATGGCAGCCTACATAAGCAAACCAAAATCTAAGTTTGTAAAGGCCTCAAAGTTACATAATTGAAACTTCAGGACAACTAATCACAAACAGGCTTTAAACGATAGCTAATCAATAATTGCTTTGCTTTGCTTCTGCCTTTTCTCTATGAAAGTCTCTCCCAGATCTCCTGTCAGTAGAGTGCGCCTAACCATTTCCAGTTTAGCACTGCTCAATTCACACTGATAAATGCTCAGATGAACTCTTAAAATTTTCAGTATGTCTCAGATTATCTTTTAACAATCCTTTATTGTTTCTAATTCATTTTTAAGAAGTTTTGCAATGCAACTATTTTCTCTATTTCTTCCCCTCTTTTCAGTTCTCTTATCTCACTCTGCTGTCTTTCAGCTGTAGCAAGTTTTGTTTCTTTGTTATTATTTTCTGATTAGCCATCTTTGAAGAAATATTTTTGCTGGCCTTGCTATTATAAATTCTAACAAACTAGGAAGATAAGAATATTTAAGCTGATACACCTCAAAAAAGCTAAATGAAAGCAAAAATAAGGCAATAATGTTTACTACCATTTATTATTTCACATTTTTCTGGAACTGCTAGCCAATGCAATTAGTTAAGAGAAAGAAAATATTTAATTTTGGAAACGAGAACACAAGTGTTGTGTTATTTTCCAATTACATTGGAAAATGTAATGTATGCCTAGAAAACCCCAAGAGAAGCATCCAAAAAAGTAATACAAGCAGTAAGAATTTAATAAGATGACCAATTACAAAGAGATTATAGAATCATTATATATAACTTCCCAATGTATTGAATACCCAGTTAGTATATTTAAGGAATTATGAGAGGAATGATCGTTATTTCAATCAGAATTTATTTAATAGTAGGTGAAAGAAAAAAAACCTTTAAACAATAAAATTAATTTGTTGACTCATTTATCCAAAATGTCCAGAGGTAAAGCAGGCTTCAGAGGATGGTCAATATTGTGACACAGTGTTAACAAATATCTTGTTTCTATCTGCTGGTTTTCTGTTTTCTTTTATGTCCTATAGGAAAGATCATCTTTCCTCCAACCACCAAACAAAAGTTGTGGGCGTCTTTGTAATTCACTCACCTTAGGTCATTAACCTATCAATAAGTCATTATGACTAAGGGCATTCCATGTATTAATTGGCTTTGGCCTGGATTATGTGGCCATCCTGAACCTGTCATTATAGCAATGGGGTGGAATTATCCACCTTTGGAGTTGGAGGTGGGAGCAATCCCAACCAAACCTGCTCATTCTTATTGGGGTAGGGTGAAAAAGATAATAAGACGGCAACCACAATTGATGATAATGATAGTGATAACTGATACTTGAACTGATACTTGAAAAATGTGCATAACTATTATAAGGTAAGTAGAGGTTACATTAGTTTAAGATGAGTCACAGAGCTAAAATTCCAACACTGGTCTATCTAGCTCAAAATTCAGCTCTTAAAGAAATATATAGGATTTATATGAAGAAAAATCAAGAAACATGGCTTAGAAAGACATGGAAACAAACATCCTTTGACAGATGAGTGGATAAAGAAGATGTGGTGCATATATATAATGGAATATTACTCAGCCATAAAAAAGAATGAAATAATGCCATTTGCAGCAACATGGGTGGACCTAGAGATTATCATACTAAGTGAAGTAAGTCAGACAGAGAAAGACAAATACCATATGATATCACTTACATGTGCAATCTAAAATATGACAACAATGAACTTATCTACCAAACAGAAACAGACTCACAGACATAGAGAACAGACTTGTGGTTGCCAATGGGGGTTGGTGGAGGGGTGGAGTGGAAGTTGGGTTAGCAGATGCAAACTAGTATATATAGAATAAACAACAAGGTCCTACTGTAGAGCACAAGGAACTATACTCAATATCCTGTGATATACCATAATGGAAGAGACTATAAAAAAGAATGTAGGGCTTCCCTGGTGGCACAGTGGTTGAGAGTCCACCTGCCAATGCAGGGGACACAGGTTTGAGCCCTGGTCTGGGAAGATCCCACATGCCCCAAAGCAACTAAGTTAGAAACAAAAGAATGCCAGAATAAATGGAAAGTTTTACCTTGCTCTTGAAAAGAAATACTCTATATTGAAAAGATTAAAATATGATTTTGCTGCAAGCACAATGAAATTCCCAATGGCAGTGTGTGTTGTGGGGTGGGGAGGTGTTTGGGGAAAGAAGGCAGAGACAGTTGCGTGCACAGAATATTTCATTTACTCCCTCAGACACCCAGTTCACCTGCATTTAGGCAGGACTAGGTGACTCATTTAGACCGGTGCTATCCCATATCATAGCTACTAGCCACATGTGGCTTAACTGAAAATTAAGTTAATCATTTTCCCAAAAAACTTAAAATTTAGTTCCTCAGTCATATTAGCCACATTTCAAGTGCTCACATTTCATTAGCTGCAAATGGCAAATGGCTACTATACTGGACAGTGCAGATTATAGAACATTTCCATTATAGTGGAAAGTTCTGTTTGAAGTGCCATTCTAGACAATGAGTTGTGAGAGGAGGAAACATGTACCTCTTTAACCCATGCACCATTCTCCAGCTGCTTTCCTCCTGATCTGGTGACTGCAGAGCTGAGGAAACCACGTGTTCTATAGCTATAAAGTGTAGCTATAAATCGTTGGCCCTTCTGTTGGCCTGCGTACCTGAGAAACTCTGCAGAGCAAATCCCTTCCCCTGCTCCATTCACACTAACACATGTGGTATATACACTCTGAGTAAGAGATAAACTTTTGTTGTGTTAACCCGCTGATCTTTGGAGGTGGTTTGCGACCATAGTTTAATCTACCCATTTATGACTAAAACTTAGGTTGGCAAGTGGTAGTAACAGATTTTTTTAAGAGGATGGAATACTTGATAAACTGATTAAAAAATGCAGATATAATAATTAGGAACATTCTGAAAAAGAAAGATAAAGAGCAAACTTCTGATATGATAGATATTAAAATATACAAGTTATAACAATTGAGAGAGTGCAGGAATAAGCAGACAGACCAATGAAAGAGAATGGATGTGAGAATAAATGAAAATTTAGTGTGAACCAGAGGTCTCATTTCTAATTCCCTGTGTTCACTCCTGTCTCCCTGCAGTGCTAACCAGAGTCTTAGACTTTGAGATGGAGGGACTTTCTCTATTTTTCTCAGAAGACTTGCCCCTGATAGAGCCATCTAGCAGCTGGGTCCACTAACACAGTGTGCCTTTATGATTTTATAATCCCTTGGTCCCATCCTCAATGAAGTCTATCTCTGCCCTGTTTTCTAGTTAATTGTAATTGCCCTAGGCATTCTACTAACTTATTGTCTGTTAACATTTCCAATTCCTTAGAGTCTTACCCACAAGGCCAATCCTTTCTTATCAGCCTCACAGTTCATATATTTTGAATGAAGATGGAATTCATGCTTCACTTAGCACAATCCTCTATGAAACTTATAAACTTATATTTTCCCCACTTAAATCCGAATCCTTCTGTCTGTGGTTGCTCACTTCTCTATATTGCAGAAGTAGTCATATTCCATAGAAAACATGCTCTATATTTCATTAATTTCATTAACATTTTATGATTTCTAAATTTGATCTCTTCAACTATTCCTTTACTCATAAGCACACACACCTAATATAATAATAAATAATTCTGAACTGAATAACAATGAAAATACAGCATATCGAAATTTGGGAGATGCCATTAAATCACTTAAAGGAAGTTTAAAGCAGTAAAGAAAATAAAGTTCTCAAATCAATGATTTCAGCTTCCCCCCCTAAGGAAGCTATAGATATAGGTGGCAAATAAACACCTGAAAAGATGCTCAGTATCATTAGTCATTAGGGAAATGAAAATTACAACCATAATGAGGCACCATTACACACCACTACAGTGGCTAATATCAAAAGCCCTGATCAAACCAGGTACTGAAGAAGATGTGGAACAACTGGAATTCTCATATAACCTGGAAGTTTCTTAAAGAGTTCAACGTTCATCTGCCATACAGCATTGCAATTCCACTTGGAAATATGTACCCAAGAAAAATGAAAGCCTTTGTCCATACAAAGACTTGTATATGAATGTTCATAGCAGTCTTATTTGTAATCACCAAAAATCTCGAACCCAAATGTCCATCAAGGGGTAAATGTATGTTCAAATTGTGGTGTAGTCATACAACTGAACATGCCTCATCAATAAAAAGAACTATTGTTGTATATTGCAATATGGGTGAATCTGGAGGGAAAAAGCCATAGCAAAATAGAAGAAAAGAGTATGTACTCTATGATTCCACTTATATAAAACTCTAGAAAATACAAATAATCTGTAGAGCCAGAAACAGACTACCTGGGGAGTGGAGAAGGTAGGACAGGGGTGGGGATTACAAAGGGGCATGAGGACACTGTTGAGGTGATGTATATGTTCACCATCTTCATTGTGGTTACAGTTTCACAGGTGTATACATATGGCAAACAAAAATTGTACATTTAAATATGCACGTTTACTGTATGCAAATTAAACCTCAATAAAGCAGTTAATTTTTAAGTAAAAAAAAAAACAGTTGGCAGAAAGAGTTTTATTCTGGATAATTTTGAATTCTATGCCAGCAGAAACAGAACATCTTTTTTACTTCTTTATGAAGTAAATTGGTCTAGTTAAAAAATTAGAATCCTAGAAGTTTAGAGTTGGAAAAGACCTTACTGGTTATCTAATCCAATCTTCTGTTTGATGCACTAACCCTCTAGAAAATAACCCTGTTAAAATTGCTGTCTAGCCTCTCCTTTAGCATATCTTTAGCATGTATTTAACATGTATTGGTAGGGAAGCTATATACAAATAAATAAATAAATATTATATACTAATAGAGTCCCCATTACCAAGTAAAATTATGCCCACAATCTGAGTAATGATTTTGGTCCCCAATTTCTTCTGGCGTATTCTATTCAAATCTGATATCATCTACAATTTATTTACATTTTTCAGTCCAAATAATACCTGTCTGTCCACCTGTCTTTATTTTTCCAGTGTTCTATGGAGGTAGACAAAATGGCTAAGCTTTGGATGAAAATTTTTGGATTTTCACATTCTTCTGTATAACAAAACAAGTACTAGATATCTCAATTTGAATATTAAAAATAAAAAACACCAGAGTTATTAGAAGACTGAATTAAATAATATTTTTATAATTTAGTGGGAGGTTTTTCTACCTGTGACAGAAACACTAAAAACAGTAAAGGAAAACACTGATAAATTTGTGTAAATTTAAAATCCATGAACAATTTCAGCAAAAATAACAACCCCCCCAAAAAAAACCTCCATAAACCATAATATGTTTTAGTATAAAAAAATTAAATCATGATGAGTAAAAATGAAGAAACTTTTTGATACATATGAAAAAGTTTACATATTTTGTAAGAAAAATAAAAAGATAAAAGAAAACTTTCACTTTAGTAGATTTGGACAAAGGACATGAATAGCCAAGTCATAAAAGAAGATACACAAAAGAAAACATATATATATATAAAGATATTCAAACTCCCAGGCAATCATGGAAATGCAAATTATAAAATGCTGAGATACTATTCCCAGGTTCCCCCATAACATAGTGATTTGTTCAATAACAAATCACTAAAATTCAGGATAGGGGCAGGATGCAGTGAAAAAGATAGTCACACTGGTGATAGGAGTGTAAGATGTTAAAACTTTGAAAAGAACAGTTTTAAAAATACATTTTAAAGTTTGAAAGAGCATTCCATTTGATGTAATAATCATAGTACTTGAAATTTATGGCAAGGAGGTAATCCCAGAGTGTGCAGAAGCCTTATTTAGACTGGCAGAAGTCTGGAACTATTCCATCTGTACAGCAAGAGAAGGCTGGTTAAAAGTTGGTGGTAAAAACCTACAATGCAGTATTTTTTAGGCACCTAAAATGATGATGCATATCTACATTCATTTACATGGGAATAAAAGGTCAGGAACATATTATTGAGAATAAGGAGTTGTTTGTATATCTGCATATATATGTGAATTCATTTATGTAAATTATATGTGTGTGTGTATGTGTAAAAAGATGAATGAAAAAATGTTTGTCAAAGTAGTAATTATTGTCTCTAGCTGGTGGAATTTCAGATGATTTTTAATTCCTTTGTACTTTTCTGGATTTTTTTTCAAGTTTACAATGTTTCTGTTATAATAAAAATCATTCATGTAAATAAAAATAAGAACAGAGATAAATATTACATAGCAACCTGGAAAATGTTTATGATATTTTATGACAAAAAAATCACAATAGAGTTACATCTACACCATGATTGCATCTTCAAAATAGGTGGGCTGACTGACAAGGAAAAGAATAAGAAAAAAAAGAAGGAAATAAATGATATGTTGTTGAATTGACACAGTTGATTTTTCTTTTCTCATAAAAAATGTCAACTATTGTTATGTTACTTGCTCCATAAACATTTTATGAAATTTAAGTATGTAATAAAACAGGTAAAAATCAATAAAGAAGAAAGGTGGTTTGGTTGATGAAAAAGAAAAGTGTTCTGAAGAGAGCTGCAAGCTGCAGGAAATTTGGAGGAGACCTGTCACGGCTATAAATTGTTTAAACGCTGCCACACCCCCAAATCAATCAACAGGGAAGTTTCTTCCTGGGGATACTTAAAACAACATTGATGTAGTGCTGAAATGGTGAAAGAAAATACCAACTAATTTCTTAACCTTTATCTACATACACCTCTCAGTAGAAAACATTCCCAATAATGATGACCATAGAGAAAATAATGCATATGCTCATTTAAGTTTATGTCAACACTAAACCTAGTCTTGATCTCACAGAGTTACCTACAAATTAGTGATAACTCACTATGGATTATTCCAGTCTAATTAAACCCTGTCAAATCAGCCCCTTTCTTTACCCATACCTGGGAGTTCTGTTAATGAATTATGCATTGAATATCCACAAATCATCTAATAATGTTATGAATGCCTTATGGTCAAAGGCCCCTTGAGTGGAAGGATCTTCCATGTTCTCATTGAAAAAATAATCCTGGGGTTTAACAGACACAGCTTTCAGAGAAGACTTTGTACTGGGCATAATAATTTCTGCATATTTCAATCTTACAAACCTAAGAGTGTCTCTGAGGACTCATCAGAAGGAATCCCAGAGGTGCAAAGGGAACCCTCCTACACCATTGGTAGGAATGTAAATTGGTAGAGGAGCTTTGGAGAACAGTATGGCGGTTCCTTAAAAAACTAAAAGTAGAGCTACCATATGATCCAGCAATCCCACTCCTGGGCATATATCCGGAGGAAACCATAATTCGAAAAGATACATCCACCCCAATGTTCACTGCAGCACTATTTACAATAGCCAGGATATGGAAGCAATCTAAATGTCCATCAACAGAGGAATGGATAAAGAAGACATGGTACGTATAGATAATGGAATATTACTCAGCCATTAAAAAGACAAAACAATGCCATTTGCAGCAACATGGATGGACCTAGAGATTGTCATACTGCGTGGAGTAAGTCAGACAGAGAAAGACAAATATCATATGATATTGCTTATATGTGGAATCTAAAAAAAGCATACAAATGAACTTATCTACAAAACAAATAGAGTTACAGGTGTGGAAAACAAATTTAGTGTTACCAGGGAATAAGGGAGGAGGAGGGATAAATTGGGAGACTGGGATTGACATATACACACTACTGTATATAAAATAGATACTAATAAGGACCGTATAGCACAGGGAACACTACTCGGTACTCTGTAATGACCTATGGGGGAAAAGAATCTTAAGAAGAGTGGATATATGTATTAATATATGTATAACTGATTCACTTGGCTGTACACCTGAAACGAACACACATTGTAAATCAACTATACTCCAATAAACATTAAAAAAAAAAAAAAAAAAAAAGAAGGGATTCTAGGCTCCTGACCCAGAAGGATGCTCCCGGTTTCATGGGGACCTGATGAACCACCCCTGTGAAATGCTAGCAAAATGCATTCATCTCTGACAACTCAACCTTTTGCCTCCGAAGGGAAGAATCAGGAAATTACAAAATGTTAGCTGTGAAAGCAAGGAGATATCATACAGTCATCACAGGGCTAGAAGCTGCCTCAAGGGCAATTGTACGGGAAATTTTGGGAATTTTTGGTGGCTGATTGAGGCAAATTGACAGGAGCTTTCTGCTCTTCCACTGCTTCCATCAAAGCAGCCATACTGTACTTGTTTCATATATTGCATTTCCCACAGATATTAGTTTGAGGTGCAGGGGAAAATTGTGAAAGACTTTAAATTGGACCAAAAGATCACTGGGCGTCTTCAATGACAAGGTGTCATCTAACACATCCTCTGAATTATCTAGTCTATGGGGACTTTGGGCATTTCCTTATCTGTGAGTTATTCTACAACTCTGTAAATTATAGATAACTGATAGCAATGCAAATGACACTTGTCCACAGACATGGAAATTCAGTACAGTGGAGGGACAATTGATCCACTCTCCCAAATGAAAGTTTATTTAATAAATAATAAGGAATAATATACTCTCACCTTTCACATGTGATTGTGATATTTAATCACTACATATTTAACTACATATTTCTCAACAGCATTGTACTCAACACTTTAATATTCCCTTACAAGCAATGACCACTGTGTTTGTACACAGTTGGTATTCAATGAATGTTGTTAAATAATCTATAACCTACTGTACATTGTATTTTATGTCCTACTGATAACGATATGCACCTGTGACCTTAAAATAAGAATAGGAGTTGATCATTTGTTCTTCAGGTGCACAGGGAGGGCTCATGCTCATTTTTAGTTCCTTCATTATTCTCCCCTCTAAGCTCCCTCTTCCTCTGCAGTTCTAGGATGCTCTATAATTAGAAACCAGCCAGGCATCAACTACTTCCTCTGGGCAAGTTTGTGCCTTAACACCTCTCAGTGACCTTCCATGCTAATTAAGCTCCGTGTGAGAATAAAGAACATTGGTACTTAACTGAAATAAAAAGCAATTAAGTGGAAACATTTGGAGATGATTGTATGTTAATAAGAAATCTTAATCAATGTGTATACCTATGAGACTAACAGAAGCACCTTTGAAGAATTCACATTTTCTTATCAAACAAAATACAAACTTCCTTGTTTCCTAAGATGTGCACAGGCTCACCGAAATCTTTGATTTGTTTCACAGACAGAAGGAAAAATTACTTATTCTCTCTGTAGTTTTCTGAAAATTACTGAAATATCCCTGAAGCAAAGTTTACTTTCTTTAATATTTTAATTGAGAGTATTCTAAATTTTATCCAAGAAATCTAAGCTTGGGTTTTTTATCTTTCTAAATCTTGTAAGCACATTAGTAATTTGTATTAAAAGTACATAAATAAAATGGATTAAATGCAGAAAGTTTAGATCAGGAGTTAGCAAACTGCAGTCACTGGACAAATTTGGCCTTGCCTCTTTCTGTACAGTTCCACAGCTAGGAATGGTTTTTACATTTTTAAAGGGTTATGGAAAAAAAAACAAGAATATTATACAGGGACTATATGTAACACACAAAGACTAAAATATTTATTATTGAGCCCTTTACAGAAAAAGTTTGCCAACCTTTTATTTAGATGATAGTCTGAACTGGACGTACATAAAACCATCCTAATTCAAAAAAAAGATGGAGTTAAAAATCTAAATTAAGAAAGTTAAAATTTAATTTACTCATTAAATAATAAATTAATTCAATAAACATTTATTCCATTCCAACCATGTTCCAAGGAATGTTCACACAATTAGCTTATTTGCTTCTCACAAATGCCGGAGGCAGTACTCCTTATCCCTATTTTCATATGAAGAACCAGGACCAGGACTACTTCAGTACATTGTCCTATGTCACCCCATGACTGAAGCTGATGTGTCTCTGATTCCAAAGACTGAAAGATTCTAATTACATCATACCCCTGGTTGGGGAACTAAGATCCTGCATGCTGCATGGCGGGGCCAAGAAAAAAAAAAAAAAAAACTCAAGAACATGCAGGAATGCTCTTAATGACCACTGGTGTTCAAGAAACTGTTTTGATTAATAGATAAAAATGATTTGACTTAAATATTAGATTTTAGTAATAAACGAATGCCTTTGAGTTATTTGTTTATTAAATAAGACATAGCCCAGAAGTTTAATACACTCTGACTTGTCTTTCCAAACATTCTCCCTCTCCTATTCCCCAGACATGTGGGATATACTTCAACCTATATGACAAGGTTCAAATTAATATATTCTCTGAATTATCCAATCCAAACTGAGGTTGCTCTTATCAACCACAAGTATTTCAGCATGCTTTATACAATCTATTCAAGGCATATGATTCTGTGTAGAGTAACTGCAACAGTGCTTCTGACCCATAAATAAAAGTTTTAACAGCTACAAATATATGAAAAGAAACAGCTACAAATATATATCAAAATTCTCTGAGATTTCTGCAGTAGCTTTGCTAGAGAAATTTGCAAATACTGTTATTTTAGACAAAAATCTATTGGAATGAATGACTATCCAATTAAAGGAAGGTTTATTTGTTGGCAGGAGAAACTCAGTAGAGTGCCAACTTTGCCAAGATAAACCAAACATACTATGTCCTAGAATACTGTATATTGGGTACACATGGACCCCCTCATCAATATTCACTGACCCCTCCCTTAGAAGAACAAAGAATATTGCATATGACATGCTTAAAAATAAATCTCGGCTAACGTTAATAAAGGGAAACATTGGCTGCTAAAATGAGGCATGATTCCTCTTTTTCACTATAATTATACAACTTTTGCTCCTTACATTTATTAAGTTTTATTCCCCACTATATTGTTTATATTCATGTCTTCTACAAGCACAGTATTGTTTTAGAAACTATGCTGTTGTACCAAACAGCATGGAAGGAATACTTCAGGCCCTCTGGGACCCTAGGATCTATTTTAGGAGACAGGAATATATTTTGTCAATTCTAAGATTACATCTTTTCCTATGTTAACATTTCAGATTGAGATATGTCATACACCTGCTGTTGACCAGGCTAAACTCAGGATGTAGCTATCATTGTCCAAACATGCTCAAGACTTGGTCTTAGTTATTCATAGTCATCACTTCAGCTGAGTTATGTGCATGGTTGGTGCCACATATAATGAGTTTAATTACATTTGGAATAACTTTAAATAGTACCCAGTGTTATAGCATTGAACTGAAAAATCTGTGTATGCAGAAAAATTCACTGAGACTGGGCATACATTTTACACAAATGAAGCAAGTAGTTGTTTTTGGAAGAATTCCATATTTTTTATATTCCATATTTCATTATAAAGCAAAAACCAGATATGTTGTGGCACCTGAGAAAAGATACTCCAAAAAAGGTGAAGATGCGTTACATTTTGTTATGTGTATATATAACCCCGATTATATACTAGGCAGTGTAAGTGAGAGGAGACTGCCAAACCCTTAAAATAGACACGAGAAATTTCAAAACAACAGGATGCTACTATGATTATTATTAAGGAATTGTAGTATTTACAGTTTAATTGGCAACATTTCCTTCTTTCTATCTTCCTGACATATAAAATAATGCTGTGTCCTAGAAATCAATGTTGTCTTCAATCTGACAAAACATGGTACTTACAAAACTAATAAAAGGGGAAGCAAGGCAGTTTGTATCAAAATCAAATGAATGGGGACTTCCCTGGTAGTCCGATGGTTAAGAATACGCCTTCCAATGAAGGGAACATGGGGCCAATCCCTGTTTGGGAACGAAGATCCCACATGCTGTGGGGCAACTAAGCCCAGCGCTCTAGAGCCCGCATGCTCTGGAGCCCAGGCACCACAACTAGAGAGCCCTCATGCTGCAACTACTGAGCTTCTGCGCTCTGGAGCCCACATGCCACAACTAGAGAAAGAAGCCCGAGTGCCACAACTAAGACCCGACACAGCCAAATAAATAAAATAAAATAAAAGGCAGAAACATATTTTTTAAAAATCAAATGACTGGTTTGGAGAGTACAGGACTTTCATAAAGGCCTGGGAAGGCTTTGAAATGAAAATAAGAGCTAAGCTTTGTGGTAAAGACAACTTGTACTTTAAAAGTTGCAGTAAAGGTCACTGCCTGACATTGGGGTGTGGACAGAAGGCTGATGTGATGTTATTGCACCTAGTGATTAAGAGCATGAGTTGTGGGTCCAAATCCTTGCTCTGCCACTGACTAGCTATGGTGTAATCGGTCTTAAACTCTCTGGGCCTCAGTTTTCACATCTGTAAAAAAGCAGTAATAATTGTAACCACTTCATAGTCCTGCTGTGAAGATTAAGTGAGTAAATAAATTTAAATTGTTTTTTAAAAATTCTTAGGCTTCCCTGGTGGCACAGTGGTTGAGAGTCCTCCTGCCGATGCAGGGGACATGAGTTTGTGCCCCGGTCCGGGAAGATCCCACATGCTGCGGAGTGGCTAGGCCCGTGAGCCATGGCCGCTGAGCCTGCGCGTCCGGAGCCTGTGCTCCGCAACGGGAGAGGCCACAACAGTGAGAGGCCCGCGTACAAAAAAAAAAAAAAAAAAAATTCTTATTGAATAAATCAATGAATATGAAATAAAGTTGGAGTAAAGGTAAAGGAATTGCAGGCAGGACAAAGATCATAAACAGATATTTGGAATGAGATCAAGTCTGGTATATCCAGGAGCAGGTGTAGACATAGATTTAGCCATAATGAAAAATAAAGTTCTGAGAATTGTCACAGGACTACACCTGGAGTTTCCTAAAGGTCAGACTGAGGACTTTGAGTCATATTCCATAGTCAATGGGGGTCATATGATGTTTATTTCTCCTTCATTTTAGAATAAAATTTTATTAGGTTTTGAATTCTAGATTGGTAAGTTTTTCTTACAAAACTTCAAAAGTAATATTCCATTGCCTTTTTTTTTTTTTTTTTTTTTTTTTTTTTTTTTTTTTTTTTTTTTTTTGTGATACGCGGGCCTCTCACTGTTGTGGCCTCTCCCGTTGCGGAGCACAGGCTCCGGACGCGCAGGCTCAGCGGCCATGGCTCACGGGCCCAGCCGCTCCGCGGCATGTGGGATCTTCCCAGACCGGGGCACGAACCCGTGTCCCCTGCATCGGCAGGCGGGTTCTCAACCACTGCGCCACCAGGGAAGCCCTCCATTGCCTTTTAATCGCTATTGTTTCCGTTGGGAAGTTATCAATGCCTTCTTGTTGAAGCTTTTAAGGTAATGTAAGGTTTTTTTATATTTATCTTTCTTGATATTTGCAGGCTTTTTAAAATGTCCGTTGAACTCTTTAGTCATTTTTGGAAAATTATTGATCATTACCTCTGCTTCTGCCAAAATCTTTCTCCTTTCCTTCTGGGACTCTAATTACATGTATAATGGACTTTACACTCTGCATCACAGGTATTTGACATCCATTTTACTTTTCCTTCTTTTTTCTCTGTACTTCAGTTGAAATCTGTCTTGACCTATATTTTCATTCACTAGTCCTGCATCCTGCTGTTTAATCTGCTGTTAAATCTATTTATTAAGTTCTTAATTGTGGATACTGCATTTTTCAATTTAATAACTTCCCTTTGATTATTTTGTATAGATTCCAATTCTCCAGTATAATTATTCATCTTCTGCTCTATTTCCTTTTTTTTTTTTTTTTTTTTTTGGCTGCTTTGGGTCTTAGTTGTGGCACCTGGGATCTTCACTGAGGCATGAGGGATCTTTCATTGTAGCATGCAGGTTTTCTCTTCTCTAGTTGTGGCATGCAGTCTCCAGAGCATGTGGGCTCTGTTGTCTGCAGCACGCAGGCACTAGCTGAGGCGCACAAGCTCAATAGTTGTGGAATGCGGGCTTAGTTGCCCCACAGCATGTGGGATTTTTAGTTCCCTAACCAGGGATCGAACCTGCATCCGCTGCATTGTAAGATAGATTCTTTACCACTGGACCACCAGGGAAGTCCCCTGCTCTATTTTCTTGAACATACTAATCATAATTATTCTAAAGTCGTTGTGTGATAATTCTAATATTTAGTTCACCTGTGAGATTGTTTATATTCTCTGCATTTTTGTTATTGTTGTTATTTGGTTTGTCTTGGGTTTTGGTTGTATAATCCTATTACCTGACAGGCCCAGTAGCTTGATTGAATGCTAGACATAGTTTGTAACAAATGTAAAAGCTCTGGATGATTTTTCATTTTCCCATCAAGGTTAATCCTTTCCTTTTCTGGACAGAGTGAGGATGAATCCTCTTAATCCATTCAGGGGTTGAGCCAAGTTAAGGCTGGGTTGCTTTTAGGTTATAGCCAAATACTTGTGGCTTGCTGTTATTCCTAAGGTCTAGCGCCCCAGAACTTTCAGCTGAGAACGTGATTTGTTTACCAGGCCCCCAAACTCTTGGCAGGCCCTGAAACCTAACTTCTGTGTTCCAAAACTGAAAAATTCTGATTTCATTTCAGGTGTTTTCAGATTTAATTTGAAGTCTTCTGAACAGAGTTGTTATAGAATTTGGCACATGTCTTGGGAAGAAAACTGGTGTGTGTTTGAAAACTCTCAAGATTCTATTTTTGTCTCTTCAGTCATTTTAGATTGCCAAATGGTATGATGTCTCTGTATTCCAGAGTGGCCCTCTGCCTGGGCAAAGCTTATCTGTTCTCAGCCTCTCGCCTATGCTCAGAACCAGCAAATTCTGGGAATGCTGGTTATAGATTGTTTGCTCACCTCTCCGCAGTTAACCCCTCTCTGGCATCTTAGACTCTTTAGCCTGATTTCTGCAGAAGCTCACTGAGGCCTTTAAATTCAGGATGTGTGCATTTTATTTGGATTTTCTATTTATTTTTGAAAAGATTGTTAGTTTATCTAAAACTAACCCATCTTACCTAGATAGAGAAGTCTCAGATCTACAGGCCTTTAAACAAGAGACTGATGTAATAAAATTGCTATTTGTTAGAGGGTAAAAGGTAAGAGACAAACTGATAAAGATGGAACAGACCTGGAAAAAAGGTGGTTGTGACAGAATTAAAAGGAAACTAGAACTCTGGGAGCATTATTCCTAATCTTTGTTACATCTCCCAGGTAGATACTATTGGCCTCACTTTACAGATGAATCAATAAAAACTTAGATATGCATTATTGTCTTTTCTACCTCCCAAATCTATATATCTTCTCTACAGCATAGTAGAGCTTAGTCCAAGGTGGCTCTACATCACTAAGCCTCAGTTGTTTGATATGTCAAATGAGAATAATATCTATTTCATAAAATTGTGACCAATTAGACAAATACATATGAAAGCACTTCATTAACTACCAAGAGGTATATGTTTTAAGGGTAATCGGGATTTGTTTAACCAGGTATGGTAAGACACACAGACACAGAAATGACTTCATGAAGGAAGAATTTTTTTTATATTCACAGATCCCTAGAAACACAAGGCACAGCATGCCATGCAGGGCCACATGGAGAAGCACCAGGATTGATCAGGAGGCAGAGGAAGCCAAGGAAGAACGTGGGCAAGAGTCTTTATTATGGTTACTGTAGGAAGGAATGGGCGAGGCAGGGTACACAGGCTTAGGACTGGCTAGTTTGAATAATTTCAGTGGGTCTGGGGCCCAGGGGCTGTCCTTAGTTGTCTGGTACCTGGTCCTGATCTGATTGGGGAAGATGGATGGTGGCAGAGTATGAGAGTCCAATAAAGGAGGTGGTTGGGGTGTGGGCTCTAGATTAGTTGGTTTGCATATAAAAGACACACTCCTCACAGGTGAGTTGTTTGCTATATCTAGGAATTAGCTAACCCTGAGAGGGACAGTCCCTTCAGGGTCAGCAAGGCTCCAAGATGTCAAAGCATCAAAATACAGAAACAAAAGACATGGTTAACACACTATACACTTATAGTAGCAGTTATCTTTCTCAAGTACTGATATTCTGCTAACTCTGAGCTCATGAAGAATAGTAGAAGATTCATTTTGGTTGCCTATGATGAGATGTATATGTAGACCCTCAGCTCTTCATGGAGACTCTCATGCTCAAGGGGGAAAAAAAAAAAAGGAATCTCTGTGTTCCCTTGAGTAAACATTATACTTGTAATGGCATCAGTGACATCTCACTCACTAATTCAGTGTTGTTTATAAAATCTCTAAAATACGATGTTGATGGCAATTGTATTTCAATTAATAACTTTAAAATTCCATGTTTATTTTTAAGCAGCTGTTGCTTGTTATACGAATAATTATTTTCTCAAAAAAAAAAATCACACCAGAAGCATATTTTTAAAATACACAACACTGTACAGATTATCCCCATTGTTTGTTTTTATTGAATTCTCTACTCCAACTATAAACACATTTGCTATTTGGGCAGTGCTCAACAGTGTTCAAACTAACATTAACTTCCTTCTCAAATACAAATGCTTGTGGGGGCAGTTTTTGCAGTGTGGGAGTCTGTTAGTTCCAGATGTATTAAGAGAAGAAAAGTGCCCATGCTGTACAATCTTGTTTTCCTAAAAGGTAGGCAATTAAACTAAACAATTTCAGAACTGTTTATTAGTTCAAAACCAAAGTATATATCATAACAATCAACCCCAAATTATAAGGAATTTTGTTCCAATTATTGGAATTTTTTTTTCTTTTTTACAAAGAGTGCAATATGTTTCCATAATACGATAAACTCCAGTTTCCCATCTGCTGCCTAAAAACTGTAACACATATTTTGTAATCTCCTCTGGGTCAGGCATATGTCTTAAATCCCATTCTCCTGTGCCACATACAGCAAACAAATACCCTTTTGGCTTCTTAGTGGCAGTCAAAATTGTGATGTTTACAAGTTTACTATCTTGTAAACTCAATGAGGCAGTTAGAAAAGAAAAAAAATAAAGTTCCTGGCCAAATATCTCCAGGAATCTAGCAAAGCAAATGTTAATAATTGAGGCACTTTTGTCCTAATAACAAGGAAAGGCTAAGTTCCAGGCAATAACCATGGCTTCTTCCTGCAATCCACTCACATCACATAAAACCAATTCCTAAGAATTAAGAAGTATTTTTGCTTTGATATTTTGTTATGAATACTATTCAACAAAAATAAAGCCCAAGTATAGTATACCTATATTCAGGACTAGCTATGCAATCTGCCAGGCCTAGTACAAAATGAAATTGAGGGACTCCTACCTACCCTCACATGCATGGGGGAAACATCAGAGACTACGGCAAATCCAGAGTGAAATACTTTTCACCACCCCTCACCAAGCCTGTCCCTGAAACCGACACAATGAAACTATTTCCCCATCTAGTTTTCTTACTTCCATATCCAGTGTTTGGGTGAACTCCTTCACAACCCCCATTTAGCCACTGCCAAACAAAACATTTTATCTTTAATTTATCCAAAGTATCTATTTTGCACAGGAGAAGAATGTCTTTGAGGGTTTTTTTATGCCAGTCATGAGAACTAGCACTTGGTTCACTTTTCAGGGCCAGTCACAAAGCTGGATGGCCCTTTATATTCATGGATAAGTTGGTGGGTTTGGGGAAGCAAGAATGAGGGTACCTCTGAGATGAGTACAACTGTTCTACAGCAATACATAAAAGGGGGGAAAGAATTTGATGTTTGAGGAGTAATTTAGGAAGCCTAGAGCAAGGAGAAGAGAAGGGGGAGAAGATGCAGGAAACAAACTTTGTGATGTGCAGTATGATTCTTTTTCTTAACCCACAAGATTATCAAGATTTGTGTGACTGGGTAATTTTGAAACTCAGAAAAAAAAATAAAAAAGCAGAGTGCCACCCTTGATCTGTATGGCACAGAACAATGGCTACTCATGCAAAAGAAACAGAAGGATGACTAAGAAAACTTGACAGCATGAGAAACTTCAGAGATTAGTCAAAACAAACTCTTATAAGGAAGAGTGGGAAATTTGGACTTCCGCAGGCCGTGGAATTAAGGAACTAGAGTCACATTTTCCAGTTGTGGAGGCAAAAGGTGTTCCGAGCTCCCAAATGACTCTCATATTAATAATAAAGAGAGCTTTACTGTATGCCAGCCCTCAAGGTCACAACTCTCCAACCATTAGGTCTTCTAGTCATTCCAACTACCCTATCGAAGAGATATTATTTTGCAGACAATGAAAATAAGACACCAAGAGGTTACAGAATTTTCTCAGGATCAGACACTTACTAAATATTGGAAGTAGGACTAGAAAATAGGCAGTTGAATTCCAAAAGCAATGACTACTGTAAAACTCTATCTTGTGTCATGTCCTAGGTGGTGCAGGAAAGTAGATCCTATTATTCAGAATTTACAAGTAAGGGAATTGAAGTCAGAAACATTAAGTAGCTTATCCAAGGGAAGCTAGTTAGTGGCAGAATCAGGATCAAACTGGATGTGGCTGATTTCACATCTTTGCTTTTCCTCTAACCCCTTTTGGCTCATCTGGACATAGAACTTAGGTTCATATTCTAGCCCTATCCTTCACTGTCTATGCAACCTGAGCAAATCACTTAACTTGCTGGATTCTTAGTTTTCTCATCTGCAGTGTTGCAATTATAACTACTTTGAAGTATTTCTAATGGGGTATAAAATAACACATGTGAGCTGGAATGCATTATGCAAATATATGGTATATTTGCTGCTGTTATTTGGGAATGAGAGGACAGTACTTCCCAAGATGCTTTTCACTCTCCCCATTGCTCAGTATTCACTAAGGAGAGAAGGAAGAGATATATCTTTTGAATAATGTTAATTTCATACCACAGCTTTTGATTATTCATCCATCTGAGTGATCCAGTCTCATTACATTCAGTCATTCACTCTAAATGCTTGGCAGGCATCCAGACAGTTATTTGTTCGACTCAATAATCTAAAGTTTATTGTGTTAAATAAATCACACCTGACAAAAAACTCATGCTTTCAAAATGATCTTTAAAAGAGGGTGCTACTAATGATGAAAAAACTGAAGGAGAAATTATGGAAACACTTCCATTTACCATTGCAACAAAAAGAATAAAATACCTAGGAATAAACCTACCTAAGGAGACAAAAGACCTGTATGCAGAAAACTATAAGACACTGATGAAAGAAATTAACGATGATACAAACAGATGGAGAGATATACTATGCTCTTGGATTGGAAAAATCAACATTGTGAAAATGACCATACTACCCAAAGCAATCTACAGATTCAATGCAATCCCTATCAAACTACCAATGACATTTTTCACAGAACTAGAACAAAAAATTTCACAATTTGTATAGAAACACAAAAGACCCTGAATAGGCAATCCTGAGAAATAAAAACGGAGCTGTATTAATCAGGCTTCCCAACTTCAAACTATACTGCAAAGCTACAGTAATCAAGACAGTATGGTACTGGCACAAAAACAGAAATACAGATCAATGGAACAGGACAGAAAGCCCAGAGATAAACCCACACACATATGGTCACTTAATAAAGGAGGCAAGAATAACAATGGAGAAAAGATGGCCTCTTCAATAAATGGTGGTGGGAAAACTGGACAGCAACATGTAAAAGAATGAAATTAGAACACTCCCTAACACCATACACAAAAATAAATTCAAAATGGATTAAAGACCTAAATATAAGGCCAGACACTATCAAACTCTTAGAGGAAAACCTAGGCAGAAAACTCTATGACATAAATCACAGCAAGATCCTTTTTGACCCATCCCCTAGAGAAATGGAAATAAAAACAAAAATAAACAAATGGGACCTAATGAAACAAAAGCTTTTGCACAGCAAAGGAAACCATAAAAAAGACAACAAGACAACCCTCAGAATGGGAGAAAATATTTGCAAACGAAGCAACTGACAAGGATTAATCTCCAAAATATACAAGCAGCTCATGTAGCTCAATATCAAAAAAACAAACAACACAATCCAAAAATGGGCAGAAGACCTAAATAGACATTTCTCCAAAGAAGATATACAGATTGCCAACAAACACATGAAGGGATGCTCAACATCACTAATCATTAGAGAAATGCAAATTAAAACTACAATGACAAATCACCTCACACCTGTCAGAATGGCCATCATCAAAAAATCTAGGAACAATAGATGCTGGAGAGGGTGTGGAGAAAAGGGAACCCTCTTGCACCATTGATAAGAATGTAGATTGATAGAGCCACTATGGAGAACAGTATGGAGTTTTCTCAAAAAACTAAAAATAGAACTACCATATGCCCCAGCAATCCCACTACTGGGCATATACCCTGAGAAAACCATAATTCAAAAAGAGACATGTACCACAATGTTCACTGCAGCACTATTTACAATAGCCAGGACATGGAAGCAAATGGTGCTGGGAAAACTGGACAGCAACATGTAAAAGAATGAAATTAGAACACTCCCTAACACCATACACAAAAGTAAACTCAAAATGGATTAAAGTGTCCATTGACAGATGAAAGGATAAAGAAGATGTGGCACATATATGCAATGGAATATTACTCAGCCATAAAAAGAAATGAAATTGAGTTATTTGTAGTGAGGTAGATGGACCTAGAGACTGTCATATAGAGTGAATTAAGTCAGAAAGATAAAAACAAATACTATATGCTAACACATATATATGGAATCTAGAAAAAATCATTCTGAAGAACTTAGGGGCAGGACAGGAATAAAGACACAGATGTAGAAAATGGACTTGAGGACACAGGAATGGGTAAAGGTAAGCTGGGACAAAGTGAGAGAGTGGGATGGACAATATACACTATCAAATGTAAAATAGATAGCTAGTGGGAAACAGATGCATATCACAGTGAGATCAGCTTGGTGCTTCGTGTCTGCCTAGAGGAGTGGGATAGGGAGGGTGGGAGGGAGACACAAGAGGGACGAGATATGGGGATATATGAATATGTATAGCTGGTTCACTTTGTTATACAGCAGAAACTAACTCACCATTGTAAAACAATTATACTCCAATAAAGATGTTAAAAAAAAAGTGGGTGCTAAAGTGACATTGTCAATTCCAAAAAAATCACAGATGAATTTAAGGCTTTTAACAAAACAACATAAAAGCTTGACAATTTAATTTAATGCTATACTGCTTCCTGTAACTGTACTTTGATTGGTTTTCACTACTTACTAGGCAGTAATTTTTTTCATGTGAAATATAATTTATAATTTTAGAAGCTATGAGCTATCAGTGGTGTAGGCATGAGCAAGGTAAAAATGAAACTCTTATTGAGGAGCCAATGCTTTGCTTCATTTAGTTTTCACATTTTTAAAATGTTAATATCAGAGGCCACAAATGTATAAAAGCTGGATATATTTAATTTCCATAAAAAGATATTGGACACTCATTTGTATAATTTTGGAAGAACACTGAGGAGTGTGAAAAATAAATTTCTGATTATATGTTGTAAAAATGAAAGAAAAACCAATGAATAATATGAATTATCACAAATACTGAACTGCAGAAGCTACACTAGGAACAGATAATGAAATAATGTGTAACCAATTTGAATAATGTAAGATTAAAATCAATTAATAAGTAGTCAGAAGATGTTTATCATTTCAATAAGTCAAAATTATATCTTCATGGAGGAAAGTATTGGCATGAATAACCCAGAAGAGTATATCATCAAAACAATTTATATTAAACATATGAGTACTTTGCTCCTTATTTGGATGTAAGTTCTGGGAGCAACTCAATTTTGCGTGATATTACAACTAAATAATGGATATTTGGAAATATCCAATTAAGGAGAGTTGGTAGTACTGACACAACTTCCCTTTGTTTTTCCCAGCTCACTAAGGTTCCTCTTCCATGGTAGGACAGAGAACAAGGTATGATTAATCCAAAGCACTATCGTAAAATTAGCCTGGTTTCTCCCCCTTGACTGCTTAACCACTTCCTCACCTGGTCAGAAGTCAATATAAAACTAGGTAGCTTAGTTTAAATGGTTCTGCCTTTGGTCTGTCCTCAAATAACCATCATCCTTATGTCCAAAAAAGACAGAAAGAAAGCAGATTAAGTACGAGTGTAAATACACTGGAAACAAGAAATGCTGCAGTCCATGTGCCAACAGATAACTGGGAACAGAATGCTTTGTGATTAAATATAACACATCTCATATAAACACAATATTATGTTTCAGTAACCATAATTTTGGAATACAGTAAGTAGATACAAAAATTGAGCCTTAAATTACTTAGATAGAAACCTGTTGACAGTGTTGAATCTGTCAGATTCAGATTGTGATAAATTGATTTATAATTTATATTAGTTAAAAATAAAATATTAACAAGTTTCAAATGTATTGCTCATCAACATTTGCCTCTAATAATTAAAGTACCAGACTGTTAAGTGCTTATATCATAAAAATAACAATTCATTGTTATTTTGAATACCATATAATGACTGCTTAACTTGTTTTCATATTCAGTCACCTACAGGGATGTCTACATTTCTTTAGAAGGAATAAATGCATTTCTTCCATATAGGAATATTTCAGGTCATCCTAAAGAAGTCAAACTCTAGCAGATGACACAGTTACCTGGTACTTTAGGGACACTCCACCCAGAAAACCCAGGTAATTTAGACAAAGATATGCGTTTCTTCTTTTTTTTTTAACTTGAAATTATAGGGTCAACTGAGTAGAAGGTCCTAAAGGCATCAGCTAATTAAGCAATGCTCTGCTGCCCTGGGGCTGTTTAGAGATTGCATTTTTAAAGTAACCCATGGATCAAATAGTATAAGAACTACACACACACACACACACACACACACACACACACGTACATGCGCATGTGCACAGGCATACATGCACACACACACAGGTAGATGAGTGCATGTAAAGACTGGGGAAAATGAATAAGATCTGGAATCTAGTTAATAGTGTATTAATATCAATTACCTCATTTTGATACTGTACTGCATTTATATAAGATGTCACCATTTAAGAAAATTTAGTTGAAGTGTACGTGTGACTCTATGTACTATTTTTGTAACTTTCTGTGAATAGACAATTATTTCAGAATAATTTTTTTAAGTATCCCCATGGATAATTATGCCTCAGTGAACTGATACATTACTATATTTTGAATGCTAGATCAGTATCACAGAAAAAGATCTAAAAGGAAATTACTAAGACAATGAGGTATTAATTTGCTGTCATTGCCACCACTTTTTGATCCAAAGCTTTACAAAGAAAACAACTAAATTTAGGTTAAGATTAGGGTCATAATTAGTGGTGTGCTGGTAAATGTTTACCAACCAGTTCTTGAGTAGGGAACCCTGAATTTGCAGCATTTGTTCTTTTCCATAGTGTAAATATTCCACCATGGCCAATCTCAAACTACAAATGTAATAATTGGCTCACAAATTCCTGAAAATTTAGCAATCAGTTCTCATATGAAACCTGCTTCATCAAGAAAGAGAATGGGCTCTGAGTGGGTATATATCCTCAGTTTCTTTGACTCCTTGTCTGTCCCACAGGCAGGGTCACAGCAGGACAAGGGCCAGAATTGGGCCTTTATGACTCAGATTCTCTCTTGTCTAGATCTAAATCATCATCCCACATAACACCTTCATCCACCCAATCCTCTCTGCTCATTTACTTTATATCCAAACAAGAATTCAGCCAAGATCAGAAATAGTTGATAAGAGATAGAGAGGACATGCTCATCATGTATTACATAGTGGGATAATTCCTATTTCAATAGTTTTCCCGCCATATAACATATCAGAAACATGCCATGAGCTGTAACCAATTTGCTTATCACTGATTTTAGAGAACCAAAGCACCTTTTTATATTAGTACATAGTATATTCCAGTAATCACTCTTACAAATGAATGATGAGAGCTTCTTTGGAGATATTGTGCTCTTGACTGAAAATTCATTTCTCTACCAGAAAGGATCATTGTTTATGATAAATCAGATGTCTTTGTGGGATAGGACAGCAACTGAGGAGTGGGAGAGTAAAAGGATACTTAGCTAGGCAACAAGATTCTTATTAGCATTGATAGGTGGTGACTGGTGCCAGCCATCAACCTAATCATAGCTGGCTGGTCCTGTATAAAAAAGTTCAATTCACATACAGAAGGCCAATAGGCACAAGAAAAGATGTGCAACATTGCTAATTATTAGAGAAATGCAAATCAAAACTATAGTGAGGTATCACTTTATACCAGTAAGAATGGCGATCATTAAAAAGTCTACAAATAACAAATGCTAGAGAGGGTGTGGAAAAAGGGAACCCTACTACACTGTTGGTGGGAATATAAATTGGTGCAGTCACTATGCAGAACAGCATGGAGGTTCCTCAAAAAAAGTAACCATAGAGTTGCCATACGATCCAGCAATCCCACTCCTGGGCATATATCTGGACAAAACTATAATTCAAAAACATACATGTACCCCTATGATCATAGCAGCATTATTTACAACAGCCAAGACATGGAAGCAACCTAAATATCCATCAACAGATGAATGGAAAAAGAAGATGTGGTACGTATATACAATGGAATATTACTCAGCCATAAAAAAGAATGAAATAATGCCATTTGCAGCTACATAGATGGACCTAGAGATTATCATACTAAGTGAAGTAAGTCAGAAAGAGAAAGACAAATAACATATGATATCACTTATATGTGGAATCTAAAATTACAAAATTTACAAATTTACAAATTACAAATTTACAAAACAGAAACAGACTCACAGACATAGAGAATGACCTGTGGTTGCCAAGGGGTGGGGGGGAGTGGGGGAGGGATAGATTGGGAGTCTGGGACTAGCAGATGCAAACTATTATATATAGAATGGATAAACAACAAGGTCCTATTATATAGCACAGGGAACTATATTCAATATCTGTAATAAACCATAATGGAAAAGAAAAAAAAAGCTCAACACAAAATAGAATAACAGCTTAAAATACAGTTCACAAAGAATGATTTGATACCACATTTTAAACAATGACTCTGAATGTTAAGGTGGTAAAATTTCAGGATAACTAAGAAAAACAAAATTAATTTAAAATTATTTAGAGGGCTGATTTGGTTTGTCTTTCTAGACAACATTAGTTAGACACCTTGTTTCAGAAATCAGTGCCTACTTAAAGTCACAAGGGTAACTTACATTTTCTTACAAGATTTTTATTTTTTGCCTTCCCATTTTAGGTCAATGATATATTTCAAATTAACTTTGTATACAGTGTGAGATAAGGGTCAAAGTACATTTTTCAGCTCTGTCTTACCTTAAGTGACTGTATATGTACACATCTATTTCTAGACACTTTATTCTGTTCCACTGGTATACTTTTATGTCCCTGTATGAACACCATACTGTCTTAAACACTGTAGCTTACAGTGATTCTTTAACACAATACTCTTTAGTAATAAAAAGAATGAACTATTAATATATGCAGTAACTTGAATGGATACCAAGGAAATTATGCTGAATGAAAAAAACTCAGCCCCCCAAAGTTACATACTGTATAATTCCATTTATATAACTTCTTGAAATGACAAAATTATAGTGATGGAAAACAGATTAGTGATTGTCAGAGTTAGAGATAAGAGGATGACCAGGGGGTAGGTGTTATCATAAAAAGGCAGCACAAGGACAAGAAGTCCTTGTGGGAATGAAACTATTCTATGTCTTTTTTTTTAAAACTACTTTATTGGAGTATAATTGCTTTACAATTTTGTGTTAGTTTCTGCTGTATAATAAAGTGAATCAGCTATACATATACATACAACCCCATATCCCCTCCCCCTTGTGTCTCCCTCCCACCCTCCCTACACCACCCTTTCTAGGTAGTCACAAAGCACTGAGTTGATCTCCCTGTGTGATGCAGCTGCTTCCCACTAGCTATCTATTTTACATTTGGTGGTGTATATATGTCAATTCTACTCTCTCACTTAGTCCCAGCTTACTATTCCCCCTCCTCCTGTCCTCAAGTCCATTCTCTACGTCTGCATCTTTATTCCTGTCCTGCCCCTAGGTTCATCAGAACCATTCTTTTTTACATTCCATATATATGTGTTAGCATACAGTATTTGTTTTTCTCCTTCTGACTTACTTCACTCTGTATGACAGACTCTAGGTCCTTCCACCTCACTACAAATAACTCAATTTCGTTTCTTTTCTTTTTTTTTTTTTTTTTTTTTTTTTTTTTTTTTTTTTTTTTGTGGTACGCGGGCCTCTCACTGTTGTGGCCTCTCCCTTTGCGGAGCACAGGCTCCAGACGCGCAGGCTCAGCGGCCATGGCTCATGGGCCCAGCCGCTCCGCGGCATGTGGGATCTTCCCGGACCGGGGCACGAACCCGTGTCCCCTGCATCGGCAGGCGGACTCTCAACCACTGTGCCACCAGGGAAGCCCTCGTTTCTTTTCTTTTTATGGATGAGTAATATTCCACTGTATATATGGGCCACATCTTCTTTATCCATTCATCTGTCAATGGACATTTAGGTTTTGCTTCCATGTCCTGGCTATTGGAAATAGAGCTGCAATGAACACTGTGGTACATGATTCGTTTCCAATTATGTTTTTCTCAGGATATATGCCCAGTAGTGGGATTGCTGGGTCGTATGGTATTTCTATTTTTGTTTTTTAAGGAACCTCCATACTGTTCTCCATAGTGGCTGTATCAATTGACATTCCCAGCAACAATGAAAGAGGGTTCCCTTTTATCCACACCCTCTCCAGCATTTACTGTTTCTAGATTTTTTGATGATGGACATTGTTACTGGTGTGAGGTGATATCCCATTGTAGTTTTGATGTGCATTTCTCTAATGATTAGTGATGTTGACCATCCTTTCATCTGTTTGTTGGCAATCTATATATCTTCTTTGGAGAAATGTCTGTTTAGGTCTTCTGCCCATTTTTGGATTCGGTTGTTTTTTTATGTTTTTGTTTTTAAAAGGGTAGCCAATTCTATTTTATTTTATTTTATTTATTTATTTATTTATTGCCTGCATTGGGTCTTTGTTGCTGTGTGCAGGTTTGCTCTAGTTGTGGTGAGTGGGGGCTACTCTTCACTGCAGTGCGCGGGCTTCTCATTGCAGTGGCTTCTCTTGTTGCAGAGCATGGGCTCTAGGCATGCAGGGTTCAGTAGTTGCCGCACGTGGGCTCTGTAGTTCTGATTCGCGGGCTCTAGAGCACAGGCACAGCAGTTGTGGTGCACAGGCTTACTGCTCTGCGGCATGTGGAATCTTCCTGGACCAGGGCTCAAACCCATGTCCCCTGCATTGGCAGGAGGATTCTTAACCACTGTGCCACCACGGAAGCCCCGATTGTTTCTTTTTTTGATATTGAGCTGCATGAGCTGCTTGTATATTTTGGAGATTAATCCTTTGTCAGCTGCTTCATTTGCAAATATTTTCCCATTCTGCTGGTTGTCTTTTCATCTTGTTTATGGTTTCCTTTGCTGTGCAAAAGCTTTTAAGTTTCATTAGGTCCCATTTGTTTATTTTTGTTTTTATTTCCATTTCTCTAGGAGGTGGGTCAAAAAGGATCTTGCTGTGATTTATGTCATAGAATGTCCTGCCTACATTTTTCTCTAAGAGTCTTACAGTGTCTGGCCTCACATTTAGGTCTTTAATCCATTTTGAATTTATTTTTGTGTATGGTGTTAGAGAGTGTTCTAATTTCATTCTTTTACATGTAGCTGTCCAGTATTCCCAGCACCACTTATTGAAGAGGATGTCTTTTCTCCATTGTTATTCTTGCCTCCTTTATCAAAGATAAGGTGACCATATGTGCATGGGTTTATCTTTGGGCTTTCTATCCTGTTCCATTGATCTATATTTCTCTTTTTGTGCCAGTACCATACTGTCTTGATTACTGTAGCTTTGTAGTATAACATGAAGTCAGGGAACCTGATTCCTCCAGATCCATTTATCTTTCCCAAGATTGCTTTGCCTATTCAGGGTCTTTTGTGTTTTCATAAAAATTGTGAAATCTTTTGTTCTAGTTCTGTGAAAAATTCCATCGGTAGTTTGATAGGGATTGCATTGAATCTGTAGGTTGCTTTGGGCAGTATAGTCATTTTCACAATGTTTATTCTTCCAATCCAAGAGCATGGTATATCTCTCCATCTGTTTGTATCATCATTAATTTCTTTCATCAGTGTCTTATAGTTTTCTGCATACAGGCTTTTTGTCTGCTTAGGTAGGTTTATTACTATGTATTTTACTCTTTTTGTTGCAGTGGTAAATGGGATTGTTTCCTTAATTATTCTTTTAGATTTTTCATCAGTGTATAGGAATGCAAGAGATTTCTGTGCATTAATTTTGTATCCTTCTACTTTACCAAATTCATTGATTAGCTCTACTAGTTTTCTGGTAGCATCTTTATGATTTTCTATGTATAGTATCATGTCATCTGCAAACAGTGACAGTTTTATTTCTTCTTTTCCGATTTGGATTTCTTTTATTTCTTTTTCTTCTCTGACTGCTGTGGCTGAAACTTCCAAAACTATGTTGAGTAATAGTGGTGAGAGTGGGCATCCTTGTCTTGTTCCTGATTTTACAAGAAATGGTTTCAGTTTTTCACCACTGAGAATGATGTTAGCTGTGGCTTTTTCATATACGGTCTTTATTATGTTGAGGTAAGCTCCCTCTGTGTCTACTTTCTGGAGATTTTTTTTAATCATAAATGGGTGTTGAATTTTGTCAAAAGCTTTTTCTGCATCTATTGAGATTATCATATGGATTTTATCCTTCAGTTTGTTAATATGGTGTATCACATTGATTGATTTGGATATATTGAAGAATGTTTGCATTCCTGGGAAAACCCCCACTTGATCATGGTGTATGATCCTTTTAATCTGCTCCTGGATTCTGTTTGCTAGTATTTTGTTGAGAATTTTTGCTTCTATGTTCATCAGTGATATCGGTCTGCAGTTTTCTTCATTTGTAACATCTTTGTCTGGCTTTGGGATCAGAGTGATGGTGGCCTCATAGAATGGGTTTGGGAGTGTTCCTCCCTCTGCTATATTGTGGAAGAATTTGAGAAGGATAGGTGTTAGCTCTTCTTTAAATGTTTGATAGAATTCACCTGTGAAGCCATCTGGTCCTGGACTTTTGTTTGTTGGAAGATTTTTTTTTTTTTTTTTTTTGCGGTACGTGGGCCTCTCGCCGCTGTGGCCTCTCCTGCTGCAGAGCACAGGCTCCGGACGCACAGGCACAGCAGCCATGGCTCACAAGACTAGCCGCTCTGGTCCTGGAACAGGGCATAAACCCATGTCCCCTACGTTGGCAGGTGGACTCTCAACCACTGCGCCACCTGGGAGGCCCTATTGGAAGATTTTTAATCACAGTTTCAATTCAAGTGCTTTGCTTAGTCTGTTTATACTTTTGTATTTCTTCCTGGTTCAGACTCGGAAGCTTGCACTTTTCTAAGAATTTGTCCATTTCTTCCAGCTTGTCCATTTTATTGGCATACACTTGCTTATAGTAAGCCCTCATGATTGTTTGTATTTCTACAGTGCAACTTGTTACTTCTCTTTCTTCATATCTAATTCTGTTGTTTTGAGTCTTGTCCCTTTTTTTCTTGATGAGCCAGGCTAGTGGTTTATCAATTTAGTTTATCTTCTCAAAGAACCAGTTTTTAGTTTTCTTGATCTTTGCTATTGTTCCCTTCATTTCTTTTTCATTTATTTCTGATCTGATCTTTATGATTTATTTCCTTCTACTAACTCTGAGATGTTTTTGTTCTTCTTTCTCTAATTGCTTTAGATGTAAAGTTAGGTTGTTTATTTGAGATGTTTCTTGTTTCTTGAGGTAGGATTTTATTGCTGTAAACTTCCATCTTAGAACTGCTTTTGCTGCATCCCACAGGTTTTGGGTCATCGTGTTTTCATTGTCATTTGTTTCTAGGTATTTTTTGATTTCCTCTTTGATTTGTTCAGTGATAACTTGGTTATTTAGTAAGATATTGTTTACCCTCCATGTGTTTGCATTTTTTACACTTTTTTCCTCTAATTGATATCTAGTCTCATAGCATTGTTGTTGGAAAAGATACTTGATATGATTTCAACTTTCTTAACTTTTCCAATGCTTAGTTTGTGACCCAAGATATGATCTATTCTGAAGAATGTTCCACGAGCCCTTGAGAAGAAAGTGTATTCTGCTTTTTTGGATGAAATGTCCTATAAATATCAATTAAGTCCATCTTGTCTAATGTGTCATTTACAGCTTGTGATTCCTTATTTTCATTTTGGATGACCTGTCCATTGGTGAAAATGGGGTGTTAAAGTCCCCTACTATGATTGTGTTACTGTTGATTTCCCCTTTTATGGCTGTTAGCGTTTGCCTTATGTATTGAGGTGCTTCTATGTTGGGTGCATAAATATTTACAATTGTCTAATCTTCTTCTTGGATTGATGCCTTGATCATTATGTAGCGTCTTTATCTGTCTCTTGTAATAGTCTATATTTTAGTCTATTTTGTCTGATATGAGAATTGCTATTCCAGCTTTCTTTAGATTTCCATTTGCATGGAATATCTTTTTCCATCCCCTCACTTTCAGTCTGTATGTGTCCCTAGGTCTGAAGTGGGCCTCTTGTAGACATCATATATATGGGTCTTCTTTTTGTATCCATTCAGCCAGTCTGTGTCTTTTGGTTGGAGCATTTAATCCAATTACATTTAAGGTAATTATCGATATGTATGTTCCTATTACCATTTTCTTAATTGTTTTGGGTTTGTTATTGTAGGTCTTTTCCTTCTCTTGTGTTTCCTGCCTAGAGAAGTTCCTTTAGCATTTTCTGTAGAGCTGGTTTGGTGGTGCTGCATTCTTTTAGCTTTTGCTTGTGTGTGAAAGTTTTAATTTCTGTGTTGAATCTGAATGAGATCCTTGCTGGGTAGAGTAATCTTGTTGTAGGTTTTTCCCTTTCATCACTTTAAATATGTCCTGCCACTCCCTTCTGGCATGAAGAGTTTCTGCTGAAAGATCAGCTGTTAACCTAATGGGAATTCTCTTGTATGTTATTGGTTGTTTTTCCCTTGTTGCTCTTAATATTTTTTCTTTGTATTTAATTTTTGATAGTTTGATAAATGTGTGTCTTGGTGTGTTTCTACCTAGATTTATCCCATATCGGAATCTCTGTGCTTCCTAGACTTGACTATTTTCTTTCCTATATTAGGGTAGTTTTCAACTATAATCTCTTCAAATATTTTCACAGTTCTTTTTTTTTTTTTCTCTTTTTCTTCTGGGACTGCTATAATTCGAATGTTGGTGCATTTAATGTTGTCCGAGAGGTCTCTGAGACTGTCCTCAATTCTTTTCATTGTTTTTTCTTTATTCAGCTCTTTGGTAGTTATTTCTATTATTTTATCTTCCAGATCACTTATCCGTTTTTTGCCTCAGTTATTCTGCTATTGATTCCTTCTAGGGAATTTTTAACTTCATTTATTGTGTTCTTCATCATTGTTTGTTTGCTCTTTAGTTCTTCTCGGTCCTTGTTAACAGTTTCTTGTATTTTCTCCATTCTATTTCCAAGATTTTGGATCATCTTTACTATCATAACTCTGAATTCTTTTTCAGGTAGACTGCCTATTTCCTCTTCATTTGTTTGGTCTGATGGGTTTACCTTGCTCCTTCATCTGCTGCATAATCCTCTGTCTTCCCATTTTTCTTAACTTACTGTGTTTGGGGTCTCCTTCTCACAGGCTGCAGGTTTGTAGGTTCCGTTGTTTTGCTCCCAGTGGATAAGGTTGGTTTACTGGGTTGTGTAGGCTTCCAGCTGAAGGGGAGACATAGACTGGATGAATGGATACAAAAAGAAGACCCATATATATGATGTCTACAAGAGGCCCACTTCAGACCTAGGGACACATACAGACTGAAAGTGAGGGGATGGAAAAAGATATTCCATGCAAATGGAAATCTAAAGAAAGCTGGAATAGCAAATCTCATATCAGACAAAATAGACTTTAAAATAAAGACTATTACAGAGACAAAGAAGGACACAACATAATGATCAAGGCATCAATCCAAGAAGATATCACAATTGTAAATATTTATGCACCCAACAGAGGAGCACCTCAATACACAAGGCAAATGTTAACAGCCATAAAAGGGGAAATTCATGGTAACACAATCATAGTAGGGGACTTTAACACCCCACTTTCACCAATGGACAGATCATCCAAAATGAAAATAAATAAGGAAACACAAGCTTTAAATGAGACATTAAACAAGATCAACTTAACTGATATTTATAGGGCATTTCACCCAAAAACAACAGAATACACTTTCTTCTCAAGTGCTCATGGAACATTCTCCCAGATAGATCATATCTTGGGTCACAAATTAAGCCTTGGTAAATTTAAGAATATTTAAATCATACAAGTATCTTTTCCAACAACAATGCTATGAGACTAGATATCAATTACAGGAAAAAAAAGTTTTAAAAATGCAAACACATGGAGAGTAAAGAATACGCTACTAAATAACCAAGATTTCACAGAGAAAATCAAAAAATACCTAGAAACAAATAACAATGAAAACACAACAACCCAAAACCTATGGGATGCAGCAAAAGCATTTCTAAGAAGGAAGTTTATAGCAATACAATCCTACCTCAAGAAACAAGAAACATTTCAAATAAACAACCTAACCTTACATCTACAGCAATTAGAGAACGAAGAACAAGAAAACCCCAATGTTAGCAGAAGGAAAGGAGTCATAAAGATCAGATCAGAAATAATGGAAAAATATATGAAGGAAATGATAGCAAAGATCAATAAAACTAAAAGCTGGCTTTTTGAGAAGAAAAACAAAATTGATAAACCATTAAACACACTCACCAAGAAAAAAAGGATAAGACTCAAATCAATAGAAGTAGAAATGAAAAAGGAGAACAACGGACACTGCAGAAATACAAAGGATCATGAGAGATTACTACAAGCAACTCTATGCCAATAAAATGGACAACCTGGAAGAAATGTACAAACTCTTAGCAAAGCACAACCTTCCGTACTGAACCAGGGATAAAGAGAAAATATAAACAGACCAATCACAAGCACTGAAATTGAGACTGTGATTAAATATCTTCCAACAAACAGAAGTACAGGACCAGATGGCTTCACAGGAGAATTCTGTCAAACATTTAAAGAAGAGCTAACACCTATCCTTCTCAAACTCTTCCAAAATATAGCAGAGGGAGGAACACTCCCAATCTCATTCTACGAGGCCACCATCACCCTAACACCAAAACCAGACAATGATGGCACATAACAAGAAAACTACAGGCCAATATCACTGATGAACACAGTTGCAAAAATCCTCAACAAAATACTAGCAAACAGAATCCAACAGCACATTAAAAGATCATACACCATGATCAAGTGGGGTTTATCCCAGGAATGAAAGGATTCTTCAGTATATGCAAATCAATCAATGTGATACACCATATTAACAAACTGAAGGAGAAAAAACATATGATGATCTCAATCGATGCAGAAAAAGCTTTTGACAAAATTCAACACCAATTTATGATAAAAACCCTCCAGAAAGTAGGCATAGAGGGAAATTACCTCAACATAATAAAGGCCATATGTGACAAACCCACAGCCAAAACTGTTCTCAGTGGTGAAAAAGTGAAACCATTTCCTCTAAGATCAGGAATAAGACAAGGTTGCCCACTCTCACTGCTATTATTCAACAAAGTTTTGGAAGTCTTAGCCACAGCAATTAGAGAAGAAAAAGAAAGAAAAGTAATCCAAATCAGAAAAGAAGAAGTAAAACTGTCACTGTTTGCAGATGACATGATACTACACATAGAGAATCCTAAAGATGCTACCAGAAAACTACTAGAACTAGTCAATAAATTTGGTAAAGTAGCAGGATACAAAATTAATGCACAGAAATCTCTTGCATTCCTATACACTAATGATGAAAAATCTGAAAGAGAAATTAAGGAAACACTCCCTTTTACCACTGCAACAAAAAGAATGAGATACCTAGGAATAAACCTACTTAAGCAGGCAAAAGACCTGTATGCAGAAAACTATAAGACACTGATGAAAGAATTAAAGATGATACAGATGGAGAGATATAGCATATTCTTGGATTGGAAGAATCAACGATGTGAAAATGACCATAGTACCCAAAGCAATATACAGATTCAATGCAATCCCTATCAAACTAGCAATGGCATGTTCTTCAGAATGAGAACAAAAAAATTCATAATTTGTATGGAAACACAAAAGACTCCGAATAGCCAGAGCAATCTTGAGAAAGAAAAACGGAGCTGGAGGAATCAGGCTCCCTGAATTCAGACTATAATACATATCTATAGTAATCAAGACAGTATGGTACTTGCACTAAAACAGAAATATAGATCAATGGAACAGGATAGAAAGCCCAGATAAACCCACTCACATATGGCCACCTTATTTTTGATAAATAAGGCAAGAATATACAATGGAGAAAAGACAGCATCTTCAATAAGTCATTCTGGGAAAACTGGACAGCTACATGTAAAAGAATGAAATTAGAACACTCCCTAACACCATACACAAAAATAAACTCAAAATGGATTAAATATATAAATTTAAGACTGGACATTATAAAACTCTTAGAGGAAAACATAGGCAGAATACTCTATGACATAAATCATAGCAAGATCCTTTTTGACCCATCTCCTAGACAAATGGAAATAAAACAAAAATAAACAAATGGGACCTAATGAAACTTAAAAGCTTTTGCACAGCAAAGGAAACCATAAACAAGATGATAAGACAACCCTCAGAATGGGAAAAAAATATTTGCAAATGAAGCAACTGACAAAGGATTAATCTCCAAAATATACAATCAGCTCATGCAGCTCAATATCAAAAAATCAAAGAACCCAATCCAAAAATGAGCAGAAGACTAAAATAGACATTTCTCCAAAGAAGATATACATATTACCAACAAATGCCTGAAAGGATGCTCAACATCACTAATCATTAGAGAAATGCAAATCAAAACCACAATAAGGTATCACCTCACACCAGTCAAAATCGCCATCATCAAAAATCTACAAACAGTAAATGCTGGAGAGGGTGTGGAGAAAAGGGGACCCTCTTGCACTGTTGGTGGGAATGTAAATTGATCCAGCCACTATTGAGAACAGTATAGAGGTTCCTTAAAAAACTAAAAATATAACTACCATACGACCCAGCAATCCCACTACTGGGCATATATCCTGAGAAAACCATAATTCAAAGAGTCGTGTACCACAATGTTCACTGAAGCTCTATTTACAATAGCCAGGACATGGAATCAACCTAAATGTCCATCGACAGATGAATGGATAAAGAAGATGTGGCACATATATACAATGGAATATTACTCCACCATACAAGGAAACAAAATTGAGTTATTTTTAGTGAGGTGGATGGACCTAGAGACTGTCATACAGAGTGAAGTAAGTCAGAAAGAGAAAAACAAGTACCATATGCTGACACATATATATGGAATCTAAAAAAAAAAAAAAAAAAAAAAAAAAGTGTTCTGAAGAACCTAGGGACAGGACAGGAATAAAGATACAGATGTAGAAAATGGACTTGAGGGCACGGGGAGGGGGAAGGGTAAGCTGGGCAAAGTGAGAGAGTGGTATAAACATATATACACTACCAAATGTAAAATAGATAGCTACTGGGAAGCAGCTGCATGGCACAGAGAGATCAGCTCGGTGGTTTGTAACCACCTAGAGTGGTGGGAGGGAGACGCAAGAGGGTGTAATTATGGGGATATATGTATATGTATAGCTGATTCACTTTGTTATACAGTAGAAACTAACACAACATTGTAAAGCAATTATACTCCAATAAAGATGTTAAAAAAAATAAAATAAATTTTAAAAATTCTTTTGAAGAATAAATATTATTTTGCAATCTTTTACTGCTAGTATATACAACCAATTTTATATATTTATTTGCATATTCAGTAGTCTTGCTAAATTCATTTAACTATAATAATTTATTTTTACATTATTTGAAATCTTCAAAAAAGAATAATTATATCTATATATCTGAATAATAATTCTGTTTTTTCCTTTAAATGTCATGAGTTTTTATTTTTATTTTTTAAATTTTATTATTTTTTCAGTTTTATTGAGATATAATTGACATGCATCACTCTATAAGTTTAAGGTGTGCAGTATAATGGTTTGGCTAACACTTATTCTGAAATGATTACCATAATAGATTTAGTTAGCATCTATCATATGCTAACTCATACAGATACAAGAATAAGAAAAAGATAAAAAAGAAAAAAATTTTCCTCATGTGAGAACTCTCAGGATTTAGGTTTTACACCAACATTTTTCATATATATCATACAGTAGTGTTAACTACAGTCATCATATTATACATTATATCGCTAGTACTTGTTCATCTTATAACTGTTTTTTTGTAGCTTTTGACCTCCGTCCTCCAATTCCACCTCCCCCACCCCATCCCCCTGGCAACCACAAAGTTGGTATATTTTTCTATGAGCTTGGTGTTTGTTTGTTTTAGATTCCACATATAAGTGAGGTCATACAGTATTTTTAACTATCTGACTTATTACATTTACCATAATGCCCTCAAGGCCCATCCACATTGTCACAAATGGCAAGATTTCCTCGTTTTCTACAGCTGAGTAATATTCCATTTTACATAGATGTATACCATAACTTTTTATTCTTTTCTTGATTTATTGCACTAGCTAAGATCTCCAGGAAAATATTGATTAGAAGTGGTACTAGTAGATATTCTTGCCTTGTTCATAAACTCATGAGAACATGTTTAATATTTCACCACTGCACATGATGTTAGCTCTAAGTTTTATCAAATGTTTTTGTCCACCTTTTTTAGATTAGAACATGATTTTTCTCACTATTGTGCTAGTGTGAGCATTTCACAAGTGTCATATTTCTTCTATTCTTTCCATTTTTTTTCTCAATTTAGTTCACTTTGGATAGTTTCTGATGACTAATTTTTGAATTTGCTAATCCTCTCTTCTGCCCTGTCCAATCTGCTCTTAAACCTATCCAATAAGTTCTTAGTTTCACAAATTATGTTTTTCCATTTTTAATATAGTTGGTTCTTTTCCTTTAGATTTAAAGTCTCTTTCAAAATTCTCCAAATTTTCATCGATTTTGTTCATTTTCCTCTGTTTTCTTTAACACACAGTTAATAGTTGTTTTAAAATACTTGACTGCTAACTCCAAGATTTCAATCATCTTCCATTTCTTGTTTTTTCTTTTATCAGTCATATTTTTCTCCCTTTTTTACACCTGGTAATTTTTTTTTTATTGTATGTAAGAAACTGTGAATAAAGGAATCATGGAGACTAAAGTTGATGCTGTTTTTCCCGAGAGGATTCACTCTTTCCTCTGTTAGGCAGATGAAGTGAGGAGCTGCTTATCTTAATTCAGTGAAGAGCTGAGCTGAATAAGGACAGATTGAAGCATCAGATAGACTCTGTCCACTTCTGGTCTCAACTATCTCAGGCATGAGATCAGTCTTAGTTGCAGGTCTCTCTATCTAGTGGACCAGGAGACTGTGGGATATTTAACTCAGCCTATCTCTCTAGCCTTGCATCCAACACCCCATCATGCCTTAGAACTAAGCAGATTTTACACAGAGAAAATCAGCCAAATACTTGGGGATCCTTCAGATTCTAGTTCGTAATGCCAGTCCATATAAAAATATTTGCTGGTTTCTCTTTCTTCCACTAAAGCGTCTATGCCTATGGCAAGCTCAGTCCTCAACCTGTCCCTCAGACCTGGCAAATGCCCCTAGGCATGCACATCTAAACTCATCAAAAAAGTGCTCTTCAGGGACTTCCCTGGTGGTGCAGTGGTTAAGAATCCACCTGCCATTGTAGGGGACACGGGTTCGAGCCCTGGTCTGGGAAGATCCCACATGCGCCACAACTACTGAGCCTGTGCTCTAGAGTGTGCAAGCCACAACTACTGAGCCTACATGCTGCAACTGCTGAAGCCTACGTGCCTAGAGCCCATGCTCGGCAACAAGAGAAGCCACCGCAATGAGAAGCCTGTGTACCGCAATGAAGAGTAGCCCCTGCTCACTGCAACTAGAGAAAGCCCATGCACAGCAACAAAGACCCAACACAGCCAAAAATTAAAAATTAAACAGAAGTGCTCTTCAAACAACCAACTTAAAAAATGGGCAAAAGACTTGAACAGACATTTCTCAAAAAAAAAAAAAAAATATATATATATATATATACACACACACACACACACACACAGACAAATGGCCAATAAGCACATGAAAAGATTCTCAATATCATTAGTCATTAGAAAACTACAAATCTAAACCACAAGAAGATATCATCTCACACCTATTAGGGTGTCTATTATCAAAAACACAAGAGAGGGACTTCACTGGTGGTCCAGTTGTTAAGACTTCACCTTCCAATGCAGGGATGTGGGTTCAATCCCCCGTCAGGGAGCTAAGATCCCACATGCTTTGTGGCCAAAAAGCAAAACATAAAACAGAAGCAACATTGTAACAAATTCAATAAAGACTTCAAAAAAGGTCCACATCAAAAAAAAAAAGAATACAGGAGATAAATGTTGATGAGGATGTGGAGAAATTACAGCACTCTTACATGGCTGATAGGACTGTAAAATGGTTTAGCTGTAGAAAACAGTTTGATGGTTCCTCAAAAAATTAACATACGATTACCAGCATTTTCACTCCTGAGTATACAATCAAAGGAATTGAAAACAAGTGTTCAAACAAATACACCTACATGTGTGTTCATAGCAGCACCATTCACAGCAACCAAAATATGGAAACAGCCCAAATGTCCATCAACTAATGAATGTATAAACAAATTGTAGTATGTATGGAGTATTATTCAGCCTTAAACAAGTATGAAGTACTGGTACATACTATAATAGAGGTGAACTGTGAATTATGCTAAGCGAAAGAAGGAGGATGCGAAAAGATAAATACTGTATAATTCCATTTATATGATATACCCAGAAGAAGTAAATCCATAGAGACAGAACACAGATTGGTTGCTTTCAGGAGCTGGGGTAAATAGAAGAATGAGGAACAACATGTTAATGGACATGGGACTTTCTCTGGGGATGATGGAAATGTTCCAGAACTACATAGAGGTGGCACAACATTGCAAATGTACTAAATGCCACTGAATTGTTCATTTTTAAATGTTTATTTTTATGTTTTGTGAACTTCACCTAAAAAAAAAAAAGAAAGAGTTCTTTCCCCAAGGGAAGTTTAATTCAAATACCTCTCTATGCTTCATTAACTCTACAGTGTCTTTTTAAAATGATTTGAAAATTTCTCCACATCTTTCTAGTTGTTAGAGTGAAAAGAATAGCCTATCCAGAAGTAAACCTCTATACATTACATTTTTAAATATTTTTAATCATTTATGATTTTCTGGAATTATTTTGTCATGTACTTATTTCCTTCTTTGTTTTCTGTCTGCAATGATCCTTTGTTGCCACGCCCAGATCCCCCTTCAGACTCTCTTAGAGCAGGGACCTTGCCTATTTTCTTCACTGCTCTCTCCGTACATCTAGTGCAAGGCCTAATTCATGATAGGCGCTCAATAAATAATTCCTGAATACATAGAATGTTTTCAGGAGAAACAGTGCAGTTCTCTTTTAATATTAATTCATGTAAAACTCCCATTTATCTTTGTCCCTGAGATAAGTCTGTGGTTGCTGAGGGTTTATATTTCTATTATCTCTAGAGCAAAAATGGGGGGGGGGGGAGAATAGAAAATAATTTTTTTCAAGTCTAGGACACAAAATGGGTCATAAAGGAAGAGTCATTGACACCAAAGATTCACACACAAAGCAAGTAAGCTGAACAACCATCAAATGCAGCTGAAGTGAAGACAAGTTGCTATTGTTATCCTAGAGCATCATAAGATCCTTGCAACCTGGGAGTCTTCATATAAAAGATTGCTCTGTTGACGAGACCCCAACATGAAGTGGCATAAATTAAAGTGGTCAGCTCAAGTGCCATCTTGTCAAGCAGTTCTTGAGATCAGAGGGTGACAAAAAATATTTGCTTACCTGACCTCAACTAACTGACCAAGTTCTGAAGTACCAAAAAAAAGACCTTCCCAATCAATGAACCTGCTCTGAGCAGTGACTTTCAAGGGCTTCTCAGCTCTCCTTTAGCTCAAACTGCAACATGAAAACAGCTCGGATGATATTCACCCAGCCTTGGTTCATTAAACGCTCTCCCCAAATTTAGATCTCACTTCAAGCGTGTGGGCTCTTAGGCGTCCAACCAACCTTGACCATTTTGGAATTTATGTAACAAGTTCCACTGACTTGGTGGGAAATCGGACTTAATATTTCTAAATAAATAGGACTTAGCAGACAAGACAATGGCTCATGAGTCTTCTCAGAAATCAAATAGTTGTTTTGGAAAATGGAAGTAGCTTGCATGGATTACAATCACCCTTGAAAAAGTACACAGTAAAAAAAATTAAAATTCAAGTTCCTGGTGTTTACTTATTCCTCTCTCTTGTACACCCAATGGAACTTTAACCAGTAAGCTAAGAATCTGAAATGTGTCATTATATCTTCCAAGATTGGATTTCTATGTAGCTTGCACTAAATAAATTTTCATTTATTTTCGTATGCTTTTAGGTATGTATTCTACCATTCCCCATGCCAAACTCACTCACTTCAGGTTTATTATACCACAAACATCTAGCAACACATTCAGAACAGTCTGTAAATGGATTTCATGTGATTACTCCAATCAGTAACTGTTCGTTTAGAATATGTGTGTGTGTGTGTATTGCCTTATATGTAGTATTATATATGTGAAGTACCTATAGGAGATCAAATACAAATGTATACTAAAGCGTGATAATAACATGCTTACCTTACCACCTTAATATCATTCATTTCTTTGGAGAGTCTTTCTTAATTCTTGCTAAAGCTGGGATTTTGACACATTGATAACATACATGACAATTTTATAAGTTCAACTCAGTGAGACTAAGTTTAATTTCTGCATAAGCTATAGACCTGACATTCAATAAGCACTTGGAATCTGAAAAACTAATAATAATAATAAATTATTTAGCTTGTTTTTTTCCCTTTTCTTACAAAGGCCATGTTTAATTGCTTCCCCAAATGACCCCAAAGTCTTAGTATCAACAAATATGATTTATAGGTCATCTCAAAACATTCTTCAAAACAAAAGAGTACCTTCCTTATACTGGTGTGGTATTTTCCCTTTAACTCCCATTTTTGCCTGGTAATCTTCACTGCCTTAGAAAAAGAGGTATTGATTTTATCTACAGCTTCAAAAAACAGCATTTGTAGAGTCCTTCCATTTAACCCTCCTTGGCATACATTCCTCATTTTATTTATGAATGGCCTCTACATGTATATGCATTTGATAGAAACTGATTACAAACGTTGAATGTTCCTGGTGGCCGCTGGTAGAAATAGATAACAAAATTATCCTTTTCCTCCTTTGTAGGATGAGGGTTTCCCTGACATCCAGGGATTGGAGAAATGCTCACGACAGGCAGTTCTACTTCAGGTTGTTCCTGGGTGAGCAGGTGCTGCAGGGCAGGAGTGGTGAGTACACCCTCCACCCATAGGGCCACAAAGAGGCCACTGGGACAGAAAGAACAACCATTTCTGCAAACGAACGTGGCATGGGTGGGGTCCCGCTGCCCCAGTACAGCAATTTTCTAACTTGAACCTTGTACTTTGTAAAAGCCAACGTGTCCGCTTTTGTAAAAAGCAAACTCACTTCTTAGGTGTTGGGGGCAATGGGTGCTGAAAACTATATATATATATATCCCTGAGCTCTCTAGTCAGGGCCTTTAGCTGGTGTAAGCTGCTGAAAATTACCCCCCCTTTAAACACATTCTGGTGCTGTTTGTGCTTTTAGTTCATCTCTGCAGACTGTTTCCTCCTCAGTTCACTTTTTATAAAAATGAGATTGATCCAGAAACAACTCCTGTTCCCCCTCCAAAGTTTAAACTTTTTATTGTAATTTCACTTCCATAAGCTCATTTCCTCCTTTCTGATAAATCTATTTTTTGTGACTCTATCTTTCCATGCAGAAATAGCAGTATGTTTGATAATCAGGTGCTTCCCCAGATTTCCCTGGAGGTGTTGGTAATGTAGCTTGTATTATCTGTCAAATACTGGAAAAATTATTAGTACCAAGAGTTTAGGATTAGCAGAGGCTTCTGCTGGCCTATTTTAGCAATGAAGCCTGAGCAGTAAGTAAATCTTTACTGTGTTCACTGAAACTTGGGAGCTGCTTACTATATATCCCATCCTGGCAGATATGGTTCCCATTCCAAAAGTCTTAATTTGTCAAAAAGGTGCCATTTTTCATACATTATTAATTCATATAAATTAAACTGTATCTATACATCTGTAAGTTATTCTTACTGTGTATTAAATAAACCTTAAAATGAGTTATTTGAGATATCCAGATCCAAAATACTTTAAATTAAGACAGTATGTGATTTTCTGTTAATTTCAAGGAGGATTCCCCAGATTGCATATTACTGGGAAAGGGACTTAAAGGTGAGCCCATACTCTCATCAGTTCCTTGCAAGCCTGTTTTCTATGATGCTGTTCTTTGAAGAATGCCAGGGCAGAGGCTGCCCTTGGCTTTTACAATGGCCTCTAACCTAAGAGGGATGTAACAGAAGGCAAACCCTGGAGCTCACCCATCAGTTTGGTTGAATCCTGATAATTTTCACTTCAGTAATCTGCCAATGTGGTACAGTAATTCTTAAGAAAATTACTACCTGCCTCTGCTTACAGTGCATAGAAAATGTTTAGTAGTAGAATTCAAAGAAGGCTCTCTGCGTAAAATTTTCATTGTCAGTACAAGATCTATTTATTAGGAAACATTATCATTGTTCAAGTTTAACTACTTCCTTTTAAAAGCTACTACCTTGAATTAGGGTTCCAGCCTCAAAATGCTTGATCGGGGAGACAAGGTATGTGGGAAGCAAGATTCTTTGTATAAACAAAGTGAAGAACTGTGAGATCAGACGGGGGTGGGTTATGAGGCTCAAAAGTATTGGCCCATCAGCTTCCTTACCCCTGAAATCCCCACCACCAGAATTAAGTCAAGTTCTCATGTATTACATCAGCTCCTACTACTTGCCCAGCCCTAAGTTAGTTGTCATGGGGATTGCCAAAAAAACATTTAGAAGGCAAATTTTAATTAGGTTTCAGATGTCAGAAATATTCAGAACTGCACAATTTCACTGCTAGAAATTTATTCAAATGAAATAATCATAGATGTGCAAAAAGATTTTTCTATCAGGATGTTAATCACAGTTTTTTCTTTTTAAGAAAACCAGTGAAAAAGTGGATATAACCTAAATGTACAAGAATAGGAAAATGTTTAAGTTAATTTCCATATAAAACAGTCAACAAGTTGAGAGCAAGGCTTTGCAGCCACGTGTAGTAGGATAGGAATGTCAGCTTCACTCTTGACCCGTTCAATCTCGGGCAAGATGCTTAACTTCTCTAACAACTACTTTCTCATCTGTAAAATAAGGATAATGCTTACCTTATAAAACAGCAATCAGGGGGAACCAAATTACATAATTTAGGTATACTATGTAGCACAGAGTCTAGCATATGATAAGTATATGCTATAATTAATAGTTATCATTGTTATAACAATAAAACTGGATTCAAGTATTAAAGTTATGTTGTAGAAGAATATTTTGGTATAAGAAAATGCTCACAATTTATTGTTAATTCAGAAAACTAGTAACGAAATAGAATATAGTGAATGACATTAATTTTTTTTAAATCTAAACAATTATCTCTGTGGGCATAAAATAACAGAAAAGACACAACATACTTCAATAGTATTTACTCCCCATGGTAGAATTATGGATGACTTTTTTTTTAGTGTTTTGCTTTAAGGATTAGTTTATGCATTGCAAACTGAATAAACATGTTTTTGCAAACATATAAAAAAGTGACTGCTGTGACAAAAAATAATAATAATTTTCTTTAAGAAGAGGGAGAGATTGCTTCCAGCTAGAGGGATTAGGGAAAGGTAAGGGAGGGTATCACACATGAAATGATCCCCAGGGTATATGCTGGATTTGGTCAGGCATGGACTAGGAGGGCACTTCTGAGGGAAAAGAATAGAAAGAAGGGAAATGCAAAAGGTATAAACGTTTGAGGCTTGTTTAGGGAAGAACTCATGAAGTTCGGTTTGCATGAAGTACAGGAAAGGTTTTCCCACATCCAGACCAGAAAGAATTTGAAGGCCAAGACTAAGAATGTGGGCTTTATTCTAAATCCAGCAAAAGGTTAACAGAGCTCCTGGAAAAGTAAAAAAAGAACTGTAGTCAAATAAGTTAAGGAAGAGCTTCACATTTTACCCTCTTCAGATACTCCCAATGTGATTTTAGTGTATTAAAAGCTTTGCCAAATTGTACCATTAAAAGACAGAAAAACAAATCATATTTAATTTTGTTTAATCCAGTATTTGTATACGGATCAAAACACTTTTTCTCTATGCTACCTGAAGAATGACCTGAAGTGCAGATGAACTTCGATAAAGAGAAGGGAAGGAGAAAAGGTTCAGAGTATGGGAGTCCTGTCCATGTGGGGAAATCATCAATGAAATGTTTCAGGGAGGCTTTTAAGGACCCCAAGAAGCAGAATGTTGGAAAGGAGCACACCAAGGGATGGAAGACAGAATGCAGAAGACAAACTTTATCTCCTTCCCAGTCCGGCCTGAGCTGACCTTTTCTGCAATATAATGAGCCAAAGGCTCTGTTGCGAGGGATCAGGTAGGAAATCTTCATGGCACAAGACGCAATGGGAATAAGTTCATTTGTACCCTTTCTTTTTAGATTCCACATATAAGCAATATCATATGATATTTGTCTTTCTCTGACTTACTTCACTCAGTATGACAATGTATGACAATCTCTAAGTCCATCCATGTTGCTGCAAATGGCATTATTTCATTCTTTTTTATGGCTGAGTAATATTCCATTGTATATATGTACCACATATTCTTTATCCATTCCTCTGTTGATGGACATTTAGGCTACTTCCATGCCCTGGCTATTTTAAATAGCCAGGCTGCAATGAACATTGGGGTGCATGTATCTTTTCAAATTATGGTTTTCCCCAGCTATATGCCCAGGAGTGGGATTGCTGGGTCATAAGATAGATCTTTTTTTTTTTTTTTTTTTTTGCAGTACGCAGGCCTCTCACTATTGTGGCTTCTCCTGCTGCGGAGCACAGGTTTCAGATGTGCAGGCCCAGCGGCCATGGCTCACGGGCCTAGCCGTTCTGTGGCATGTGGGATCCTCCCAGACCGGGGCATGAACTCGTGTCCCCTACATTGGCAGGCGGACTCTCAACCACTGCACCACCAGGGAAGCCCTGATAGATCTATTTTTAGCTTTTTAAGGAACCTCCATACTGTTCTCCATAGTGGCTGTATCAATTTATATTCCCACCAACAGTGCAAGAGGGTTCCCTTTTCTCCACACCCTCTTCAGCATTTATTGTTTCTAGATTTCTTGATGATGGCCATTCTGACCAGTGTGAGGTGGTACAAATGAACTTATTTACAAAACAGGAATAGAGTCACAGATGTAGAAGACAAACTTATGCTTACCAAGGGGGAAGGGCTGGTTAAATTGGGAGAGTGGAATTGATATATACACACTACTATATATAAAATAGATAACTAATAATGACCTACTATATAGCACAGGGAACTCTACTCAGTACTCTGTAATGACCTGTATGGGAAAAGAATCTAAAAAAGAGTGGATATGTGTGTATGTATAACTGATTCACTTTGCTGTACAGCAGAAACTAACACAACATTGTAAATCAAGTATACTCCAATAAAAATTAATTTTAAAAAACATGCAGTGGGACATGTCAAGATGGTCAGTCTTGGAAGAAGCAAACACTTAGTTCCCAGCCTAACCCATCCTTTACGATCCCTCATTAGACATAGTGAAGAAAAAGAAGGTCAACAGCTCTCTGGCTGCTGACCAAGTCAAAAAGAGCAGCTGTGAAGTCCCACATAGCTCTCCATGCCCCTTTCCAATCTGCCCTTTTCATGTCATTACCTTTATCTGCAAGGAGCTTTTCACACATGTCATTTCATTAATAAACTCCAACAACAACTCCATTGAAGCTGGTGGAGTGGATCTCCCCAGTTCACAGTGAAGTTTATTAAAGTTAAGACTATAATGAATATAGTCCTAAGGAGACCTCTATCACATAGCCACAAGGCAACAATTTAATCACAAAGTTCCGGAAGCATTTACTAACTCTGATTAATAAACACTAGCAATTATAAACATACAACATAAATATACAAACAGGTATGCTAGCAAATATAAATATTACTTAAACAAGTAGTAACTGTAAGATGAAAAATGCCAGTATTATATGTGTAAAATGTTCAAAAACACTGTAAAAAATACGGGAGATTTTGGCACACAATGGGAGTAATCAGAGAAAATGTGTGCACCCATCACATCAAAGTCAATTGATTTCTAAAATGTGCTTAGTTACATCTTAAATAACAAAAGGCACAGTTAAAAGGACTGCTCTGGAGTTATCCCAAATTGTTGAAACACTTTATACATTTTAGTTTTTTTAATTACAACATGTACCACTGTTCTAACAAATCCATCTGGTTTCTTTCTCATTGCATGACTCAACAGGGTCAAAATCTATTTTAGGGTCAAAATCTATTTTAGTGACAAAGAAGCAGTGGGGGGAGAAGTGATCTGAAAAATAACATAGTAGACTCTTCTACCCCATGCAATTTCATTTTCTAGAGACAAACATCAAGTTATCAGCCTAGTTCATAAACTAGAGAAACAGCACAGGTCCTCAAAGATTCCCTGTTGAACTTTTGTGTAGAATGATGTTGAGGCAATATTTTGACTAAGTCATGGGGGAAAAGAGAGTATAGAATTTGGATTTGTTATATTATTAGGTAATTGATTATTGTCCCACAGATATTATGAAGTAAGTTGAACTGGAGCCAATTATTGATACAAATTAAATTTTGCCAAATGTACTCCCCAAACTCATACATATAGGTCCAGGGCAAGTGACTAGAAACTAGAAACACTTTAGTAATGCTTAAATATAGGAAAACCAAATTGATTAGGCCTCATCATAAGCACATCAAGCACACTTTGCAATAATTTTTATAAGAACCCACTACAGTTTAATGAATACTTCAGGATGTGAATAATCATCTAACTTCAGGTAACTGAGACAGTGGAAAATTCTCTGCAGCAAAAATGAGATTCAGATGTCTAGATTTTTATCTAACCTCTAGGCTGTGTGTGTGTGTGTGTGTGTGTTGCACACGCTCACGTGTGCAACATACACATACATAAAAAGAGATGGAGAGGGGTGGGGAGACAAAACTATAAGTTGAAAAATAGGTGGGCACAAAGAGATGAAAATTATATTTATTTTCCTTCAAGATATTAACAAAAATCAGTTCAGAAATATATTAAACTAATCACTCATTATTCTAAATTTACTCCATCAATACTTGAAAACAGTTTCTTAGCTGGAATATTATAGTATCCATTTTTGCCTGAGTTCATAGAACCTCATGAGGTTTTAAAAACTCATTAGCTAATAGAATTGCTCTAGATCTGGAGGTTCACTAATAAAATAAAATTCTCCAGTGATTAACTAGCAAATTGTACTTGATAATTGGTTCTTTGTAAGTTGCACTTTGATGGACCTTGTCTACAGCATATTTGATGGAGGGGAAAATACATATAAATCAATTAAAAATTCAGTGTCTATATATTTATACCATGAAGTAGCTAAAACACTGTTTCCTGTACACATTAACTGTTTAAATACAACAGGGCTACACAGCACTCGAATTTACGTCTTATATAAAAGTTTGTCCTTTAAATATTTGGATGTCATGTATTTCTTTTCTTGATTTATATTTGAGTAATTTACATCTTCATTACATTGGTAAAGAGCCAAGTCCAATGGACTGGATCATCTTGAATGAAGTGAACCTGACAAGATTTTCTCCAGGATAAATCCAATTCTCACATGAAATCTAGAGATGACTCCTAAGGATTTAACAAATTTTGCTGACCTGGAAGGAATAAATTTACAATTTTGCTATTATAGAAAAGTCAGTGTGCTCAAAACATGATTCCCACCAACCTGGAAAGTTTTTCTCTTTGACTTCAACTATTTAAGAAATAAAGTCATTTTTGTTTTTTACTTTCTTACAATGCATTCTATTTTAATTTGACTGATTTATACAGACCTACCACCAAGTATTTTTCTTAATCTGCTTATTAAGAATACAATCTTCTAATCAATGTTGTGAAAATGACTATAGTACCCAAAGCAATATACAGATTCAATGCAATCCCTATCAAACTACCAATGGCATTTTTCACAGAACTAGAACAAAAAGTGTCACAATTTGTATACAAACACAAAAGACCCCAAATAGACAAAGCAATCTTGAGAAAGAAAAACGGAGCTGGAGGAATCAGGCTCCCTGAATTCAGACTATACTACAAAGTGACAGCAATAAAGACAGTATGGTACTGGCACAAAAACAGAAATATAGATCAATGGAACAGGATAGAAAGCCCAAAGATAAACCCACACACATATGGTCACCTTATCTTTGATAAAGGAGGCAAGACTATACAATGGAGGAAAGACAGCCTCTTCAATAACTGGTTCTGGGAAAACTGGACAGCTACATGTAAAAGAATAAAATTAGAACACTCCCTAATACCATACACAAAAATAAACTCAAAATGGATTAACGACCTAAATGTAAGGCCAGACACTATAAAACTCTTAGAAGAAAACATAGGCAGAACACTCTATGACATAAATCACAGCAAGATCCTTTTTGACCCAACTCCTAGACAAATGAAATAAAAACAAAAATAAGCAAATGGGACCTAATGAAACTTAAAAGCTTTTGCACAGCAAAGAAAACCATAAACAAGACAAAAAGACAACCCTCAGAATGGGAGAAAATATTTGCCAATGAAGCAACTGACAAAAGATTAATCTCCAAAATTAACAAGCAGCTCATCCAGCTCAATATCAAAATAACAAACAACCCAATCCATAAATGTGTAGAAGACCTAAAAAGACATTTTTCCAAAGAAGATATACAGATTGCCAACAAACCCACAAAAGAATGCTCAACATAATTAATCATTAGAGAAATGCAAATCAAAACTACAATGACATATCATCTCAAACCAGTCAGAATGGCCATCATCAAAAAATCTACAAACAATAAATGCTGGACAGGGTGTGGAGAAAAGGGAACCCTCTTGCACTGTTGGTAGGAATGTAAATTGATACAGCCACTATGTGTATCAAAAACTAAAAATAGAGCTACCAAATGACACAGCAATCCCACTACTGGGCATATACCCTGAGAAAACCATAATTCAAAAAGAGTCATATAACACAATGTTCACTGCAGCTCTATTTATAATAGCCAGGACATGGAAGCAACCTAAGTGTCCATCGACAGATGAATGGACAAAGAAGATGTGGCACATATATACAATGAAATATTACTCAGCCATAAAAAGAAACGAAATTGAGTTATTTGTAGTGAGGTGGATGGACCCAGAGTCTGTCATACAGAGTGAAGTAAGTCAGAAAGAGAAAAACAAATACCATATGCTAACACATATATGTGGAATTAAAAAGAAAAAAAGGTCATGAAGAACCTAGGGGCAAGATGAGAATAAAGACACAGACCTACTAGAGAATGGATTTGAGGACACGGGGAGGGGGAAGGGTAAGCTGGGAAAAAGTGAGAGAGTGGCATGGACATATATACACTACCAAATGTAAAACAGATAGCTACTGGGAAGCAGCCGCATAGCACAGGGAGATCAGCTCGGTGCTTTGTGACCACCTAGAGGGGTGGGGTAGGGAGGGTGGGAGGGCAGGAGATGCAAGAGGGAAGACATATGGGGATATATGTATATGCATAGCTGGTTCATTTTGTTATAAAGCAGAAACTAACACACCATTGTAAAGCAATTATACTCCAATAAAAATGTTTAAAAAAAAAAAAGAATACAACCTTCTGATCATGAAAAAGAAGGGAGTATTCCTCCAGAACATGGACTTTTAGCAAAATTCATTTTCCTAATTTCCAAATGATTTAAGGAAATCCGTTTGGAGAGAGCAATACAACTTATGAAAAAATCCTATACTTAGGAAATTCTGACAAGATTCTCTTCTCTCCTTTATTAATATATGTAAATATTTATACTTTAATAGTTATCCATATACATGTATACATACATGAACATAAATGTATTTATAATAATCAAATGTATTTGCACTAATTTGTTAGCAATAAAATATTAGTTTATTTTAAAAACTTTGGCAATTGCAGAGCTTTGTCAGAGAAAGTGACCAGGCAACTGTGACATTTATTACATGTTTTTTGTTTTTATTTCCTGTGTGCAGGTGATAGTACTAGGTACAGTCTGGGAAAGGAAACATGATGAGATGGAGGCATTTGATATGTATATTGAATTCAATTCAACAATGTATTTATCAAACATCATCCACAATCAATACAGCAATAAGCTTCACTGTGGTGGAATATATGAAGGAGATGATATAAACATTGACTATGAAAAAATACTCAGAGAAATAAATCATTTTTTACATTTAGGATGGCTATAGTTTTACCTATTTGAACTCACAATTACCCTTTGCATTTCCTCCATACAATGATATCTCATATATACAGACGAGTGGGTTTAGATCATGTAGTCTGCTCTTATTTCTATATCCTTACACCAACACCATGTTATATAATTTACTATAGTTTTATGATAATGTTGGATATCTGATATGGCAGGTCCCTGGCAGGTCCAAAATGATCTCACAGGGGGCGCCTTCATGATGGCAGAGGAGTAAGACATGGAGATCACCTTCCTCCCCACAAATACATCAGAAATACATCTACATGTATTACATCTACATTTATGTATCTCCTACAGAACACTTACTGAACGCTGGCAGAAGACCTCAGACTTCCCAAAAAAATGCCCTCATGGGCTTCCCTGGTGGAGCAGTGGTTGAGAATCCGCCTGCCGATGCAGGGGACACGGGTTCGTGTCCCGGTCTGGGAAGATCCCACATGCCGCGGAGCGGCTGGGCCCGTGAGCCATGGCCGCTGAGCCTGCGCGTCCAGAGCCTGTGCTCCGCAACGGGAGAGGCCACAACAGTAAGGCCCGCGTACCAAAAAATAAAAATAAAAATAAAAAAAAAATAAACTGCATTCATAGAATTCCTAACATTGAATCATCCTTGCATTTTTAGAATAAACACCATTTGGACTCAATGTATTTTTTTTAACATGCTGCTAGATTCTATTTGCTAATATTTTATTTAGCATTTTATATCAATATTTATAACTGAGGTTCTTTAGTTTTCATTTTTAAACATTCTTTGTCTAATGTTGGTATTGACATGATTCTTCATTAAAAGAATTAGGAAGTTTTCTTCAAACTTCCAGTTTTATTTCCTGGAACAATTTTTTAAAAATTGGAATCTCTGCTTATTAATGGCTTTGATAAATTTCACCTGTGAAACAATCACATACAGTAATTTGGGAAAGAAACCATTTGCCAAGTTCCCTTATGTTCTCCTATGAAATTCAGTTTGTTTAGATCTTACAGTCCCATCTAGGTGTGTTTTGACAAATTATACTTCACTTGAAAATTACCTGTTTTGTCTATGTTTTAAAATTTGTTTTCTTAGAGTCAAATAAATTCATTTCCTGTGATCCCTTTAATTGCCAAGGGATCTGGGTTATTTAAGCCTGTATTTTCTGACCTTTATTTTTTTTTCAAATAAACAAATGGTAGGTTCAATTTTTTTCAAACAATCAGCTTTCAGTTTTGCCTATTATATATATTTTCTATTTTCTAGAGGGTTTTTTTTTTTGCTGTTATCTTCATTTTTTAATTTTTTCTTTCTTTTTTCCTTTGGTTCATTTTGTTGTTTCTTTTCTGATTTTTGAATCCAACACTTCATATTTTATTTTCATTAATACTAGTTTTATTGATATTAATGTTTAAGTCAGTATGTTCTTTTTTTGTTTTTTCATTTTTCTCTTCCTGACTTACTTCACTTTATTATAGTTGATCTACAATATTAGTTTCAAGTGTACAGCAAAGTGAATCAGTTATACATATATGTGTATCTACTTTTTTAAAGATTCTTTTCCCATATAGCTCATTACAGAGTACTGAATAGAGTTCCCTGTGCTATATAACAGGTCCTTATTAGTTATCTATTTAATATATAGTAGTGTGTATATGTCAATCCCAATCTCCCAGTTTATCCCTCCCCCACTCCCCTGGTAGTCATAAGTTTGTTTTCTACATCTGTGTAAGTCAGTATATTCTTCTTGGGAACATTGAGCTGTATCCCATGGGGTTTTGGAGGGTTTTTTCAAAAGCAATTTATTTTTATTTTTTTAAGTTTTTTTAAAAAACATCTTTATTGGAGTATAATTGCTTTGATTCACTTTGTTATAAAGCAGAAACTAACACACCATTGTAAAGAAATTATACTCCCATGGAGTTTTTACTATCATTTTATAGCTGTTCCACAAATTTTGGTTTGTACTTCCTCCTTGAATGAAAAGTTGTTTAAGCTGTGTGGGTTTTTTTTAATTTTCTAAAGGTAGGGCTGTTATCTTCTCTCTTTTTGTTATTTTCCCACTTTAGTATGTTACAATCACAGTGTCTGTTATACTACTTCTACTTTTATAGTAAATCATAAAAATTACTTTGTGGCCAAAAATATGGGACCAACCCCATATTCTTTTATGCCAATCCCTGGGGCATTTGGGGAAAAAAATCATGCAGTCTCTAATTTTAAAGTGTTAGGTATATGTATTATTCCACTCAGGCTGTCATAACAAAATACCATAGACTGGGTGGATTAAACAACAGAAATTAATTTTCTTGCAGTTCTGGAGCCTGGAAGGTGTGTTCTCTCTCTCATCTCCATCTCTATCTCCAACATCTCTCTCCCTTGCTTCTCTTGATCATGCCCAATGTATCTTGAAGGAAACTAAACTGATTTTGGTACCTTTTACAAATTATTTCACATTCTCTTTTATAGTTTCTCAAACAATGGAGTTTGTGTTGTTGTTTTTTTTACTTCCCTTTGTTGCTTGCTTTCGTTTGGTTTCCTGGAAAAGATGGAGATTGCCATATCTATGTAGTGTTCATCCTAGAAATCTTCCACTAGAAAGTATGCCATCTATAGTTAGGAGAGACCATATAGATTACGTAAACCAGTCACTCAACTGATGCCTGAAGGCAGCCCTGCTTTATTCACTTCTGTAACTCTGGCACTATAGAAATGTGACGGCCTAGGGTACAGTTGGGTTTCGTGCAGCTGAAAGAGCCCCAGATCAGGAATATATATATAAAAGAGTTGGTGTTTAATCTTTCCTCTGCCACTGTCCAAGGTAAAGCAAGACACTTTTCTGTGTGGGTCTCCAATTTTCCACCTGAACTGGGTGAAACGATCACATTTAACCCTCCTCTTTTGAAAGGTCAGCAATTTCTATAAATATTTGGACAAATTTATGACTACACCAGATTTCAAGATTTAATATTCTATACTACAAAGAATAAATTATATACTTTATAATGTATAAAGTATACATTATAAATTACATTATAAAGTGTATATAAATTATATACTTTAGTTATGATTTTGATTAAATCATCAAAAATAAATGATTTGTACTGAGTCAAAGTTCTGAAAGAGTCCTCAGCCACAACACCTCCCTCCCTTCATTATATCTCTTATTAGGCCCAAACTTTTTAATTTGGCTTTTCCAGCAAACATAATTGAAAGTGTGGAAGATGTTTTCCCTTTTCCTGACACTTGGCATTTTAATTATTAAATGTTCTTCCAAGTTAAATTTTGAGTGCACAAGCCATGCCTAATAATTTAATTTGGAAAACAAATTATATGTAATTTCCGTGACAATCTCAAATCCGTAAACCACTAAAAGAGGGCCGAGTCATTGAGCTGCATGATAATAATGTTGATAATAATTATATTTTACATTGGAAATGTCTAAAAATTCACACTAACTCATTATATCTCTTTCTGCTTACTGACATTAGGAAAATGGGACAAGTTTGCTTCACTTAAAAAAAATTGAAAGTTTTTTAGTGATTAAATCCCACTGAAGAACTGAAGATTCTTAGATAAAATCTGAAAAAAGAATCGTCTTTATTAATAAAACTGCCGAAGACAAGACAGTTGTAAATCTCTAAGTCAGCAGTCCCCAACCTTTTTGGCACCAGGGACCAGTTTTGTGCAAGGCAAGTTTTCCACAGACTGGGGTGGAGGTGGGGGGTGGTTCAGGCGTTAATGGGAGTGATGGGGAGCAGCAGATGAAGCTTCGCTCGCTCGCCTGACGCTCATCTTCTGCTGTGCGGCCCAGTCCTAACAGGAACCTGTCCGCAGCCCCCAGGTTGGGGACCGCTGCTCTAAGTCAAAATGTGCCTCTCCCAATGTAACCTAGAGATCTGGGAAGGTGGTTGAAGTCCAGTCACCAGGGGACAATTTAATAAGTATCCAGGACTTAGGCATTAGTTACTATGTCCTGCTAATACCCAGTTTACATTTCCTTACCAATTTATTGGCCTCAAATATGACTTGTTAGGAAATAAGATTGTTTACTTTTGTTTTTGATAAATAAAATGCTACCTTTGGGGCTTCCCTGGTGGCGCAGTGGTTGGGAGTCCGCCTGCCGATGCAGGGGACGCGGGTTCGTGACCCAGTCCGGGAAGATCCCACAATGCCGCGGGGCGGCTGGGCCCGTGAGCCGTGGCCGCTGCGCCTGCGCGTCCGGAGCCCGTGCTCCGCAGCGGGAGAGGCCACGACAGTGAGAGGCCCGCGTACCGCAAAAAAAAAAAAAAAAAAAAAATGCTACCTTTAATTCTCACTTATAAAAATAGGTCTTGTGTTAAACTTTAAAATGAAAACATACTTGATAAGTATTCTTATCATGACTAAACAACCTAGCCTAAAATCAGAAATGCAGATTTTCTCAGCTTGCCTCGCCTACTGTTCATTTTACAAACTCAAGTTAATCTGTTTGACTGATTTGCTTGACAAAGCAGGTGTGTAACATAAACTACTGTGTCAGAGTTCCTCAACATTGTTTCTAGTGCTTTCATGGTGTATGGCCTGGTTGTGTTCCCCCAAAATTCATATGTTGATAGCTTGACCCCCAATGTGATGGTATTAGGAGATGGGGCCCTTTGGAGGTTATTAGGTCCTGAGGGTGAGGCACTCCTGGAGTGCTTTTATGCCTTTATAAAAGAGACCCCAAAGAGTTCCCTTGTTCTTTTCTGCCATGTGAGGACACAGCAAGAAGACAGCTGTCCATAAAGCAGGAAGCCACCTCTCAACAGACACTAACTCAGCTGGCACCATGATCTTGGACTTCCCAGCCTCCAGAACTGTGAGAAATAAATGTTTGTGGTTCAAGCTACCCAGTATATGGTATTTTTGTTATAGCAGCCCGAATGGACTAAGACACAAGCTAAATATAATTATCCCATTTTACAGATGTGGGATTCAATAACCAAAAAGGCGAAGCAGCAGATAGGAGTAATGGAGTGCAGACTTTATACTCTAGATTTACCTATCTTGACCCCAAGCCCCTGATCTTCCACCCACATTCGTATGCACACATTTAAGTATTCCCCTAGGAGAGCTGGGAAACACTATGTCACACACTGCCGTGCCACCATTGGAATTCCACAATTAATACTCAGGTGGAAACAGGACCTGGTGAATTACACACGTTTCTACCAGAAGTGATAGACATGGCTTCCTCTCACATTTTAGTGAATAAAGCAAGTCACATGATCACACTTAACTACCATGTGTTCAGAAAGAGGAGAGATGGAAATACTTGGTAGGCAGCACTGATGAGTGTGGCATTTAGACTGGAGGTGGTATCTGTGGTTTATAAGGCTGATGAAATCAGCTCGCACTTAATGTTGAAGGACTTTGAACTCCATGTTCTAGGACATCCGGAACCACTGAAGGTTTTGAGCAAGAACCTGACATGATAATGGATTGAGCAGCAATCTGAATTTACTTAACAGACATGGGTTGCCAGACTCCGAGACCTGCTCCTCAATTACTGTTCCAAACCAACCCAGGTTATGCTTTTTCTCACTCACCAAAGCAGAACCTGGGGCTTGCTTCCTCGGGCCAGCTTCTCCCTCCTACGAACCACAGAACGATGTGATCTTTTTAACACTAAAAGGAGAAACTATTATCTGGCACAAGGTGAAGAGTCCTGCTGACACCACTTCAGGTGAATTGCAGTTGTGTGTGGCAGGAAGGTGATCGAAGACTCTCAAGGGAGAGCAGCCTGCCCCCAGGAACAGGTACAATCATACAGCTGTGTAACTGAACTTGTTCCTTTTATGTATTGGCAAAACCTTAGAAGCTCCCTCTCTGAAAAAGAAAATGCATACAAACCTGCACAGAGACACAAAGATGTAAACCTGTACTATGGCTTATCTTGTTATTATAGGGACAAATTCCAAGCTTTATGCTCACCACAGCAGAATGCAGCTGTGCCCATTTCCTCAAGTCTAGACAATTTGTGGCCCTGTTGCTATCACTTTATGTACTTTAAGACTGACATTATTTATAAACTCCCTCTACATATGGTTCTTTTACAACGTCTAAGACAGAATCATGTAAAATTAGATATTTAATACTATGAGTCAATGTGTATATTTACATATGTATATGTATATATACATGTATATACATATATGACTATATATACGTGGCAAAGGATTTGTATACAGAATATATACAAAGCTATACAACTCAAAAAAGTTGTTAAATACAATAAAAATGGACAAAAACTTACACACTCCTCAAAGGAAGATATGTGAATAGCCAATAAGTACATGAAAAATGCTCAGTATCATTAGTTATCAGGGAAATGTAAATTAAAACTACAAGATCTTATCATACCCACTAGAATAGATAAAATTTAAAAGACTACCAGGACTTCCCTAGTGGTCCAGTGGTTAAGACTCCATGCTTCCAATGCAGAGGGTGTGCGTTCGATCCCTGGTCAGGGAACTAAGCTCCCACATGCCACATGGCATGGCCAAAAAATAAAAATTCAAAAAATTAATTGTTGTCCAGGATGTGGGAACAAGAATGTTCTACCTGCTTCATTCCAGATAGCCCAAAACTGGAAAACAATCCAAATGCAAATGAGGATATACTTACACAATGGAAAACTACTCAGCAATGTAAAAGAACAAACAATTGCTTCTTCAAACGTTGTGCTTGAATCTGAAAAGCATTATGCTAAAAGAAAGAAGTTGAACACAGAAGTTCATACTGTATGATTCCATTTATATAAAGTCCTAAAATAGGCAAAGTTAATCTATGGCAATACAACTTTCAGCTGTGACCTATGGGTGGCCAGAGCAAGTATTGACTGGGGAGGATAAAAGGGAATTTTCTAGGGTAATGGAAATATTCAACATCTTGAATAGTGTATCAGTAATACAGGAAATATGCATTTATCAAAATTCATTGCACTCTGCATTTGATATCTGTGCATTTCACTATGTTATTTATACCTTAATATTAAAAATAAGTGTTTAATAACCTGATCGAAATGACAGCTGGGATTTCTTAGAAAAGCATTAACCCTGATACATCTGTCATACTTAGCCCTGTCTATTTTGGAAATTTCCAACATATAGCATGATAAAATAGAGGAATCACAAAATCGAAAGTCTGTAGTAGAAAATGGCCAACATAAATCAATGAAATGGTCTGGGTATAACAGTAAGGAGTGGGCCCATGGTGAACTGCACAGAGAATGCCACATTTCAGAAGCCTTCAGATATGGCTCTGGCCAATATTTGCTTCTTGGAGTTGCTGACCCAAAGTTGCCAGATTTCCCAGTTTTTCAAAAGAAATCAGAAATCTATATATTTATGTGAAATATATTAATATTTATATTTTGACAATTAATTTAAAAACTAAACACCAAGCAAGCCAAACATTATGTTTGCTATAAATTTTAAATAACATAAATGATACTAGTTTTCTCAGCCCTACCTAGACTCCAGCTATCTCACTACAGCATTGCTTTCTAAGATCAAAGGAACAGAGAGGAACCAAGATGGCAGAGTAGAAGGACGTGCTCTCACTCCCTCTTGCAGGAACACCAGAATTACAACTAGCTGCTGGACAATCATCGATAGGAAGACACTGGAACTCACCAAAACAGATACCCCACATCCAAAGACAAAGGAGAAGTCATAATGAGATGGTAGGAGGGGCGCAATCACAGTAAAATCAAATCCCATAATTGCTGGGTGGGTGACTCACAGACTGGAGAACACTTATACCACAGAAGTCCACCCACTGGAGTGAAGGTTCTGAGCCCCACATCAGGCTTCCCAACCTGGGGGTCCGGCAATGGGAGGAGGAATTCCTAGAGAATCAGACTTTGAAGCCTAGTGGGAATTGACTGCAGGACTTAGACAGGACTAGGGGAAACAGAGACTCCACTCTTTGAGGACACACACAAAGTAGTGTGTACATCAGGATGCAGGGGAAGGAGCAGTGACCCCAGGGGAGACTGAACCAGACCTACCTGCTGGTATTGGAGGGTCCCCTGCATAGGCAGTGGGGTGGGGCTGGCTGTGGCTCACCGTGGGGACAAGGACACTGGCAGCAGAAGTTCTGGGAAGTGCTCCTTGGCGTGAGCCCTCCCACAGTCTGTCACCGGCCCCACCAAAGAGCCCAGGTAGGTGCCAGAGTTGAGTTGCCTCAAGCCAAACAACCAACAGGGAGGGAACCCAGCCCCACTCATCAACAGTCAAGTGGATTAAGGTTTACTGAGCTCTGCCCACTAGAGCAACAGTCAGCTCTACCCATCACCAGTCCCTCCCATCAAGCCTCTTAGATAGCCTCATCCACCAGAGAGAAGACAGCAGAAGCAAGAAGAAATACAATCCTGCAGCCTGTGGAACAAAAACCACATTCACAGAAAGAGAGACAAAATGAAAAGGCAGAGGGCTATGTACCAGATGAAGGAACAAGATAAAACCCCAGAAAAACAACTAAATGAAGTGGAAATAGGCAACCTTCCAGAAAAAGAATTCAGAATAATGATAGTGAAGATGATCCAGGACCTCGGAAAAACAATGGAGGCAAAGATCAAGAAGATGCAAGAAATATTTAACAAAGACCTAGAAGAATTAAAGAACGAACAAACAGAGATGAACAATACAATAACTGAAATGAAAACTACACTAGAAGGAATCAATAGCAGAATAACTGAGGCAGAAGAACGGATAAGTAACCTGGAAGACAGAATGGTGGAATTCACTGCTGTGGAACAGAAAAAAGAAAAAAGAATGAAAAGAAATGAAGACAGCCGAAGAGACCTCTGGGACAACATTAAACGCAATAACATTTGCATTATACGGGTGCCAGAAGGAGAAGAGAGAGAGAAAGGACCAGAGAAAATATTTGAAGAGATTATAGTCGAAAACTTCCCTAACATGGGAAAGGAAATAGCCACCCAAGTCCAGGAAGCACAGCGAGTACCATACAGGATAAACCCAAGGAGAAACACTCCAAGACACATAGTAAACAAATTGGCAAAAATTAAAGACAAAGAAAAATTATTGAAAGCAGCAAGGGAGAAATGACAAATGACATACAAGAGAACTCCCATAAGGTTAACAGCGGATTTCTCAGCAGAAACTCTACAAGCCAGAAGGGAGTGACATGATATACTTAAAGTGATGAAAGGGAAAAACATACACCAAGATTACTCTACCCAGCAAGGATTTCATTCAGATTCAATGGAGAAATCAAAAGCTTTACAGACAAGCAAAAGCTAAGAGAATTCAGCACCACCAAACCAGCTCTACAACAAATGCTAAAGGAACTTCTCTAAGTGGGAAAAACAAGAGAAGAAAAGGACCTACAAAAACAAAACCGAAGCAATTAAGAAAATGGTCATAGGAACATACATATCTATAATTACCTTAAACATGAATGGATTAAATGCTCCAACCAAAAGACACAGGCTTGCTGAATGGATACAAAAACAAGACCCATATATATGCCGTCTACATGAGACCCACATCAGACCTAGGGACACATACAGACTGAAAGTGAGGGGATGGAAAAAGATATTCCATGCAAATGGAAATCAAAAGAAAGCTGGAGTAGCTATACTCATATCAGATAAAATAGACTTTAAAATACAGAATGTTACAAGAGACAAGGAAGGACACTACATAATGATCAAGGGATCAATCCAAGAAGAAGATATAACAATTATAAATATGTATGCACCCACCATAGGAGCACCTCAATACATAAGGCAACTGCTAACAGCTATAAAAGAGGAAATTAACAGTAACACAATAATAGTGGGGGACTTTAACACCTCACTCACACCAATGGACACATCATCCAAAATGAAAATAAATAAGGAAACAGAAGCTTTAAATGACACAACAGACCAGATAGATTTAATTGATATTTATACGACATTCCATCCCAAAACAGCAGATTACACTTTCTTCTCAAGTGTGCAAGGAACATTCTCCAGGATAGATCACATCTTGGGGCACAAATCAAGCCTAAGTAAATTTAAGAAAATTGAAATCATATCAAGCATCTTTTCTGACCACAACGCTATGATATTAGAAATTAATTACAGGGAAAAAAATGTAAAAAGCACAAACACATGGAAGCTAAACAATACGTTACTAAATAACCAAAAGATCACTGAATAAATCAAAGAGGAAATCAAAAACTACCTACAGACAAATGACAATGAAAACATGATGATCCAAAATCTATGGGATGCAGCAAAAGCAGTTCTAAGGGGGAAGTTTATAGCTATACAAGCCTACCTCAAGAAACAAAGAAAAATCTCAAGTAAACAATCTAACCTTACACCTAAAGGAACTAGAGAAAGAAGAACAAACAAAACCCAAAGTTGCCAGAGGGAAAGAAATCATAAAGATCAGAGCAGAAAGAAATGAAATATAAACAAAGAAAACAATAGCAAAAATCAATAAAACTAAAAGCTGGTTCTTTGAGAAGATAAACAAAATTGATAAACCATTAGCCAGACTCATCAAGAAAAAGAGGGAGAGGACTCAAATCAATAAAATTAGAAATGAAAAAGAAGAAGTTACAACAGACACCGCAGAAATACAAAGCATCCTAAGAGACTACTACAAGCAACTCTATGCCAATAAAATGGACAACCTGGAAGAAATGGACAAATTCTTAGAAAGGTATAACCTTCCAAGACTAAACCAGGAAGAAATAGAAAATATGAACAGACCAATCACAAGTAATGAAATTGAAACTGTGATTTAAAATCTTCCAACAAACAAAAGTCCAGGACCAGATGGCTTCAGAGGTGAATTCGACCAAACATTTAGAGAAGAGCTAACACCCATCCTCTCAAACTCTTCCAAAAAATTCCAGAGGAAGGAACACTCCCAAACTCATTCTACGAGGCCACCATCACCCTGATACCAAAACCAGACAAAGATACTACAAAAAAGAAAATTACAGACCAATATCACTGATGAATATAGATGTAAAAATCCTCAACAAAATACTAGCAACAGAATCCAACAGCACATTAAGGATCATAAACCATGATGAAGTGGGATTTATCCAAGGGATGCAAGGATTCTTGAATATACGCAAATGAATCAATGTGATACACCATATTAACAAACTGAAGAATAAAAACCATATGATAATCTCAATAGATGCAGAAAAAGCTTTTGACAAAATTCAACACCCAGTTATGATAAAAACTCTCCAGAAAATGGGCATAGAGGGAACCTACCTCAACATAATAAAGGCCATATATGACAAACCCACAGCAAATATCATTCTCAATGGTGAAAAACTGAAAGCATTTCCTCTAAGATCAGGAACGAGACAAGGATGTCCACTGTCGCCACTATTATTCAACATAGTTTTGGAAGTTCTAGCCGTGGCAATCAGAGAAGAAAAAGAAATAAAAGGAATACAAATTGGAAAAGAAGAAGTAAAACTGTCACTGTTTGCAGATGACATGATACTATAGAGAATTCTAAAAATGCCACCAGAAAACTACTAGAGCTATTCAATGAATTTGGTAAAGTTGCAGGATACAAAATTAATGCACAGAAATCTCTTGCATTCCTATACACTAAAGATGAAAAATCTAAAAGAGAAATTATAGAAACACTCCCATTTACCACTGCAACAAAAAGAATAAAATACCTAGGAATAAACCTACCTAGGGAAACAAAAGACCTGTATGCAGAAAATTATAAGACACTGATGAAAGAAATTAAAGATAGTACCAACAGATGGAGAGATATACCATGTTCTTGGATTGGAAGAATCAATATTGTGAAAATGACTATACTACCCAAAGCAATCTACAGATTCAATGCAATCCCTATCAAATTACCAACGGCATTTTTTACAGAACTAGAACAAATCATCTTAAAATTTTTATGGAGGCACAAAAGACCCCGAATAGCCAAAGCAAGCTTGAGGGAAAAAAACGGAGCTGGTGGAATCAGACTCCCTGACTTCAGACTATGCTACAAAGCTACAGTAATCAAGACAATATGGTACTGGCACAAAAACATTAACATAGATCAATGGAATAAGATAGAAAGCCCAGAGATAAACCCATGCACCTATGGTCAACTAATCTATGACAAAGGAGGCAATGATATACAATGGAGAAAAGACAATCTCTTCAATAAATGGTGCTGGGAAAACTGGACAGCTACATATAAAAGAATGCAATTAGAACACTCCCTAACACCATACACAAAAATAAACTCAAAATGGATTCCAGACCTAAATGTAACAGCAGACACTATAAAACTCTTAAAGGAAAACATAGGAAGGACACTCTTTGACATAAATCACAGGAAGATCTTTTTAGATCCACCTCCTAGAGTAATGGAAATAAAAACAAAAATAAACAAATGGGACCTAATGAAACTTAAAAGTTTTTGCACAGCAAAGGAAACCATAAACAAGACGAAAAGACAACACTCAGAATGGGAGAAAATATTTGCAAACAAATCAACAAAGACAAAGGATTAATCTCCAAAATATATAAACAGCTCATGTAGCTCAATATTAAAGAAACAAACAACCCAATCCAAAAATGGGCAGAAGACCTAAATAGACATTTCTTAAAGAAGACACACAGATGGCCAAGAAGCACATGAAAAGCTGCTCAACATCACTAATTATTAGAGAAATGCAAATCAAAACTACAATGAGGTATCACCTCACACCAGTTAGAATGGGCATGATCAGAAAATCTACAAACAACAAATGCTGGAGAGGGTGTGGAGAAAAAGGAACCCTCTTGCACTGTTGGTGGGAATGTAAATTGATACAGCCACTATGGAGAATAGTATGGAGGTTCCTTAAAAAAGTAAAAATAGAATTACCATATGATCCAGCAATCCCACTACTGGGCATATACCCAGAGAAAACCATAATTCAAAAAGACACATGCACCCCAGTGTTCATTGCAGCACTATTTACAATAGCCAGGTCATGGAAGCAACCTAAATGCCCATCAACAGACGAATGGATAAAGGTGTGGTACATATATACAATGGAATATTACTCAGCCATAAAAAGGAACGAAATTGAGTCATTTGTTGAGACATGGATGGTTCTAGAGACTGTCATACAGAGTGAAGTAAATCAGAAAGAGAAAAACAAATATTGTATATTAATGCATGTACGTGGAACCTAGAAAGATGGTACAGATAAACTGGTTTGCAGGGCAGAAGTTGAGACACAGATGTAGAGAACAAACGTATGGACACCAAGGTGGGAAAACCACGATGGGGTGGGGATAGTGGTGTGCCGAATTGGGCGATTGGGATTGACATGTAACACTGATGTGTATAAAATTGATGACTAATAAGAACCTGCAGTATAAAAACAAACAAACAAAAAGTACAACTAATACTAAACTTTCCTTGGGTTATTTGTATGGAAATATGTTAATATAAATGTTTCAGACATTACATGAAATTTCTAAAAATCTTATATGTTCTGGTATAAGGTCATAATTCTAGTTATTACTTTAAAATGTATATCTTAGAAATAACTAAAAAATAAACAAGATCAAAGGAACACAAGGAAGTAATCATTGCTCAGAAACTAAATGGCAAGACATGCTTCCTTAATCCAATGAAGCCCAAGTCCTTTCTGGTTGGTAATGGAGGGAGAATATAATTTCCAACTCTTATCCTTCAATATTTTCCTTCCTCTTGCTAATATCCCGTCTCCTCTCCATGCCAGCCCTAGGAGGCACTATCCACAATTGAAATCTATGCCATGTTATACACAGACACACACATACACACCCAAAGTAACTGATGTCAGGCTTAAATTCTGAAACCCAGCTTCACTAAAGTTTCTGAAGAAAAAAGAACATACAAAAAGATAACCTAGTTTGTGAGATTAAGTAATCTCAGTCTATTCTGTTATCTTCGGTTTATGATGCCATGCAGACCTCTGCACCTTGGACTAAATCCTAACCTTCCTCCATGAATCAAAGGTAGATTAATACCACACCCCAGTTTTCTTGGGATAATACTTGGTGTGTGACTATTTTGTTGGCATAATTATTAATAGCTTCCCTTTAACTCTCAGAATTACCCTGGTTTGAAAGATAAATTTTATGGTCACCCTCATCAAACGGCACCTTAAAGCAGGAATAACTATCATATCTAGACTGTGAGCCTATAACCAAGAAGGAAGGAAAGTTTTTTCCTGCCTATTCATGGCTCACCTTTTAAGTGCCAGTTTCCTAGTGAAAGAACCTATAAATAACAAAGAATTCCATTTCATTTCTGAAATGATTTTAAAATCCATAATAAAGAAAATAAATAAGTATTGAAAGTCAGTGGACATGTGGTTTGCCCAAGCAAGGCATTATAAGAAGGAAAAGATTATCTGGGTCCCTTAATCCTTGATTTTAATATGACTGTAGTACATAGAATTAATAGTAGAAATAATAGATTTGGGAAGAAGACTTGATGGAATAAAAGCAAGTTCTCTGACAACAGGAAATGGGGTTGATAAAATGGGGGAGGAGGAATGGGGGAGAGAGGGCATATTGGTGTCCTTGAGAAAGGGTACCATGTCCCACCTACAAGGTCAAGATCCTGGGTGAAGTTGGTTTAAAGTTAGTGAAGACCTTATATGTGTTTGGGGAGATACCAGGTCAGAAGGTACCTGTGCCTCATATCTCAGAGCAGAGCTGAAGGAGAGCTTACAGGCCTTAGAGAGAAACCTTGCACCTATCATGGTGTTGGAGCAAGTGTCAAAGGCTAAGTAAGGAGTCCAGGCAGGCAGGTGCGGGCAACCTTTCAAGACTTAGAAAACCCAGTTAGCGTGAACAGAACATCAGAAAATGTCCAGGACCTCATTTTCCCTTCTACTTTCTCCATGCAGACTAATTCTTTGAAAATGCTCTTTGTGGACCACCAGCCTCACTAAGTTCTCAGACATGTCAGGTGTGTTAGCGTCATGGCAGTAGATATTGCAGCCTCCAAGCTAGATAACTTTTCTATTCACATTCTGAAGCACAGATGAAAACTGTGATGCCTTTTTGGAAATATGTTTATGTGCCTATATAATTGCTTGCCTAGAAAGGAAAAGTATGTGCAAAAGTCAGTGTTCATCTCTGAATGTTGGGATTAAATGTATATTTTTTGCATGGAATTTGATTACTTTTTCCATCAGAAAAAAATTAAATAACTTTTTAAAAATATTGCACTAAGTGATTGATGTGTATAGTATGAAATACAGAATTCTTTACACAGAGGTAGAAACTGGTTACTTCTTATTTCTGTAATTTGAAAACTCATTATATTCACAAAAAATCCAAAGTCTCACATCGTTTCTCAAAGTAGAATTAATCGAAACGATACTAAGCAGGGGTCTCTCTAACACTCGATTATTTTTACAACACATCCTATATGGTCATCACCAACACCAAGCCTTAGGAGGCATTACTATAAATAATTATAATCATGTTTCAATTGTTGGTCTTGTTTAGGAAAATATATTGAATGCTCTAAATTTCCTTTCTCTGGTTATAGGTTGATATATTAAATTGTTTACTATATTTTAAAAAAGAAAAGAGAAAAATAAAATCCCTAGGACCCCACAAGAGGGGCTCATATATGGCTGAGAGATGGCTTGTGGACCAGCAAGACCTCATGAGTGGTTCAAAAAGAAGACAGATGGCCTGACATATTAGCCAGAGGCCTTGGCAGATGGGTAATCACAGTAGACACCAGTCAGTAACAGAGGACAATGAGCAAATGACCAAGATGAGACACATCTTTGTGGGTCCCAACAGGGGACAGAGGACAATCATGGACCAAGTGGCCCTTCACCAATACCATGAAGCCCCAAAGCCCCTGGGAACTTAGCTGCTACACTGGGGAGAAGGAGAAGGAGGGTAAGAATGCTCGTTTGGACTATGTTTATCTTGGAATGCCTGAAAAATAAAGTTGACTAGGTTTATCTAGAATCAGGGTGACTAAATTTTCTGCTTTTAAGTGAAAAAGAGGTGTGAAATAGAAGCTAAGTTTTATTTTTGCACATCTGAGTCTGTGGCCTGTGAACTTCATACCCACTACATTGTATTTTCCCAGGTGCTCTACGGCTTTTTGTTGTTGCTTTCCACCTCGTAGCATAAAAACCCTAAAAATCTTAAGGAAAAGCAAGTTTGGTGACTAGATTGCATGGAAAAAATATATTCTGAGTCCATAGAACACCCAAAGAAGCCATACATCTGACCTCTGTGTGGCATTTCAAGTAGTGGACTCATTATCCATAAGAATGTGCCCACAATCAGGATATGTAATTTTTGTCATTTGTTTCAAACTCTGCCCCCACCAAAACTTGAACCTGAACTGCCAAGAATAACAAAATTGACAGATTTGTAATTCAACTCTCCATTTCCCCTTCCTGTTTGTTTGATGGATGTGTAGATTAGCAGTGAAATGGCCCAAGACTAGCAAGAAAATGAGGGAAAAATATCTGGTCGTGGTCTCATAACAGAACTTTGCCACTATACCTTGCCCACCTCCTGCATCTGTATCTTTGCTTTAAATGTGCACACTCAGAGGTGTGCACACACACACAGTCTCTATAAAATAAGGTTACTGTCCTAATATTTTTAAAGCAAATCCATCCTTAACTTTAAAATAGGAATGCATTATGTATACCTTTAACTTTTAAAATTTACATTGGTCCACTTGTATTTTTTTTTTTAATCTCAGCGATACGCTTCTAAAGAAAAATTGTCCTTGGCCTCCAAAACTCTTTTCAGCTATGCTTTTCACATTCTTCTCATAAACACCTCAGATGGAAACACTTCCACGCCCTTTACCTTCACACAACAACCTCTCATCCTTCATAGATCTCCCATTCCATTAGCCATCTTCTTTCTCTTCAAGCACACAACTCAAAGTACCAGCCTCAGACCTTTGCCTTTGCCCTTGCATGTGATGGTGGATCTTGGAATACAAAGGCCTCAAATGCCCTCCCTCCTCTCAGCCCCATGCACGGGTCCACTCCACTTGAATAAATCACCTGCTATGTGGCCAGATCTCGCTCAGACATAACCCCTGGACATAGCTCCCCTCCAAGGTCTCCACTTTCAGACATTCCTTTCCTCTGACCATAGCTCATCTCCTTCCATTTTTTCTAATTTCCACCCTTCCAATGACTCTGTTTTTTAGGATCATTATTGTCTCTAGATCCTTGAACTCTGCCCTGCCTCTTGGATGTCCAAGGACCCTCTTCTGGACTCACTGACTCTCTCACTGTCCTGGACCCAATGGCAGTCACAATCACTAATATTCTACCACGCTGCCTTCACAGACACCCCAACTTTTTGCTTTCCCTCCTAATATGGCTCCATTACCCACTGCCAAGCACTTCATGAAACATACTCTACAAAGGCAACTTTATTAACCTGAAGTGAGTTGTCAGTGCTGTCTGGGGATCATTTAGTCAGCTGTTGGATATTTCTCATATTTCTTGAGCATGATATCAAAACTTCTTTATTCTCCTAAACTCCCACCTCCAACCCCATCAGGACCCCTCAATTTCAGCTTTACCAAGATCGATTCAATAGGAGCTTTTTCAACTTCCCTCTACTTGATCTCAAAATATTTCTCTATTTGGCTACTTGATTCCATCTCTTCCTGCTTTGCTCCAGAATTTTTCTCCCTCTACTTTGCATTTTCAGTCTCTCTCTCTCTCCAAGCTCTTTCAGCTAAGTTAAGCATAATGCTCAATTTTCCCACATCCTAAAATACTTCCCGCTGCTCTGACCAGAGTGAGATTATCATTCCGTGTCTCTCTTCTCTTCCTTTTTACCTTCTATTTTCAAAACAATTTATTGAACAAGTATTCTAATTTCATTCCCCCCTCTGGCTTCCCACTCACCTCTTACAATCTAGGACCAGCCTTCCCTTCTCAGTGACCACATCTCAGTGCTTACTCTCCATCTTTTCTCTGTAATGTTTGACACTACTAACCGTGGCCTCATTGAAACTTCTCTCTTGTCTCCACTGAAACTGGCCCTCCTCCTACCTCTCTGATCAACCTCTGCCCCATTATTAGCTCTACTTTCTCATCCTGCTCCCCCAAGTGTAGGCAGCTTCATGACTATCATCAGCCCAGGAATTTTTTCTCTTCACACACTTTTCTCCAGTGATTGCTTCACTCCTAACATTTTCAATAGCCTCCCAGACATCTTCATTGGAACATCCCATTTAGATCTCAAAATCAGAAGTTGCCAAATTGAACACATGTTCTTTCCCCAATTACCACTTTCAACAGAATTGTCTATTTTTTGTTAATATTCTTTATCATCCTTCAAGTCACACAGAGTTAAACATCAAAGTAGTTGCCAAGCCATACATCATCTTTTGCTTCCATATCCAGGCTTTGTCTAACAACCAATATCTTCCAAACTTTATGTCTCTATCTGAAGTCACACTTGTGATGACTCACTTTACATTTTAGTTCAAACTCTTGGTACCACACATTGAAACTATTGGAACAGCTCAATTGCCTACCCTCTGATCTCTTCCTTCCGTAAGTCATCCCAGATACTACTGTTGACCTAATCTTTTTAAGGTATAGATCTAGCAATACCACTTCACCTACTCAAAACAGTCATTGGCACCCCACTGTCATCCTAGTTAACCACAGACTCTCCATTCTGGCATTCAAGGACATCTACAATATGGCCCCAGCCTGTTTTCTAGTCATATAGTCTAGTTATCCACATGTTCTAATCATTTGAGGAAGTTGAAGAAAAATACTGAGATGGGTTAAAACTGAAAAATGTCTTTTTCCCCATTCTTTTTGTGTCCTCTGTACAAAGGTTTACTTTATCACTAAAATTACCTACTTAAATGTCTGTCTACTCTAGTAAACTATTTTATCTTAAATCTCCTGTTGTTCTGTGCGTGGATTTGAATGAAGGAGAAGGACAAATAAACATATTTTTCAAGAAGCTAACATGCTTTGTTCCTAAGTAGCATTAGAACAATTGGGTTTAAAAAAATTCTAACACAACACCAGCAGTAAATGAATGATATTTATTATTATGGCTATGACTTAATCTAAACTAAGTTCTCCTTAACTTTTACAAACTTATAGCAATGCAAAGTTTTCTTGCCCATAGACATGCAAATGAATTTAAGTCCACCCAAGCCACTTTTTAATCCATTTACAAATTCATTTCCAATACTCCTAATCCATAAATGCATCTGTTCATTGGATTCTCCTTTAAACTGATTGTAACATCTTATTAGTTCCTTCATTTAATTAATGAGTTAAACAATGTCTTTAAGATTTATTCACTTTATGTATGTATGAGAGTTACGTACTTACCTCTTTTTGACAGCATTCTTTAACAGGTACCTTCATCACTCTGACTACAACTACCACCACAGAGGAAGGGTGTCAAATCTGCTGGCCACCCACAGAGAACATTAGCTAGTGGTCACTCTGGAATTACAAACATAAAGCCTTGATTAGCCTACTTGTACCCATTATGTTTGCAAGTAAAGGAGCTTCTATAACTACCTTCATCCTTCCTTGGGGGTTATGTTGGGGTGGCATCAAGTTACCTTGGGGGTAGACACAATATTTAGGAGGGCCCTAGCAGCATCCTAAAGGCTACCTGAATTAGTGCACACTGCTCCTGAAGCCTCTAATATGTGTCAAGGTAGTGTCTTAAGCCCTGAGAAAAATCTCGTTCAATATAAGGAAAGATTTTACAGATAAAGAGAACTGAATTGCAATCATAGAAAGGTGAGTCTTGCTAACACCAACCAAAAAGCAAGTTGGTGTGAGAAATGGGGTGGCAGTCTCTGTCCTGGAAGGCAAGGACCACCGGAGTTTTGCTGAGTGTCCAGGCCACAGGCTCTACCTGAACCATCCTATGGTCTCACTGAATGTAGCAAAAGACAGACCCCACATGGGGGACCAAGTGTCTTTACCGGAATGGAAACCTGCTGAGAAGAGCCACTGCTGCAGCTGAGCAGAAAACTAAGAGGTCTCACTCTTTCGAGCCTGAGCAAAGGACAGTCTAGATTTAAGTGCTTCCCATTTGTCAGTCAATCCATTATCGCTTCCATCCCTGCCCTGAGAAGCTGGGGGACAGGGAAGATCTTTGCATATGTCCCCTGTATGTCTCCAGCATTTCCTAAATTTGGGGCCAGAAACGCACATAAGAGAGTGCTATGTATTGGCTACTTAGCCGCCTTCATCCTTACCCTATTAGGACAATAGTGCTCTGGGTACAGCCCACACACATGCCCCCTTCTAGCCTCGGACAGCCTCAAAGGATGCTGTCAGCACCCAATTTAAGAGTTACCCCAGAACGATAAAATCTGACTCTTCTCCCATGGTGTGCTTCTCAAAGTCACTTAATTTCCCCCTTTTCCCCATTAATTCACATTATAAAAACATTGTTCTAGTTAGGTGGAATTCTTTCCCTGCTTTATTACACTTGCTTTTTTTTTTTGAACTTCCCTCTGCTATATCTGCAATGAGTACACACCACCTCCCTTGCAGCCTCTCTGCTTTTAGCAATAATTTGCACATAATGGAACAGCCAGAGGGGGTTTGATCGATGACCTCTGTCTCAGAGATGCTGTTCCTAGGGAAACACATCTGCCAACATAAAGTATTGGAGCAATCACAGCTCAGTGAACGCAGTAATAAGCAACTGTTACTCTGGCGCCATCAGTCATGTTCAGTTACAGACCTGAAAGGAAATGGCACCTCAGGGAGCAATGTCCTTCCATAAATTTGGGCAACAATGAAGAATGATTTGCAATCAAGTAATAAAAGGCCCAAAAAAGGTCCACCATGCATACTAACATCCAGTACAGCTGACAAAGGAAATAAAAAACCTTGGCATTGTTTGCTCGTTATGTAAACTACACAGCTGTCCAAGCAATTAAGATATGATTTTGGGAATTCTCTAGTAAAAATTTGCTAACAGTGCTTCCACTTGTGAAAGTGACATTCTTCTTTATCAGTAAAGTGCATTTCATTAAGGTAATGCAATTTCATCAAGCTTAATAGTAGGAATTGCTTAACCTTATGGCTAGAGTACGTAAACAACATAAAATTAATGTCACGCCTTATGTGGGGGAATAGATTTGCATTAGTGACAGTGCTGATCCAGTAATCAAGAAAGCCGATGGCAGAGCCTTCAGGTCCAGGGGCTCTAGGGGCAAACAGCTGCTCCCTAACTCACATGTTGGAAATCTGCGCCGGCAATAATACAGTTAAATGTTAACCTCCATGCACAGCATTTTAGAAGGAAAGAAATGACTGAAAATTGGCTGGAAAAAGGGGTTGACTTTAGGACAAAACAGGGCACCGATCTCACTGAGAAGGAGCACAGCCTTGCTAAACAAGCAAAAGAAATGAAAAGGAAAGTAACATTCCCAACCCAAACTAAGTTGCACTGGCCCGAGAGATAAGTGACCCCTTCAACCTGTTGTATACCCCATAGCCATTGTCTCTTACACTGGAGGTCTTCTCTGGACACTGGGTAGGTAGTGGCTGATAAAAGGAAGTCCTTTCCAAGAAGAGTTCCATTTGAACTCTTCATTTCCAATTCAAGCTAAGCTGAATTTCCCCCTCACAAAGCAAATACTATTATAGAGCTCCCACAGGAGAGCTAGTACTTGAAAATCATTGTCAATAGAAGAAAGAGCCCTTCATCTTCTAAATAGAGTCCAAAAACATGGTTATCCTTGAAAAGTTTCAGCCTTCTCCTCAATATATGCTTTCATCAAAATTGTTCATGATAAACACAATTGATTCACTTCAAATCTCCTCCTCAATCTTCCATCCTTCCATAGTGATGGAGTGGGGGAGAATAAAAGCAAACAGTCTCGATTATTTCCAGATTATGCTATTAACCACCAAATGATCACACGTTCATCCTGCAAGGAAGCCCACTCCTTATCAATTGAATACATAGTCACTGCTTACTCTGGACTGATTTCCAGATGTGAGAAAGATGGAGGCTGTGCCTTCAGGGAGCAAGTGGCCCGGTGAGGAAGACAAGCATGCAAATAAAAAGAGAGAAGGCTGAATGAAATGAGCGATACTTTGATTTGGTATCAGGAAGAGAGAGGAATGCAGGTTTAATTTTGACTGTGGGGAGGGATTGTGAGTCTTCATGAACAGGGTAGCATTTGTTGATGAGCAGCCCTCCCAGAATACGACTCCATCATGAGGTCCTTTGAGGAGAGGGTAGAGATTGTGAATGAGATGCACTGACAGATGTGGCTGGGTTGAGAATTTAGAGGCAGATCATGGAAAGCCTTGAATGACTCAGGGTTCTTTGAGAGCGAGATGGCACATGCAGATGATATAATTGAGAAAAGTTTAATGGGACTTCCCTGGTGGCACAGTGGTTAAGAATCCACCTGCCAACAGGGAGATCACCTCTGTGCTTTTTGACCGCCTGGGGGGGTGGGATAGGGAGGGTGGGAGAGAGGGTGATGCAAGAGGGAGGAGATGTGGGAGCATGTGTGTATGTATAACTGATTCAGTTTGTTGTAGAGGGAAAACTAACACACTATTGTAAAACAATTATACTCCAATAAAGATGTTAAAAAAAAAAAAAAAAAAAAAAAAAGAATCCACCTGCCAATGCAGGGGACATGGGTTCGATCCCTGATCCCGGAAGATCCCACATGCCACAGAGCAACTAAGCCCGTGCACCACAACCACTGAGCCTGCACTCTAGAGCCCACGAGCCACAACTACTGAGCCCATGTGCCACAACTACTGAAGCCTGCGCGCCTAGAGCCCATGCTCCACAACAAGAGGAGCCACCGCAATGAGAAGCCTGCACATCGCAACGAAGAGTAGCCCCCACTCACTGCAACTAGAGAAAGCCCACGTGCAGCAACCAAGACCTAATGCAGCCAAAAATTAAAAAATTAAATAAACTTATTTTAAAAAATAAAAAGTTTAATGATGGGCTTTTACGAAAGTGTGGGCAGAATTAAGGGAAACTAACCAGGGATAGTGAAATATTCCATGACTACCAACAACAGGGAGTCCCTATCACCCTAGAGGATACTGAAGATGGAGGGATTCAGAAACCTAAAGAAAAAGTTGTAGCTATAGCTATAGGATTCAGTGTCCCAGAGTGAGCTATGGTCTTAGAGAGAGGGATACAGCCCAGCAAGGAGGAATGCAAAGGAACAAATACTTTGATGTCTCTCTCTCTCCCTCCCCCAAAGGGCAAACCCAAACAGAAGTCAGAAAGCAAGGGAGCCCACAGACTCAGTCAATAAATGTCAACATCAACGACAAAGAACAGGAGAAAAAAGGATGGAGAGTTGATCTTGAGAGGCAAACAGTAAATATCCAGGAAAGCCTAATCACCATAAGAAATTTAGACATGGTTTAACCTTTTTGGTTATAATTCTGGTATTGATTCTATGTGAGTAGGATTGTAAGATTCTCATTTTAGATTGTGAGCTATTTAAAAATAAGAACTGTGTCTTTATCATTGTTTTATCCCCTGCATCTCACATAGGCAGGCACAAGGAGCAATGTGAGAATATTAGTGACTGGCAGCTAAACAAGATGGATATGGTCAAACCTCAAATACCACAAAGAATTTTTGCTTATGATCTTTGGAAACTCACAACTGTCCCCTCAGCAAGAACAATGACAGTAAATGGATGTCAAAATGCATGGCATGCTCCTTTTGAGATCAGTACAATTTTAGGTCAGCCCTGATCATATGGCCCAAATCCCGAGTAAGGCTTGAGTTTCATCCCTCATGTCATCTATTGCAAAAGGAAACCTGAAACAGAGTCATTGGGCTCTAGGGCCACCAAAATATTAAGCTCTAGTCTATGGTGTGCTTAATGTAGGTCTGGGTCCACAGAACGAGGATAAAAGCACACCACACTGGCTCTCTCTGCCTGCAGAGAGCTGGAGACATGGGTCACTTTTCCCTGGAGATGCAAAGGGAAAAATAAGGGGAGTAGCCTTGTAGTACAAGTAGCCTTGGGCTTGTCATGAGCAGACCCAGGTTTGAGGCCCAGACCCACTGCCTATGACTGATGTGACCACCAGCTCTCTGAACCTCACTGAGCTTGAGCTGTTCATAGGTCAGGTCAGGATAATTCCTACACCTCAGGATTACTGCAGGTATAAATCAAATGCCATGTGGGAAAGTGGTTTATAAACTGCCACACAGTATACAAGTAGTATACGACCTCTTTTAATGTGTTATGAATGTCCACAGAATGTTGTGCTTCAATACCCTATACTAGGATCTCCAAGGCAGTCAAATGATGGAAATGGACAATAAAAGTGTAGCTGTGGGAGATGACTACACTATGGAAAGTTTCACCAAGTATGCAGCAGGAAAAGGTGCACCAGAATGGTAAAGCAATGGTAGCTCTTTGTCAGAAATGTTCAGTCAACTGCTGTTTTTGTTTATGTTTTCACTGAGATCCAGTTGACATAAACCATGGTATTCGTTTCAGGCTTACAACCTAATGATTCAATATTTGTATATAGTACAAAATGATCACCACAGTAAGTCTAGTTAACATTTGTCAACATACAGTTACAAAATATTTTTCTTTATTTTTTAAATTTATTTTATTTTTGGCTGCATTTGAGTCTTCGTTGCTAAACTCGGTCTTTCTCAAGTTGCGGCAAGCTGGGGCTACTCTTCGTTGTGGTGCACGGGCTTCTCATTGCAGTGGTTTCTCTTGTTGCAGAGCACGGGCTATAGGCGCACGGACTTCAGTAGTTGTGGCACGCGGGCTCCGTAGTTGTGATGCACAGGCTTAGTTGCTCTGCAGCATGTGGGATCTTTTCAGACCAGGGCTTGAACCTGTATCCCCTGAATTGGCAGGTGGAGTCTCAACCACTGCGCCACCAGGGAAGCCCCCAAATTTTTTTTCTTGTGATAAGAACTTTTAAGATCTACTCTCAGCAACTTTTGAATATACAATACAGTATTAGTAACTATAGTAACCATGGTGTACATTACATCCCTAGAACTGACCTATTGATTGATACTTACTTATTTTATCACTGGAAGTTTATACCTGTTAACCTCCTTCACCCATTTCACCCATCCCTTACCCCTGCCTTTGGGAACCACCAATCCGTTCTCTGTATCTATGAGCTTGTTTTTTTTTTTAGATTCCACATATCAGTAAGATAATACAGTATTTGTCTGTCTCTGACTTATTTCACTTAGCATAAGGTCCTCAAGGTCCATCCAGGTTGTTGCAAATAACAAGATTTTATTCTTTTTTATGGCTGAAATACATACATACACACAATTTCTTTATCCCTTCATCTATCAATGCACACTGAGGTTGTTTCCATATCTTTGCTATTGTAAATAATGCTGCAATGAGTGTGGGTGTGCAGATATCTTATTACTGTTTTTTTTTTTCCTTTGGATAAATACTCAGAAGTATTTTCAATTCTCTCCCCCTCATATGCTTCCACCACCACCATGACCATAGCACTCAGCCTTTGATAATGGCCAAATCTGTTGGATTTGTGTTCTTGATAGCTGTCTTTAAGAGGCAGAAAAATGTAGTTTTAATAACATGCTCCCTGGAGCCATATGGCCTGTATTCAGATCCTATCTCTGCCATTACAAGCTGCATGACCAGAGGGAAAAGTTATGTAACCTCTTTATGCCTTAATTTCCTCATATGTAAAATGGGAATAATAAGAGAAGTCACCTCATAGGGCGTTACAAGGCCTGGCACATGGCTTTACAAGTACTTTTTAATTTAAAAACTGCTTATGGTTTCAAGAAATTAACAAACCTTCTTGACGGTTTTCTGGATCTCTGTGAACAATTCCTTTATTTCTAAATAAGAACTCCGTTTCAGAAAGGATGAGGAAAATGGCCTATGACAGCAATTTTATTTCAATGCCCTCCGTCTCTTTTTTGTGCCTCAAAAAGCAATGAGAAATCATTCACTATGAGACACCCTCTCTGGGGATCCCCCACAACATAAAAGGATAGAGAAGATACCAAGAAAACTATAACTGCCCATAATGAAGGAAGCACTGATGTGAAAGGATGTTAAAGCCCCAAGTTGAGGTTATCTGCTCATTTAGGAGAACAGCACTTAAGACAACTCTCACCACAGGCTCCTGTTCCTGGGCAGCTCCAGTCCACTTAGAAGCAACTGGGATAGAATAGAGAGGACACTGGACAAAGACTCAGAAGACCTGGATTTGAGGCCAGTCTTATAAGTTCACACAGTAGAAAAAGTACTTGTCAGAAATTTGGACTGTGGAAAATGTGGACAGACAGACTTGGATATGAAAAGCTGTGTATCTGAGGGTCTATGAGCCCTGCTGGCTCAGGTTTATTCAGAGCAATCTATGGTATTGTTATTCTCATTTCTTAATCAAAAATGAGAGAGGTGCAGAGATGGGGCAAAATACAGGCTGACATATTCACAGGTACAGGATATTGGGATCTGGACATCTTTGGGGGACCATTATTATTCCACACCAGTACTGCTTTAGGGTGAGGGAGACATTTAACAACCTTTCACAAAAGGTATCAGCACCACTCAGGGAGTTCCTTCTGTAAGTCAGCTACAGGCACTAAATGCCCCTCCTATACAAGGAGATACCAAGGGGATTCTCCCACTGCCACAGTCAGGACACTCAGAACTCAAAGCCAGGAACACCAAGGCAAAAGAAAAGGATTCAGAGAGATCGATGGCCCATAGATGATACATCAGGCAACTAGACTTAGGAACACATATTGAGCCAAGCATCCATAAGTACTAACTAACTTAAAGACCATCTCCTAGGAAATGACACTAGACAAGAGAATCCGGGAACATAAACCACCCCACAATGTGCTAGATTAAAGCTAACCCCTTGACCACACTGTGTCAGTTTTATCACCTGTTACCTTTGTCAACAAAAACTATAAAGTGATCATTGATATCAAATCAATGTAGGGTCACTGTGGTGCCAGAACTCAATAACCAACATACAATGGATGTTTAACAAGCCTACAAAAGATGCTGAATGAATGGATGAACGAATGAATGCTATTCGGGGTCTATTCTCTCATAATTACACAAGTGATTATAATATTTTAAATGAGATATTTTTTAATTTCTAAAAATCAAACTTGATTTTTAATGAAGATAGCGACCACTGTGATGAAACATATGCTGTACATCAATAAAGTTATATGTTCACACCATGGGATAATGTATACATGTGTCTAGTGATGTGCGTGTGTGTGTGAGTGTGTGTGTATGATATTTCATAATGTCATTAAGGAATGCCTAAACCCTGCTCTGCTCTATAATAAACGACAAACATGCCCACATATAGACCAGAAGTTTTAAGATCACACACCTACAGAGGGCAGACAAGCAACAAAGGCAGAAATCAGGCAGGATAGGAAGCAAAGTTGCGGGCTTCCCTGGTGGCGCAGTGATTGAGAGTCCGCCTGCCGATCCAGGGGATACGGGTTCGTGGCCCGGTCCGGGAAGATCCCACGTGCCGTGGAGCGGCTGGGCCAGTGAGCCGTGGCCGCTGAGCCTGCGCGTCCGGAGCCTGTGCTCCGCAACGGGAGAGGCCACAACAGTGAGAGGCCCGCGTACCGCAAAAAAAAAAAAAAAAAAAAAAGAAAGCAAAGTTGCTAAGTGTTTATTCTGCAACCAGACCAAGCTGGTCTCCAATAGCTATCACTTCACAAGGTTGTCGAAAGGGTACAGAACCACTTAAAATGCTCTGCTAACCAACTGAAATAGCCAATAGAACACGTCCCTGGACTCTGTAATCAATATTGCACAGTTTCCTTTACCCAGACCAGGAGGCGGGTGGACTCCAGACATTCTGTGATTCTAAAAAGTAAAGAGTTCCGTCCAAGTGGAAGCCAGCAGAGTTACAAGAGAAGCTATAAGATTGGTGATTAATTCTTTTAAAAGCAGTAAACCAACAAATCTAGAGGAAAACAACGTGTATTGCCTAATGGCCCACTGAAAAAATAGTAGTGACCTATCATATGGGAGTAGAAATGGAAAATAATGAAACTTGTTTTAATTATGACAATATAATTTCTACAAGGTAATAAAGACCATCAGATAAAACAATTACTGAAGTGTAGTACATGCATGTGTGTGAGTGCACACACACAATATCATTAATTTATATGTGATACAGCAATGAGAATTATACTTTTGGTTTTTGAGGGGGGGTGACAGTTAAGGTTTGTGGGGTTTTTTCCTGTAATTTTACAATTCAGGACATTTACAGTCTAGGTTCTGAGGTGAAGGTTTTAAATCATGGTCAATGCAACTATAAATGTTTCTAGGCCATTTAAGCCATAAAATATCAAATATTTTGGGGAAATCTGCAACTAAAGATCAAAATCTTCCAGGTCTGTGCACCTAATGAAAGAAGCTGAATGAGGAGGGCTTTTATTAATAAAAATTTGCCCCCAAATCATACATTCATACTTAATTTTTTAGCTCTTATTCTGGCTATAGAAATGAATTAACTCAAAAGGTTGGTGTCTTTTCTCTCTACAGGATTAGCAATTCCCCGCCCCACTGTGCCTTTTTATCAGAGACAATTTGGAGTATAGAAAACTGAGGCCACTCTTCTTCAACATTTGATCTTTTAACAATGCAGATTAGTTTCCACAGGACTGTCCTTTTGGGTACAATGCAGTGTTTTCAATTAATTTGGCATCTACAGAAATTTGGGGACTGTTTGTTATTTTTCCTATGACAAAATAGCAAAGCTTTAAACGGGAAAGTTCTTCGGCTAAGACCCCATGTCACATTATGGTGCCTAATGTTGCCAGCCTTTGATGTGCCATTAGTTTTTCTTCCCCAAATACATAGCTATATACAAAGTACAGCATTTATAAAATGTTTTAAATTATTTTTATAATTTCACCAGGAAATCATGACCCAGCTGACCCACGAAAAAAAATGGCTTATTGTGAAAGAAAACAAAAACAGAAATCACAACAAAAACCAAAACCAGGAATCGTGGTTTAGAAGAAGTGGTTTCAAAAAAAAGAAAAAGAAAAACACACAAAAAAAACAATTAATACATTAGAGAATTCAGCCAGGGTTTTGTAGCATTACAGGGTTTCTCAGCTATAAAGAAACATATTGAATGTTTAGAGCACAGCCCATTCTTCACTGCTTCAGTTGTTTCCTTTTGTTTACGAGTCTCTGCCATCCTTCTTTGTGAATTGAATGCTAAACTATCTCTGGAGAGATGTTATATTGCTTACAGAATGCTTCAGCAGATGGTGCTTCCTGTGCAGCAGAAGGCTGGGATTATACCTGAACTCTTGAAGAACTCTAACACTGAAAAACAAGATAAGTGAAAGTCTTGAAAAGTTTTATCTCCTCCCTTACTAGCCATCTGGACACTCAACCACCCACTGGCCCTCCTCTGTCACTTTACCAAAGAGAAGCAATTCACCCCACCCCATCCTATCTCCTCCAAACCCAGGAAACCCTCTTTTTTTTAATGGCTTACACACCCTATCAGCAGAGTTTGTTTAAGAGTTATTGAGAGTATTGCTGATTCAGATGCCTGGTCACTGTGCATTCGGATATTTGAACGACCCATTATAAACAAAGAAGAAAAGAGAATAGGTCTTCATCAGGAAGTGTCTATAAAAATAAATTGAAATACTGAGAAGGCCACCTGGTGCCAAAAGTTCAGGGCTATAGAGCAATTTATCTCCACACATTTCGAGAGAAACTGTCCTTTTCAAAAGACTCTTGTACGCATCCTTCACAGTAATGCCGTCATCTTTGAAGCTGAACAGCACTCCTTGGTGAGTCTCAAGGACCTGTCACTTCATCCTTGAACCTCTTTTCTATTTTTCTCTTCCTAAATGTCTTTCATGCATTTCCTGCCATGATCCATTTAGTTCACTGTCCAAAGCAAAGGGTAATTCCTAATTTGTCTTATCCTGCCTCTGTATACAAAGGAAAAATGTCACAATATAATAGAAGCAAGAGGAGAGAAACCATGTACACACATAGTTACTTCACAAATATACATTGGAAAATAGCAGAGCTCCTCTTTAGAACTCTGCTCTGACACACAGCATCCTGAAGCTTCAAGCCCTTTCTTTGCATGATCCCCAGATCTGGCCTTCCATTATCCCAATAATTAACCCATGAGTCAAAACTCCTCCCCTCGCCTAACACTAACTCTCAGGGCTCTGGCTTCTCATGTAACAATGGATGAGAAAGACTCTGGCAGGTGGTAGCTGAAGTGAAACCCAGCCTTCTGAGCAAATTCACAACGTGGAATTTCAGAGCTGGAGACTATTTGAACAATCATCTAATTCATATCACTCATCTTAGAGGTGAAATTAAACCCAAAACTTTTATTGATTTGCCCAACACCACAGAAGGAGCCAAGACTGTCCTAGAACTTGAGTCTACTTATTAAACATATTACCAGCCCTGGTTTTAAATATGCAAATCTCATAAGCACTGGAATAAGTAACACATTAAAAATCTCAAGTGATCTCTGGGTTTGGTTGCATCACTACATCTAGCCATGATCAAATGCACAGGTAGTTGGAAAATCAACCAGCAGGCCCTTACCCAGTGACATCACTACCTGTTCTGCATCCATGGTCACTGCCAAGGTCAGGCACGGGGATACAGTGATAGTCTATTTATTTATTTTCACAGAGAAAAACAATTTTTATTAATGTTGTTCATCTCAGTTCAGACTAGTTATATTTCAAGGACTCAATAGCCATGTTTGGCTAGTGGCTACTGTGTTAGCACAGGTCTACAGAGTTTGAATAACATAGTGTCTAAAAGTTACAGGGTTTCTTTATGAAACATTTCTTAGCTAATGAGAAAAAAGCCGAAATATGCAATGTCTGTGCTTTTTTTTTCTGCTTCTCCCAATATGTCCTGGCCTTATGCCACCTCATGATTTAATACCATACTGAGAGTATCTAGAAATTAAATCTTTTAGTTAATCTTTTTAATAATAACCTTTATTATTTTGTGCTACAGAAATTTTGCATCCCTTTCATTATTGCAATAAAGTAAAAGGCTTTACATTTCTGCTACCACACATTTTAAATCTTCTATCCCTTAAAAATGTATAGGCCCAGGGTGTGCATGTTATCAAGCAGACTCTGTGCCATTAGAGCCTGAGCCAATAAAAAGGAAGTTTATTAATAACAAAAGGCGACATGGCAGATGGGAGAGTCTAGGTTCATCCAACTTGGAAACTGAAGACCAAAAGACATGTCTTACAGGGCATATTGGAAAAATGTCTCCAAACTATACCAGCTGACTTCCTTCTGTTCCCTGGTTCACCTGGGCTGTTGATTGAACAGGAAAACTCTATAGAGATGCACGTTGGTGACAAAGAACTCGAGCTAAGCATTCATCCCAAATGCAGGATTCTGGAACAAGAAACTGTTAAATACTCACGGATTGAAGAGGAAGAAAGGGTGCTGAAGAATAGTGAGAAAGAGAAAGAAAGAAGGAGGAAAAATAAAAAGAAGGGGTATAAAGAAGTTATGAATTATGAAGAAAATATAACTCTAATTTAATAGAGAAAAAAGTTATCTTTCCAGTACTGCCACCTGGCAATTCAGGGGGCCTGCCCCAAGCCCTGGTACTTAGACGCCCCTGATCTGCAGGCTCTCGGCTATAACACCCCTCCAAGGGAAACAGCCTGTGAGCCCAAAAGGAGAGCCCACCTGAGGCCTGTCCTCCTTCCTCCTTTTAGATCATGCTGTGTGTACTCCCTGCCGATAAGACCCTCAGCTGCCTGCGGAGCATGTGAGGCCTTTTCTCCTGTCTGCACCTGTGAAGATGCACGGGGCTACTTCCGGGGCAGCAAAGAGCAGCTGCGTGGGTGGAGGAATGAAAGGGGGCTTGACAAATACAGGCGGGGGCGTCGCTCAGCAAGCACGCAAAGCAGCACAGGGTTTGGGAGGGAATCGAAAGCAGAAAGGGAAGGAATCTTCGTGTTCTGGGCCCACAGTGTTAGGGCCTGGTGGCCTTTTCCACATAAGGCAGTCAGTTCAGTCAGGTTCTAATTCTGCATTTTACATTGGGGGAAAATATGCTGGATTAGACCCTCCTGTAATATTCGTCTTCATGGAAGGGTCTTTCTTTCATTTAGGGCATCTTAGCGTTACTGGTTGCCTACCTAGATCTGCTAGTTCTTTTTTTTTTTGATCTGCTAGTTCTAAATTCAATACACAATGTGAAGAGTGGGCACCAATGTCCTTACTTCTCCTTTCATTGTTAGTGTGTAGTTTATGCAGAAAGGGTGAACCAAGCCAGGGAGCATTTCTAGTTTGAGAGCGTGAAATCATAATCAAAGAGCTTCCTAAAGTCTGCATGAGTCCAATCACAGTAGTCAATATACTGAGCAGCTCCACTCCGAATGGAGCTGGAGGGGAAGAAAAGTCAGAAGTTTATGCAGCAAATCTGTAGGAACCACTTAAGAGATGCAAAAACAGAAAGAGCTATCTGAATCAGACTGAGAAAGCTTAAAGACCATTTTTATTTGGTGAGTTACTTTGACTTTGGGGATACAAAGGTAATCAGAAAAAGATGGAGCCTTGGTGATTTAAGCATATGGAGTTCTGAGACATACATTCATTTTAGGATTTTTTTTTGCCCCACATTTTTGGAAAATTTATCCTAGCAATTGCTTTCTTGATGGAGACAAGAATTATGCTTACTGAATAGTGATGAGTAAATTTAAAAGGGTTCAGGGCTGAATGCATGAACACTCAGACAGTCAGCTCCTTCTTCCTAAGTCATAATTCCAGCCTTCCCAACCATTAAAATCAAATGGGTAAGCTTGTAAGAATAGGCATGCATAAAATACAGTCAAGACTTCAGTCCATTTTGGCTTAGGCCAGGTATGTCAGGAAATAGCATTATAAAAGAAAGAATCAAGACAAAAGAGAACCTCAAAAATATCTCAAGTTTAAGATCATTGGTTAAAAATAAATTTTTTTAAGTAGGGCTGTTAATCTCTAAGAAATAGTAGTTACTTTGATCTGTATGATATTTAGCTTCAAACAACTAAATATTATTATGATTTATTTTCACTCAGTTACTTTTTTTTCTTCTTGAAGTGTCATATGTAATAGAGAAAATACTACATATGAAGTATTGTATTTAGTATACTTCATACACTGCAATATAGTAGTGCATTGTACTACTATATACTAGAGGTACAAAGAAAGAGACACCAATCTTTTTAAACACAAACTTGAGATTTTTAAACCAGTTGACATTCAATCCAAATTATTCTTATCTACCAGTGACAATGAGTTTGCCACTTATTGGCAGCCTAAGGAAAAAAATTGAATATCATTTCTTACCTATCTTTTAAATTTTCTGTTATTATATGTTTGTGCGTGTATACATTTATTTCTATAATCACTTTTGTGTTTGTTTCCCTCTTAGTGTAAACTTTCCAAGAGGGCAGAGACCCATCACCACAATCAGAGGGCATCGTAAGTTCTACTTCTTACCTTTACACTAACAGAGTTTCCATTAATCACTAAGTCCCCAGACAATCTAACCAGACTTGAATGTCATCTATATTAAGTTCAGGTAACTAAAAGAGGATACATGGGTATTATTGTATGTGTGAAATGACTGACTCTAGTCAGAAAGAAAAGACAAGTTCTCGATTTAGAGAACAGGGACAGAATTAAGTAGGTATTACACACTTCATGGAATTTATTTGGTTTCTTTATGCAGTATCTAGAGTTGGTCACACGGGGGAAAGGAATAAAAGAGGAGTGTGAGTTAGGTGTTTAAATTTGTTCAAGTATTACAGTAATGAGTTCCACAATTTAACCCCCCCCCAAAAAAAAGTACAGTAAAACACTGCTCTAATAGCGTAGCAAGCCCCATTAGTCACTGTGGGGAAAGCAAAGTGCTTTAATTCCTTCCGAACTGTCAAGAAGACAGTGAGAGATGGAGCGCTTAAAAGTGCCTTTGTCAAGGATGTTATCATTAACCCATCTAGAAATAAAGGTGGTGCTGGGCTGGGGGGACATAAAAAAGAATCCTTTCTTTGTACGTCATGTTATCCCTTCCCAGCTGGGACACTCTTAGTTTCCTGGGGCTGCTATAACAACTTAGTACAAACTTGGGGGCTTAAAACAACATACATTTATTTTTCTCACAGTTCTGGAGGTCCTAAGTCATCTTCACAGGGCTAAAATCAAGGGGTCAGCAGAGCCGTGACCCCTCCAGAGCCTTTAAGGGAGAATCTGTTTCTTGCTTCTTGGTTTCTGGCCACTGTTGGCACTCCCTGGCTGGGACCACATGACTCCAGTCTCTGCCTCCATGGTCACATTGCTGCCTCTTCTATTCTGTGTGAGTGTGTGTGTGTTAGATCACCCTTGGCCTCTCTCTTATTTGAACACACGTGTGACGGCATGTAGGGCCCACCTAGATAATATAGGATACTCTCCCATCCCAAGATGCTTAATGAATCGCCATCTACAGAGACGTTTTTCTTTTGTTTGTTTGTTTTTGTGGGGTTTTGTTCAGTTGGTTGGTTTCTGGTCATGTAAAAGTCACATTTACAGGATCTAGAAATCTGGAAATTAGGACGTGGATAATTTTAGGGAGCCATTTTTTAGCCTATACAGACACTGCTGGAATGAGTGGTAATAGCTCGTGTCCTTGAGGGTGGTTTCTATCAGCCATCATCAAAATATTACAGATGAGGACTTCCCTGGTGGCGCAGTGGTTGAGAATCCCCCTGCCGATGCAGGGGACACGGGTTCGTGCCCCGGTCCGGGAAGATCCCACATGCCGCGGAGCGGCTGGGCCCGTGAGCCATGGCCACTGAGCCTGTGCGTCCGGAGCCTGTGCTCCGCAACGGGAGAGGCCACAGCAGTGAGAGGCCCGCGTACCGCAAAAACAACAACAAACAAATATTACAGATGACAAAGAACAATCCCCTTACGTCTGCCCCACCGTAATTCTAATGAAAGGAAAACATGGGAGGGGGTACAAACACAGGTTCCTACACCCAGAGCTACCTCACTTGGCCTAAAGCGGCATCTACTTCCTTAAGCATGTCTCTAAAGGGCTTTCCAACAAGCACAGGTTTTCCTTATCTTGACCAAACATCTCTTGTGATGATGCCCCTTCATACCACCATTTTATCTAAGTCCTCATTTTCAGGGTCTACATTTTATCACCACCCACTCGCTCCTAATTCTCTAAATGTGTCTTCCATTTGTCTTCATCCCTCAGCTGAAATAGTTCCTTCTATGTCCTCAAAGTCAGGTGACAGTGCTAGTCCCTTTCATCCTTACCCAATCCTCATCCCTCCCATCTCTAACGCCTCTCTTCCATTTTCTCACACTTCTCCCCTCTGGCCTTCCTCTTGAGCACAAGTCTGGATCTCACACTGCTCTCGGTATACTCTTGCCTCTCTCAGAACTCTTAACCTTTTGTGGCTCTTGAATTGACATCACCAACTGCTGTCCCTCAAGTTCTCATCCAGTGACCCACAAGGAGCTCCTAGAAAGCCTGATAAAATGCAGATTCCTGGGTCCCGTCCAAGTTTCTAGCTCAGTAGATCTGGAGAGGAACACAGAAATTCTGTTTTACAAGCCCTCGGGCAATTCTGATGCATGTGGTCTGTAAGCCAGGGATCAAGAAACACTATTCTGGAATCATATTACCATTGCCTCATGAAGCCACTGAGGTGTTTCACCACCACCAAACACTAAACTTACATAAAAGCAAACATGCCCTTGCCAGACTGATTTTTTTCCTGTTTCCCTAGTGGCATTACCATACTTCCAGGCATCCAAGAGGATACTTTTGACTCTCTCCCTCTCTCCCTTGCCCCACTGAACCCAGACTCCAATCCACATCTAGGATATTCCATTGAACACTCTCTAGAACACCTTTCACAGACTACAGAATCATAAGATTCTGGAGAGGGAAGGCTCTAAGAGGTAATCTAGCCATCCCAGTCCTTCCAACTCTCAGGACCTTGAAGCCCAGAGAGGTTCTATTAGAAGATGCAAAGCACCTGAAGCTACCTCTGGGGGCAGAGGTTCATAAAACAAATATTACTGTTCAGTTTTTCTGAACAATCATGGTCTCTGGAGCCAGACTGGATTTAAATCTCCAGCTCTGCCACCTACCAGCTGCATGACACATGACATAGAAAAGTAACCAACTTCTCTGTGCCACCATTGAAAAATGGGAATAATATTTCCTACTTCAATGGTTTGCTGTAAGGATTAATGGGTCAACATATAAAAATGCATAGAACAGTATAGATAGGTAATGCTAGTTACTATAATTATTATAATCATAAAGCCACCAGGAGAATCCCCTAAATTAAAGCTTTTGACTTCTGTTTCCAATACCTGTCTGCTAACTCTACAGTTCCGCATCACACATGTACTGATTAGTCTAAAGGATGTGATTTGACTCAGAAAAAGGTTGCAGATGCCCAGGTGTCACAATTTTTACAGAAATGAAGAACATGCAAGCCACAGGTGCCAAAAAACTGAGGTGCAGATCCACCATTTGCCTGAAAATAAAAGGTTATCTATGACACATACTATATAGCCGGCATGCAGCTATTATTATAAAATATTTATTGGCACTACAAAATTCTGCAGGCACTGCACAAAATATAAAATAACAAGTCTCTCCAGGCCCTAACTGATTATGGGCCATATATTTTTAAGGGAAGATGCTACTGAGTTACAATACTTAACAGAGAATGAAAGATTCCAGGCTTTTAGGCAAAGGAAAAATCGTATAGTCTTAAGGGACAGTGATGATTTATGGTATGTTTAGGGGTATGTCTGTGTTTCTTCTTCAGCAGCATCACATCTGAATTGTCCACAGCCTTTATACACAGCAGGTGGGGTGCAGCTCCTTACACTGACCCAAGCACATCTTCCAATTATAGGAATACTGCATAGACTAAGGCTGTCTCCTATTTGAGGTCAGGCACTGGGGTATGACATGACATCGTATGTTACAAATATCAGATCACAGCCACAGGACCATAAAATTTTTAATTATGTTAACATGGGATGTATTTGAGGGAAAGAAAACTGTAACTAAAATGAAATGAAATAAAATATTTGAAAATCAGCTTTCATTTGGGGAATTTTAAAGTCAAAATATTTTTACTCATTGTATCATTACTACTCTGTTCTTCAACTGTGCTTTTCATTACTATCCTTCTTCTTTCCTCTAAAAGGGGAAAATGCCCTTAAGATGAAATTTTGTATAAATAATACAATAAGACTCAGAACAAGCCATTCAAGCCTTAATTATTTAAAAAATAAAATCTCATGTCTTTTTCTACTAGGCTCCTGAACATGTGTGCAAACAGAGCTCTTTTTAGCTCTCCTAAAGAGACAATAATCCCCAAAGTCAGAGAAAATGCTTAATTGACAACCTAGTCATTCAAAAATGTGTATATGCATGTGTTCCATAGTCTTAAAAACAGCCAGTGTTAAGAAGAAATAAATGGGGAGAGGAATGCTGAAGATAAAACAGTGTCACCAGATTAAAATATTCTCACCTCTCTTCTCTTTTCCTTTTCTATTTTATCTTTCATTCAGTAGAAGTTCACACAGTGACACCTAGTGCAACTGGTGAGGCTATGACAGCCTAGAAGAGTGAGTACGATAATCTGGCTGGCAAGCTCCAGGTTTAATTTCAGCTAAAATAATTTCAGCTAATTCAGTAAAGCTGAAAGGCTTGCCTTTCGTCTCAGACCCCAATGTGCATGCATATCCTAATTATCACTTGAATCTACTTAAAAATGTATCACGCTTACGGACCCTAATTCCAGCTCAGTTCGTTGCCTAACAGTTAGAAATGCTGGATCACTAATATCCATAATGAAGCAGAACTGCAATTAAGGGACTCAGCAAAAAAAAAAAAGCCCCCCTCTTTCTAAGAGGCTTGCCAAGATGAGCTCGGCAGTTTTTGAGCCACTCTTCCTAAGCATTCAGCTGGTGTTTTTACCTTAACGATCTCCTACCCTGGCTTCCTCTGAGTCTAAGAAACCCACCAGAGACCTGCAGAAACTGTGTGTCACTTTTTGCAAAGCAGCCTTCTTAAGATGTTCTAGTCAACTGATCTCCAACTCAGATGACCTTCTATAACAAAACAATCCAGAACTTCCCTCAGCAAGGTTTAACACTCTTCAAGAGTCAAGAGCATGCGGCCCAACCTTGGCTTCCCCCAAACGGCTACTATGACAGCCCACAGCCTTACCTACAGTAAGTGCTCAATGATTTGTTGCTGAATGGATTTTCTTTTGGTCTCTTTCCACGAATAGCTGCCTCTTTAACTTTAAATCTCTCCCATTCCTATACTTCAGGGTCACCTGTGTGCGTTATTGTCTACCAATACTGTTTGGAGACTGGATGAGAAGTAAGAGACAATCCAATGGTGAGAAGTATATTCCACACACAGTAGCTTTAACTTCTGCAGTTGGGCAGGGGCGTTTGTCAAAGCTGCATTACCTACTCCTACAGAAGGTATATGGGTGCAAGATGAGGCAGTTTTCCAAATACCTGCTTAGAGAGCAGAGAGTTGGATTGCCTGAGGAATATTTATCAAAAACATTTCACTCTTACTAACATTAAGTTTGAGTCTGTAAGCTAAGTTGCCCCAAGACATATCAATAAACTCAAAACGCCATACCTTTCAACAAAGTAATTCAACATCTAAGAATGTATTCTAAATAAAGATGTACATTAAAATGTCTGCTCATTACAGCATGATTCATAATAGCAAAATTAAAAGGGTACAACTTAAATGTCCAATATTAGGGGAAAGATCCATTTAATTAGTGTAGCTGACTGCCTATCCTAGCATCCTGCTCCAAGTCCCCTGCCTGCCCTTCCCACTGAGTTCACCAGCTGTTGCTACATAATTTCCAGCAGGCTGGCAGCTTCCTATCTCGGGTGCCTCTGTCTCTCTTGCTTTTTGTCTGAGGGCTCTCTCTGGCACCACAGAAGGGCCAGCGAGTCAACACTCCCAGGGGTCGCTTCAAGGAATGCGGGATGAGAGACCACAGACGTTCCACATGGTGTCTCAGTGGGTCTCCAGACCCCCAATGGCCCTGTGGCAAACCTCTCATCAATGTACCCCCTTCCCTGCCTCACCTTCCCCATTTATCACTTGTGGTTTCTGGGATCGGCTCCAAATAAACTACCTGCACCCAAGTCCTTGCCTCAGGTCTGGAGAGCCGCAAGTCAACTAGGCTATATGCATAAATGAATATGCAGTAATAAAAAATAAGATCCACGTTCCAGTGCTCGAGTTGGTGACTGTGCCCACAGCTGAAGACCAAGGTACAATGAACCCTGATCTTCTAAAGGGACCACAGAGCAGCTACATGAAGTCAGAGGCCAGACATTGCCTCATGTGGTTTATTCAGAGGCAGCAGAACCAGCCCTTCTCCTCCCCACCTTTCCCTTCCCAATGTCTCCATGAAGACAGCTGGTGAGGTCAGGACCATTCTGAGCCTTTGGAGGAGGTACTGAGTTCGTGTTGAGATGCTATCTCCTCCCCTCCTGTGGGATGCTTCTTCCTTCCCAAAGCCCAGAGAGGAAGCTCCAAAGGAAACCTTGTACGGGTTGCAGGACATCCTGAAGAAGGACGGATGAGAATCTTCCTTCCCTGCAGGAAGCTTGCTGAGGTGCAGCAGCCTGCTGCCCAATCCGATGCTAGGGAGAATTTGTGGGAGGGGTTGACGTGTTCCTGCTGAAGCTCCAGACACAGCGGGCACGGGAAGTGGTGCCAAGTCTGATGGGGAGATTTCTGAGGGGAGAGGTGCCTATTGGAGTAGCCAATGCAGTAAGGCTCGAAGGGCCCAAAGTGCAACCTTCCAAGGAAGCCAGCAGAGCAGGTCCACCACATACAGTTCTCTGGGGCCCTGGAGAATGCAAAAGTCACACTCGGCAACTCCCATGGCTCCTGGTGAAGGGTCAAGATTTGGGGAGGGACTGGGCTCTTGGGGGAAAAGAGGCTTATCCAAGAGAAGGCATCCAAGGCCTGAACGGCTTACAGGCCCATGAAGAAGCTAAACACAGCTGTCCCTCAGAGGAGGGCCCCAGTGATGGAGGAAGTCAGAATGAAGCTGTATACCACCCCAAGTAAACCATGCATAGCTCCCAACTCAGGAAAAACACATCCATCAATATCAGATGGAACCAGAAGGCAGTGGACACCATCTCCTCACCAAGTACCCGAGGGCAGTTACTCCTGCCCCCCATACCTGAGGTGACAGACTGAGATCAGGGAGGCAACACGGATCAGAGCCCGATCATTCTCCACACACACCCCCGCCAGCTCCCCAGCACCAGGGCCAAAGAGCTAGCCTGTCCTGGAGATGAAATGAGCCAAGCTCTGAAACTCGGAGTGTTGAAATGAACAGGACTCATTCAGCCTTAAGGAACCGAACACAGGACTGTTACAGTAAGAGGAAGCGATGGGAGAGCTGGAGAATCCGAGCAGGATGTCATTAAGAACCAACAACCCAGGAGGAAAGGAGTGTAGCTTGAAAACAGTGACTGAGAAGTAAAACCGTGTCACATGAACACCCAGAACACTGACTCTTCAATAAACCGGTTACATTTATGAAAAATTCTCAATGAACCACAAAATACTTGTATATAGCAAAATATAAAATATTAAGTTGAAAAGGATACAATATGACATGAGAGATGATGGAAAGGAAGGAAGGGTGGGAGGGAGGAAGGAAGAAAGGAAGGAGATAGATGGATTGGTAATTGTGAGGAAATATACTCACAACTTTAACCAAAGTTATCTCTGAGAGGTAGAATTACAGGTGATTTTATTTTCTTTATAATACTCTATTGTCTATAAATTTCTTAAGTCAAGAACTTCTGAAATTATAACTTGTGAAATTTAAAAAACAAAAAGAATTTTTTCCAGAAGGATACAAAAACTAAGAAAATAAATGCCAATATACTGTCTTCTTTTAAGAATAGAAACTTCAGCCTCTGCCCCTCACCCTACTTGCAGACTGGTACCTGCCCAGGACTAATGACGGACCACAAGCAGCCAACACCCCTGAACAATGCTCTTGTCCTCTGCTCACCTTTCTAAGTAGTAAAACAAAACTCTCACAGGGACCACAATTCTATTACCCAATATGCATTCAATAAAAGGTTAAAAACAATAAATGAGTGGGAAAAGAGCATTAAAGGAAAATTCCTTAACCTTACACTACATTCTATTAATCATGTTTTGTTATTCTGCACAGTCTTGAGAGGGAGGGAGGAATCAGATAACAGGCCATCTGGGGAACATCTCCATTGGATAATATGTTTCAAACCATTGTGTTCCAAAGCCAATGTTCCTTTGTGTTTTAGAGAAAAACTGGGGACCTTGAATTCTTCAATCCTAGCCAAGACACTGAGGCAGAACAGCACACCAGCTATGGACACTGCTCTGGAGCCAGGTCAGCCTGGGTTCTGATTCCTGCTCTGCCACTTCTTGGCTGTGTGACTTTAGGCAAATTACTTAACCTCTCTGTGCCTCAGTTTCCTTGTTTATAAGGTGGGGCTAATAATGGTATCCTCTCAGGTTTGTCCTGAGGTTTAAATAAGTCAAACATGTAAAGTTCTTGGAGGACTGCCTGATGCTCGGTCACTGCTCCAGTGAGCCTCATGAGTGTAACTGAACCACAGACTCCTATCAATAAATGACAGTTTTCATTCATTTAGGAGTGTATCAACCAAACAATGAACTTCCCAGGTTCTTCTCTTTTACCCATCTTTAGGAAGTTCCACACTTCAGCAACCTTACCCAGAGAAGACAGGTCACAAGTCATGGTTGCAGGTCTACTGTCATGTACATGGTCACTGTCATTGTCATACAAGTGGTGAAGTCACCATTTAACTGTGCCTCAGTTTCCTCATCTCAGAAGAGCAAAATGACTGTCACCATTTGCCCCACCGATTTCACAAGGCTGTCAAGAGCAGCAAATGAGGCAATGTATGTGAAAATACTTTGAAAAAGTAAAAAGCACTAATCAAGTAATTTTAAATAGACCAATAATTAAAATATGAAGATAAGACTCAAGTTGGTCCTTCCTAGTTCTCGGGAAGAATCCTTACACAGGTTAAAATCTAAATAACATCTGGATTTCATCACTCCATGCTCTTCTAGGTTATTATTGCTATTTATTGATTTTTATTTTTTTACTGAGTATAGTTGATTTACAATATTATAGTAGTTTCAGGTGTGCAGCAGTGATTCAGTATTTTTATATATTATGGGATTATATATGTATAAAATAAATAAGCAACAAGGATACATTGTACAGCCATTATTTTGTAATAATTTTAAATGGAGTATAACATTTTACTTTTTATATGTGGCTACTAGAAAATTTTTAATTACATATATGGCTCACATTATGTTTCTATTGGGAAGTGTGGCCTTAGACAATAATGGATCCCTCTGTAAGAAAGACTTGGAAACACAATCTCAGTAAATGAAGCACCTTGGAGGCACGCGAGGTGGGAAACAGTAGGATGCTGGCACTTACGTTTTTGTATCATATCTTCCCTATGTTACAAGTTGCCTGAACATTAAAGCATACTAGTAAGGTAAATAACAATTCTAGTAGGCCAAAAAGAAACATTAAATTATATGACCTTTTTTTAGACAAAGAGTTGTTGTGAAAGAATCACAACCAAAATCATGAGAGTGCACTTGACTGGTTCTGTATGAGTGCCTGCCGTGAGTCTAAGTAAGACCACAGAGCTCCCAGGCGAGTCCAATGTTTGCCTCGATTGCTACAAAGCATACTTGAACAGACATGGGAGAACATTTGAGCCAGACATTCGGGGGCTACAAAAATCACAGGCCCCTGTGATGCCTTTTGAAGACTGAGAGATGTCAACTTCATAGAACAGAATGAGGAGATGCATGACACATGTTGAGTTCTAAAACAACGTTTTGGAAGGACAAGACAGCAGCTGGAAAGGCCCTTTCTTACCTGTTCAGTTCAGTTCAGTTGGTGCATACGTATACCAACATTTCTGGAGTTTCTGGGCCACGGGTAAACAAAACATAAAAATATTGATAGTTGGGCTTTAGCCAACAAAGACCCTCGGGCAAGATAGCCAGCTGCATCTCCATTTCGGGTACAAGTTTATGTTTGGTGCCGGCCACCTGAGTTCAAGGCGTGGCCAATAACTAGGCTGTAGAGGGCTTAGCTGCTTGCAATGGATGCATTTGAGGCCAAGTGCGTGAGGCATCAAAGAGAAAAAGATAAAATGTTTCATTACAATATGAATCAATTTAAAGTATATTTAATGTTCCATTGGCTTCCATAAGGGCAGGAGGACCTGCATTAGTAATGAATATTGATTTTCAAATATTGGGAGATGGAAGGGAAGAACTCAACAATTAAATGAGAAGGAAATAATAGTCCCACATAGACCTATTCTTAGCAGAAAAAAAATAAAATAATGCACAGAGCAATTACAAATATAAATTCAGAAAAATGTGTTTTCAATGTTCAGTCTCAATAGCTAATTCTTAAAAATTTATCAAGGCTATATCCTTCTTGCTTATAAGGAAACAGACAATAAAATTTGAAACAAATTTACACCTACAAGTATTTGGGATTCAAACAAAAAATGACTGTTAAGAGATATATCTCATCCTCAAAACACTGAAAATAAAAGTTTTATGAATATCTTTTAAAGAAATTCCAAGTGAAGTATCTTTAGTGCTCTTGTATCTTAAATTCTTAGATTTACATGAAAAGCAGATAAAAATAAACTGCAAATACTAGAGTACACAGCATGTCAATGTTGTAGAACTTGTAAGGAGACCACTAATAAGGAGAAAGGCTATGGGAAATTCATTTGAATTCAGTTTTTTCTGATAAGCTATTTAGCAGCTGAGCCAGCCAGTTTGTCAGTTTGCCACAATTTTTTTCAGTTTGTCTGTTCAGGATGTTGGCAGGAATGGTAAAGAGATTTCATCATAAAGGCTACCCAAGCTCTGTGTTGAGAAGGACTCTGAGGTCATGTCTGTGCTCAGGCTTAGCGGGAAGGAATGCTGCCATTGATTAGTGATGTCTGACTAGCAGAGACAGTGGCTACCCTTGTGCCCTGTCTTTGCTTTCCGTACAGTGGAAAGTGCAGCTGTGGAAACACCTTTCCTACTTACCATTCTCTTCTGTGCCAGTTCATTTAGAAGAGATCATTTCACAAGCTATTGATTACAGAATCAGAGTGCTGTACCCAAAAAGCAGGGTGTAGGAGATATTAATTCCTGAGCTCACCTCTCTCTACTCCTCTGACCCTCTCTTCTTTACAAAAGGTACGTACTTGTATTGATACTTGCTCATTATTGCTCTTTTAAGGGCACGTTAACCTCTTCCACCTCCAAAACAAAAAGTTCTTCTCCAACACATGAAAATTTCTTTGCTGTGGATAAACTATGGGATGACAGAAATTCTGCAAAGGCAAAAATCTTCTGTACCAAAAAAAAAAAAGAAATCCTATTTACCACCAAAAAAAACCACTATAATGTTCTCTTCTCAAATTAATCAGACCTAATTTTTTGACTTAATTAATGCCAATCCTGCCCTTTCACTCATTGCCATCTGCCAGGAGTCATTTCCCAGGCAGAAAGGTCACAGTGCTGAGCACGACACACACACCAGGGAACAGGCAGGATCCAGGTTCCCTACGCCGTGTCATTCACCTCTCCTGCACTAACACCAGCCAGCATCAACTATTACTGTCAATGTCAGACAGTCACGTATCATCAATTAGGGGTTGCAAAAGCTCAACAACTCCTGAGTTTGCCTTAAAAAGAAAAACATACAGATGCTCGTACCCATTTGGCAAAACCTAAATAAAATCCATATGAAGGAAAGAACATCTTTTCCGATCAGAATGATATGTTAATGCAGAGAGCAGAGTCATAGGTTGAACCACATGGAACTGCCATTTTTCTAAGCCAATGGCAGTCAATTACTAGCAATTCCAGATGATTCAAACTAAGTACAGACGTTTGTCTGCACCAGTATTGGCACATACTTAACTAGGACTTGAACTGTTAGTATGTCACCTGAGACATGTAACACGATAACCATATAGCTTATTTCAGAAACATTTCAGACTGTGGCAGTTGCCTAATGAAAGGAAATGTACTTCTATGAATTGAATACCTATGTCAAGTTCTGTCCAGTGATACCCCTGTTCTAGTGGAAGAGACAGATGTGTGAGGAGGGATCTGCAAGAGGGAAGCCAGGGTTCATAGGGAATATATCAGAGGTCCATCCAGCCTCCACTGGAATGGTCCAGGCAGACTCCTGGAGGAGACAGCATCTTGGCTGGGTTTTCAAGGATGAGTTGGGAGAGCCAAACTGAAGTCTAAGAGTAAGTGGAGTGAGAGAAGGGGGTGGTGAGGACAGGATCAACTTCTAGGCAGTCCTGCTTCCAAAAAAGTTTGGCAAAAAAATGTTTCCATTCACAGCATCTCTGGTATGTTCCTGCTATTCTGATTCATTATAACACTGTCTTTTCCAGCATTAATTCAGGCCAGTGGTTGCAATGAATAAATAGCAGCATTAAAATATCATCAGGAAAGATACATCATCCTCAGCTTCTAACTGGGGAGGAAAAATGTCTTAAAGCTTCACAGGTGTTTCTATTTAGTCTGGGGACGCATGTCATATTAATTGACTAGATAAAAACTTGGGGTACTCAATCTTGCTACTAACATTTTAATCCCTTCCAGTTCCATTCAAATTGTGCCTAATACCTGGTCACTAAGAATAATATAAAACAGGACTTCCCTGGTAGCTTAATGGTTAGGAGTCTGCCTGCCAATGCAGCAAACACGGGTTCAAGTCCTGGTCCGGGAAGATGCCACATGCCGCGGAGCAACTAAGCCCGTACACTGTAACTACTGAACCTGAGCTCTAGAGCCTGTGAGCCACAACTACTGAAGCCTGCACGCCTAGAACCCGTGCTCCGCAACAAGAGAAGCCACCGCAATGAGAAGCCGGCGCACCGCAACGAAGAGTAGCCCCTGCTCTCCGCAGCTAGAGAAAGGCCGCAAGCAGCAACGAAGACCCAGCACAGCCAAAAATAGATAAATTAATTAATTAAAAAAATAATAATATTGTAAAGCAGATCTAAAATTCACTTTCAGGGCTTCCCTGGTGGCGCAGTGGCTGAGAGTCCGCCTGCCGATGCAGGGGACACGGGTTCGTGCCCCGGTCCGGGAGGATCCCACATGCCGCGGAGCGGCTGGGCCCGTGAGCCATGGCTGCTGAGCCTGCGCGTCCAGAGCCTGTGCTCCGCAACGGGAGCAGCCACAACAGTGAGAGGCCCCGCATACCGCAAATAAATAAATAAATAAATAATAGAATAAAATAAAATAAAATTCACTTTCAGGGGAAAAAAATGTGCAAGGCGTGGGGTCCACTCCTGCAATAACCTTCTCGCGCGGGATTTGCCGTTTGAGATTTTAACCCGCTGGCATCTGACTCTTGCAGCATGTGGAGCCCACTCTCTTGCTAATTTAGCTGCAGGTCAGCCCTCGCTCTGCTTTCCAATACTTTTTTTTTTTTTTTTTTTTTTTTTTTTTTGCGGTACGCGGGCCTCTCACTGCTGTGGCCTCTCCCGTTGCGGAGCACAGGCTCCGCACGCGCAGGCTCAGCGGCCATGGCTCACGGGCCCAGCCGCTCCGCGGCATGTGGGATCTTCCCGGACTGGGACACGAACCCGCGTCCGCATCGGCAGGCGGACTCTCAACCACTGCGCCACCAGGGAAGCCCAGAAAAAAATCTTTTGATTGAAGCATAACACACATACAGAGAAGGGCATAAATCCTATGTGCAGAGTGACTACCCCTATGGAACCTGCACCCAGATTACAATCAGAATGTTACCCCAGGAACCCCTCCCTGGGACCCGGTCCTGCTCCTCCCCACAGCCAGGGAGACCACTCTCCTGACTGCTAACACCACTGATTCATTTGACCTGAAACTAGGATACTTTTAAGAGTCCCAGTCATTATGCTGGGACAACAGGCATAAACCAGGCTCTCTGTGACTAACCCAGATGTATGTTACTGTAAATATTGGTCACATTTGGTCTGTTTCCCAAGGCACTTTGGACGGACCCCAGTTTCAACACTCGTCACATTCTGCATATTTGCTAAACATGCAACAAACTCCTCACTACCAGAGGTCAATGTGGAGGCTGATCCTTCATTCGTCTTCTCCTAGTACCATTCAGCGACTGTCTTATGCCACCAGATGAAGGATCCAACAAGTGCCTAGGTTTCCAAATTCCCCATCCCTCGTTATCAGGCTGGGCAGAGAATGTACAGTTTTATCCCCATTCCGGCCAGATGAGGAGATTTTCTGGAGGAAGCTTTTGCCTGAGGAAAGTTTCCTGTCAGCCAAGAGTCTGCTTGGCCCCTTCCTGCAATCAAACATCATATGACCTGTGGCTTTCAGCCTACCCATTCTCTGTGCATGCCTCTCCCACCCTCCTGGCTGTGTGTCTGGCGGCGGGGGAAGGCGGGGTAGGGACCGGGGACAGAGACTCTCTTCTTGACTGTCAGGCTCCTCGAAGCCCTCCAGGCTTCAAACTTCAGTGTCCATCTTCATAGGACCCACACCACCCAGTTTTAGCAAGAATCTTGTGAAGTCAGTCTAGAAAGAACTCCCACCTTCAATACCTGACAACCCTTAAGTATCTGATCAAATTCCTCATCCCCCACCCTTGGTACCTGAGCACCCTGGCCAGTCTTCAGCAGGAATCCTGTCCAGGCCATTTAGCCACAATACCCCCTTACTCCTGATGTTTCTTCTTGGCAATTTTCCATCCATCACCCTCGACCCTGCTCCTCAGCTATAAATCCCCACTTGTCTGTGCTGTACTTGGAATTGAGCCCAGCTCTAAACTGAGGTCTCTTTTCCCTGATTGCAATAATTCCTGAGTAAAATCTGTTTTTGTGCTTTAACTATTGTCAGACTCTGATTTTCTTTGGGAGGGAGGGCACACGCCGTGTACACACGTGTGTTTCTTCTTGGTTCTGCTGCTGCTGGTCTATGTTAAAACCAAAAGATTCCTTTCCAGCCTCCACACGCCCCCACTCCTTGCACCCACCATTTGACCTGCAGGCAAATGAAGCCATTCAAATATTTGCTCATCATGTCATCTGTTCCCATCCGACCTTGCAATTCCTGTCATGCCCCACATGTCAGTTTGAAGCATAACGTCATTAATACCTCCAGTGCACTAATGGATGCTTCACACATGAACGCATTAATGAAATGTGTTATTGTTTTCCCTCACAGGACATTAACAATCTACCTCACGCTGTGTCCCGAAGCCCCTCGGAGCTGCTGAAAACCACTAGCTATCAAATGAACCCTCAGTTCTGCCTCAGTAACTTTAAGTTCAAGTTTATCACTGAAGCGTCACTCATGTGAGAAGAAAATACAAGCCTCTGAGGGCTTTGGGGCCCAGCTTCAATTACCATAAAGAGTAACAGGCAGCGATAGCTGGGGGGTGGGATGGGGGCAGCCAGAGCCGCATGGAAACACACCCTGTCAAAATGAAATAGGAAAGATCTGGGTGTCACTGGGATGATTTGTTTCTCCTTTCTCCCCTTTGTCTATGGGCTGATGGTTTGAATAATGAAGACGGTATTGGTTTTCTTCCTGAGCACGCCAGCACAGGAGGTCTGCTTTTCTGATGGCACAGCTGACATATTAAGAGGGATTAAAGTTTCTGTACACAGGCAATGTTTAAATTAGCTTCCTTAAGCCCCAAAGAAATCTTTCCAGCTGATTTGCAAAACGAACCCCAGCACCGGCCTGCAGCCACCCTGCACTGTTTGCCTAGACAGAGCCTCGGGGTTCTGTTTGGCCAGCTGTTTTGCAAAATCAGAAGAAAAGGAAAGGTAATTCCCTTTCACCATTGCCTCAGCCAGTATTTCTTCTGTAATTAAAATTGAAAGCTTTCCCCAACAGGTTCTCAGAGGCTCTCCCAGAGAAACAGATTTCCCTTTTCCTGTATAATTAAGCACAAATTGTAAGGTACAGGGCTTTGCCATAGAGGGATGGATGGTCAGAGGTGTTCCATGCAAGGCTGGGGGACGCTTTTGTGTTTGGTTAGCTGTTAGGAAATGCTAATTGCCTTTTCTCTTGCCATTAGGCACTAATTCCCTGCTGTGCCAGAAATTTTTTGCAGGCTGGGGCCAGAAAGGTGAAGGGAGATGTACAGCACAAATGCCACAGAATCACCTGCACCAGGAAACTGCTGCTTGGCCAGGAAGGTGATTGTTCACCCAGCATTTGTGCCAACAATGCAACTCACAACTCCTTTTCTTCTTGTCCTTGGGAACAGGCCTAAGAGTAGGTACTAAATTCGGTCTCTGAATGTCTCAGGTCGCTCAGCGTGTACCCTCTCCTAGCTCAGGAACAAAAGCCAAGGCTTAACTCCTTCCTGGGCTGCTGAATGCAAGGAGATCCGTGTTGTCTGCCCGTCAGAGCCACGTATCTGCGTCCCCACATCTACTCCTCTGAAGGAAAGACAGCCCACAGCAAGCTCCCAAGCCCTATGGCACGGCCACCCTGAAAGCTCCGGGAGGGCAATGTGTGTTGCTTCTGCTTCTCACAAACACAAGGCACAACGGGCTGGACCCACACCACCCTAACACCTCTGCCTCTGCAGGTCTCATCCCAGAAACGCCCTTTACTTTTAAAGAAACAGGTGGCCAAAACTGTGACCACAGATGACAATTTTTCTGCCATTTCATTTTAGCCCTATGCAAAGAGCCTCTAGAGTGGCCCTATGACTCTGTTCGCCTGGTGTTGACACCTTGTATGATCACCACCTCCCTCTGAGCATAGACAGGATCTGTGACTTTTTTCTAAACAGTTGAGTATGGCAAAGGTGAAGGGGTTTGGCAGGTGTTATAAAGGTCCCAAGTCAAAAGGGTAAATCAAAAAGGAGATTATCCTGTGTGGCCTTAATCAGGTGAAAGCTCATAAAAGAGGGACCGGGCCTTCTATAGGCCAGAGACCCTCCTTGCTGGCTGAAGTAAGCAGCCACACTGACGAAGCCCACAGGGTGGAACTGCATTGCCTCTAGGATCTGGGGTGGCCTCCAGTGACAATCAGCAAAAAGTTGGGGACCCCAGTCTTGGAGCAACCAGGATATGAATTCTGCCAACAACCTGAATGAGCATGGAAGTGCATTCCCCCCAGGCTGATGTCCACATGAAAATGTGGTCCACCCAACACATTTATCAGAGCCTGGTGAGTCCCCAAGCAGAGGACCCAGTACCTGGACTCCTGACCCATAAAACCTGGTTGTTTTAAGCCACTAATTTGTTACTCAGCAAATAGATAACTAATACAATTCCTAAGCATTCAGATCCTACATTTTTAAATGACTGATGACTCAGCTGTATTGCAGCCATGGTCTTCATCATTCATATCTTCAAATCACCAGCCAATCAATATATTCCTTCTATGCATTGCCCCTTGGGTCCATGGTGCATATATTTTGAGACCATTGAGCTCTTGAGATATTCTGTCAATCATTTCTCATTTCTTCTCAACCTTGCCTTTTTAGTCACAGAGCCCATATTGCAAAGAAAGATCTTAAAGTGAGTAGAAAACTACATTAAACAAAAAGATATGGATCCTATGCTCGACACACATATATTACAAAGATATATTCTTTTTCTTTTAATCAAGCTTTCACATGCGCAAAGAGAAAATCATATTTTATTCCTGCTTGTCTTAAACCTCATGAAGCCTTCAGTTCATAAACTTCTAGAAAACTTTCAAAGTTCTCAACGAATATGTTTTGTAGTTCAGATCATTTTAGAAACCAACTGCCATATACCAATAGGATTTTTTCCCCATGGAGTTTGACAAGCTGAACCTATTTATATGGAAAAGAGGGCCAAGGAAGGCTAGGATACTTCTGAAGACTCCAAACGCCAGATATGAAGAATTATTATAAAGTGATACTTTATAGTATATTATAAAGTATGATGTTGGCACAATGATTTAAAAAATAATAAACCAACAGAATAAAAAGAGGTGCCCAACACAGGCCCATGCATGTATTGAAATCTGATATATGGAAGATGGGACATGACAAATCAGAGGGGAACAATGTTCTATATACTGAATGGTACCCCATGATAGGTTCCCAATATAGGGGTGGGGGATAAATAAAGTGGAAGAAATCTTCATTTAGGAATTCAGTTAACTACCAAACAATGAAAAGAAAAAGAGGTAAAAAAAAAAAAAAAAGGTATAAGCCAGTACGTTTAAACTATAACACAGTAAACAGTTATATAAATCATGTTATTCATTGTGTTTTGCAATCATTTATCATTTTAAAACAATCTAGGGTTAAGAGAGGCTGACTGACCTTTTAAAATATATTAATTACTGCCTATGATTCAGCTCTTAAAAATATATGCTTACTTTGTGATTGAGAAAGGGGATTCATTTTAAAAAATAGCTTTAACATGCCTTTGCCTAACAAAAGCCAAACATGGGAAGTATTTCAAAATCGTAGGATTATGAAGATTAGATGGGGGCATGATGAAACAAGATTGGTCATGAAATGATAAGTACTGAAGCAAAATAATGGGCATCTAGGGATTTATTATGTATGTGTATGTTTGAAATTTTCCATAACTAAGAAAGTATTTTTAAAAAGGAAAGAAAAAGAGTGTTTGGTAAAGCATCTCAAGTAAGAAAGTTAAACAGTAAGTCCCCTACATACAAACGAGTTCTGTCCCGAGAACGCGTTCGTTAAGTCCAAATTGTTTGTAGATCCAACAAAGTTAGCCTAGGTACCCAACTAACAAATCGGCTATATAGTACTGTACTGAAATAGGTTTATAATACTTTTCACACAAATAATACATACAAAACAAACAAACAGAAAAAATAACGAAAACGTTTCTAATATTACAGTACAGTACTCTGAAAAGTACAGTAGTACCAGCTACATTACCTATGCTTTTACACTTGCTTCTGGACATCCTGGGCTTGAAATAAATATACTGTACTACTGTACTCTACACAGTTCTGTAAAGTACACAAAAGCACAACCACTTGTAGAGGATGCACGCACGTGACAATTTACGCCAGACACGTGAACTTACGTGATTGGGCATGCAAATGCATGTTTGCATCTTTGAAAGTTCACAACTTGAAGGTTTGTATGTAGGGGACTTACTGTACAGAACTTGTGTGCTATTATTTTAAGAAAACACACATGTATATATGTGCATATATATATGTATATATAGGCACAATAAATATGTGCATAAAAAGTTATGTTATATATACACACACACATATATATAGATATGCATGTATACATAATTAACATAAATTTTGGGAGCGGGCAAGTCTGCATTCTTACACGGTCATGTTACAGGTGAGGATCCTCTTCTCTCCTGGGTGGTTATCTTCTGTTTGCCCTCCCAGGTCCCCTCTCCACCCTTCTCTGATGAACTGCAAGGGTGAGGTTGACAGGACCCCAGCCCCTGAGACTTCTAACTGGGTCTGGGCCATGGAGAGCATCAGAGAGATGTGAGGGAGGGAGGAGGAAAGTGAAGTCAGGGGATTTGTTTCCCTGGCTTTCTCCCCGCTAGAGAGCCTCCAAGTGGGCTACTATGACCTTCTACTGAAGATTACTGTACCTCTCAAGAAGACCAATTCTACAAAACCTTTTTCTGATGGGTTCCTGAAACTGATCCCTCTCTTCTTCCCTTTGGACATAGAGATTGTCTCAGCTCAGCTGCTCCTATCCCCAGATTCCTGCACAATCCCTCCTATGGGGTTGTACTCACACCCTTGTAACAGTTTTGTGTGCCATCTGTTTTCTGTTAGGACCCTAATTACCACCCTCTTCATTAAACAATAGATGGCACACAGTTATTATAAATAGAGATGGGGAGATTATTCTCTACATTTGCAAATGTTTCCAGTATTGCAGTTATGTCCTAGGTGATTCCCAAGCTGGACACAGCAGATACCGGAATAAAGGAAAAGAGAGATGTGCAATTGGGGGGTATCAACTAGGTACTTACTGGTCCACAAACCAATTCCTTTTGCTAATAGACATGGAGGGAACTGAGAAGACAGTCCTTTCTCTGAAAAGCCTAAATTGTGAGAGCAATTCAGCTCTTCTAACTTTCCCCATATCTGAACCTAGACTCAGTGCTATCACACTATTAGAGCACATCAAATATTGCACTATAGTTACCTGAATACATGTATTTATCTCCTCCAGTAGGCTGTGAGCAATTCAAGGAAAAGAGTCCATCTTATTCAACTTTATATCCTTGCCATCTAGCACAGTGTCTGGCACATAACAGACACAGTAAATGTTAATTGAATGAATAAATGCCTGCTTGAATAAATGAATGCCAGTGGGGCCAGTGTGTCCCATAGCAGGGCTCTAAACAGAGGCTCTTCTCACCTTCTAGTCGCCATCTAGCTTCCAAAAGCAGCACCAAATCCAAATGTGACCTTGGTACCATGGAATAAAGAATCTTTCTCATCTGAATCACTCGCATCTGCCTGGCTACAGTCAACATAAGGTCTTGAGGCTGAGGCACACCTTCATTTGTTAAAAGGGGGAGGGGAGCAGATGGCAAATGAAGGTACTAAAGCTCATTAATTCCTAATGGAGGTGTCCTCCTGGATGTAATTAGAACAAAAAGAAGGAAGAGCCAAAGGAGGAGGGTTTGGGAAATAAAGTAGGCAGCTGGAAGAGGTTTATGAACGGTATAAACCCTCAGGGAGCTTTCCATTAGAGAGGATAATAATGTCCACACTTCACAATGGCATAGTTCTCCACAACCAGCAAAACACATCTGCATACATTATTTCAATAGCGTCTCAGGAAATGATTGTAAGACACAGAGGAGAGGTGTGGTTTGGTTGTTTTTTGTGTTTTTTTTTTGCCGTACGCGGGCCTCTCACTGTTGTGGCCTCTCCCGTTTGCGAAGCACAGGCTCCGGATGCGCAGGCTTAGCGGCCATGGCTCACGGGCCCAGCCGCTCCGCGGCATGTGGGATCTTCCCAGACCGGGGCTCCAACCCATGTCCCCTACATCGGCAGGCGGACTCTCAACCACTGCGCCACCAGGGAAGCCCCAGAGGAGAGTTTTATTTTTCCAATTGTATAAATTTAAAAAGTGGTCCTCAGGGAAGTTAAGCCACCTGCCCTGAGTAACATGGCTAGAAAGTTATAGAATAAGGATGGATTTTAAACATTCTGACACTGAATTTGGTCTCCATCCATTCCATGGCTATAAATGGAGAGAGTGACCTTCAGACCACTTCTAAAAAGCATGTGACACTCCACCCAGCTCAGCTATCCCACAGCATGCTCTTTTCTTCCATGCCCATTACCAATCACTTAAAGACATCCAGTTGCCTTCTGTGTTTGATTGGCAAGTGGGACACAGAGGTTCTTATGAGCCTGCAGTTTTTATTTCTTTATGTCTCCAAGGAAGACCTCAAGCCAATAGAGAAGGGAACTCTTCCTATTAGATCTAGTTAACTGACTCCATTTCTTCCCACTGTTCCCAATACAAAATAAATTTATTCAAATATGTAGTTGCATTGAAATTGAGAATTATGTATTTACTTTGATCTTATAGGAAGTGTGCAGCATAAATCTGAGATATCAGCATTAAATTCAGAGACTTTATAACTAAGGGCTTGCTAGTTAGCCTGGGTTTTCATACTCAGGTCAGTCTACCCAAAAAGAAGTAAGTTACTTGAAAATTGACTCTTTGCATTAAAGTAAACTTGCCCCTTAAAGTCTTCCTCTCTCAAAGGCACACAGCTGACTTAGTTCACAAGCGAGCTGAAAAGAGTAAGGAAGATGTTCTATTTAACCAGCATCAATTGCTTATAACTATCCTGTTCTCAATATCTTTTCCCCCCAAGGAAGCATTCAGCCAACATTTTTATTGGACTGATGCCCAGATTGCTCCATTAATTCATGCAACTACCTTCATTGGAGTGCTCCAGGCATTATTACTCATGAATCCTACAGAGCACAAATATATCTGTAGAAATACTGTCATTTATATTACATATGACCTTAAAGCATCTTCATAAATTACACCTTCAAAGCAAACTAGAGAGCCCTGAAGTCTTTTGCTATGTTAGTCATCTTAATTTCACTAGACCCATTGTCTTTTCCTTACATATGCAATGTAACTAAATTGGTTTTAGTGATCTGGGTCCTTCAGATCCATCAACTTTATCATAAGGTATATAAGATGTAAGATCTTTAAATCTGTAATGATATCTTTCTGCTCTGTGGGTTTCATTGGTTCAAACTTATCTTCCAATTATGTCTTCCTGAGATGTATTCTATCTATGATGGGGGCTTCTAGGCTGTGGTTATTTCTGGTACTGTATCTATTAAGTAACCAAACAAGAAAAACAACAAAAATTGTGCTTTGGCTTCATATACTTTAGACCATTTAACATGAAATCTGTCCATTTTCAGAGATTTTGGCAACAAATATAGTCACTTAATTATTAAATTAGTTACCTTATCCTAAACAATTGTCAGTAGCCCACCATGGTAATAAGAAAGTTCTTTCTCAAAATAATTACCATTTGATTTCCAATTGATTATAAAATGAGCACTGTTTTCTACCAAAAATTTCCATGAAATCTTTTAATAAATATTGTTTCATATTAGGAGTTTAAATGAATAAAGCATTATTCACATAAAGGAAATAAGTACTTTGATCTACTACACTATTTTCAAAAGGAAAGTAGAACCACCATGTATGATGATATCCTGAACATGATCTGGGACACAAAAAAATCAGTCTTATCTGTGAACCTTGAGCAAAATTTCTCTCCTTTGTGGACAAAAAGCAACAATGTCATTCAGCTATTTACATATGGCCCAGATACTAATGAGGAACTGTTTCCTGCTTTCTGTGAAGGAAAAGTGAACTATGAATAAATATCACTGGGGTCATTATCACCTGCACACACAGGTAACAGGTGGCTTGCAACAAAATAGTGTCAGAAGCAAAATGGATCTGTAGCAGGAAAATCAGTCTTAAGGCATGATTGGGGGTAAAAGACTAACTGTGGATAAACATTTGTGGTGTCTGGCAAAGCTCTCCAAGTTCCAAGACGAGGAAAGACCTTTCACGCATATATGGAACTTTCCATGAGAGTTCTAGAGCCTTTCAACCTCAGAATATATCTGGCCTATCCTCTTTTCAAAAGGTAAACTGACAGGGTCTTGGAGAAATGGGAGTTGAACCTACTCTTAGAGATCTTCAGAGAAGAGGAATTTCAGCTTCCTGGCTTAACTATGTTGCTTCTATCTAGTTTATTTTACATGGCCACATTTATCATGCTTAAAATTCAGCCCAAGTCCACCTGTTATTTTTTTTTTTTTAAGCAGCATTCACTCATTTATTCAATAATTATATATTGAGCACCTCTTATAGTCCAGGCACAACTTTAGTAGCTGGGATTCAAGAGAGAACAAAAGAGACCAAAATTCTTCCTCTTGTCGTCTTTATTATTCTAACAATAAACTGTTCAATTCACAGTAACATCCTTATTTCTTGTACGAAATTGGGTCAACTTCTTTGACCAAAGCTAGTTTTGTTAGAATTTAATTCCTTTAACAAAAAATTCAGCTACATGAAAGCCAACATTAGTTTGGTACTCACAATTTGACAGCATTTGGGGCTGGTTCGTTTTTATTATTTGTCATTCTCATGTTTCGTAGAGGTGTACCCTGAACTGAAGAACAGTTTCCCTCCATCCTGCAAGGATACCAGTTCAACCGCATACACATCCCTGAGGGACACAGGTGGAATGTGAAGAAAGAGGGGGCCTAACCAGCATATGGCCCATTCAACATTGGGGAAAAATGGAATTGCCTTTACATCAAGCTTCCTAGGGAGGATATAGGGAAAGCTTGTACAGAATTACTACTCCAGCTAATTTGTAACTACTGCTACTACTACCATTGTCCTTTGACCTCACATACATTAGAATACTTGGTCCTCACAGCAACTCCATGAGGAACAGATGAGAAAACAGGCTGGAAAAGGTAAGTGACTTGTCTACAATTAACAGCTCTGGCAAATGGTGGTGCTGAGATTCAAACTTAGGTCTGATTTCAGGGGTCCATCTCATGAAAAACCTATGATGTCAGTCATCTAATAAAACCATAGAAAGGGAGGAAAACCTAGGCAGAACACTCTATGACATAAATCACAGCAAGATCCTTTTTGACGCACCTCCTAGACGAATGGAAATAAAGACAAACAAATGGGACCTAATGAAACTTAAAAGCTTTTGCACAGCAAAAGATACCATAAGCAAGATGAAAAGACAACGCTCAGAATGGGAGAAAATATTTGCAAATATTTGAAGCAACTGACAAAGGATTAGTCTCCGAAGTTTACAAGCAGCTCATGCAGCTCAATATCAAAAAAAAAAACAACCCCATCCAAAAATGAGCAGAACACCTAAATAGACATTTCTCCAAAGAAGATATACAGATTGCCAACAAACACATGAAAGGATGCTCAACATCACTAATCATTAGAGAAATGCAAATCAAAACTCCAAGAGGTATCACCTCACACTGGTCAGAAGGGCCATCATCAAAAGTCTTGAAACAATAAATGCTGGAGAGGGTGTGGAGAAAAGGGAACCCTCTTGCACTGTTGGTTGGAATGTAAAGTGATACAGCCACTTGGAGAACAGTATGGATGTTCCTCAAAAAACTAAAAATAGAACTACCATACGACCCAGCAATCCCTCTACTGGGCATATACCCTAGGAAAACCACAATTCAAAAAGAGTCATGTACCCCAATATTCATTGCAGCTCTATTTACAATAGCCAGGACATGGAAGCAACCTAAGTATCCATCAACAGATGAATGAATAAAGAAGATGTGGCACATATATACAATGGAATATTACTCAGCCATAAAAAGAAATGAAATTGAGTTATTTGTAGTGAGGTGGATGGACCTAGAGTCTGTCATACAGAGTGAAGTAAGTCAGAAAGAGAAAAACAAATACCGTATCCTAACACATATATATGGAATCTAAGAAAAAAAATGGTTCTGAAGTAGCTAGGAGCAGGACAGGAATAAAGACGCAGACGTAGAGAATGGACTTGAGGACACAGGGAGTGAGAAGGGTAAGCTGGGACGAAGTGAGAGAGTGACATGGACATATACACTATCAAATGTGAAATAGATAGCTAGTGGGAAGCAGTTGTGTAGCACAGGGAGTTCAGCTCAGTGCTTTGTGACCACCTAGAGGGGTAGGATAGGGAGGGTGTGAGGGAGACGCAAGAGGGAGGAGATATGGGGTATATGTATATGTATAGCTGATTCACTTTGTTATAGAGAAGAAACTAGCACACCATTGTGAAGCAATTATACTCCAATAAAGTTGTTAAAAAAACATAGAAAGGATTTATTAAACTTTAACCATCATTATTTCATCCTATAGAATGACATAACCCAAGAGAAAAAGATACAGGTGTTGAATATCACTCATGCATTTTCAGTTCCTTCTGTGAATCTTAGCTACTATAATAAAAGCATTGTTTTAAGCATTGTTTTATACGCATCCTCATATAATAAGACCATTCATGCCTATATCGATTAAAATTTAAAAGAAACAAATATTCACTGCAGATATCTAGTTCACTTACCTTGAATAAAGTAGCTTCAGGTGCTTCCACTTTTGAAGCTGGGGAAATATCAGACAGGAACGAAGTTCACTTTAGTTTGGTCCAGGAAGAAAAAAGATTCACAGCTCTGAGAATAAAGAAAGAATCAGACCTTGTCAGGACATTTGGTTCTAATTAACTAGTGACAAAATGGTTCTACACTGCAACTATGTAAAAGTAGCTGAGTTACTTGAGCTAGGAAAGGTCAAAAACAATGATTATGATCATTATTTTTGCATATACTTTTGATTATTGGGAGTGAATTTTCCTCTCTCTTTTCCTCATTAAAATTAAAATTTTATGGTTTATCAACGTAAAGTTGATAAGTGAACAAGATAATTTAACATTATTTTGATAATGGAGCATATTCCTTGTAAAACATAAAGCCCTGGAGGCTTTCTCAATTCCCCTTCTATCCCCACAAAGCTGCCTCTGTCTAGTATTGAGCCATGGCTTTGCTCAAGAAAGCAAAACAAAACACAAATCATCTAGTGGTAGCAATCTGAATGAAGACCTGGCCCAGAGGACAAAAAATGCGATTTAACATAAAATAGGATGTCATGATCTAAACTACTCATTTGGCATTTACCATAAATCCCTGAGTACCATTAGTTGTCTTTTCAGATAAATTCAATAAAAATTTATTGAATATTTTCCATGTACAAGCACTTTGCTAGATATTAAGAAAAAGGAGGTGAATAGAAGACCAGGCTCTCTTCTCTGAAATCTATCTTTGAAGAAAGGAATATATGCAAACAATCCTGACATAATTTCAGGGATAGAGTGAAAAAATAGCATACTTTTGAAGAGTAATGCTAACTTGATATGATTATATTTTATTCTTTCCGATCTATTGTAAACCCTTGGAAACCAAAAATTTGTATTTTTCAGAATCTTTGCACATGTGAGTATTTTAATCAGTAGTCCTTTTTAGTGAAGGACAGAAATTGTGTATATTCTAAGGTACACGTGTAGCCTGATATCAGCTTCAGGCACAGTTGGATCAGGCTTTTTAAAGAGGACATAAGAATTTCTTCCTCCATTCCTTGGGTCTGGTTTTCTCTATATTGGCTTCATTCTTCAAAGATCCTCTAATAGTGGGATTAAAGATAGCCCCAGAAATACTGCACCTGGTTAGTAACACTGGGAGAAAGAGAGCTTCTCTTAACAACAGTTTTAGTCAAAAGTCATGGAATTCATTCCTAATGGACTGTTTTATGTCGTGTACCCATCACCACACAAGACACTGACGCCAGAGAAATGGAGTACACTGATTGGCCAGTCTGAGTCATGTGCCCACTGCTGGAGCTCATGCTGCTTCCAAAGCACATGACTGAGAGCTATAGGGAGAGATGCCCCAAAGGGAAACCTAAGTGCAGTTACCATAGGAAAGGCAATATCTCCTGGGCAAGATAAATATCATGTGCCCACCACAAAAAGAACTCAGCAAATATTTGTTAATTGATGTATTGATTAGTAAGTCTGGGATAAGTGAAATGATGATAAATACGATGTGTGAAGGGAAACACAGCCAAGATAAATTGTGAAATGGAGCTACAGAGGTGGGCAGTATCCTACGAGGCTTCTTGGAAATAAATCAACAAAAAGGAGCTGACCTTGACTGTTTGCACTGTTTGAGAAGAATTAACTGAGTCTATAATCAGTAAACAATCCTGAGGGTTTGGTAAGGTGAGTTCTGCCTTCTGTGATATGAAAATTGTGTCATAGGTATCAGAAGGTGAACATAGCTAACTGTCTGTGATTGCCACAAAACGAGAAGAAAAATAAATAGAGATCTTACATCAGTCCTTGAATCACAACAGATACAATTATGAAAACTAGACCATATATTAATGAGATTTTCATGTATTACTTTAAAAGACTTCCCTAAAAAGTCATGAGGAAAAGGGACCTCTTATTTGAACTATGGAATGATCTGAATTGGCAACAATATACCAGTGCTTCAAAAGAAAGTCAATTAGTCCTATAAAAATAGTGTCTAGGGGCTTCCCTGGTGGCGCAGTGGTTGAGAATCCGCCTGCCGATGCAGGGGATACGGGTTCATGCCCCGGTCCGGGAAGATCCCACATGTCGCGGAGCGGCTGGGCCCGTGAGCCATGGCTGCTGAGCCTGTGCATCCGGAGCCTGCGCTCCGCAACGGGAGAGGCCACAACAGTGAGAGGCCCACGTACCACCAGAAAAAAAAAAAAAAATCAGTGTCTATAAAATAAGTGTAACCTTGGATAATTCATTATATTTGCAAGGCAGAGAAACCTTTAAAAATGCATCAGTGTTTTTTCTTAAATGACTTAATTTTCATTATTATACTACTTTAAACAAATTTTAGTTAATGCATTAAAAGCTTTGAGTAGTTCTTACTTTAACCAACCAGCAACTAGAACAAGTTTCAAGAAGACTTCAAGTCCAGCCACATGCCTCGAAGAAAAGCTACACCTACAGTATCACAGACAAATGGCCTCACGTGTCCATCTTGGCATGTCAGGATTCATGCCACTTGCCCAACTCCTTGCAAAAGTCCGTTTTTACATGGAAATGATTCATTTAAGATAATTAGAAAGCCATAAGTTTTCACTTATTCATTCAGAAACAATTTTAGTTCCTACAAGCACTGTGCTAGGAAATAGGATACAAAAATGAATATGTCTCTTGCTCCTAAGGAACTCACAGACTGAAGACACCCACGTGAGCCAAAATTTTCCATACTATCTGATGAGCATGGGGACAGAGGGACATGCAAGGTAAGAGGGGCTACAAACCTATCTGTACCTGATCACACTATTTTAGAAGTTGGCCATTCCGAACTAATTCGGAGTACGTTATCTCCAAAAGTTTATATGTTCCTAATTTCTCCATCATTTCCACTCTTAGGAATTCCCTAATTGTACCAAAGGTAGAGTGCGTTTTATATGAAAAAAACTGCTGCAGGGCAATCATTAACAGCGATTTACTAATATAATACCCAATCAGAGAAACCACGCTTTGCCATGGTAAATTGTTCAAACTGTGAGGATCAGTAGGGCTGCAATGAATCTAATCATGAACAAAAAAAAATGATTGAATGGAAGCAGTTTGCATAAAAGTATACACTTGATATTTTCACTCTAGACATACAGATTAAGAGGCTATCTATCAAGGTAAATCAATATGAAAGTTGAGACTGACTTTCTCCACCCTCAAGAAATGATTTGCAGGTATTTGTGGCTTTTCATTTTGGTTTGACTATTATTTCATATTTTACTTGTAATTCTTCTTATGGAACACTAAGAACATTTATTTGTTTTTCGGTCAGGTTTATTGAGGTATAATTTACAGCCAGTAAAATTCACCCTTTCTAGCATACAGTTCTAAGAGTTTTGACAAATGGATATAGTCATACAACCTCCACCATAATGAAGATAGAGAATAGCTCCAGCATCCTGAAAATTCTTCCCTGCCCCTTGGAAGTCAACCTCTAGACCCCTGACAATCACTAATAAGTTTTCTGTCCCCATAGTTTTACTTTGTCCAGAAAGTCATATAAATGTAATCAACAAGTATGTAACATTTTGAGTTTGGCTTCTTTCACTTAGCACAAGGTAAGTGAGATTATCCGTGTTGTGTATGTCAGGAAATGTGGACTGGGATATTGTCCTTTAGGGTTTCCCTTATTTTTCCAAAGCCAAAGTCAATATGCAAAGCCTGGATCTCTTGCCATTTGGTTTGTCCATGGTTAGGAAGAAACAGATTTTTTATTATGGCTGTTTGTTTTCAGCATAGCAGGGAAAGAATAAACACTCTCAGGGAATAATCATAATCTGTGATTATTATAGGCACTAAGTCATATGTTTGTAAGGCCCAAACTTTTGTTAGTCAAATGACTGGGCACTAAAATTAATTTGGAGGCTCAAGGCAGAGTTTGAGTGTTGTTTTCCTTATTTTTTCATTATTGCAATAGCAACGGAATATATATTTGTGACGTAATGGTACAACACACTAGTTTTCTTATCTGACCCACCTTTAACAAAATGGAATTACTGTAGAGGCAAAGGAATCAAGAAGATAAATCTCTTACCAGGAGTAGGAGAGAATGCATAGAGGGCCCTGTGACATAAACCTTAGTCATTTGAGTATCACCTTCATAATTGTGCCTCTACCCACAATTACCCATATCATTATTTATTTAACAATTATGCGGGTCACAGTTTGACTTAGATAAATTTATTTTCAAAAGGAAATTTTTATTCCTTACTCTTTGAAATGGAAATCCCTTGCCATAAATAAAACTATAAAAAATATCCAACAATATACAACTCTACCTATATGAGTCAATGTACCTCCCCAAATCATCCTGAGTTCTTGAGTATCACTGGTGGAGCCCATATACACACCCACATATGCTTTTGGAAACACAGCAACAAGAGTAGCTGTCCCATGCTTTAAATGCTTTCTCCTTGACCATGTATTCTGTGCACACCAAGGCAAAGAGTCTGCTCAGAGATCTAGTAAAGCATTAAAACCTATTTAAAATAACAAAGTACAATATGTCTTTCTACCTATGTCAGGCATTGGAAGCTTGCAACTTATTTGCCAAACAGGTTACCAGGGCTGATTTTTATGGAAATGTGGACCAGATGTACCTTCTTCCTCATCTCTTCAAAGTGGCCCTTCTGATCAAGGCCAAGGCCAGTGTGATTCAGCAACACCCACCTTTGTTAGGGTCTGTATCTCCTTACCCCAGACTAAAAAATGAGACAGAACCTTGGCCCCAAAAGACTTAAAGAATTTATTCACCAATTCATATCTTTATGCTAGTATAATCATGTATTTGATGGTTGCTATAGGAATCTATGTAGACAATCATCACATTTTTAAAGGAAATACATTACTGAAATTTCTTCTGACCCATGGTCACTATGCTCTTTGACAAGACAGTTGACCTTCACGATGTTAATCATCTCATCTGTTTGAAAGGGACTAAAGTGTTTGTTCTGCTTCCTGTTTAATAAAGCTATCAAAAGGATTAATGAGAGAAAACCTCTAGAATACTCCAAGCTCTTTCCAAAAAGGCAGCAGTAAAACTGCAGGTGCCTCTTGTGAACATACATTTGTCTTCTTCATGTAAACTCATCCTGAAGGACATCAGGCTTCCAGCTTATATTTAATTGGCTGATTATGTTGTCACTCTTGAGCTCCTTGCCAAGTTACAGGGAAGAGTTTTCTTGGAAACCGTAGTTCCCCAACTTTCTCCAGCTATGCAGTTTAATTACATCTAGCAAAATGACAACAGAGCTCATAATTAGCCTGGAGATTAATTACTGCTGAATCAGTCCAAACACCACAGCTACCAAATTCAACACAGGTGCTTAGACGAAAAGAGTTTTCTCAATACCCAACAGAAGGTGGATATGGAAGATGTGCTTTATGACTCTCTTCCCATGAGCTTAAACATACAACCTGTGCAAAATGCCTTGTGTCTTTATAGCCAGGATGCCCCTAAGTATTTTAAAAAGAACCAGACTCAAAAACATTTCAAATACTGATATCACATATTTTGAAACGTGCAGTGACTGGGGCATACTTTCTTTCTATGCAAATTTCTTCAACCTAGAGCTCCCTTTCCACTTCTCCTTGTATTGAGGAGTCTAAAAATCCTACATAATTCATCTACTGTTTCTAAACTATGAATGAAAGAGTGATATAGAGAAAATAAGCAAGCGAAAAATCATGCTGTACCTCGTGTTCATCCTGTGACCTCTAAGAGTGACTATAAGCCCATAGGGTGGGTACCACACTCCCAGAGAGTTATGAAAGCACTGTCAGATCAAAGGCTTGAAAGCCAACAACCGCCCAAGGGAACCTTCTATTTTCTCTCTGAGAATCACCAAAAGAGGAAAAAGCTAGATTAGGTAGGTAGAAAAAGGAAGGAGTTGATCCCATTTAACAAATGTTATCCATTTCTTACCCCTCTCTATGTACAAGTCACTTAAGGTATGTTTAAATATATGCACACCTAGAATCCAACAAAGACAAATTAAATCCCCAAGCGATTCTAACATGCAACCAGAGTTGAGAACAGCCGGTCTGGAGTAACGAAAAGGTCGGCCAGATGGTAGAATTGCATAAGACTCAGGGAATGGACAGAACCAGGTAACGGAGAAGGAAGAAGTAGGCCAGAAAGAATGAAGTTACAAATCAGAATTCCAGAAGCTCATATTCAAAAGAAGTTAAAGGTGTGCGGCAATAGACGAACACTCGATTCTTAAACCGTGTAAGAAACAAGTAAACCATCCCCTAACTAGAAGGGGATGTGATCGTGTTGAAGAAGCACTTTTCATGGATTTGTAGGATGCATCTGTTTGCTGTTTTGATTTTCTGTTGGCTTGTTTGTTTGTGTGTTTAGAGGAGTTGGGGGGGGGGGTTGCTGCAAATTTTTTAAAATAATCCTAATATTGACTAAAAAGAAAAACTGTGTTCATACAACCCAAAGGGAAATCCATGGAAAGGAAGGAGGAAATTGACATCTAGAGAAAGCCTTGTGGAAAAATCCAAATAAGGGAAATGTATACAAATGCACAGCCCTGATGCTTGTACCTTGCTTACACCAGGAGTGAGGGGAGCCGCTGCAAAGCCATTTGCTTGCACAAGGCTGGAGGAGAGATTACATGGCTGCCAGGAGAGGAATGTTGTCAGAGCGAGTTCGGAACGAGCTCAGCCATGCTCTCCAGTGCTGGGAGGCCCGACCACTGTGCGCGCAGCCGCACCACCATCTGTACAGGGCTGCTTCTCAGTGCTGGGCCAAAGCCGAGCTACACCCCCGCCCCGTGAGAGGTGGAGAGGGCAACGTTCTAGAACACAGCTCTGTCCACTGAAGGGCAGGCATATAAGGGCCACTAGGAGACCTCCTGGGACAGCCTCTGTGTGTGGGCACACACGCCCACGTCCACACATGGTAGGAAATGGCTCTCAGAGAGATGTGTCCCCTTCACTCTCAGCTCTTGAGGTGGCATTGCTCAGGTTGGCTTGGTGCAGCTGTGATTTGAAATCTGAAGACACATGTTCAAGACTCAAGTCTACATCTCACTTCCTGGATGACCACTGGCAAATCATTTCTGTGAGCCTTAGTGTCACCATTTTGTAAATGGAGGTAACAGAACTTTAGAGTTCATCTAGTCTAAGCATATCATTTTACGGTTGAAACTGAGAACCAGAGAATGTGAAGTGAATGCCCACCTTCAGCCAGCTAATGGATGGCTAAGCAGAATTCACACTCAAATTTCCCAGCTTAAGTTCAGTTTTCTTCCCTAAGCATTACAATCTTCTGCCTCAATATTTCCCCTGACTCATAGGATGGGTTTAAGAAAGGATGTTAGGAGGGTAAGAGCTTCTGATTCAAGATGACAGACTGAAGACACACATCACTTCCAATGCCTCCCGAAAAGCCCACGGAACTTATGGAAAAGATTTTTAAAAGAAGGAGAAAGGGGAAGAAGATGATGAGAAGGGAGAAAAGGGTACCAGCAGTGAACTATGAACTGTGAACAAATCCTGGAAGATTGCGAGCACATTGGGATCCGACTGGTAGAGAAAATTTTTCAAAACTAAAAAACCAGTTTAAGTTAAAAAGGGTGCCTTCATCAATAAGAACATTATTAATTATATTATATTATAGTTAAATCAGATATATAACATTAAATTTAATATGAATGTATTAAATATATATTTATAAATACTATGTAATATTAAATATATTTAAATTCATATATATAATAGATTACTACTATGCAGCCTTTAGAATTCATGGAAGTAGGGAAGATCTTTATATACTGACATGGAAAGATATTAATTATGTAATGTCAAATGAACAAAAGATGTCAAAACGATACAAATACAAACCTATTTTATGTGTGCATGTCATATGTTCCTATAGTAAAAATGGCAAATGCTTACAAGTGCTTGTTATGTAACTAACAAGCTATAAGCACCATTTTGTACGTAAGAAAGAGAAACATGAGAAACAGAGAGGTTAAGTAATTTGCCCAAAGTCACAAAGCTACAATTAAGTGGAGGGGCTGGGACAAATCAAGGCCATGTGGCTCCTGAGTTGATGTCTTTCCGAGCAACTCTCAGCCTGTCAGAACAACATAGATAGCTCTGAAAGGATACACATCCTGGTATGAGTTAGGGAGGTGAGGAGTGAAGACTCCATTTTACTTTTACGTTTCCCTATTGTTTAATAGTCTTCAATAAGAATGTATTTTTTTCCACTGTTTTAAAAATTATTGTATCATAAAATTGGCTCCTTTTTGAGGTACAGTTTTATAAATTATAGCACATGTATGGGTTCATGTAACCATCAGCACAGTCAGGATACAGAACAGTTTCATTACACCCAAAAAAACTCCCCATCGCTCTCACTTTATAGTCACACACTCTCCTGGCCTCAAACCCCTAGCAACCACTGACCTACTCCCCATCACTATATGGATGACCCTTGAACAACATGGGTTTGAACTGCACAGGTCCACTTATATAGGATTTTTTTCTTCAATGGTAAATTCTACAGTACTACACGATCCAAGGTTGGTTGAATTTGCAGATGCAAAACCGTGGATGAGGAAGGCTAACTCTAAAGTCATATTCTGATTTTTGACTTGTGGGGCATTGGCACTCCTAATTCCCATATTGTTCGAGGGTCAACTGTAGCTCTGATTCCTTGAGAAAATCATGCTGTATGTAGTCTTCTGAGGTTAGCTTCTTTCACTCAGCATAGTGCCTTTGAGATTATTCAAGTTGTTATGTGCATCAAAAATTTGTTCTTTTGTACTGCTGAGTAGTATTCCATCACATGAATGCAGCAGTCTGTTTATTCACTTGCCAACTGAAGCCCACAGTTAGGCTGTTTCTAGCTTAGGGTGATTATGAATAGAGCTACTCTAAGCATTTGTGTAGAGTTTTTATATGAACACGAATCTTCATTTCTCTTGGGCAAATACCTAGGAGTGTGCTTGCAGAGTCTTACGATAAGTATATGTTTAACTTTCTATGAAACTGCCAAGCCATTTTCTAGTGTTGCTGTACAATTTTGCATTCTCACCAGCAATGGATGACAGTTTCTGTTGCTCTACATTCTCACCAGCATTTGGTATTTTCAATATTTTAATTTTAGCTATTCTCATAGGTGTGTAGTAAGAATATATCACTTAAATTTTTTAAAAATGGAAAGGAATTGAACAACATTGGCAAGTATAAAACAAATAGGTTATCTCCTAAGCTGATGGTAGGAAGAAATACAAATAAGAACTGTTTTGGAAAATTCCATTCATCCATTAAATATTTCTTGAGCACCCAATGTATGTGTCTGCTGGTCTCCTCACACGCATGTTTCAAAGCCTTAGGAATGTTCATGTACTTTATGATTTTACTTTCCATTTTGTCATCCCTATTTTCTATTTACTTATAATACCCACAGTTTGTTTCTGTCACACAACACAAATGCAGTTTTAAAAAAGTGGAGTTAAAAAAAGATAACATATTTAAATTATTTATATTAATAATTTATTATTTGGGAAAACATTGTCCTCTACAGTTACACAAGATAAAAGAAAGTCCAGATAGAGTGTACTCAGCTATAGAACTTTACCTGTTTGTTCCACCTTGAATCTATCTATGTCTTGTCATCTATCAAAAGCACCATAACAGGTAGAAGAATTAGTTTATTCCCTACAAATGCCTTGTGAATGTTTGACAATGAGAAATTAATTAGAGAAGATATAAGGGCCAATTGATTTTCTGGCCACCAACTGTCCACTTTGCAGATTATTTATGGAAGCCAGAAAATAGAAAAAAGGCAAAGACGTGTGCCTGGGCTGGAAGGCAGCAAGGGGCTACCCAGGAATTCAATTACAGTAATCCCTGCTGGCTCAGGACTTCCTTGCATCTTTGCCATGTCCTCCTCACCAAACCTAGGCCACCTGGGCCGAGAGACTTGAGTGTAATGCACTAGCACCCCAAAGACCTCTTTCTCCTGATTTTGTATAGATTGTCAACATCTTCAATGGTACAGAGAGAGATGTGAGGAAGTCCGTTTTGAAAATAAAAATTCATATTACAAAAAGGCTGACCAACATGGCCCCAGACTGAAGGAAAAAAATCAAGAAAAGAAATTATTCTCAGAAATTACATTTACCCAAGTAAAGTATATTCAGGGAAAGACCTGCATTTCTCCCCTGGGTAGTCTCATGTTGGTTCCTGACCCCAATTCTCCTAAGCCAGGTGAAATTTAACTAATTGGTTAGAAATGCTTTTTGTAATTCCTTTGTGTAGGGTCCTAATCATAGAGGCCTAGAATTCTAAGTTGGTTGAATATGTGATTTTATATCTTAGTTCAGATTTCATAGATGGGACATGGAGGCTTCGAGAAGGGAGATGACAGCAATGTCAGAGCAGAGCCATGACCAGAAAGGAAAGTTTGCAGATATCCAGTCTATAACATGGGTCAAACTTATTTACTTTACATAACTGTCCTGCCTCTTCAAGGAGAGCTATTCAAATGCATTGCTTTTGGAGATTACTGCCATCACCTATGACAAATGCTGTTTATAATGACATTTCCTCGCAGAAATGCCCCTCAAGAAAGCAGAAGTAACAGGAAGAGGAAGAGGAAAATCCTCAAAATGCACATGAAAAACTACTGCAAAGTAGTTGAGAAAAACATTTTTTCACTTAAGTAGGTTTTAAGCATAAATATCTCATTCTTAATGAGATCCAGCTGATCCTAAACATTTTACAATTTACTACATCATATTCTAGCATTCCTGTCACATGGATCAAGATGCATAATACAGCTACAAATTAAGTTCAATTCCTCAGTCAATTTTTAAGGAGTGAAATTCAACCATAATACTTCAGCTATCACTATTTATCCAAGAACTACTGGTATGGACTTGGCCTTCCATATCCTTTCTATGAGTAAGGATAGAAAGGACCCAAGAAAATGGAAGAGATTTCTGGAAGCAAAGATAAGTGATGGATTTTCCATTTCCAGGGAGTTCATTCCTTAGGTATATAAAAATACATTTAAGTTATGACTACTCAAAATCCTATCTGATTTTTATGTTATTATCCATATTTAAGGTCTGGAGCATCTAAAAATAATATGTCTAACTGATGTGATCTGTCCTAGTAGAGTGACTGCCAGTGCTGGTGAAATCCTCCTCGTTCAGCTACCTCTCCTTAAGTATCTGAATGGATACTTTTATTTCAAGACTTTATAAAAAAATAATCATAGCTAATAATTATTAAGCCCTAACTATATGTCAGGTGCTCTTTTAAGCAAATAGCATGTACTAATTCATTTAATTCTCAAACAAACCTCTGAGGTGAGTACTACTGTTATCCCCATTTTAAGGCTGAAGAAACAGGCAAGTGAGGCTAAGATACAGGTGGTCAAAGTCACACAGCATATAAAAGCTGGGAAATGAATGCACGCTTGTGAAGAAACAAAACCTATTTACGAACAAATTATGTAGAGTCTATTCAAGGGTTAACTTAAGTGCACGTGGGAATAGATAAGGATATGCAGTAAATTACTAAGAATTAACGTGGATAACCGTGGTCTGGGTTTATTGTTAACTCCACGTCACTACAAAAGCTATGAGCAAAAATTGTTTAGAAGCAGATCTTTATCCTAGAGTACATCCCTGTCTTTTTTTTTTTTTTTTTTGCGGTACGCAGGCTTCTCACTGTTGTGGCCTCTCCCGTTGCGGAGCACAGACTCCGGACGCGCAGGCTCAGCGGCCATGGCTCACGGGCCCAGCCGCTCCGCGGCATGTGGGATCTTCCCGGACCGGGGCACGAACCCGTGTCCCCTGCATCGGCAGGCGGATTCTCAACCACTGCGCCACCAGGGAAGCCCCACATCCCTGTCTGGCTGCCTGGTGCTGAGTGTCCCTTCTGCTTCCAGTAGCTCCACATCTCACACTCAGCCATGCTGCCCTTGTTTGGATCACTCGGTACCTTTTTTCATAACAAGTAAATATACTGAAAAGAGTTTTAACTCCTTTCTACTATTGCACCATTTCAGTCCTTAAAGCAGACAGCTTTCTTGCCTTAACTATAAAAATGTCTTGTCCATGACACAAATGAACACATCTACGAAACAGACTCACAGACAGAGAACAGACTTGTGGTTGCCAAAGGGGAGTGGAGGTAGGGGAGGGAAGTATTGAGTTTAGGATTAGCAGGTACAAACTAGTATATACAGAATGGATAAACAACAAGGTCCTACTGTATAGCACAGAGAACTATATTCTACATCCTGTGATAGGGACTTCCCCGGTGGTGCAGTGGTTAAGAATCCACCTGCCAATGCAGGGGACATGGGTTCAAGCCCTGGTCCAGGAAGATCCCACATGCCGCGGGGCAACTAAGCCCGTGCACCACAACTTCCAAGCCTGCACTCTAGAGCCCACGAGCCACAACTACTGAGCCCGTGAGCCACAGCTACTGAAGCCTGTGAGCCTAGAGCCCGTGCTCCACAACAAGGAGAAGCCACCACAATGAGAAGCCCATACACCGCAACGAAGAGCAGCCCCTGCTCACCACAACTAGAGAAGGCCCACACACAGCAATGAAGACTCAGTGCAGCCAAAAATTTAAAAAACTAAATAAAATAAAATTTATTTTTTAAAAAATCCTGTGATAAACCATAATGGAAAAGAATAGATATATGTATAACTGAGTCACTGCTGTACAGCAGAAATTAACACAACATTGTAAGTCAACTACACTTAAATAGAATTTTAAAAATTAAAGATTTCCTGTGAATTTCTATTTCTCTAGCTATTTGTTGCTATCTTCACCAGCACTGAATGTGTAATTCCTTCCACTGGCACGCCCTCTGCAAATGCCTTCTGAGAAGCTGTGAATATCCTCTGAATTGTATAGGTCTCCCTGGCTTTGATCGCACTTAGATGGGCATCTATAGGGCTGCCCATAGATCAGAGCTTTTTAAACCCGAATGTTCATATGAATCACCTGCAGATCACATTAAAATGCAGACTCTGACTCAGTATTCTGAGGTAAGGCCTGAGATTCTGCATTTCTAACAGGTGATTTCTTCCAGGTGACATTTATGCTGCTTCAAAGATCACAGTACAAGCAGCAAGGACCTCACAGACTTATCTCTTCCTTATCAGTTTCTTTTATCCCACTATTAATGCCCCAGTATCCTTCTTTCATCTCCCGCTTTAGCTGCAACAGCTGGGTTATAGTATTTTCACATGCAACAAATGTTGTCTCATCAGAATTTTTTTCCTGTTTCTATGGTCACCAACATGTATGTTTCCCTGTTCCCCTAAGAATATAATTGACCAAATAATCTAGAAATTTTCTCAAGGTAGTAATTCAGGGCAACTGCAAGAGTGAGGAAAAACATCACCAGTATTACCCTTAGAAATATGTAATTCATAAGTGGATAGGCTTTGAAGTTACCCTCTTCTTAGCTCATATTTATTCTCTTCTAGCAGCTGAAAGTCTAACTTAGGAGGAAATGGAAAATAGATGAGAGGAGGGCTTTGCCCAAGAGAGCTTTCATCAGTAAAGTACCAAAGTAATTACTGCACCTGACAAATTCCTACTCCTTGTTTTAACCCAGTTTTAATAAAAGAAAGATTCAACAGTGGTTTATATTACCTGGCATTGCCTTTAATTTCATCAAGCTCCAATATGAAGACTTGCCACATTTACACTAAACTGCTTTTTCTCCTGAAGTTCATTTGTGAAGGCAGCTGCTGGGCCTTTAATCATCTTTTCTTCAATCTTTCATTTCTAACACACTGTGAGCGATAATGGCTCTCCCAGGCACCCCCCTGCAAACCAGGCAAATTCTCCTTCACGTCACTCCCAGGTAGTCAGGGGTAGAGAAAGCATCTACTAATTAAGTACTGAAAGGCCATTTCAAGTGCTCTGGCTATGAAGACTTAGCATTTCACATTCAGGGTGGGCCACACCCAAAGGTAAGGTCCTCCGACCTGCTGGACCAGGTTATATTTCTCCGAGCTTAGGAACAGCAGGCAAACTCTTGGCATTTCAGAAGTTCTGCTGAAATCTAGGGTAATAAAATGCTGCTCATGTTTGAGAGCACAAAGCCCTCAGAATAACCTTGTCAGTATTAAGCAGATCACAGGTGTTCAAATCTCAATCATTGAGGCCCTATTGTCTCAAGGAGCACTTAGGAAAACCTTCACAATGTTTTATGCCGCCAGGATAATTCTTTTAGCATTGATACTACTTTAAAAGTTCGTTTCCTATGACTTTCTCTAAAAACCTGTAGGCAGCAAGCTTTCACATGATTTGAAGAGTGTTTAAAATTCAGTCTAGGGCTTTCCTGGTGGCGCAGTGGTTGAGCATCTGCCTGCCAATGCAGGGGACATGGGTTCGAGACCTGGTCCAGGAAGATCCCACATGCCGCGGAGCAACTAAGCCCGTGAGCCACAACGACTGAGCCTGCGCGTCTGGAACCTGTGCTCCACAGCGGGAGAGGCCGTGACAGTGAGAGGCCCGCGCACCGCGATGAAGAGTAGCCCCCACTCGCCGCAAATGGAGAAAGCCCTCGCACAGAAATGAAGACCCAACACAGCCACAAATAAATAAATAAATTTAAAATTCAGTCTAGAAAAGTTCCAGTTCAAGATGGCAACATAAAAAGATCCTGGGGCTTCCCTGGTGGCGCAGTGGTTGAGAGTCCGCCTGCTGATGCAGGGGACGCGGGTTCGTGCCCGGGTCCGGGAAGATCCCACATGCCGCAGAGCGGCTGGGCTCGTGAGCCATGGCCGCTGAGCCTGCGCGTCTGGAGCCTGTGCTCCGCAATGGGAGAGGCCACAACAGTGAGAGGCCCGCGTATCGCAAAAAAAAAAAAAAAAAAAAAAAAAAAAAAGAAGATCCTGAACTCACGTCCTCCCACAGACACACTGAGTCTACAGCTACATACGGAAAATTTTTCTCTTAAGAAAACCTAAAGTCCAAGTCCAGCTGAATGACCGCTACACATCTGGCAAACAAGAAGGAAACCACATGGAAACGGGCATACAATCTCGATATAAACGCCACCCCCAGCTCACCCCAGTGAGCCACAACCAGGAGAAAATTCAAAACCCGGAGCTTCTCCCCAAGAAAGAAAGAGTTTGAACCCCACATTGGACACCTTACCTTTTAGGACCTGGACCTGAGAGATGAGCCCCCAAAAGCCCTAACTTTGAAAACCAACAGGGCTCACATCCTGAGACGCACAGAGCTGTAGCTATCTGAGAGCCAGATCTTAAAGCGGCCCCGTGCTCAGATGTACCCGCCCCTGGGCCCAGCTCAGAGGCAGCCAATCAAGCCCTGATTTAACATGAAGGAGGCTCACCTGCTTATATTAGTGTTGACCTGAGGGGCAGGCATCTAATTTAACACACCTCTAGAAGCCTGCTGGAACATTCTCCAGGGATGGAGACTGGTGGGGCCATCTTCGCTCTCCCTTTACTGTGCTCCAGAGCACCAGTATCTCCCAGAAGGGGCTCTTTCCCTGTGCCTGGTGCCCGGATCTCTGTGGCTGCCACCTGGGGTGGGGGATACCTCTTGACCACCTGGCTCTGGAGGCAAGTGGAGCTTGCATTCCTGGTCCCCTGGGACTGTAAAAATCAGTGTCACCCAGAAAGCAGCTCATACCCCAATTTTTGCAGCTGATGCCAGAGTACACATCTCCATCACCTGGCTCTGGCAGGCAGTGGGGCTTACACTTGTGGGCCTCACACAACCAAAGGAGAAAGAATTGTTAAGCAGCTACCACCCCCGGGGCACAGCAAGAGGCAACAGACCCAGAAGCCCATCTTTCTGTGAAGAAGGCCTATTAGCTTATCATCATGGCTGTGGCCTGAGGGGCAAGCTTCTAATTAAACACACATCTAGGGTTTGACTGTAATCCTTTTCAGAGACCTTGGAGGGCAGGCAGGCACTGTCTTCATGCTCTCCCTCTGCTGCACTGCAGAGAGCCGGTGTCTCCTGGAAGGAAGCTTTACACTTGGCTACTGCCTTGGTTTTTGTATCTGGTGCCCCAGTTTTTGCAGTTGCTGCCCAGGGGACGCCCCTTGATTGCCTGGCTCTGGTAGACAGGGGGACTTGAATTTGTGGATCCTACGGGATTGTAGCAAATCAGAGAGATGGTTCTTGGCAGGCGGCCAGCCCAGAGACTGAGCCGGAGGCAGACTGATGCACATCCCCCAGTCATCTGTGAAGGAGGCTTCGTGGCTTATCCTGGCGCTGCAGCCTGAGGGGCAGGCTTCAGGTTCAGCACACATCTAGTGGATTACGGAGCTGCTCTCAAGGAATGCAGGCTGTGGATGCCATCTTGGCACTCTCCCTCTGCCTTGTTCCAGTTCACCAGTATCTCCCAGAAAGAGCTTATATACTTGTTTGGAGCCCTGATTTTTGTGACTGACAGGTCACCTGGACAGCAGAGCTTACACTTATGGTCCTACAAAAAATGTATATGTGTATGTTTTCATACTTTAAAAAGCCACTGCCTGAGGGTCTGGCTTCTAAACAGCCTGAATCTAGGGGCCGAGATCCTCCCATTAGGGATGCTGACAGGTCTTGGCACATTCTCAATTACTGAGAGTTATTAAAAATATAATGGGCTGCTTGCATAAGCACAAAGGTTTGAGAGACACAAAAAGCATTGGGGTAGGGTTGAACAACAAGCTTCATCTCCTACACAAGGCCACTCCTTCAAGGCTGAGAGAGGCGGTTGTTTCATCTACTGTACAGAAACCAAACCAGAGTGTCAAGAAAATGAAGAAACAGAGGTATATGTTCCAAATGAAAGAACAAGATAAAACCTCAGGGAAAAAAAAAAAAAGCCTTAATGAAATGGAGGTAATAAGAGAAGAACAACAGGATAAGCATCTCCAAATAAGGGGTGAAAATGACAGTGGCCAGCTGATAAGAACCATCCTTCCTGACAATTTCCTCTTTACCTGCATCTGGAATGTAGGTAGTCAATGTCCTGGGAGAGAACTGGACCTGGGACAGGATTATAAGGGAGGGTCCTAGGACAATGAAAAACCCCAATCAAACTTCTACTTCTCTGAGACCAGCTTGAGGTATCACCTGGTCTGCTTTCCTGGGGGCTCTCTGGCTTCCACAAAGGAGAGCCAGGTATATCATAAGAGCGAGTGGAGGGGAGGTTTATAATGGTAAAGGAGTCACTCCAACAAGAGGATATAACATGTAAATATATATGCACCCAACACAGAAGCACTTAAATATATAAAGCAAACATTAACAGACCTAAAGAGAGAAACAGACAGCAATACCATAATAGGGAATTTTAAAACCCCACTTACATCAATGGATAGATCATTCACACAGAAAATCGATTAGGGAACATCAGCCTCAAATGACACATTAGACCAAATGAACTTAACAGGTATATATAGAAAATTCCATCCAAAAGCAACACAATACACATTCTTCTCAAGTACACATGAAACATTTTCCAGGATAGATAATATGTTAGGCCAAAAAACTAGCCTTAATAAATTTAAGAGGACTGAAATCATATCAAGTATCTTTTCCAGGCACAATGGTATGAAACCAGAAATTAATTACATGAAGAAAGCTGGAAAATTCAAAAATATGTGGTGATTAAACAACAGGTTTCGGGCTTCCCTGGTGGCGCAGTGGTTGAGAGTCTGCCTGCCGATGCAGGGGATACGGGTTCGTGCCCCGGTCCGGGAAGATCCCACATGCCGCGGAGCGGCTGGGCCCGTGAGCCACGGCCGCTGAGCCTGCGCGTCCGGAGCCTGTGCTCTGCAACCGGAGACGCCACAACAGTGAGAGGCCCGCGTACCGCAAAAAAAAAACCCAAAAAACAAAAAAAATAAAAAAATAAAAATAAACAACATGTTTCTAAAACACCAATGGGTTGGGGCTCTGGCCCAGGCTCCGGCCCCACCTCCCGCTTCAGCTCCAGCTCCAGCTCAGCCCAAAGAGCCTCCACTGGCCTCTCCTTTAGGAAATTCAGCCCCTCCTTATGCTTCAGCCTGCAAGGGACCAGAAAACCATAAAGGTTTAGGAATAAAAATGAAACCCAGCACCCACAGGAATCAAAGTCTCAATGTCCCTCCAGTCATAAAACCCAGTGGAGGTGCTGGGGAAACTGCCCAAAGGAGACAGCATTACAGACAAAAAAGAGAAAGACAAGTAAAAAATCCACCTACTGGGAAACCCTTGAAAAACTAGGCAATTTTTAGAGCTGCAAAAACTAGCCTAGCGCTCTGCTCAGTGAGAGAGGAGGCCACCAGTTGAGATGTCGGGCAAGTGCTCCCAGGCTCCATCCGTCCACAGATCTCTCCCCGAACCCGCCCCAGCGGGCAAGGTGCTGCTCCTCCCTCCTACTTGGCCTGACTGAACCCCGTTTCTCAACGGTCATTTTGGGGGGTTGATTACAAAGCACACGTCATGGATTCTAGAGAGCTATTTTTAAACGTTAAAAACTTTCCCCTAAGAGAGAACAACAGACCTTAAAGATGATCTCTTTTCATTCTTTCCATTTAATAATATATACCTTTTGACATTTCTCAAGAAAGAGCCAACAGACCAGATATTGTGTCAGGCCTACCTCTCCACGTAGCATCTAATCGAATTCAATCAGCAGCTGAGTTTGTAATCCTAACAACATCCTATGTAGTTAGAACCTCACAATTACGAAGTGCTTCCACATCAATGATCTCATTTGCTTCTCACAGTAAACCTTAAGGAAGGAAAGGGAGGTAATGTCACCCCCATTTTACAGATCAGTAAATTGAGACATACTGCTGCTTTGTCTGGCTTATTGGATTAGACAGCAGCTTCCTTGGGAGGCACAGAGGGACTGATTCTGAGCGGGGGTGCATATTAAAGTTTCAGATCGTGGCAGCAACGTGTTTCTGGAAAACAGGATCCTGAAAAGGGGGTTTTCAGGTAAGGATGGGGTAATGAAATACTAGAGCGGGAAAACAAACACTACTTAGGTCACACTGTTGCCTATAGAGAGCTCTGGGTGAACGGCTTCCTTCCCTAACTTTCTGCTTTCTCAGTCCTATCCATTCTTCAAAGCCAAACCCAAATCCCACAGATCCACGAGCCATTCTTGAGTATCTAGCACAGAGAAACCATAATAACGACACCTTAAGATTTCCATGTGCCTTAGCTCATTACATCATGATAAGCTTTTGAGGTAGGCTTCGTAGTCCATTTTACAAATGAGGAAAATGAAGCTCAGAGGGGTTCAGTAACTTTTCAAGCTGACACAGCTAATAAGCAGCAAAGTCTGAATTTCAAACTACATCACATCACAGCAGCCTCACCTTCCGGTACATGTATCACATCTTGTATATTGCCTGCCCACGTGTCCCTTAGTTCATCAGCCTTTTGCTGTAAGTTCTTTGAGGGCAGACAGCAAGCCTTATACTTCTTTGTAACCACCCCCTCCCGTACTTAACAGAGCCCCATGTACACAGTAGGTTCTCAATGAGCATCATATGTTAAATATCTGTTTGGTAGGAACAGTAGTCATTGAGAGGGATTTTTTTTTTTGGTACTCTGAATGTCAGGGTCTCTGCTGTATATAATTAAAACAAGAGTGAACATGGAAAAAAAAAAACCAATGGGTCAAAGAAGAAATCAAGAGAGAAATTTAAAAATACCTTGAGGGCTTCCCTGGTGGCGCAGTGGTTGAGAATCCGCCTGCCGATGCAGGGGACACGGGTTCGTGCCCCGGTCCGGGAAGATCCCACATGCCGCGGAGCGGGTGGGCCTGTGAGCCATGGCCGCTGAGCCTGCGCGTCCGGAGCCTGTGCTTCGCAACAGGAGAGGCCACAACAGTGAGAGGCCCGCGTATAACAACAAAAATAAATAAATAAATAAATAAAATAAAAAAATACCTTCAGACAAACAAAAATGGAAATATAACATACCAAAATTTGGGGGATGCAGCAAAAGCAGTTCTAAGAGAGAAGTTCATAACAATAAATACCAACCTCAAGAAACAAGAAGTCTCAAACAACCGAACTTTACACTTCAAGGAAGTAGAAAAAGAAGAACAAATGAAGCTCAAAGTTAGTAGAAGTAAGGAAATAACAAAGATTACAGCAGAAACAGAGACCAGAAAGACAATACAGAAGTTCAATGAAACTTAGAGCTGGTTCTTTGAAAAGATAAACAAAATTGACAAGTCTTTAGCTACAGTTACCAAGAAAAAAAGGGAGGACTCAAATAAATAAAACAGAAGTAAAAGAGGAAATATTACAAATGGTACAACATAAATACAAAGGATCATAAGAGACTACTATGAAAAATGATACACCAAGAAATTGGACAACCTAGAAGAAATAGATAAATTCCCAGAAATATACAACCTATGAAGAGAGAATCATGATTAAGTAGAAAATATGAACAGACCAATTACTAGTAAGAAGACTGAATCAGTAATCTAAAAGGAGGTTAACATCATTAGTCATAAGGAAATGCAAATCAAAACCACAGTGTGATATCACTTCATACCTGTTAGGATGGCTATTATAAACAAGACAAGAAATAACAAGTATTGGTGAGGATGTGGAGAAAAAGGAACCCTTGTGCACTGTTGGTAAGAATGTAAACTGGTGCAGCCACTATGGAAAACAGTATGGAGGTTCCACAAAAAATTAAAACTATAACTACCATATGATCCAGTAATTCTACTTCTGGGTATTTATCCAAAGAAAACAAAAACACTAACTCATAAATATATATGCACCCCCATATTCACTACAGCATTATTTTACAATAGCCAAGATATGCAAACAACAGAAGTATCTATCAATGGATGAATGAATGAAGAATTTTATATATATTATATATGCACACACATACACACACAATGGAATATTACTCAGCCATAAAAAGAATGAAATTTTGCCATTTGCAGCAACATGGGTGGACAGCATGATGCTAAGTGAAATAAGTCAGAGAATGACAAATACCATTTGATCTCTCTTATATGTGGACTCTAAAACAAACAAAACACAAAACAAGCTCCCAGATACAGGAAACAGATTAGTGATTGCCAGAGGCAGGGGGTGGGGTGGTAGGAGAAATGAGTAAAGGGGGTACACATTTATTTTTCAATATTTTTAAATTTAAACAAAGAATCTGTGTTACACATCTATGACATAACTTCATTAAAGGAAGGGGGGGAAATTTATCTGAAAATGAGTAGAGATTATAAGACTGAGGACTAAAGGAACTATATACATAAGCACTGTTCTCTCGTTAATAAAGTGGTTTCCCTCAGTTCTCAATTCTGATACCACTATACATGTGTACTGGGTTTGAGCAAATAATCAAAGAGATGATGCATAATGGTTAAAAAAAAAAGAAGAGACAAATTTTTTTTTAAATAAAATACTGTAGGCTTCCCTGGTGGCACAGTGGTTGAGAATCCGCCTGCTGATGCGGGGACGCAGGTTCGAGCCCCGGTCCGGGAAGATCCCACATGCCGCGGAGCAGCTAGGCCCGTGAGCCATAGCCACTGAGCCTGCGCGTCCGGAGCCTGTGCGTCCGGAGCCTGTGCTCCGCAACGGGAGAGGCCACAACAGTGAGAGGCCCGCGTACCGCAAAAAAAATTAAAATAAAATACTGTTAATTCTGTGGAGGTATATTAATAAAAAATAATGTTTAAAAGGGGCAATGTTGCTCATTCTGGTTCTGAATGAGTCCTTCCTCTCTATAAAAAGCAACAAACTTTGTGACTATATAGTGATTGCTCCCTGCCCCCAGGTGCCAGGGCGGGGGGCTGCAGGATTCAGGGCACTGCAGTCCTTTTCTTTGTCACACAGCCTCTCTTGCATTTTCTCTTCCCTCAGTTTCCATTACCTCTCTCTTTCCTGGTTATCTTCACTTTTCTCTAACTGCTCTTTCTCAGCTCCTCTGCCGGCCCCTGGTTTGTTTCCCCAGAGCTTTGTCCTTCACTCTCACATTGTGCAGATTCCCCAAGGGACATCTTCTAAACCCAAGACACCCATGTCGTCCACCCTGTATGTTGAAGACCCCTACTTACATCTTCAGGCTACCCTCTCTGCTGAGCTCCAGAACTGGACTGCAAATATATTTAATCACAGGTGTTTATAAAGTTTCTACTATGTATGACATAACTGGGTAGAGGATATCTCTACCTGTTTAGATAATTCAAATTTGACATATTAGAAACGGAATAAATCATCTTCTCTGTTTCTGAATGGCATCATCAATCATCCAAGCCAGAGAGGGAAAGAGAGAGAGAGAGAGAGAAGGAGGGAGACGGAGGGAGGGAGGGAGGAAAGAAAGGAAGCAAGCTCAGTGCTCAATCTAGTTTGTGGGCAAGAAGTTACAAAATTTATACTGCAGAAGTATAAGTCAGTAATTGAAATGCAAATGAGATATGGCATCCATGATGTCTATGGAATAAAAATACTCAAAAGTACCTAATTCCAAAAATGCTAGGACATTTCTAACATAGAAGTGTACTTTATATGTTCTCAGAGGACTGCTTTAAGGATTGTGGCTAACTTAAGTCTTCTATACCAGGAAGCTGACCAGATTCCCCAAGGAAATGCCTCGGACCTCCACACCCAAAGCACTGGGTTCAGAGCATTGCACACTAAAGAAATGACTCCCACCAAATGCTCATTCCTGACCAGGCAAAAAATAACTCTCCCTACTCCTGAGGTCTGATAGCAGGTGTTTCAGTGAAATGCCAAAGAATGAGCCAGGAACGAGACACATCATATTCAAAAAAGCCTGTGCCAGCAAGGAGAGTGGGAGCAGGAGATGGCAATCAACTGGGGACTTAGGGGAACAAAGAATGCAGAGACAGAGGAGGTGTGGTAGGGAGATGCTTTCCTGGGATCCATGACCTTCCTTTGACCATACACATCAGAGAACTGTTCAGATGAGGTCAAGAAACCCAACAGTTGGTATTCAACATACCAACTTGGCCAAATGCATCTGTCAGTGTGACCTGAATTGCCTTGGGTTTCACCTATTTGTGGGCATAAATAGAGTTCGAGAAATGGTATCAAGCAAAAATTTCCTGGTTCATAGTTTTGTCTTGTTGTAGCATTTTGGTCCCTAAGTACACACACACTGAGTCTGCCCAGTACTCTGAGCAACCTCAGAGATGTTTGCATGGGTTTCAAAAACATGTTCCATTTGTTCTTCCACTTTGGCAGCCACTGGAATGTCAGGTGTCAGCTAAGATATCCCAGGATGGCTCTGTCACACTGACACTGCTGTGTGCCCTCCATGAAAGAGCCACATTTTCTAGTCTGCCAGGAAACCGGGAAGAGTGGTTCATACCCTGAAGATGGCAGGACAGCCCTGTGTGCCCTTCACTCTCCTTAGGGCCGCGTTCCATGTAGAAACACAGAGATGCTCCTCTTTCCTTAGGACACAAACCTAGTGCAAGGGGCCGAACAGAGGAATAGTACCTTCTTGCCTCCTTCATTTCTCCAGCTCTGCATCCAAGTATTTGAATCAAAATTATTCGAAAATTCAAACTGTCTTGTGAAATGCTTATATGTAATGTTGGGCCTGATACTTATAAAGTGGATAAAATTTCTCTTCTAAGAGCTTCAGTGTTGAGAGCACCAGAATGGTAAGTCAGCTATAGACTCAGCGACTATGTTTTCAAGGTTTAGTGGACAGTTCCCTGGTGGCACAGTGTTTAAGAATCCTCCTGCCAATGCAGGGGACATGGGTTCGAGCCCTGGTCCAGGAAGATCCCACATGCCACGGAGCAACTAAGCCCGTGTGTCACAACTGCTGAGCTTGCACTCTAGAGCCCGTGAGCCACAACTACTGAGCCCACGCACCACAACTACTGAAGCCCACACGCCCTAGAGCCCACATGCTGCAACTACTAAAGCCCACGTGCCTAGAGCCCCTGCTCCACAACAAGAGAAGCCACTGCAATGAGAAGCCCACGCACCACAACGAAGAGTAGCCCCCGCTCGCCACAACTAGAGAAAGCCCACGTGCAGCAATGAAGACCCAATGCAGCCAAAAAAAATAAAATATAAATTTTAAAAAAAAGAAAATGAACTTCTAAGTGCCCTTTCAGGCAAAGGCACTATACATTCTCATGTGTGAATCTGATAGTAAATGCATCCTATACTTAAATTCTTTCCTGGAGAACTGAACACAACTCTATACCCATACAAATCTAAGGTTGAGAGCGGTTCGGACATAACCTGGGCTAAGCGGGTGTAGCCTTTCTTCCCATACGCGGACTGGCCAGATATCCAGGAGGAGAAGGGGGTATAGGATACTGGTGGAGGAGGTGGCAGCTCTCTTTCCTCCCCAAGACAGAGGGGGCTTACTGATGATATGGACTCTTCTACAACAGAGTTCTCCACATTTTCTAAAAGGTACTTAGTGATTAAATGAGACAAAATCTAAACATTTCTCTGGCCCTAATTATATGTATCCTTAAACAAATCCCCAAGAAACAAACAAGACCCTTCAGGGAGCAAATACTCCCCTCACAGCACACTTTGTGATCCTCATTCGAAGTGAATTCAGTACTAACGGTTTGACATTTATTGCTGATTAGAGAAACTGTGAGTAAGGAGACTACAAAAATAAACAAAATATATCCAATAGTTCTCAAGGATGGGGTCATAAGAACCAGCTGGGGAATTTGTAGGAATGGAGATTATTGGCCTTGCTGTGGCTTCAATCACTATTTGCAATTATTATATATATTATAATTCTATGCATCTATGCCTTTGTCACATGACCTAGAATTCCTGCCCTCTGTGTTCATGTTGAGCTTGGCCCTACAACTTGCTAATGAACCATAGGTGTAGGAGACAGTGTGAGATTTCAGGGCTGAGAACTCCAGCCAGGTCACAGGTTTCAATTTGCTCTCTTGCAGTCCTGCCATTTGCTATATGAAGAGCAGACACTGGATGGCTACTGGTCCAAGCGGATGAGAAACTCGAGCAAACCCAAACGCAACCCAAACCACAACCCGTAGCCTGATACCCAGAGCCCAGCCTCACCAAACTGCATCAGACACACAGACCCCTGAACAAGTTTGGTGAGATGCTTGGAATGCAACAGTGTCACAGAAATAGTTGAGCAATACACTCCACAACCCAACCCCACATAAGATATATATGGTCCTCCACCCCAAACAGCTGAATCCATGGAATATGATTGGAATTCATTTATGATCTACCTAAAATAACCTAGAAGCATTTTTTAAAATTTATGCAGCAGTGGGTAATACCTACTTTAATTCTACCTCACACACTTACAGATTGGTACAGAAAATTACTGTACGACTAGTTATTTCCACTTTGTGCCATTATATAAATTCTCTTCATCTCTCCATTGCTAGCTCATTATGAGATTACATGATCACTTCACACATCAGTTCTTCAAAGGGGGCAATTTCAATTACATGGAAGCCTCCCAACATTGTCGTTAACAAGGAAACATAGTAGGCGGCAAAATCCTGGGCTAGATGTTCATACAGAAGAACTAATGACTACCTCCACAGTCCACATTTCCTTAATTATAGCATCACATTCAGTAAAGTTAAAGCTTTGTCAGCCGTCTGGGAGCTTGATAGGTTTATGTGTTTATGGGGAGAAGGAATCCGTATCATTCAAAATTGATATGTTGTACAAGGGAAGGTTACCATCAGAGCGGAATGAAACAGATTGCACTGCAGTCTTCCTTTTTAAAATAACAAATTCTCCCAAAAGAGAGAAAATAAATAGAATGGCAAATCATCTCTGTTGCTACATTGTTTCTAAATTCTGCCCTCTCGTGATGCCCAGAAAAGAATTCACTCTACAGAGTGTATACTCAAACATGAAGCAGCTTGACAATTGCATAAATTAATGAAAACTCTCCACCAAGAAGAGATCTAACTCGATGATGTTTCAAAACAATGTCTCATTTTTTTGCAGCACCCAGATGAGATGTAACAAATAATTTCAGCTAGTGCTTCTTGGGCTAGATGTGACAAGCTATGACCTAAATGAAAGAAATACTCTTGTTTTCTGTGATTATTTCTCCTCTGAAGGATAAATCTAATATAGATATTTTGCAAGATACACTATTAAGCTGGACTCAATACAACACTATAAAATGGAGAGGGTTGACTTGTGGGGCTGGAACATGTGGAGGAGGTGGGAGTGAGTGAAAAAGAGAGAGAGGAAATACATCCTACTGAGAATGATGCAGGCAAAGAAAATATCCAGTCTTTTCATGTTAGTTCCAGGTGACCCTGTCACTCAACCGACCTATATTTCCTTTCCAGGTTTGTGAAGGGAGTGGGGAAGGAGAGAAATATTTGCCAGGGAAAGTATTCTAGCTAAAGTAGTACTAGATAGTACAGTTCAATGGAAAATGATATCAGCCTGGGTCTAGGGAGTTTTGATTCCTGTCGTAGCTTCACCACTGATTTTCTCTGTAGCTTTGGAAATGCCCCAGCCCCTCTGGCTCTCCATTTTATCACCTGTAAAATGGGTCATCTCTAAACTACTGCTCTCCAGTGAATGTAGATAACTAGCACAAAAAGATTTACAGACAATGCTATGCAAAGAATATTATTCTAGCTAAGTGATGCTCACCAAAAGAAAACTGTGTCCACCTCTCTATTTATGATTTGATCATATATTTTTAGTAATAAGGTCATAAGTAATACTGGCCAAAAGGCAAATGAGTCACTCTAAATGTTTCTAGCTAACGCTTATTATGATCAATTTTTCAGGAAGGAAAAATCAAACAAGTTTCACGATCTGTCTCAATTCCCCTTTCTAGAGTCATTAGCCCACACTTTCCAGCATCTTTCTAGTTACAACATGCCACTGTCACACCTCAACAAGTATGTTTCATGCTAGTTTCTCTGCCTAGAGCCCTTCTCCATCATAGCCCTTGACAAAAGATCTATGTAGGGGATGCCTCATTCCCCAACCCCACACAATCCTAGAATGTGCTTCTTATGTCTGACTTTCCCCGTCTCCCCAGATTCTTTCCCAGCTTCTCCTGCAGTATCCTCTTTTAGCCTTCCTCGAGGTGTCACCAGCCCTCCCCTCAGGACACACCAAACTAGGCCCCTTGCTCTCCACCCCCGGAATGACAGAGCCCATTCCATGTCCTCTGTATGGAACTGTCTTTGGATTCAGCTGGTACTCATGGAGGTTTCTGCAGACTTAGTCTGGAAGGAAGAACGTATACTTCGTGAGGGGAAGGGTGCGATTAGCTCTGCTCATCTCTCTACACCAGCATTACTGGGTTGGGGGCAGTGGTTCCTCTAAGTGCAAATGCAGCTGGTCTCCATTATAAGTCATCACGTTCTGGAGGTCACCTGAGCCTGTGTATCTGAAGACTGCCCTCTCTACCCGCACTCAACCTAGGAAGCAACTCATAATACTGCTTTTGTAAGGCCAACTCTAACCCAACGACCAGATAACTCCCCCAGCCACGTTATCCTGAAAGTGCTCTTGCTGCTTTCCTGGGTCAGTTGTCACTTGACAGAAACCCATATTAACTCCTGGAAGCAACTAAGATACTGACTGGTGCCCAGTTCACTCCAGCTCTCTGATCACCAAATTTCTGCCCTTGTCGTGGGGGGCAGGAGCTTCAGTGCTTTTCACGAATGAACAATGTGTGTGTTTCATAAGGAAGCATATGACTAAAGTTACTTGCATGTATAAAAAATTCCCCCCAAAGACCTAAAATGGAAAAAAAAAACTGTTTCTGAATTCTCACAAGTGTACTTGATGAATTGAGAGTCCCAGTGGGTTCAGCAAGGGTGTGAGGGTCTCAGGAGAGTCTGAAAATGTGTTTCACCTTATTTGACTCTTTCCCATCAAATTAATAGAGGATTAATTTAGATTTCAAAAAACATAATTGAAATATTCTTATGCATAGAATGACCTATTAAAAACAAATTCATTGCTACATCATGCAAGTCTGAGATAGGCAAATTTAAAACCTTTCTATAAGACCTGTGCACATTTTTATAAAAGAAAAAGCAGCAGATGAAGAGTATTTTTCTCATAGAAGGGAAATAGATTGTTTAAACACAGGCATTTTGTAAGCACTCCGTACTTCACAGATATGCAAATCTAGGCTCAATGGTGAAGAGTTAATTATTCTATTAATATCCCTGTTATATTTACTTTTCTAACTTTATAATTTCATTTCTTTTTTTTTTGACTACAAAATACCAAATCCTTGAAATCCAAAAATACCAGAATCTGTAAGTGTCCTGGATCTTTCTGAACTTGTTTTTAATGCAGAGGAACAGAACAAATCTGAGATAAAACCCTCCAACCCAGGCTTGACTGTTACCAACTTTGCCACTGACACAACGTGTGACCCGGGGCACATCACTTATCCTCTTGGTGCCGTGTTCCTTCACCTGGAAAATGAAGGTACCATAATAAGGGCTCACTGCCTCACAGGGCTGCAAGGAAGAGTCATGATTAATTCATTTCCCACACTCCAAACGAGAATCGTACAGCACAGTAATAAAATACAGGCAGTGAAGACACAGGTGTTTTAGGATTCTTAAGTTAATGAGATAAAGTATTACTTAGCTTTCAGATGCAATGGCAGACATATTTCAAATCTTGGGTATTATTTACCTTTAAACTGGAAAGAATATTCTCATGGAGAGAGCATTGGGTGGGGCCTCTGGGGAATCTTGGGACCTCGGGTCCATGGCCATCTCTTCATGAACCGACTGCCTAAGCTCAAGAAAGACACTCTTGCTAATCTTCCATTTGCCCCATCACCAAAATGAGGAGACAGATTCCCTGTCCCTAAGTTCCCTGCCAAGCCAGACATTCAAGGATTTCTATCATATTCTTTTTTTATATAAACAGCAATATAAATTGTTTCATTTTAAAGAATGTCTACATGCATATAATGGAGTCACTTTGCTGCACAGCAGAGATTGGAACAGCACTGTAAATCAACTACACTTCAATTTTTTAAAAAAAGAGAGAGAAATTGCTTCATTTTACCTTACAGATCACTTTTTGGTGGTCAGATTTCCAATGGTAGCCCAGAATTATTTCTATATACACTAAGTTGGGAAACAAAGAAAACATTTACTTTGTTTTTCTCATTATAAAATAAATTCCACAATAAAATTATATGGAAATGTATTTAGAAAGAGATAGTAACACATTATCTTACTTCTCTTGTGAAAACAATTTGGTTACAGTTTCTTTCATAGTTTTATAAGGAGTTATTATAAGTATTTTCCTTCATAGTTTCATAAGTATTATTTTTACTATTAATATTTTAATAAAAACAGGTTTACATGAAATACACTTACTACAAAATTGTCTTTGTGTTTAAAAATTCTTCCCGGTCAGCAAGTATAAACCTTTTGCATTCTTTCTTCTCAACTGCACTAGATTCTTCTATGAGTCTGTACCATAATGGGCATCCTTTTAATAAGTTTTTTTGTCTAATTTCCCCAATCACAAATTTCCTGTTCAGAAAACACATAGTATCTTTGTACATGTAAATGACTATTGTAGAATAATTAAACCAAGATAGCAGCTTACAATCATATTTTAGGCTGTGTTTTGGTTTATTAATAAACCAACATGTCAGTATCCACCATTTAGTCAAATATGGCTCAACACACTGTCTTGAAAGGCAAGTGAGAGGTACACAGAATGTAAGTTATTATATATGATAAAAACTTAATTAGCATTTGCCTCAAAATGATTATATCTCTTTTAAAGTATCTGCCTCCTTTGTTTGCTATAAATATTCATTCAGATATATAAAATATACTAAGCAGCATTTGGTCTGCATCCCATCAAGCAAATTCATTGAGGTGTGAGGGCTATATAAGCAGTGGAGCGGAAGACCATGCTATTACATGGATAAATGCTTCCGAGTTACTGAAGCAAGACAAAAACAATCTTGGGAACATGGATTTTGGAATATGCTGAAGCAGCCATGTTTGGGGGGATGGGAAAAAAAGGGGATTGCTCATAAATAGGAAAAATACCGATGTCATGATATTCCATAAAATTGAGTGTGCTTAGTCTGATTCAGACAAATTGTTATGTTATGCTATCTGCCTATCAGATATTTTAAATTCATCAAGAAGCCACGGTCAGTTAAGAGACCTCCATAATGGAACGTTTTATAAGATAATTTTCTTTTAATCACCCAAAGGTCTAATAGGGTGGTTGGCCTGCTTCCCTAATAAAATTTAAATAGCTTTGCCCACAGGTCAAAGTGAAGTTGGCCATCCTACAAGGAGTTCATCTGTGACATCCATAATAGCTGCCCAGTCTCAAGGGACTATTTGAGGTTACTGCTTCTGTCAGAAAATAAATAATCACACAAACACACACACACACACACACACATGCATGCACACGCACTGCAAGCAGCAGTTTCCTAGCCAAACAAATTTCAGTCCATAGTCTGTGACTTTGCCTTATTAAGGCCTGAGAGAGTAGCACTACCTTGTTCTACATCCTCCTGGCCTGGCACACCTCTTGATTCCTTCCTCACCTACTGCAGAGGTCAGAGTTTCCCTGTGGGAGGCACCACAGCCAGAGAGACCAGCAGCTCAGGACCTCTCTGCAGGCCCCATTCTTATCCCTTGGGCTATGGCCTTGACTCTCTAGTGGTCCTGTGGCCTACCTCCCATTACATATCCCTCTGCTCCATCCATGCCTCTGCTGTGCTTTCTGCTTGGCTTTTAGTGCTGTCTTCAGCCTTGAATTCTCAGGAATTAATCCCTTGGGCCCATTCTCCAATGCTGAGCCCAGATCCCAGGGCCTAAGGCCCTTATCTGGGAGGAGATTGAACCTACACAGTTGATATGCCTTTAATTGGTAATCGCACATGGCACACGTGTGCAAGGGCACACCCATATATGCACACATGTTAATAAATGTATCTAACCAGGTATGGGTGAGCCTTCCCAGTTACTCTTACAAGTAAAGCTCAAAAGACTTCCCAGGACTTGGCTTCTCTCCCTCCATATCTTCAATCTGTTTTCTCTTTGTGGGTAACCTTACTGTGCGCACGGTAGTAAGGTGAGATGGCCATGGCCGCTCTAGTCCTTCAAGTTCAAGTCCAGCAAAACAAAGTCTCTGCCCCATCCGTGAATTCTCAGGCACACATTTGATTGTACTTCACTGGCTTTCAATCTGTCTCGTGACATTCCCTGAACCAACTGTAGTGGCCAGAAAATTATAAACACTGATGCCTTCCAAATTCACCGGAAGCACAGGTTGAAGATTGGAGAGAATCTCCAGGGAGACTCTTCCAGATTTACTTCTGGAAGAAGAGAGCGTGAATGTTGGGGTGAATGATCAAGTACCTGGATGTTAAGATAACCAATTACTTCATATTTTTGTGCCAGTTATAGAAATTTAGAAGCAGTTCAATCAAGAGGTTCTAACGACTCACAGACTCAGACAGTAGGAAGCCTTAACAATCATGTAGCTCCTGGCTATTCAAAATATGCTTCCTGGACCAGCAACAATAGCATAACCAAGAAGCTTGTTAGAGTTACAGCACCTCAGACTCCCTGGACCTGTTGAATCAGAATCTGCATTTTAACAGTCTCCAGTATGTACAGTAAAGTTGAAAATTAATAATCCAAACTTAACTCTAAGTTTACAGATATGGAACCTGGGATGAGGCAAATGAAGATCCTTGGTTGAAGTCATACAGCCAGTGAGTGGGAAATAGAATCCAGGTCTCTTGTCATTCGTGGAAGGCTTTACTCCAAGTTGACACTACTTTGCATAGTCAACTTTTCAACCAATCACAATTATGTTTTTAATTATGTGTTTGTTATTAAAACATACAGGGACTTCCCTGGTGGCACAGTGGTTAAGAATCTGCTGCCATTGCAGGGGACATGGGTTTGAACCCTGTCCAGGAAGATCCCACATGCAGCGGAGCAACTAAGCCCGTGCACCACAACTTCTGAGCCTGCGCTCTAGACCCTGCAAGCCACAACTACCGAGCCTGTGTGCCACAACTACTGAAGCCCACGCGCCTAGAGCCCGTGCTCCAAAACAAAAGTAGCCACCGCAATGAGAAGCCCCTGCACCGCAACGAAGAGTAGCCCCCGCTCGCTGCAACTAGAGAAAGCCCACGTGCAGCAACAAAGATGCAACGCAGCCAAAAATAAATAAATTAAATTAAATTAATTTTAAAATAAATAAATAAAACATACATATCAGGATAGAAGTCAGCATGGCATAATGGTTCAAAAGTAGAACTCTGCAGCCAAAGGGGCCTGGATTCAAATCTCACCTCTAGCATTTTCTACCTCAGAAATTTGGGAAAGTTATTTGACTGCTGTGAAATGCAATTTCTCAGTTACCTACCTTATAGAATTATTATAGGAATTGAAAAAGACAGGCATCTATGTATATTCTAGATATTAAAAACTTAATCAGTATTTTGAGCACATGGAGGTTAAAGATATTATTCTTATCATTATTTTTCATAGAATCACTTTTTCCACCCATTTCTTCTTTTCATCTCTATCTTCTCAGGCATCAGCAATACAAAGGTGGATAAAAATGAGTGTCTGCCATCCTGGGGACTATATTCTATCAGAGGAGATAGAATAGCAACAAACTGGGCTGTGACAAATGCAAAAACATCAGCATGCACGAAGTGCCACCAAACCACAGAGAAGAAGCAATTAATTTTGCTTGCAAAGGAGAACAACCTCCTCAGGAAAAATCATATAGTCTGCACCTGGAGGGGGCCTGGGCCTTCATCGAGGTATTCCATTAAATTTAGTTTTTGAGGAATTAACATGTGTGTGGTGTTGACAGTTGAGGGCATTAAAAAATGAATAAGATAACGCCCCCAACAGCATCATAGGATCATAAACTGCTGACGGAGGCTGTGAGGCTCAGCCAACATCTCCCTCAGGCCCTTGCCGTTAAGTAGGGCTGTGACACAAGTTGTGTAATGAAGCAGGGGTAGAAGTGTTGTGTGTCCAATCCAGAGCAGAGTGTGGAAGAGAGGGCCCAAGAACACACGTTCCCTTTGGTGCAGTTACAAGATGGTGGAGCTCTGTGAGAGCTCCTTGATAGAGCCCCCTGCTACCCAAGTTAGTCATGCTATGTGGGTGAGAAATATACTTCGCTGGGGATAAACTGCTCTGACTTAGGGGTTGCTTGTTACCATAGCATATAACCCAGAACAGCTGACTCACGTGGGATGATAACGTTCATGGAGCGTAACTCCTGATTTTAAAGTGAAGAAAACCATAGCTTCTCCAGAAGGGGCAGGAAGCGGGGGGACTTCCCTGGTGGTCCAGTGGTTAAGACTTTGCCTTCCAATGCAGGGAGTGTGGGTTCGATCCCTCATCGGGGAGGTAAGACCCCACATGCCTCAGGGCCAATAAAACCAAAACATAAAACAGAAGCTATATTATAACAAATTCAATAAAGACTTTAAAAAAATTGGTCCACATCAAAAAAAAAAATCGGTCCACATCAAAAAAAAAAATCTTTAAAAAAAAAAGAAGGAGCAGTGTGAGGGGATTGGCCTCAGAGAAGGTGGGAGGGGCGGGGGAGAGATTCTTACTAAACCTACTGAAGTGTTTTACTAAACAACACTTTCTAATCATATTTCCCTGCTCACACAACAGTTTTTTTTTCAGAATTTAATCTTGAAATCCTCCTAAGGAAGCACACTTTCTCATGGCCAATGAAAACACCGTACATCACTGGGTCATAGTGCATGTCAGTGTTACAAAAACAGTTATGAATTGCCTTAAGCAAAGCAAATCCATCTGTGCACCTTTGCGTGCTACTTCAAAGCCACCGACCATCTAAAGTCAAACTTCTTAGGATTAAATAGGCTATAATGTTGAGGCGCAGCGAGTGTCACTTTTAACCTCTAGCAAATTTTCACAGCCCAGTGGCAAACTCCTCCCAAACAACATTTCTAATGGGAGGGTGACAGACTTCTAACTAAAGCAATTCCAATGTGCCACTATAATAACCTATTTCTTTCGATTGCATTTATTTTTAATGATTATTTTCCCTGCGTGCCAATCTAACCTGTGCTGCCTGCCCAGAAAGTGGGGGAGGGGAGGAAGCCAGGACCAAGAACGTTGTCTTGGGCTGCACTGCCACCTAGAGGTACCACTGAAGAACTGACACTTTGCTCTTCAAAGAGCAGTGGCCGGCTGTTTGGTTAAAAGGGGACCTTTCTCCCCCTGCGTGGGGCTGGGTAAAATAACTGAAATGATTCCCTCAGCTTCACTTAAACAAAATATATTATAAAATATACAATCAATAAGATATATAATACTTTTTCACTGAAAACACCCACGGTGGCCCTCAAGAGGAAGATCCTTTAAAGAATGGTTCTGAGGAGCTCTTGGAAAATACAGTTATTTTCATTACAACAGTTAGATTTGCAGCTTGAACTGAATAGCTGGAAAATCATTTGGAAATGGATTGTTACAAAAGTCTGAACAGGTCCATCTGGTCAGAACTACACTTCAATTGCAAAAATGAAATTTATTCAAAAGTTATTCAGGTTCAAATCAGAAGCCAGGGAGTATTGTGGGCATAGAAAAAAGGACAAGGCTGATGATGTCTTATTGATTACTGAAGTTCTGCAAATGACAGAATCTGACGTGTGTATTCCTAATTGTCATTATTTCAAGGGCAAACTCAAAAGTCTGTTGGTGACAAGGTCTTTGACTTTCTCCTCAGGCAATGTCAGCTTGTACACAAATGTAAGCCATTTTAAATCAACCTGAAGAACTTGTATTTCGTGAGGACGTTATTTCCAAATGATTAATGCAATGAACACACAAGTTCAGGAAAAAGATAATTTAGTCAGGCTTTTGGAGAGGTAATGATTTAGTCAACATTACTAATGATACTTGCAATAAAAGAGGGGCAAAAGCCAGAGACAAATCATTCAAGAGCTTGGGCATTTTCAGCTGCAATCTCTTTGTGACATTTTAAGTCAAGAACTATAGGCTCCTCTTTGAATTGAAGGAGCACATGTATGTTCAGGAACACACCCCAGGACCACAGACTGTGTGGCTCCCTTCATTTGCATCATTTCTCCGAGATCAAAAAACCTAGGGTTTTTGGGCTTCCCTGGTGGCGCAGTGGTTGAGAATCCGCCTGCCGATGCAGGAGACACGGGTTCGTGCCCTGGTCCGGGAAGATCCCACATGCCGCGGAGCAACTAAGCCCGTGAGCCATGGCCGCTAGGCCTGCGCGTCCGGAGCCTGTGCTCTGCAACGGGAGAGGCCACAACAGTGAGAGGCCCGCATACCGCAAAAAAAAAAAAAAAAAAAAAACCTAGGGTTTTGATGTTGAAAGAACAAGCGAGCAAAGACACACAAAAAAGAAAAGAACATGTATTTTGCCGTGCAAAAATCCTATTACCCCTACAAATACAAAATTCAATATTAGGCAAATTAATAGTTCAACTCATTGGAAGATGGTTATTTTCAGAAGGGCAAAACAGCACAGTTAAAATAACTGTTTACATTTTTGAGTACTTACAATTGTCCTGGTGCTATCTTAGGGCTTTACTCATTTGGTCCTCAAGCCACAGAGTGCGGTGGACACTATCACATCCCCATTTTACAGATGAGGACAGTGAGGTCCAGAGAGGTTAAACAAACTTAAAGATAGAGCCTAGATCACCAGGTAGTTAGTCTGTCTCCAGAGTCTGTACTCGTAAATACCACGCTAAGCTATCTCATTAAAGAACATTTTCTATAGGACAACACAAGAAACTACAGCTTTTCCCGGTGCAGTTGTTCAAGATGATGCCTCCAATTGATGTCAGTCATTGCCTTCCTAGGGACCACTCCTGCTGCCACTTCTGTAGGCTTCCTTTCCTGCTCAGATGCCCATTCAGCTCAGATCACCTCACTAAGAGCAGAGGCCATAAACCCTATCAGTGTTCAGGACCTAGTGGCTTTCTCTCGTGGATCCTTCTCTGGTTGGAGCTGAGCCAGCCCATTCTTCAGTCACCCCACAAGGAATTTTCTTTTCCCACCAGAGTCCACATGTGCCTTCCCCTCCCAAGCCTTGGGCAAAGGTGATTTTCTGAAGTCAGTTCAGTATCATGTCTGAGGTAGGTACTCAATAAACATTTGAATAGGATCAATGGAGGTATTTCCAAAGCTTAATCAAGCCAGAGGCGGTTCCTGGCATCTCTTCTAACCTCACCCAAGATCCCTGATGGCTGAAGATAGAAAGTGGTCAACGGCCTACAGGCATTCATTGTTTTCCCCAAGATGCCCTCTGAAATATTTGAAACACTGAAAAGTCTCAAAATAAGGATTTTACTGGTTCAAAAAAAATTAGGGCTTCCCTGGTAATGCAGTGGTTGAGAATCTGCCTGCCAATGCAGGGGACACGGGTTGGATCCCTGGTCTGGGAAGATTCCCACATGCCACGGAGCAGCTAAGCCCGTGCACCACAACTACTGAGCCTGTGCTCTAGAGCCCATGAGCCACAACTACTGAGCCCATGTGCCACAACTACTGAAGCCCGCGTGCCTAGAGCCCGTGCTCCACAACAAGAGAAGCCACCGCAATGAGCAGCCCCCACTCACCGCAACTAGAGAAAGACCGTGTGCAGCAATGAAGACCCAACGAAGCCAAAAATAAATAAGTAAATAAATTTTTTTAAAAATCAGCCATGAGAAATAAGACTCATCTGCGAATGTCATTAAATTAATATCTCTTTGCTGTAGATCCTTTCCAGTGAGGGTGAAAGGGAGGTCATTTAACTGTAACCTCCAGAAGCTGCCCCTGATTATGCAACATGTTCAGTTAGTTTAATTGTTAAGTCTTATGCTATCAGTATATGATAAAATCTAAATTATCCATAGGGTTGGGGAAAAGGAAAGTAGAGGGAAATGAAATTCCCAGGCACATCCCTAAAATGAATCCCATTGGACCATAGCTTCTGTTTCTCTGGTTCAGAAGTATTGAATGAATGAATGAACAAAAGAACCCACAAATCAACCAGTGAAGAAACAACTGAATGAAGAAACCAAGATGCCCTGGGCCAATCAAAGGTAAAAGGTCACCACAGGCAGCCCCAGTAGTACATCTACACAGTGGACAACCACCTAGACCATTCCCTCCTTACGCCTAGGCAGCGGCTGCTGCCAAGAGACGCATGTTGTCCAGTGACCTGGCTGGCTTGGCCAGGAGTCGGCGGGCTCCAGCAAGCTGAGCTCTGCAGAGCCAGAGAACATGCATGGCACTGTGCCCAGGAGAGAGCACCAGAGATGGAAGCCAGAGGAGCCTGTCTGAGACAGGTTTTCAGGACAAAGGAGGCCGGTGGTGTGTATTGAGAGTCAAGAGAGAGCCAAGGTGAGGACCCAAGAGGCCAGTGAGCCAAAGAAGATTGGGCCAAGCACGTTAGAGTAGATGCACAGGAGGGCTGTTTGTGCCAGCACCGAGACCACAAGTATTTCATTTGTTTGGCTGGGCTTTCTTTTTGCTTTGTGTTAATTTTTTTAAATAGGTAATACATGTACATGGAGTACATGTATCTCAAAAGTTTCCAAAGGGTACACCAAATGGTATTACCATTGGTATTACTATTTGGTATTGCCATTACCAAATGGTCATCTCATTCTCACCCTTGGCCATCAGTTCCCCAATTTTCCTCCCCTGAATTTCTTTTGGATACTTCCACAGGTAGCCTTTCCATATATAAGCATAAATGTATCTACATCCTACATATCAAAAGCCATATCATATTGTACTTATCAGTCTGTATCTTTCTTTTACATTTACCAGGACATCTTAGAAATGGCTCCATAACAGTATATGGAGAGCTGGTTCATCCTGATGGCTGCGTAATATTTCATTGTACAGACACACCACAATGTATCATGTTTTTTAAAGGGTATATTTAGTTCCTGAGCAAACTTTGCTGTAGCAGAGAGTGCTGCAATGAAACATTGCATTTTGGATGTGTACGAATGTATCTGTAAAAGTGAAACAGGTAGGTTAATAAAGAGTAAGTGCACTTTATTTTTTTTTTTTGCGGTACGCGGGCCTCTCACTGTCGTGGCCTCTCCCGTTGCGGAGCACAGGCTCCGGACGCGCAGGCTCAGCGACCATGGCTCACGGGCCCAGCCGCTTTGCGGCATGTGGGATCTTCCCGGACCGGGGCACGAACCCGCGTCCCCTGCATCGGCAGGCGGACTCTCAACCACTGCGCCACCAGGGAAGCCCAAGAGTAAGTGCACTTTAAATTGTGATATGTATTGTCAAATTATTCTCCAAAGAGGTGATACAAATTAATATTCCGAACCATGAGTGTGCCTGTTTCCCCAAACACTTGCCAACAAACAGGAAGAGTGAGATAGTATTATTGTTTTAATATGTTTTTCTCTTATAATGAATGATGCTGTATAAACTTCAAATGATAAAAATTGATGGAGACTTTAGGATTTCTTGGCATCTCATGTGTTACAGAGGGTTAGACCCATTTCAAAAGGGTGTGGGCAAAGGGGCCCATACTCTGGGATCCAAGACACCTGGGTTTGGAGTTTGAGATGAGGTCCCGTTGATGGAGCACCTACTATGTGCAGACACGCTTGCCCCTCACAACAAGCAGAAAGTTGCTCTTCCACAGTGCTATTATTTGAGAAAAGCTGATTAAATGGCTTTTCTAAAGCTACATGGCTGATAAAGGGAAGAGCTAGGATTGCAATCCAAGTCACTCGTAACCACACTCTGTGCTCGTTCTGCATCCTGGCATTACTAACTGCTAACTTGGAGCAACAAGGCCAGCAGATCTGAAATCAGAAAACCCAGGTATGTCAATCTGCTACTCACTAGCTGTGCGACCTTGGGTAAATGATAACCTCTTTAGGGGAAGGGGAGGTCCTCAGGTTTCTCAAAGAATTTGTCAAAAAGCTGGAGTTGTTACCTTCAAGTCCTTCCAGGCCTCAGTCTATAGTACCTTGTAATATGGCAAAAATTCAGATGTCCTGTAGGGAAAAGAAAAGCAAAAGCCCTGGCCTATGCAAATGCATCATCATCATCTAAAATTTCACAGCTGATAATCTTCAAAAACCTCATTTAGAAACAGACCACTCTATTCTAAACTTTGTCCTGAGTGCCACCAGCACGCGTGAAGGAAGCATTTTTCCTCTTTCATTCATCTCCTTAGAAGAGTTCCTCTATAATTTTTTTCCTTGTCTATTTTCTTCTCCCACTACCTAAATAGGGAGTCATCTTACACTTAGAAACCACAACTGAAGACTAATTTTCTTCTACACAACAGTTCATCTGTGTGTTGCTCCTTCATTTTAAACACTTTGAAGGCTTATGACTTTTCTTTTTTGTTATTGTTTCTTAATATATTTCTCTCATTTGGCTTTTTGAATTCCCTGGAGAGGCCCTTACATTCTGGCTCTATCTGCCCTGAGAATTGGGAAGCCAGCAGCAGCCTGCAGCCCTCTTCTGCACGGTATGAACAGGCAGGTGAGAGGAAGCAAAAGCAGAGCTCCCCAAAGATCCAGGCTGCCCAGGCCCAACAAACCCTTCTAGAGAGGAAGGCCATCATGCTCATTATGGAAAAGTGCCTCAAGGAGGAAAATTCTCTGCAAATGAACAGCTCACATTTGTCTAACTCCCTGACGTCACTGTCATATACCCCATTCATTGATGGTAGATGCAGGGGGCTGGACAACAGCCTAGCAAAGAGCCAGAATTTGATCACAGACTAGGTGTCTAGCAATGTGCAAAGTACTTAAATTTTCTTTACCTTTTCACCTAAATTGCTCTTAATATAGATAAGATAGATGAAGAAACTAGAACTCAAAATGAGTGATGTAAATTGCTCACGGGCACAGTTGGAAGTGGCAGATGTAGTCTTCAAGGCCAGGTCTGTCAGCTTGTACCCAGTGACTTCTGTCCCAACTCCTGAGGATTCCTAGGTCCTGAAGTCAGTTCTCATCTAAAGCAGAAATTATCAACGGGGCAATATTGGCCCCAGATAGGACAAACTGCTTCTTGTAACAGTATATGAACAAATTTAAACAGTATATAAACACAGATGTGCATGTAGTATATAAGCAAATTTCTAAGATATCTATGGTATAAAATTTCATGTGGGAGGCAACTAGGAAAACATGTCTAAATGACTCTTCAGTGAGATGGTAATGAAAAAGTTGAGGGCTTCCCTGGTGGCGCAGTGGTTGAGAATCCGCCTGCCGATGCAGGGGACACGGGTTCGTGCCCTGGTCCGGGAAGATCCCACATGCCGCGGAGCGGCTGGGCCCGTGAGCCATGGCCGCTGAGCCTGCGCGTCCGGAGCCTGTGCTCCGCAAAGGGAGAGACCACAACAGTGGGAGGCCCGCCTACCACAAAAAAAAAAAAAAAAGAAAAAGTTGAGAAACACTGCTCTAGGCATACGTCTCATGCAGGTCTTCTGTGCCTTCTACTGTATCATGCTGCCTCTTATTCGGTCTATCAGGCTGTTTCCATTAAACATATAAACCTCTTCCAATTAAGTTTTGCTAAACTTAAATTATCAATTAGTGAGCAGCCGATTTTAAAATCGAAGCAGCCCATAGTTACCTTACAAAATTTAGGTTGGGAAGCATTCAAGTCAGGCTCTATCAAGGTGCGAGCACCAACGTTTGGGTACAAACCATTTTCTCATTCCAGGCTTACCTCTCCTTGCTGCTCTCTCCTACCCCAGACTTTCCACTGTCTTTCCTCCACCTTCCTCTCTCTTCATGGTCTCCAAAGTCCACACAGGAAATGGTCTGAACTGGGCTTCAGAGGACAAGACCAGCCTGGGTAAGTTTATTAGCACAAAAAGCAGAGCCACTGTGGGTCCCTTCCTCTCTCATTACCAGCTCAACTCTTTACGTGAAATCAGAGCTGGGAAAATGATCACAACTTAATTCAAGCCAACCCAGTAGGAATTTACTGTTTACGAGAAGACCTGGGAAGGGGTGATGCTAGAGTGATGTGGGTCCTCGGGGAGCTGTTGATCTCTGCCCCACATTTTCCCCTTGAATCCCAGCTTTTCAGACAGAACTTTCTTACCCTCTACTATCTGATTTCTTCAGTCCTCTTCATCTTTGCTAAGAACCCCAAAATAACTCCAAACGAAACCCTAAATATTATCGTTGTTCTTTCAGTAATTGAAAATTACTGAAATTTTCAATAATTCTCTGAGGCTGATCTCAATGGCTGCCTGATTCCAAAGACTTATTTTCACTTCCTCTCCCCACAGTGTTTCCTGCCATCACTGCGTGCATTGAAAGGGCAACCACAGATGTCACCTGTCCTCGATTGTTCTGAAAAGTGGATAAACCTGTGTGAACAGGATGGGGGAATCACTAAGGTTCCTAATGGAACTGCTGGACTGTGATCTCCTAGAAGGTAAAACATTGTTCTATGCACCTGTTTGGTCCTCTCTTCTCCACCACCCTCGCTACTCAAAGCTTCTGGCTGTAGCAGGAATTCTGGAAATGTTTGAGGACTGTATTTGTTTCCTAGGGCAACTATAACAAATTACCACAAGCTAGGTGGCTTAAAACAACACAAATGTATTCTCAGTTCTGGAGGCCAGAAGTCCAAAATCAAGGAGTTGGCAGGTCCAGGCTCTCTCTAAAGGCTCTAAGGGTGAATCTGTTCCATGCCTTCCTCTTAGTTTCCGGTGTTGCTGGCGATCCTTGGGGTCCCTTTATTTTGTAGCTGCATCACTCCAACCTCAGACTCCATCATCATACACTTTTCTCCCTACCTGCTTGTCTGCCTTCTCCTCTTCTGATGAGGACACCAGTCACATTGGATTCGGGATCACCCTAGTCAGGTAGGACCTCATCTTAATTTGAGTATCTGTAAAGACCCTATTTCCAAGTAAGGTCACATTCACCAATACCAAAGTTTAGGATTTCCATATATCTTCTGGAGGGGATACAATTCGACCCACAACTGTGATTTAATGGAAAAAGCAAGTAAGTGAGTAAGTGAGTGCATACTTCACAGAAAGAAGGAAGGAAGGAAAAGAAAAAAGAAAGGAAGAAGCAATGAAAAGAAAGGAAAAAACTGGGTTTTTCATAAGATACATATGATACTTTCATAAGTATCATATCAAAAGGAAAAAAGCCATCTCAACTAGGTTTTCTGAATTTAAAATGTTCTGATGAGTCATTATGTAATTTGTATTCCTTTATGTAACTGACACACATGAACAGCTCCTTTCCCCTAAGACCTTTGGTTAATTTCCTAAGTCTTTTGCCTCCTAGGTTGCTTTTTTTTTTTTTTTAAATTACCTGACAGTGAGTGCTTTGCATTAAATACCCCAAGTATTTTAGGTTAAGGTCTACTTTGGGAAAAAATTTTACTTCTGTGCTTAACAAGGGAGTCACTAGTGACTGGGCCATATGCCTCTAGTTGTCCTTTCCTTCTGTGCCTTGAAACAAAAACCCCACACCCTTTGTGCCTTTACCTTTGCACTCAAGAGAAATGGAAGAAAGGGAGGGGGGGGGAAGCTGGCCCACACTCTCAGCTCCTAGTCCTGCAAAGCAGAAGGAAGAAGGTTGGCTTGAAGACAGGAGCCCTGGACTCTGGGTCCAGCTCTGAAACTACACCAGACAGTCATAGGCTCTCCCCAAATACCAGTTACCTCACCAGTTAAATACAAGGTGCTTAGAATGGACAGTCTCTACAATCCCTCTTAGCACGGGCACTCATTCTATCCTGGGTGTCCACTCACTGCATTAGATCCATGGAGAGGAGAGTGTTTCTTCTGCTTGCCATCCCGTTGGGAAATCACGAACTGGTTCTTAGGAGAATTTGAGAGCTTCCAATACTCAAGATAGAGGGAGAAAAACCCTATAGAAACCATAGGCGTTCCAGAACAAAAACTGAAAGATGGGGCTTCCCTGGTGGCGCAGTAGTTGAGAGTCCGCCTGCCGATGCAGGGGACGCGGGTTCGTGCCCCGGTCTAGGAAGATCCCACATGCCGCGGAGCGGCTGGGCCCGTGAGCCATGGCCGCTGAGCCTGCACGTCCGGAGCCTGTGCTCTGCAACGCGAGAGGCTACAACAGTGAGAAGCCCGCGTACCGCAAAAACAAACAAACAAAAAAACTGAAAGAGACCTGGCCTGCCACAACGCAAAGGCCATTGAGATGCCTGTCCTGAATTTGAATCTGAGCACTGGCTACATTTCAATCTTATCTCTCCTTCCGAGGAGTCAAGACAATAGAAAGAAAAGATGTTTCCTATAATTTTTAAAAGTATTTATAATAATCATCGTCATGAAATATTTTCTTCTCCAAGATCATTTAGACTCAGTAAATCTGGGTGATCTTTAAGACATACTTTGTCTCAGGCAGAGTGTTATAGTGGAAAGACTCAAACAGACCTAGGTGGAATCCTACCTCTGCCATTTAGGCCCTTAATCAATTGAGCTAAGTCACTCATCTTGGTTAAGCCTGTTTCCTCTTCTGCTAAAACAGGAGTTATTGCAAGGATACAGTGAAAAAATATGTAGAAAGCTTGTAGGACACAGTAAGCACTTAGGAAATAGTTGTTTTTCTGACTAAAATAAGAAAAGTATGTCCTCTCCATACCTTGCCCAAATCTAAGCTAGCCACAGTCTGGTTGATGCTCTATGGTACCATCTGGTAGATATCTAGCTCCCTTTATGATAGAGCACCTGCACAAGGTCAGTTGTACATGCCGTGATGTGTATTTTTAGTCGTTCATCTGTGTACTTGCCCATTGCTCCCACTGAAATCCCATCGAGTCTACAATCTCTGGAGTGATAAACTCCTCAAAGGACCATATCCATTTACAGCCATTTGAACAGCCTCTAAAATGATAAGAGGCACAAAGTACACATTAACCCAATGGATGGCGGAGAAGCCCACAGGAACACACATTCTCCCAGTCACTACACAGCTGGAATTTATCAATGGCTCCATTCTCTCCAGCAGCAGAGGAGATGGCCTCTTTTGTGATCTTGTCAACTAAATGATATGTTCTTCAGGAATAGGAAGCATATCTTTTTTTTGTTGTTTTTCTTTCTGCCCAGCCTTTCAGAGAGTATTTCCTCTAACCGATGCTGTGTAAGTGTTTATTTGGCAAGCTCTATGTCAGGTTGTGGTCATTTAGATAAATTTAATGTTTGAAATAATAATTGCTCATTTCTTATTTTCAAAAAGCACTTATGGGCTTCCCTGGTGGCACAGTGGGTAAGAATCCGCCTGCCAATGCAGGGGACACGGGTTCGAGCCCTAGTGTGGGAAGATCCCACATGACGCGGAGCAGCTAAGCCCATGCGCCACAACTACTGAGCCTGTGCTCTAGAGCCCGCGAGCCACAACTACTGAGCCTGTGTGCCACAACTACTGAAGCCCGTGAGCTACAGCCCATGCTCAGCAACAAGAGAAGCCACCGCAATGAGAAGCCTGCTCACTGCAACGAAGAGTAGCCCCAGCTCACCACAACCAGAGAAAAGCCCAAGCACAACAACAAAGACCCAACACAGCCAAAATTAAAATAAAATAATTTTTTTAAAAAAGCACTTACGAATTTTTAAAAATCACCTCACATACAAATATTAAAAAGGTCTCAAAATGTTTGGTGTGTACTCATTTAGGTTCTCAAAATTAGAAGATTAAAAGGCAAACTATGAAAGAATATAAAGCATTCTTCCTTTTTAAAATTTAAATCACCTAATGATTCTGAAATTGTAAAAAGAAAAAAATAAAGGTACAAAATTATTGTGATATTGCAGGATAGAGACTAATAGCCCACCAAAGTACTAATCCACAGAAACTGTAACTTGTTACCTTATTGGCAAAAGGATCACATCTCTGCAGATGTGATTAACAATCTTGAGATGCAGAGGGTGTCCTGGATTATTCAGGTCATCTCAACAAAATCACAAGGGTCCTTACAAGGGAAAGAGCAAGGGAGGAGAGTCAGAACCAGAGAAAGAGATATGAATGCAGAAAAGGAACTTGGAATGATGTCACTGCTGGAGGGCATGGGGGAATGACGTCATGCCATGAGCCAAAAAGTGCAGTCAGCCTCTAAGGAGCTGGAAAAGACAAGGAAAGGATCCTCTCTACAGTCTCTAGAAGAAATTCCATCCTGCCAAAACCTTGATTTTAGTCCATGAGACCTATTTTGTACTTGTGGCCTCCAAAACTGTAAAATAATAAGTTTATGTTGCTTTAAGTCATAGAGTTTGTGGTAATTTGTCAGATCAAGAAGAAAAACAAGACAGAATACATAGACTAATTATTTGGGGTTTTGATATCAAAATTAAGAGATGTTATATAAACAAACTAGAAACATTAATGGATTTACAGTCTTTTTTGAGTCTTAGTAGAAAATAATCTTATTTACAGGCTTTGGGTAATTCACAGAATCAGTGAGAAGGCTTAAGAACCCAGTGCAAATTACAGATTATAAGCAGAAACCAAGCAAGGGAAGCTCATCTCTGGGAAGTTCAACCACATCAATGCCCCAGAGGGTCTGGGATCCAACCAAGATCTTGCCACTGTAGCACCCCCTCTACCATCACTGTGGTGTGAATGATTTAATAACTACTTTTAAGTCTGTATCACTCCTTTAGAGAAAGGTGCTAAGTCTAGGTTATACACATAAGCTGGGGTTTTAGAGGATGGGGAGAGAAAATATTTGTTCCTTTAAGTTTCTCTCAGGATCTGTGGCATTCTCCTTCCCAGTAACATTCATGGTGTGGGATTCCCTCTAAAGAAGAAGGGTACTCAGATGCTGGTAGAAAAGAAAGTGACAAATGGCTATCAGAGGGTCTGATAACCTGAATTATCCAGCATAGTATGTAATCAAGAAATTTAAAATACTATTGTGAAGACCCACTTGTCTACAGTTATGAAAAACACAGGCAAGTGATTAAAATTTTTTTGAATGAAATTCAAATATTTAAATTAGAGAATGTTTGAAAATTGTGTTCCATATAACACTAACCTTCCTCTTCCCTCCCTTCCTCTTCTTTATTTCCTTCTTTCCTTCCTTTATTCCTTCCTTCCTTCCTTCTTTCCATCCCTCCCTCTCTCCTTCCTTCTGGGCACATCAGTTGAAAATCCAATGAGTAACTCTCTGGAAACAAGGCTCACCAGAGATGGGCAATCTGGGAGGATCTAGTGTGAGGTGGGTACAGGATGTCTGTGGCAATATAAGAGTGAACTTGCTCTCTCTCTCTCTCTCTCTCTCTCTCTCTCTCTCTCCCCCTTCCTCCCTCCCTCTCTTATTTTATAGTTCGACACAGCCTCCCACCAAGAGGTAGGAACAAAATATTCCTATGAGGCAGAATGAACAGCTAATCCAAACAGCATGAAGGGAAGAAAGCAGGAACTTCATCAGCACATGGAGGCAAGGACAGGAGAGCACAGATGAGAACTAGGGTCAGGCTCACCGCAGCATTCTGTCCTCAGATAAAAAGATGCTATAATGGCACTTGGTGATTTTTTTAATGGACTTTTTATTCTTTTTTTTAAATTCTTTTTTTAAATTCTTTTATCTTCCTTTCAGTATTACTGAGATACAATTGACATACATCACTGTATAGTTTTAAGGTGTACAGCATAATGATTTGACTTACATGCATCATGAAAGGATTATCACAGTAAGTTTAGTAAACATCTATCATCTCATTTAGATACAAAATTAAAGAAACAGAAAAAAAATTTTCTTGTGATGAGAACTTTTAGGGTTTACTCTCTTAACAATTTTCATGTATAACATTCAGCAATGTTCGCTATATTTAGACGACAGCTTTCTTAAGTCACACTCTTCCAATCAGGACCAGTATCCTTCTGCAACTACAAAGTCTCTCATCCCGGGCTCTCCCTTCAGTGTCTCTCTGGGAATTGAATTTCATATCATTCCTGTGCTGAATCTCTTATTTCCTATATTCCATGTCACTTATTCTTCCTTTGTTGGAACAAGTTCTCCAAGAGCTTCTTTTAAAAGTTCATAGAGTATATGAAAGAGAAGGTTTTTGGAGACCTTGAATATCTTGAAAATGTCATTATTATTGACATTTCTTGATAGTTTGGCTAGGTACAGAATTAAAGTTTAGAAAGAATTTTCTTTCAGAAGTTTGAAAGCATTGCTTCATTGCCTTTTGCTTCTAGTGTTTCTGCTGAAATGTGCACAGCCATTCTAATTCTTGTTTCCTGATTCTCTTGCTTCTTCTGTCTGGAAACTTTGACAATTTTTTCACTAGGCATAGGGTCCTAATGATGGTATACTCTATTTTCATCTATTCTTCTGGGTTCTAGATAGGTTCTTTCAATCTAGCAACTCATGTCTTTCAGCTCTGGAAATTTGTCTTATTTTGTCATCCTGCTTTCTCTGTTGTTGCCTTCCAGAATAGCTATTCTTGGATGTTGGCCTTCCTTCCTCTCCTGGTTTCTTTCTTTGTGATTTTCTTTCTGGAAGACTCCTCAAATCTGTCTTCCAAACTCTGTATTGTTTACTTTTTTAACTTTGCTGTCATATTTTTAATTTCTTTTTTTAATAGATCTTTATTGGAGTATAATTGCTTCACAATACTGTTAGTTTCTGTTGTACACCAAAGTGAATCAGCCATATGCACACACATTTCCCCATATCCCCTCCCTCTTGAGCCTCCCTCCCATCCTCCTATCCCACAACTCTAGGTCATCGTAAAGCACGGAGCTGATCTCCCTGTGCCATGCTGCTGCTTCCCACTAGCTAACTATTTTACAATTGGTAGTGTATATATGTCCATGCTACTGTCACTTCACCCCAGATTCCCCCTCCCACCGTGTCCTGACCATGTCCTCAGGTCCATTCTCTATGTCCACATCTTTATTCCTACCCCCAAACAAGGTTCATCAGTACCATTTTTTTTTAAGATTCCATATATGTGTGTTAGAATACAGTATTTGTTTTTCTCTTTCTGTCTTACTTTACTCTGTATGACAGACTCTAGGTCCATCCACCTCACTACAAATAACTCAATTTCTTTCCTTTTTATGGCTGAGTAATATTGCATTGTATATATGTGCCACATCTTCTTTATCCATTCATCTGTTGATGGACACTTAGGTTGCTTCCATGTCCTGGCTATTGTAAACAGTGCTGCAATGAACATTGTGGTACATGACTCTTTTTCAGTTATGGTTTTCTCAGGGTATATGCCCAGTAGTGGGATTGCTGGGTCATATGGTAGTTCTATTTTTAGTGTTTTAAGGAAACTCTATACTGTTCTCCATAGTGGTTGTATCAATTTACATTCCCACCAACAGTGCAGGAGGATTCCCTTTTCACCACACCCTTTCCAGCATTTATTGTTTCTAGATTTTTAAATAATAGCCATTCTGACCAGCATGAGGTGATACCTCATTGTAGTTTTGATTTGCATTTCTCTAATAATTAGTGATGTTGAGCAGGTTTTCATGTGCTTCTTGGTCATCTGTATGTCTTCCTTGGTGAAATGTCTATTTAGGTCTTCTGCCCATTTTTGGATCGGGTTATTTGTTTTTTTTGATATTGAGTTCTATGAGCAGTTTGTATATTTTGGAGATTAATCCTTTGTCTGTTGTTTCATTTGCAAATATTTTCTCCCATTCTAAGGGTTGTCTTTTTGTCTTGTTTATGGTTTCCTTTGCTGTGCAAAAGCTTTTAAGTCCCATTTGTTTTTGTTTTTATTTCTGTTACTCCAGGAGGTGAGTCAAAGAAGATCTTGCTGTGGTTTACATCAAAAAGTGTTTTTCCTGGGCTTCCCTGGTGGCGCAGTGGTTGAGAATCCACCTGCCGATGCAGGAGACAGGGGTTCGTGCCCTGGTCCGGGAAGATCCCACATGCCGCGGAGCAACTAAGCCCGTGAGCCATGGCCGCTAGGCCTGCGCGTCCGGAGCCTGTGCTCCGCAACGGGAGAGGCCACAACAGTGAGAGGCCCGCATACTGCAAAAAAAAAAAAAAAAAAAAGTGTTTTTCCTATGTTTTCCTCTAAGAGTTTTATAGTGTCTGCTCTTACATTTAGGTCTTTAATCCATTTGGAGTTTATTCTTGTGTATGGTGTTAGGTAGTGTTCTAATTTCATTCTTTTACATGTAGCTGTCCAGTTTTCCCGCACCACTTATTGAAGAGGCTGTCCTTTCTCCATTGTATGTTCTTGCCTCCCTTGTCATAAATTAGGTGACCATATGTGCATGGGTTTATCTCTGGGCATTCTATCCTGCACTGTGGATCTATATTTCTGTTTTTGTGCCAGTACCATACTGTCTTTATAACTGTAGCTTTGTGGTATAGCTTGAAGTCGGGGAGCCTGATCCTCCAACTCCGTTTTTCTTCCTTAAGATCACTTCAGTTATTTGGGGTCTTTTGTGTTTCCCTACAAATTGTAAAATTTTTTGTTCTAATTCTGTGATGAATGCCATTGGTAGTTTGATAGAGATTGCATTGAATCTGTAGATTGCTCTGGGTAGTATAGTCATTTTCACAATATTGATTCTTCCAATCCAAGAACATGGTATTTTTCTCCATCTGTTTATGTCATCTTTGATTTCTTTCATCAGTGTTTTATAGTTTTCTGAGTACAAGTCTTTTGCCTCCTTAGGCAGGTTTATTCCTAGGTATTTTATTCTTTTTGTTGCGATGGTAAATGGGATTGTTTCCTTAATTTCTCTTTCTGATTTTTCATTTTTGGTGTATAGGAATGCAAGAGATTTCTCTGCATTAATTTTGTATCCTGCAACCTTACCAAGTTCACTGATTAGTTCTAGTCATTTTCTGGTGGCATCTATAGGGTTTTCTATGTATAGTATCATGTCATCCGCAAAGAGTGACAGTTTTACTTCTTCTTTTCCAATTTGTATTCCTTTTTCTTCTCTGATTGCCATGGCTAGGACTTCCAAAACTATGTTGAATAAGAGTGGCGAGAGTGTACATCCTTGTCTTGTTCCTGATCTTAGTGGAAATGTTATCAGTTTTTCACCATTGAGTATGATGCTTGCTGCGGGTTTGTCATATATGGCCTTTATTATGTTGAAGTAGGTTCCCTCTATGTCCATTTTCTGCATAGTTTTTATCATAAATGGGTGTTGAATTCTGTCAAAAGCTTTTTCTGCATCTATTGAGATGATCATATGGTTTTTGTTCCTTAATTTGTTAATGTGGTATATCACATTGATGGATTTGCATATATTGAAGAATCCTTGCATCCTTGTGATAAATCCTACTTGATCATGGTGTATGATCCTTTTAATGTTTGTTGCATTCTGTTTGCTAGTATTTTGTTCAGGATTTTTGCATCTATGTTCATCAGTAATATTGGTCTATAATTTTCTTTTTTTGTGATATCTTTTTCTGATTTTGGTATCAGGGTGATGGTGGCTTCATAGAAAGAAGTTGGGAGTGTTTCTCCCTCTGCAAGTTTTTGGAAGAGTTTGAGAAGGATGGGTGTTAGCTCTTCTCTAAATGTTTGATAGAATTCACCTGTGAAGCCATCTAGTCCTGGACTTTTGTTTGTTTGAAGATTTTTTAATCACAGTTTCAATTTCATTACTGTGATAGGTCTGTTTATATTTTCTAATGCTTCCTGGTTCAGTATTGGAAAATTGTACCTTTCCAAGAATTTGTCCATTTCTTCGTGGTTGTCTATTTTATTGGCATATAGTTGTTTGTAGTATTCTCTTATTATCCTTTGTATTTCTGTGTCAGTTGTGATTTCTCCTTTTTCATTTCTAATTTTATTGATTTGCGTCCTCTCCCTTTTTTTCTTGATGAGTCTGGCTAAGGGTTTATCAATTTTGTTTATCTTCTCAAAGAACCAGCTTTTAGTTTTATTGATCTTTGCTATTGTTTTCTTCATTTCTATTTCATTTATTTCTGCTCTGATTTTTGATTTCTTTCCTTCCACTGACTTTGGGTTTTCTTTGTTCTTCTTTCTCTAGTTGTTTTAAGTGTAGGGTTACATTGTTTATTTGAAATTTTTCTTGTTTCTTGAGGTGAGAATGAATTGCTGTAAACTTCCCTCTTAGAACTGATTTTGCTGCATCCCATAGGTTTGGGGTCATCGTGTTTTCATTTTCATTTCTTTCTATGTATTTTTTTAAATTTCTTCAGTGATCTCTTGGTTATTTAGTAGCCCACTGTTTAGCCTCCATGTATTTGTGTTTTTTACAGTTTTTTTCTTGTATTCGATTTCCAATCTCATAGTGCTGTGGTCAGAAAAGATGCTTGATATGATTTCAATTTTCTTAAATTTTCTGAGGCTTGATTTGTGACCCAAGATGTGATCTATCCTGGAGAATGTTCTGTGTGCACTTGAGAAGAAAGTGTATTCTGCCACTTTTGGGTGGAATGTTCTATAAATATCAATTAAATCTATCTGGTCTATTGTGTCATTTAAAGCTTGTGTTTCCTTACTTATTTTCTGTTTGGATGATCTGTCCATTGGTGTAAGTGGCATGTTAATCTCCCCTACTATGATTGTGTTACTGTCAATTTCCCCTTTTATGGCTGTTATCATTTGCCTTATGTATTGAGGTGCTCCTATGTTGGGTGCATAAACGTTTATAATTGTTAATTCTTCTTCTTGGATTGATCCCTTGATCATTATGTAGTGTCCTTCTTTGTCTCTTGTAATAGTCTTTATTTTAAAGTCTATTTTATCAGATACGAGTATTGCTACTCCAGCTTTCTTTTGATTTCCATTTGCATGGAATATCTCTTTCTATCCCTTCACCTTCAGTCTGTATGTGTCCCTAGGTCTGAAGTTGGTCTCTTGTAGACAGCATATATATGGGTCTTGGTTTTGTATCCATTCAGCCAGTCTGTGTCTTTTGGTTGGGGCATTTAATCCATTTACGTTCAAGGTTATTATTGATATGTATGTCCCTATTACCATTTTCTTAATTGTTTTGGGTTTGTTTTTGTGGGCCTTTTTCTTCTCTTGTGTTTCCCACCTAGAGAAGTTTCTTTAGCATTTGTTGTAAAGCTGGTTTGGTGGTACTAAATTCTCTTAGCTTTTGCTTGTCTGAAAAGCTTTTGATTTTTCCGTCAAATCTGAATGAGATCCTTGCTGGGTAATCTTGGTTGTAGGTTTTTCTCTTTCATCACTTCAAGTATATCCTGCCACTCCCTTCTGGCCTGCAGAGTTTCTGCAGAAAAATCAGCTGATAACCTTATGGGGATTCCTTTATATGCTATTTTTTGGTTTTCCCTTGCTGCTTCTTTTTCTTTGAATTTAATTTTTGTTAGTTTGATTAATATGTGTCTTGGTGTGTTATTCCTAGGGTTTCTCCTGTATGGGACTCTCTATGCTTCCTGGACTTGGGTGACTATTTCCTTTCCCATGTTAGGGAAGTTTTCCACTATAATCTCTTCAAATATTTTCTCAGACCCTTTATTTTTCTCTTCTTCTTCTGGGACCCCTATAACTTAAATGTTGCTGTGTTTAGTGTTATCCCAGAGGTCTCTGAGATTGTCTTCAATTCTTTTCATTCTTTTTTCTTTATTCTGCTCCTCGGCAGTTATTTCCATCATTTTGTCTTCCAGCTCACTTATTCGTTCTTCTGCCTCAGTTACTCTGTTATTGATTCCTTCTCGTGTATTTTTCATTTCAGTTATTGTGTTGCACATCTCTGTTTGTTTGTCCTTGAGTTCTTCTAGATCTTTTTAAAACATTTTTTGTATTTTCTCAATCCGTGCCTCCATTCTATTTCCGAGATTCTGGATCATCTTTACTATCATTATGCTGAATTCTTTTTCAGGTAGATTGCCTATTTCCTCTTCATTTATTTGGTATTGTAGGTTTTTACCTTGCTCCTTCATCTGTGACATATTTTCTTGCCATCTCTCTCTTTTTTTTTTTAATGTGTGAGATTGTGTTCCTGTCTTACTGGTTGTTTGGCCTGAGGCTTCCAACACTGGAATTTGTAGGCTGTTTGGTAGAGCTGGGTCTTGAGGCTGAGATGAGGACCTCCATGAGACCTCACTCTGATGAATATTCCCTGGGGTCTGAGGTTCTCTGTTAAGTCCAGTGGTTCCAACAGAGAGCCCCCACAGCAGGAGCTTCAGCCCAAACTCCGGTGGTTCACTTGGGGGTTCCTCCCGTCTCCTTGGGGGTCAGGGTCCCTCACCAGTGGCCAGCAGGCACCCTAGTTATAGGGAGATGTTAACTTGGTGTCTTTCCACACCACCATCTTGACTCTGCCCCCTGTTTTTAATTTCTAAGAGCTTATTTTTGCTCTGTGAATGTTCCTTATTGGTAGTACCTTGTTCGTGTTTCATGGCTGTGATAATTTTGTCTACCTCTCTAAATATATTAATGATAGCTTTTTTTTCCTCCATGAGCTCTATTCCCCCCAAGTTGATATTTTTCTGTTTATTTGGTTTCCATTTTCCATGTTAGAGCCTTCCACAAAATTCCAGTCATCCTTCGATTGTTCAGGGGAGCTAAAATCCTGATTGAAAGCTCTGATGGGAGCAACTTGCCAACTTTACGGTAGGGTGATGTGGGCAGGGTGCATTTCTTGGGAAGAGGTCTTACCTCTTAGCTGGTCAGTACTCCAGGGAAAAGTCTTTCAATCTCTGGAAGATAAAGGCAACAGTATCCTGAAAGCTGAGTGGGTATTATTAGCTTTTAGCACTGAGCACTCAGATGTTGTCACTTAACTCCCCTGCTTTTTGAATAGTATCAGTATACTCAACTGTGCCCAGCATAGCCCCCAATCTAGCATCTCTCTCTTTCACTCCAGAAAATACATCTCCAGACTTTGGTCAGAGTAATAGTGGCACAGCATGGGAGAACAATACTTAAGGATAGAGCTGCTTCTCAAAATGCTTTTCCCCCACCTTCCCTTATACCCCCAGTTCCAGAGGTACCTGCTTCCACCAATTCCTGAGCCTTTTGGAAAATCTGCAATGTAAATCTAGATTCCTCTCAGCTTTCCCCCACTACTAGCTTAGGATTCAGCTTTCTTAGGTTGTTAACGCATTTCCAAATTTTCCATCTGCTCCCCAGTTTCATAATTTTGTTGCTATTGTCTTCTGTCTTTGTGGGTTTGTACCTTTAAAAGAAATATCCATTTGACTCTAGTTTCAATGGAGTTTTAGATAGAAGAAAAACTATATACTGTCTCATCTCCAAAAACATTCAATATTTCTGATTCTTAACCCAATTTTCCTCAATCTTTGTACCTTCCTTACTTCCTCAGCCCATGTTCATGGCTATAAGAGGGATGATTAAATCAGGCTAGTTTCAGAGCTGCAGTTATAAGACAGGAGATGGATTATAACACATTCCTGCAAAGGCCACATTTTATTCTTAAACTTCAGCACACTTGATGCTCTTGCAGTATTGGCCACATACACCTTTTTCTTCTGTGAGATTTAGCTTGCCAGCATATAAAACAACATCTATGGTTTTAGCACCAGGCTCCCCTTGCTTGGAGCCTCAAGGGGCATGTATTAGCAGTAAGTGTAGATCAGGGGTGCAGGACAGAGCAGGGGGACCAAGCTCCCCTTCCCACAGTAGGCTTCCAGACTGAATAGGAGCACGGAAAGGACTAACATCTCTAAATCAAGCTTGGAGTTTTGATTACCACATTGGAATTCTCATCTGAATATACTATGTTTGCAACTTCTCACCCAGGGTAGGGGTTCTTATTTGGGGCCATAGACTCATTGCGTCTATGGATAAAAATCCATATTTCTATCTTGGATGGGAAAAAAATTACATGTTTGTGGTCAACCCCTACTATAATGTAATATGTTTGAGAGTCTGTCTTACCCACTCCACATCCCCAGTGTCTAGAATCATACCCAGGATGTGATCAGGCTCAATACATGCAACAGAATTAGTGAGGGAACAGTTAGGAGGGAGATCACCAAGGGGCTGAGAGATCATGGTAAGAAGTTTGGGGTTTTATCTAAGAGATAAAGTATCTATTTCTAGAATGACTGATCAGGAAGAGATGATATTTGTGATAAATTAAAGAACATTAACTTCACTCCTAAAACCACACTGGAACTACTCATGACTCCCCATGAAGAGATCCTAATCCAGCTCCTGAGTTCTACCCTGCTGCACAGCAAGTGGGAGATGTGCCAGAAAACTGGGATTGAAAAATGTTCATAAGTCCAAAATCCTAAGAACAGTGTGGGACTCTACAAAAATGTATGTCAAATGCCATGAAACATGGTTTGTGCACTGCCAGCCTGCAAGGTCACATGTTAAAGGCCCTTACAACTAAATTTCCACTCTGCGGAAATTTAAGAGATATAAATTCACAAATAAATCTGATACACAGATGCAGAAAAGAAAATTTTAAACTGGGTAATTATTCCTAGAATTTGCACTTGAAAATTTATCTTACCCTGTAATTTCAAGTTGAAGCATTTGTGCCTATTTTCCATTTTCATCTATGAAGAGATATCTTAATGTCTAGATCTGGAAAGAAGAGATGTTATTTTTATTTTAAGGCTTGCAAAACAATATGCTTTGCTGGGGATTCATTCCCATCTTGAGGATTTTTGCATATATTCACTGGAGATCCTTGTCAACAGGCTACTTGTCCTACTATAAAGGTTAGTTTCAATTCAGTTAGAAACAGCCACCACCACCTTTACTGTCATTTAGATTCAAAAATCCCAGTCAGAGCTCTGGTATTTTCTTAACCCCTTCAACTACTTCATCTAATCAGCCCTTAGTAAATGGAGATCCTACACTTATAAGGACTCCATTCACAACTTTCCATTCTACCTTCCAGGCCCTCATTTTTTTTTCTCAATGATTTCCTTGTCTTTTAATCCACTCTACACAATATTCTATCCTATATGATACCCCAACTATGTATCCATCAAAATACCAAGAAATGTGGGAGGTCAGTGAACTTATGTCAAAGTGAATCCTCTACAATGCCCCATCCCCCAGGTAATCTGGTAAATTTGGGGCATTTTATCACACACTGATGGTAGTATCCAGGGTCCTGAACAAGACCAAAGCAATCAATTGTGCCTCAAAACTTTTTCATTTTTAATTGAGTGATCAAAGTGCCAGGTACTGTTCCAAGCCCTTTCCATATAGTAACTCATTTAGTCCTCATAACAACTCCACGAGGAAGGTGCTGTTATCACCCCTATTTTACCAATGAAGAAGCGGGGTACACAGTGGTTACACCCCTTGCTCACAGTTACCTACTAGTAGATACATGAGGCCAGGTTCAAACCAGGCAGGCTGGCTGCAGAGCTCAGATCAGTGGCCACTAATACATGCTGCCTCTTATTTATACTGTCCTTGACCATTGTGTATGTGTGTATCTTTGTCAATGTGTACCTGCAGAAATTCCACAAATCCTGCCTTAGTTAATTCTTTGAAGCAGCAACAGACAATAGGGATAAAGCTCAGGGCATATATCTAGTTGAACAAGTATGAGGGCAATAAGAATGCTGAAGAGTTAGAAAGGATGCTGCATAAGTGAGAGCAGACAGCCTCATCCTGGTTTGAGGTCGAGAGGGGAAACTTCCTGAAGGAAGTGATGCTTAAGCTAAGGCAGAAGGATGAGCAGGAGTTAGCTAGATGTGTATGGGGTGGGGGGGGGGGTCAGAGAAAGGAACTAATCCCTGAGGTCATAAGGCTGGCCAGAACACATCCTATGAAAGCCTCACTATTCCTGGCCATGACACCCCAAGCTGGTCAACTGGCTGAGATGACAAGGCTGTGACACAGACCGCACACCATGTGTTCATTCTTTTCTCCCCCCAGCCAGATGCCAACTGCAAAGTTTCATATAGACACATCCTAGAACTAAAACGACTTCAGGGATGCCTGCAGCAAAGCTGAAGGGAACATCCAGAAGGCCAAAGAAAGCATGCTTTATTGAATTTACAATGCAGAAAATATTTGTAATTCCTTAGACATTTGTATTGCTATAAAAATTATACTTTATGGGATAATTATTAATGGTTTGAAGAGAAACAGTATAAGTGAAATAGAGCTGATACTATTAAAATGTAAACCATGTAAATCAAAATCATAAAATAATTATTCAATACTCAGAGGCCTACTTAATATATACATATGAAATTTCTTACACACATATACTATAAAAGCCCACAAAGACCATCACTCTGAAGCCATTCACTGTACAAATATGAAAATAAATCTTTATCTTTAACCTCGATTTTATCTTCAGCAAGAGGATTGTGCAGTTTGGCTTTATGCAAATCACATTTAATATTAAATAATCAAATGTCATATAAAGCAGCAAGTAGAAAAAATAAATTATGAAAATGCATGAGGATAAAGTTAACAGTGAAAGATGTCTCCATATCCAACTTTCTTTTCCATGATGAAACTAAAATATTATCCAGTGTGTCAGGATACATAAAAAAGAGTGTAGTATAACTGTTTTTAAAAGCTCTCAAAGGAAAAATTGAGCCAAGATGTGTTACTTGCACAGAAATACTCAAATGTATCAAATTAAATCTGTTAAAAAAAATTAGATACTTTTTTCTTACCAAAAATATTCTTTAAATTTGAGAACACCTTCACGAAATCAAATGTTGATAATAATCTTGATTTCCTAGCAAGGCAATGGAAAGAGATGTAAGTAGCTTTTCTTTAAACAAGGTTGCTAACTGGAGCTTTAAGTTTCTAATTTGGATTTTGTTGCAAAAATATTTATCCAGGTTCAAAGAGCTACAGATGATGGCTTTGTGTACCAGAGGCACCTATGTAATCTAATCAATTTGGGTGTACCGGCCGTACAACCCAGAAGCAAAGATCAAGATGATACTTCTATATCAAAGGTACATTCCTATCTACAGATCATAAGACAAATATGGACACTTTGGGGGAAAATAAAGACAACACAATACCATGTATACTAACACAGTTTTGTGCAATTGCACCAAACACCTAAACATGAGTACCATAAGTCAACACATAGGTGTCGGGTCCATTTTAACCTGGGCTCTGTAGATGCCACCTAGGCAAACAGCGGTAGCAGAACTTTTGTCTGACCATGGCACAAAAATAACCACCACTCCCTCCCCGGTTCAGTTTGACATTCCCCACCAGCAAGGCATTCCTTTTGGTCAAAAATGTAAACTTTTTTTCCTGGGACCAAAAAACAGGAAACAGGAATCCATGGTAGAGTTGCTGAAGACACAACCAACTTTCCAGTTTAAAAAAAAAAAAATAGATCTAGTTGGTAGAGAGAAGGTACACTTTGAAAAGCTAAACAACATTGTGGATATTTATAATCTATGTGTGTAACATATCTGGTCAATATGCATTAAAAATAATAACAATATGTAGAGGGAAAACTAACACACTATTGTAAAACAATTATACTACAATAAAGATGTTAAAAAAAAAAAAGAAAAATAAAAATAAAATAAAATAAAATCTCAGTAGAAAAAAATAAATAAATAAATAAAAAATAAAAAATAAAAATAATAACAATAAAGCTTGGGGAATTTAAGGTCTCATCATAAACATCATAAACAGGAGAAAAACTGCTACATGGAACTGTTTTAATTCAACAAAAAGGGATGTTTTTAGATGATGCAGTACAATAAATAAGAGCTATTATTTCACTTTTTTCAGCAAGCTACTTGGGGCCTAGCCCTATCACAAGGTAAGTTCAAGTCTCTGGTTGGGAATAACTTGGCACAGGTCACTGAAACTCAAAAGCCAAACCTAAAAACCAGGCCTCACTGACCCACCCTGGGGTCAGATGTTGACTCATTTAGCTGTTGGAGACATTTTACTGAGGAATCTGGGTGGCAGCACAGCTTCTAGGAGGGCAAGACCCACCAGGTTGCGGGTGAGAGTAACTCACTAGTCTCATCAGACAAAGGACTCTGACTTACCTGTCCCCTAACCACAATCTGCTTCAAAAGAGATGATTTTCCAAAACCACACATAATGTTTCTTTCACCGTTAATTATTTAAGAAACTGAATGCTGGCAACCAGGGAGTTCGGGGATTTGAGTTATACTGGAGATTATGCTTTTAAATCACAGGGAGGTTCGAGCATGGGTATTTTCACTTGGCAAAATGGTAAATCGTTCTAAGTACTAGTGTGCTTTTTTAATGAGATATAATTCACATACCAAACAATTCACCATTTAAAATACACAAGGGGCTTCCCTGGTGGCGCAGTGGTTGAAAGTCCACCTGCCGATGCAGGAGACACGGGTTCGTGCCCCGGTCCGGGAAGATCCCACATGCCGCGGAGCGGCTGGGCCCGTGAGCCACGGCCACTGAGCCTGAACGTCCGGAGCCTGTGCTCCGCAACAGGAAAGGCCACAGCAGTGAGAGGCCTGCGTACCACAAAATAATAATAATAATAATAATAATAATAATAATAATACACAATTTAGTGGGTTTTAGTATATTCAGAAAGTTGTGCAACATTATCACAATACAATTCCACAACATTCTCATCATCCCCCAAAGAAACCACACACCCATTAGAACTCACTTCTTGTTCCTTCACCAGCCCCTGGCAGTCACACTAGCTGTTGTTTTTTTAGGTGAAACGTGACAACTTTCCTGTACTTTGTATTTTCAGTAGCGTGTGGCTTTATACATTTTCATTAGAATTATTTATTTATTTTTGGCTGTGTTGGGTCTTTATTGCTGCACGCGGGCTTTCTCTAGTTGCGGCGAGCGGGGACTACTCTTCGTTGCAGTGCGCGAGTTTCTCATTGCGGTGGCTTCCCTTATTGCGGAGCATGGGCTCTAGGCGCATTGGGCTTCAGTAGTTGTGGCTCACAGGCTCTAGAGCACAGGCTCAGTAGTTGCGGCGCATGGGCTTAGCTGCTCCACGGCATGTGGGATCTTCCCGGACCAGGGATCGAAACTGCGTCCCCTGCATTGGCAGGCAGATTCTTAACCACTACGCTACCAGGGAAGCCCTTCATTAGAACTTTTAACACTTAATTCAAACCATGGACTTTATAAGTATTCTGAGATTATAAAATACCCTCTTCTATATACAAACTATTTCTGTTGCAAAAATGTTTTCTTTTTTTATACATAAAAAAATATATTTTTCTGTCTCCACTGGAGCTTAAAACATTACCATTTTTTTCCTCAATTAAATTCTGTTCTTGTATATGAAGTGAGAAGAATCAATACTCCAATATTTAAAAAGCATGAATGACCCGAGTCCTTATTAACTGTGGGCCATCATGTTCTCCTTCCCACTGCTTAAAAACCTACAGAGCTGAGAGGGCCCAGGCCTGAAAGGCAAAGCTGCTTATTTACAGACAAGGAAACGGATCTAATATGGGCTGGTGACACGTCCAAGACCACAAGGCTAGTTTACAGCATAGCTAGGATGGTAACCCCCTTTTCCTAGTTTTCTAGTATTGAATATTGGAAGTAAATGTTATAGGTTATCTACAAAGTCCATTACCATATGAATTTAATTATGTCAGTGAATTTCTTCTATAGCTTTGATCTGAGCATGTGTGGTTTTTTTTCACCACTTTAAAAACATCTATAAGTTATCTGGTGAGACTTTGTGAGGACAAGACAGGTACATTTAACCAGGGGGCCCAAATCATTCGTTGAAACATAGCAAAAAAGAGCTGAGGTTCTGGAGGGACCCCAGAGCATCTCTCAGGTTCCACACACTGTAACTCTCCACACGACAGTGTCCGTAGGATGCACCACTATGCTATGTAAGAAGCGAACAAGTCACATACATTCAGTGCTCTGGAAATGAAGGCCTCATAGGCCAAGAATGTTTGGGATTTAACCATTGCAACAATTCATCTAGGCTGACTTTTTGGAACTGGTCCCACTCAGACTGGTAATGGATTTGCTGTCATCCTCACCAGTTCTTTTCTTCACTTCCCTGGAGAGAGAAAGAGAGGGAGACATATAGACAGAGAAAGGAGATTACTGAGGTATAAAACTGAACTGTAAACAGCTCTATAGAAATAAAACAGCACTACTGAGCACTTGCTATGCACCATCCAGTGTTCTAAATGCTTTGTAGCTGTTGACTTATTTAATTCTCACAACAACTATGTGATTTTATTGTGCCCCATTTTATTTTTTTTAATTTTTTTTTAATGATTTTTGGCTGTGTTGGGTCTTCGCTGCGGCGAGCGGGGGCTACTCTTCGTTTGCGGTGCGCAGGCTTCTCATTGCCGTGGCTTCTCTTGTTGCGGGGCACGGGCTTAGCTGCTCCGCGGCATGTGGGATCTTCCCGGACCAGGGCTCGAACCCACGTCCCCTGCATTGGCAGGCAGATTCTTAACCACTGCGCCCCCAGGGAAGCCCTGTGCCCCATTTTATATGTGAGGAAACGAAGGCAAAAAAAAAAGTTAAGAAATTTCCCTTTGGTCACACACCTGGAGAAGTGGCACAGCAGTTGGGCTCCAGCGCCTGCATTCTAAGCACCAGGCCACACACTCACACATGAACACACACACATGCCCAGGTGCATACACACATGTGCACAGACACACATGCCCAGGTGCATACACATGTGTGCACACACTCACATGCACACACAGACTACTCTTGCCCTCTCCTGTGGTTTCACATGGCTTATAGTCTGCCACATGCACAGCTCACTCCTTAGGATTCTGGAACCTGGCTCCCATCCCCAGCTAATGCACAAAAGCAATGATGACTTTATAACCATCCTGTAATTATACATGATCATGGAGATAACAACAGATGGTTAAAATCCAGGAAAAAAAAAGTCTTCCTTTTGCCTTTTCCTAAATTTCTTTTAGAATTAACTTCTAGAGGCAGCACTGGACCAAGGATCTCCATGATCTTATGAAAGCCCCCTAGGACGTCTCCTATCCCTGGGGATGCTTGGGAAATACACCCTTAGACAAGCTGAATGGCAGTCTCTGTGGGTGAGGAGAGTGTGACAGCTCGTCCCCAAGATGGTCCCAAAGAATTCTGCCTCCCTGTGGTGGTGAAGCTTGTGTGGCTCCCCCGTGGTCAGCACCGGCTCTGTGACTGCTCAGACCAGTAGAATGGTGAGGAAATGGTGTGCTGAGATTTCCAAGCCAGGCATTAATCAGGCCTGGCCGCTCTGAGCTGCAATTTAAGCAGCCCAGGGTTCATCGCTGGAGAGAGGTCAGAGAGGTCCCAGGGGCTGAGATCCACAGGGAGGAGCATCCTGGCCGCAGACGTGCAGACGTGCCACAGCCCGTGTCCATCTGACTGCGAACACATGAGACACCCAAGGGAGAGGAGCTGAGGACTCTCCAAGTGAGATCCAGTCAGTTCTGGTAATTTCAGAAAATAAAAAGTGGTGCTGTTCTAGGCAATTACATTTTGGGTGGTTTGTTACAGAGCAGTAGATCCTGGGAACTGGCATATTCCCAGCACAGCGACGCTGTTCAATAGGAATAGAATGTAATGTAATCCACATATGTAATTTAAAATTTTTAGCAGCCACATTAAAAAATGTGAAGAGACAAGTGAAATTAATTTTATTAATACATTTTATTTAACTCAGTATTGCAAAAATACTATCATTTCAGCATGTAACCAATAAAAATATTAATGAGGTATTTTACAATGTTTATACTGTCTTCAAAACCCAGTATTTATTTACTATATCCAGCACATCTCAGCTTGGATCAGCCATACTTCAGGCAGCTAGTGGCCACCAAACCGGTCAGCACAGCCCCAGAAGGAGCTGAAACCTGCTAACCTTTGAAAACCACTGCACTATGAGTAGGAAACAAAAGGGAAATTAGTTCTTGCTGAAGGCCAGTTAATAAATGCTATGTTACATGTCTTCACATATGCCTTATTTAATACAAATAACACTCACACCTGCTCGCACAAAATCTTGACAGGTGACAGGTGAGCATCACTGTCCTCACTTCACAGATAAGGAATCAAAGACTCAGGAAAAGAAGGAAGATACACAGTTCAACCCATAAACCCTATAAGACTCAGTTCAGACTTCTAACCTTCAGAACTGTAAGATAATACATTTTTATTGCTTAAACCACTAGGCTAGTGGGCATTTGTTATGGTGACGATAGAAAACTAGTACAACTTCCAAATGCAAAATCTCGACCATTTGGTCGTTCAATAAATGTCTGATTTATGCCAAGCTCTGGGATCCTCAACTAGTGAGCTTTGAGAGAGAGACAGATGTCTTCTAAATAAATTGTTACCAGGTCCCAAGAGAGCTGCTAACATACAAGCACAGCGTTTGCAGGAACACAAAAGGTGCACCACAGCTGTGCTGGGGCCAGGGGAAGGCAGCTTTGTGGAGACTGAGCTTCAGGGAGACTTTGACAGTGGAGCGACCTCTTGACTGGATAGGAATTCACCTTCATGTAATGAGGAAGGGAGATCCCAGGTGCAGGAAACAGCATGCCTGAGGCAAAGAGGCATAAAATAACTTGGCCACAACTGGAAGCAAAGTTTGCTGTGTGGATAGATTATCTTTCATTTGGGAAGCAAGATAAGAGATGCAAACAAAGGTAGGTGAGGTTGGGCTCTGAGGGACTATTAGCCACTTGTTAAGGAGCTTGGACTCTATGCTGTAGGTAGGACACCTACCTACAGCAAGAAAGAAAGTGCAAGAAAGAAAGTCTTAATTGGATTTTTATTTATAAAGATTACCCTGTTTACAGGGTGGGGAATGAACTGATGCTGGAGAAACTGAGGCAGAAACTGAGGTGCCTCCTGCACTACCTGGAGTAGGAAATTCTGAGGCCTGAAGCAAAACAGAGAGAGAGGGAGAGAGAGAATACGGACAGATTCAAGAAAGATTACAGAGAGGTCACCTAACCAATAGGGCCCCAGAACCCACTAGAGGTAGGTGATGGAGAAAGAGCGGAAAGAGTCAAGACTGATTCTGGTTGGTAGTTTCCTGAGATAGGAAATGTAGAATGAGGAACAATTTTAAAGAAAAATTAACACATTAGAATTTGGACATGTTGGGGCAGTCATGCCTATGGAATTCCCATTTGTTAGTGGATGGGAATATGGTCATGGAATTTTTTTAAAAGATGAGGATTAAAAATACAGAAATTGGAAGTCATCAGCTAGACATAGTTCTAGAAACCATGGGGGAGGAAGACATTAGGCAGAGAGAGAAAGGAAAGAGGAAGAGAGTGCAGAATGGAATCCTGAGATTACCAACATTCAAAAGGCAAGCCAGAGATTCAGAGTAGTGAAAAGTCCCAATTTTGCTCTCAGTAGCTGTGTCACTTTGAGCAAGCTGATTAAGCATTCTAATTCACAATTTTCTTATCTGTACAATGGGTATAGTACTCACAGCATCCTCACAAGACAACTTACATCACTCCCTTCTGGGTGGTCCAACAGCCTCTATTAGCTACATATCATATGGCTGCCTGGTCATATATTTTGTTTTCTTTTTTTTTCTCTAATATTAAACTGTATGGCCTATCTTACATACCCTGATATTCCTACATGGCTTTGATGCTGAGCACTCATAATTATGCAGATATTATTGAACCTGAAAGCAAATATTAAGGGAAAAAAATAGGTACCCATATTCTTCACCTGGACTTCAGTTTCTTTAATCTACCAAAAATGCAGGCACATCCCACTTTAAGGAAATAAGGAAGATACAATTTCATACAACTCAAACAGGTTTAAGCCTGGGAAAATTAAATTACCTTACCAAAAACTACCATGTGTTTCACAACTGCATTTTGAATGACTCAATCTTATGGACAGGTTTACACCCAGTGGGATCAGCAATGGCGCTGATATATCAGCCTGAACGTTTTGTGTTTTTCTCAAATTTCAGGCCATTGATAGATTTAATGCCTGTTGAACTTGAATGTTTAAAGCCTGTGGCTCTAGTGATGGCAAATGTATTTACCAATGGACAACGGCTGGGATGAATTTCCTATCAGCCCTACAGGGAAAGTGCATTTCTAGGAGAAACTTTTCCTGGGATTGAGAGGTTTTCCAAGAAAAAGCAGAGGAGTTCAGGTTGTTAACCAAACATTTATGGCCTCCCTTCGAAAACAAATTTTGTTTCAGACAGTGCAAATCCACAAACTCTTCTAATTCAAGTTTTATCACATGACATGGAATGAAAAGGACCGTGCTGGAAAATATCTTATGAAATCTAAATCAAGAACTTACATTCTTGGGCTTCCCTGGTGGCGCAGTGGTTGAGAGCCCGCCTGCCGATGCAGGGGACGCGGGTTCGTGCCCCCGACCGGGAAGATCCCACATGCCGCGGAGCGGCTGGGCCCGTGAGCCATGGCCGCTGAGCCTGCACGTCCGGAGCCTGTGCTCTGCAACGAAGAGAGGCCACAACAGTGAGAGGCCCGTGTACCGCAAAAACAACAACAACAACAAAAAGAACTTACATATTTTGCATTATATATAACATTCTAAAGGCTGTAACACTTTATTTTTTTTCACATCTTTATTGGAGTATAATTGCTTTATAATGTTGTTAGTTTCTGCTGTACAACAAAGTGAATCAGCTGTACGTATACATATATTCCCATATCCCCTCCCTCTTGAGCCTCCCTCCCACCCACCCTCCCTATCCCACCCCCCTAGGTGGTCACAAAGCACCGACCTGATCTCCCTGTGCTATGCAGCAGCTTCCCACTAGCTATCCATTTTACATTTGATAGTATATATATGTCCATGCCACTCTCTCACTTTGTCCTAGCTTACCTTTCCCTCTCCCCATGTCCTCAAGTCCATTCTCTATGTCTGCAACTTTATTCCTCCCCTGCCATTAGGTTCAGCAGTACCATTTTTTTAGATTCCATATATACGTGTTAGCATACGGTATTTGTTTTTCTCTTTCTTACTTCACTCTGTATGACAGACTCTAGGTCCATCCACCTCACTACAAATAACTCAATTTCTTTCTTTTTTAATGGCTAATATTCCATTGTATATATGTGCCACATCTTCTTTATCCATTCATCTGTCGATGTACATTTAGGTTGCTTCCATGTCCTGGCTATTGTAAATACTGCTGCAGTGAACATTATGGTACATGTCTCTTTTTTTTTTTTAACATCTTTATTGGAGTATAATTGCTTTAAAATGGTGTGTTAGTTTCTGCTTTACAACAAAGTGAATCAGTTATACATATACATATGTTCCCATATCTCTTCCCTCTTGCGTCTCCCTCCCTCCCACCCTCCCTATCCCACCCCTCTAGGTGTTCACAAACCACCTAGCTGATCTCCCTGTGCCATGCAGCTGCTTCCCACTAGCTATCCACCCTATGTTTGGTAGTGTATATATGTCCATGCCACTCTCTCACTTTGTCACAGGTTGCCCTTCCCCCTCCCCATATCCTCAAGTCCATGCTTTAGTAGGTCTGTTTTATTCCTGTCCTACCCCTAGTCTCTTCATGACATTTTTTTTTCTTAGATTCCATATATATATGTTAGCATACGGTATTTGTTTTTCTCCTTCTGACTTACTTCATTCTGTATGACAGACTCCAGGTCCATCCACCTCTCTACAAATAACTCAGTTTCATTTCTTTTTATGGCTCAGTAATATTCCGTTGTATATATGTGCTACATCTTCTTTATCCATTGATCTGTTGATGGACACTTAGGTTGCTTCCATGTCCCGGCTATTGTAAATAGAGCCATGTCTCTTTTTGAATTATGGTTTTCTCAGGGTATATGTATATGCCCAGTAGTGGGATTCCTGGGTCATATGGTAGTTCTATTTTTAGTTTTTTAAGGAACCTCCATACAGTTCTCCATAGTAGCTGTATCAATTTACATTCCCACCAACAGCGCAAGAGGGTTTCCTTTTCTCCACACCCCCTCCGGCATTTATTGTTTGTAGATTTTTTTGATGATGGCCATTCTGACTGGTGTGAGGTGATACTACATTGTGGTTTTGATTTGCATTTCTCTAATGATGAGTGATGTTGAGCATCTTTTCATGTGTTTGTTGGCAATCTGTATGCCTTCTTTGGAGAAATGTCTATTTAGGTCTTCTGCCCATTTTTGGATTGGGTTATTTGTTATTTCGATATTGAGCTGCATGAGTTGCTTGCATATTTTTGAGATTAGTCCTTTGTCAGTTGCTTCATTTGCAAATATTTTCTCCCATTCTGAGGGTTGTCTTTTCGTCTTGTTTATGGTTTCCTTTGCTGTGGAAAAGGTTTTAAGTTTCATTAGGTCCCATTTGTTTATTTTTGTTTTCATTTCCATTTCTCTAGGAGGTGGGTCAAGAAGGATCTTGCTGTGATTTATGTTATAGGATGTTCTGCCTATGTTTTCCTCTGAGAGTTTTATAGTGTATGGCCTTACTAGGTCTCTAATCCATTTTGAGTTTATTTTCGTGTATGGTGTGTAACACTTTTTTAAATGGTAATTTTACCTGTGGAAACTATGCCGTTTTCACTTAAGACTTGGGTACTCTGACAAGCAAATCTGATGGCACAGTATAAAGGATATTAAAGTCTTTACATGTTTGTTTATTTCTAATTTTCATATTTAACACATTGTTAACATAACTCAGAGGACTCAAGCCAGGCCACAATGCAATAACAACCATTTTTAAAACTCCTTGATAAGTGGTTCACAAGAAGTGACCTTGTTCTCAAACGCTTCTGCACACAGGTGTTTTGTGTTCCCAAAGAAACACAAACCTGAGTGGAAGCTATACTGTAAACAGGGTAGTGCCGGGCTGAGCCAACACCCTGGCAGGAGCACGTGGGGGAAGGGCACAAGCGGCCTCCAGCTCTCCTATCCTTGTAACATAGAGAATCGATTATAAAAAGAGAATCAATTCTGCAATCTGGGTGTGACGGTGGCACTTCGGAGTCATTTAACTGTAATATGACCCCACAAGACAATTCAGTGTTAAACAGTGATTATGTTATTCAGTGGAGTCCAGGCTGTTATATAGAGAATCATAGACTGTCAGGACTAGAAAGGGCCTTAGGGACCATTTTCTTCAGCACCCTCGTTGTACAGATTAGAGATGCCTAAAGGAAGACAGGGACTTAGTCAAGACTCTTCAGCTGTTCGGGGTAGATTTAAGATCAGACTTTGAGCCTCCTGACACTACACTCCTCCAACGTGCTGGGCAGAAGCCAGCAGCCATGCGGAGGGCCTGACCTGCAGCATCCTTTCCTGCTCATCCAGGACAGCAATGCAGCACCCCCTGCCTGAAGCTAAGGTAGCACTGAGCCCCTTATTGTACTAAAGTTAAGATTCTTACAAAACCAGAATCTCACAAATGATCAGGAAAAGAACTACACGCCTAAAGTTATGTTTTTGCTTTGTCAGCAATTAAAGTATCATTGGCCTGGATTTTGTTAATGCACTTTTCTCTCTCTCTCTTTTTTTTTTTTTGATATTTAATCCCTTTAGACCACCAAAGAATCATCTTTTCATTTGTGGCAGAAAACTAGGCAGAAGAAATAAATCTAACAGAAAACATTCTTATTTCCTAAGAATGCTGCAAGGATTAAAGTACAGTTAAATCCAAGGTCTTCAATGGTGCAATTTTCATTCTAATCCACATCACAAAATATTATTTATTGTTAACACCATTGACTTAGCTTAATAATTACCTGGGTTATAATTTAAACAAAGTGCTTCCAACTGGCATGATATATAATTTGCTTTGTTGAGTTTTTTTTTTCCTTTACCTTGTAAAGTGTCATAATAGACAGCTATATTCATAATAGTCTCCTGTGTTTAAAATCTGGTTCCTGGAAGTGATTCATACACGTGAACTATTAGCTTTGTGGTGACATTTTGCAGAAACGTCAACGACACCTCGGATGCACCTCCTTTGTTTGGCAGTAAAGGTATTTTGCCAAAGTTCACAGTGAAGAAGCAGCATTACCAGTTTTTATAAAAAACCATGTTTGTGGGCTTCCCTGGTGGCGCAGTGGTTGGGAGTCCTCCTGCCGATGCAGGGCACACGCGTTCGTGCCCCGGTCCGGGAGGATCCCACGTGCCGTGGAGCGGCTGGGCCCGTGAGCCATGGCCGCTGAGCCTGCGAGTCCGGAGCCTGTGCTCCGCAACGGGAGGGGCCACAACAGTGAGAGGCCCGCGTAATGCAAAAAAAAAAACCATGTTTGTTTCTCCAACCACTACTGAAAGGCAAGACATTGTCTTTGTCTTTGTTTTCCAATGTACATTCATGTTATGGTCAAGAAATCTGGCACACACAACAGCTAAGTGAAAATTCAATCCTGCATCCAGTTTTCGAAATGTAAGGCAAAACTTTACCGGGAGAAATGGAGAACAGCTTCCACTATATTCGAACCACCTTTGGCGTTTGTTTTACAAAATAATGCCCCATAGGTCTGTAAAAAAATATAAATACATCATTAAATGAAGGTTTTAATTAGGTTTCCTGGAATGTTAGCTTTTAAAACCAATCAAATAAAATAAAAATACTCCCCTTTTGAGTATGCTAAAACTAATAGCTAAGAAATTGAATTCAAAGTTTCAATACTTTAAAAAAAACAGGTTTGAGCCTAGTTATTCCAGGAACAACTCCTAGTCAGAGGATTCTTATTTTGCATCCAAAAAAAAAAAACCTCATAATACAAAATTTCATGTTTTAAGATTCTTATTTCTAAGAGTCACACGTGCTACCAAGTGTTCTCTATCAAATAATTTGAGAGAGAGAAAAATGATAGCTTAAGGTAACCACTTAGGAATTAAATGTCCATCTAAAGTATGTGATGAATTGGGAGGTTGGATTGACATATATACACCAATATGTATAAAATGGATAACTAATAAGAACCTGCTGTATAATAAATAAATAAATAAATAAATAAAGTATGTCTCCTTTTGGCCAGAAGCTAACACACATTCCCCTTCACCCTATCATCTTTTCCTATCAAGATTCAACAGCCCCTCTGTCACTAAAACCAATGGACATTTTCTAGTCCTCTGTTTTCCAACCCGCCAGTGGTTATGCATACAATCATCGATCATACCACTCTCCTTCTTCAAGCCCTTTAATGCTTTCCTCCATCCCTCTAAAGTAATACTGAAATGCTTACCTGGCCAACAAGGCTTAGCTTGTATGTGGCCCCAGCCAACCTCCCAGTTTTACCTGTCACCACTCTCCCTCACTCACAGCGCTCAAGTTACCCTGGCCATCCCTCTATTTCCCCAATGCTCCAAATTCCCTCCCACCTCAGGACCTGTGCACCTACTGTTCCCACTACTAAGTCATCCCCTACCCCACTAACCCCCTTCACCAGGCTGACTTTTACCACCCTTCTAGATTTTTAGGTAATCCTCCCTTGAATTTAAATGTTTTGTAACTCTGAAAAGTCGATATTAGCTTTTCCTATTATAAAACCTCTTGACATATGTATTTTCCCAGTATAGCACTTGCCACAGCTGTAATTGACCAAGTTATTTATGTGTGTCTTTGTCTAACAAGCTGGAGACAATTTCCCTTAGGAAAGGAGAACGTGTGTGTGCTGTGGGGCTGGGTGTGGGCGACACAGTCTTGTGTAGGATACGGGCAGGATGTGATGGGTGCTCCGGAGCAGAGAGAAAGGGAAGAACCGAACAACAGGCAAAGACCACCGTGAAACCTTTACCCATGAGCCCCCAAATCCAGAGAAAAGCTTAAAAAAAAACAAACATGAATGTATTTCTAGTAGAAATGGGTAGTGCTGCTACCTGGCACAGCCAGGATGTTATGGGGTGAAATAGAGACTGCCTTTGAGGATGCAGGAGGGTGGAGGTCAAGAGATGCACAATAAGGAAGCAAACCTCGGGAAATCTGAGAAATCGTGGAGAGGGAATAAAACTGGCCTGCAGCCAGGAATTCTGAAATCTCTAGAGGGACACATGGATTACATGAGTTTAATATCTATCTGCCCCAGACAGTAAACTACGTGAGGGCAAGGACAGTCTGCTTTGTTCTCTACCCTTTGCTCAGCTCACAATGAAGTGCTTTTCATATGGTGGATACAATTAAATATGTGTTGACTCAATCTCTTCTGTATTTCATTGCCTAGTTTTGATGTTTATTGTATTTGGTTCAAAGTTCTAAAATTTAAAACAAGTAATAATTCCAACTTAAAATAGTGAGGTTGGGACTTTCCTGGTGGTCCAGTGGCTAATAAGACTCTGAGCTCCCAATGCAGGGGGTCCAGGTTCCATCCTTGGTCAGGGAACTAGATCCCACATGCCACAACTAAGAGTTTGCAAGTCACAACTAAAGACCCCGCATGCCACAACTAAAAGATACTGCATGCCACAACTAAAGATCCCGTGTGCCACGACGAAGACCCGATGCAGCCAAATAACTAACTAAATAAATAAATAATATTTTTTTAAAATAGTGAGCTTGAAACTCCTTTTTAAAGTTAACATGTATATGCTACAGAGCAGTCCTTTCATGGTGCTGAGGACAGACAGCAATGATAGCAACATCAGGTCAGACTGTTATGGTAAGGACCTCTTATTTGACCCAAGGAACATCTGGCTCCTTGTTTGGGTAAGACAAGTCACAAGAGGGCCATGCAGCCTTCTGATACAGTTATAACAACAAGAGAATAAACATTACCCACAATAACAGTCTGGACAGAAACAGGGTCCAACCACTATACAAATGCATAACCAAAAATAATTTTACACTATTCCAACTGAATACAAACCTTACAGAAAAGAACAAGTCTTCCAATTCCCTTCACCCCTTCACCCAGGTGACACACAGCACCACCTGCTGCCTTGGCACAGGGACCCGCTGGAACCAAACCCATGTTTTCAAAATAGGACACCCATTCTTTTCCCTTTACCCAAATTCCGAGACTAGAGAAGCGTTCCAGGAGCTGGGGAAGAGTGACAAGGAAGACGGGATACTTTTGCCTCCTCTTTGTCACTGACACTCAGTGGGGGAAAACGATCCCGTGATGCTTCTACCTCTCTAAGGGATTTAATTCTTGGTGCAATTACTAACAGTTATGGGGCAGACAGGCGTAGTTCTGCCTGTATAAGGACAGAAGACCCATCAAACTGAGTGGAGGTCCGTCAAACAACCTCTTCAGCTAAGGTTGACAAAAGTGGAAGACCCCTTCCAGCTTGGACCCACTCTCACTCTTACCATGGCCAGTTCTTCTCCAAGGTACCCTGGGACATGTTTTTGTCCCTCTGCTTCAGCAGCGTCATAAAGATCAGCCTTGTTTCCTACCAACAAGATAGGAATGCTCTCATAGGCTGCAGCCTACCATGAAGAAAAGGAAAGGGCTTCCCTGGTGGCACAGTGCTTGCGAGTCCGCCTGCCGATGCAGGGGACACGGGTTTGTGCCCCGGTCCGGGAAGATCCCACATGCCGCGGAGCAGCTGGGCCCATGAGCCATGGCCGCTGAGCCTGCGTGTCCGGAGCCTGTGTTCTGCAACGGGAGAGGCCACAACGGTGAGAGGCCCGTGTACCGCAAAAAAAAAAAAAAAGAAGAAAGAAAAAGAAAAGGAGAAAACTGTGCACACATCACACATTGGACAAGTTATGAAGATGATGACAACAACAGCTACCGTTTCCAAATGCCCCTTATGTGCCACGTGATGTATACACAATATCTTCAAACCTCAAACGATCTCTAAAAGGAGTCAGACTTTCTACCATTGCCAGGTGAGAAAACTGAAATTCAGAGAGGTTAAATAAGACCTTGTAAGGACCAGGGCCAGGGTGGTCCAAACTGATTCCATCACCCTTGCCACTACACAAACCAATAAAACTCAAGAGGCATGACCACAAAATTCTACTTGGCTGTGGTGCCCACCTAATTTTCCACAACTTTCACTCCAAACAGTGGTGATTACAAATCAACTTCATTACCCCAGGCATAAAACACACAAGAATTTCCTCAGCTACAATGGGACAAAAATGGAGTCTGAAAGTTCCACACTCACTGCTCTCTGGTTTATAACAAAAGCAAAACACAAGGGCCCTAAAGGTCAACATTTTTCTTGTGAGGAGTCACTGAGCGATCACTCAAAGTAACAGGCTCTTAGGATTAATGCCCCCAGATCAGCACAGCATGCTGTCACACAGCCCCGACACTCACAGGGGAGCTGGCGAGCGCAGCGGAAGCAGTGACAGGCAGGGTTAAGCTTGAGACCCCACCAATCCCACCACGTGGCTGCTCACTGGCTGCGTGAAGTCAGGCGAGTCTGCTCCTGGTTCTGCCTCACCTTCCCTATCTGTAAAATGAAGGGATCAGCAAGGGCACATCCCCCATCAGCAGGCGGGATAAGAAGGGAGGACAAGACAACCCTTGCTCTGGATCCTGAACAAGAGAGACAGGAGCCCTGACTGAGATGTGGGGAATGACCCTTTGCGGTGCCTAAAGACACCCAGGTGCTCATCCACTTCGGGGCCACACCTGATACAGCATCAAGAAATGAGCCTCAGGAACAAGGAAACTATTCGACTTCCTTTCTCTTCAGACCATTTTCCTCCAACTGAACGTACCAGAGTGAAGTAAAAGCGAAGGGGAGAAGGAAATGAAAGCCCTTCCCTAAAACTGGACACCCCACCCATTAAGGTGTTAAGTAATTGCGTTCAGTGGGGAACTGCTCAGGATCCAAAGGGGCATCAGGTGGAAGCCATGAATCAAATATTCACTTAAGGGCTTCCCTGGTGGCGCAGTGGTTAAGTATCTGCCTGCCAATACAGGGGACACGGGTTCGAGCCCTGGTCTGGGAAGATCCCACATGCCGCGGAGCAACTGGGCCCGTGAGCCACAATTACTGAGCCTGCGCGTCTGGAGCCTGTGCTCCGCGACAAGAGAGGCCGCGATACTGAGAGGCCCGCGCACCGCGATGAAGAGTGGCCCCCGCTCGCCACAACTGGAGAAAGCCCTCACACAGAAACGAAGACCCAACGCAGCCATAAATAAATAAATAAATTTTAAAAATTAAAAACAAGGACTATTTTTTTTTTAAAGTCGCTTAAGTAAGCCAAGGGTCTGAGCGTCTAAATGACTTCCCAAAGTCATACAGGAACATACTGGCACCTCCTTCAAGTCCTGACTCAAATATCACCTTGTGGTGTGGCTACCCTGACCACACTACCTGCAGCCCCTTGCCCCACCGTAAGGCCCGTTATCCAGCCCTCTTTTTGTTTTCATAACATTTATCACTTTCTATCATTCTACTTATTTTATTTAAGTTTGTTGTATGTTATGCCTCCCTCACTGGAGCACAAGCTCCATAAGGGTAGGGCTCTGTGTTTTATTAATGGATATATTGCAAGCACTAGCCCAGTACACACACAAAGCAGGTATTTCAAAAATATTTTTAAATGTGTAAAAGAGATCAATATTGTTTGAATATTGTAAATATTCAAACAATAAATGATTCATGACAGGTAAGTAAATGGTCTTTATTTTATTATAAGATTTTGTAACCCAGTGGTTTTTCAATTGAAGTGTATTAATTATTAATTCAGAGGGTCCATTCACCACTGACATTCTACTGCTTCTCAACCCTATGGCTTATCCCAACGATCTCACCATTAGTTTCTACCCATATTTATAGTGGCCATATAAATGATCCCAATACAATTTCCTCAAATTAGAAAAGGTAAGCCATGGCAAAGGTTCATCGTGATAAGTGAAAAGTCAAACGCCAAGTGGCATCTAATTTTTTCTCTGTAACAAATTCAAGAATTCATCTTGAATACAGTTTTCTTCCTTTTTAGACCATATGAAAGGTAATACGAATAGCTAAAAAGGTCACTTATCATATGTAGGTGCTTATTTAGCAAATTATGGCCATGGGGCCTGTGGCACAGGCCACAGCTGGTCACTAAGGGCTATTTCAACCCTATGGCTGACCCTGCCTTCTGTGCCTCCTTTTCTTGAATATAATCCAAAGTCTTGAAATGAAGACCAAATACAACAGTTCCAACAATAAAATGTTTTGCTATAGATCTTAAATATCTGTAGGTATGAGTGAGCTGGGATTATCCATTCTCACCGGATTCTCTGAACTCACTGGTCAATCCCAGGGAGGTCATCTGTTCCCTTGAGTAGATGCCTCTCCTCTATGCACTAACTACTGTGGAGATCCTTTCTTGACATCAAAAGATTTTTTTTCTTAATTTGCTGCACACTCTGGTGCTTAATCAAAGGAGCAACCAATGTTGAATCAGGAGGTCCCATTTCCCCTCCTACTCCTAACTCCTAAATAACCAGAAACCAGTGTCATACACTTTCTTTGCCTTAGGTTTCTCATAAAAAGTGAGAATAACATTACATTTCTTACTTCCTTTCTCAGATATGTTACAGAGATGAATATTACATGTGGGAAATTTTGTGAAATAAAATACTATATAAGTCAACACGCTTTCATTGTGTTTATAATAATTTTAAGTCGTGATACTTCAGTTGAACAAAATGCATGTTTATTTATCATTGTCTAAGTCTTATTGCAATTTCAACCAGTCATTTCTTCCAAGATCAGACGAGATAGGGCACGTTCAGGATGGTATGGCCATAGACTCAACCAGTCATTTCTTAAATCATTTCTCTAGTTAGAAAGAAAACACTCATTCTGATGATTTACAGGGTATGAAATAGGCCCAGCTGAAGAACCTAGAGGCTAACCTGAGATCAGACAGCAATCAGTTCTCTGTTCAGCCACCACTGCACTTAAATCCTTTTAAAAATTATAGATAATAGACTTACTTGAAAAATTGTATTAGCCACCAGTTTTGTTTTGTTTTTCTCTGGGAGAGCGTGCTAAACCATGGAATGAACTGTAGTGTCATGGTTATTAATGACTGTTGTAACAGCACACTAACTGTGGTCAAAATCATTTCCTACTTTAAAAAGTATTTACCATGAAACCAAAGGACATGAAAGCTCCTCAGATGAAAGACACCATCTTACTGGAGCAAAACAAAGCACAGAGAGTTAGCACACATGTTTAAAATACCAACTGGTTATTTCAGTGGTGCTTTGAGATGTGTAAATCACCCAAATCACTACCAGAAAGAATAAGGTCGAGAACACAGTTCTCTGTGCTATAGAATTTGGACCTGGCACAAGCTCACACCCAGGTGGTGTCTCACCTATGCCTCTAGCACATATGGAGGCCCTATTATACCTCCAATCACACTACACACCCAGCCCCATCACCCCCTTGTTTGTGAGAGCTGCTGCTCCTTCTTGGGCTGCCTGAATTTTCATTCGCTGCCCATGGGGTTCTGATTTTATCTATAAGAAAACACAGAAGTTATCTTTTTTCCCCAGAAGCTCACTTTTGTAGTGTCCTTGGCTCTTTGGGAACTTGCCCAGCTACTAAGGAAGAGACCGGTACTGCCAGATGCCGCTGGGAAGCCCACATCTCACATCCAGTTCTTCCTGATGGCCTGGATCAGTGGCTTCTAACCAAGTTCGTTTTGACAAAGAAGAGAAAGTGCATTTTCTAAGACAGCCTGTGACTCTCCTGTGTAACTTTTCTGTTTCTCTGTTTTGACTTCTTACCTCAACCGTATCTTCCCATTCTCGTACATTGAGAAAGCTTTTCTCACATGTAACATCATACAGCAGCAAAACACCATCTGCTCTTCTGAAGTAAGACTTAGCAATACTTCTGAATCCGGAAGAGAGAAAAGCACGTAAGTAACGGTTCTAATCAGTCAGCCAGTTCGGGGCTGCCTCATTCTTCATCTCTTTGATGCTCACTTTCTTCTCATCTTCTAAAATAAGCTCCAATTGAGAAGAATCTAATAGCAGCCTATTACTGTGAAATAGCCATCCCCATGGCCTAGAATGACTTGGTGAACAGTAACACCATAAGAATCTGGGCTGCTGATTTAGAAAAGCAAATCATTTTCTCCACCAAACAATCCCAAGAATGTCTACAAGCCTCAGAGCATAGCTTGAGAGCATAAGTTCTAAAAATTTCAGCCTCAGCAGCAAGCTACCAGATCCCATGTGGAGGTACGGAGAAGGATGGAAGAAGAGACACATCAGAGAAAAATTATTTGGGGGGTGGTGGGTAGGGAATACTGTGGGTGGGTGGGAGAAGAACTAGCCATGTGCAACACCACAGGGCACACACACAGGGTACAGGGCGCTCACCAGAGGACGAGCACACCTCCACCCACATGTCCTAACTCTAAACCAGGTGCAGCACTTTACAGGACTTTAAATAGGGCCGTGTCAACCACACATATTTTTTAAATGGCTTGTCTGTGCAAACCTCAGCAGAATTCAAAGCATTATGGAAAGCACTTGCTTCTCCTGCCCAGCCATATCCCAGTGTTGCTGGGCTGTTAGCTCTCCATCTATGACGAGAGTTTTCATTTGAAAATCAACTTCTGAAAAAAATATAAGAGGACAGGGAGAACATGATGTAAATAATTCCATCAGTTTTTACTTTCAAGCCCTATTTGGATGAGACAAGGGCCAGTAAGCCAAAGTTCAGTGAGGTAGAGAGAAACGAGCCTGGCCTTCAAGAAGAGTAACCTTCATAAACTAATTATAAGTCAGACCACAGACATGTGCACAGATGCACATCTGCAGGTTGGCTGACTTGGGGAAGGATTTGATCTATGGACAAAAGGAAAATCTATGTTCTATTTGCCCATGTAATTAGATGGACTCAGTTATACCTGTGTGTGTGCATGCACATAAATATGTCTATGTATATATGTATATATATGCAGGTATACTCTGTGTATGTATATATGGTATATGCTCTCTAGCAACCGAACCAAATATTGTGGTATTTTTATGAATCAAACTGAAGTGAACTTTCAAAGTTGTTATCTTGAAGGGTATAACAGAGAACCACAAATTTACAAAGACACCCACTGTGTAAACCCCCCAAGTGGTAAACCGGGCCCAGATGTAAAACTGGGTTCCAGAAGTAAACCCTCAGATGTAAACCCCCCAGTCGTAAACATGGGACCAAGACGTAAACCTGGGTGGAAGCTGTAACCTGCTCAGATGCCAGCTGAACCCCCCAATGCTGTGCACAGGAGCAGAGAAGGCGAGTGCCCAACACCCCAAATGACTCACACCCGAGCCCAGACCTCAGGCGACTGCAACTGACCTGGAAGCCCCTGACAGGAGGCCGCCACTCAGGGGTCTCCAGGACCCGAGGAGAGGAGCCCCCAACAGGATGCCCGGCCTTCAGGCAACTCCAAGACAGGACGGCTGACCGAGCTGTGTGGCTGAAAGGGTCTTGGTGCTCCAGCCAGGTGTCAGGGCTGTGCCTCTGATGTGGGACAGCTGAGCTCAGGACATTGGTCCACCAGGGACCTCTTGGCTCCACGTAATGTCAAACAGCAAAAGCTCTCCCAGAGATCTCCATCTCAAAGCAAAGACCCAGGTCCACTGAAAGACCAGCAAGCTCCAGTGCTGGACACCCTATGCCAAACAACTAGCAAGACAGAAACACAACCCCACCCATTAGCAGAGAGGCTCCATAAAATCATAATAAGGTCACAGACACCCCAAAACACAACACCGGATGTGGTCCTGCCCACTGGAAAGACAAGATCCAGCCTCATCCACCAGAACACAGACACTAGTCTCCTCCACAAGGAGGCGTATACAACCCACTGAAACCTTAGCCACTAGGGGCAGACACCAAAAACAATGGGAACTGCCAACCTGAAGCCTGCGAAAAGGAGACCCCCAAAACAGTAAGTTAAGCAAAATGAGAAGACAGAGAAACACACAGCAGATGAAGTAGCAAGGTAAAAACCCACCAGACCAAACAAATGAAGAGGAAATAGGCTGTCTACCTGAAAAAGAATTCAGAGTAATGATAGTAAAGATGATCTAAAATCTTGGAAATAGAATGGAGAAAATACAAGAAATGTTTAACAATGACCTAGAAGAACTAAAGAGCAAATAAACAGTGATGACAACACACTAAATGAAATAAAAAATTCTCTAGAAGGACTCAATAGCAGATTAACTGAGGCAGAAGAACAGATAAGTGACCAGGAATATAAAGTAGTGGAAATAACTACTGCAGACCAGAATAAAGAAAAAAGAATGAAGAGAATTGAGGACAGTCTCAGAGACCTCTGGGAAAACATTAAACACATGAACATTCGAATTACAGGGGTCTCAGAAGAAGAAGAGAAAAAGAAAGGGAATGAGAAAATATTTGAAGAGATTACACTTGAAAATTTCCCTAATACGGGAAAGGAAATAGTCAATCAAGTCCAGGAAGCACAGAGAGTTCCATTCAGGATAAATCCAAGAGAAACACGCCAAGACACATATCAATCAAACTATCAAAAATTAAATACAAAAAAAAAAAATACTAAAAGCAGCAAGGGAAAAGCAACAAATAACATACAAGGGAACCCCCATAAGGTTAACAGCTGGCCTTTCAGCAGAAACTCTGCAAGCCAGAAGGGAGTGGCAGGACATATTTAAAGTGAGGAAAGGGGAAAACCTACAACCAAGATTACTCTACCCAGCAAGGATCTCATTCAGATTCGACGGATAAATTTAAAACTTTGCAGACAAGCAAAGACTAAGAGAATTCAGCACCACCAAGCCAGCTTTACAACAAGTGCTAAAGCAACTTCTAGGCAGGAAACACAAGAGAAGGAAAAGACCTACAATAACAAACCCAAATCAATTAAGAAAATGGTAAAAGGAACATACATATCGATAACTACCTTAAATGTAAATGGATTAAATGCTCCAACCAAAAGACATAGACTGGCTGAATGGATACAAAAACAAGACCCGTATATATTCTGTCTACAAGACACCCCCTTCAGACTTAGGGACACATACAGATTGAAAGTGACAGTACAGAAAAAGATATTCCATGCAAATGGAAATCAAAAGAAAGCTAGAGTAGCAATTCTCATATCAGACAAAATAGACTTTAAAATAAAGACTATTACAAGAGACAGAGAAGGACACTACATAATGATCAAGGGATCAATCCAAGAAGAAGATATAACAATTGTAAATATTTATGCACCCAACATAGGAGCACCTCAATACATAAAGCAAATGCTATAAGCCATAAAAGGGGAAATCGACAGTAACACAATCATAGCAGGGCACTTTAACACCCCACCTAAACCAATGGACAGAACATTCAAAATGAAAATAAATACTGAAACACAAGCTTTAAATGATACACGAAACAAGATGGACTTGATATTTATAGGACATTCCATCCAAAAACAACAGAATACACTTTATTCTCAAGTGCTCATAGAACTCTCTCCAGGATAGATCATATCTTAGGTCACAAATCAAGCCTTGGTAAATTTAAGAAAATTGAAATCGTATCAAGTATCTCTTCCGACCACAACACTATGAGACTAGATATCAATTACAGGGAAAAATCTGTAAAAAATACAAACACATGGAGGCTAAACAATACATTACTAAATAACCAAGAGATCACTGAAGAAATCAAGAGGAAATCAAAAAATACCTAGAAACAAATGACAATGTAAACACAATGACCCAAAAACTATGGGATGCAGCAAAAGCAGTTCTAAAGGGAAGTTTACCGCAATACAGTCTTACCTCAAGAAACAAGAAACAACTCAAATAAACCACTTAACCATACACCTAAAGCAATTAGAGAAAGAAGAACAAAAAATCCCCAAAGTTATCAGAAGGAAAGAAATCATAAATGATGAATTGGGAGATTGGGATTGACATATATACACCAATATGTAAAAAATGGATAACTAATAAGAACCTGCTGTATAAAAAAATAAATTAAATAAAATTCAAAAAAAATTAGAAATGAAAAAGGAGAAGTAACAAGTCACACTGCAGAAATACAAAGAATCATGAGAGATTACTACAAGCAACTTTATGCCAATAAAATGGACAACCTGGAAGAAATGGACAAAATCTTAGAAAAGCACAACCTTCTGAGAATGAATCAGGAAGAAATAGAAAATATGAACAGACCAATCACAAGCAGTGAAATTAAAACTGTGATTAAAAATCTTCCAACAAACAAAAGCCCAGGACCACATGGCTTCACAGGCAAATTCTATCAAACATTTAGAGAAGAGCTAACACCTATCCTTCTCAAACTCTTCCAAAATATAGCAGAGGGAGGAACACTCCCAAACTCATTCTACGACGCCACCGTCACCCTGATACCAAAACGAGACAAAGATGTCACAAAGAAAGAAAACTACAGGCCAATATCACTGATGAACATAGATGCAAAAATCCTCAACAAAATACTAGCAAACAGAATCCAACAGCACATTAAAAGGATCATACACCATGATGAAGTGGGGTTTATCCCAGGAATGCAAGGATTCTTCAATATACACAAATCAATCAATGTGATACACCATATTAACAAATTGAAGGAGAAAAACCATATGATCATCTCAATAGATGCAGAAAAAGCTTTCGACAAAATTCAACACCCATTTATGATAAAAACTCTCCAGAAAGTAGGCATAGAGGGAACCTACCTCAACATAATAAAGGCCATATATGACAAACCCACAGCCAACATCATTCTCAATGGTGAAAACCTGAAACCATTTCCTCTAAGATCAGGAACAAGACAAGGTTGCCCACTCTCACCACTCTTATTCAACCTAGTTTTGGAAGTCGTACCCACAGCAATCAGAGAAGAAAAAGAAATAAAAGGAATCCAAATCGGAGAAGAAGAAGTAAAGTTGTTACTCTATGCAGATGACATGATACAACACATAGAGAATCCTAAAGATGCTATACCAGAAAACTAGAGCTAATCAATGAATTTGGTAAAGTAGCAGGATACAAAATTAATGCACAGAAATCTCTTGCATTCCTACACACTAATGATGAAAAATCTGAAAGAGAAATTAAGGAACACTCCCATTTACCACTGCAACAAAAAGAATAAAATACCTAGGAACAAACCTACCTAAGGAGACAAAAGACCTGTATGCAGAAAACTATAAGACACTGATGAAAGAAATTAAAGATGATACAAACAGATGGAGAGATATACCATGCTCTTGGATTGGAAGAATCAACATTGGGAAAATGACTATACCACCCAAAGCAACCTACACATGCAATGCAATCTCTATCAAACTACCAGTGGCATATTTCACAGAACTAGAACAAAAAATTTCACAATCTGTATGGCAACACAAAAGACCCCAAATAGCCAAAGCAATCTTGAGAAAGAAAAATGGAGCTGGAGGAATCAGGCTCCTGGACTCAGACTATACTACAAAGCTATAGTAATCAAGACAGTATGGTACTGGCACAAAAACAGAAATACAGATCAATGGAACAGGATAGAAAGCCCAGAGATAAACCCACACACATATGGTTGCCTTATTTTTATAAAGGAGGCAAGAATATACAATGGAGAAAAGACAGCTTCTTCAATAAGTGGTGCTGGGAAAACTGGACAGCTACTTGTAAAAGAATGAAATTAGAACACTCCCTAACACCATACACAAAAATAAATTAAAAATGGGTTAAAGACCTAAATGTAAGGCCAGACACTATAAAACTCTTAGAGGAAAACAAGGCAGAACACTAATGACATAAATCACAGCAAGATCCTTTTTGACCCACCTCCTAGAGAAATGGAAATAAAAACAAAAATAAACAAATGGGACCTAATGAAACTTAAGAGCTTTTGCACAGCAAAGGAAACCATAAACAAGACAAAAAGACAACCCACAGAATGGGAGAAAATATTTGCAAATGAAGCAACTATCAAAGGATTAATCTCCAGAATTTACAAGCAGCTCATGCAGCTCAATATGAAAAAAATAAACAACCCAATCCAAAAATGGGCAGAAGACCTAGACATTTCTCCAAAGAAGATATACAGATTGCCAATAAACACAGAAAGGATGCTCAACATCACTAATTGTTAGAGAAATGCAGATCAAAACTACAATGAGGTATCACCTCACACCGGTGAGAATGCCCATCATCAAAAAATCTAGAAACAATAAATGCTGGAGAGGGTGTGGAGAAAAGGGAACCCTCTTGCACTGTTGGTGGGAATGTAAATTGATACAGCCACTATGGAGAACAGTATGGAGGTTCCTTAAAAAACTATTCCTTAAAAAACTAAAAGTAGAACTACCATACGACCCAGCAATTCCACTACTGGGCGTATACCCTGAGAAATCCATAACTGAAAATGAGTCATGAACCACAATGTTCATTGCAGCTCTATTTACAATAGCCAGGACATGGAAGTAACCTAAGTGTCATCGACAGATGAATGGATAAAGAAGATGTGGCATATATATACGATGGAATATTACTCAGCCATTAAAAGGAACGAAATTGAGTTATTTGTAGTGAGGTGGATGGACCCAGAGTCTGTCATACTGAGTGAAGTAAGTCAGAAAGAGGAAAAACAAATACCATATGCTAACACATATATATGGAATCTAAAAAAAAAAAAAAAGGTTCTGAAGAACCTAGGGGCAGGACAGGAATAAAGATGCAGACGTAGGGAATGGACTTGAGGACATGGGGAGAGGGAAGTGTAAGCTGGGATGAAGAGAGTGGCATGGACATATATACACTACCTAATGTAAAATAGATAGCTAGTGGGAAGCAGCCGCATAGCACAGGGAGATCAGCTCGGTGCTTTGTGACCACCTAGAGGGGTGGGTTAGGGAGGGTGGGAGGGAGACGCAAGAGGGAGGAGATATGGGGATATACGTATATGTATAGCTGATTTACTTTGTTATAAATCAGAAACTAACACACCATTGTAAAGCAATTATACTACATAAATATGTTTTTTTAAAAAGACACCCATTGTGAAGAGGGTAGTCAATCTGTTCTAACGTTTCTGGTTATCAAAATAAGAACTCTTTAGATGAAGAAAAATAAATGATAATTTGCATAGTTTCAAGTCCTTTTTCTGATTATTATGCAAATTTGAGAAACCATGACACTAGTTTTTCCTTGTTCTGAGAGGTATTTTTCATATATTCTGTTGTGAAGGAGGGGAAGGAACATATACCCAGCCGTGAGTTTGAACATAATGGCAAAAAGGCCATCAGTAAGATCACTTTATCAACATCCAATGACACCTGATCAGAAAGGCTTTCCCTGGGCACACTGTGTAACAGTGCACCTCTCCCAAACCTCATTTTTTCAATTTGCTTTTCATCCATTTCCTTCGTTTGGATGTAAGTTCCTTTCAGGCTGCGACTTCATCAACTTTGTTTATTGCATGCCCGTAGTCCTACTACAGTATGTGACTCACAGCAGGACTCAGGAAATGCTTGCTGCATAAATGAATCTGTCATCTCTGGCTCTAAACTTGGTTTGGTTGATTTCACTGGGTAAGTAAATACCTATGTCCTTTGTTAGTCTTCCTTTCCCAAATTTAGGCCTTAGCCAAAACAGAGGAGGACTATTCTACAGACAAGGACACACATACACACCTACCTATATATATGTGTGTATTATACAGAGAGAGAGAAAGGGAGAGATCCATGTATCTGTGTATATAATCCCTAAAGAAAATAGAATCAAGCTAAAGAAGGTCTTTTTCCCATTATCCACTGAAAAAGGAACCATACCCAGGGTGGCACTTGTACTTCCTCAAAATTCATACTCGCAAAGTCTCATGAGGAAACTTGGCTTCCCCACTGCAGCATCCCCGGCCAGCACAATCTCGTAAAGCTTCTGCAAGCTGTAGGATTTATGGTTACCATCCACCATGTCCGTCTAGGGAAAGAAATCCACAGTGGCTGACAAAGGTAGTGCCAGCTTTCTTCCTAGTAAGTTATATGGCACAAAAATGAAGTGTTCATGAATAAAAGTGCCCCCGAAGCCACCTGCTGGTGGTGAAAGGGCCGAGATGGGCTTTCTTGAGGAGCTAATAACAACGTGGCCTTCACTAGCAGACCCCTCGGGCTTCTAGTCCAGGATGGAAGCCACACCTTCCGAGCCACCTTCATCCCTTATATCAGGAACCTGTTTTTTATTAAAAACTCAGCCATTATAAAGCAAAGTCTTTCATTACACATATATATCATGGAGTAAAAAGAAGAAAAATATGCACCTGAATCTACAGTCAGTGCTGTTATGGAACAAAGTGGCCTCAAAAGGAAACCTGTGAGAGTTTTCCCTAACTTAGTAGAGAAAAACATTCTCCTATGTTTCACATGTATGACCTTTAAAACAATGCCCATGACAAAAAAAGGTCAAATGGGGTGATATAGGTATTTTTACTGAAGATCAGGCCTAGGAGAGCAGTGATTTCAGGGCTCAAATCTGTGTCTGAAGTATCACCCCCAAAGCTCTCCTGCAAGCTGTAAAACCTCCAGAATCTCCTCTGGTGCTTGTACTCCACCTCCGAGGCATACTCAGAATCTTTCAGGGTAGACAAGCTGTTCTCGGGCAGGCTGTCAACATCACATTTCATCCTCCGCATGGGATCACAGAGGGCCAGCGAGTCGCAGTCCTCACCCATGCAGGGAGAGTTGGATGACTGGGTGACAAAGGAGAGGACCACTACCTAAGGGCTGGCGATACTCAAGATGACACAGCAGTGGAATCAGACAGCAATAGAATCAAAAAGACCGATAATCTCATTCTTCACAAAAGCCACAATGTATTCCATGATTAAGCATCAGGGGAAAAAAAATCCTCAGAGCAATATCAGTTCATTCTATGCAACAATCAATTAAGATAAAGTCATTTAAATCAAACGTTTAATAAATAAAGCTATCTTCTAAAAATCACCACCTTTATTTCCTGATACAAAAAAGAATTAGAAAGCCCAGGATGCAAATGCAATCTCGAGTTGTATTAAGAAAATGTATACAGAGCATGTGAACCTTTCTACTCTAATGTGGTCAGACCATATTCTGAACAGCGTATCCATTTCTGGATAATATCTCTACTGAAAAGGGACGCCAAGGGCTTCCCTGGTGGATCAGTGGTTAAGAATCCGCCTGCCAATGCAGGGGACATGGGTTTGAACCCTGGTCCGGGAAGATCCCACATGCCACGAAGCAACTAAGCCCGTTCACCACAACTACTGAGCCTGCGCTTTGGAGCCCACGAGCCACAACTACTGAGCCTGCATGCCACAACTACTGAAGCCCATGTGCCTAGAGCCCATCCTCTGCAACAAGAGAAGCCACTGCAATGAGAAGCCTGCACACCGCAACAAAGAGTAGCCCTCCGCTCGCTGCAACTAGAGAAAGCCCACGCGCAGCAATGAAGACCCAAAACAGCCATAAATAAATAAATAAAATAATTTTTTTTAAAAAAAGGGATGCCAAGAACCTGGAAGAGAAAGGTAACTGATGACGTGTGACTTAAAGCATTCAGGTCAGTGCACTTGGCTTAAGCTGTAATGGTTTCTCTCTTCAAATACTTGAAGAACTGACACAGGAAGAATACATTCTCTCAGGTTGCACAAGACAAAATAAAGGCCAACTGAATTTTTCTGGGAGTCACATATCTAATCAACATGGTGAGAAATGACAGGTAATTAGAAATGTGTCGCCCTGTGGCCATCATCAAAAAATCTACAAACAATACATGTTGAAGAGGGTGTGGAGAAAAGGGAACCCTCTTGCACTGTTGGTGGGAATGTAAATTGATACAGCCACTATGGAGAACAGTATGGAGGTTCCTTAAAAAACTAAAAGTAGAACTACCATATGACCCAGCAATCCCACTACTGGGCATATACCCTGAGAAAACCAAAATTCAAAAAGAGACATGTACCACAATATTCATTGCAGCACTATTTACAATAGCCAGGACATGGATGCAACCTAAGTGTCCATTGACAGATGAATGGATAAAGAAGATGTGTCAGGAATAAAGACGCAGAAGTAGAGAATGGACTTGAGGACACGGGGAGGGGGAAGGGTAAGCTGTGACGAAGTGAGAGAGTGGCATGGACATATATACACTACCAAATGTAAAACAGATAGCTAGTGGGAAGCAGCTGCACAGCACAGGGAGATCAGCTTGGTGCTCTGTGACCACCTAGAGGGGTGGGATAGGGAGGGTGGGAGGGAAACGCAAGAGGGAGGAGATATGGGGATATATGTATAGCTGATTCATTTTGTTATACAGCAGAAACTAACACAAAATTGTAAAGCAATTATACTCCAATAAAGATGTTAAAAAAGAAAAAACAAGGGCTTCCCTGGTGGCACAATGGTTAAGAGTCCGCCTGCCAATGCAGGGGACGCGGGTTCGAGCCCTGGTCCAGTAAGATCCCACATGCCGCAGAGCAACTAAGCCCGTGTGCCACAGCTACTGAGCCTGCGCTCTACAGCCTGTGAGCCACCACTGCTGAGCCCATGTGCCAAGGCTGCTGAAGCCCGAGCACCTACAGCCTGTGCTCTGCAACAGGAGAAGCCACCACAATGAGAAGCCCATGCACTGCAAGGAAGAGTGGTCCCTGCTCGCCGCAACTAGAGAAAGCCTGTGCACAGCAATGAAGACCCAACACACCCCAAAATAAATAAGTAAATAAATTTATGAAAAAAGTAATAAAATAAAAGCAAACTATTCTTATCTGCCCAAAGAGAAAAAGAGCTTCATAAACTACAAAGTCAATAAAATGTTAGTTATTAGGGTTAGACGGGACAGTTTACTATTAATCCCCTTTTACAGATGAGAAGCTAATGATCAAAATGAGGAAGTCAATTGTCCCATGTACTACAGGCAGAAATTGGCAGGTCTTGATAAGGACTCAGGTCTCGTCACTACTGACTCTCACTGTTCAGGGCCTGTTTGGTCTTCATCATATGCTGTATCAGGGCAAGAAACTCTGTCTCCTTTTGCAAACATTCTCTTAGTCTAAAGATTTGGGATGACATGGAAATAAGTAAAGACAGTGGCTAGGAGAATCTGTGACTCTAGCATAAAGCAAAGGATTGGTCCATTCAAATTCTGTAATAAAAGCTTAGTATGTATGGTCTAATGACCTGTGGAAATCAGATATAAGGTTGACATTGATAATAATTTTCCAAGAAGGATATGGGGAGAATTCTTAATAATTCCAGAGGTTTAAATAGCAATAATCCACAAAATGCAGTTAATTGTCTATCTCATTCGGTATAAATAGTGGAAGGAGCATTAAAGGTTATCATATGAACAATCAGAAAAGCAAAGTGATGTGCCCAAATTGCACAATGCCACTTTCATGGATGATTATTTTTTAAGCACCCGTCTTCATTTTAGCTAAGATAATTCCACTAGTTATGGAGACCATCCACATGCAGGAAGTGAATCCAGTACTGTGCTGAAGACAATGTGTACCAGCAGGTGAGAGGCTATTTATTTTAAGCATCTCTTCCCAAACTCTGTATTCAGTGATGTCAACTTGGAAGCTTGAAATCGGTAATGGTGGGAGTATTTATACCATGGAAATCGTCAAATGCTACAAATCCCTCCTTCCCTTCCTCCCCTTTCCAGAGCCTGTTGTTATTAAACATCTACCAGCACAGCAGAGTGAAAAAGACCCTACTCATTAGAAACCAAACAGAGCAAAGGCCAAAACCAGTCACACCTTTGCTTTCACTTCAGTAGGTTCTCTCCTACTTCTTGCTCATCAGGGATCCTCTAGATCTGGAACTTTCCACCGAGAAGAGAAATATTCATTTCATTTAATAAACATTCACTGAATACATGTACCTTGTAGTAAGCTGGGTGTAGGGCTGCATGACAAGGAAAGACCATTGCCCTACTCTCATAAGCAGACCCGGGACTTGAGGGCCCTTGGTTGGTAAAGACCAAGGAAAGAAAACTGAGGTTTGATGGACAAGTGTTCAGGGGATCAGAAATATTTATTAGATCTATGCAAAAGATAAGCTTCCCTTAGAAACAAAAAGAAATTAGGGGCCTTAAAAAAATTTTTTTTTGCCAAGGAATCCAATTTGATTCTGAAATCTGATCCATCTGCTGCTTCAATATGATTCCATATATTTTTAGTTGCTAAAAATTTAGACACACTGAGATACTGAAGGTATCCCTCAAAGTCCAGCTGCCACAAACCTACCTTTCTGAGTTTCTTTATTGTCCCTGTAGATATCCCACTTCCGTTTCACCCTGAAGTCTGAGGTCACTGAGGGCTTCCTCAGCTTTGCATTTTTCCTGAAAGAAAAAGAAAGATTTTGTTCACTTAAATAGTTTCTTCAAAACCCTGTGGGTGAGAAACATTTTGTGTCAAAAAGGCTGATCCCAAGTCTCCTACAGAGATGGTGAGAAGGGATAAGGGAAGTAACCAAACTTTAGATGCCCAGCACTTCCAGAATGGAAACCTACAAGAGTGAAAGAATTGAGGAATCTGGCAATCTACTTATACACATCACCTGGGGTGACACCTCTATGACCCCTACTCAATTGTGAGAGAGGGCTGTAACACATCAATTAACTAGCTAATTAATCACTGTTGTGTTTAATTAAAAGCTACTGGCACAGCCAAGGGCCCCAGTGCTTGTCTGAATCCTATCATGTCATCAGAACTCAGGAAGTCCTGGTGGGTTTACTGTCTTTCCAAGAGCTTACACCTTATCTAAATTCAGATCACATCACCTGCAAATTTCTATGCAAGTTCTGCCCCTTAGGCTGGTATTTCTCATATGGGTCACCCCTGGTGCAGAGGATGGCAGAAGGGCACCCCAGGAGGTCAGGGGCTGAAGCTCTCATGAGTCCAGATATCTTGGAATTTTTTTCTCTTAACACATTATGGAAATTTATATCCTATGTTCAGTATTCAAATAAAGTTTTAAGTTTATAACTACTGGAATTGAGTGTAACAAGACCTAAATAAATGGAGAATATACCAGGTTTTTTCATTATTTATTATTATTAAGATGCCAATTCTTCCCCAATTGATCTTTAGATGCAATTGAAGTCCAAGCAAACCCCCAGCAGGGGACTTCCCTGGTGGTCCAGTAGGTAGGACTCCAAGCTCCCAGTGCAGGGGGCCCAGGTTTGATCCCTGGCCAGGGAACTAGATTCCACATGCATGCCGCGAGTAAGGCCTGGCACAGCCTAAATAAATAAATAATAATAAATTAAAAAAAAAAAAAAAAAAACCAGGCTTCCCCGGGGGTGCAGTGGTTGAGAGTCCGCCTGACGATGCAGGGGACGTGGGTTCGTGCCCCGGTCCGGGAAGATCACACATGCCACGGAGCGGCTACGCCCGTGAGCCAAGGCTGCTGAGCCTGTGCATCCAGAGCCTGTGCTCCAGAATGGGAGAGGCCACAACAGTGAGAGGCCCGTGTACAGAAAAAAAAAAAAAAAACCCAGCAGGTTTTTTTTGTTTGTTTTGGGGGTTGTTTGGGGTTTTTTTTTTTTAGAAACTGACAAGGTGATTCTATGGAAATTAGAGGACTTAAAATAGCCAGGACAACTTTGAGAAATGAAAAAGTTGAAGAACTAATACTACCTGATTTTAAGACATCATAAAGCAATGGTCATCAAGACAATGTAACACTGGCATAAAGATAGACAACTCAATCAATGCAACAGAGCAGAGAGCTCAGAAATAAACCCAACACGAATACAGAAAACTGATTTTGGACAAAGTGCACAAGCAATCCAGCAGAGATAGTCTTTTCAACAAATGGGCTGAAACAATTAGATATGCACGTGCAAAAAAATGAACTTTGATCCATACCTTGCAAAATGGATCCCAAATGTGAAACCTAAAACAATAAAACTTATAGAAGAAACATAGGAGAAAATCTTTGCAAACTTGGGGTAGGCAAAGATTTCTTAAACACCAAAAGCATGATCTGTGAAAGAAAAAATTGACAAATTGGACTTCATCAAAATAAAACATTTCTCCTCTTCAAAGACACTGTCAAATTAGTTCCGCTCATTTTATTCACAAGAAAATTTTGGTTTGGAGAACCATTTCTATGGCCACTCTACTCTCCTATCTCATTTCCTTCAAAAGTCCCATCTTCTAAACACTCTTAGGTGCTCATTGTCCTCAAATATTTTGCACAGCACCCAACACTCAATACATACATTTTCAACAGAGGAGACAAATATGTTATCTTGGTTGACTTCAATCATCCCATCCCTTAAGTATATTTTTTTCAATTTTTGAGACTGAAGAGTTGGGAAATAGCTTTATCCCTCCCTAGTCAAAGTATATTTTAATAGCAGTCTCTGATCAAAACCAAACCTTTTTGCATTTCCTATCTAGAAATCAAACCCTGCACATCAGTCAAGGCTCTCCCCAAAGTCACATGTTCCGTGAGGCCTGCCTGCCTGCCCTGACTGATTCAACCACAAGAAATCCCTTCCCATGCCACATTTTATCTGAAGCTCTGTGTACTGAGTTTTCTGTGGATGTTTATCTTCCCAGTTACCCTATCAGTCTCCATACCCCCTGCAGCACCCAGAGATCTGATTGGCAACAGATTCTGCATTAATGAATAAATGAGGTCGGAGCCCAGGGAAGAAGGACACAGTGGGAGGTGAAGTGAAGAAGGCAGCATTTTGTACTGGATCTGAGGCAGGTAAAGGACTCTGCCGCAGGGAGGGTAAAGAACACGGTGGTGAGGAAGAAGCAGGGGACCCTTGCCGGGCACAGGGTCAGGAAGGAGACAAACGATGGGAAATCTGACTGACAAGCTGAAAAGGGTCAATCCCTTTCTGAACACGGTGAGAAAGGAGAGATTCTAGAAAGCAAAACAGATTGCATCTGAAATCTACAGGCAAGAGCATACGCTCCTCTTTAACCTGCTGGTTGCCTTCTCCTTCCTTTATTTTTCCTTCTTCTCCTTTTACATTGTTTCGAATGGGGGAGGTGCCCAATATTTCCTATATAACCTACACTAAGAAAGCTGAAAAGACTCAAAAATTATCAGCTGGAGGGCTTCCCTGGTGGCGCAGTGGTTGAGAATCCGCCTGCGGATGCAGGGGACACGGGTTTGTGCCCCTGTCCGGGAAGATCCCACATGCCGCGGAGCAGCTGGGCCCGTGAGCCATGGCCGCTGAGCCTGCACGTCCGGAGCCTGTGCTCCGCAACGGGAGAGGCCACAACAGTGAGAGGGCCGCGTACTGCCAAAAAAAAAAAAAAAAAAAATTATCAGCTGGAGAAACTGTCTGTCCTGCAGGGATTTGTAACTAATATTTCTGATATGCAGAGATCCCTTCATTTTCTTCCACCTCAGATTTGTGTTTTTATGGGTCGAAGTCACTGAAATCGGAACTCTGGCTGAATGGCTAAAACAATGTTGTGAATCCTAAATATATTTCAATAACAAACTAGGATGCATTTTTAATAAAAGAATATTTATGTTTAAGTTTATAAACATTATTATATGTATGTAAGTCCCCACAAATTAAGTCACATGATTATGTAGATGAAAACGAACTTAAAATCCTGCGTAACACAGATTACCCACCACCAGCTTCTACAGAAGGTAAGGACTTGCTTGTCTTTCTAAATCTCCCAATGACTTCTTAATGTACTATAGAATCATGAGTACCAGTAAAGAGCTCATTTCCTCTCCTAAAATTAGCATATTCCGGGATATAAGTGCATTCTATCTGTTCACTCAGCAGCAAATGTATTTCTTGAATTCATATTTAATATATATTGAACACCTACTACTAACTATTGAATGATCGGCATTTAACTATATTATTATTGATATTGTGGAAGAATAACTGTTGGTTGCATAAGCTATAGCCGAATTTTCTTCAACAGTTAAATCTTGACCTTACACTTGAGTATATATGATACTGGCAAGAAAATCTGTTGGAGATTGTGTACAACCTTCTCTGGCTTTCTTAAAAGTCTTTCTCAAAGGTTACAAGAGTTTGCTCTGAAAAATCATGTAATTAAATGAGAATTTCTTTTCTATGATGTCTTTGAACTACCTTAAAACTATCTGTACACATGTAGAGTTTGTTTAGTTACTATACAAAAAACATATCACAAAAAGAAGTCCTTTTTTTTGCGTACGTGGGCCTCTCACTGTTGTGGCCTCTCCCGTTGTGGAGCACAGGCTCCGGACGCACAGGCTCAGCGGCCATGGCTCACGGGCCCAGCTGCTTCACGGCATGTGGGATCCTCCCGGACCGGGGCACGAACCCGTGTCCCCTGCAACGGCAGGCGGACTCTCAACCACTGTGCCACCAGGGAAGCCCACAAAAAGAAGTCTTTAATCTACTTTTAATTTAAAAATCATTGATTTTTACCTACCTACCCTTCAAACACAAAGATAAACCAATAATCGTTTTCCAGTCTCTCTGTTTTATGCAGATAGACCAAAAAATATCAAACTAAAGCAAAATTATAGAGATTTTCTTACAAATTTTCTTCAATACATTTCCCCTTTAAAACAAAATGTTGGCATCTTCAATTTCAACATTTCAACAGTTAAAACCCTTTGAGACATCATCTCATTCAATGATGCCTGGGGTGTATTTTCCACGAGGTAGAAGTTTCCTGAGATACTCTCCACTTCATTGCTTCCCCAGAAACCTGCAGGAAATTTTAATTACTTTTTCATTTGATTTTCTAAAGAACCGAAGGGTGATTTTCTGGAATGTGATTTTAAAAAGAAGGTAGCCAAAAATCCTATTAAAATCTTTTTCACACTATACCAGGATCATTTGCCCTGAAAACTAGTCCACTTTTGTGCTCCCAGAGCTACAGCCCGCTAAAAGAGCAAACAACCTTCAGATCTGCAAACACTATCTCCTGAAGGAATCTGACCTCAAGCCCTCAGGAGATCCAAGAAAAGAAAAGTCAGTCTTTGGGACTTCCCTGGATGCACAGTGGTTAAGACTCCACTCTTCCAATGCAGAGGGCCCAGGTTTGATCCCTGGTCAGGGAACTAGATCCCACATGCATGCCACAACTAAGAGTTTGCATGCCACAACCAAGACCTGGTGCAACCAAATACATAAATTAATTAATTAATAATTTTAAAAACTCAGTCTTCTCTTAACTGAGTCACACTTAACTCAATGGTTCATCAGATAAGGAAAAAGCAATTTCAGTCAGCTGTGTATTTACATTTATCTCAATTTACATTTTTCATCACAAAACTTCACTGGTTTCCAGTTCTGGTTCCCTGAGACCTGTGTGGATAACATCCCTTTTGGGCAGTACAACTGGCTTAAAAGCTACTAAACAAAACAGAAATAAATGCTGAATGGTTGCTTTAAATGCAAGTGGTACTAAAGAAGGAGCCGTAATAAAGTTATTACAATCATCTCCTTGTGTGGACAAGGAGAACCCACAAAGCAATAGTATCTGTTTACCTCCATGTACAGTTTTTGTAGCATTTTCCCAAGACTCAAAAAAAAAAAGAGCATTAAAGATAATCTCAATGACCAACCATTGGGCTGGGGGCCCAAGACATGGGTGCAAGCCCATATCTTGCTTATGGCTTCATATCAGCATCAGACTATGCCCACTCTTGGCTAGACGCCTACTTCTCACATGTATTCATAATATTATAAATCCATGTTTTGTGTTTACCATTCTAAATGACATAATTTCTACAAAGATAATTTAGAACTACGGTGTCTGCTCTGGGGAATGTTCAAAATGAACAAAAGGGGGAAAGGAGTTAAAATATACATAAAAACAGAAAAGGAAGAAAACTGCAAAAAAATACCAATTTCAAAATGATGGCAGCACTCCAGTCATCTGAAACTCACACATCTGGCACCATGAAGAATCCAAAAGAAGACTGAAAGTCAGGAAAGGGTGAATAGCACCCTGTGAGACACCCCTCCTTGGCACAGCACTACATTGAAGGGGGTTTAAAACTCAGTTCTAGCGTATCTGATCATTTTGCTTTCTGAGTCTTCAGCAAACGAAGGTACTCAGGAAGGAAGGAAGGAAGAAACAACAATAGTAAATTGTAACCTGGCAGCCTGACAGTAAAAACAGAAAATGCACACAGGAACTCAAAAAGCCAAGCTGAACTACCATCCCCCAAATCCTGAGGATATCACTATACTACAGTCCAGGATGAAACTCGGCTTCATAATGATGACCCTGAGCTAGCAAGGAAAGCTGAAGTTATTTTGCAAACAGTTATTAAAAGCGAGGCATTGGGTGGCTCCATATGCTTACCAAAAGACATGTGACAGACTGCCCATGGCAGCACTCTACATGACAGCCACAAAGTAGAAAGTACCCAAATGGCCATTAATAGTAAAATGGATAAATGAATTGTGATATCTTCACACAGTGAATACTCTACAGCAATGGAAATGACAGATCTACAACAACAAGCTCACAAGCATAATGTTGAGTGCAAGAAGCCAAACCCATGTAGTCAGGAAAAGAGACATGCCTGTGGGTCAAGGAGGGGCTGTAGTGATTGGTTGGAAGGGAGCACGGGAGCTTCTAGCTAACATGCTATTTCCTGATCTGGATGCTGAATATGCGAGCATTCCATCTGGAAAGATTCAGCAAGCTGTACACCAAGCTCTGTGCCCTTTTCTGTATGTGTATTTGTCTCTGAGAACACATTCACAAAATATTGCACAATACACTTGATGAAGTATAAATTTCTTATCTTCGTGGTAAATCCAATCATGAACACTTCACAATTCAGATTTCAAGTAACCAGAGGCAACCCCAGGCAAAATTTGAAGCACATGATGTTTATCTTTCCTCCCTCAGTTCCACATTTTCTTTCTGGGGCTTTTCTATCTTTTGAAAAGCAACTCCCGACCAAGCGTGGTCACACACCACTCCCTCCCCGTTTCTCATTTCCTCAGTAGAGTTTAATACACACACAAATCTCCCAGGGATTCCGTTAAAATGCAGATGCCTCAGTAGGTCTGTGGTGGGATCTAGAGCCTGCATTTCTAGAAAAACTCCCAGGTGTGGCCAACGCTGCTTGAGTGAGGCCTCAAGCTGCAGACCCTGAGAAAAGATGTGATTTAAAACCAGTGCCTGCCAAGCTCTTGGGTGCTGAGGAATGCCTCATCCCGGGAATATGAGCCTGGAAGTTTTAGGACCCACATCTGGTGGAACATTCTTGGCTTCCCAATGACTCTCAAATTGCATCCCTATTAGCTCTACCAACTCAGGGACAAAAACTAGTAGAATTGGGGACAGTAAAGTAAAAACCTGCTCCTACTCTAGGGAGTTTTGCTCTGTTTCTCATTAAAACTTCACCTTTGGACTTGTTAGCACAGTGCCTTTCCCATAGCACTTACAGGAGGGAGGGAGGGAGGGAGGGAGGGAGGGAGGGAGGGAGGGAGAAGAAGGGAAAGAAAGAAAGGAAGTGAGCAAGCAAGCAGTTAGTTTGCCTGGGAAAGTGCAGCAATGTAAAGTGCTGGTGTGATTTGCCAGATGGCTGAGAGGCTGCTTAAATCCAAGATGTCTCTTCCATGAGGGGCTCAGTTTGCAGTTACGAATATTTTCATGAAGACTGAGGTTGTAGGGTGAGAATGAAGGGGTAGACACCAGGGTGAGTAAGCCCTCTTCTCCCAGGGCATCTCTGAACACAGATAGGGCAAGCCTTTTCCTGGCAGATAGAAAAATGTTAATAACTTTAAAGCCTCCCCAGAAACTTGGTATGTGGTTTTGAAGTGTTGAGGCATTTGGAAGGGGTACAAGGGGAATATAACATTTTTCCCAGATTCAAATAAATATTTGAAAATTTTCTGGTGTGTGCATTTTATAAGATGGAAGCAATAAAAAAAAAAGAAAGAAATGTTCTCTTATCTCTCCAAAACATTCCCATAACATAGGGAATCTCGAAAACAGAGTATCTGAAAAACATTTTATTTAGTAGCTGCAGTGGTTAATTTTATGTGTCAACTTGCCTAGGCTGCAGTGCTTACCTATTTGGTTGTACATGTCTGGACGGTGCTGTGAAGGTCTTTTGTACATGAGATTAATAACGCAGATTACCCTCCATAATGTGGGCAAGCCTCTTCCAGTGAGTTGAAGACCTTTAAATGAAAAGTGATCATCCCCTAGGAAGAGGGGATTTTGCCAGCCCACTGCCTTCCCTGAGTCTCCAGCCTATCGGCCCAGCCTGCAGATTTCAGACTTGCCAGCCTTCACAATTGTGTGAGCTAATTCCTTAAAATAAATCCACCCCCAGCCCCCGCCTCTACACACACACACACACACACACACACACACACACACACTCACATCTTACTGGTTCTGTTTCTCCGGAGAGCCCTAACTAACATAATGGGCTATGTCACTGTACTTTCATTGGAGTTAATCACATAAACAAATACACCAGCTTCACAGTGAATATATGTTAGCACTGCTTATAAGAGTTGAGTAAGATTATTCAGCTTACTTGGTTGAATAAGTTGAACTCAAGAAGAACTGAATTCTTATTCAGCTGCTGAATGAGAACTTTAATTTTAAATATCATTCAACAGAAGAGGTCACTTTTTAAGGGCCCAAATGCTCACATAATGTAACATTTTAATTCTCACAGGGCTCATTAGGATTGTAACAGCCTGTCTAATAGATCGGAGGACTTCTGTGGACAGATTTTATTAGCCCAAAGACAGCTTATTCACTGTAATCTTTTAGGAGAGAGGCAGTACATTATCTTTTTAGACCAATATAAAACCTCCAGATCTGTACACATGGAATCAATCTAACGCTCATTTCTGGCTCAGTGCCTTCCTTTAGCCTCCCATGAATTTGTACTCAAGACTAGGACTGCTCAGAATCAGTGCATGTTCCTAGAGCATCAATTAGCTCATCCCCTAGGTCAATAGGTGACAGATGCAGAAGTGGAAGTTGCATTTCCCAGCATGTCAGTGCTCTGCGCACAAGTAACAGCCACCAAACGCAAGCCTATTACCGCCACTGAAGGCAGCCGGCTGCAAGTGAACCCGGTGCTAGGCACAGTGCCCACTCCCCGAGGACTTCTTCCTGGCACAGACATTCCACATGCTTTGTGTTCGTTCATTTTGTCCTTGTTCCCGTAACTTGGCAGCCACAACCTATATACCTCCATCCATCAAGTTACCTTCACCGTAAAAAAATAAACAAATAAACTGCAAAATCCTATATTTTCACTGTTTAAAACATCTACAGTTTATCTTGGACTGGTATTCTGGACTGCTGCATGTCTCTGTATATTAAGAATGTAACGTGGGGTTATTTTTATTGTGCTAATATCTTATTAGGATTGCTACTGTTTTTGAGTATTCTGGTTGCAAAGCTGTACAGATGTGGAGAGGTCGGCCCCATTCCTACTTTTTTTTTTTATATGTCTTGTGTGTGTTTGCAGAATATTAGGTTTTACTGGAATGCACATACTATGTTAGAGCAGAAATGCATGCACTATAATTCATTCATTAACATCCCCAAGCTACTCATATCTGCCAGACTGAAGTACAGGCTATGCCAACAGATCCCCAAGGAGGAAAAGAAAAAGTATTTGCGTCACCAACACTAACACTAGTTTATGGCATGTTTGTCAGAAAACATGACATACAAATGTCCTAAAACACGGATTTTCTAAACAAATGTCAGTTGACTCCTCAGAAATTCTTCTGCCTCAGCCAGAGCAGACTGTAACTCTGCTCTATAAGAGCAAGAATTAGAACATGACTGTGTCACATCAGGGGATGAACTGTGCAGTCAAAACGCCTAGGGAGGTGGGCAACAAGCTAGCACATGCTGCCTCAACCCCCCTGACCCTCCACCTCAGGACCAGGCAGCCACAGCAGGGGAGACTTCAGGTTGCAAAATGAATAACTCACTTGCACTTTTTTGTTTTCTAGCCAGACATTAAAACAAACAAACAAACAAAAACACTCTAGGTCAGAGATACCATCATGACAAAATGGCCACTTGAGCATGCTCCATAACTGTGTAGTTGTACATGATCACAAGTGGGTATCATGGCTGAACATTCCCCAAAATGTCCCCCCAAAATTTTTAAAAATTGAAATTAAAAAAAAATGAAATTGAAGAGAGTGTTGCCATCATTGTGGGGTGGTGGCAGGGGGCGGGGATGGAGCTCTCAGAATCTCTTTATCTGGAGTGTTTCTGCCTGGTCACCTGAAAAGGACAGGTATGAGTACATTTAAGGGGAAACTCTTGATGGAGCCTGTATTGGGGGCTGACAAAAATTACAAGACACAGAGCTTTTGTAGCTATCCAAATTTCTTATCTCTATAAAAAAGAAATTTCATATTTCCATAGTTTTTCTTTTCTTGTGGTTAAGAAACATATAACGTGAAATCTACCTTCTTGACACACCTGTAAGTGTGCAGTACTGTCACCTACATGCACACTGTTGCAGAGCAGATCTCTAGAGCTTGTTCATGTTGAACGACTGAAACTCTCTAACCCATGGAACAGCGACTCTTCATTTCCCAATCCCCCAACCCCTGCCAACCACCATTCTACTTTCTAAGAGTTGGCTATTTTGATACCTCATGTAAGTGGGATTATACATTATTGGTCCTTCTGTGACTGGTTTAGTTCACTTAGCATAATGTCCTCAAGGTTCACCCATGTTGTCACATACTGCAGAAGTTCCTTCTTTTTTTTAAAGCTGAGTGATATTCCATTGTATGTATATACCCCATTTTCTTTATTCATTCATCTGTCAATGGACACTTCAGCTGTTTCCAACTCTTAGCTATTGTGAATAGTGTTGCAATGATCATGGGAGTGCAGATATCTCTTCAAGATCCTGATTTCAATCCTTTTGGATATATATGCAGAAGTGGGATTGCTGGATCATATTGTAGTTCTATTCTCAATTTTTCTGAGGAACCTGCATACTGTTTTCCACAGTGGCTGCATCACTTTACATTCCCACCTACAGTGTATAGGTTCCCAATTTCTCCACATTCTAACTAGCACTTTTATTACCTTCTGTGTTTTTAATAATAGCCATCATAACAGGTATGAGGCAATATTTCACTGTGGTTTTGATCTGCATTCCTCTGATTCGTGATGTTGAGCATCTTTTCATCTCCTCAAAATTTTTTTTGCCTGTAGGACAAAATATTCCAGCAACGAAAGGCAATACTGTTGTGGTACCAGAAAATATGACCTCTCATCACTAAATTCCCTTATTTTTGATCAGAAATCATTCCATTCTAATTGATTTTTTACCTGTCTTAAAACTGTGACAGACAAGTACTTCCAGTTTCAAATGAAGAGAAGGAAACACATCAGGGGAAAAGGTGTTCTGGATATCTCAGTGCTTTCAGAGCTCAGCCCTCCTCCCCCAAGGACACATCTATCAGGGCAGCATAACCTGGAGGTAGAAAATATTGTACAGCACCACCTGTTGAGCCTGAACAAGGTAACTCTGAAATGACAAGAATCTCCAAGAGCAAAAAGAGAGTAAAGATGGACTATCTTTGGGTCCAAATATGATCCCACAAACTTGAAAGGGGAAGAAGTAACATGACTAAAGGTCTAAGGGCACCATGGAACCACATGTTCACAGATCTTCAAAGTAGGATCACAACTGACACTTGAATTTATCAGGGCATATTCACAGGTAGGAAACAGGGGTTGCAAACCGGAAATGGTATCTTTCCCACCTCACAGAGTATGCAAAATTAGAAATTTCTACTTAAAAGCTGGATGTTTCACCATCCTTTATAAGCTGGCATTGCTGGCAACACTGGGCCTACATCCTGCCTGTCAGCATCTATCCGTCCCCCCAGCAGATAAAGCAGAGGCTGCTACTGGGCCACAGCTCCATTCTATCGGGTCAGTGTTACCTGCCTGGCCGTGGAGGCCTCTGAGTTTGTGAGCCCCTCTCCGTGACATGAGTCATGGCCCATGGGATGGTGAAGATGGGAACCTGAAGATAATCTGACCAGGACCTAGAATCTCTCTTGTTAAAACTGTATCACCACCACACAAGATAAGTGGAGATAACTTCTCTACTGAAGAGAGGAACAAACTGCCTGAATTTAGTAGGTGTGCTTGATTTCCGATGCCCAGTGAGACCTGGACCCAGTCCATCCACCTCATGATCCTTCCCATTCATTACACTCACTGGTGCCTCTGGAGAGAGAGCAATTGGCCAAGAAACTTTGATTTTTTTACTGGATATGATTTTAAAGCACCCAGTTCCTAGCGCAGTCCCAGGCACATGTGGATACAAAAAAATATCTTTTTTAAATGAAGTAATTAAAATGAATGACATAGGAAAAAAGCAAGAAGAGTTTCTTCTGTGGGCAAATGACAAAGATGATCCTTAAGACTGGGACCAATTTAAGATGAACTTCTTCCACAATATTTTTGCCCTCAATTTAAATGATGGACAAGATCAATAAGCAATGAAAAATGGAGAAACTAATGTTTTCAATCTTTTATAGTTTGTGAGGAGTTCAAGTCCTTTTAGAACAGTATTTCTCACACTTGACTAACATGTAGACCTTATTAAAGAAAATATCTCCTATGGATTGCAGAGTTGACGTAAATATTGTCTATATCATGTTACGAACTATGAACAAACATAAACAGATATAAACTAATTATACTTATAGTTCCAGAACATGAATGTGCGCAGCACACGTTTGAAAATCAATGGAATGATAATTAACAACATTCATTTAATCCAACAAGGGATGCACTTCCACTGAAACTATATCCCCACAGCTAATGTCAGTAGGCACTGGCAGCTTGTGTGCTGCACTTTTGAGCTACATTTACAGGATCAAAACCCCATTCCCCCATCACTTTTCCCCTGAGAACAGAGATTCCAACACCCTATGTTGTCAATCAGTTTCACTTTACACGGACACATCACTTACAGGAAGTGATGTGCCTTCCTCATCAGCCCATGACAAGTGGTGCTGTAGGTGTCACATAACCAGTCTGAAAAAGAGGCAGGTTTTGAAATGCTGTAGCCAAATCTGTCATGCAAGGGTCATCCAGGTGATTGCAAATGTGTGTTAAATAATTTGTTTTATATTATCATATAATGATAACATAAAATGAAAACAAAAATGTTTAGTCTTCTAAGACTCCCAAGCATACAAGTAAAGACCCGAAGGGCCTCTGATTGGAGAAACATTCTTGACATGAAATGTCCATAGTCCGAGGATGTAACCAGAGGTATTTTTCCATTTATTATACTGCATCCCAGGTCCTTCCGGTGTTAGAAACTCCTAGGTATTTTAAAAGGTGAAACAATAAGCTTCTTGAAGGTCAGGGTCACTCTAGTGCCTGGGACACTGGCAGGCACATGAACACTGAGGGAATTACAGAAACATGTCTGAGCTACTGCATCTATATATCTTTATAAGACACACAAATGAAGACCATAAGGTTTAAAATTCACTTTCCTCTTTTTATAATTACTCTGACAAAAGCAATTATAATTTGGAAGACCCCAAACACTTACCAGTTGAAGCAATGAAACTGTTTTTCTCGTTTGTTTTTTAAATTTTTGGCCGGGCCGTGCGGCATGTCAGATCTTAGTTCCCCAACCAGGAATCGAACCCTGCCCCCTGCATTGGAAGCATGGAGTCTTAACCACTGGACCACCAGGGAAGTCCCATGAAACTGTTTTTCTGAGGAACTAATTTCAATGAAATCATATGTGTCATTCCACCATTACAACTTTCCTCTGGGAAATAGTGTTTACTTCCCATTTTACAACATGGTCTGAGACTAATAGATAGGAGAAGCCTGAGTACCGTGATAAATAATCTCTTCCCATTTCTTCCTTCCAACAATATACCGCAGTCAGGCCCTACCTAAGCTTTACCAAGCTACACATGAAGCAAGAAGGTATACTGTATATACCCTCTTAGGAAAAGAAAGCAGACATCTGAATCACTACAGCATCCTAACCTTCCCCATCATCTAAAAGCTCTCTCCACAGTCAGGCTCTAAGCTTCCATTCACGGCACGTTAGCCTGTTTCAACTACTTCTATTTTACAAATGAAATAAGATCAGGTAAACTGGGAAGAAACTGAGAAACAGGTAAAGATGTTTACATGCTCAAAGTGACAGGAGTAGTATGACTGTGAATTTGAACAGTGATTCAGGATAGGAGTAAATGACAACTTCAGGTTAAAAGACAAGCCAGAGAAGAGTCTGCGGCTCTTAGAGCATAGTCTTCCAATGATACCTCACTGATTTAAGCCTTTCTCTTTCTGTCCACACCATAAGGCAGAGTAAACAAGCTCTCATCAAAATCTGACAGCAAAGCTTGGAACAAACAGTGAGATCTGAGGGTCAGAGCAGGCCACTGTCCCAATGGCCAACACTGGCAGTCCTCTAAGGATGGGAAAGCCAGAATACCTTTCTGGGGCCAGGAGGCCAAGAAGAAATTACTATCTTGAGATGAAGCTCAAATATCAGAACCAGAAGGGGTCACCACCAGCAAGTAGAGCTCAGAAAAACTAAGCCACACACAGATTCCTGTCAGGCCCAGGCACAAGGTTTGGAAGGTTCAAGGTAGGCTGCGGTTTTAACAGACAGGTAGGCTTCTCCCACTCAGTAGTAATGACATACGTAATTGTGACAGGGGATATATTGAAGGGAAGAAACAAAAAGCAACAAGCCAGCAAGAGTTAGAAAATAAAGATATAGAGAGAAATACACAGATAAAGATATATAGAGATAGATAGATATATCTTTATATATCTATGCATCTATCTCTCTATATCTCCAGTTCTGAATGCATAAAAGGCAGAGAATCTCTGGAAAGCCTGTGGCTAGCACACTGATAGGCCCCAAAGCCAGTGCCAAAGGAAAGCATTACACACAGTCAAAAACACTCGGTGGCGCAGTGGTTAAGAATCTGCCTGCCAATGAAGGGAACAGGGGTTCAAGCACTGGTCCGGGAAGATCCCATATGCCGCGGAGCAACTAAGTCTGTGCGCCACAACTACTGAGCCTGCGCTCTAGAGCTCGCGAGCCACAACTACTTAGCCCACGTGCCACAGCTACTGAGACCGTGCTCTAGAGCCTGTGCTCCACAACAACAGAAGCCACCACAATGAGAAGCCACTGCAAGGAGAAGCCCGTGCACCACAACGAAGAGTAGCTCCCTCTTGCTGCAACTAGAGAAAGCCTGAGTGCAGCAACGAAGATGCAATGCAGTCAAAAATAGATAAATAAAAATAAATACATTTTTTAAATAAATAAATACTGTATTTAAAAAAAAACACTCTTCCAGGACCGAGGCTCAACCCACCATCATGCCTCAAGGCTGAAACAAATCTTTATCTCCTCGGAGAGCACAAGATATTACTGGCCATATGCGTGAAAAACATATATTTATTTTCAAACACTACAAACACAGTCCAAAGCACGCAGATGCTCACATTTGGAAGATACTCAAGAGCTGAGATAAACCAGAGAAGAGCTGATTTAACTCTCGCATCTCAAGCTGCCTCAGGGCTGTTCTCATTGAGCGGGGAGAGAAGGGAAACTGAGGCAATATCTAATCAATCAGTCAGTGTCTCTCCATCCGTCTGCTGGTCTTCTGTCCCCTCTCACCCTGTCCCTCTCTCTGTGTGTCTCCAGATCACTCTCTGTGTTTATTTCTCTCTTTGCATCCACCTCTCCTCTCTTCCGTTCCCATCTTGCAAAGCACCATATCATGTAGGTGAAGTGGGTTTATGAAGCAACTGCACTATTACAAAAGAAGATGATCGGACGGAAAAGCCCTAGAGTGGAACCCAAGAAAGGGAAATGTAAAGGAAACCCTGACCAATGCTGAAACCATGCCTCTGTGTACTTGTAGCTATGTGTGTTAAAAACCCTAGTGAAGTGGGATGGGTGTTCAACGGTTGCTCTTTTCCTCTCTATTTTAGTCATCATCTTTTTTGTTTGTTTTGTTTTGTGGTACGCGAGCCTCTCACTGTTGTGGCCTCTCCCGGTGCGGAGCACAGGCTCCGGACGCGCAGGCTCAGCGGCCATGGCTCACGGGCCCAGCCGCTCCGCGGCATGTGGGATCTTCCCGGACCGGGGCACGAACCCGTGTCCCCTGCATCGGCAGGCGGATTCTCAACCACTGCGTCGCCAGGGAAGCCCAGTCATCATTTTTATAGTTGTACAGACATGCTGAAGTAAACAACCCATATACAGGTCACACATGGGTAGTTTTGGTTCCTTCTCCATTAAATTTCTTGCTTCTAAATTATTCAACAAAAGAGTCCTCTTCGGGCTTCCCTGGTGGCGCAGTGGTTGGGGGTCCGCCTGCCGATGCAGGGGATGCGGGTTCATGCCTCGGTCCGGGGGGATCCCGCGTGCCGCGGAGCGGCTGGGCCTGCGCGTCCGGAGCCTGTGCTCCACAACGGGAGAGGCCACAACAGTGAGAGGCCCGCATACCAAAAAATTAAAAAGAAAAAAAAGAGTCCTCTTCAACATTGTGTGTGTAGAAAAGATGCAAATCACGTGAAACAGTTGACCACATGGGTCCAATTTTGGCACCTGAACGAATACCACGCTAGCCCTGTCTGGCAGGTCACCAATCACACTAACCCCTGTTACACTAGATGCACCCACCCTGGGTCTGTCCCTCTTCTGGCTATTGTGGCATAACCAGTGCCCATGCACAAACCCATTGTGGTTCCGGTGCCAGCTGGACCCTTGTGTTTCTGTTTCTAAGAATGCGGGGTTCTAAGTTAATTTATCAACGTGAATCAGTTCACAAATGACACTCGCTATCACTACAAATGGAACTGAGAAAACTCTGAAAAGCTTCAGCTCTGATTAGAAGAGAGAGACGAATTCCTGTTATGCCCTTGCCTCAGTCAAATGCTCAATGCACACTCTCTCTCTCTCTCTCTCTCTCTCTCTCTCACACACACACACACACACACACACACACATACACACACACACACACACATACATACATACACACACACACACACACACACACCCTATATCCTTCTCTCCTTGCCAATCTCAGAACAGACCAGCACTCACTAGGAACTTGAAAGTATAGGGAGGGAACCAACCAAAGAAATGGAGAGATCACAAGCAGCATGAACTAACTGCATTCTCAGTATATGAAGCAAGGAATCAAAGAACACGGGCTTATTTGATTTATTCAGCAAATATTTATTGAGTACACTTATTGTACTGGGTACAAACCTTGCTTTCACCAAGAGAATGCCCCTGGCACCAGAAACTGGCTAGACTAGGTTATTACAAGTCTGCTCTCTGTTTCTCCCCAGTCATCCTCTCCCCACTTCATGGATTTTTCTTGGCCTGATACAATCCTCCTTCCAGAATTCTCTTACATAACTACATCACCTTGCCCATTCTGGTTTCACCTGCTGGCCGACCTAGTTCTAGCTTACTAGGAAGTGGTGACGGCCCATCCTGACCCTCTGGACCATTCACACCTGCCCAACTCAACAGGTCACTCGGACACTCCCGTCCCCAGCCTTTAAGGAAAGGAGTCCCTCAGTATTATAAGAGAAAACGAACTTAAGAATGTGTTAACATATCCCAGAGACCATTTTTATTCTTTCCCAATGTAATGTTATTTTCTCTCTAATATCGCAATTATTGATAACTGAGGAATTTAACCCAAATTTGCTTAATATTTTTGATCTAAGAGCTTGAATGATCTTTGAAATGGAAATTACCACCACATTTTGCCTCTACAGGAACCAAACATTCTTATACTATCTGATATCTGTTCTCCTCAAACTGTACATGAATCCTCCTAGGATAGGCATGGGGCAAGGTCACCTGGGGGAAGATGGACTGCCAGGTGGGAAACTAAGCCACCAGATGAAATGGCACACCTTCCCAGAGAGACAATTTTCCCCTTGAAAGGAAATATAACATTTTAGATTAAAACAAGCCCCAATATATTACAGAGTAAAATGAACAAATGCATGAATTTTTTAAGATAAAAACTCAAGACTTCAAAGAAAGCTCCTGCTTGTGGGCAGTCTGTCAGGCTATGCCCACAATACATGGTGTTTCCTGCAAATAACTCTCTTGCCTTTACAAGTTCTTCGATGAAATTTTTGAGAAATGTTTAACCCACACTATGAACTTCCTGAGGGCATGAACTACGTCTCCTTTCTCTTTGTCTCCAGGGACCTAGGACAGTACATAAGACCCTGCCTGGCACAAAACAGGCACTCTGATGTTTGCAGGATTAATTTGGCTGAAATAATGGCAACAGTGCTGTCAATAACAAAAGATATTTTATCACATTTGAATGGAAGGAAGGGAAGGTGAACAGCTGTATGAGGACATGGAATAGAAGCAACCCAATTTACCAGAACAGCTGATGGCTGCCATGTGAACAATCAGATGAAGCAACTCAGTTTATTTCTTTTCCACTTGAACAAGTACAGGAAGGCAAATATTGTACCTGTTAATCTCCCAGAAGATGGGGGTGGGGCTTAGGACACAAGTCTACCAGATGACATTGGTGCCATTAAATTTAATAACTTCTGAAGAGTTGGAAAAGCATTGTGATAATAATAATGTCACCAATGATATTAAGTCCTGGTTTGTATGCTGATCCTAAGAAGGTCATTTTGATCATTTAAAGGTTGTGTCATATATTTGCTGCTGAAACTTGACAACTCTGAAAAGTAGTTCTGTGTGTGTGTGTGTGTAAAATGTGGTGTGGGCTTACCTTTCCTTATTCTTAATATTGTTACTTTTTTAACTAGCTGGACCCAAACCAAGTTACACATGAAAGATGATTCGAAGTATATGGCTTATAGCAAAGTTTAAATTTTTCTACTTCCTTGGTGGAGACACTGCATTTTCACTCATTTGTAAATAACAGAAAAGATGGGTATCACACACACTTTCTCCACACAATCCATCTTATACTGCAATGAGTCCCTTTCCATGCCCAGTATTCTCGAACTCTCCAAACTGCGGGGAGAGGCTGTCCGGAGGAGGAAGTGAGGACTCCCAGCCCTGCAGGTCTAAGTGGTGAATGAGTGAGCCAGGCCACTGCTGCCTTCCAGGGCTATTTCCTTTTCTGAGTCATATGTCTCAAATATGTGAACTACCAACCAAAATGATGCTTTTCAGATCTTCCTAATAATGACAGCCAGAGATCCATAAAATTTCAGCGGAAATCCAGACAGCAGAAAACCATTTTATAGTATTAACATGCTTGTAGCGCCTGAGGAAGAAGTGAAAATAACTCAAGACATACCATGACTCCTGGCAGAGATAGATGCAAATTAATCTCAATAAAACCCGACTATCTTTCCCTCTATGCCCTGAACCTGCAGCCATCCCCTTTTGCCTGAGAATTAAGTAACGTGATGTTATGTTATTTCTGTCGGAGCCATAAGAGTAGAGAGTTTACTTTTCATGATTTTATCATTTCATTCTGTGATATAAAAAGCGAGAGTTTTCACTCTCAGTTTACAACATCTGGGATCAAATGCTGCTCTTTTATTAACTGGGTAAGTCCCTTAACGTCTTTAGGTCTAAATTTCTCCATCAATCAGAGATAAAGTCTACGACTCTGTTTAATTCTGAAAATCAAACAAATGAGCTTGTAAGGGCTTCCCTGGTGGCACAGTGGTTGAGAATCCGCCTGCCGATGCAGAGGACACGGGTTCGTGCCCTGGTCCGGGAAGATCCCACATGCCGCGGAGCGGCTGGGCCCGTGAGCCATGGCCGCTGAGCCTGCGCGTCCGGAGCCTGTGCTCCGCAACGGGAGAGGCCACAACAGTGAGAGGCCCGCGCACCGAAAAAAAAAAAAAAAAAAAAAAAAAAAGAGCTTGTAAAATAGTAGGCATCAATGAATATTTGTGTGCAGCAATATAAATGCACAACAATGTCTTGTTTTCTATGTAGTAGCAGGAAAACAGGGAGTACAAAAACTGCTATAGAGAAAGCCAAACTGGCTAACAGCCCGGGTCACGGCTCAGGTGCATCCAGGAGGCCTGGAGTAGAAGGTGCCGTAATCAAGTCGTTGAGAAGTGGGAGCGCTCCTAAATCAGTGTCTGGGAAGATTCTGCGGACGCTGCGAATTTCACTTTGGCCTATATAACTAACAAAGTGCCCTTTGCAAGTCTCAGATATGAGCAAGTAAAACTTTCTCCCCAAACTCTGAACGCATTCCCTTTCCTTAACGCTAGGGCATCTCGTCTTGGGGAAGTTAAAGCGAGTCGGTGAATGGAGAAAAAGGAACTCAGAGAGACTAGGTCTGCACACTCCGCAGTGTAAGAGGGAGAGATGGCAGCGCCCCTGGGAGGACAGGAAACACCACCACCACCTCCCGCCCTCCAAACTACACACGCACCTGGGGATGAACTTGGCCTCGTCCCAGAGTCGTGCCTGGAAGTATTGCCAAGCCTAGCCAGGGCTCGCCTCGTCCTCCTCGCTGTCCCCGGGGTCGGACCCGGCCTGGTTCTCGCGGCCCCCGGCCAAGGCGCCGTCCCCCACGGCCGGCCCAGCGGAAGCCGAGCGCAAACTACTGGAAGGTGAGGCGCAGTCGCGGTCGGCCTCGAGCCTCCGGAGCCGCCCTCGGCGTCGGCCGGCAGCAGGCGCAGCTCCGCCTACAGCGCGCTGAACTTCTTGCGCTCCAGCTGCCCTGAGCGGTTCGCAGGCGACGAAGACGGAGCGCATCCCGGCCAGCTCCTCCAGGTCCCCGTCCGCCTCCGTCCCAACTGGTGGGGCCAACCGAAAGGGCTCCGCGGCGCGACGGGGCACGCGGTCTGCGCCGGCTGTGGAGACAGCGGAGAGTCCGGAGCCACCTGCTGCCCCCGGGAGCCGCGGCAAGTTCGGCCACTCGGGCTGGTTTGGCCACTGGCGGGAACTTCAGAGCGGGGAGAGGCGCCTGGGTGGGTCGGGACGGCGCGCTCCGACGCGGCTTCGCGTTCTGCCAGCCTGGAGCGGTGCCTGCGCGGCCCTGACCCCGCGCAAAAATGCCCGCCCGCGACTGAGTGCCCGGCGCGGCCTCACGCGCCTTCCCGGCGGGGCCTGTCTCTGTCCAGCCTGGGAGGAGGAGCTCCGGTTCCCACGCCTCCGGGATCCCGGCTGTGCTTCCCGTGCAGAACTCTGGAGCCTGGGTTTGGGGCTCTTGGAGTTGGGGGCCCCGGCCGGAGCTGGGAGTGAGGCAGTAAGTAGGCTCTTCTGCGTTAAACAGTGTTTATACTCGGGTCAATCAAGAGCTGGCCGGAGCGTAGGGAGATAACTAACTGGATAGAAAGGGGAAAGGAAAGTAGGGGTAGGATTCCAAATTGGTTAATGTTATGTGTATTTTATTCTTTTCTGATTCCGGAAAATTGGTAAACTTCTGTATATACAAGATTTACCAGAAGACCCCCATTCTCTGATTTTACTGGCTTTCTTTAATGCATGTCCGTCCAACATTAATATCCAACTAGTTAGTGCACATTAGGAATCACATAGATCTTCCAGATCCTCAAATCCAAATAATTTTTCACAGTTCTTGTCTCCAAAACCTGAGAAAATTAATAACCAAAATCCTTGACAGCCAGCAGTATTTAAACAAGGACTGAGGTAGCTTTTAAACAAATCTTATGGAAATTATATGTGCAGATGTATGTTACCCTTTGATCTTAATTTCAACAGTGCTATTGTTTCTTTAATACTGGCTGCTTAATGCATATAAGATCTTTAAAATTCATCCATTTTTATCCTTCTTTTAAAAATCTAGTCTTATTTTCAAGAGACCCTCACTTTGTCCTATGACTTATGTATATGTTCCCTTTGGTGATTCTCATAGCTTGTGAAAATGCATTTGGGTTATTTTTACTTTATCACATCAGTTCCCTCTCCCATTGCGGAGCACAGGCTCCGGACGCGCAGGCTCAGCGGCCATGGCTCACGGGCCCAGCCGCTCCGTGGCATGTGGGATCCTCCTGGACCGGGGCACGAACCCGTGTCCCCTGCATCGGCAGGCAGACTCTCAACCACTGCGCCACCAGGGAAGCTCCCCTCCATTTTTTAGACTTTTTTATTTATTTCCATTTCTTTTAGTAATGACTCTGTATTCCATTTATTCTCATTCTGGATTCTCTCTATTGCTTATTACTTTGTTTTCAATGTCATAAAAATAGAGGATTTGACTGACACATGTCTTCAAGCTGATGTTCTTAAACAGAAAGCTAAATGCTAAAGATATGAAGAACAGTTTCTTCTTGAATAGTACAATAAATAAGGTCAACATTCACAGCATCCATCAAGCTGTAAATGCCACGGATATTCGTCATCTGTAAATTTAACTAGTAAATTATGAGAGGCATTCTATTAAGAAGCCCTGGTCTTAGCAATCTAATTGCTAAGTGAATAATAGTTCTGTACAAGTAGATAGCTAATACATTGGAATGAATTTTATTATTAGTGCAATAAAAATTGTTATTGATTTTGAGTTTATGTGCTTTCCTGTTTATTCTAAAGACTGATTTTTCCACATAAAGTAAAAAGTGGCCTCGGTAATGCCACTTATTACCTCGGTAATGCCTTTAAAGCTTTTCAGATATACTTATTAAACTGAATCTTTGAAATATTATCATTCTGTTAGCAATTAATAAATATCTGTATTTTTCAAAATAGATAAGTTAATATTTTTAACTGCTTTGCCAGAAATGCTTTCTTGAAGACTGCTCTTGCAACTTCCTTCCTTAACTCACACTGACCTTTGCACTCAATTCTAAATTCTTATTTTCTTTGACCTGCTTTGTCCTTTCAATAAGCCCCTTCACTGAGGAGTCATCAAGAAACATGGATTATTCCAAATGTCTGTGTACACACCTTCTCATTTCCACTGACTTTAATCTACTCCAGACAGTTATCACAACAGTTATCATAAGGGCACAACAAACACCTAGTGATTTAAAATAGCAACCATTTTATTTGCATAATCTCACTGCCATCAACTTGGGCAGGGCTCAGGTAGGTGGTTTTTCTGCTGACTTGCCTGGGATCGTATAGTCATGGTAGCTTTACTGTGGCTGCGTGGTCTTAAGAGTGCCTCACTCATACATCTGGAAGTTGGTGCTGGCTGTTAGCTGGACATGTGTCTTCAGGAGGCTCACACCAGCTTTGTCACATGGTGGCAGTGTTCCAAGAGGTTTAGGACCAATGCGCAAATGCTTTTCAAGCCTCAGCTTGTGTCATGTTTGTTGCTATTCCATGGATCAAAGGAAGTCACATGGCCAAGCTCTAAGTCAATGGAGGAGGGGATTATACAAGGTCATGAATACAGGGAGATGTACTTTATTGGAGGCCCTTACTATAATAATATACCATACTTAGCCTCTAACACATTCTCTCAGGCGCCTGTCCTGCTAACCTTCTGTTCGTTCTACACAACCACAGCTGGACAGTCCTTCTTAAACACCAATTATTCTGTCATTTTGGAGCTTAGTGTTTCTCAATCAGTGGTAATTTTGTTCCCCAGGAGACATCTGGCAATATCTGGAGACATTTTGGGTTGTAACAATTTGAAAAGGGGGAGATGCTAGTATCTAGTAGGTAGAGGCCAGGGATGCTGCTAAACATCCTATGATGCACAGGCCCAGCCACCCATAACAAAAAAATTATCTGGTCGAAAATGTCAGTAGTCCTGAGGTTGAGAAAGCCTGCACCCAAGCTCATCAGCCCCTAGAGGTGTCCCAGTAAAAAGAGAACCAAGGGTAAGATCTTCATCTGGGCATCCAAAATCCTCTACAATCTGGTCCCACCTTATACTGTATATACAAACATTTCTCCCTTTAGTCTCCATCAGGGCTCCTCCTGTCCCCCAAATATGCCACACTTGACTGATTACATGACTAACTTGATAGCTCCTTATGGTGATGACAAAATGTAAATACTAAACACCCTTTAGCTTTTTTCACTTCTCCCTAACCAAACCATTTCCCAGCCTTCGGGGAAGAGTTGGATCCTGCTTTTCCTACCAAAGTTTCCACTATTTCATTATGACCTATCACTTACAAGGACATTGCTTAGCATGTACTATGTCAGCTCAGGCTACAGGAATGCTTTTTTCTTTTCTTTTTTAGTCTTTTTCACAGTTTTATTTTTCACGTTAAAACTCTGATTCATCTGGAATTTATTTTGGGTCAGGTATGAGTTGTAGAGTCAACTTTATTTTTTTCTGAATTTCTACCTAGTTGTCTCAACACCATTTATACAACAATCTCTTTGCCATGGATTTAAATACCACCTTTAGCATGTACTAAATTCCTGTACGTATTTGAGTTTATTTCTGGACTTTGTAGTCTGTTCTATTGAGGAATCACTCACATTTTGAAAGGACTCTTCAGCTTATAAAAAGATTTGTAAAGGAGTCCTGTTGGGTTGCTTTTCGTATTTTTAAGTGTTTAAAGTACCTCACAAGGTACTAAGGAATGCTTTTGAATATCCCTAGAAATATACTCAGGGGAAGGCAAAGGTTACATAATCTATCTTTACTACTTTGAAAAATTAGAGGAAAGAGAGGAGAAAAAAGAAATAGGAGGCATTTATTTTCTATTTTAGCATCCAGAAACATCTAAAGGCAGTGTACAACTATTTCCTTGGCATGAAATATTCTCCACAGTAACTCAAGTCTAAGGGTGTGGCATTGTCTGCAGTTTGTGAAAGGGCCTATGGAATACATGGGCTACCTAGAAGTCACTGCAATGCCCTGACACAAGTCCTGCTGAAATCAACACATCTGACATTGCTGTAGTACACTGTAGTACCTATAAAACCAGAGTGTATACAATTAAATATTTGTGAGTTATAAGAGAGAAAATATTCCTTTCAGAGTTATCCAACTTATTCTTGTCTCATAATACATTGAGTGACTGAAGAAAAGTAGATTGCAATGTACCATAGTAATCTCAGGTAAAAATTTAAATGCATTACAAGCAAGCAAGAAAATACAAACACTTAAAATTCTGTACTTTTTAACTTTATCATTATTTAGAGGGGTGGAGAGGGCAGAGATGTTTGGCATGCAAAATGCATTGTTTTTGTATGAGATGTCAAAATTTCATGTGCAGTTACCTCTTGCTTACCTATCTCCATCTAAATTTTAAAATAATTTATATCTACAGCTGGCAGAACTTAAAGTGATGTCTGTATTATTGATCAATCTATGACTCAAAATACTGAATAAAGTAAGGTTACTTCAAAAAATCGACGGGAATAAAACACAGACCTACTAGAGCATGGACTTGAGGATACAGGGAGGGGGAAGGGTAAGCTGTGACGAAGTGAGAGAGTGGCATGGACATATATACACTACGAAACGTAGGATGGTTAGCTAGTGGGCAGCAGCCGCATGGCACAGGGAGATCAGCTAGGTGCTTTGTGACCACCTAGAGGGGTGGGATAGGGAGGGTGGGAGAGAGGGAGACGCAAGAGGGAAGAGATATGGGAACATATGTATATGTATAACTGATTCACTTTGTTGTAAAGCAGAAACTAACACACCATTGTAAAGCAGTTATACTCCAATAAAGATGTTAAAAAAAATCTTATATCTTATTTTAATTGGGAAAATTTCTGGGCATATTTAACTAAGTATCTTTTCAAAGTCTTTGTTGCTAGAAATGCTATTTTCCTGAAAACATTAGCAGGTAAGGGCAGAGTTGTGAAATACTTTGACTCTTTCGTAAGCTTCTTTTATTTTGCACAGGTCAGAAGTGATGGTACAGCTGCAAAGATGGAGAATCTTCAATATAAAAAAAGAAAAGACAAGGCCATTGATTATGTGGAGGAGATACAGTTGAGCCTAGATTCTAAGCATGTTAAATGCATGAAAAGTCTTTAAAGTAACCTTGACTTGTACTTTATGTTTCTCAAAGGAGATGCCATCAAACTTGAGAAAACAGATATATTTTTTTAAATCTGTCCCATAAGTGAAGGGATAGTGAGAATGTCTGAAGTTAAAGACCACCTGTGTTCCAAAGGAAAGGGTATTAGGCCCTGCTGTGAGAGAGAATCACTATCCATAAAGATTTTTTGGAGCACAGTCTTGCCAATTCACTTTCACGCTACAGGAGCACAGCTGAGTAGCTGCAACAGATACGTATGACCTGAAAAGCATAAAATAGTTATTCCCTGGCCCTTTACAGAGAAAGTTTGCTAACCCTGTTCTGTTTGAAGATGTGAAGGAAGGTAATGCATTGGCAAAGAATCGTCTTAATTTCAAACCATTCTTCTACCCTGAAGGTAGCTTCGGTGCCTCTAAAAATTCTTCAAACCCAACAAAAACATAATAATTCAACTTACAGGAGAAGAATTAAAGTCATCACAGGGGAATGGTGATTGGATAAAGGAAGAATGCACAAATTTTATTAATGGTAACTTATTTAACATTTTTTAAAATAAGAAAATACCAACCGACCAGAATCTTGTGCAATTTTGTCTGGTTGTTAAGTTTTTCGGTTCCTCAGCAATTTAGAAGAATCCTATGATAAATTCTGCTTAGAATGTATTAATTTTCCCTTTAATGAAGAATTGCCAAGCCTCCTTTTAGAAGGCAAAAAGGACCAAGGTTTCATGTTTCTCGTCTTATTTCCCTGCCAGTGATTTCAGCTTATGTTTAGTGTTAAACTGAGGGACTCAGTTTGACCTCAGTTCCATTTCTGCTCTTTCTCTAGTTGGTTTCTGATCAAAAATTTTTTTAGTATAATTGTGAATTGCTCAGCTGTATGTGTGTGTGTGTGTGTGTGTGTGTGTGTGTTTAACCATAAAAAGTCCCAAAGCCTTTTTGACAGTAGGCAGGATCTATAAATTATAATAAACAACTATTAGACAGCTATGTTCATTTTAATATTGGTAATATTGGAATGATAATTAGGTCAATATTTCCTTGTTAGCAATTTACTAATTATTTTAGAGCTGCTCAGGACACACTCAACTTTTTCCGAAACTTGTATTCTAACAGTAGGCAGATCATATTCTAAGACCACAATGAATTTTTTCCTAGGGATGCCTATGAATTTTATCTCAAATACTCAAAAATTACTTTTAGCTCTAGAGAATGCAGTGTGTACATTGTTAGATCAGAGATACATTTATATTCATGCAAAATAATGGAGAAATGTACATTCTGTGTGACATGAAAGTTGTTCCCAATTCTATATAAGATGTTAAAATATTAATCCCTTTTTTTAGACCAAAGAAGATTCAAGCTCCTATTCCCAGAAGTACAAAATGAGACAAAAGATCAGTCAGAAAGAGATCTATAAAATTCTAAAACCATTCCTATTCCTCTGGAAAGCATTATATAATTCAGAATTCAAAGGATGAGATATTCAAATAAGGCTCTTTTCACCAATACCCAAGAGCCTCAACTTAGCAATGAACTAAGATACTCATCTTTTACTAATGTAGTAATTAGAAATACAGAATCAGAATGTCTAATGTTGTTACATGTATTCCTTAATTTTTAAGTCTTTAATGTTACAGAAGATGAATGAATAAAATGAAAAGTTAGCTTTATAAAAATAAAAAGTAAGAGGTCACATTTGCACCGTACAATGAGACAGAATTCTTGCCCACCAACACATTTGTTGAGAATGCCATACCTTTAGAGATGATTTTTAAAAATAATGTATATTTCATTGTCTTTTAAGCTCTCAATTCATGTCTTCCAGTAATAAACAAATTATTAGTTAATTTTTATAAGATATTTACAATTGGCAAAAGGGATTTCCAATATTCCAGACTATTCCAACATGTTGTTTGTTTTGAAACCTAAAAAGTTCCAGGGCCCCATATACAAGTATTTGTTCTATGTATTCCCCTATTTGTCCTAAGGATTCCCCCATTTCGTGAAAGATTATTACAAAAATCTTAGATTTCATTCAAAGAGCTCAGATTTCAGAGAATAGACTAGGACTAATAAAATAATTCTTGAAATATGGAACACTTGAAATGGTAGCTTCAACTCTGGTAACTCCTGAAATCTTTTTATTTCCTTAGCTTGTATAATTCTCGTAAATGGTGTTCCAAGGACAGAGGCCAAAATAACTGAAAGGTATTTCATTTAAGTTTTCCAAATATTTTTTCTGAACTTTTCTATGAATTCCAAAGTACATTTGAGATGTCATGAAAGCTTGGTTTCATCTTTTTTTGTGTCTTTTTTTCAGGGCCTAGGTACATTTATTTGTTTGTTTACAAAATTTACTGAGCCCAACCCCATCCTAGCCACTGGGTTCCTCCAGGGCAGCAGCTGAGCCTACATGCCCCATATAACATGAGCAGCCCAGGAAGGAGGCTAGTGGGAGCTAGGACCAAGGAAGGGGAAGCCACCGTGGTCTGCTATGAGTCACCTTGGTTTAGTCTCAAATAAAGTTACCAGAAGCTATTTTCTGGGAAATATTTAATGGTTGCTAGAACTCTGTTAATAAAATGGAAACAACCACGAGGATTTATAAAGCACAAACCAATGCACAGCTAATATCACGTTTCCTTTTCACTTCATAATGGCATTTGGGACTGAAAGAGACACAAGTGGGCAAAATCAACATTCTCTTACCGTCGACAGTTTTTACAAAGTTTTTTAACCACATCCAGGGTGACATTCTTGCAGAAACTGAATTTCACACATTCCAAACTAATATGACAATAATTAGCCAATGAGCAAACCCTGGAAAGAAGGAAGAGGACAAAAGGTTATTAGAATAGATTGTGAAATGCACTTTTTACAAAGTTTACAAAAATTCAACCCTCAAATTTACCTTGGCCCTGCATACCAACTAACCCCACCCCATCGCTTATCACCTACTGGTCCTGCCTTCACAACCAGGCTGAGGCTACAAATGGACCTTCCAGAAACACACACAATGAACACACCTACTACAATTTCCAGACCATAAAAATAAAGTAAAAATGTAAACATGACAGGGGCAAAGATTTAAAGATGTCAGAGTTTCATTCTGAGATTCTGAGAAAAATGGTAAAAGTAGATAAATCCAGATAATTGTTACAGTGTTATCATTTTGATGTGTATTTAATAATAATGAGGTAAAAGTAATCATTAACTTAACATCTAGCACCAGAATTACTCCCAGAAGGGAACCATCTTAGTTTGAGATAATACCTTTATTTAAAAAAAAAAAAAAAAGATTTATTTATTTATTATTTATCTTTATTCATTTTGGGCTGCATCGGGTCTTAGTTGTGGCATGCGGACTCTTCATTGTGGTGTGCGGGCTTCTCTCTAGTTGTGGCGAGAGGGTTTTCTCTTCTCTAGTTGTGGTGCACAGGCTCTAGAGCTCATGAGCTCTGTAGTTTGTGGCGCATGGGCTCTGTAGTTTGTGGCATGCGGGCTCTGGTTGAGATGCGCAAGCTCAGTAGTTGTGGCACACAGGCTTAGTTGCCCCGTGGCATGTGGGATCTTAGTTCCCTGACTGGGGATTGAACCCGCATCCCCTCCATTGGAAGGCGGATTCTTAACCACTGGACCACCAGGGAAGTCCCTGGGGTAAGACCTTGATAGACTCTTGCAAGAGAAAAGAATCTGCAGAATAACATGTAATAGTTCTGCCAATTTTCATAGACAAGGATGGATTTTTCTTCCTCCTGACGAGTGAATAAGGAAGACAGTAGAGAGAAGAGAGACGACAGAAAAATGGAGAGAGGCTGGAGCCCGCAAGGTGAGAAGGCTACTGGGGAACCAGTGGAAGAACTTGTGAAAGTGCTATAAGCCCTTCCTAGGGTACCTGAAACATTTCTGCTGGTCTGTTTTGCTCACAAATGAACTAGAAGAAGATGCTGAGGTAACACTGATCATGTGAAAGGGAGCAGGAGCCCAAGAGGCAAGAGAAGACACGAGGGAACATGAGCACATAAATCCCTCCCCAGAATTTGTCAAAATTATAGGCATGGAATTTTGATAACCTTAAGCAAATGTTTACCTAGATCTCAGGAGTCAAAAAGCCTCCTTCAGGACAACGGATCTCTATAACCTAAATCACAAGTTCTCAAAGGATGGCTCCTGGACCAGCAGCAGCAGCGGCAGCAGCACCTCGGAAACTGTTAGAAATTTGGGGGGCTTCACCCTGAACCACTAAATCAGAAATTCCAGGGGTCAGGTTCACCAGTCTAACAAGTCTTCCAGGTGATCCTGATGCACAAAAAAATCTGAGAACCACTGGCCTGAAAGATGATTCACAGCCTTGGCCATGTATTAGTTTCACCTGTCACATGATGATTAAAAAATACTGATGCCAGAGAATCATTCTCAATGATTCTACCAACATAAACAAATTATACTTCAAAGAAACAAATTCTTGAAAATAAGTCTATAGGCAGAAACGCCAAAAATCTCTATTAGACATAGCTTCAGGATGGCAGAGGAGTAAGATGTAGAGATCACCTTCCTCCCCACAAATACATCAAAACTACATCTACGTGAGGAACAGCTCCAACAAAACACCTACTGAACGCTGGCGGAAGACCTCCGACTTCCCCAAAGGCAAGAAACTCCCCATGTACCTGGGTAGGGCAAAAGAAAAAAGAAAAAACAGAGACAAAAGAATAGGGACAGGACCTGCACCTCGGGGAGGGAGCTGTGAAGGAGGAAAAGTTCCCACACACTAGGAAGCCCCTTCACTGGTGGACATGGCAGGTGGCGGGGTTGCGGGGGAGCTTCGGGGCCACAGAGGACAGCGCAGCAACAGGGGTGCAGAGGGCAAGGCAGAGAGATTCCCACACAGAGGATGGGTGCCGACTAGCACTCACCAGCCCGAGAGGCTTGTCTGCTCACCCGCCCGGGCGGGTGGGGGCTGGAGCTGAGGCTCGGGCTTCGGAGGTGAGATCCCAGGGAGAGGACTGGGGTTGCTGCGTGAATACAGCCTGAAGGGGGCTAGTGCACCACAGCTAGCCGGGAGGGAGTCCAGGAAAAAGTCTGGAACTGCCTAAGAGGCAAAAGACCATTGTTTCAGGGTGCACGAGGAGATGGGATTCACTGCCTAAACAAGCTCCGGAGACGGGCGTGAGCTGCGGCTATCAGCGCGGACCTCAGAGACAGTCATGAAATGCTAAGGCTGCTGCTACAGCCACCAAGAAGCCTGTGTGCAAGCACAGGTCACTATCCACACCTCCCCTCCCAGGAGCCTGTGCACCCCACCACTGCCATGGTCCCGTGATCCAGGAACAACTTCCCTGGGAGAACACACGGTGCCTCAGGCTGTTGCAACGTCACACCACAGGCTCACCCCGCATTCAGTAACCCTCCCTCCTCCCCAGCCTTAGTGAGCCAGATCCCCCTAATCAGCTGCTCCTTTAACCCCGTCCTGTCTGAGCAGGGAACACATGCCCTCAGGCGACCTACACTCAGAGGCGGGGCCACACCCAAAGCTGAACCCCAGAAGCTGTGCGAAGAAAGAAGAGAAAGCAAAATATCTCCCAGCAGCCTCAGGAGCAGCGGATTAAATCTCCACAATCAACCTGATGTACCCTGCATCTCTGGAATACCTGAATAGATAATGAATCATCCCAAAATTGAGGCAATGGACTTTGGGAGCAACTGTAGACTTGGGGTTTGCTTTCTGCATCTAATTTGTTTCTGGTTTTATGCCTAACTTAATTTAGTATTTAGAGCTTATTATCATTGGTAGATTTGTTTATTGATTTGGTTGCTCTCGTCCTTTTTTATATATATATATTTTTCATTTTTCTCCATTTCTGAGTATGTATGTATATGCTTCTTTGTGTGATTTTGTCTGTATAGCTTTGCTTTTACCATTTGTCCTAGGGTCTGTTTGTCCATTTTTGGTTTTGGAGGGTTTTTTAGTATAGTTTTTAGCACTTGTTGTCATTGGTGAATTTGTTTTTTGTTTTGGTTGCTCTCTTCTTTCTTTCTTTTTTTTATTACATTTTTTTTAATTTTTAATAATATATTTTTAATTTCTTATTTTAATAACTTTATTTTCTTTTTCTTTCTTTCTTTCTTTCTCTCTCTCTCTCTCTCTCTCTCTCTCTCTCTCTCTCTCTCCCTCTCTCTCTTTCTTTCTTTCTTTCTTTCTTTCTTTCTTTCTTTCTTTCTTTCTTTCTTTCTTTCTTTCTTTCTTTCTTTCTTTCTTTCTTTCTTTCTTTCTTTCTTTCTTTCTTTCTTTCTTTTTCTCCCTTTCTTCTGAGCAGTGTGGCTGACACAGTCTTGGTTCTCCAGCCGGGTGTCAGGCATGAGCCTCTGAGGTGGGACAGCCAAGTTCAGGACATTGGGCCACCAGAGACTTCCTGGCCCCACGTAATATCAAATGGCAAAAGCTCTCTCAGAGATCTCCATCTCAACGTGAAGACCTAGCTCCACTCAACAACCAGTAAGCTACTGTGTTGGACACCCTATGCCAAGCAATTAGCAAGACAGGAACACAACCCCACCCATTAGCATAGAGGCTTCCTAAAATCATAATAAGTTCACAGACACCCCAAAACACAACACCAGACGTGGTCCTGCCCACCAAAAAGACAAGATCCAGCCTCATCCACCAGAACACAGGCACCAGTGCCCTCCACCAGGAAGCCTACACAACCGACTGAACCAAACTTACCCACTGGGGGCAGACAACAAAAACAATGGGAACTGCGAACCTGCAGCCTGTGAAAAGGAGACCCCAAAAACAGTAAGTTAAGCAAAATGAGAAGACAGAGAAACACACAGTAGATGAAGGAGAAAGGTAAAAACCCACCAGACCAAACAAATGAAGAGGAAATAGTCTGTCTACCTGAAAAAGAATTCAGAGTAATGATAGTAAAGATGATCCAAAATCTTGGAAATAGAATGGAGAAAATACAAGAAATGTTTAACAATGACCTAGAAGAACTAAAGAGCAAACAAACAGTGACGAACAACACACTAAATGAAATAAAAAATTATCTAGAAGGACTCAATAGCAGATTAACTGAAGCAGAAGAACAGATAAGTGACCAGGAAGATAAAATAGTGGAAATAACTACTGCAGACCAGAATAAAGAAAAAAGAATGAAGAGAATTGAGGACAGTCTCAGAGACCTCTGGGAAAACATTAAACGCATGAACATTCGAATTACAGGGGTCTCAGAAGAAGAAGAGAAAAAGAAAGGGAATGAGAAAATATTTGAAGAGATTATACTTGAAAATTTCCCTAATACAGGAAAGGAAATAGTCAGTCAAGTCCAGGAAGCGCAGAGAGTCCCATACAGGATAAAACCAAGGAGAAACACACCAAGACACATATTAATCAAACTATCAAAAATTACATACAAAGAAAAAATATTAAAAGCAGCAAGGGAAAAACAACAAATAACATACAAGGGAATTCCTGTAAAGTTAACAGCTGGCCTTTCAGCAGAAACTCTCCAAGCCAGAAGGGAGTGGCAGGAAATATTTAAAGTGATGAAAGAGGAAAAACCTACAACCAAGATTACTCTACCCAGCAAGGATCTCATTCAGATTCAACAGAGAAATTAAAACCTTTACAGACAAGCAAAGACTAAGAGAATTCAGCATCACCAAACCAGCTTTACAACAAATGCTAAAACAACTTCTAGGCAGGAAACACAAGAGAAGGAAAAGACTAACAATAAGAAACTGAGGGCTTCCCTGGTGGCGCAGTGCTTGAGAGTCCACCTGCCAATGCAGGGGACACGGGTTCATGCCCCAGCCTGGGAAGATCCCACATGCCGCAGAGCGGCTAGGCCAGTGAGCCATGGCCTCTGAGCCTGCGCGTCTGGAGCCTGTGCTCCACAATGGGAGAGGCCATAAAAGTGAGAGGCCCGCGTACTGCAAAAAAAGAAAAAAAGAAATCAAAAACAATTAAGAAAATGGTAATAGGAACACACATATCAATAACTACCTTAAATGTAAATGGATTAAATGCTCCAACCAAAAGACATAGACTGGCTGAATGGATACAAAAACAAGACCCATATATATGCTGCCTACAAGAGACCCACTTCAGACCTATGGACATATACAGACTGAAAGTGAGGGGATGGAAAAGATATTCCATGCAAATGGAAATCAAAAGAAAGCTGGAGTAGCAATTCTCATATCAGACAAAACAGACTAAAATTAAGACTATTACAAGAGACAAAGAAGGACACTACATAATGATCAAGGGATCAATCCAAGAAGAAGATATAACAATTGTAAATATTTATGCACCCAACATAGGAGCACCTCAACACATAAGGCAAATGCTAACAGTTATAAAAGGGGAAATCGACAGCAACACTATCATAGTAGGGGACTTTAACACCCCATTTTCACCAATGGACAGATCATCCAAAATGAAAATAAATAATGAAACACAAGCTTTGAATGATACATTAAACAAGATGGACTTAATTGATATTTATAGGACATTCCATCCAAAAACATCAGATTACACTTTCTTCTCAAGTGCACAAGGAACATTCTCCAGGACAGATCACATCTTGGGTCACAAATCAAGTCTTGGTAAATTTAAGAAAATTGAAATCATACCAAGCATCTTTTCTGAACACAACTCTATGAGATTAGAAATCAATTACAGAGAAAAAAACATTTAAAAGACAAACACATGGAGGCTAAACAATACATTACTAAATAACCAAGAGATCACTGAAGAAATCAAAGAGGAAATCAAAAAATTCCTAGAGACAAATTACAATGAAAACATGATGACCCAAAACCTATGGGATGCAGCAAAAGCAGTTCTAAGAGGGAAGTTTATAGCAATACAAGCCTACCTTAAGAAACAAGAAACATCTCAAATAAACAACCTAACCTTACACCTAAAGGAACTAAAAAGAAGAACAAACAAAACCCAAAGTTAGTAGATGGAAAGAAATCATAAAGATCACAGCAGAAATAAATGAAATAGAAACAAAGAAAACAATAGCAAAGATCAATAAAACTAAAAGCTGGTTCTTTGAGAAGATAAACAAAATTGATAAACCTTTAGCCAGACTCATTAAGAAAAAGAGGGAGAGGACTCAAATCAATAAAATTAGAAATGAAAAAGGAAAAGTTACAATGGACACTGCAGAAGTCCAAAGCATCATAAGAGACTACTACAAGCAACTCTATGCCAATAGAGTGGACAACCTGGAAGAAATGGAGAAATTCTTAAAAAGGTATAAACTTCCAAGACTAAACCAAGAAGAAATAGAAAATATGAACAGACCAATCACAAGTAATGAAATTGAAACTGTGATTTTAAATCTTCCAACAAACAGAAGTCCAGGACAAGATGGCTTCACAGGTGAATTCTATCAAATATTTAGAGAAGAGATAACACCCATCCTTCTCAATCTCTTCCAAAACACTGCAGAGGAAGGAACACTCCCAAACTCATTCTATGAGGCCACCATTACCCTGATACCAAAACCAGACAAAGATACTACAAAAAAAGAAAATTACAGACCAATATCACTGATTAATATAGATGTAAAAATCCTCAACAAAATACTAGCAAACAGAATCCAACAGCACATTAAAAGGATCACACACCATGATCAAGTGGGATTTATCCCAGGGATGCAAGGATTCTTCAATATATGCAAATAAATCAATGTGATACACCATATTAACAAACTGAAGAATAAAAACCGTATGATCATCTCAATAGATGCAGAAAAAGCTTTTGACAAAACTCAACACCCGTTTATGATAAAAACTCTACAGAAAGTGGGCAAAGAGGGGACCTACCTCGACATAATAAAGGCCCTATATGACAAACCCACAGCAAACATCATTCTCAATGGTGAAAAACTGAAAGCATTTCCTCTAAGATGAGGAACAAGACAAGGATGTCCACTCTCGCCACTATTATTCAACATAGTTTTGGAAGTCCTAGCCATGGCAATCAGAGAAGAAAAAGAAATAAAAGGAATACAAATTGGAAAAGAAGAAGTAAAACTGTCACTGTTTGCAGATGACATGATACTATACATAGAGAATCCTAAAGATGCCCCCAGAAAACTACTAGAGCTAATCAATGAATATGGTAAAGTACAAGATACAAAATTAATGCACAGAAATCTCTTGCATACCTATACGCTAACAACAAAAGATCAGAAAAAGAAATTAAGGAAACAATCCCATTTACCACTGCAACAAAAAAGATAAAATACCTAGGAATAAACTGACCTAAGGTGGTAAAAGACCTGTACTCAGAAAACTACAAGAAACTGATGAAAGAAATCAAAGATGACACAAAACACATGGAAATATATACCATGTTCTTGAATTGGAGGAATCAACACCGTGAAAATGACTATACTACCGAAAGCAACCTACAGATGCAATGCAATCTCTGTCAAACTACCAGTAGCATTTTTTTACATAACTAGAAAAATCTTAAAATTCACATGGAGACACAAAAGACTCCAAATAGCCAAAGCAAACTTGAGGGAAAAAAAACATAGCTGGAGGAATTAGACTCCAGGACTTCAGACTATACTACAAAGCTACAGTAATCAAGATATTATGGTACTGGCATTAAAACAGAAACATAGATCAATGGAACAGGATAGAAAGCCCAGGGATAAACCCATGCACATATGGTCAACTAATCTATGACCATATGGAGAAGAGACAGCCTCTTCAATAAGTGGTGCTGGGAAAACTGGACAGCTACATGTAAAAGAATGAAATTAGAACACTCCCTAACACCATACACAAAAATAAACTGGAAATGGATTAGAGACCTAAATGTAAGACCAGACACTATAAAACTCTTAGAGGAAAACATAGGAAGAACATTCTTTGACATAAATCACAGCAAGATCTTTTTTGATCCACCTCCTAGAGTAATGGAAATAAAAACAAAAATAAACAAATGGGACCTAATGAAACTTCAAAGCTTTTGCACAGCAAAGGAAACCATCAACAAGACAAAAAGACAACCCTCAGAATAGGAGAAAATATTTGCAAACAAATCAACGGACAAAGGATTAATCTCCAAAATATATAAACAGCTCATGCAGCTCAATATTAAAAAAACAAACAACCCATTCTCCAAAGAAGACATACAGATGGCCAAGAAGCACATGAAAAGCTGCTCAACATCACTAATTATTAGAGAAATGCAAATCAAAACTACAATGAGGTATCACCTCACACCAGTTAGAATGGGCATCATCAGAAAATCTACAAACAACAAATGCTGGAGAGGGTGTGGAGAAAAGGGAACCCTCTTGCACTGTTGGTGGGAATGTAAATTGATACAGCCACTATGGAGAACAGTATGGAAGTTCCTTAAAAAACTAAAAATAGTTCCTTTAAAAAACATACGACCCAGCAATTCCACTACTGGGCATATACCCAGAGAAAACCATAATTCAACAAGACATATGCACCCCAATGTTCATTGCAGCACTATTTACAATAGTCAGGTCATGGAAGCTACCTAACTGCCCATCGACAGATGAATGGATAAAAAAGGTATGGTACATATATACAATGTAATATTACTCAGCCATAAAAAGGAACGAAATTGGGTCATTTGTAGGGATGTGGATGGATCTAGAGACTGTCATACAGAGTGAAGTAAGTCAGAAAGAGAAAAACAAATATCGTATATTAACGCATATATGTGGAACCTATAAAAATGGTACAGATGAACCAGTTTGCAGGGCAGAAATAGAGACAAAGATGTAGAGAACAAACGTATGGACGCCACGCAGGGAAAGTGGCGGGGGGGGGGGGTGTGTGCAGTGGTGGTGGTGATGAATTGGGAGATTGGGATTGACATATACACGCTAATATGTATAAAATAGATAACTAATAAGAACCTGCTATATAAAAAAATAAATTTAAAAATTCCAAAAAAAAAGGAATGAAATCTTGCCATTTGTGGCAACATGGATAGACCTAGAGCATATGATGCTAAGTGAAATAACTCAGATAGAGAAAGACAAATACTGTTTTTCACTTATATGTAGAATCTTAAAAACAAAGCAAATGAACAAATATAACAAAACAGCATCAGAGTTACAGATACAGAGAACAAACAGGTGGTTGCCAGAGGGGAGGGGGTGGGAGGAGGAGAGAATAGGTAAGAGAGATTAAGAGGTACAAACTTCCAATGGTAAAATAAATGAGTATAGTATGGGGAATACAGTAAATTATTTTTTTGAAAAGTAAAACTTACAGAGTAGGCAAATTAGGAAGTAGCTATTCATTTTACAGATAATTCCAGGCAAATTTCCTAATATAACAAGCTCTTACTACACATTCAAGATGGTATTTGATTCACAAAATTTCAATTGACACATAATTTACTGTGGTATAGCCTTCATAGCCTGGTCTCAACCCAGTCATTAAGTTAACATAAATTTAGAGCACCGACCACATGCAAGGAACTGTGTTTTGCTTCATGATCAATACCTAGATCCCCAAACACCTTTTGGGGCTGGGCTCCAAATCTGTACTCTCGCATGTCTGTTTTTGTGACAGAATCTACAGAATCCCCATTTGAATATATAAATCAGAGAGTCACGGAAGTGCTTATCCCATATTGTGCCTAGATTAACTAAGGAACCTCAAATATGATCGTAATACAGCACTTATTATACTAGGCTCAAATAATTTAAGCAATAGGCTCTGCCCTTATATGGCATCTATCTTCTTATTTGGGATATCAAGTAATCTAACATGGCACACATAATGCTAATTTAGGAGCTCTTCATGGATTAGAAGTAAATGCCTAGAAATTGAGTAAGATTAAGCTATTGTTGCTGTGTGAATTTGCTGTTTTGAGTGAAAAGAGACTAAGAATGAGAGTTTACTTCTTCCCAGAATTTTGAGTTTGTGCAAGACTTCCCCAAATATATCTAAATACATCCCAAAGCAAGTTAAGAGTGGACTGTCAACTTTTAAAGGAGAATTCCTTCCAAGGACATGACATTTTGATTAAAAAGAAGAAATGAAGTATGGTTCTTCTCTCATTACTTCATTCAGAGCAGTGTTCAAGGCAAGAACACTTCAGAGCCCAAGGTGAACCTGGTAAAAGAGAAAGCTGAGAACATAAAATGTTTAATTCAACTGCTTATGTCAGAATATCCTTTCACTGGCTTCCAATCAATCAGTATCAAAAAGCAAGATAACAGTCTGTTCTCAGCCAGAAGTACTGTCCACTCCAAATTCACAGAATTGCAATCAACATTCAGTCTGTGAAAATCAGCCTGTCCCACTGTCATATCACCTTTTGGCTAATCATATCTGAGGGAGAAGTCAGACTCCCTTCTCCTTCCACATAGATGGAAGCCAAGGGGGATACAGTGGGGGGAAAACAGCAAGCTTGGGTCCAGGCTTACTAGCTTTGTGACCTGTATCATTTCTCTTTCAACGTCCAGAGTCTCAATGACTCTATCTGTAAACTGGGGACAATGCTACTTCTCACAAATAGCGTTGGGAAGATGGGAAGCTGATGAAATAACGTGTGTAACAAGTGCCTTGTACAGTTCCTAGAACATGGAAGGGGCTCAGTAAATAATAACTATTATCATTATCTCTCATTTGTTCAATAGTTTTATTGAATTGTTGTAAATTTTAGCTCAGTTAGAAAAATGGCAAAAGATCCAGTTAATAGGCTGACTTTTAGATCTATTACCTATTCCTTAACTAAATAGCGATGTTTCCTCAGGGAAACAGTTTCAAATATTTCTTCTTTTGAGTGGAAGAATGAATCCAATGTCCAAACCCTTTCTATCACACAGGTACTCTGGGATTCTTTCCCTCCTAAAATGCACACTTCAGAGCATTACTTCATGGTGGAAAGTGTGCATTTTAATGTTTAATGAGAAGTGAACATATGGTGCTGATAACATGAAATGAATTGGTAAATTTAATCAACAGATGAACAAAATTCACTAAGCATGGTATCCTCAGTAAATCCAAGCTAGCTGATCCTCCTATGTTATATGAAGCTGCTGCAAAAACTGATTAGCAAATACTCAACCATTGCTCCTAGGGGAGGTACCAGGGTTAGGTTTCTGCAAGCGTTTGAACATAACATTTTTGTCAAATGATCAAAACATGACCTTGTTTTATTTGTGCTTTTGTTTAAAGACACCTTATTTAATATATATTATTGGTTCGTTAACACTGGACTCATGGAAAACAGCAATATAACTCATGCCTGAACAAAGTTAATTTGACACATATTTTCTCTATAAGGCACGTCACAGCCTTCTTGCCCTCAGGATTACTACCCAGCACTTCAATACTATGTTTGGGGGCATTTTAAACAGCAAGATCACTAATAAAGAGCACAAAAAATGTGAAAAACATGGCACTAAATGGACCAAGAAAAGGACACTTCTTTACAGTATGAGAGCTGAAACAAGAAGGCAAAGCCTCGCCTTGTTGGATCTCAGCTGAGAACATACACCTTGGGCTACTCAAATTTGTCCCTGCTCTGCACATGTCCACAAATGGCCAGGAAAGCATCATGAGTATTGATTTTGGGGTTATAAATAAATTTCATCAAGTAGGCAAGTTCTTAAATATGGAATCCATGAATAATAAGGATCAACAATATCGATACATTAAAATCAGCAATAGCATATATGGTCAAAGGCAGCTTACAGTAGAAGCAGCACTACCTCAGTATGTGCTAGTGATACCTAAATTACAGGATAGCCATGATCCATGGCAGTGGAGATTTATCAAAAATTTTTCACATTTCTTACAAATTGATAGTACACAAGAATATGGAACCACCCCTCACCCTCAACTTACAGGACATGAAAAACCTGATTGTTTTAAAGCATTAAGGATTGCAGGTATTAGTGTCTGTTCCAGCAGCAGGTACTGTTGGTGTATTTTTCACACATATTTATGTGACTTGAGTTACTACTTGCATGGGTTTTAGGAGCGTCCTCCTTTCAGGTCACAATAAGGGCACAGGGAAGATAGTAATAACTCTGTCTACCTGGTCTTTCCAAATGTGGTTCCTGAACCAGCAGTAACTTGTTAGAAATACAAATACCTGGGGCCCACCCCAGATCCTCTGAGGGTGGAGCCCAGCCGTCTGTGATTTAACAAGCCCCCCCCACCCGCCCAGGTGATTCTCATGCCTTTAGTTTGCGAATCACTGACCTCAGGAATCTTCCTAATCACTCCCAGTTCACTTTAGTAGTTAGCACAGGCATATGAGCCCTGAGTCCATGATTATATCTTGGATAAGTGAATTCATTACTGAATAATGACGCTTTAATCATATATTTCCCAGAACCAGTACAAAATAATAAAATACCTCTTTAAACTGACAGCATACTTTTAGGACATTATTTCAAAATCAATTCATATTAAAATGAATGAGTTATTGTGAAGTGTTTTAACACATGAACTATTTATTGCCCCATCCATCTATATAGGTTAATTTGAGTTAAGGAGTTTTGTTTTTTTAAGGCAATAGGAAAGTGAGTATTCAGGTGTGGGGTGTGTGTATGTTGTGCGTCTGTGGCTGTTTATGACTATATTTGTGTGTATGTAAGCAAAAGTCAGAAAGACAAAACCTGGGACTTCGCTGGTGGTCCAGCGGTGAAGGCTTCACCTTTCAATGCAGCGGGTGCAGGCTTGATCCCTGGTCGGGGTGCTAAGATCCTACATGCCTCACGGCCAAAAAACGAAAACACAAAATAGGACCAATATTGTAACAAATTCAATAAGGACTTTAAAAGTGGTCCACATCAAAAAAAAAATCTTAAAAAAAAAAAAGACAAAACCTAACATATTGGGAGGGGATGAATTGGGAGATTGGGACTGACAGATATACACTAATATGTATAAAATAGATAACTAATAAGAACCTGCTGTATAAAAACACCTAACATATTATACAATGCAGGTATTATAATGAAATATGATATAAACTATTATAAGAACATTTTCATAAGGAAATAATTAAGTTCCCAGTTATTTAAATAAATATTTATTATATTGACTGTGCTACAGCCAAGTAAGTCATAGTCCGCTAGAACTTGTTATTGTGAGATATGATCTATATTAAAAACAAGTCAGATTTTACCAAAAATTATCAGAATAGTAAAATAATGTGTATCTTATTATCAAAAGGCCTTCAACTTTTTGCAGCCTATGTTCTTAGGACAAGTCCTTTACCTCTCTGAAGCTCAGTTTCCTCATATGTAAAATGAGGATGTTGGATTTAGAAGGGTCTATGGTGTCTGATCTAAAATTCTACCTGAGATGGAAACTGAGCTGGAAATGTAAGAGTTAGCTTGAAAACTAGAGTCTCAGAGAAGAGGAAACACTTGAGGTAGAGTCAGGTACTGAGAGCCTCAGATATAGCCCTTCACTGTAGACCAATGTAAGACTGGATGGGATATGCAGGACCAGCAGAAATGGTGGCCTAAGGGAAGAAATATTGGGGAGGCATCAACAATAGGGTGTGAGGGAACACTGCCTTCCTATAGTCCTAGGGGAATGTATTTGAGATGATATTGATACCTAAGAAAAAATATAACTCCCCCTGGAATTGAGCCCACCTTGGGAAGCCAGCAAGATAACTGAATGATTGTCTATTGCTGTTCAATTATGATGTCTTTCACATGTTGTTGACCTCATTGCCTGTCCCCTATTGCTTTTAGAGTTTGATCTCCAACCCAATTACCTGACCCAGGACTGTCACCTGCTTCCAACTAAGCTTGTCAGATCTTCCAGCAACAAGCCTTGATATTAAGCCCCAGAGATCTTACTCAGCCTTAACCAATTTGTTTTAAAGTGCAGGCTTTATTATTATACAGGTATGGCCAGGCCAGCAGATCAGGAGACGACTGCCATTGAAAAAAGAGTTTGTTATACTCACAGTTCCCAAGAGGAAGTAGCATGCCACACCACACTGGGCCACATGGGGAAGTACCAGTGTCAGGAGGCAAAGGAATGAGGGGAAAATGTGGGCAAGAGCCTTTCTTGTGGTCTTCATTGGAAGGAATGGTGAGACAGAGCAAGCAGGTTTAGGATTGGCTGGATTGAATAATTTTGGTGGATTCTAGGGCATAGGGGCTGCCCCTAGTTTTCAGGTACCTGGTCCGGGGGAGATTATGACTGGCAAATAGTGGCTTGGAGTGTAAGAGCTAGGTAAAGGAGGTGGTTGGGGAACGTGGGCATTGGACAGGTTGGTTTGCTTATGAAAGGCATACTTGCAAGAGAGTCCTTTACTATGTCTAGGAATTAGAGCCCTGGGAAAGGCAGTCTCTCCAGGGTCAGCAAAGCCCCAGATGTCAAAACATCAGAATAAAAAGACATGTTTAATACACATCTCCAAAGGCCACTTCCCTCTGGCTATGCTCACATTCTTTAGTTGGTCCACAGGTATCACAAGACCAAAAGAAGGGAGCCTCTGCCCAGAGCAGTTGAAGTCAAATACCCAAGGAATAGCTTTTACTTGGTATGGTCACATCTGCACATAAGACTGACTGAAATATTTATGAGACCTAGGTTTGAAACCCACTGCCTCTGAGAATGTCATTTAACCACTCAAAACCTCTGTTTTTTTTTGTTCTGCTCGACAGTGATGATAATATTGATCAAATTTTTGTGATAACCTAATGAAATAAGGCAGGCTGGAACTATAAAGCACTATGTAATTTTTAGCATTTATAGCAACAGCATAAAAATAGATTGACAGGTGAATACTAAAGTGTTTATGGGTGAAATAATACATGCGTGATCTGCTTTAAATTATCCCAGCAAACAAACAAAAAAGAGGGAGGAGATTGATAACAGAAGATTGAAAAAAAAAACTGGTAATTACTGAAGCTGAGTGAGGTACATGGGAATTCATTATACAGTTTTTCTTTTGTGTATTCATAAATATTTTCATAATAAAAAATTTAATGTAATTTAAGAGACAGGGAAAAGAAGTATTAGCAATCATTGGAGGACTGCTATTATACTCAAACCCAAACTCTATTGTACAATATTTTGCTATCATGAATTAAAAGCTCATCCTCTTTCCACAGACTCCTGGACTACTAAGGTTACTTGATCTTTTTTCAATGGTTCCAAATATCTCCAGGCTAAAATTGACTTAGTTTAATCAAATTCTTGTTATAATCCATTTGTGTTAAGCAATGGAATTCCTAATGGTAATACTATAATCAACATGTTACGACTGTTTCATGATGAGAGGTCCTATCCAATTAGGGAATTTACCTATCAAAGGCCCTTCACTCTCAAGAGAGCTTCACTGAATAGTGATGGGGATTGCTTAATTAGTGAGGTTAAAACATCCTTCAGAAACAAGGTCAAGATGACATTTCTATCTGTGCCAAGTTGATGAAAGAATCCTCCAAATACAGCACTCAGAAATCTTGGTGTGAAAATTCCTGTAAGACTTATCAACAGAAGGAAAAGGAAAATACATTGATCTTAATGGTATCAATGGATTTTTCTTTAGGCACATTCTAGGTATTAGATTTACATAAACATTTCCATAAAGTTTCCGTAAAGTGACCAACTTTTTGCTTGAGAAAACTCTTCCTCCAACTTCACTGTTCCTGTTTAAAGAAATAAGAATCCATTAAAAAAAAAAAAAACAACTGTGAACCATAACTCCATAACTGTAAAACAATCAACAGAGGAAATTTTAAAAGAAGCAATTCTCTGAGAGTCTTCTTTTCATATCTGTAAAACCTCTTAAAGAGACTGTAGGAAACACTGAGTTAGTCTATGAGATAGAAGGAGATGAACAATATAAAAGACCCTTTAATCAAAATGCTGTATGCAATGACAGAGCACTTGATAATCAGTGTGTCTGCTCAAGGAAAGGAGAGAGAATGCATCTACACAAATATACCTGGTGGTATCAGACCATTCAAACTACAAAGAATTATTTCCTTTTTCTTCTCATAAAAAGAAAATCTCAATGACAAATCCCCAAAAGTTCTTTGTTTCATCTGGCTAAACAATTCTGCATTTCTCAATGATTCGGTTCTTGGTAGACAGCATCAACTGTCAAACCCTTCATTTAATTTTGTATACTTTAATATAGTTTTGTATACTTTAATACAGTTACAATGATATAAAGTGTCAGCTCTCTAAAAACTGCCCAAACTAGTATCAGGATATCCAAAACATGTAAAATAAAATAAGTCACATTATTTAAGACTCGCCCACCACCAAGGATAGTTTACCTTGGGCAAAAGACCTCTTTAGAGCCTTCCTACACTTTCAAACTTCACTTGAATGCCAAGTGTAAACAACAGTTCAGCTAAGAGGAAGAAATGAAAGCCTCACATTTACTCAATGTCTATTTTATTCCAGGTAAATGAGTATCATAACTTTCATTGTTAACAGGGAGGAAAATGAGGTTCAGGAGCTGTTGTGCAGCTTACTCAAGTTTGAGCATCTGTAAGATGCTAAGTTTCAACACTTCATGCCCTTTCTACCTCTTTTTGCTACTTCCAAGGCCAAATCTGAGCTTCACACTACCAGCTAACTGTTCACAATATCTGCCACTTCCACCCAATCTCAAAGAGTCACAAAGCTAAATTAGAGAATACAGACTCCTGCACTGAGGAACACTATGTTAAAAGTGAAAAAATAAAGAATGGAGGGAAGCCATCATCAAGTCTAGAGAACAGCATGAAGACCCACCTGCTTTAAATTAGTTTCAACTTCACCCATTCAGAGTCACTGAAAACTGACAAGGGGAACAACTTGCCTCTCCCTCCTCAAGCTTATTTTTCAAATCTTAACCCCCCTCGATGTGTTTTTTGTTTCCACTTGACAAACCAATTAGTCTAACAGAAATTATCAACCCCAAATAAAATTCTCTTTTCTCAGCCTTAATTGTGAACGAACCATAAGAGAAAAGCTTTGGGCTTCCCTGGTGGCGCAGTGGTTGAGAGTCTGCCTGCCGTTGCAGGGGACACGGGTTCGTGCCCCGGTCCAGGAAGATCCCACATGCCGCAGAGCGGCTGGGCCCGTGAGCCATGACCGCTGAGCCTGCGTGTCCAGAGCCTGGGCTCTGTGACGGGAGAGGCCACAACAGTGAGAGGCCCGCGTACCGCAAAAAAAAAAAAAAAAGAGAAAAGCTTTGTTTTTATAAAAGTAAACTGCATGGCATTATATGGGATCATGTGCTTGACTGAAAGTACCTTGGAAAATGTTCTAAAAGCTTTAAACATTATGGAAGTGTATGACTGCATTATTATGGAACCCAGCCAACTATGATAAGCAAGTATGGTGGTAGGATATAAAAGCTGAAACCAATCATAGTCAGGAATTTTTGTTATAACATTGAATGCCCTGGCTGCAGGGTTGCAGCCTAGAAGAACACCACCCAAGGCCAAGTGACTGCAAAAATTGCAGCTGCTCAGTCCAAAAACTTCTAAGAGAAGTCTTAGAAGTCCACTGCCCCCTCTTTTCAAAGGGATTAACTGAAAGCCCAGCTTGCATTTTCACCAGGAATACCCAAATAACGCATCTCTGGGCATCCATTCTCTCCTCCCTTCTGTTTGGTACTTCTGGACCCTTGACCCAGCCCATCCCTACCCTACCCCGTCTAAACCCTTGAACTGAGCTCTATGGAAATATTGTTCCATACACCAAATCCTCTATGAATTTATCTGTTTCTTTGCTTAATCCCTCTACCTTGCCTTAAGGGAGACCCCTGCTGCAAATACTTTCCCACACCCCTCACAAGTGGAGACTGTTCATTCTCTCACTGTCATGTAGCTCAAAATCAGGACAGGGAGTTTTTGTCCTCTGTGCTCCCCATCACCACTTGCCAAAAATTATCACCTCCCCTCACATCATGCATGACAGCTTCTCCCCTTCCTCTTAGCTGTCAGTTACCACCTTTGCAGTTACACATCAACCACCACCCTTCATGAAGGACTTTAGTACACAATCACAGTCTTCCTCTTCACCCTAAGTCCTGCCAATATCCTGGGGGACTTCAGTAGCCAAGTTGATGACCCATCTAACACCTTAACCTTGGGCTCTTGACCCCATAACTTAGAACCTTGCCCTCTGCACCCCATCAGCCACCCACTCCGTTAGTATGGCCTTGGACCTTTTCTTTCCAGCTTATAACTACTTTTCTACCTACTCCCATTGAGACCTTCTTCCACGTCATCAGGACCTCCAAATATCTGTCTTCTTTGCTTTCACTCCTAACATCAGCCTTCTAATTTCTTCATTTTATCCTTTTTTTCCCCAAGGCCAGATGTCCCATGTTTATTTACATGTGAAATGTGTTTAGCACAGTTATGATGAATGTAGTGATAACACCTGACAGCAGCAAGACCTTTCAGGGAATCAATGTTGACTACAGTATATCATGCAAGTATCTACATATATACAAAAGACTCACTTTATTCTCTTATTGCTTAACTCCCATGACCTACCATTTCACCAATAATCTAGCCAGTATCCCAAAGTCCTGTCTCACTTGTCTGTCATAGTCAGAATCCACATAAATTGCTATCCAGGTTCTCTGGCCTTGCACGGGAGCAAGGTACACAATATACTTACATTTTAAACAAATGATCAGCAACCTGTTACATTTGTCTGGCCAATATACGACACTCTCTGAAATGGCTTTCAAACCTATGTCACTCATCTCTAGACATGTCCTTATAGCTCCAACTTCCCTTTTCCTCATAGCCAATGACCTTGCCTCCTACCTCATGCTCAACACTCCACTACCATATCCTTCCACATATTTTTTCAACTTTCTCCACTCCTCCTACATTAGTTGACCATTTATCTTCCTTTCAAAAGCTAATTCCTAATCTTTGGATCCCATTAACTCCAGCCTTTTCCAGAACTATATGCTGTCATCTGTACTTTTTCCATCTTATATATCCAATCATTCTGTCTGAATTAGATCCTCCTCACCAGAATTTGAACATGTTCAAGTTTCATCAATGAAAAACCAAAAGGTTCCTTTGACCTCACATTCCTATCCAGTCATCACTTTATCTTTCTTTCCTGCCCTTGTAGATAAAATTGCTATTTTCTATCTCCATTTTCTTATTCCCCATTCATTCATCATTTCATGCCAATGTGGTTTTTACTCTGTCACTCCACCAAAATAATTCTCATGAAGGTCACTAATGACTGCTAGTAGCTAAATCCAACAAACGTGGATTTTATATACTTTAAGCAGCACAGGACTGTTAACCACTGCCTATTTCTTAAAATGTTTTATTCTTTTCATTTCTAAAAAACAAAACAAAACAAAAAACAAAAAAAAACCCATATTCTTCTGGTTTTCCTCATATCTCTCTGGCTACTCCTTCTCACTCTCTTTTTCAGACTCAGCTTCTTCTATCTGATCATTGACTATTGGAGCTTCTCAAGGCTAAAGGCAAGATCCTCTTCTCCCTTACACCATAATATCTCTCTGGATGTCAACCATGGCCATAGCTTCTCCAACTTACATCTCCAGGCAGATCCTAGTCTGAGCTCCAGAGTCCTATATCCTTATACCTACTCAACATCTCCACTGATATATCCCAAAGCACTTCAAACTGAGTATAGCCAAGAACACACTCCAAATATTCCTCCTCAAATAACATGCACTTCCAAGTTTTCTCTATCTGTTCATAGAAACATTATTTGCAGTAAGCCAAACTGGACAACCTAAATGTCCATCAATAATAGACCTGATAAATACAAAAAGTGTGATGTATCAATGCAATGGGATACTATATATTAATTAAAATGAATGCACCATAATCATATGCTTTAACAACAGTGCATCTCACAAACAATATTAAACAAAAGAAACAAATCACAAAATGATATAAATAGAATGATTCCAGTTATAAAAAAAAATTTTAAGTGGCAAAATTAAGTTATTTTTAAAGGATGCATATATATGTGGTAAAACTATAAATAAAAACAGGGTGGGGCTTCCCTGGTGGCACAGTGGTTGAGAGTCCGCCTGCCAATGCAGGGGACGCAGGTTCATGCCCCGGTCCGGGAGGATCCCACATGCCGCGGAGCGGCTGGGCCCGTGAGCCATGGCTGCTGAGCCTGTGCGTCCGGAGCCTGTGTTCCGCAACGGGAGAGCCCACAACAGTGAGAGGCCCGCGTACCACGAAAAAAAGACAAAAAACAAAACAGGGTGATGGTTCTCACAAAGGTCAGGCCATTGATGGTCTCTATTATAGAGGCAGGGTGACGTACACAGAGGGTTTTTATGCAATAGATGATATTCCATTTCTTAAGATAGGTGATAGATATATGAGTGATTTCCAATTAGTCTCTGTACTGTACAATTATCTTTTAAATTGTCTGTGTGTTACAAATATCAGTCTATATACAAGGAGTTTTTCAAATACACACAATTTTTTAAAAGGTAGAACTACAATCTCATTTAAATGAAGTTCAAGAAAAGGTAAAACTAAGCTATGATGATAGAAGAGAGAAGAGTGGTTACTTCCAGGGGAGGGAGAAGATTATAACTAAAGAAGAACATGAAGGCCCTGTCTGGAGTGATGGAAATACTCTATATCTTGATGTGGGTGGTGGTTACATGTGTATATACATATGCAAAAATTCACTGAGTTGTACACTTAAGACTTGTTCATTTTACTCCACGTAAATTATACTTCAATAAGAAAAAAGAAAATTAAATAAATAAAATTCATACATTAAATATGATTTATATAAAAGGGAAAACTTGGATGTACTTCAGCACAGTATTCTGAAAGTTCCATCTTACCAAATCATAGCCTAAACCAGAGGTGGGAGAACTACAGCCCCTGGACCATCTTGTTTTTGTAAATAAAGTTGCATTGGAACACAGCCACACTCATTTGTTTACAGAGACTCTATGTTCTTCAAAGCCTAAAATATATACTATCTCATGTTTTTCAGAAAAAATTTACCAACTCCTGACTTAGGTCAATAGTTCATAACTTTTTTAGGAATTCATGACTGTCTCAAAGAATCCAGTGAAAGCTATAGATTATCTACTCAAGAAAACACACAGCTTCTTAAATATAAAATGTTATTCAGGAAAAAGAATATATATATGTATAATTGAGTCACTTTGCTGTACAGCAGAAATTAACACAACATTGTAGGTCAACTATACGTCAGTAAAAATTTTTTTTAATGTTATTCATAATTTCAGGAAGTTCACAGACCCTCTGAAGCAGTCACTAACCCCAACTTAAGACTTTCTGTCTGAGGTTTTCATCACAAATTACTAAACCACTCTACTAAGAACAGTCCACAGGTTGGCTCTCTTTTCTTTGAACCACAAATGATTGAACTTCCATGTCACATTCTTGTTTGCTCCACGGAACTACTCATAGTTATGGCCAATAACAAAGTTGCCCAGGTCACAATATCCAGTCCTGTATCAATCGATTTATTTTGCTCTCCCTCTAGGTGACAGTCTATATGTTACTTAGCCTTGAGAAGTCTTTCTGAAAATGTGATATAATTTGGTACCAAGGGAGACCAAGAACACCAGAAGTGACAAACTGGCAGTCCCTAGCCTTAATACTAGAAAAAAGCACAAAGCAATGGCTTACAGACAGAGGAGTGAGCAGTGTCATATTCACATATGAAGAACATTGGCACGTTTATTCAACAGACCAAAAATGTAGAGGAAGAATACAGACCAAGAATATAGAGGAAGTAAAAACTTGTGGACCAAATGATGGAGTGTATGTGGATGCGGTGTGCTCTTTTACAGCAGGGCCATTTTTGTGTATCTACTGAGTCCCTGCAGTGCCTTGCACGTTGTAGGATACTAATAAGCAATTTTAAAATGGATAAATTGAACCAATTTATAAAAACAAAGTCATGATTTTATAAATGGTTTAGGCTTCCCGGGAGCGATATGATAGTTTGATTTATTTTGCACCACAGAAAAAGACAATTACGAGTGCGGAACAGTCCTATGTTTCTGTAATTCTGATTTCTTATTCATGTGCTCACACAACATATATCAAAGGTCTAGTTGGTGGGAGGCTGGCCAACTTATTAGCACCATTTATTGTTCTAAAAGAAAGCACTCACAGAAGTCATTTGATGAGGACAAAGCACGTTTTGACCAATTCCAGAATAACAAAAAAAGTCTTCACACAGAATAGACACGGCAGCCAGCATGATCTCTGATCTAATGCTTGTTCTTCAATTTTTCATTACTGCTTTCCTCACTGCTGTATGAACAGTGGGTGGCGTTCAACAAAAGCTGATTAACGCTGAGATTTCAAATTGCTGAAAATTGAAAGAATGTGCCCCATGCTGACAATCTGTTAATCAAAAATTGTCATTTTGGGCTTCCCTGGTGGTGCAGTGGTTGAGAATCCGCCTGCCGATGCAGGGGACACGGGTTCATGCCCCGGTCCGGGAAGATCCCACATGCCGCGGAGCGGCTGGGCCCGTGAGCCATGGCCACTGGGCCTGCGCGTCCGGAGCCTGTGCTCCGCAACGGGAGAGGCCACGACAGTGAGAGGCCCACGTACCACAAAAGAAAAAAAAAAAATTGTCATTTCTACCTCCATGCAAGCTTTAGTCCATTTAATTTTCTTCCCAGATGCAATATTATATATTCCCCTTTCAATGAGATTCAATGCATTTTTCCTAACAGTGAAAAGATTTTATGGTCTCATCAAGAGGCTAAATCTCTCTAATTGCAAAGAATCAATTTCCAAAGTGGAGGGAACATATTTTGTCCATATTTGCTACTTCTTGTATCAAGTTGATAAGAATCCACAGATCTATGTGGACACTGAACTCTTACAAGTTTATCAAAAAGGAATTTTGTTGCTTACCAATTATATTTTTAAAGAAAATTAAATGTTTGCATTCCTTTCTAGTAGTTAGCATTATTAAGGCCTTGGAGCAATTGGCACACATCAGCCTGTGCAAAGTGGCCATCATCTCAATGTGGACAGGTGACAACTATCAGAACAACCATATTTACGAAGCAGAATGGACTCAAAGAACACAAAGAAGGCAGTAGGCCCTGGGGCTCCTAAACCACAGGGAACTTGGGTCAAACTCTCCTGGTTGTTCTCATCACCTCTTCCCTCTTGACTTGAGGTCAAGGACACTTCCCTCCCCCATAAGGGTATACCAATGACTCATTCAAAAAAATCCCTCCCCCCAACTCTTCAACCTCCACTTCTCACACAGGCTGAGGCTAAGTGTTTGCCAACCTGCAAAACTAGTATTATACTCTCTTAGCATGTCCTATATGGGTGGCCTACCATCTTGAGTTAGCATGAAGATGGGGGTACTTGTCTCAAACCTTATATTTTAAGGGCACCGCAGAACGTGGGATTTTAAAGCCTAGGGTGTGTACAAAGAGAGAAGTCAGAAGAGAAATGTGCCCATAGAGCCACGATCTTAAATGTCTCCACCTTCAGTGAAAGAATAAACTATGATTGCCCCAAAAAAGCAGACACCACAGATTGACCATCTCTCCTGAATATTTATGGTAATCATAAGTTGGCCTTCACACTACTTTGTGGCCTAAATTTATATCACCTGTTTGGTCTGAAAAGCCCTAAGTCCAGAATTTCTTTTAAAGTGATTCTGGGTTAGTAGTGTTCCAGGAACCAGGAAGAAGAAAAAGCAAATCCTTACTGGAGAAACGTGTGTTCACCCAGCCCTCCAGGTGTTTCCAGGGGAACTTGAAACATAAGCTGACATTTAAAAAGTCAAACCACTAGAGGAAACAAGGCACCATGAGCAAGAATTACCAGAAACAATAGCAAAGTCAGATGGGCAAAGCCAGCAGATATTGGAGTTTTTAGGTACAGAATATAAGATAAGAATGCATAGTAACACTAAAGAAATAACAGACAGCATTGAAAGTATGAGCAAATAACAAGAAACTATCAAAATTGTTTAAGCAGATTTGAATTGAAAAAAAAGAAAATTTCTAAGAATGAAATGTAAAAATTTAAAACAAATGATGGATTAAACAGCAAATTGCATGTGATGGAAGAATTAAGGAACCAGAAAAAGATCTGGAGACAATATGCATAGTGCAAATGTTTATAAATGCTAACAATTCTTCCAAAATAGCTTAAAGTGTTTTTCTTGTTTGTTTGTTTTTATAAATTTATTTATTTTATTTTATTTATTTTTTCTGCATTGGATCTTCATTGCTGTGAGCGGGCTTTCTCTAGTTGTGGTGAGCGGGGGCTACTCTTGGTTGTGGTGCTCAGGCTTCTCATTGCGGTGGCTTCTCTTGTTGCGGAGCACAGGCTCTAGGCCCGCGGGCTTCAGTAGTTGTGGTGTGTGGGCTCAGTAGTTGTAGCACACGGGATTAGTTGCCCCGTGGCATGTGGGATCTTACCGTACCACGGCTCGAATCCATGTCCCCTGCATTGGCAGGCGGATTCTTAACCACTGCACCACCAGGGAAGCACCAATAGCTTAAAGTTTTACAAAGAATTTAATAAGAAAATTTCAAAGAGAATTTCTGATGAGAAAATAATTCTATTGATAAATATTTTCTAGAAAAGCAAGCAGGGAAGAATGAGAATAAAATGTTTATAAATAAAATAAGGAACTTCTTTCACATATCAGAATATTTAATAAAAATATATAGAAAAACAGGATATTAGCACTGTAATTAAAAAATTAATGCAACAGAATGGATAGTCATTAAATATTTTCTGATGAGGAGGAAAACTTACTAAATGTTAAAGAAAGCATTCCAAACCAACCAGATACCATTTAGAAACATTTCTAATACTGTCTGGCAGGTAGTATTAGAAAATTGGCCCAGCTCACAGAAGTGATGCCAAATCCTCACCTTACCCTGGTGACAAAAATAAGAGTGAGAAGGGCTGTCTAATGTTTAACTACAACATTAAATCTCTTTTCCCGGGCTTCCCTGGTGGCGCAGTGGTTGAGAGTTCGCCTGCCGATGCAGAGGACACAGGTTCGTGCCCCAGTCGGGGGAGATCTCACATGACGCGGAGCGGCTGGGCCCGTGAGCCATGGCTGCTGAGCCTGCGCGTCCGGAGCCTGTGCTCCGCAGCGGGAGAGGCCACAACAGTGAGAGGCCCGCGTACGCAAAAAAAAATAAAATAAAAACACTTTCTTTAAAAAAAAAAAAAAACTCTTTTCCCCAGTAGCCAATAAAATGAACAACAGAAACAAGAAAAAAAATTGAAAATATCTAAAACTCTTCAAGGGCAACCCAACAAAGACAAGGGTCACTGAATGTAATAAATTCCAAAAACTTTTGAAAGGAAAGAAACAGATTCTGGATCAGAGAGAGATTAGTAATGACTTGGTTTCTAACCCCCCCAGAACATCCCCAGAATTCATGCGGTCAATAAAATGCTGAGAATTTTCAGCAATCCTCCAATTATGAAGAAAAGCAAAATAAATTATGTATAATGACCATATAAATTATAAGTAGATGACTTTTCCTTGAAAATATAAAAGGAAGATTGAAAAAATTTAAACATTAATAGTAGATAATTGGGGGTCTTAAGAATACATATAATTATGTTTTTTGTACATTTTTTGTTTCCAAAGAACAATATCCAATAACATCCAAGAATAACATATTCCAAAAAATAATAAATATTTAAGTGTGGAAAGAATACAAACATGTATTCCACAGAAAAATAGAGGCCAATAATCAATAAACAAATGTTCAACTTTGCAGCAAAGCAAAATGATGATGTATAACTCAAATCTATCAAAGAAGGACATTATTTTTTAGTTTCTTTTAATTTAATTTTATTTATTTTTTTATACAGCAGGTTTTTATTAGTTATTAGTTTATACATATTAGTGTATATATGTCAATCCCAATCTCCCAGTTCATCCCACCACCACTACCCCCACCCCACCACCCCCGCTTTCCCCCCCTTGGTGTCCATACGTTTGTTCACTACATCTGTGTCTCTATTCCTGCCCTGCAAACCGGTTCATCTGTACCATTTTTCTAGATTCCACATGTATGCGTTAATATACGATATTTGTTTTTCTCTTTCTGGCTTACTTCACTCTGTATGACAGACTCTAGGTCCATCCACGTCTCTACAGATGACCCAATTAAAGAAGCAAATATTTTTATTTAAAGTTATAATAGTGCTCAAAGCTAGCAAAATAAGGTTAGATTACATTTTCACATTCTGTTGGGATGTATATTGTTACCTCTCTACAGAAAGATATTTTGCAGTATTTATGTCCCTGCCCTTTGATCCAATAATTTCACCTCTAAGATTCTATCCTAAAATGTTCATCATATTACACATAATAGCAAATATTTAGTAATTATACAAATATCTGTTAGTGAAGTTGCACATTCGTTTTATGGAACCATTAAAAATTATTTTCACTACAATGAGGTACCACCACACACCAATCAGAATGGCCATCATTAAAAAGTCTACAAATAACAAATGTTAGAGAGTGTGTGGAGAAAAGGGAACCCTCTTTACTGTTATGGGAATGTAAACTGATACAGCCATGCCATATGATCCAGCAATCCCACTCCTGGGCGTATATCTAGGTAAAACTATAATTTGAAAAGATACATGCACCCCTATGTTCATAGCAGCACTAGCTATGAGCACAGTAGCCAAGACATGGAAACAACCTAAATGTCCATCGACAGATGTATGGATAAAGAAGATGTGATATATATATACAGTGGAATATTACTCAGCAATAAAAAAGACTGAAATAATGTCATTTGCAGCAACATGGATGGACCTAGAGATTATCATACTAAGCAAAGTAAGTCAGAAAGAGAAAGACAAATACCATATGATACCACTTACATGTGAATTCTAAAATACAACACAAATGAACATACCTACGAAACAGAAACAGACACACAGACATAGAGAACAGACTTGTGGGTGCCAAGGCGGGTGGGGAGAAAAGGATTGGGAGTTTGGGATTAGCAGATGCAAATTAGTATATACATGATGGATAAACAACAAGGTCCTACTGTATAGCACAGGGAACTATGTTCAATATCTTCTGATAAACCATAATGGAAAAGAATATGAAAAAGAATGTATATATATGTATGTATACATATATATGTATATATGTATAACTGAGTCACTTTGCTATACAGAATTTATACAGAAGTTAACACAACATTGTAAATCAACTATAATTCAATAAAATTATTTTTAAAAAGAAAGTATCGGGCTTCCCTGGTGGCGCAGTGATTGAGAGTCCGCCTGCCGATGCAGGGCACACGGGTTCGTGCCCCGGTCCGGGAAGATCCCACATGCCGCGGAGCGGCTGGGCCCATGAGCCATGGCCGCTGAGCCTGCGCGTCCAGAGACTGTGCTCTGCAGCAGGAGAGGCCACGGCAGTTAGAGGCCCGCATACCGCAAAAAAAAAAAAAAAAAAAAAAAGGGTGGCGTAGTGGTTGAGAATCTGCCTGCCGATGCAGGGGACACGGGTTCGAGCCCTGGTCTGGGAAGATCCCACATGCCGTGGAGCAACTAAGCCCGTGTGCCACAACTACTGAAGCCCGCGCGCCTAGAGCCTGTGCTCTGCAACAGGAGAAGCCACTGCAATGAGAAGCCCAAGCACTGCAGCAATGAGAAGCCCAAGCACGGCAACAACGAGTAGCCCCCCGCTCTCGGCAACTAGAGAAAAGCCCGCGCACAGCAACAAGGACCCAGCGCAGCCAAAAATAAATAAATACATTTTTTTAAATGATGTTTTCAAAAGATATTTAATGGATTGAGAATATCCTGTGTACTTAATGAAAATAAATGCCACAAAACTATCCTTGTGGTTATGGTTTTTTTAAAAAAGCTTTTTTCCACACATAAAGACTGAAAGGAAATATATAAGATGTACACAGTGCTCATCACTGGGTAGTAAAATTAAGGGAAATTTTAATTTTCTTTAATTCTGGATTCCTAAATTTTTTTTAATCCTTATTTTTTAAAAAATAAGCATGGTACTTAAAAATCCTTATGGATTTAAGAGTCAATTTTCAACAGATAGATAACAAGTAAAATAAAATATGGATATAATAATCTGAGATCTAGACAGAAAAGAACTGTGCTATCTTAAAGATAATGAATGAAATTTCTTTGTTACAAAAACCACTATGCCTTCAACAGGACTTGAACAGAAAATCTACAACTGAAGAAATGCAAATGGCAAACATATTTAAAAATAAAACCAAATAACCAAAGACAAGAATAATAAAGCAATCTTGCAAAAGAAAAAAACTTCTTCTTTTCCCTGTCAAATAAGTGAAGTTCACTTTGTCCCTGTGCCTCAACTCCCCACCTCACCTCAAAGAACAGTAACTGGCAAGGGTATGAAGAAGAGGCATTCCCTTCCACTGTTGATGGAGTACACATTAGTCCAATCCTTAAGAACATTTGGAAATGTAAATCAAGATTTAAAGTGGTTTTTTTTCATGTAGTTAGACCCAGAAATCCCACTTTGGAGAATCTAGCCTAAATACTCATTAAAGGGGAGACAGAAATCTCCGTGTAAAAAGATGTATCATTGGGGCAGCATTTGCTTCAAAATATTAGAAACATCCTAACTGTTCAAAGCTTATGATGCTAACGGCACGTTTTTAATAATGTAGGAAAATATTTGCTAAAATTTTAAAGAGAAAAAAAGATACAACTATTCAAAAAATTAACCTATGCATTAGAAACAATTAGAAGCAAATATATCCAGATAGTAATACTTTTTAAAAAGAAACAAGAAAAAATACACTGGAACTTTTCTGAACCACATCATTGGTATTAATATTCCAAAGTGAATGAAGGTGAGATTTGAAACTGTGGCAACAGGGACCATTTTGGAATTCCCTGCCAAGACTTCATTTCTCGTTTTATCTTTCCATTTAATGTTGACTTATGTCAAAATTGTTCAAGGGCTAGGATTCAAAAGACTTGAGATAATGCAGAGAAACCACAACCGGCTGCCAACTTATGTAAGAAATGTTGGCCTCCTTAATTTACTTATGGACTTTGCCAATCAGAATTGGATTTGATGAGGTTTTTATTGGCCAGCTCCAGCCTTTCTTTATCATAGGGGTCACACTCCTTGGTGTGTTTTTCTACCAAATAAGTTATTACACAATTCACAGGCTGTTGACGTTGGGAAGATTCATGGTGTTTCCCCAAATTATTTCCTGCATTGTGCCAGATCCTGAAGGTGTAAAAAGAATTCTTTCTTTAAAAGCTGGTTAAGGAGACAAGGTTATCATTATAGAAATATTAGGGAACAGTATGTGCCACAGGCATTCAGAGAGGGGGGCAATCAATGTAGGCTGGAATAAAATAATTAAAGTAGCATTTATTGAGCACATACTAAATACTAGTCACTAAGTGTCTTATTTACATTATCTTTTTAAATTTTCACAACAGCTCTCCACGATAATCATTATGACCCACACTTAATAAATAACTTGGGCTCAGAAAATATATCACTTTCCCAAATTCACGTAACTAATAAACAGGTCTATATGAGTCCCACCTTTTCCCCCCTACTACTCAAAGAAGGCTTCAAAGAGAAGTAAGAATTTGAGGGGGAAAATGAGTACTATATCAATAGGTAAAAGGACAGGTAATCTGTAAACAAATTATAATGTATCCAATACTTCCCCCTCATAACAAGTTGGCCAATTACTTACATCAGTTTAGTAGAATATTTTTTCTGCTTATATAGTAGAACATCTAAGGCATCAAAATAACCACAAGATCAAGCAAATATCTAGAGTCTCTCAGTTACTCTTTCCAAAAACATGATATAAACTGATTTTTATGCTTCATGATTTATAAAATAATAAGGAAGTGAGTTGATCAAAGTGAGGATGTTTCAAACAAATTCTTGAGAATACATCAGACTTCCAGTTCGCGTTGGGGTCATCATACACCATATTTTTAACACATCATCACATCCAATGTACTATTCAATTAGACTTTCCCAGGCTGATGGCGTTGGGAAATTTTATTTTTTAAAAAAAACAAACAAAAAGTTGAAGAGACGGCAGTAGCCGTGGAGTGACCAAGAGAAAAATTCTGTTTGTCCAGGGGTTGTTTATGCACAGAGCCTACACCTTGGTTTTCACACTGGGTAAAACTCACCAGACTCCTTTGGAACAAAGGAGAAGCAGACTCAAATAAGAAGCAGACTTAAATTAGAGGAATAAAAATCTGCCACCCACCGAATCATTTCACCTCACAAATATGGAAGAAGCCCACACTGCTGTTCATGAAGCTTCTTTCTAGATGGTTTCTATAGGTGTAGGAGCAGCAGCAGCTGCCCTGAAAGACCAGACATGGATCTTTGATGCCACCTTATTTGAGGATTCCACACGCTCTCGCTTGATGAGTCTTCAGGTTACAGAAGTCACACCTCATCAGACCCTTAGGAATCCTGTAAGTCTGGAGAACCTTCCTGCAGATGCCATCTGTTACTGGTCATCTTACTGTAGTGGGTGGAATTTCTTCCCCAAAATGTGGGAGAATGACAGTTACTGAAAATACAGCTATTTGACGATCTTTCCACAACGATGGGGGAAAAGCATGGCATCAACTCTTTCAGCCCAAGACAGTGGAAATCAAATCACGATGGGAAAGTCTCTAGTTTTTTGTGATTAGCTTTGAAGTTCTGACAAGAGGAGAGAGGGAAAATGTTTTCAAGATGTTTCCTTGAGTTGTGCTATAACACACTATGTTTGAGACTGGAAGGTCTAGCTTCTATAACGTACTTTGTGTCACTTAGCAGGTCACTTAATGCCTCTGGGCCTCAGTTTACTCAACTGACAAATATGGATAATGCCTACCTCAATGAATGCTTGATGAAAACACCAAATAATTAAATACAAATACAACAACAGAATGTACTCTGTAAGCTAAAAGGTGATATATAAATGTTAAGGTACATGTAAATGAGAAATTTATCATTACTTACCTGTTCCCATGCTTTTCAGCTAAAGCTTTAATGGCTTTGTCTGTAATATGGCATACATTAATGGAGAGTCCTTGAAGGCTGAAAGTCTACCAAAAAAAGAAATATCTCAATAACATATTTATTTTTTTAAAAAGGATTTAATACCAAAAGCTCACAGTCTATTAGTTATTCAAATAACCACAAAATTATCATAAGAGGATTTTGTTTTGGTAAACAATGCACTTTAATTACATGAACTTTGGAGGGCTCAGTAAGTCAGGCACAAAAGGGTGCCTGATATATATATATATATATCTTTGTTTCTCAGATATATATATATCTTTGTTTCTCAGATTTCTTTTCTGTTGCTTTGATTTTGTCTTTGTAGAAAACATATTTTTATTTCAAATTATTTTATCAAGGCTTTGATTGTGACCAAAGAATATGGTGTGTAAGGGATATGGAATGCTCCTTAAGTGGCGTGGCCACCATGTTATTCGGCCAAGAATAGCTTCCTAGGGAGATAAATTAAGGAAAACATACAGTGACATCATGATCATTATACAAATTCACTGTGCTTACCACCAGGCCAAGCTTCAGTCAGAAATTGACAAAGAAATGAAATATAGTGAGTCTTACATAGCATTTGTTTTTGGATTTATCACCAAATATAATGGGACATAAAAGTGACAGTGCTTTTATATGATATACTTCTTCCCACTGGATGCACAAAATCAGAAAAGCTGAAAGAGAATCTTACCTGACACTCACAAATTTACACCACCAGTATGTATTCTTTGTGAACACGAGGCTCAAATCTAAAAAGTTGTCACTTTACTAAAACATGGAGTTGATTTAATATAAAGTCTTTATCTTAAAACATCCTACAAGGAAACTTTTTATATTTAGAAGAATGATCCGAGGACCCTTGATAAAGTTACATGTCATAGAAATGGTTATCCTACATTAAGGCTTGGAGCAAAGGAAGGAAACTGAAGCAATAGCCTTGGAGATGAAGACTTCCCCTCCTCATCAGGCATGCCATCTGCCATTTTGAAGCAGGCCATGGAGAGCCAGCAGTTTCACCATTTTCATTACACAGGTAGTTGGAGAAAATTATTGCTATCACTCAGTGCAGCCATTTCCTGGTTTTCATCTCTTATTTACATGTCGACACACTCAACAACGAACTTCTGTTTTGCTTTCACCTTTTAGGAAACTGCTAAAGACACTGATATCTTTAAAATGATACTGTATTTTCCAAACAGTTTTTATGGACTCTGGTACAGAAAGTATATTTGTGATGCTTGACAGCACATCTGATTTTACTGCTTTGGATGGAAAGCCATAATGACTCATTGCCTTCTGCATCTGATATATATTGACATCAAAGTTTCTGTTAAAATATCTGAAGGAGGCCTTGTTTCCTTCCAGAATAGTTATCATCAAATTCATCAGAACTAGAGATTAGTTGATTAGAGAGGCAGGTGGAAAACTAAAACTACCTTGGCCACAATTCTACTCTAAGAGATTGTGATATCAGGATGGCTGTTCACAAATGTCTGGTTTTCTCTTTCCTTCCAGGAATGTGGTAGGATTCCAATTCCCCATTCCACAGAGCTCGCTGCTCTATGAAATGTAATCATTTGCTTTAGGATGCAGTGCATGCTTCACCACATCCTTTCCCTTCTTCCATAACAGTTGCCAGTACTCCAGCCAGTGCCTGCTCTCCTAGCCCAGGCCCTGGACCAAGCATGACGAAGCTGTGGAGTAGAACCTCCAACCCATCCAAGACGGGCATGAGCAAAACCTTTATTGTTTTAAGCTACTGAGATCTGAAGGTTGTTTGTTACCACAACATAATCTAGCTTTTCCTCACTGATACAAGGCCTATGCCGGCCTTCTATCACTAAAGGAAATGCTTCTGCAAGTAGAACCCTGCAGATAATCCAAAAAATTGCAGAACTCTTTTACAAGGTTCTTCAACTCAAGTGACCTTAAAATTGAAATGTAGATCTGTAATCCTTGTCTTGCTGACATAAACACCACCAGTGATGCAAATCTGATGAAATATCTAACCTTGGCTACTTCATTAGGATAAATTTCTGCATGGGAGATGATGCGCCCTTATTACAAATTATCGTATTACCTCCAAAAGATAACCAACTTATAGAGCCACTACCAGGAATGTGTACCAATTCTACTACAACACTGCTGATACTGTATAATCTTTTAAACTATTTTACCTGGCATATTTTAGTTGTCCAGAGCTGTTTATTTCACATATTTATTCTTGCAGTAATAAGCTTTTAGAAGTTGGCTTTTATTTCATTTATTTATTATCATTTATTTATTCAATATTTATTACATAGCTATTATGTGTGAAGTACAGGAAATGTCCCTGTCCTTTCAGAGCTTACAGTCTAGTGAAATGCACTGACATCCTCTTTCTCGTTTATCCTTCCAAGTTTGAATGTCTTCTTTATAAACATGAATTTTTAAAAATATTGTATATATCAGCCCCTTTGGTATAGAAATGGTATAGATATTTTTTTGTGTGTGGTATAGAAATGGTATAGAAATTTTAATGGTATAGAAATTTTATATACATATATTCTTGAAGCTATCAATCATCCATTTAGAATTTTTTAATTTCTTCAAAAATGAAGACGCTATCCTCCTTCTATATACTGAATAAATGATTTAATCTTTGTCAATTTTTATTATAATTTGATTCAATCTTTATATTTTTATTCCATATAGATTGACTTTGAAACATGATAAAGCAGGGATTCACCTTAGATTACTGAAATGCTATCCTGTTTCTATAATACCCTATCTTAAACAACCCTTCCTTAACCTCTTTAAACACACATACAGACTTTTGCATACATATAATTGCCTATGTTGGTACTCTCTAGTCTGTTGTACTAATTGGTATTCCTTATTGTAGCAAATACTATTTGGGGAATTGTAGGTTTATGGACTAACCCTGATAGTACACATTAAAAAAGAACACAGTCACTAGATGCAAAATGAGTAGGTTAGTATGTAATAAAAAATAATAATCATAAAAACTTAGTAAGTTGGAGTAGGGAGCTAAGAGTTGTGAAATATTTGTACTAAAAGTTAATCTTGAAAGATGTATTGCTAGGTCTGTCTTATAGTGAGATTTCCTATAATAGTGGAACACAATTTAGTAGACAGAAAATAGGACAATTATGAATGTTGAAAAAGGACAAAGAGCTAGAGACAGCAAGATAGTAACAGATGGGTTCATGCTGGGAATAAGAAAAATAGAGTGGTATAAATAAATATTCAAAAGCTTGCTGACTAGGACTTCCCTGGTGGTCCAGTGGTAAAGAATCCGACTCCCAATGCAAAGGGTTCAATCCCTGGTCAGGAAACTAAGATCTCACGTGCTGCGGGGCAACTAAGCCCACGTGCCACAACTACTGATCTCGCGTGCCTCAACTAGAGAGACTGCATGCCACAAACTACAGAGCCCATGTGCTCTGGAACCCGCGCCATAACTAGAGAAGAGAAAACCCACGCTCCACAGGTAGAGAGAAACCCGTGCGCCACAATGAAGAGCCCACACTGCGACTTGCCTCGCAATGAAAGATCCCACATGCCGCAACGAAAACCCAACGCAGCCAAATAAATAAATAAATATTTAAGAAAAAGCAAAAAAAAGCTTGCTGACTGAAGTCAGAAGTTGGATCAGCTGGGGCAGGGTCCACTGGACGACGCTTTATCAGAATGATACAGAAGTTAGACAAAAGCAAGAAAAAAGATACTTAAAAGATTGTTTTTTTGCTAGAGGATATACAAAACTTGAACATTATCCTAAGGAGCTGACCTATTTTAAGACATAAATGCAATCTAATTTTTAGTTATGGAGAACAGTATGGAGTTTCCTTAAAAAACTAAATATAGAACTACCATATGACCCAGCAATCCCACTACTGGGCATATACCCTGAGAAAACCATAATTCAAAAAGACACATGCACCCCAATTTCATTGCAGCACTATTTACAATAGCCATGGAAGCAACTTAAATGTCCATCGACAGATGAATGGATAAAGAAGATGTGGTACATATATATAATGGAATATTACTCAGCCATAAAAAGAAATGAAATTGGGTCATTTGTAACGATATGGATGGACCTAGAGTCTGTCATACAGAGTGAAGTAAGTCAGAAAGAGAAAAATATCGTATATTAACGCATATATGTGGAATCTAGAAAAATGATACAGATGAACATATTTGTAGGGCAGGAATAGAAATGCAAATGTAGGGTAAGGGGAGGGTGGGATGAATTGGGAGATTAGGTTTAACATGAATACACTACCATGTGTAAAATAGACAGCTAGTGGGAACCTGCCGTATAGCACAGGGAGCTCAGCTCGGTGCTCTGTGATGATCTAGATGATGATCTAGATGGGGGGGGGGGGGGAGGTCCGAGAGGGAAGGGATATATGTATACATACAGCTGATTCACTTCATTGTACAGCAGAAACTAACACAACATTGTAAAGCAATTATACTCCAATAAAAAACAAACAAAACAACTACAATGATTTGTCCAAGGCTATAGAATTGGAGTCAGTGGTACTTGTGTTAATCTGCTTTTTCCCAACATCTAAGGCCTTTAAAGCTTCCTGGGCACATTGCTTTCCTACCTGTACCCATTGGCCAAATAATCCCAGCAGGCTAGTTTCAGATGGCGCTATCCCTGAAAATGACACCATTATCTTTGTTTTAGGTGAGGGCTCAAGTTTACTCTTTAGGCATTTCTAGCTAAATGCCTTGTAATTCTGAGCTACAGCATAACCCATAAACTGAAATTGTCGATTATGAAGAAGATTCTCCAAAGAAAATATTAGACTAAGAAAGTAATTATGCTGGAGGAGAGGTGTAGAAAATAGTGGATGACAAGCAGGCAGGGGAATAAAAGCAGTCTTATCCTGAAAATCAACTCTGATTTAAGTTTAACACCATGCAAATGCCCAAACTGGCAAACAAAAGACTACAATGGAATCTATTTTGAGGGGTCTTCTACAACATATCATCCAAATCAATAGGGGCATTTATTTATTTTAAATTTATTTGTAAAAAAAAAAAAATGTATTTGTTTTTGGCTGCGCTGGGTTTTCTTTGCTGCACGCGGGCTTTCTCTAGTTGCGGCAGGCAGGGCTACTCTTCGTTGCGGTGCGCGGGCGTCTCATTGTGGTGGCTTCTCTTGTTGCAGAGCACGGGCTCTAGGCGTGCAGGCTTCAGTAGTTGTGGGACGCGGGCTCAGTAGTTGTGGCTCACAGGCTCTAGAGCGCAGGCTCAGTAGTTGTGGTGCACGGGCTTAGTTGCTCTGTGGCATGTGGGATCTTCCTGGACCAGGGCTCGAACCCATGTCCCCTGCATTGGCAGGTGGATTCTTAACCACCGCGCCACCAGGGAAGTCCCAGGGCATTTATTTTTATTGATTGTTAAATCTTCCAAATCAATAAGGGTATTTATTTTTATTGAATGCTAAAACATCATCTGCTCTTCTAGAGCAGAGCCAACCTTTTTAACCAGAGTTTCTTTTCCCATAGCTCCAAATACACCCTTGGCTATTTTTGCATTATTTTCAGAAATCCTTTTTGGAGCTCTGTAATCTCCTCCTCCTGTATCCATGGCCTCAAAGGACTGTCTGAGTTTTTATGACACCACCTGCTATTCATACAACAAACTCAAACTTTTAGAAGCTTTTTAAAAATAAATAAGGGACGTTCCTGGTGGCGCCGTGGTTAAGGCTCTGTGCTCCCAATTCAGGGGGCCCGGGTTTGATCCCTGCTCAGGGAACTAGATCCCATATGCATGCTGCAACTAAGAGTTCGCATGCCACAACTAAGGAGCTGGCGAGCCACAACTAAGGAGCCCGCGAGGCACAAGTAAGACCCAGGGCAACTAAATAAATAAATTAAATAAACAAATAAATACATATTATTGGTGTCATGAAAATGATAAGTTATATCTGTAGTTGCCACCTCCTTACTCTAACAGTCTCCTCCCAGATAAAAAGGCCATATCTGAATGTGAAATGGCACACGAGTATTGATGGAGTAATTCTTTGGTGACAGTCTGCTTTGGAGGCAGGGGTCACAGAGCAGTAGGCCCTTGGTGAGTCTGGAAATGGAGATGTTGCAGAATTTTCCCTCTTTGTGTCTTCCTGGATGGTAATTCAAACATGAGTGATTTGGGCTCCAAATCATGGACATCACATGCCAGCTCTTCTACCACCATAGTGCTCTTAAGAGTGGTATCCACATCACCAGGGAGCTTGTGAGAACTGCAGAATCTGCATTTTAACAGCATCCCCAGGGGATTCATACACACATTAAAGTTTTAGAAGCACTGTATATTAAAATTTGATATTTGCTGCTCTAGCACACACTCCTCCAAGATATTTCTGTGTATATAAACTAGAGCAGAAAATGTATTTTTCAGGGATTTAAGCTAAAAACCTTAAGGGTCATAGAAAAAAATTCCCTCTGATCATGAAAACATTTCATTAGTTAGCCAATATTTGGATATTTTTAGTATATGGTAGCAGGTTGCTAATTTTCCCCTCTGACTTAATACCAATGTGGTAGGAAAACACAACAGCAGAGGAAACTAAAGATATAAATCAATGATATCAATGCTTTTTAGTCATTGGGAGGAATTAGTTCTAACTGTAATGTGGTTGGGCCAGTGAGCTCATATAAGTGTCTTTGAAAGACAGCAACACAACCACAAACATGAACCATTATATTAGAGATCTAGTTCCTGAGGGGAATCTTCCTCCCTAAGGAAATTCTTCCCTTAGGATTCTTCAGTGTTTCATTCCTAGATTCACTCTGGAGTCCTATAACGCCCAGTGACTGAACTTGGCCATGAGCTCAAGGGCCCATCCATATTGTACCCTGTGGTGTCAAGGCATGAGTAGGTGGGGGCAGAAAGAGGAAGCAATCCACTTTGGAGACTGGATTCCACATGCTCTATTTCCAACAAAGCAAGAGCTTCATGCTGATTCAAAGTTTTCAGTAACAAATATACTATCTCATAGTTAGAAAACCAGGTAATGGGAACAAAGTCATGCCTCAATAAGGTAATGTTGAACTGGATAAACGTCTTCTAGATATTAAAACTTAAATGCTAGGGATGTGCGCATCTGCTTGGCCTCTAGCTTATTTCCTCAAAGAGAATTCTGATGGTACATTGGTGGATGGTGAGAAAATCCAAATAGAATATGGGTCCTATAAGCTGGCAAATATCAGACTGGAATGTATCTTCTTTGTTCAAAGTTGAGTAATCAGGAAAATTATACAACATGCAGCATTTGAAAATCAAAGAATATTCTTGCTCCAAAAATACAGAGAAAAAGTATTCTTATTAATACTATGAAATCAGATAAAAAAATTTAAAGCACATTTTCAAAAACACAGAAGAAAGTAACTTTATAAAATTAATTTTTTAAAAAACCAATAAAAATAGAACTGAGATGCCAGAGTGATGTAAGAAGGTAGAGAGCAATGACACAACACAAACTTAAAGAAATCTAACATTGCAATAGCTAACTAAAGCCCATTTCCAAGGCACTGCAGAGAAGGAACAGAGAGAAAGATATGATAAAAAGAGATAGCAATAGATTACAAAGCTCCAATAAGGTGGCAATTGCTATCATTGAGAAAAACAACATAAAAGTGAGCCTCCTGGCTAATGGTTGAGGAGGTCAGCAAATCCTTTTCCCCAAAACAAGTGCAAACAATCATCCGTGAAACATTTGTGCTTAAAAAACAGCTGAACTTTAAGTAGCAACAGTGGGAGTCTGAAGCATTCTTGGCGGAAGCAGCTCCAATCACTCCCCACCCCCTTCAGCTCAGTAAGGTTCTGCCAGGGCAGCAGGCAGGCTGTGCTTTGGTGGAAGGGAGTTCACTCCATGTGGAGTGGTTGGCAACACCTATGTCCAAGGGCGTTGTTGGTGGAGGTGATGACCTCAGTGATGAGTGATGAAGGAGGGCCAATACCTGCCCAAGGTTGAGGTCATAACTGGGGCAAGTATATTTCTGGCTCAAGCTTGGCTAGGGCTGGGGTGGGTGGGAGCAGTGATTAACTGCAAATGAGGACAAAGGGACTTTGGGGGGTGATGAAAATGTTCTGAAACCAAAAAATCATTGAACTGTTTACCACTTAGCATGTGTAAATTTTATATGAAATCGATACAGCAATAAAAGTTTTTTAAAACTATATACACAAAGGAAAACTTGCTAGGGTGAAAAAAAAAGTTCCAAATCTACAGCTCTAATGAGCTCACCATGCCCCTGGCAAAAATTAATTTAATGTTGTTCAGTCTTCAACTTGTCTTGGCAACAGTTTTATTTTCGTGATAAAAACTGTATAAGAACTATGATCTTATCCATGCAGGAAAAGAAAGCCAAACAAAAAGATTACTTGCAAAGGAAGAATAATCACACTGAACCCAAGCTTCTCCTGTGCAAAAGTAAATGTCATGATAATAAAAGAAAGAAAATTTTACAGAATTTTAATAGGACAAACTGAGCTCTCAGAATTATATGCCAGGCTAAGATGTAGCTCTTGTCAAGGGAACAGAAATATAATCAAGTGTGCTCATTTGATGTACAAAAGAGTTAGTTTATAGTTACAATTGATTCTTCTGAATAGTAAACTGCATACATTTCAGATGAAGTTTAATTTGTAAACAATATTTTTCCCCAATACTTCATAGAAACACATCTATTGCAAATCTGAGGATTCAAGTTCAATTGCCTTCAGTGACAGGCAAGTAACACAAATGCGGGGAGAAGGTCAGGTGTATTTCCATGGTATGCCAGACTCATTATTTGGGGATTTTAGTGCTACTCTCGATACTTAGCTTCTGCATCAGGGACACTTTAGGGAATGGTGAGGACTGTGGCAAACTAGAGTGAGTTCCAGAAGACTGACACTTTTCAAGAATGAAAAAACAAAACCTTATTGCTGGGTCTTTTAATTTTTTCAAATCAGATTACCTAGATTTTTATATTAAAAAATCTTCAATTTACTCATCTGAAAATAGTTTGTCCAGAATCAGTGGCTTTCATGCTGTTTTATGCCATAGAAACCTTTCTTCAAATTAAATTCTCCATAAAACACAAAAATATGAACCACAGCTAGATTATCTTTCAAATATCTATGATTCTATGGGATCCTAAATAAGAGTTGGCCGAGTAATCTCTTATCAAGCTGGTCAGCATATTAACCTCATGCCAATTTAACTCATTAGGTTAGCTCAAGGTAACATGTATTAAGTGATTATTATGGACCGGACACTGTGCCTTTATGGATGCATGATCCCACCATTGGCAGTCATACATACCTATTTCAGGGCAGGGAAAGCAGAACACCACAGAGGACATAGAAAACCCTGCTTCTAGAGGAGGAGGGGGAAAACGTCAGCCAAGGGCACATTTCCACTGTGCCTTAAAGGATGGGTTAAGTTTTTCCAAGCAGAAATGGGTGTCTAGAAAAGCCTGAAGAAACACACATAAGTGTGAAAGTACATAGTACCTTCAGGGAAAGTGAGATAGCTGGTACATAAAAGGAAACAGCACCCAGAAATTAGGCATTCACCTGTTTACTGGTGATTGTGTTATACTAATCAGTCATTTTCTTACCGTATTTGCATGGAGGAGAAAAACCAGGCCTCAGAGTGGTGAGGATGTAAATCCTAGCTTACATGAATAAAACATTTATATAATTATATACTTTAAGCTAGAATCACAAGGATAATCTGTTATTTTAAATTGTTTTCTTTTTAATAGATTTTAATCCTAGAAATTAAGACTAGAAATGTTGATGAGAATCAAACCCATGATATTTTGTGTAAAAATCTGTACACTTTTGTGTTATAAATATTTATAAAATTTAAGAGGATTTGGCTTATTAAAATAAGATTATCCTTATTGTTCTCTCACATGGTACAGGATGCAGCATCTCCGTGGGGTTTATTCCTGTGCCGTCCTATGTTTGTTGCCCTCTCTGTGTGGGCTGCAGTGAGGAGGTACAAAAAGGAAGCAGCCACGCTCCCTGTTCGCTAGGACTTAGTGTTTAACAGAAGTGATTTTGTGGAGAAGCCATTCTCCACTGCAGGAAGGCAGCTGCCTTAAATTCTCTCTATAGAATTCTGAAATGCTTTCCTCAGAGACCAGGAGAAGGGCTCCAGAAGGTCAAAACCTTTCACCATGACAGTATGGTATCTCAGAGGGCAGAGGAAACTCCAAAGTTCCCAAGCAAGCACTGATGTACTCCTAGCATCTACCAATTCTGGAAGAGTAAATACTTGAGTTTGTGCCCTGCCATGAGAGTTTTCATTCTGATTTTACCTCTTGAGCCTAGGGGGAGCTGGAAGGTGGGGCTTGTGCTAGGGTTATAGGATGGAATGAGCAAGGCTTCATCCCTCTACAACATCCTGCATGAATTATAGGCTCTGACCCTGTCTTCTCTCAGCTCTTAACTTTGCTGAGACTTGAGAATCCTGAAGGTCTTGGTTCCAGCTCATCTCTCTACCCCCAGGGGCTGGGCCCCCAATCCTTAGGCACAGAATCACCATTCAGAGGAGGGACACATTCATGCTTCTTCCCATCTGGCTTTTCTGCATCCTGCTAGCAGTGGATACACTGTGCTAAGTGCTGAGTCCTATCAGAGGAAGAGATTCCCGCCCCCACCTCCTGGTTTGATGGTATGTTGAGCCATCTTGGGTTTCCTTAGGAAACAGTGAGGCGGGGGCATCCCACAGTCCCCCATACCACACCATGAGGAAGCCACAGCACTTCCTGCCCTTACTCTCTCCTCTGTGGTAGGTCAGAAAGTGGGACTGCAGAGGTGCCACCTTCTGAGAGAAATGAGGTGTCCAAAACAGAGTTCCCTCCCATCCACTCAGGGCAGCCTCTTTGTCTTTCTGCTTCCCAGTTCTCTCCTCCAAACCCCAAAAGTCCCTGGTCCCTGGCTGAACACTAGGATGGCATACCTGTTACCAGGTGATCACCAACTTCAACTTTTTTTTCTGCCCACCTGGGCTCACATGCTGCTACCAACTCCTTAGGCCCTAATAAAAAACCTTGCCATGGCAACTTCCAGAATTCCTTTTTGTCTCCGGCTTTGGCTCTATGTATCAGCCCCTCCCCCCAGCCATAATCCTTCCCAATTCCTCATTCACTCCCTTAGGTATTTGCCCTGCTCTCTTAATTGTAGAAAAACCATTCTTCTCATGATACACAGAGTCTCTCCACATTACTGTCACCTTGTCTCTACTTACCACCAGTGAAACGTTTGTGCTTTTAGCCAAGGCCAACCCCTCAACCTGTGACTCACTCCTATTATGTTACTTCTGCACCATAACATTGCTTTAGCAGTTCCCCCTTTCTCTTCTCCATCAGTTTATTCCTCTTGACTGGATCTTTTCCATCAACATCCAACATGCTATATCTCCTACCTTTAAAAAGCTCTCTTGATGCTATCTCATTTTTCTGCACCTTGTGGAACAAAGCTCCCTAAAGCAGTTGATTACACTTGCTATCACCAATTGCTCTTCCTCTCTTTTGAATCCACTCCTGTCATGCTTTTACCTCCACTTCTCACCTGAGTCTGTTCTTCTCAAGGCCATGAATGATCTGTGTTGTTAAATCTAATGATCAACACAGTCCTCATCTTACTTGGTGGATTGGCAACTTTTCATGCAGTTGATCACTTTCTCCTTGAAATACTTTCCTCTCTTGCCTTCCAGTATACCACACTCTCCTGGTTTTCCTCCTACCTCACTGGCTGCTACTTCTCAGTCTCTGCTTACTGGTTCCTACTTTCTCCTCCAAATTCTTAATGTTGGGGTGTCCCAGGGCCTGCCTTTAGATCTTCCCTTCATTTACAATCATTGCCTTGGTGATCTTATCCAGTCTCACGGTTTTACATACCTACCTATCTTTCTCCCTTCCTTCCTTCCTTCCCTCCCTCCCTCTTTCTTTTTCTCTTTCTTCCTTCCTTCCTTTCCTTCCTTCCTTTTTCTTTTCCTTTCTTCCCTTCTTTCTTCCTTTCTTTCTTCTCCTCTTCCTCCTTCATCTTCATCATCATCATCATCATCATCATCATTCAATCTTAATCTATCTTTCTATCTAGTCTTTTACAGCCAGGACCTTCCCTGAGGACCATCAAATTTCTGTGCTGAGAATAGACTGTTGGAAGTATGGTCTCAGGCAGAAGCTGGGAGATTAGTTATGATGCTACTGCAGTAATCATAGCAGCAGAGTGTGTGAGAGACGTCGTCATGTTCCGAATTCATTTCAGAAGGTAGAGACAACAGGATGGACTGGATATGGACAGTCAGGGAAACAATGTCAAGGATGACACCAATGTTTTTGTCCTGAACTACTAGAAAGATGGAGCTGCCATTAAGTGATGTTGTGAATACTGTGACTGGAGAATGTTTCATATGTGTAATTAGATGATGGCTTGGAGCAGGGAATCAGGAGTTCATTGTTCTATAGTTTGAGGTGAATATTGGACATTCAAGTATATGTGTTGATTAGACAATTTGGGCATGTGAGACTTTCCCATGCAATCATGAGCTCCATTGTGCAAGTCCTATGTCTTTGTCATGTTAGCTATGGTCCCTTGCATATAGTAAGTAAATATTTTAACTGAGTGTAAGATATTTCTCAAAATTGTTTTTTAACTTCTTTTTTGTCCAGTTTTGAGATATAATTGACATACAGCACTGTATAAGTTTCAGGTGTACAGCATAATTAAGGTTATTTTTATTGTGACCTGTCTGAGGTCCTCATGAGCTGAGTACCCCAGCAATCATGTGTCAGCATTCCCTATTCCATAGCACTCATCTTACTAATGTAATGATTTGACTGCCTCCCAAGCCCAGACTTTCAATTCAAGTACTATTAAGGTATTATTATGCCACCACTATCCTAAGCTCTGGGGATATGAGACACTATTGTATTATTTAGGCAAGAATGGATGAGTAATCTAACAAGCAGAGGCAGTAAACACAGAAAAAAGGGGGCAAAGTTGAGATATATCAAGATTAGAACACAGTCACGGACTTCATGTTTGAGCTGAGCAAAAACACAGATTTATAGTTATACCAATCCCTGACACTGGAAAACAGTTTTGTGGGGTTGAGGGTGAGTATTCAGAAATTTTAAATTAATATGCACTGCCTTTGAAAACAAGCCTCAACTCACTGCTCTTCATCACACTATGGACAACGGACCAAAACTCAGTTTATTCATCTCCATCCCCTAAAAGCACTTGGGTTATTGGGTTGGCTTCCTGGCTCAAGGTTCTTTAGAGTACATAGCTAACCAGCCTTTTCTCTTATCAGGCCCTCTTCAGGAACATGTCATCTTCTACCCCAGGTATTCAGACCTCCATCTACATGCTCTCCATCCCTGCTTCTCTCCCTGCCTACCCTTGGGAGTGGGGACCAGCCCCCCTCCATGTTCTACTGTGATCTTCATTCCCAGTGTCATTCAGTCCATGCAGCTGATAGACAGTGGAGGTGGGATAGAGGCAATAGAGCTACAGCAGCCTCCCAAGTGAGTTCTCCAGAAAGATCTAACCAATAACCAACAGGGAGCAGAGAGGGGAGATTCTATCATTTGCTTTTGACTGTTGTCATATTACCGATATGCTGTTGATAAACACAAAGCAACTGCTCAAGGCTGGAACACTGGCACTCTCCTAAAAACCTCCCTTCCAGAGTGTGGGCACATATAGAAGTCATCAGTGAATTTTGCCTGTGAGATTCCTGGCCACTCCTCCTTGACAGTTCCAGCCTCATGTCCACATTGCTCCTCTGGGCCGAAGGACACCATGATAAAATTCAAGCATGACCTTTACCTTCAATGTACCTTAGACAAGGGCCTTCCTTCTCTGTTCAAGTCCCTTTATCCATAATCTGGGGTGGGGGTGGGGTGGAATGCTACCCAGCTTAAGTGTGGGTTAAAGCCCCTTCCCTAGACAGGAAGGACATTTACCTCCCTTATGCCTTCCCTGAACACACCACAGTGGAGAGAAGGAGCAGAGACGCACACCTCTCTACTTAGAGATATACAGTGTATTTTGGGTGGCACTCTGTCCACCTGCACATCAATGAAAATGACAGTAGCAGTCCTCTTCAAGGGATGCAGACGTTGGAGAGACTACAAAGTCTCTTGACTGAGCTGGGTCTTCTTGAGCAGACCAGTGTTTCCCTCTGAGGTGAGAGTTGGGAATTAGGGTGAGTTCCCTGGTTGGGTGACACAAGCCACTTGAAGACAGTGCTGAGGGCAGTGGCAGGGGATGCCCAAGACTGAGGCAGAGTGGAGTTGATGGCAGCGGGAGCAGTGCCGGAGCTTACTGTCTGGGGAGTGGGGCACATCCAAGAACGTCAAGCCCACCTGCTTCTCAGTGGGCGGAAATTGGGCCTTAGGGTCTCCTCTTGTCTTCTCCGTCTTAGTTTGCCCCTTGGGACTTTTGGCTGAAGCCAGGTTCTTTTCCACATTTTCTTTTCTGCTGTTGGCCACTTTCTCAGATGTGGAGGACATGGATTCCTCATGCCCTTTGCCTTTTGTCTTGCGGTTAATAAAAGAAAAGATTTCATCTTATTTCTCCAGCCAGATTCTGGAAAGCTGGGCCTCTTGTGAGTACGGCCTTGCATCACCTGCCCCTGAAAAACCTGACCTTGTAAAGTTTGACCCTGCAACGGCTTACTCAGAGTGACTTGGCCCAGGAAAGGCTGGCCCTGTGACACCTGGGGCACCACAGGCTGGTCATTCTCAGGAACCCTTGCTGGTTTGAGGATGACATTGAGCTTGGCTTGACTGTCTTGCAGGTCATTCTTCTCTGAGTCTTTCCCCCCAGGGACTCCAGGAGGTAGCTCCGGGAGTTTAAGCTGAGGGCGATGCTGGGGACTGTGTTGACAGGGAGCATCAGGGTGAAAGCGATGTCTCCGTCACCAGGGGCTGCAGGGTGTCCCATTCAGAAGCATCCCTTCTGGCTTCTGGACTTCAGCAGAGTGGTTTTTCTCTCTTGTGGAGAAGACTGCAACCCCGGCATCCCCCTCTCCGTGGTCCCCAGCCAATTTGGGTTTGCCTGGCTCCTCTCTCTTTTCTGCCATTGTGGGTACTTGGGCTGAGTCCTTGCTCTTGTCAGGGCTTTGGGGCTCAGGGCTCCAGGGCTCCTTCAGGCTGCGGCTGTTCACACTGGCCTCCAGCTGACCACAAAGCACCTGGGCCTCTGTCAGGTCCCCACTGGGTTGCGAGATATTGGAGGCCCAGTGGACAGAACCATGGGATACTACACTAGAACTGGGTTGCTTCTGTTTCTGATACACTGCCTTCAACTCAGTGGCCAGCTGTTATTTGAGATAGACACATTCTGGATCTGGGGCACGTGGCATATCTCGTGGGATGGGGAGTTCCTGGAGCAGTGTGTTTCCTTGGTTGTTTAGACTCCCAAGAGACTCCTGTGTGCATATGTTCTCTGAGGTTGCTACAGTTTGTTTCCTGGACTTCCTTGCCTTTATGGGAATTCCCAGTTGTATCTCTAGCATCTTTTTTCTCAGATGGAAATTTAGTTTGGCCAAGATGTGTTCTCCAAGTGAGGAGGGCCTCGCAGGCTCTGTCTGACTTTCTAGAGGCACCATCTCAATTACTTCTTCCACCTGCACTTCAGCCTGGAATTCATCCGCAATGTCTGCACAAGCCTTGTTGGCATCTTGAAAGCCTGACTGACCCAGGACTTAGACCCTGCTCTTCAGATGAGGTCATTTGAGTCAGAGGTTCTGTTGGGAATTTGATAGGCCCAGGGACCATCTCTGTGATCACGGCTTGGGAAGTGACGGCTGGGGCCATGACCCTAGAGAGAGCCACATAATGAAGAGCCAGCAGCCCTGACAAGAAGGCCAGATACTTGTGCCATCAAGTCGTCTCGAGTTTCTCAATGGCTCCCTCGGACAGGGCTCAGGGCAGCTTACGATGTTCAATGACAGCATCTGGTGAGGTTTGTTGCTGCTGATCAAGGGCCGTTGGCATCCAGGGTATAATTTTCTGTTGTAGGTCTGGGTCACTTGCTGCCTGTAGTTCCAGGGGCTTGCTTTCTGGGATGCAGGTGAAGGGAGCCACTTTCAGGACCCCAGGAATTATGCACTCCCAAGAGCTATATACACAGGAAGGGACGTTGCCCTGGTGAATCTGCCCACATTTGGAGTCAATATGACTCTGCAATGTTGCCTGGGCCTGGTCAAACAAGTGTGGCATGGGGACTGTCACGGGGTCCACAGTGGGTGAGAATGGGTCATCAGCCCCAGCGACCTCTAGAGATGTAGGCCAGGGGCCATTCACACTGTCTAGGGATGTGCTGCTCCGGGACATAGTCTGCTGGTTAGTGGGGGACAGGAGCTGCCGGAAGCCGTCCAGCATTGCCAACTGTTGCCTGAGCAAAGCTCGGCGAGAAGTTATGGCATGAGGAAGCAAAGCTCCTCTCCTGGTGGGCGGCGGAAAGCATCTCTTCTGATTCTAGGAAAATTCTTGCTAAAAATTGAGGGGGCTTCTGGAGGGTTTAGGCCAAGAAGATGGAAGTATTACAAACCAAATCCCCCTCGGTACGAGACCACAACAACCCCTGTAACCACAACAGTAGCTATACCCACTGTAAATAATTTACTTTGGAAAAAAGTCCCTTGGTCAGGCAACAAAGGAATGTTTCAATTAAGGAGTAGAAGTTTAAAGGAAGCATTAGATGAGCTATGGCCCAAAGAAGGAATAAGGGATAAAGAAGGGAAGCAAATAGTGGGGTATTATGTACAGGATGCCCCCAAATGGTGGATTATGTGGTATGCCCCCTCTCCGGTATATTGGAGGAAAAAGAGACAAGCAGAAGGAATTTACTGTTAATATTTTACGAATGAATTATATGTAACTATGAAAGTTAAAATTGATTGCCTTACGTAGAAAATAGAATTGTATTTTTGCACAATGTGTTTTGAACAAGGTACTGAGAATACTGGGACACAGGCCAATATATGTTGCTAGCTGAAGTAGAAAAGAATAATTAGCTTTCTAGACCTAAACATCCTGTTTGCACGAAAAGATCTTAAGACGGAACAATGCTCGCTAATGTTTCTGTGTATAGATGTAGAAATGAGATTATGGGCCCAAATCCTATATAAGAAATTATATGTCAAAAATAAAGCGGTCAGAAGCTTAACAGAAGCTCCTGCACCTACCCCCTTGCCCTATTGATTTATTTTCTCGCCGACGCCGTTGCCTCCATCTCAGGGACCCCTGGTTCTTCGGGGGCTGGACCTCGGTAAGGAGCAATTGAACGGACTGTTGGATCTTCTGTGACAGGCCCCAGCAGTGGTGAACCAACTGTCTCTGGAGGTGGAATTCCAGCTGCGTCCTGGCATGCTGCTGTGGGAAGAGTAGTTCTCTTGTGAGGACTGAGATGGGATACCCTGGCTAGGAAGTTTTCACAGTTGCAGAAGACTGGGCTTTGTCACAGGGCTTATACTGCACAGGGCTCTGGGTGTGTTGATCTCTCTGGGAAACATCTGCCCAGTCCAACTGAAGCTGGAGCTGCCTCTACAGCAGGTGCCACTCCAAGGCTTCACACTCATCCAGGGTCAGAATGGGACACTGATCTGAGCTTGTTGGTGGTCAGATGGAGCAACCCAATTCTGAGAAGATAGAAAAGAGGGTGGAGCTGACTGGGGTGGAGTTTTAGGCAGCAGAGGGAGGAAGGAGAGATCCTTGAAGAGAAAAGGATCCTTCAAGCAGGGCCTGGACATGCTCTCATTCATGGAGAGGCCTTGAGAACCCAAGAAGGCATCAACCAGGGACGCACTGTGCAGAGAAGGAAGACCACAGAATAGCTGGCTATATTTCGGCTGCACATGGCCCACTGAGTCATAAGCCTGTTGCCCAGGCATTAGATAAAGGCCACTTAATTCTTTAAGGGCTTAAGAGAGCAAGGCAAGAGTCATATGGTTTGGGGTTTGCCCGTAGCAGTGTATTTGTTCTGGGTCCATAGTGGACCATTCAGAAACCCAGAAGGCCTGGGTAGGCTGGCCAGCCATACATGGACCCCAGTTCTGGTATGAAATGGTCCCAAATCTCTCAACAGAGAACTGAGAAGTATCATTCTGAATGAAAGAAACTGGTTGGTTATATACAGGTTGGTAAAATAATGGTGGATTTGGCATAAGCTGCCTCAGAGACTCTTCCACACGTCTGGGGAGTCCCCACCTCTGGAAATGCATCCATTGTTTTACATGTAGCTCAAGAAGCCTCAGGACTTCAGGACTCAGGAACGGCAGGTGGGCAGGGAGGACAGTGACCATCTGCAAGGCCACAGGATGTGTCAGGGTAGTAATTTCTCAGTTCAGAGTCAGCAGAGAGACCTGGGAATTTAAGGGCTGCTGGCCTTGGTTCCCACAGACAAGGTTGAGGTTGCTCTGCATCATCTCCTGCAGCTTCACTGAAACCCTAGGTTCCTCAATCCTTGAAGAAAACATAGTCTCTGGGCCCGTGGGCACCTCTGGCACTTGAAATCCCTGCCTTAGCATGAGGTGTTCAGCCCAGAAATCATGGATGCTGACTGCACCAGCTGACTGGGCAGCTGACTGGGTTAAGGATTTCTGTGACACTGTGAGGGTTGCAGATGGAAATGAAAGGTCTTTGGAGTGTGGGCCATGCTCCAGACTCTGTTCAAAAGACACATTAGACGTGGCCAAAACCTCTAGGCAAGAGGAGCCCTGCGATGTCCCTGAAGTAGGGGTGGTCAGGGTGTTCTCACCTGATAGCAACTGCTGAATCTCCAGAGCCACAGCGTTGCAGGTTTGGCAGCAGGGATCTGCACACAGGAGCCTCCGCACGCTCCCCTCCTGAGGAAGCCAGCCCTGGCTGGGAAGGGAAACATGGCAACCGTTTGTTACTGATGGAATGACATCTGCCTCTTTTCAAGTGTGTGGCCTGGAGATTGACACTGCCCCCTTAGCCCTGTAAACTCTGAGGCCTGCACCCACTGGGTGTTTACTCATCTACCTTTCTTCCTAGGGAAATGTCATTTGGCAAGTTATGGTGTGCTGGGCTGAGAGCCTGGGGCTTGTTTGGCAAAGTCTCAGACAACTTAAGGGAACACAGGGCCTTGAGAGCTGGGAGGTGGGTGAGTTCTCTGCTGACCTGTGCTGAGAAGCTGAACTAGGAGAAGGCAACCAGGCAGATGGGGGAGCCAATGGTTAGCTGATGGCGCAGCACCAGGAACATCACCAGATAGAACCTGGAGTCAGCCTCGTTTGGGGCTACGGAGGTCCTTGTGGGAACTCTGCATTCTGGGGATTAGAGGGCATACACAACATCTCTTGGAAGCCAATCCCTATTCTCTAGAGATCTTAAGAGGGAGATAATATGACAAGCTCCTGCCTGAGGGCTGTCCCAGGAACTGGCCTCCCTGAAGACAAGACCAGAGGAGGTATGTCAGCAGGGTCCAGGGGTCTGCCCTTGAAAGGGTCTAGCTGTATAGACACTACGAAAATGATGATTGATTTATGCACTTAATTATCTATCCTCCTAACTTGTCTTGTGGTTGAGTGAAAACCCATGTAGTTTTAAATCCTGCACTAGTCAAATCCTGGATTCCAGGACCTTTGTGAGCCTAGCCCAGAGCAGAACTGCAGGACTCCTCTCTCCTGAGACGTCTGATCCCACCCTCTCCTCTGGGAGCCTTCAACCAGTGTCCAGCCTCCACTGTGTCTGGCTACCTCCCGGCCATTATGCTCCTCCCCAACCCTGCCCCCGAGACGTGATCACAGGCCAGGCTGGGCGTTGGGAGACTGCAAAGAGCAAGAGATCACCTTCTCATGACAGACAGCAGCTCCCACGGCTTCTCAGCTTCTTCCCAGGAAAGTCTCCTAGCTGAGAAACCAGGAGACAGGGTTACATGGAATGGGAGAGGATTCAGGGACATCCTACAGGAAGCTGGAGACCTTTGAATGACAGGAGACTGCAAACCCCAACAGCCAGTGCTCTGAGGCAGGTCTGACTACAACTTAACCAGGTATGATGAGCTCTCCTGGACCTAATCTCCTTTGACCTTCACAACCACACTGTGAGTGAGACAGCAGCATCATGCCCATTTTATGGATAACAAGACTAAGAGCTGAAGTGGCGTCCACTGGGTCCTAAAACTAGTAAATGACACAGTTAAGGACAGAGTCCTTACTTCCTCACTCCCCTACTTCCTCTTCACTCCCAGGGGTAAGGTGGAGAATTCTGGAACATTCCCAGGCTCTGATTTCCCACCCAAAAAAGTCTTCTGGGAGAATTTGTCAACTTGGGGAATTAGGCCTTCAGTGGTTACAGCACCTGGTGCCTGGCACTAGAGGTCATTGAGGGACAGGGCTCATGGGATCCTCACCCACAGTGGAGAGAAGTTAGAGCAGAGACTGGGACTTTACCTCTTGATGTTTTATCTTTAGCTCTTTGTTTGACTCTCCGGTGACGCTTAAAGGCAAAAGAGAGTATGAAGCTGGGGTGCCCTCTTCTTTTCATGTCTAAACTGAGACAAAACCTGCAAATATTTCCCATGCTTTTTCTGTGTTCCAATTTTACACATTCTCCTACCTTTCTTTTTCCTACTCTACCTTTTTCACACCATCATTTCCTTTCTCTTATTTCTGATTCATTTCTAGGCTCTTCATACTCCATACCTCCACCCCCATTCCCTGAACAAGTTCTGTGGAAAGATCAGGATAAGACAAGAGAAGGGGAAGAACAGAATAAAGGATGGGTGGTCCAGTAGCCAAAGGACTTTAGCCATCCAAGGCCCTAAATGTCCACCAACCAGAAGAATCACCCAAATATGAAGCTGTTCTGGGATCCAGTGAGGAAACTTCCTCCATTAAAAAAAAAACAAAAAAACAGGGGTAAGGGGTAAGGGTAACAAGAAACAGTGAGGGGATAAAACCTTGTTTAAGGCTTAATTGGTTCAGTCGTGGTCACAGTGTTTCCGTACCCAGCAGCAGCTCCTGTTAGGTCCCAATCTTAAATCTTGGTGATTCTTTCTCACTTGCCAAATAATTAATGCAATAATGATGATGGAGCCATAAGTGTAAAGCAGATATCCATCATCCCACAGAATAGAGGTAGGGCTCAACATAATCTAAACCTCACTAGCTATCCCCCTTTCTAGGCTTCCTAGGCTTTCAGGGTCTTAGAACCTAATGCCTCCAAATTCTAGACCTATCATCTCTGCCTCACAGAGCACAGACCAGCAGACTGCATCACAAAGCCCTCCTGTTTCCCGTCATGCATAGCATCACAGACCTTTATTTGTCTAGGAGAAACTCATGTGACACAGTGCAGAGTCTGAGCCTAAAGGTGCCAAGTCACAGGAAGCAAATACTCTTTCATGCTCTATTCTCTATATCCTGTTGGCTCAGCCTTCTTCTTTCAGATAATGGTCTGGCATCTATCCACAGATAACTGAGTCTTTATGTACACTGCATGCCCTAAAACAGAGACAGTGGCTAGGTCAGAGGAACTCCATGAACTATATCACCTGTACTGGGAAGATAACTAGAAAACACACAAGAGGACAGTGTACACATTGTCTTGTTAAGTCTTGGACAGTGAAGGTTTTGATGCCACAGGCAATAGGTGGTCAGTATCAAGAGGTTCAGGAAAAGGACAGTGATTAATGTGACAAGGAAAGGACATAGCTTCTGTTCTTTTAAATAGCTTACTGAGAGTTAAAGGAGGAGTCCTCCCAGTCTCATCCCTAAGCTGGACAGTGTCAAAGTTACAAAGACATTTGAGTTATGTTACCTGCCTGCTCTCAAGACACTTAAAAACCTAGTTTCAAAGACAAGATTAATTCACAATCAAGAACCCACCTTATTAAGAGTTGAATCAAGAACCAGCCTTACTAGGAGTTGGGAAAGAGAGGTGTGGGGAGTTATTTAATGGGTACAAAGTTTCTGTATGGGATGATGAAAAAGTTCTGAAAATGGATGGTGGTGATGGTTGCACAGCACTGTGAATGTCCTTAATGTCAGTGACAAGTACACTTAAAAGTGGTTAAAATAGTAAAGTTTAGGGCTTCCCTGGTGGCGCAGTGGTTGAGAATCCGCCTGCTGATGCAGGGGTCACGGGTTCGTGCCCTGGTCCGGGAAGATCCCACATGCCGCGGAGCAACTAAGCCCGTGAGCCATGGCCGCTGGGCCTGCGCGTCCGGAGCCTGTGCTCCACAACGGGAGAGGCCACAGCAGTGAGAGGCCCGCATACAGAAAAAAAAAAAAAAAAAAAAAAAAAAAAGTAAAGTTTATATTGAGTATATTTTACCACAATTTAAAAAACAAAAGGCCAAGAAAACCCAATCGTTAGCATGAGGGGATTTTTTGCTACCTATAAGGAAGAATATTCTGAAAATAATTTGGCAAAAAAATGCATTAGTGAATGTTTTTCTTAAATGTCCTTTTTTACAGAACAAAATAAATACAAAATAGATCCTTATATTTAAGATAATTTAAGAAGAGTCTCACCCGGAAGATGGGATGAATTTGAGCCATTTCAACATCTTTCCTGAACTTGTAAATTCCATAATACAGGAATGAGAAGACTTTTCCAACTAAAGAGCACTGAAAGACAGGTTAACAATAATCAGTGAAAAAGCATCTTGCATCAGCTTTTTAGCAGTAGATCAAGATACGTACAAAGTGGCTTGAATCTTTTATTACTGTTGTTATTCCTACCAAGCCAAGCTCCGGCTTCCTGCAGCTGCTGCCGACCTCTATGCTTGCTGCAAATGTTCTCAGTCTCCCATTAACCTGACCCGGAATGGCACTGCGTGGTGCTTGGGGTCCTCCTTCCCTGGACTATGAATGTAGGTAATTAATAAACTTCATTCAGTCTTACAGGTCCAGTGTCAGATGTTGCTCGTTTGGCCATCCCCAGAACCCCAGGGTTACCAGTGGGATGAAAAGGAGGTGCATAGAACACTAAATCTCCTACACAACCAGCTCCTGCTTCCTGCAGCTACCGCTGCAACACTGCTTAGTCTCCATTAGCCTGACCTCTTTGCCCCAGACCAAATCACCAAATTTGGCAACATTGGCACCAGCTCCAACTAGTATACTATTTACTTAACAGATGATCCACAGCGACTGTCATCCCACTAAACTGTTAAAACCATACGCTGCAAACTCCTCTATAGCAACTTACCCACCCTTGCTCCTCTGTCTCAGGCTGAGGCAGAGTCAAATGACAATCTTTTTTTTTTTTTTTTTGCCATACGCGGGCCTCTCACTGTTGTGGCCTCTCCCGCTGCGGAGCACAGGCTCCGGACGCGCAGGCTCAGCGGCCATGGCTCACGGGCCCAGCCGCTCCATGGCATGTGGGATCTTCCCAGACCAGGGCACGAATCCGTGTGCCCTGCATCGGCAGGTGGACTCTCAACCACTGCACCACCAAGGAAGCCTCAAATGACAATCTTATGCCTTTCTGCAGAGTAGACTTTTAGTACAGGTTTATTTATTGATGTGGTACCCACTGACAGAGGGTGCTTGTGTGGATAGGACAGTGGGATCAGCATCTTTCTAAACAAGGGCACATTCATGTAATGAACACACTATCGTTTTTGTTTTTTTAATGGATCATTTCTTTTTTAAAAAAATTTATTTATCTATTTATTTTTGGCTGCGTTGGGTCTTCGTTGCAGTGTGTGGGCTTCTCATCGTGGTGGCTTCTCTTGTTGCGGAGCATGGGCTCTAGACGTGCGGGCTTCAGTAGTTGTGGCACGTGGGCTCGGTAGTTGTGGCTCGTGGGATCTAGAGCACAGTCTCAGTAGCTGTTGTACATGGGCTTAGTTGCTCCATGGCATGTGTGATCTTCCCGGATCAGGGATCAAACCTGTGTCCCCTGCATTGGCAGGCGGATTCTTAACCACTACACCACCAGGGAAGTCTACACACTGTCTTTTTTTTTTTAAACACCTTTATTGGAGTATAATTGCTTTACAATGGTGTGTTAGTTTCTGCTGTATAACAAAGTGAATCAGCTATACATATACATATATCTCCATATCCCCTCTGTCTTGCGTCTCCCTCCCACCCTCCTTATCCCTCTCCTCTAGGTGGACACAAAGCACCGAGCTGATATCCCTGTGCTGTGCGGCTGCTTCCCACTAGCTATTTACATTTGGTATTGTGTATATATGTCCATGCCACTCTCTCACTTTGTCCCAGCTTACCCTTCCCTCTCTGTCCCAGCTTATCCTTCCCTCTCCCCATGTCCTCAAGTCCATTCTCTACGTCTGCATCTTTATTCCTGTCCTGCCCCTAGGTTCTTCAGAACCACCTTTCTTTGTTTTTCTGTTTTTTTAGATTCCATATATATGTGTTAGCATACGGTATTTGTTTTTTCTTTCTGACTTACTTCACTCTGTATGATAGTCTCTAGGTCCATCCACCTCACTACAAATAACTCAATTTCGTTTCTTTTTATGGATGAGTAATATTCCATTGTATATATGTGCCACATCTTCTTTATCCATTCATCTGTCGATGGACACTTTAGGTTGCTTCCATGTCCTGGCTATTGTAAACAGAGCTGCAGTGAACACTGTGGTGCATGACTCTTTTTGAATTATGGTTTTCTCAGGGTATATGCCCAGTAGTGGGATTGCTGGGTCATATGGTAGTTCTATTTTTAGTTTTTTAGGGAACCTCCATATTCTTCTCCATAGTGGCTGTATCAATTTACATTCCCACCAACAGTGCAAGAGGCTTCCCTTTTCTCCACACCCTCTCCAGCATCTACTGTTTGTAGATTTTTTGATGATGGCCACTGTCGCTTTTAATGATGTGGGCATGGACCTTCACCTTTGCCCTTCCTGCCTCATGGTTTATCGTGAACGGCAAACAAGGGAGATGAAGTACATCAAAGGCCTCTGTGGACACTGGAGGGCTACACAACTGTAAAGGATTCAGATTCATCTGTTTCTAGAAAACTTGCTAAAGCTGGACCCTGCTTGCATGATGATGCTACAGTGCCACAATTACTGTAATAGTAGAATTTCTTCAGGAAACTGTTCATGATTACTAATTCATATGCACCATGGGTCATATCACAGCCCGATAAAGAAAAATCCTGACAGGACACTGATGTGATTTTGTCCCTCCACACAAGGCTTACTTATGAGTTTTGCTGTGTCTCATTCTCAGAAAACACTAGTGAATACCTCAGATGTCTCAGGTGATGGGGACAGAGGCATAGCTGCTTTCCATTCAGAAGCAACATTTTTATATGCTAGCATTTTTATTAATGCCCAAGAGTTGGGCAGGAAGAGTTGGACACACCCCAGAGTAGTATCTACAAGACCACCAGCGCTTCACAGCAGGTTACTACGCTACGCAGAAGTGTAGCAAGCAGCTAGAGGCACTAGAGGGCAGCATTTGCCCACCCAATGAGTCCCGAGGACTCCGTTTCAGGAACTTTAAAAGGCCTGTTCCAGTAGCTCTCAATCCTGGCCTTACATCAGAATCACTGGGAAGCTTGTGAAAATATACATTTCCTGGCCTCACCCCAGACTTAATGAATCAGAATCTCTAGGGGCACGGTCTTGCAATCTATGTATTAAATACGTGTCAAAAATAATCCTCAAGCAATAGAGCACTGGGCTTTGGGGTGTGTATTGGGGAGCAAATGGCCTCCAAAGAGCAACAATTCTTCCTCCCACCCAAGTTTTATTGAGATATAATTGGCACATAACATTGTATTAGTTTTAGGGGAACAACATAATAATTTGATGTATGTAGGTATTGTGAAATGGTTACCACAATAAGTTTAGTTAACATCCATCACCTCAGAGTTATAATTTTTTTCTTATAATAAGAACTATTAAGATCTACTCTTTCAGCAACTTTCAAATATATTAACTACAGTCACCAGGCTATACATTAGACCCCCAGAGCTTATTAATCTTATAACTGGCATTTTGTCCCTTTTGATCACCTTCATCCATTTCTCCCACCCCCACTCCCTGACACTGGCAACCACCAATCTGTTCTCTGTTTGAATGAGTTTGGTGGTTTTTTTAGATTCCATATATAAGTGAGATCACATAATATTTGTCTTTCTCTGTCTGACTTATTTCATTTAGCATAATGCTGTCAAGGTCCATCCGTGTTGTTGCAAATGGCAGGATTTCCTTCTTTTTTATGGCTGAAAAATATTCTATGATATCATCTTCTTTATCCATTCATCAGTCAATGGACTCTTAGGTTGTTTCCATGTCTTAGCTATTATAAATAATGCTGCAATGAGCATGCGTGTACAGATATCTCTTGGAGATAGTGATATCACTTCCTTCAGATATATAACCAGAAGTGGGATTGCTGGATGAAATTTGAAGCAACTATCTGTGGATGATGTTATAAAAAAAATTCTCCTATAATAGGTTAGTTTGGCCATCTCTGGCAATGACCTAACTTAAGACAGTGATCTGTAAATGGAAGTTAAGAATTCAGGAACACAAGGAAGAAAGGAGAATTGACCCTGACTGAGAAAAAGTACTATGTGCCAGGCCCTTTACACACATCACCTAATTCAGTCCTTACCCTCAACCAGACCCAGGTACTGTTATCCCATGTTATATACGAGGAAACTGAATCAACTGAAAGTAAAGTAACACTAGTCTGAGGTCACATAGCAACTTAGTGATGGATAAAAAGTTTGTTTCTAAACTCCACTAAGCTTTGCAACCTTCAATTCAATCAAGTTGAGAGGAAATGGACATAACATATGATTATAAGATGTTTGAAACTGCAGACTACTCACATGTCCAGTTGTTTTTGAAAAGAAGGGCCACAGTAATAAAAGGACTCTAAAACAGGAGCCAAAGAGCAAGACTGGGTCCAAAGGTGTCCAATGTCGTCCAGGTCATACCTACTTTTCATCAGGTGTGTCCCCCAGGGGCAACAGCCCAGTGACACTAGCATCTGAGACTGTCCCATTCACACTCCTCGCTTGATTACAGGCTCATCAAGTGCCTTCTGACTAGAATGTAACTTACAATGTAAATGAACCTATACGAAGAGAATGACCTGACTAGCATGTAGGAGTATTCCAGGTCCCTCGTGATTATATTTCTCAATATAAATTCATAAATTAGCATGATGATTTTATGCCTCAGACTCCTTTCAGTTTAATTTCAGTTGGTAATTCAGTTTAAATACAGTTGGTTTCTTCAGAAAACCAACTGGCTCACAGAACCTTGACAAGATGTAGTTTTTCTACTTGTACAGCTGAGGAACACTGACTCCTAGTTCTCCCTCCTTTCCATTCTTCCTAGTTAGCCTCCACCCTCCTGACCAGTTGCAGAGGCAGGGAGGGCAATTCTAAACATGAGGCTGCTGCAATGACCACAATCCCCGGCCTCCTCACAGAGGAGAGCAGCACCACTATTTCTTAGTCTGAGCTACCTTCCTCTGTGTGCCTCAGTTTTTTCCCATTAGTACAGAGTAGTATCTATCAAAGGCTACTTATTGAATAAAGCATTTGGGTGGGGGGGAGAGTAATAAATGTTATCCGTAAGTGAATCCCGATAACTTAAAAGTAGGAAATAACAGTTAGTTATACAGAAACACTCAAAATATCTCAATATGTGCCTGGTACAGATAAACTACTATATAAATCTCCTCTAAAGAGGAGAGAGGTAATTTTTGGCTGAAGTGATCTGGGAAAGCTCCATGTTGTAGAAAATGGCATTTAAACTGGTGCTTGAAGCAGACAGAGGATTTTAATACGTGGACTTGGAAGAGAGTGATCCACATGCAGGAGTCAGCATGGATAAAGCAGCTGGTGCCTCTGTGTAATGATATGTGGAAATAACAGAAGGATTCCTGAAATATTTATTTTACTATGGGTACATTTTATTTTGTATATATACAATCTCAATGAAGTGAGGTTTAGATTTCTTTTCATCTTTGTGTGAAAACTGAGGTTGTGGATATCTCCTGTGGGTGTGTTTTTCTGCATCACGTGGACATGAACTGTGTAGATGAGTCTCCTGAATCTGACCGTATGTGTTTCTAGGTATAAATTCTGCATGGGCGCATTTCTCTACAGACTTTTTGATCTTTCTGGGTGTGTGCACATGCAGTCCTGAGGGAATGGGAAGGAAAGATAGAGGAAGGAGTAGAGGTGAGGAGGAGAAGAAAGAGAGGAAAGGGAGTGAGAAGCTGTTGAGCTGAACCTCTGTCCAAAGCCCAAATGTGAAACTCCTACACATCATTAGTATTTTTAGTTGATAAGTGATTGTCCTATTGACCTTGGAAGTTCTTTTTCTAATAATAAAACATTCATTGGCAAAAGGCTAGTGTTTCAAACTGCTGTGTTTTATCCATCACATTCTATGTCTTTTCATTTGTCCTTCCTTTCACCCAATTTAGTCCTCTTTTTGGATGTTTTTTTCTTTTGGTGTCTTATTTTCTTATCTTCCCAGTCCTATTAATTTCTCTATTGGAATTTTGTCTTTCTGTAAGTTTTCCCTTTCTCTTCTCACTATGGAGATAATACCATACCCCACCCATACCCCAGAAAACAAATGTTTTTAAATTGCGAAAGGGTTACTTCTTGTTGTCAAGATATTTTAGGCTCAATCTTAGGCATTTATCTTCACTGCCACAGTCGATTCAACAGATTTTAATTGGGTGCTTTGGTGTATGTTAAAGGCATTGTTCTAGTTACTGAAGAAACAGAGAAAAATGCCTAGAATAGTCAACCAATTATATTAACGATCATCTTTAACTAAAGTAACCAGCTTTTTTCTCCAGACATAGGAGAAAACTAGAAGACAGAAAAGCAAGAGTGATTTAGCTAGTTTTTCCATGGGCATCTACTACATATCTTAAGAAAACTGAGGTAGCAAATAATCATCCAGTGAATTTGCATATTTTTTTGTATTTATTAATATACTGCCATTCCAAGAAATGAGGGTAAATCAAAATTATATTTAGTGAGCAGTATTTTTGCATCTGTTTCTTAGAAATAGTTCAGGTATCCAAAGATGGTTTATTAATTAACTTAATCATTTGTTTAATGATTAAGCTCTTAAGGTTAAAGATCTAGAAATATAATTTTAGCTAATATATCCTTATGAGTTCTAGAATTATAAGGATTTCATAAAAATTTCAGAAACAATGACTTTAAACTTGCTCAAACTTAATAAAAGTCATAAATTTATACATTCAAAATGTTCAGTGAGCTCTAAACAGGACAAATTAAAAGAAAATCATGCCCAGACACATCATAATCAAGTTTCTTAAAACCAAAGATAAAGAAATCTTGAAAACAAGAGAAAAATGCTACACTACACAGAGGACTCAAATCAATAAAATTAGAAATAAAAAAGGAGAAGTTACAACTGACATCACAGAAATACAAAGGATCATAAGAGAGTACTACAAGCAAATATATGCCAATAAAACGGACAACCTGGAAGAAATGGACAAATTCTTAGAAAAGTACGACCTTCCAAGACTGAACCAGGAAGAAATAGAAAATGTGAACAGACAAATCACAAGTAATAAAATTGAAACTGTGATTAAAAATCTTCCAACAAACAAAAATCCAGGACCAGATATCTTCACAGGTGAATTCTATCAAAGATTTAGAGAAGAGCTAACACCTATCCTTCTCAACCTCTTCCAAAAAATCACAGAGGATGGAATACTCCCAAACTGATTCTGGAAGGCCACCATCACCCCGATACCAAAACCAGACAAAGATATCACAAAGAAAGAAAACTACAGGCCAATACCACTGATAAACATAGACGCAAAAATCCTCAACAAAATACTAGCAAACCGAATCAAACAATACGTTAAAAGGATCACGCACCATGATCAAGTGGGATTTATCCAGGGATGCAAGGATTCTTCAATATATGCAAATCAATCAGTGTGATACACCATATTAACAAATTGAAGAATAAAAACCATGTGATCATCTCAATAGATGCAGAGAAAGCTTTTGACAAAATTCAACACCCGTTTATGATAAAAACTCTACAGAAAGCAGGCATAGAGGGAAACCTAACTCAAAATAATAAAGGCCATATATGACAAACCCACAGGAAACATTAATCTCAATGGTGAAAAACTGAAAGTATTTCCTCTAAGATGAGGAACAAGACAAGGGTGTCCACTCTCGCCACTATTATTCAACATAGTTTTGGAAGTCCTAGCCATGGCAATCAGAGAAGAAAATGAAATAAAAGGAATATAAATTGGAAAAGAAGAAGTTAAACTGTCACTGTTTGCAAATGACATGACACTATACAAAGAAAATCCTAAAGGGACTTCCCTGGTGGCACAGTGGTTAAGAACCCACTTGCCAATGCAGGGGACATGGGTTCGATCCCTGGTCCAGGAAGATCCCACATGCCATGGAGCAACTAAGCCCATGTGCCACAACTACTGAGCCTGAGCTCTAGAGCCCACAAGCCACAATTACTGAGCCTGTGTGCCACAACTACTGAGCCCATGCGCCACAACTACTGAAGCCTGTGTGCTCTAGGGCCCGCATGCTGCAACTACTGAAGCCTGAGCACCTAGAGCCTATGCTCCAAAACAAGAGAAGCCACCACAATGAGAAGTCTGCACACCGCAATGAAGAGTAGCCCCTGCTCGCAGCAACTAGAGAAAGCCTGCACACAGAAATGAAGAGCCAACGCAGCCAAAAACTAAATTAAAAAAAAAAAAAAGAAAATTCTGACGATGCCACCAGAAAACTACTAGAACTAATCAATGAATTAAGTAAAGGTGCAGGATAAAAAATTAATACAGAGAAATCTTTTGCGTTCCTATACACTAACAACGAAAGATTATAAAGAGAAATTAAGGAAACAATCCCATTTACCATTGCAACAAAAAAAAGATAAAATACCTAGGAATAAACCTACCTAAGGAGGCAAAAGACCTGTACACAGAAAACTATAAGATACTGATGAAAGAAATCAAAAATGACACAAACAGATGGAGAGACATACCATGTTCTTGGACTGGAAGAATCAATACTGAGAAAATGACTATACTACCCAAAGCAATCTACAGATTCAATGCAATCCCTATCAAATTACCAATGGCATTTTTCACAGAACTAGATCAGAAATTTTTACAATTTATATGGAAACACAAAAGACCCCAAAATAGCCAAAGCAATCTTGAGGAAGAAAAACAGAGGTACAGGAATCAGGCTCCCTGACTTCAGACTATACTACAAAGCTACAGTAATCAAAACTGTATGGCACTGGCACAAAAACAGAAATATAGACCAATGGAAAAGGATAGAAAGCCCAGAGATAAACCCACACACATATGGTCACCTTATCTCTGATAAAGGAAGAAAGAATATACAATGGAGAAAAGACAGACTCTTCAATAAGTGGTGCTGGGAAAACTGGACACCTATAGGTAAAAGAATGAAATTAGAACACTCCCTAACACCAGACACAAAAAGAAACTCAAAATGGATTAAAGACCTAAATTTAAGACCAGACACTATAAAACTCTTAAGAGGAAAACATAGACAGAACACTCTGACATAAATTGCAGCAAGATCTTTTTTGACCCACCTCCTAGAATAATGAAAATTAAAACAAAAATAAACAAATGGGAACTAATGAAACTTAAAAGCTTTTGCACAGCAAAGGAAACCATAAACAAGATAAAAAGACAACCCTCAGAATGGGAGAAAGTATTTGCAAATGAAGCAACTGACAAAGGATTAATCTCCAAAATTTACAAGCAGCTCATGCAGCTCAATATGAAAAACACAAACAACCCAATTCAAAAATGGGTGGAAGACCTAAATAGACATTTCTCCAAAGAAGACATACAGATGGCCAACAAATGCATGAAAGGATGCTCAACATCACTAATTATTAGAGAAATGCAAATCAAAACTACAATGAGATATCACCTCACCCTGGTCAGAATGACCATCACCAAAAAATCTACAAACAATAAATGCTGGAGAGGGTGTGGAGAAAAGGGAACCCTCTTACACTGTTGGTGGGAATGTAAACTGATACAGCCACTATAGAAAACAGTATGGAGGTTCCTTAAAAAACTAAAAGTAGAACTACCATATGACTCAGCAATCCCACTACTGGGCATATACCCAGAGAAAACCATAATTCAAAAAGACACATGCAAAAAAAAAAAAAAAAAAAGACACATGCACCCCAATATTCACTGTAGCTGTAGCACCATTTACAATAGCCAGGTCATGGAAGCAACCCAAATGTCCATCGACAGATGAATGGATAAAGAAGATGTGGTACATATATACAATGGAATATTACTCAGCCATAAAAAGGAACGAAACTGGGTCATTTGTAGAGATGTGGATGGACCTACAGAGTGTCATACAGAGTGAAGTAAGTCAGAAAGAGAAAAACAAATATCGTATAGTAATATGTATACGTGGAATCTAGAAAAATGGTACAGATGACCTTATTTGCAATGCAGAAATAGAGACACAGACGTAGAGACAAATGTATGGAAACCAAGGGGGAAAGGGGTGGGGTGGGAGGAATTGGGAGATTGGGATTGACACATATACACTATTGATACTATGCATAAAATAGACAACTGAGGGGAACATACTGTATATCACAGGGAACTCTACTTAATGCACTGTGGTATCTTAAATGGGAGGGAAATCCAAAAGGGAGGGGATATATGTACATGTATGGCTGATTCATTTTGCTGTGCAATAGAAGCTAATACAACATTGCAAAACAGCTATACTCCAATAAAAATTAACTAAAAAAAAAAAAAAGAAAAATACTACACTACAGTTTGAATGACTGAATTTCTCATCAAAAACCGTATAGGCCAGAAGACAGTGTAACAACATCTTTAAAGTGTTAAAATTCCACAACGTTACAGCCAGCTAAAATGTCCTTCAAAACTGAAGATGAACTAACATGCACCCCAGTGTTCAAACTGCCAAGATATGGAAGCAATGTGTCAATCAACAGATGACTACATAAAGATGTGGTATATATATACAATGGAATACTGCTCAGCCATAAAAAAGAATGAAATTTTGCCATTTGCAACATGGATGGACTTAGAGGGTACTTATGCTAAGTGAAATAAGTCAGACAGAGAAAGGCAAATACTGTATGGTATCACTTATATGTGGAATCTAAAAAATAAAACAAACCAGTGAATATAACAAAAAGGAAACAGACTCATAATATGGAGAGCAAACTAGTGGTTACCAGTGGGGAGACGGAAGTGGGGAGGGGCAAGATAGGGATAGCAGATTAAGAAATACAAACTATTACGTATAAAATCAGGGACTTCCCTGGTGGTGCAGTGGTTAAGAATCTGCCTGCCAATGCAGGCAACATGGGTTTGAGCCCTGGTCCGGGAAGATCCCACATGTCATGGAGCAACTAAGCCCATGCGCCACAACTACTGAGCCTGCACTCTAGAGCCCACATGCCGCAACTTCTGAAGCCGCACACCTAGAGTCCGTGCTCCACAACAAACAGAAGCCACTGCAATGAGAAGCCCACACACTGTAATGAAGAGAAGCCCTCACTCATCGCAACTAGAGAAAGCCCGCACACAGCAATGAAGACCCAACGCAGCCAAAAATAAATAAAGTTTTTTAAAAATTAAAATAAAATAAAGAAGCTACAAGGATATATTATACAAACACAGAGGGAATATAGCTAATATTTTACAATAACTATAAATGGAGTATAACCTTAAAAAATTGTAAATCACTAAAAAAAGTTATAAATCACTATGTTGTACACCTGTAACTTATATAATATTGTACCTCAACTATATCTTAATTTTAAGTTTTTTGAAATAAAGGAGAACTAGAAGCATTCTCATAAGAAAGAAAACTAACAGAATCTGTCACCAGTAGACCTGCTCTAAAAGATATTCTAAAGGAAGTTCTTCAGGCCTAAGAGACATGATCCCAGAAGGAAAGTTGAAACTTCAGGAATTAAGGAAGAACAACAGAAAGGGTAAATATCAGAATAAATAGACTATTTTTCTCCTCTTAAGTACTTTAATATATGTATGAATGTTGAAACCGACAATTACAACATTGTATTTATAGATGTAATACATAAGACACTGATAAAGGGACATGATAAAGGGAGCTTTGTGGTTGTAAGGCTCCTGTGTTTCACTCGAAGTGATATTAAATCTAAACAGACTGTGAGAGCTGGGTATGTATTATATATTATAATCACTGGAGAGACCACTAAAGATGATGCAAAGCTACATGGCCAAAAGCCAGTAAATAAGTTAAAACAGAATATTAGTAAATATGCAAAAATTCCAATAGAAGCCAGGAAAGGGGAGCAAGAAACAAAGAAGACAAACAGGAAAATAATAAAATGTACAACTAAATCTAACCATTTCAATTATCACAGTAAATATAAATGGTCTATACATACCAATTAAAACAAAGAAATTCTCATATTCAATTTTTAAAAGACCAAACTATATAACAATATGCTGCTTTCAAGAAACCTACTAGATAGATAGATAGATAGATAGGTAATGTAAACACTAATCAGAAAAAAAGCTGGATTGGCTCTTTCAATGTCAGAAAAAGCAGACCTCAGAACAAGGAAAATTACCAGCAGTAAAGAGGAAAATTTTATAGTGAAGAATGGGGCAACTACCCAAGAAGAGAACAATTTTAAATGTATATGCTCCTAAGAACCCAGAGCTCCAGAATACATGAAGCAAAAACTGATAGAAAAGAGATAGAGACAAATCCACAAGTATACCTGGACATTTAAATACCCCTCTCTCTGTAACATGTAGACCAAAAATTAGGAAGGATATAGAAGACCTGAACAATACTATCAACCAACTTGACCATATTGACATTTATAGAGCACGGCACCCAACAGGAGCAGAATACACATTCATTTCAAGTGCACATGGAATATTCATCAAGATAAGCCGTATTCTGGGCCATAAAACAAACCTTAACAATTTTTTAAAAATTAAAATTGTAGGGCTTCCCTGGTGGCACAGTGGTTGAGAACCCGCCTGCCAATGCAGGGGACACGGGTTCGTGCCCCGGTCCGGGAAGATCCCACATGCCGCGGAGCAGCTGGGCCTGTGAGCCAGGGCCGCTGAGCCAGCGCGTCTGGAGCCTGCGCTCCCCAACGGGAGGACCACAATAGTGAGAAGCCCGCGTATCGCAAAAAAAAAAAAAAAAAAAATTAAAATTGTACAAAGTATATTGTCTGATCATAAAATAATTAAACTGCAAGTCATTATTTAATGACTAGAAAGATTTCTGGAAAATCCCCAAATATTTGGAAATTACAAAATGCTGATGGAAAACAATTGCTGATGAAAAAAATCAGAGAAGACCCAAATAAACAAAGAGACATATTAAGTTTAAAGACTGGAAAATTTAATTTAGTTAATGTTTCAATTTTCCCCAAATTGATCGGTACATTCCCAGCAGGATTTCTTATAGATTTATATGGAAAAGCAAAGAAAGTAGAATACCCAAAACAATTGAAGAAAAGAAAAGTAAAGTAGAGGACTCCCATTACTTGGTTTCAAGGCTTATTACAGTAACCAACACAGTGTGGTACTAGAGAAAAGAGAGACACAAAAGTCAATGGAACAGAATAGAGCAGAGATTGGCAAACTGTGGCCTGTGGGCCAAATGTGACCAACAGCCTATTTTGAAAATAAAGTTTTATGGAACATAGTCATGCTCATTCGTTTACATGTTGTCTATAGTTGCTTTCATGCTACAATAACTGAGTTGAGTAGTTGCAACAGAGACCATCTGACCTGCAAAGCCTAAACTATTTAATATCTGGCCCTTTAAGGAAAAAATAATAGTCAATTCCTAAAACAGGGAGTCCAGAAATAGATCCAACACATAAATGGACAAATGATTTTTGATCAATGTAAAAAGCCAAATCAATGGAGAAATGATAAGTCTTTTCAACAAATGGTGCCAGAATAATTGTGCATCCTTTTGCACCCCCCTCACAATAAAGACCAACTGATTCTTGACTTATACCTCATACACTCCAAATTAACTCAAGATTGATCACAGACCTAAAGGCAAAGTATAATACTAAAATTCGTAGAAGAAAACACAAGAGAACCTTTGTGATTTTGAGCTAGGAACAGAGTTTTTAAATATACTATCTAAGCAAGATTCATAAAAGATCACATTGATAAATTGTACTTCATCAAAATTCTGAACTTCTGCTCTTTGAAAGATACTGTTAAGAGAATGAAAAGACAAGCCACAAACAGGGAGAAAATATTTGCAAATCAGATATTTGACAAAGGACTTTATCCAAAATACATAAAAATCTCTCAAAACTCCACAGTAGGGCCTCCCTGGTGGCGCAGTGGTTGAGAGTCCGCCTGCCGATGCAGGGGACACGGGTTCGTGCCCCGGTCCGGGAGGATCCCACATGACACGGAGCGGCTGGGCCCGTGAGCCATGGCCACTGAGCCTGCGCGTCCGGAGCCTGTGCTCCGCAACGGGAGAGGCCACGACAGTGAGAGGTCCGCGTACCACAAAAAACAAAACAAAAAAATAAACAAAACTCCACAGTAATAAAGCAGCCCAATTTTAAAATGGGCAAAAGAAGATATACAGATGGCAAATAAGCACATGAAAGATGCCCCACATCACGTCATCAAGGAAATACAAATTAAAACAATGAGGATGGACCTAGAGTATGTCATACATGGTGAAGTCAGAAAGAGAAAAACAAATACCATATGCTAACACATATATATGGAATCTTAAAAAAAAAATGGTTCTGATGAACCTAGGGTTAGGACAGGAATGAAGACGAAGATGTAGAGAATGGACCTGAAGACATGGGGAGGGGGAAGGGTAAATTGAGATGAAGTGAGAGAATAACGTTGACATATATACACTACCAAATGTAAAATAGATAGCTAGTGGGAAGCAGCTGCACAGCACAGGGAGATCAGCTCGGTGCTTTGTGTCCACCCAGAGGGGTGGGATAGGGAGGGTGGGAGGGAGACGCAAGAGGGAGGGGATATGGGGATATATGTGTACATATAGCTGATTTACTTTGTTATACAGCAGAAACTAACACAACACTGTAAAGCAACTATACTCCAATAAAGATGTTAAATTTAAAAAAAAAAAAAACAATGAGATACCACTAAACACCTATTAAAATGGCCAAAATCCAGAACACTGACAACACCAAATGCTGGCAAGGATGTAGAGGAACAGGAAATAATCTCTATTGTTTTGTAATGGACAAAAGCCTTGAACAGACAGTTAACCAAAGAAAGATACACAGATGACAAATCAGCATGTAAAAAGATGTTCAATATTATTAGTCATTAGGGAAATGCAAATTAAAGCCACAATGAGATACTATTATAAACCTAATAGAATGCCTAAAAACCAAACCAAAAAAAAACCTGATGTTATCAAGTGCCAATCAGGATGTAGAACAATTGGAACTCTCATTCTCATACATTGCTGGTGGAGGAAATGTAAAATGGTGCAGCTACTTGGAAAACATTTTAGCGGTTTCTTATAAATTTAATAGACTTACCGTACAGCCCAGTTATCCCAGTCCTAGGTATTTACCTAAGTGAAATGAAAGCCTCTAATGACACAAAAACCTGTATGTGCATTTTTCACATTTTTCTCTCATTTTCAGCCTTGATCCTGCTACCAAATGTCTCAACTGCTTTTGGCTTCTCAGCTTGACTCTCAGTTTTTCTTACAAACTTTCTTTATAACTCTTCCTAATCATCCTGTTCTTTGCTGCTTCAGTAAGTTACGCATCAGCCCCTGGAACCTAACCCCTAGCAGCAGCAAATACTCCACCTAGGACTAACTAGTTTCAATTATAAGCATGATGTCATGCAAGCCTATTGCTCTGTTTTGTCCATAAACATTTTATTTATTTTTTGTTAAATAAATACACAATAGCATGCACTCTCTAATGGGCCCTCTACTAGTTTTTAACACACTGGAAACTAGCAAACTATGAAGTTTTACAAAAATTGGAATAAAACTTCTCTAATGGCTCTGTTTAACTGAAGAAAATCCTGAAAGACAGTACATAAAAATAAATTGTTACATTTTACAACCACTTATCTATATGTATAAGGACTTTCCTAATGCTTTTCAAAACAAGTCAGAAATACAAACAAGGGGGCTGGGGCTCAAAAGTAAGATTAGATCAGCTTTTTTTTTTTTGGCAGCACCGCAGCCTGTGGAATCTTAGTTCCCCAACTAGGGATGGAACCCAGGTCCTCAGCAGTGAAAGTGCAGAGTCCTAACCACTGGACCGCCAGGGAATTCCCTAGGTCAGCTTTTTTTTTTTAGAAAAAGCTACTTTTTTTGGTGTATGTGTTCAAGTTTAAAATTTTTGACCCAACCTCCCACCAGCACTATATTATCACAGAAAATAAATATAAAATTACAAAAAGTGCTACTTAGGAATAAGAAGGGTATCCTGATTGTGTATAGGACTGACATGAAGCCTAACCTTGGGGATATGGCTATCAGGGAAAGCTTTGCAGAGGAAGTGACATTTAGGCTGAGACTGAAAGAGTGAGTTTATTTGAAGAAGAACGTTTTAGACAGGGAATAATGTACACAAGGGGGTTGAAGTGGGAAAGCACTTGCATTATGAGGAACTGAAACAGACAGTACAGTGTGGCGATGAAGTGCCCAAGTTCCAAAGTCAAATGGGCTGGGTTTGAATCCCAGCTATGCCCCTGACTTGCTGTGTGACCTTCGAAAAGTTACGTAACCTCTCTGGACCTTGGTTTCCTCATTTATACATACCTCATAGGGTGTTTGTAATTGTTCAGTAAATATTAGCTTATTATTATTCTGACTGATGAGATTAAAATGAAGCGGTACTACAAGATGTTGGAGGGCCACAATATCATAGAGGTTTTTAGGACCTATTAAATATTTAGGATTCATTCTAAACGTAATGAAAAACTATTGAAGGATTTTAAGTAGGGGTGTGGCATCATGAAATTTGTGTTTTTAAAACATTAATCAATTGACAAATATTATGCTTCTGCTTTGTGGCAAAAAAAAAAAAAAAAAGACTCTCATGAGCTAAACTTTTCCTATCAGTCCAGGCTTCTTTTCATTCTCTCCTTTGCCCCTTGATCTTTTCACATGTGATAGTCACTTTCTGGTAAGTATTAAGCCAATTCGAAGTTCAGCCCTCATAGGAGTGTTCTTCCCTTCCCCCTCCCGCTTCTCAAACACAGTGTCCCAGTGTCAGGGAAAGTCTACTACTCTTCCCTGGAAACATGGGAGTACAGCTGGTCTCCATACTCTTTTTCTGCTGGTCTTCAATTGAGCTGTTTCGCCCTGTTTATCTCTAATCCACCCCTGACTGTTAGTTTCTATCCTTCTGGAATCCACTTGGGATCAACAAGCACCACCACCAACCTCCATTACGGCCATCATCTCAGTGGCTCAGGCGTCCCTTGGTCTTGCTGTCCTCGCAGTACTCTAGGGCTACACAGGGACTGTTGAATCTCTGCATTCTAAATACAGACCACTGAGAACGAGCAGCATTTTGGGAGTGGTTTTACCCAGACACTTGCCTTCACAGATGCTCCTTTGCTGCCTACTTCTCCCCTTCCCCACCTCCACATCAAACATAGGGCTTCTCCAAGGTTTGTACCTGCCATCAGGCTCAAAGGGTCTCAGATCACCTTCGCACTATCTGAATACTTCTGTTACATCCTCCCACCTCCATATCTCTACTCTCAATGAAAGTGCTTTCTTCATCATTTTCTCTGGAGGGAGTTTCCCCTCTATCATATGGTTCTTCTTTATGGTGGAGAACATACTGGTGGAATGGCTGCAAGGGAATACGACTGGATTTGGGAAACATGATTGGGGTTAGGATGTCTGTGAAACAAATACACATTAGTTTATTATTAAAATACCACCTCCATTTAAATTATTTGTTTATTGTCTGTCTGCACAAGATTCAAGCTCCAAGAGGGATGGGTCTCCCTTGTCTGTTTACTGCTACATCTCCAGCACCTAGCACAGACTGCCACTCAACAAATATTTGTGGAAAGAATGAAAAAAATAATATGAGCAAACCAATAGATAATGAGTGACTTATGCTATTGGCACTAGGATCCATTGGAGGACTCTGAGCAGAGGATTGAAGCAATCAGATTTGCAGGTTATCAAATGTCTTTGTATGGACTAAATGTTTATGACCCCCTTACAAATTCACATGTTGAAACCCTAACCCCAATGTGATGGTAACAGGAAGTGGGACCTTTGGCAGGTAATTAGGATTAGATGAGGCCATGGAGGTGGAGCCCTCATGAATGGGATTGTACCCTTATAAGGGTCATGATAGAGCTTGCTTCCCCCTCTGTTTTCCACCATCTGAGATTGCAACAAAAAGATGGCCATGTATGAACCAGGAACTGGGTCCTCACCAAACACTGAATCTACTGACTGGCACCTTGATTTGGACTTCCCAGCCTCCAGAGCCAAAAGAAATAATTCCTGCTATTTATAAGCCACCCAGTCTATGGTATTGTTATAGAAGCCCAAACGTACTAAGTCTTCAAGTTGTCACGTCATCATAAGCAGCAGTCTGTATTATCCTACCAAGTAACAGTTATTAAATTAATTCTCAAGTATACATATTTCAGTGGGAGACTTCATTACTGTAGATATTCAAATCTATGAACAACTTCCCCAGAAGAGCTGAAGAGATGTCACAAACCTAAGACTGCCTCCTCCTCTCTGTACATCACCTATTTTTATCCCTTCCATCTCCTCACACCGTAGCCCTTTAGTCAGCTGCACTAGTTAGCCACTGTAACCCTTTCTGAGAATTTCAGCTGAGATCTGGATACACAGCCCACTCTGATGTGGTATTTGCATTTCGTGCTTAATTTGTCTATAACATTACAAATTCCACACTCCTACATTTCTACTGTTATAATCATAATACTATTTTGGTACTTCTCTTCTGCAAGTGAGATTAGCATTTTCATGTAAAATAGAAAAACTGTTGGTCGTCTCCCTAATGTGTCTAGGGGCTTCATCCAAGCCTGAAGTTTAAATTCTCAGCACCTGGGACAAGGCATCTGGTTATGCAGGTTTCTCAGTGCACTGAAGTGCTGCTGTGGACTCCTGCCTGGGTCTCTTCATGTCAGAGGATGACCTGGCTGACTTTTCCTTTGGTAAAACAGAAGGAACCTGAGATCAGAGACACCATTTGGGAGTTTTCTCCTAAAACAACATCTCTTGTTCCTAACCCTTATAGGGTTTTCCAACAGAATGACAAAGCATGGAGGCTGCACCATTAAAGGAGGTGCCAGGAAGCCAGTGGGACTAGTGTCCAGAATAAAGAAAGCTTAAGGGCTTTGCAGCTAGTGCTCACACCCAGAGCAGAATCAAGGGAGTGTCTCAGGAAGGGGCCTAGAAGAAGGCAGAAGAGCCCCCAACACAGAAGAGCCCCCAACACATTTCCATCAAGATCGGGGACATTTACTCCTGATATTCATGAAGATTTCTGGTAATTGTGTGACTGCTGGTCTCATTTTATGAAATCTTGCTGACGGGGTCAGGAACATGGAGAGAAACTTCCCAGATGACCTTTTGGGGCATATTTTTCAATTCCATAACTCTAATTCTGACCTTAAAAATCTACAAGTTGTTCATCAACTCATTTCAGTGTCCGAAGAGTGAGGAATAAATTGGGAAACTGCATCACAATTTAGATGTATCCAGGCAAGAACCCAGACTCAGAAGACATTGGTGAAAGCTGGAAAAGAGAGCAAGAGGCCAAAATCACAGATTGTGGAACTCCAAAATAACTTGTTTCAGGGTCATCTTAGCAAGGACTCTGGCTTGCATGTCAATTCACAGCCCTAATACCCTAACAGAAAGAAAAGTGTCAAGTCTTTACGTTGCGGGGGTAGGGGCAGCTGTTTCCCCAGAAACCACCTGAGGTTGAGAAGGCAACACTGAGAACCTGGGGCTCCTCTCGACCTCCAAAACCTTCTCTCTGGTCTTCTGGCACCTGGCATGTCCCAGGGATTTAATCCTGATCCAGTCTACTCATCTTTACCTGCTCTTTTTCAGCATGGCCAATATTGCTCTCCCTTTACCTCATCCCTTCAAAGCAGGCTCTGGGCTAAGGAAGTTCAGGATGCCTTTATGTGATATCCTTTCCCATGGCTGCCATCCCACTGAGCTGTCTGCCGCTCCAAGCCATGCCCAAATGTCAGGAAACTGAGCCCATTTTTCCTACATTGAAGCAGGCGACTTATAAAGGAATAATATTGTAATGAAGTTATAATACATTTTCTATCTTAAAAAATTTCAGGGGACTTCCCTGGTGGCGCAGTGGTTGAGGGTCCACCTGCAGATGCGGGGGACACGGGTTCGTGCCCCAGTCCGGGGGGATCCCACACGCTGTGGAGCGGCTGGGCCCGTGAGCCGTGACCGCTGAGCCCGCGCGTCCGGAGCCTGTGCTCCGCAATAGGAGAGGCCACAGCAGTGAGAGGCCCGTGTACCACAAAAAAAAAAAAAAAAAAAAATCAGTATGGTGGTATTATTATTTATATTATAATAAATAATATTTTCTTTAAATATTTTATAAATTCCTAAGTATATTTTTCCTAAAATAAACAAGTATATATTTAAATACTTTTATAAAAATGAGGGCTTCCCTGGTGGCGCAGTGGTTGAGAATCCGCCTGCCAATGCAGGGGACACAGGTTCGTGCCCCAGTCCGGGAAGATCCCACATGCCGTGGAGCGACTGGGCCCGTGAGCCATGGCCGCTGAGCCTGCGCGTCCGGAGCCTGTGCTCCGCAACGAGAGAGGCCATGACAGTGAGAGGCCCGCGTACCACAAAAAAAAAAAAAAAAAAAAAAAAATGAATAGCTTAAACAAAAACACTTAACCTATTGCTATAACAAAATACTATTTTTATATAAAAATTTCAGGAAAAAGTTTTTCCACACATATTCTAAATATACCCTAATCATGCTTCTATCCTCTCTATCCCAGCCTAACTCCCACTAGAATTAAGTCCCTCCTCCACAATTACTTGAGTCCTCCCCATCCTGCCAGAATATAAGCTTCATGTGAGCAGGTACTCCTTTTTTGTTCACCGCTCTATACCTAGCTCCAAGAACAATGCTTGATAAACAGTAGTCACTCAATAAATATTGCTGAATAAGTGAACGTACATCTGCATGCATCTTTACCCAAAGAGAGGAACACTAAAGAAAGAAATCAAGTGGAGGCAATAAGAATGCATATGTTACTTGGATCTTGTTACAGTATTAATAATGGATAACATTTATTAAGCACTCATTAGGTAAATATGCTAGGCAGTATGCTAAACACTTGATATGTAAAAATATGATATAGACACTATTATTAATTTTATTTTTTTAAAATCTGGAGAAAACAATTTTTGAGAAGTTAGTATTGTTATTATGTACCGACATATAATATCTTTTTTAATTTAGCAAAGTACTAAACCATCTTCATGAGTTACTCTTCATAATAAAATTATAGAATAAAACAGTGGTCAAGTTCTTCTTATTCGGATTCTCAAAGTCACAAAGGAAGTAAAAGAGGTGCAATAAGGATTTTGATTCCTTAATTCTAGTATATGGCCAAAGCAGCTCAAATTTCTTCCCAGAAGACAAATAAAAACATCTGTGGTACTGTTGCCCATGTCACAAGGTTCTGGTGGGGGAAAGTTAATAAGCGATTACAAAATTCTTTGTAAATACAAAGTGCTATAGAAATGCAAAACATCTACAACAACAATAATTAATTCTAATCACCATCTCTTTTCTGTGTGCAGCTGTCTCTCAAAATTCACTTTGGGAGTTTAATCACCCCATCTCAACAAATAAAGTAACCTCCCTCTTTCTCAGACCCTACTAAGAAGCTGTCCCTCATTCTTCCCCCCAGCCATACCCAAGCCACCCTCCACCCCCTACACACATCCTTCTCCCACATGATGAGCAAAGGCTGAATGCTGACATTAATAAGAAAAAAAGAGTTCAGATTGAGCCTTGAGCCTTTTAAAACCCTTGAATTTTAAACAAAATTGAGCACAAGGTCCTGGAGAAATATACAGACGTTTCAAAATAGAACTGCCCCCCCTCCCCTATACAGGTAGGGAACTTCTCCTCCCTCTGAGTTCCAGTAATGCTCAGGTAACTATGCTAAAATACCAGGTTGATAAATTATTGTTTATTTAGCTATGTAAGGCTCATAATAAACACTGAATACCTACAGCAATCATGACACTGATCAATTCAACATTCATGTTTGTACTGTCTATGGCTTCTTGAGTAGTTGTAAAAGACCATATGGCCCACAAAACCAAAAATATATACTATCTGGTCCTTTATAGAAGTGGTTTGTCAACCCTTAATAGGGTATGAATATAGGTAGAGAAAAGGTCTGAGGCCGGAGTCCTAGGGCGCTCTGATACGATAAGAAATATGAGATTAAAAATATGAGGAGGAGCAGTTCATGATATAGGCAGGAAACCAAGGGAGTGTGGTGTCTCCAAAGTCAAGTGAACATCATTTTGAAGGTCCCAAGGAGTGATCGACTATGTTAATATTGCCTAGTGGACAACCAAGATGGGGACTTAGAATTAAATGCTGAGTTTCATAAACTGGAGGCCACTGGTGGCCTTCACAAGAGCATTCTCAGTGGAATGGTAGGAATGAAAGTCTAATTGATGTGATACGTTCAGAAAAAAATGGGGAGAGAGGCACTAGAAACAGGTAAGAGTTATGCTAGAAAGGAGAACAGAGAAAAGAGCCATAAGTTGAAAATGGTTTTGAATACATTTCTGTACTGTTTGTGATTTGTAGTTCTGTGATTTGTAATTCTGTGGTTTATTTTTCGTTAAGATGGTATATCACAGCATGCTTGTGTGCTGATGAGAATATGGGAATGATCCAGTAGAGATGAGAATGATGATGAAGATGAAGGTGGGCAAGGAGAAGAGATTAAATTATGATACGCTGTGGAAACTGCATACTTACTGGAAAGGGATAGAGTTCCAGCAGTTGGGTGAAAAGACTCCCTGTGTCAAACATCTAGGGTAAGCAAGGGTCCTCAAAAAAGAAAGGGAACAATTTATTTGAAACAGAACAATTAAGGTGGGCCCTGAGGCAGACAGCTATCTGGCCTCACTCCTGTAAAAGGTAGTGGTTTTCACCTAATGGAAAGGGTCAGGAAGGGAAGACCTTGGCTGAGCTGTCCAGGGATGGAAAGCATCCTGCAGACTCTGAAAACAAAGCTGACTTGAAAGCCATGTTGCCTGCAACAGGCAAACAGCACTCCCTAGGTTGGTTTTCCTTTTGTTATCCTTTACTAACATCTCATTCAGATATTCCAGCTTTCGATAGAGAATCTCACAAAAACTGTATGTCCACGTGAGAATCCGCATGGTAAAAGAGCAGAATCTCCTTGAGGCCAGGGCAGTGAGGGAAACTGTGATCAGGAAAGGATGAATGAATTCCACAGGTGGTGCCTAACCACAAAATCCACACAGTCCTTGATTTTCACTCCTTAAAAATTTTGTGTCGTATTTAATTAAGAGGAAAACTCACAAATTCATAGAAGATGAGGGACATAAAGGAGGGACAAGTACTAGTAAGATCATGGGTACAGGGCTTCCCTGGTGGTGCAGTGGTTGGGAGTCCGCCTGCCGATGCAGGGCACACGGGTTCGTGTCCCGGTCCTGGAGGATCCCACATGCCGCGGAGCGGCTGGGCCCGTGAGCCATGAGCCATGAGCCATGGCCGCCGAGCCTCCGCGTCCGGAGCCTGTGCCCTGCAGTGGGGGAGGCCACGGCAGTGAGAGGCCCGCGTACCGCAAAAAAAAAAAAAAAAAAAAAAAAAGATCATGGGTATAAAGACATACAGTTTCTCTTATAAAACAAAACTCCGAACTTTCATGGTTTAACTCTCCAGAAAGGGAGGGGAAGTTCAGCAACCCTGTCCCCTTAGTTTCTCCTTCCCAGATGGGTTCTTTAAATCCAAGAACTGTAACTGACCCCAAGAGTATAATGTTCTTTTTTTCACATTCTGTTACAAGTGTAGTACTCAAAAGTCCTCCTGCCTTTGCAGGGTAGAGAGAGACTAGAATATTCAAAAGCCTTTCCAGGAGACTGGGGGAGAATGAAGCTAACAGAAACTGAAGAAGCAAGAAAACAGAAATATGAAATCTAGGCACATGGGCTTTGAAGCCAGATGATCCTGAACTTAAATCATGGCTCTGCCACTTATTGGTTATATAACCTTGAGCAGGTTACTCAACCTCCCTGAAGCACAGTTTCTTCATCTATAAAGTGAGTAAATTTCTACCTACCTGTGTCAGTTCAGGTCCAAGAAGTAGACACCAAGATCAGACTAGACTTGCAAGAAACTGGGGGAAATGCCTGTGGAAAAAAATGGGGAGAAAGCTAGAGAAGGCTGATATCTGCCAGACAGTGACACACATCTAACCCGTGAGAAGGAGCGAGGCAAAGAAGGAAGGTAGGAGGGGCCTTAGAATGCCAGGAAGTTTTCAGAGAGTATCTGAAAGCTGATGTAGAATATCCTCAGGCCAAAATCATCTGTCAGAGGCGTCCTCTGTCTCACAGGAATGAGCCTGCTGTGTACCACCACTGTCTGGAAAAAGACCACAGGAAACGTGGCCTCAGAGCAAATGTGGCGGTGTACGTAGATCAGAGCAGGTGGGGCATCAACTACGCTGCCCACAACAGGAGATCTGAGAGACACATTATGGTCGCACACATCTCCTTCTCCACAGCGGACTGGGGAGCAGCTCCTCCATGGTTCCATGGGGCCTCTCTTCCTAAGGAAGGGCCCACTGAGTGGAAAAAACTACAGCCCTCATCACTGCTGCTGATCTCAGGCCTGCAACTGGTACTCATATTCTGCCTCCTCCTTTCTAAATTCCCCTCACTGCCACCTGTCAGCTTGGCTGGTCTTGTTGATTCACCTGGTAGTGTGACCTGAGCATTCATTCCTGAAGTAGGTAATCATGCTGTGGGTAACCACATCCTTCTCAGACTAGAGTTGCTGCATGTGTCCATTCAAGAGGGCAAGGAAATACCAGGAAATGCCCAACTGCATCACAGAGATTCCACACATATTCCCTCCCTGTCGCCACTAGGTAAAAACACCCTTACCTTCTCCTACTGATCAGGGTCAATTACTTCTGCCAATATGGTGGCTCTTCTCTCAGGCTGGTCCCTGGACACAGGAGTCCAAAATGCCCTGGTAGCAGCCATCGCTTATAGTTCAGTAGGATCCTTGCTGTGTCTCCTGGCAAGAGTACACCTTCTTTAGAGATGAGAACCTCCAACTTTACAAGCTCAGAGGTGCAGGGATAGGAAGTACAAAATTCCCCACTGGGTCATTGTGAGTAATGGTAAGTGGGGTTACTTCTGCTTGTACCCCTTGTTTCCCAGAGCCATGTATTCTTCCCATACACACACTGGCACTTTAGCTGTGCCTTTATAAGGCTATTCAACATTTTCTGAGACCAGCTGCCCCTGGCTGGTATAGTATGTGATATGACCAGTGGACCTATGATCAGGGGCCCACTCCACACTTCCTTCACTATGAAGAGGCTCCCATGTTTGGATGCTAAGCTGTGTGAGAATCCCTGCCTGTAGATCAGGCATTCCATAAGCCCCTAAATAGTGATGCTGGCTGAGCCATTACAGGTAGAAAATGCAAACCCATACCCCAAATAAGTCATATATTCCTGTGAGGATGAACCACTGGCCCAGCCATTGTGGGAGAGGCCCAAAGCAGTTGACTTGCCACCAAGTAGCTGGTTGGTCTCCTCAAGGAAAAGTGCCCTATCAAGGGCTCAGCATTGGTCTCTATTGCTGACAGGTTGAATATTCAGAGGCAGCAGGAGCCAGAATTCCAAGGGCCTGCAAAGTGATTGTCCCATTGGAGCTTAACATATGCCCATAACCGTATCATTTCCTACCACTGACACTTCCAACACCATAGGATCCTCCAGATCCTATTGGCAGAGACTTTCCTTTTCTAGGTCTCACTCAAAGCTGGCAGCCTTCGGTCACTCTATGTTAACCAGAGCAATCAACCTAGTTGTAGAAAATATTGCTTTCCAAACCCAAAGAGGACTACTGGTGCTGTGCTTCCATCTTTGTGGTAGGGGGTACAAGATGCAGTGATTTGGTTTTTTTGTTTTTGGGGGGGGGTTTTTTGTTTGTTTGTTTGTTTTTTGGTTTTTTTGCGGTACGTGGGCCTCTCACCACTGTGGCCTCTCCTGTTGCGGAGCACAGGCTCTGGAAGCGCAGGCTCAGCAGCCATGGCTCACGGGCCCAGCCGCTCCGCGGCATGTGGGATCCTCCCGGACCGGGGCACGAACCCCTGTCCCCTGCATCGGCAGGCGGATTCTCAACCACTGAGCCACCAGGGAAGCCCCAGTGATTTGTTTTTTACTTTGGAGAGCTATCCCAACATACTCCTGACCATTGGAATCCTAAAAACTTCACTGAAATGGCAGGTTCCTGAATCTTTGTAGGGTTTTTCTCCTATCCTCTAGAGCACATCAGCATGCCATCAATGAAATGGATCAGTGTGATGGTCTGTGGAATGCCCAAGCAGTCCAGATCTCATCAAGCTATATTTTGACTGGGCAGGAAAGCTGACATAGCCCTGAAGCCAAAATGTAAAGAATATTGTTGGCCATCTCTCATGAATACAAACTGTTATGACCCTCTTTTCTGATTGGAACTGGAAAGAATGCTTTTGTCAGATCAATGGCCATATACCATGTACCTGAAGCCTTATTGATCTACTCTAGCAATTACATCATATCTGGCACAGTAGCTATGATGAAGGCTACTGCTTGTTTAAGCCAGCAATAGTCTTCAGTTGTGCTCCAAGGATGTGATATTGTTTCTGATTTACTATCATGTCTGGGAGAGGAAGGAAGATGAAGGAACAATTTCAAAGCTTCCCACTTGGCCTTCCTCACTGTATCTTTTACCCCACAGACTAAGAACCCAACATGAGGGCTACCCTAACATGCAAATATATCAATGCAATCAGGAACAGGAGAAATGACCACTGAGTATCCACAAACCCAGCAGGCCTGCTTGGAGCCAGACGTGAGCAAGGACTTCATTTATTATGTGGTCCCTGTAGGCCTATTAGAGGTCCACTCTATTAGAACTATGCTGATGCTTTGGGTCTCCACGTATCAATGTCAACTCAGACTGTGGATCTAAAAATGTCTGGGTAGGGGCTTCCCTGGTGGCACAGTGGTTGAGAGTCCGCCTGCTGATGCAGGGCACACGGGTTCGTGCCCCGGTCTGGGAAGATCCCACATGCCGCAGAGCGGCTGGGCCAGTGAGCCATGGCCACTAAGCCTGCGCGTCTGGAGCCTGTGCTCCGCAACGGGAGAGGACACAACAGTGAGAGGCCCGCGTACCGCAAAAAAAAAAAAAAAAAAAAAAAATTGTCTGGGTATTTTCCCTTTCCCAATATACAATCACCCAAGTAAACGTCCACAGGTTCCTTTGGGAAAAGAACTAGGGGAATCATCATAGTATATACCTGCCATGCTTTGCTACCTATTTTTCTCCTGGGGACATCATGCTCTATTACCATATCCACAACTCCATGCAGCTCAAGTCCCTTGGATCTTCCCTCAGACCCTGAAGGTCATTACAATTATTATGGCCTCTATTACAATGAAGCTCCTCATCCCCATGGATATGTATGAACTCAGCTCTCCGACCACCTCTCCTACAATGAGCCCTGACCTGCAGAGAAGAGCCACCACTGTGATGCTAGTGCTACTCTCACCAGTGCTTTCCTGATGGCCTTGGTGAATGGTGTGTTTCCTGAGCTCTCTCATGGAATACAATCAATGGATATGTTTTGTATCCTCACATAATATAGTCATTCGTCCTTGGCCACTTTCCTCAGCCTTCTACTATCTGCCAAGATAGCTCAAGCGTTTCTACTTCACTGAACATTGGGCATCACTTTCTTTTTTTTTTTTTTTTTTTTACTATTTAGTTTTAAGAGTTCTTTATAGCTCTGACCTTCAAGATGGCAAAGGAGTGAGACGTAGAGATCACCTTCCTCCCCACAAATACATCAGAAATACATCTACATGTGCAACAACTCCTGCCGGCAGAAGACCTCAGACCTCCCAAAAGGCAAGAAACTCCCCAAGTACCTAGGTAGGGCAAAAGAAAAAAGAAAAAGCAGAGACAAAAGAATAGGGATGGGACCTGCACCTCGGGGAGGGAGCTATGAAGGAGGAAAAGTCTCCACACACTAGGAAGCCCCTTCACTGGCTGAGACGGGGGTGGCAGAGGGGAAGCTTCGGAGCCACGGAGGAGAGTGCAGCAACAGGGGTGCAGAGGGCAAAGCGGAGAGATTCCCACACAGAGGATGGGTGCCGACCAGCACTCACCAGCCCGAGAGGCTTCTCTGCTCACCCACAGGGGCGGGCAGGGGCTGGGAGCTGAGGCTCGGGCTTCGGAGGTCGGATCCCAGGGAGAGGACTGGGGTTGGCTGCGTGAACACATCCTGAAGCCGGTAGTGCACCACAGCTAGCCAGGAGGGAGTCCGGGAAAAAGTCTGGAACTGCCTAAGAAGCAAGAGACCATTGTTTCCGGTGCGCGAGGAGAGAGTATTCAGAGCACCGCCTAAACGACCTCCAGAGACGGGCGTGAGCCGAGGCTATCAGTGCGGACCCCAGAGACGGGCATGAAACGCTAAGGCTGCTACTGCAGCCACCAAGAAGCCTGTGTGCGAGCACAGGACACTATCCACACCTCCCCTCCCGGGAGCCTGTGCAGCCCGCCACTGCCAGGGTCCCATGATCCAGGGACAACTTCCCCGGGAGAACACAGAGAGCGCCTCAGGCTGGTGCAACGTCATGTTGGCCTCTGCTGCTACAGGCTCGCCCTGCATTCCGTACCCCTCCCTCCCCCTGCCTGAGTGAGCCGGAGCCCCCTAATCAGCTGCTCCTTTAACCCCGTCCTGTCTGAGCGAAGAACAGACGCCCTCAGGCGACCTACACTCAGAGGCGAGGCCAAATCCAAAGCTGAACCCCAGGAGCTGGGCGAACAAGGAAGAGAAAGGGAAATCTCTTCCAGCAGCCTCAGGAGCAGAGGATTAAATCTCCACAATCAACCTGATGTACCTGCATCACTGGAATACCTGAATAGAAAACGAATCATCCCAAACTGAGGCGGTGGACTTCGGGAGCAACTGTAGACTTGGGGTTTGCTGTATGCGACTGACTGGTTTCTGGTTTTAATCTTTACCTTAGTTTAGTATTTAGCATTTATTTTCATTGATAGATTTGTTTACTGATTTGGTTGCTCTCTTCCTTTTTTTTTAATATAGAGATTTTTTTCCCCCTTTTTCTCTTTTTGTGAATGTGTATGTATATGCTTCTTTGTGTGATTTTGTCTGTATAGTTGTTACCATTTGTCCTAGGGTTCTGTCTGTCCGTTTTTTTTGTTTGTTTTAGTATAGTTTTTAGTGCTTGTTATCATTGGTAGATTTGTTTTTTGGTTTGGTTGCTCTCTTCATTCTTTCTTTTTTTTATTACTTTTTAAATTGTTTATTTTAATAATTATTTTTATTTTTTATTCTAATAACTTTCTTTTTATTTCCTTGCTCCCTCCCTCCCTCCCTCGCTCCCTCCCTTCCTTCCTCCCTCCCTTTTCTTCTAAGCCTTGTGGCTAACAGGGTCTTGGTGCTCCCCAGGTGTCAGCCCTGTGCCTCTGAGGTGGGAGAGCCAAGTTCAGGACATTGGTCCACCAGAGACCTCCCAGCTCCGTGTAATATCAAACGGCGAAAGCTCTCCCAGAGATGTCCATCTCAATGCTAAGACCCAGCTCCACTCAACGACCAGAAATCAACAGTGCTGGACACCCTATGCCAAACAACAAGCAAGACAGGAACACGACCCAACCCATTAGCAGAGAGGCTGCCTAAAATCATAATAAGGTCACAGACACCCAAAAACACACCACCAGATGCAGTCCAGCCCACCACAAAGACAAGAGCCACCCTCATCCACCAGAACACAGGCACTAGTCCCCTCCACAACCCACTGAACCAACCTTAGCCACTGGGGGCAAACACCAAAAACAACGGGAACTACAAACCTGCAGCCTGCAAAAAGGGGACTCCAAACACAGTAAATTAAGCAAAATGAGAAGACAGAGAAACACACAGCAGATGAAAAAGCAAGGTAAAAACCCACCAGACCAAACAAATGAAGAGGAAACAAGCAGTCTACCTGAAAAAGAATTCAGAGTAATGATAGTAAAGGAGATCAAAAACCTTGGAAATAGAATGGAGAAAATACAAGAAATGTTTAACAAGGACCTAGAAGAACTAAAGAGCAAACAAACAATGATGAACAACACAAAAAATGAAATTAAAAATTCTCTAGAAGGAATCAATAGCAGAATAACTGAGGCAGAAGACCAGATAAGTGACCTAGAAGATAAAATAGTAGAAATAACTACTGCAGAGAAGAATTTTAAAAAAGAATGAAGAGAATTGAGGACAGTCTTAGAGACCTCTGGGACAACATTAAATGCACAAATATTCGAATTATAGGGGTACAAGAAGAGGAAGAGAAAAAGAAAGGAACTGAGAAAATATTTGAAGAGATTATAGTTGAAAACTTCCCCAATATGGGAAAGGAAATAGTCAATCGAGTCCAGGAAGCACAGAGAGTCCCATACAGGATAAATCCAAGGAGAAACACGCCAAGATACATATTAATCAAACGATCAAAAATTACATACAAAGTAAAAATATTAAAAGCAGCAAGGGAAAAACAACAAATAACATACAAGGGAATCCGCATAAGGTTAACAGCTGGTCTTTCAGCAGAAACTCTAGAAGCCAGAAGGAAGTGGCAAGACATATTTAAAGTGATGAAAGGGAAAAACCTATAATCAAGATTACACTACCCAGCAAGGATCACATTCAGATTCGACAGAGAAATTAAAACCTTTACAAACAAGCAAAATCCTAGGAGAATTCGGCACCACCAAACCAGCTTTACAACAAATGCTAAAGGTACTTCTCTAGGCAGGAAACACAAGAGAAGGAAAAGACGTACAATAACAAACCCAAAACAATTAAGAAAATTGTAATAGGAACATACATATCAATAATTACCTTAAATGTAAATGGATTCAATGCTCCAACCAAAAGACATAGACTGGATGAATGGATACAAAAACAAGACCCATATATATGCTGTCTACAAGAGACTCACTTCAGACCTAGGGACACATACAAACTGAAAGTGAGGGGATAAAAAAAATATTCCAGGGCTTCCCTGGTGGCGCAGTGGTTGAGAATCCGCCTGCTGATGCAAGGGACACGGGTTCGTGCCCTGGTCTGGGAAGATCCCACATGCTGCGGAGCGGCTGGGCCCGTGAGCCATGGCGGCTGAGCCTGCGCGTCCGGAGCCTGTGCTCCGCAACAGGAGAGGCCATAACAGTGAGAGGCCCGCGTACCACAAAAAAAAAAAGATATTCCAGGCAAATGGAAATCAAAAGAAAGCTGGAGTAGCAATTCTCATATCAGACAAAATAGACTTTAAAATGAAGACTAGGGCTTCCCTGGTGGCACAGTGGTTGAGAGTCCGCCTGCCGATGCAGGGGACACGGGTTCGTGCCCTGGTCCGGGAGGATCCCACATGCTGCGGAGAGGCTGGGCCTGTGAGCCATGGCCTCGGAGCCTGCGCTCCGAAAAGGGAGAGGCCACAACAGTAAGAGGCCCACGTACCGCAAAAAGAAAAAAAAAAAAAAAAAATGAAGACTATTACAAGAGACAAAGAAGGACACTACACAATGATCAAGGGATCAATCCAAGAAGATTTAACAGTTGTAAATATTTATGCATCCAACATAGGAGCACCTCACTACATAAGGCAAATGCTAACAGCCATAAGAGGGGAAATCGACAGTAACAAAATCATAGCAGGGGACTTCAACACTCCACTTTCACCAATGGACAGATCATCCAAAATAAAAATAAATAAGGAAACACAAGCTTTAAATGACACATTAAACAAGATGGACTTAATTGATATTTATAGGACATTCCATCCAAAAACAACAGAATACACTTTATTCTCAAGTGCTCATGGAATATTCTCTACGATAGACCATATCTTGGGTCACAAATCAAGCTCTGGTAAATTTAAGAAAATTGAAATCGTATCAAGTATCTTTTCCGACCACAGTGCTAGGAAACTAGATATCAATTACAGGAAAACACTGCAAAAAATACAAACACATGGAGGCTAAACAATATGCTACTAAATAACCAAGAGATCAATGAAGAAATCAAAGAGGAAATCAAAAAATACCTAGAAACAAATAACAGTGAAAGCACGATGACCCAAAACCTATGGCATGCAGCAAAGCACTTCTAAGAGGGAAGTTTATAGCAATACAATCTTACCTCAATAAACAAGAAACATCGCAAACAAACTACTCTTACACCTAAAGCAATTAGAGAAAGAAGAACAACAGAAAAACTCAAAGTTAGCAGAAGGAAAGAAATCATAAATATCAGATCAGAAATAAATGAAAAAGAAATGAAGGAAACAATAGCAAAGATCAATAAAACTAAAAGCTGGTTCTTTGAGAAGATAAACAAAATTGATAAACCATTAGCCAGACTCATCAAGAAAAAAAGAGAGAAGACTCAAATCAATAGAATTAGAAATGAAAAGGAGAAGTAACAACTGACACTGCAGAAATACAAAGGATCATGAGAGATTACTACAAGCAACTTTATGCCAATAAAATGGACAACCTGGAAGAAATGGACAAATTCTTAGAAAAGCACAACCTTCTGAGACTGAACCAGGAAGAAATAGAGAATATAAACAGACCAATCACAAGCACTGAAATTGAGACTGTGATTAAAAATCTTCCAACAAACAAAAGCCCAGGATCAGATGGCGTCACAGGTAAATTCTATCATTTAGAGAAGAGCTAACACCTATCCTTCTCAAACTCTTCCAAAATATAGCAGAGGGAGGAACACTCCCAAACTCATTCTACGAGGCCACCATCACCCTGATACGAAAACCAGACAAAGATGTCACAAAGAAAGAAAACTACAGGCCAACATCACTGATGAACATAGATGCAAAAATCCTCAACAAAATACTAGCAAACAGAATCCAACAGCACAATAAAAGGATCATACACCATGATCAAGTGGGATTTATCCCAGGAATGCAAGGATTCTTCAATATTCGCAAATCAATCAATGTGATAAACCATGTTAACAAATTGAAGGAGAAAAACCATATGATCATCTCAATAGATGCAGAAAAAGCTTTCGACAAAATTCAACACCCATTTACGATAAAAACTCTCCAGAAAGTAGGCATAGAGGGAACCTACCTCAACATAATAAAGGCCATATGTGACAAACCCACAGCCAACATCGTTCTCAATGGTGAAAAACTGAAACCATTTCCTCTAAGATCAGGAACAAGACAAGGTTGCCCACTCTCACCACTGTTATTTGATATAGTTTTGGAAGTTTTAGCCACAGCAATCAGAGAAGAAAAAGAAAAGGAATCCATATCAGAAAAGAAGAAGTAAAACTGTCACTGTTTGCAGATGACATGATACTATACATAATCCTAAAGATGCTACCAGAAAACTACCAGAGTTAATCAATGAATTTGGCAGAGTAGCAGGATACAAAATTAATGCACAGAAATCTCTTGCATTCGTATACACTAATGATGAAAAATCTGAAACAGAAATTAAGAAGACACTCCAATTACCATTACAACAAAAAGAATAAAATACCTAGGAATAAACCTACCTAAGGAGACAAAAGACCTGTATGCAGAAAACTATAAGACATTGATGAAATAAATTAAAGATGATACAAACAGATGGAGAGATATACCATGTTCTTGGATTGGAAGAATAAACATTGTGAAAATGACTATACTACCCAAAGCAATCTACAGATTCAATGCAATTCCTATCAAATTATCAATGGGATTTTTCACCGATCTAGAACAAAAAATTTCACAATTTTTATGGAAACACAAAAGACCCTGAATAATGAAAGCAATTTTGAGAAAGAAAAACGGAGCTGGAGGAATCAGGATCCTGGACTTCAGACTATACTACCAAGCCACAGTAATCAAGACAGTAAGGTACTGGCACAAAAACAGAAATATTGATCAATGGAACAGGATAGAAAGCCCAGAGATCAACCCATGCACATATGGTCACTTTATCTTTGATAAAGCAGACAAGAATACACAGTGGAGAAAAGACAGCCTCTTCTATAAGTGGTGCTGGGAAAACTGGACAGCTACATGTAAAAGAATGAAATTAGAACACTCCCTAATTCCATACACAAAAATAAACTCAAAATGGATTAAAGACCTAAATATAAGGCCAGCCACTATAAAACTCGTAGAGGAAAACATAGGCAGAACACTCTATGACATAAATCACAGCAAGATCCTTTTTGACCCACCTCCTAGAGAAATGGAAATAAAAACAAAAATAAACAAATGGGACCTAATGAAACTTAAAAGCTTTTGCACAGCAAAGGAAACCATAAACAAGACAAAAAGACAACCCACAGAATGGGAGAAAATATTTGCAAATGAAGCAACTGACAAAAGGATTAATCTCCAAAATATACAAGCAGCTCATGAAGCTCAATATCAAAAACACAAACAACCCAATCCAAAAATGGGCAGAAGACCTAAATAGACATTTCTCCAAAGAAGATATACAGATTGCCAACAAACACATGAAAGGATGCTCAACATCACTAATTATTAGAGAAATGCAAATCAAAACTACAGTGAGGTGTCACCTCACACCAGTCAGAATGGCCATCATCAAAAAAATCTACAAACAGTAAATGCTGGAGAGGGTGTGGAGAAAAGGAACTCTCTTGCACTGTTGGTGGGAATATAAATTGATACAGCCACTCTGGAGAACAGTATGGAGGTTCCTTAAAAAACTAAAAATAGAACTGCCATATGACTCAGCAATCCCACTACTGGGCATATACCCTGAGAAAACCATAATTCAAAAAGAGTCATGTACCACAGTGTTCATTGCAGCTCTATTTACAATAGCCAGGACATGGAAGCAACCTAAGTGTCCATCGACAGATGAATGGATAAAGAAGATGTGGCACATATATACAATGGAATATTACTCAGCCATAGAAAGAAATGAAATTGAGTTATTTGTAGTGAGGTGGATGGACCTAGAGTCTGTCATACAGAGGGAAGTAAGTCAGAAAGAGAAAAACAAATACCGTATGCTAACACATATATATGGAATCTAAAAAATGGTTTTGATGAACCTAGTGGCAGGACAGGAATAAAGACACAGACGTAGGGAATGGACTTGAGGACACAGGGAGGCGTAAGGGTAAGCTGGGACGAAGTGAGACAGTGGCATGGACATATATACACTACCAAATGTAAAACAGATAGCTAGTGGGAATAGCGGGAAGCAGCTGCATAGCACAGGGAGATCAGCTCTGTGCTTTGCGACCATCTAGAGGGGTGGGATAAGGAGGGTGGGAGGGAGATGCAAGACGGAGGGGATATGGGGATAACGTATGCATATAGCTGATTCACTTTGTTATACAGCAGAAACTAACACGACATTGTAAAGCAATTATACTCCAATAAACATGAAAAAAATGGGATTTGTATCAGAATATATAAAGAAGGGGCTTCCCTGGTGGTGCAGTGGTTAAGAATCCACCTGCCAATGCAGGGGACACTGGTCCGAGCCCTGGTCCAAGAAGATCCCACATGCCGCAGAGCAACTAAGCCCGTGCACCACAACTACTGAGCCTGTGCTTTAGAGCCTACAAGCCACAACTACTAAGCCCTCATGCTGCAACTACTGAAGCCCATGCACCTACAGCCCATGCCCCACAACAAGAGAAGGCACCCCAATGAGAAGCCTGCACGCTGCAACGAAGAGTAGCCCCCACTTTCCGCAGCTAGAGAAAACCCGTGTGCAGCAACAAAGACCCAACACAGCCAAAAATAAATAAAATAAATTAATTTTGAAAAAAAGAATATACAACGAACTCTCAAAACTCAATGATAAGAAGACAAACAAGCCAATTTTTTTAAAAAACGGGCAAAAGATTTGAACAGACACTTCACCAAAAATGTTAAATGAATGGCAAACAAGCACAGGAAAAGAGAAGTTCAACATCTTTAGTCACTACAAAAATCCAACAAAACTCAGTAAGATACCAATGCATACTTATTAAAATGTCTAAAAACAAAAATCTGATAATACCAAGTACTGGAGAGGATGTGGAGCACCTAGAACACCCATACATTGCTGATGGGAATGCAAAATGACACACCCATTTTGGAAAACACTTTCCTTATAAAGTCAAACATACACTACCATACCACCCAGCCATCATATTCATAGGTGTCTACCAAAGTAGAAATGAAAACTTATCACAGAGAAACCTATATGTAAATGTTTCTAGTGACTTTGTTCATAATCACCAAAAATTAGAAACAGACCTAATGTCCCTCAACTGGATGGCCAAAGCATAAGGAAAAGGGACAGAAGGAAGAGAAGAAGATCCAAGATGCGGGAAGAGCAGGGACTGAGACAGATCTGGGGTCTAAGCAGCAGCAGTGGGAAGTTCTCTTTAGAACAAATTCTCACTAACTCAGGTCTAGCGATTCCCAAGCTCTTTGCTGCTTGCTTCTGTGTTTCAGATTCCTGGGAGAGACTATGATTGCACCGGTTTAAGTTGGATGTCTACCTCTGGATAAAACTGGCAGTAGGCAGTGGGCAAGTTACCTAAGTCTGAGAAAGTCGCTGGGACTTGTCCCTGTGCGCTGGAGCCACTCACAGCGAAGGGGAACTGTGTGCTAGGTAGGTGCCCCAAGAAATGTGTATTATAAGCAAAAAGGATGCACCAATCCTCTTCCACTAGAGGTCACCAACAGGATATGGAAAGGACAAAAAGAGTTCAGTGGCATTCTCATTACTTTTACCCCCACAGTCTCTTTAATATCCCAACAGGTTTTTGTCTACAGCCTCGGAGAAATTACCCTCATTCTCATGTTTATATTTTAAAGTTTTGTTTAAACTACTGACAAAAGATCATATGCATTCTCACTCGGTCCTTCATCTAAAAGATAATACCTCTAAATGCTTAGATTATGACATATATACACTATTGATACTATGTAAAAAATAGATAACTAATGAGAACCTACTGTATACAAGGAACTCTACTCAATGCTCTGTGGTGACCAAAATGGGAAGAAAATCCAAAAAAGAGGGGATATATGTATACGTATAGCTGCTCCACTGTACTTTGCTGTACAGTAGAAACTAACACAACAGTGAAATAAAGCAACTGTACTCCAGTAAAAATTAATTTAAAAAATAAAAATAAGTAAATGCTTAGGGTATGTTAAATAGTAGCTTTAACATGATACTACCTTGCTCAAAAACTTGTAGGGGCTCCCTATTACCTACCACATTAAAGCATCTGAGAATTTAGAGTTCCTTATCAAATAGCCCCTCCCTGACTTTTCCAACTCCTCAATTATTAAACATCTGTTGAACATACAGTGATCTCTACTTTCTAGACACTAACATGAATATGATGACCTTATTTGTCAATCTTATTGACAAGAATTTATGGGCATAATGGAATTAAATATCTGAACTGAGACCATCCCAGAATATTTGTGGCATGTTTGCCATAATTAAAAGATATCACACACACCAAAAAAAAAAGTTGAAAACAGTCTCTATCTTGCAAGAGTAGTTCTGTGTGGTACAGGCTACTGCCCAGAAACCTTTGACCCTGTTCAGAATCCAGGCTGCCCCCAGGCCTACCTTGTTCATGCCCACCTTGCTTTTCTTTTGCTATTCCTTTGACCTTGAAAATCTTACCTTGTGTATCATCACTCTATTCTGTGTCCCCCACTCGAGGAAATAAGGTAAACCATCTTCAAAATGTTTGTGCTTACTAACCTCTCCATACTCTGAAAAATTCTTGTAACATAACAAAAAGCTGTCTTTTCTGAGTATGAGAAGAACTTTGCATGTAATTTTTCAAAAATTAAGGAACTGGATAAATTTTTATACTATTTGTAATACTTTAGTATCAAGAAAAAGTTAAACGATAATTATGTGTTTTCCTTAACCCAAGCACCTCCCTTCATGAGGTAATCTGTTTCTCTACTCCTTGGAACCTCCATTACATTTCATTCCTCTACTGAGCACAACTCATTTTCTGTTTTGCATTATGGTTCTCTGTCAATACCTGTTTCTTCTGTGAGATTACGGCTCCTTGAGGGAAAGAACTGTGTCTTACTCTAATGTGCACCCCTTCTAGTTCTCAGCACAACACACTTTTTTCTTAAATGAAGGAATTAACCAACAGAGATTTCTATGGTGATATTATTACAGTGTCATCTTCCATATAAGCCTGTCAAACAGCATAGAAATAAAACACTGAAAACAGTTCGGAGAACCCTATCTGTGAAATTGCTGGTACAATGTAATTCTAAAGTAGGTTTGGGGCCCCCAGACTATACAGAAAGCTGTCTTCTCTTCTGTGTTACTTTCCCAAGCAAAAAAAAAAAAGATAGTGATTTCTGAGAAATAAGTGCTAATTTTAGCATTCCGTATATTAATGATTAGCAAGCAGCCAGTTCTTTCTCAGTAGCAGTACAGTAAAATGGTTAGGAACTTGGGGTCTGCTGTCAGACTACCTGGATTTCAATCTTACCTCCACCACATATTAGCTATGGGACCTTAGGCAAGTTGTTTAATATCTTTGTGCCTCATTTTCATCACCAGTAAAAGGCAGAAACTTAACAGTACAGTCCCTCTAAGGGATGGTGTGAAAAATTAATGATTTAATATATTGAATATTTAAAGTGTTCAGAATAGTATATCTGGCACTTTGTTTAAAAGTCATTTCAATATGTAGCACTACATTTACCTTACATTCCCTATTGGTAAGTTTCATGATGTTAAGAACTAAATAAGTTCTTTTTTTTTCTTTTTATCTCCTACAGCACTTAGCAGAGTGAAACAAATACTAGACGTTCAAAAAATGACGACGTGAATTGTATTTGAGACAGAGATCGGACGCACAAGAAAATGAATGTAGGTTAAAATGTAAACACAATTAATTTAAATAAAAAGAGTTACTGGCATATCATTTGCATATCTTCAGTTATTACTTTATAATTAGTTGCTAGGTGCTTTATGACTTTATCTTTTTCTTGCCCTCTCAGAGCATGTAGTTTGGTGTAATACAGGTTACATCTCTCAGAACTGCTGGCCTCCTGACAAGCCGGCTATTCAGTCTGAGTGATGAAGTTACTGCAGCAAAAACTGGGTTAAAGTACATTACTTTTCTGCTGGAGATGAAAGGCCAATAATCCCAGAAAACAGCGCACAGAAAGAGTTGGGCCAGCCAAGCACTTTGTGAAGGCTCATTTAGACCCTCCGCCGTGGAGTTCTATGAAGGTGAGTGCCCTGATGCCAGGGTCGCGGGCCCAGAGGCCTGAGTGGGCAGCTGGCCTCGGTAGGAGAGACAGAGCCAGGCCGAGGCCGCTGGATGAATCATTCTCACCTCTCTAGGCAGGTGCGGACAGCAGTACGCTTCCGCTTCGCCACGGCGCGGGCGGGACGGGGAGCGGCGGCATTCCCCGAGGAGGCCTCTCCCGGGTCGCCTCCTCCGAACGGGCACTGACCTTGCCGCAGGAGTCCGGGCTGCCGCAGTCCCAGCGCCGCAGAGCCCGGAGCTGGTGGGGGGCGCCCACTGGCACCCGGACCCACAGCTCGTCGGGGCGGGCCGTGGAGCCGGTGTGGAGCCGCCGCCCTCCCGCCGTCCCTCGGCGCTTCATTCCCGCGCGCGGTTGCCGGAGGAGGCGCGGAGGCCACACGTGTAGGTGCCAGAGGGCGGGGCGGGGCGCGCGCCCCCCGGCCCCGGAGGTCGTTTTGCGCGGGCGCACGCGCCGCAGCCGCGCGGGGCGGGGAGGGTGGGTATGCTCTGGGCGCGCGCGCCGCCGCTGCTTCAGCCTGCTGCTCAGCCCGCGCCGCCTGCTCCCGGCGCTCGGCCGCAGCACGCCGACTCCGGAGCGGCCATGGGCTGCGCGGCGCCCGCGATGTAGAGTCCGCCAGCCCTGGACCCGCATCCCGCACCCTGACAGTCCCGGTAAGCGGGGGCGGGGGCGGCTGGGACCAGCCAGGCACCGTGAGGGGCGGGTCTGTGGGCAGCGGACAGCCCTCCGCGGACTCGGAGGTGCTGTGTGGGAGCCGCCCCGAGGGGGTCCATGTGTTAGTGGATGAACCCCGAGTATCCCTGCCTCTACCCCTTGGGAGAGCCCCGGAGGCGGTGTGCGGAGCCGCCCCCATGGAAGACCCTTGTTCGAGTGGAGATTCCCAGGGCTCTCTCGGCATTTGCTGCCACGGGGAGGCCCAGTGTGGAGGACGCCATCCGCAGAGAGACTGTGTACCTACGGGAGGGCAAGGGTGGTCTCTGGTGTTGTCTCATTGGAAGACCATTCGGGAACATAGGGGAGCCTGCACCGTGGGGACGGACCCCACAGAGGACCCGTGTATATAGGAGGCCCTGAGACTGTGCCCTAAAACTGCCTGGAAGAAATCTCTGACTGGAAGGAGAGGATCCTGCCATGGGATCCAGGCCAGGAGTAACTTCCCGCATGCTCAAAGGTCTTTGGCTTTGACCTCCTTTAGGGCTCAGTCTTTCCTAACTTGTATCCCTCCAGCGTGGTCGAGAGGCAGGGGTCCTGTGGGGCTGCGCCTTTGTCCATTCGTCCCCCACCCCATTAGAATTTGTATTCTCCGTGGTAGCCCAGTTGGCTGCAAGCTGAAGGCAGGAACTTCTATCAGCGCACAGGGTGCAAGAGAGGGGAGGACCAGTGAGGCCTCTGAAGCAAAGAAAGGAGATTTGAGCCCCTGGGCTTGACCCTCAGGAAGAAAGCAGTAAAATCAGGTAGAATAACTGACTCAGCCAGGTCCTGTAAAGAAAATCCTTTGACGGAAGGAAAAAAGGATATGTAGGATTACTGAGCACCAGTGTGCCAAGTACTAAAGCAGGGATGTTTAACATCTCATAGAATCCTTATAACAGCCTTATGAAATTATCCCCTTTTAAACATTTGGCACTTTAGACTCAGGTTAAGCAATTTGCCCAAGGTCACAAAGCATGGAATCATGAAATCTGTTTTTCTAAGTTTATTTGGGTATCAAGGAGGGGCAGAAGCAACAATGTTTATTTGTTAATAAATTGCATTAAGATACCAAGCACAGGGCTTTGCAATAGTATACGGTCAGTAAATGTGATGATTAATTAAGTGGATGAAGACAGTTTAATTGGGGATGAGTGTGCTGTAGGAACTGATTTCCACTGAATCCCCAGATTTCAGGGTGTGGCTTCCTTCACTGGCAACCCTACTGTAATTATGCCTCTGGGTGGCTCTGCACTTAATTGGGTCTGGGAGAGGCCTCTGGGTGTGGTCTTTGACAGGACTTGCTCTGGGGATCTAGTGGAACCCTTCAGAGGATGGAGTATTCTGAGACTACCCTCCCTGCTTGCAGAATCCTTGAAGGAGAGGACAGAGAGACAGGGTCACCTTTAGGAAGCATGACCCACAGTGTCTTTGTGGCCATCTGACTCCATGCACTAGCAGACATTGGTCCACAGATACCACTCAGGATACTTGCCCAGCAGTGCCTCTGCATGATGAGGAGGAGGGCAGTAAAGTCTCAGAGCCAAGGAAGAATAGTTTATTGGGAGTCCATCGTCTGGGGAATGCAAAGGGTCTGTGCCTGACATAGTGATGCACCCTCATCTCACCCCCTGGGCTGTGGTAGCTTTCATTCCACCTGAATCCCAAGGGTGTGAATTTGGAGCCAAGGATAGACTCTGGTTTCTTGTCCAAAAATGGAGTGGTGAGGGAGCTAAGCAGTGGAATTCACCAGAGTATTCTGGAAGAGTTTTCCTGTTCCCCTTCCTTTCTCCTTCCACATAGCCAAACCTAGTGACATCCTCCTTTAACAGAAGTGGGTTCCCTGGGCTCCTGGGGTTACATAGTGAGAAGGGAGGTCAGACTTGTGAGAAAACAGAACAACCTGGGTGTGGCATCTCATGCACAGCTCAGTGGAACGAACTCTGACAAAGGCTGATATTGGTTAAGCACCTCCCCATTAGAGAATTGTTTATAATCCCCTTTCAGTTCAAACCCCTCTCATCAGTTTAACACACCAAAATAAACAGGGATATATACCTTTTTTAAGAAAATCAGAGCAAGCTTGCAAATATGGTCTTTGCTCTGATTCAGAGATTTGTCACTGGGTTTTATTCCTAAACTGGTCTTTTTACTGAGGGCTCTTGGTATCACACCCACTCATGACCCTGGAAAAATTGCTAGATAGCTCCAGGTGCTCCCCAAATATTGGACCTTGGATATCACTTCTTTGATGTCCAGCATTGGGTGAACATTAAGATTACAAAATCCTAAGAATACTGTCTCCTCTAATCACAACGTGAGTCTGCAAATCAAATCATTCCACAGTGGGTATGAAGGATGTCACCAGGTGGCCTTAATCTTCTTTTTTAAAAAAGCTCTCTCTAAAGAGAAATAAAAGGGGAGAGCATGGCTCACCCAGTTTCACTTGAGTGTACACAAATGAGTCTGGATTTTTTAGCCTTTAATCTTCCTCATCATCTCTGACCACATTCTTACGGTTTTCTTCCTCCTACATTTGCCATCTTTAGACAATGCTTCCCCTTCCTCAAACACATAAATAGTAGGACCTTCCCCTGCCCATTCCTCATACTCCTTGTATTTTTTCCAGTACACCTGTTCCTAGGTGGATCATATTTATGCAAAAAGTTTCCTTTCTTTTTAGCTACAGAATCTATCATCTTCCAGTCCCACATGCTTTTCTCCAGCAGTGCTCTTGGTTTCTGCTATCTTCATTTCCCAAATTCCTTTATTCATTTCTAATGGGAATATCATTATCCACTCCATCCCCTCAATCTTAATGACCAAGTTCTGACAGAAATGCTTACCAGCTTTTGACCAAGAAACCAAGACCATCAGTGTCCAGCTGGAGACATGACTATTTTTTCTATTATAACATCCCCCTTCATCCTTCCTCCCCTTCCAGCAATCCACTCAGAGACCCATATACATTTACTAAGTGCTACCCACTTGCCAGGCACTATGCTAGATAAATATGAGAGTTCCTTGCCCTTGAGGTGTTCACATAGGATCAATCTGCATTTCTCTAATCATTTACTATAAAAAGTAAGAAAAAAAAAGAGAAGTACAGCTTTACAGAGTATCTATAGGAATCATCATACAGTATGCCTTTTCCCAGGCATCACTGAAGCACCACTGCTGTTCTGTGCCTCCTCTGGCAGCCACATCCTTAGCCCCCAAGCCATTGCCCTGCCAGAATTACTTCCTCCCATATACTTTGAGTGAACTGGCCACTCTTGGCTCTCTATGATAATAATGACAGGACCTTATATTTGGATAATATGTGAAAATTTACAAGCCCTCTTACATGATCTCATTTGGTTTTCAGAAATGTTTCATCTTAACTGTGGTCTTCTTACTAAAACAACAGTGTGTTGGTTGGCTGGCTGGTTTTCTCTCCTTTTTTTTTGTTTTGTTTTGTTTTTTGAGCCTCCTAATCAGGGTTACAGGTCTCCAGAGGGAAAGCCCCAACAATTTACTACAGCCTCTACCTACCAGCTCTTAGGTTATGAAGAGGAGTTTCCTGTTGGGTCCAAAGGCCAACCAATGCACTCACCGGTCAACCCTGGGACTTATCAGGGCTGTCCTGCTGCCTGGCCTCAGAAAATCCAATTCTCTGTGTTTTCTTTCCTCCCTGAAATCTAAATACATATTCCCTCCTAGACACATAGTTTAAGCATACTATCTCAAACCAGTTCTTTGGGCTAATTCTTATGTGAAGGCAGGTTTCTTTGCCTATTTCCATCTAACACCCGGCTGGCTTCATACCATCTAAGCCATGATGGAGTCTCCATATAGCTAAGGCATGTGCTTTTATCTCTTCCTGGAATGCCTTTTTTTTTCCTTATCCACTGGGGTAACTCCCACTCATATTTCAAAATTTAGCTCAAGCAACACTTTTTTTTTAATCCTACACTTATGCCCCCTACACACACACATACTCACACTGCTTTCTCACAGGCTGAGTGAGGTTCCATTTGTTCAGTCTACGAACAGTTACTAAGCGCCTAATTTGTGCCTAACACATAGTAGGCTGCCCTCAGCAAATATTTGTAGAATCAACAAATAAGTCATGATAATTAAGGTGTAATGAGTGCATTAAATTGGGCTGAATCTGTGCTTCAGGGCCTCAGAGCAGAGAACAGGGAGTGTCTCTCCATCTTGCTGAAAAGCTCTGCTTGCTAAGTGTAATCACACCAGCCAGTCACTGATGGTGTGCTATTCCTTAACTGTTGCTCTGCTTCTGTGGGAAGCCTGCACTGTAGCTTCTCATGAAGACCCATCCCAGGCCCCTAGAGGCTAAAGATCATGCCATAATTTTGTCCTCATGTTTCTTAGAGCTTTTGGACTTCCAGTAAATATTAAACAACAACAGCACCTCCCTCACGCCTCATTCTCTTGAGCTGAGTCCAAGAAGACATTTTTACTCAGTCTTCAGCCCTCCTGTTCCTTGGAAATCCCAGAAGAGTCCTGTGCAGTCAGGGGTGACTGTCTTCCTGGGCTGACTGAAGCCAGTGCTACTGCACTGGATAAACAGAGGAGACTGGAAGAAGACAGGGAGGTATCAGTTAGACTCCTTTAGACATGAAAACTAAAAGTAGCCCATAGGGCTTCCCTGGTGGCGCAGTGGTTGAGAGTCCGCCTGCCAATGCAGGGGACACGGGTTCGTGCCCGGTCCGGGAAGATCCCACATGCCGCGCAGCGGCTGGGCCCGTGAGCCATGGCCGCTGAGCCTGCGCATCAAAGTAGCCCATAGGCTACTGCCAGGCAACAGAATGGCTGACTAGAAACAGGCTCCAGGAGCACTGTGGTGAGGCAATGGATTCCTATAGCAGGACCCAGATACTGGAGATCAGCCAGACTATTTCGGGCTTGAATTCCTCAAAGACGAGCAGAGGGTGAGGGGACTCTGATAATTTGTGTTTAAAGTCTCTAGATTGATGTTGATGTGCACAGTGAACTTAGGGTCTGTGCTGTGCATTCTGCATTTTGTAGATCCTGGTTCTGCTGGTTTTCCATACCCTTATGGCTAATCACCTGCTGTGTTAGGTATGTGGCTTCCTTGGGGCTCTCAGACAACCTTTTAGGCACGTGCTATACCTGGAGCCAATTGTCAACCACCTTGAAATTTTTCACACTTATTTGCAGATGCTGCTCATCTCTTGCTAAATTTTTCCAGCCCAAACCCAGGAGGGAGGAGATACACTTTTAAGTTTACTGCACATGCCCTCAGGGCAGCTGCCCTCCTGTGGGCCAGTTCACAGTAACCCCAGGACACAGCATAAATGCAGGGGACTGTTGACTTTGGTAATATTAGTCTCTCTTTTTTATAGTTGTGGTTGTGGAAACTGGCCAAATTCTAAAATTCTGTAGCTCTCTCCTGTGGTCAAAGAAATCACCCATAACTACTGTATGGTTACCTGTTCTCATCCCTGCTAGCCCTGAATCAGCAGATAGAGTCCCCTCTGGGGAAGCAGAGTAGATGTGATGAGATGAGCAGGTGACTGTATAGTTTCTAGAATTGTGTTCTGAAGATTTGGTCTGATCAGTCTCTCTGGACAACTTTGAGGAAGAGAAAAGGTAGTGACACCATGATCTCAAACTTTTTATGTTGCCTAGTTATCTCTGCAACATTCATTGAACCAAGATTTATAGAACACATACTCTGTGGAAGGCAGTGGGAACCATCTAGATTTTTCTCCTTCTCAATCTCAGTGAAAAACTGGGATTCCTTTTTCCATCTGCTCAACCCACTCTGGTTGTTTTCCCGTCTCCCAGCTCAGAGGTTTTCTTTGCCTTGTTCCTGCCTAGGGAAGCCTTCATAACCTCCAAACAATCACTTTTAGTTGCTTTTGAGCCTTTTTCAAACAGCTGCCATTCCCATACCAAGAATCAGATGAAAGCAAGTAAATGTGCTTTATGTTTAGCATGCCCAATGAGGAGACTCTGCCTGTTGAGAGGCTCCTCACAGCCAGAAGTCTTTATAGAGAGCTTTGGAAGAGGTTCCCTAGCTGCCTTCCTTTTCCTTATTTTGCCACCAGCTCCTGCTGTGGAGCAACCCCTCCTCCTCTTACTCCCACCACTTTGCCCTTATAAATCATCCCACTGCGTTGTAAGCATGTGCTCTGCAGAGAATGGGTGTGTCGTGCACGCACACATTTCAAGCTGCCCACATATATCTTACTGCCTGACAAATTCATCTAGACAGACTTCTCTCTTCCCTGAAGAAAAGTTCTGGTTGTCATCTGTTTCCATTTCCTCCAGATCGTAGAGTCAGGCAGCCCTGTTCTACCTCATGTCCCTCTTATTCACCACCACCTGCTCCTGCTCCCATGAGGTTGTTTTCCAAGCCTTCCCTAGGTTCTGTAAATCCTCTTGACAGTCACATCATTCTTGGGACAATGTCTTTTTATCCCTCTTTCATCCTTGTTAGGGAGGGAGAAAACCCCAGTTCCTCCCATCAGCCAAAGGAGTAATCATTAGATATGATTTGTGGCATCTTTGCAACTTGATTTCCTTTTAACTCACTCTTCTTCCTAGGACTCCTTCCAGCACAGGAGAGGCCAGGTTTTTCTCACCAGGCATTTGTTTTTACTCCTCACTAATCAGGACCACTTGTTTCTCTAGAAATTAGAACTGATTTTGTTAATTTCTCAAACACCCCAGGTGCACATCGTGGATATTTCAGCATACTTGCTTTTAATCAAGGTGTCTTTTGCATACAGTTTCAATCCACTCCATGAAGCATTAAGGGGTTTTAGCCTCACTCTTAAAGCCTAATTTTGTTGTGTCCTCACAGTTCAAAATCAAAGCCTTGTGATGAAAATGACTTGGGGTCTTGTTTGGATTTTTTTTTTTTTTTTTTTTGCATTACGCAGGCCTCTCACCGTTGTGGCCTCTCCCGTTGCGGAGCACGCTCCGGACGCGCAGGCTCGGCGGCCATGGCTCACGGGCCCAGCCGCTCCTCGGCATGTGGGATCTTCCCGGACCGGGGCACGAACCCGTGACCCCTGCATCGGTAGGCGGATTCTCAACCACTGCGCCACCAGGGAAGCCCTTGTTTGGATTTTGATGCCTTCTTTTTAATGTCTCTGCTCTACATTTTCTGCACTTATGGGCATAAAGTGGCCTAGAAAACTGAAGGGAATAGCAGTACTCCAAGATCCTGTGGTCAGGACTAGAAAGTAGTTTTTTATTTGTTTTTATGTCTGTTTGTTTGTTTTGCTGGTGGATGTTATCTTCAGTCTTCATTGAAATTCCTTTGAGGATAAACTCCAAATCCACTGCAGTGACATCATTAACAGTTGAGTAGCTTAATAGTGATTCTTGGTATCCTTACAGAGAGTAGTGGTTGTGCAGGACTGCAGTGTGTTGGGATATGCTTGTGGTTAGTTTGCTGATACACTATTAATGAGTCAGGTCACTTACAGAGTAACCCTCCTAATTGGCTGGCCTTTGTTCAAAACTCTTATTACATTATCTGAAAAAGCCAATAAGAACCAAATGCATACCATTGATTTTCCTCCAATGAATCATTCTTGAAAAACTGAATTTCGTATGGTTATTCCAGGTCTCCAAATAAGTGTTTATCAAGCTTTTTTTTAACCCATGCCTTCTTGCTAATAAACATTAATGTCGGGACTTCCCTGGTGGTGCAGTGGTAAGGAATCCGCCTGCCAATGCAGGAGACACAGGTCCAATCCCTGGTCCGGGAAGATCCCACGTGCCACGGAGCAACTAAGCCCGTGCACCACAACTACTGAGCCTGCGCTCTGGAGCCCGCCAGCCAGAACTACTGAGCCCACGTGCCACAACTACTGAAGCCCGCATGCCCTAGAGTACAAGAGAAGCCCGCGCACCATGACTAAGAGTAGCCCCCACTTGCCACAGCTAGAGAGAGCCCGCACGCAGCAACTAAGACCCAGCGCAGCCAAAAAAATTAATTAAATTTTTTTAAAAAAATTTTTAATTAATGTCTTATGACTGCTCCCTAAAACTTCTACTACAACTTCTGGGAGGGGGCTGCCCCCAACGATTTGGAAAGCTAGCACCTTCTGTATCTCCCCAGGAACCAGGAGGATACTGTCAAGCTCTGCTGTTTTGTTGTCCATGTTACAAGAAAAAAAAGTAATGGCTTTTGATATTTGCTTTCCAAATATAAATATAATTTATATGCTTTTTCAATCCACTATTTCTTCCCTCCTCCTGGAGTTCTGATATATAAACCCCTATATGCCCCAGAATCCAGTCAATGTGAGTCATTGCTCTGATCTTTATGTTCGTACTGGATTAAACCAGTTTTTTCTCTTTATTTTTATAGCATGAATATATTACAAGTTATCCAATAATTCTCCTACTAAGGTTATTTCCACCTTTTTATCACTGTGAAAAATGCTTTGATAGGGACTTCCCTGGCGGCGCATTGGTTAAGAATCTGCCTGCCAACGCAGGGGACACGGGTTCGAGCCCTGGTCCAGGAAGATCCCACATGCTGAGGAGCCACCAAGCCCGCGAGCCACAACTACTGAGCCTGCATGCCTAGAGCCTGTGCTCTGCAACAAGAGAAGTGACCACAATGAGAAGTCTGCGCACTGCAACGAAGAGTAGCCCCCACTCGCCACAACTAGAGAAAGCCCACGTGCAGCAACGAAGACCCAACTCAGCCAAAAATAAACAATAATTTTTTTAATGCTTTGATAAATATTCTTTAAAATATGCCCACAGGTAGAGGATCAAACTCTTGTATGTAGTACGGTCTTCTTCATTCAAAAGTATATTAGGATCAGTCCAGATCTGCTAGACCGTCGAAACACACAGACTCACTCTTTTTTTTTTTTTTTTTTTTTTTGCGGTACGCGGGCCTCTCACTGTTGTGGCCTCTCCCGTTGCGGAGCACAGGCTCTGGACGCGCAGGCTCAGCGGCCATGGTTCATGGGCCCAGCCTCTCAGCAGCATGTGGGATCTTCCCGAACCGGGGCACAAACCCGCGTCCCCTGCATCGGCAGGTGGACTCTCAACCACTGCGCCACCAGGGAAGCCCCACACTCACTCTTAAGACAGGCTTGAGAATTCAATTCTTGCGTCACTCCAGTCAAGGGAAAAGCATACCTTATACCCCACAATGTTATCCTTGTCTTTCAGAGGTAGCTATCTTTAAATCAAAAGACAAAAGCATAGTTCTCTAATCAAAAAAGTATAGTGATTCTAAGGCTGTGTTTTTCAAATTGCCAGTCCGGACCCATTACAAAGTCACCAAAGCATTTTTTTACGATCTTTTTTTTATGTGGACGATTTTTTAAAAATATTTATTTATTTATTTGGCTGCACCGGGTCTTATTGCAGGATGTGGGATCTTTTAGTTGCAGTATGTGGGGTCTTTTAGTTGCAGCACGTGGGATCTTCGTTGTGGCATGCTGGCTCTTAGTTGCGGCATGTGGGATCTAGTTCCCCGACCAGGGACCAAACCCGGGCCCCCTGCATTGGGATGCAGAGTCTTAACCAATGGACCACCAGGGAAGCCCCTGATGTGGATCATTTTTAAAGTCTTTATTGAATTTGTTACAGTATTGCTTCTGTTTTATGTTTTGATTTTTTGGCTGCGAGGCACGTGGGATCTTAGCTCCGCGACCAGGGATCAAACTACAACCCCCACATTAGAAGGCAAAGTCTTAACAAATGGACCACCAGGGAAGTCCCTCATCAAATCATTTGAGAGAGTCACTATCATGATTATTTTAATGAACTAGGATAGAGAGGATAGAAAATATCTGGGAGCATCACATGTAGTAAAATTAGGATTCTTTCACAAAACTTTGGGTTCAGTTATAGGTCTATGAACATGTGTTTATAATTTTGTGTATACAGGGTCACATCATAAACTATACTTCTTACTATGGGTCACAGTCAAAAAATGTGAAAAATATACCACAGAAAGTTTTCTGAGGAAAACACTGTGGCCTTGGAAATAGTAATTGATCATGAGGAAGGTTTGCAGTGAAGGACTGGGTGTTAGTTTTGCATTCTCCTTCTTGACGTGGTATGCCTGTTCCTCTCACTGTAAGTTGGGGACTTGCTTTTCCACCTAACTGTAGAGCACAGCCAGTATGCATAAGCCACGTGGGCAGTGTCTGCAGACTGCAGGCCCAGCCTCTTCAAGAATCCCCTGGCTCTACAGCCTCAGCAACAGCTCTAACATACACACACTCCCTTCTCCACCCCTAGCCCCACCGCCACCCAAGGCTGGATACCCTCATTAGGTCACATGGACTTTTAAAAGAATATAGAAGAGAAGCATTCTAAATGCTTGACTACATATTCCAAGCATATGCATTAACAGATAGAGAACTGAAGCCCAAAGCAGTGAAATAACAGGTCCTGGGTCACAGCAGATCCAGAACTAAAACAAGTCACCAGGTTGCCTCTGTGACTTTTTAAATTATATAATTAATGTACAAGGTAGGAAAATTAGAAAAAAACAGATTAATAAAAATATGAAAAAACATGCATTCTTTCAAAATTAGATCATAACATGAGCATTTCTGTAACTTGCATTTTTTATAAATATGTTCATATATTTTGAACATCTTGCCACATTAATAAATTTACTTTTACCTTAATGTTTTTCATATTGTTCATTCTTCCATTGTACCATAATTTAACCATTCCCCTATTGTCCCGTATTTGTTTGCAACTGAGGAAAAGAATGAGGTTTTTTGGTTTTTTTTTTTTTGCGTACGCGGGCCTCTCACTGTTGTGGCCTCTCCCGTTGCGGAGCGCAGGCTCCAGATGCGCAGGCTCAGCGGCCATGGCTCACGGGCCTAGCCACTCCGCAGCATGTGGGATCTTCCCGGACCGGGGCACGAACCCGTGTACCCTGCATTGGCAGGTGGACTCTCAACCACTGCACCACCAGCAAAGCCCCAAGAATGAGTTTTTAATCACCTTAAACAATTTCCTAATTTGATCGGTAAATCTTTCCTTGAACTTCCCTGGTGGCGCAGTGGTTAAGAATCCGCCTGCCAGTGCAGGCGACATGAGTTTGAGCCCTGGTCCGGGAAGATCCCACATGCCGCAGAGCAACTAAGCCCGTGCACCACAACTATTGAGCCTGCATTCTACAGCCCACGAGCCACAACTACTGAGCCCGTGTGCCACAACTACAGAAGCCTGTGCGCCTAGAGCCTGTGCTCCACACCAAGAGAAGCCACCGCAATGAGAAGCCTGCACACCACAAGGAAGAGTAGCCCCTGCTCGCCGCAACTAGAGAAAGCCCCCACACAGCAATGAAGAGCCAGCGCAGCCAAATAAATAAGTAAATAAATAAATAAATCTTTCCTCAATAAATCTCCTTTGCCACCATCCTGTAAATGACAGTCACTTATTCAAAGCAAATATTCTTTAGTCATATATTTTAATTTTACAAACAAATTTTACTAATGGGGAGAGGGGATCTTTCTTATCAGTAGGTTTATAAATTTAAAAATATGGGTTGGGTTTCTTTGATAACAAGTGATGGCAGGGCAAGCACCCAGACAGGGTAGGAATTTGCACCACTGTGGCACAGAAAATAGTTGTTTCTAGAAAGAAGACGTGGCTGTCATCAGATTTGATGAGTATTAAGACTTTATTGAAAAATCAGAAAGACTTATCCACAATTAATTAATTGGGAAATATTATTAAATGCCTTTCCTCTTTTAGACAGGTACTACACATGGTAAAACAATCTAAGAGAGGAAACTGACACTGATTAGACAATCATCCTATTGAATACGTAATAACAAAGATGAGTGTTCTAGAGCTGAAGAGCATGGTGCTGTCAGCACACCTAGCTGGCTTGGGGAGACGGCAGTAACTTCCATGAGGAAGCAGTACTTAAACTGAGCTCTAATCAGGGGAAAGGAATGTTCAAAGGTCCAAAATAGAGGGAGCATGGAGACTTCCCTGGTGTGGCAGGGGACAGAATCTTCCTGCCAATGCAGGGGACACAGGTTTGAGACCTGGTCTGGGAAGATCCCACATGCCACAGAGCAACTAAGCCCTTGCACCACAACTACTGAGCCTGTGCTCTAGAGCCCGCGAGCCACAACTACGGAGCCCCCATGCCACAACTACTGAAGCCCATGTGCCTAGAGCCCGTGCTCTGCAACAGGTGAAGCCACTGCAATGAGAAGCGTGCACACCAAAACGAAGACTAGCCCCCACTCGCCACAACTAGAGGAAGCCCGCATGCAGCAACAAACACCCAACACAGCCAAAAATAAATAAATAGATTTATAAAAAATAATAATAATAATAGAGGGAGCATGGCAAACAAAGACTGAAAGACCAGTGTGGTTAGAACAGAGTAAAGAAGGGACACCAGACCGAGGAGAGCCTCACAAGCCATAGTAAAGAAACTGATTTGGAGGACTTTATCCTGAAAGCTTTGGAAAGCCATTGAAAAGTTTTAAGCAGCAGATAATGTATCAGCTGAATGTCCCAGAGACATCTTTAATTCAATACATACAAAATCCAATTTCATTATTCCTCTTTCTTATTTCCCAATTTCTATAAATGGCACTACCCTTCTTCTCGTTGGTCGATTTAAGACTGCCCTCTAAGTCAGGCAGGGATAGGCTGTATGAAATATGAAATACTGTATGACTTCACTTGTGTGTGAAATCTAAAAACATTGAACTCATAGAAACAGAGAGCAGAATGATGGTTGCCAAAGGCTGAGGGGTGAGGGAAATGGAGGGATGTTGGTCAAAGGGTACCAACATTCAGATATACAATGAAAACCTTCCAGAAATCTAAGGTACAGCATGTGACCACAGTTAACAATACTATATTGTGTACTTGAAAGATGCTGTGAGAGTAGAGCTTTAATGTTCTCACCATTAGAACAACAACAAAATAGTAATTGTGTGAGATAAAAGATGAGCTAACTAGAAAAAGAAGAACAAAAAAACCCTAAAGTTAGCAGAAGGAATGAAATCATAAATATCAGATCAGAAATAAATGAAAAAGAAATGAAGGAAACAGTAGCAAAGATCAATAAAACTAAAAGCTGGTTCTTTGAGAAGATAAACAAAATTGATAAACCATTAGCCAGACTCATCAAGAAAAAAAGAGAGAAGACTCAAATCAATAGAATTAGAAATGAAAAGGAGAAGTAACAACTGACACTGCAGAAATACAAAGGATCATGAGAGATTACTACAAGCAACTTTATGCCAATAAAATGGACAACCTGGAAGAAATGGACAAATTCTTAGAAAAGCACAACCTTCTGAGACTGAACCAGGAAGAAATAGAGAATATAAACAGACCAATCACAAGCACTGAAATTGAGACTGTGATTAAAAATCTTCCAACAAACAAAAGCCCAGGATCAGATGGCATCACAGGTAAATTCTATCATTTAGAGAAGAGCTAACACCAATCCTTCTCAAACTCTTCCAAAATATAGCAGAGGGAGGAACACTCCCAAACTCATTCTACGAGGCCACCATCACCCTGATACGAAAACCAGACAAAGATGTCACAAAGAAAGAAAACTACAGGCCAATATCACTGATGAACATAGATGCAAAAATCCTCAACAAAATACTAGCAAACAGAATCCAACAGCACAATAAAAGGATCATACACCATGATCAAGTGGGATTTATCCCAGGAATGCAAGGATTCTTCAATATTCGCAAATCAATCAATGTGATAAACCATGTTAACAAATTGAAGGAGAAAAACCCTATGATCGTCTCAATAGATGCAGAAAAAGCTTTCGACAAAATTCAACACCCATTTATGATAAAACCTCTCCAGAAAGTAGGCATAGAGAGAACTTACCTCAGCATAATAAAGGCCATATATGACAAACCCACAGCCAACATCATTCTCAGTGGTGAAAAACTGAAATCATTTCCTCTAAGATCAGGAACAAGACAAGGTTGTCCACTCTCACCACTATTATTCAACATAGTTTTGGAAGTTTTAGCCACAGCAATCAGAGAAGCAAAAGAAATAAAAGGAATCAAAATCGGAAAAGAAGAAGTAAAGCTGTCACTCTTTGCAGATGACATGATACAACACATAGAGAATCCTAAAGATGCTATACCAGAAAACTAGAGCTAATCAATGAATTTGGTAAAGTAGCAGGATACAAAATTAATGCACAGAAATCTCTTGCATTCGTATACACTAATGATGAAAAATCTGAAACAGAAATTAAGGAAACGCTCCCATTTACCATTGCAACAAAAAGAATAAAATACCTAGGAATAAACCTACCTAAGGAGACAGAAGACCTGTATGCAGAAAACTATAAGACACTGATGAAATAAATTAAAGATGATACAAACTGATAGAGAGATAGACCATGTTCTTGGATTGGAAGAATCAACATTGTGAAAATGACTGTACTACCCAAAGCAATCTACAGATTCAATGCAATCCCTATCAAATTACCAATGGAATTTTTCACCGATCTAGAACAAAGAATTTCACAATTTTTATGGAAACACAAAAGACCCCGAATAGCTAAAGCAATCTTGAGAAAGAAAAACGGAGCTGGAGGAATTAGGCTCACTGACTTCAGACTATACTACAAAGCTACAGTAATCAATACAGTATGGTACTGGCACAAAAACAGAAATATTGATCAATGGAACAGGATAGAAAGCCCAGAGATAAACCCATGCATATATGGTCACTTTATCTTTGATAAAGCAGACAAGAATACACAGTGGAGAAAAGACAGCCTCTTCTATAAGTGGTGCTGGGAAAACCGGACACCTATAGGTAAAAGAATGAAATTAGAACACTCCCTAATTCCATACACAAAAATAAACTCAAAATGGATTAAAGACCTAAATATAAGGCCAGCCACTATAAAACTCGTAGAGGAAAACATAGGCAGAACACTCTATGACATAAATCACAGCAAGATCCTTTTTGACCCACCTCCTAGAGAAATGGAAATAAAAACAAAAATAAACAAATGGGACCTAATGAAACTTAAAAGCTTTTGCACAGCAAAGGAAACCATAAACGAAATGACAAGACAACCCTCAGAATGGGAGAAAATATTTGCAAATGAAGCAACTGACAGGGGATTAATCTCCAAAATTTACAAGCAGCTCATGAAGCTCAATATCAAAAACACAAACAACCCAATCCAAAAATGGGCAGAAAACCTAAATAGACATTTCTCCAAAGAAGATATACAGATTGCCAACAAACACATGAAAGGATACTCAACATCACTAATTATTAGAGAAATGCAAATCAAAACTACAGTGAGGTGTCACCTCACACCAGTCAGAATGGCCATCATTAAAAAATCTACAAACAGTAAATGCTGGAGAGGGTGTGGAGAAAAGGGAACCCTCTTGCACTGCTGGTGGGAATGTAAATTGATACAGCCACTATGGAGAACAGTATGGAGGTTCCTTAAAAAACTAAAAATAGAACTACCATATGACTCAGCAATCCCACTACTGGGCATATACCCTGAGAAAACCATAATTCAAAAAGAGTCATGTACCACAGTGTTCATTGCAGCTCTATTTACAATAGCCAGGACATGGAAGCAACCTAAGTGTCCATCGACAGATGAATGGATAAAGAAGATGTGGCACTAGTATACCACAGAATATTACTCAGCCATAAAAAGAAACGAAATTGAGTTATTTGTAGTGAGGTGGATGGACCTAGAGTCTGTCATACAGAGTGAAGTAAGTCAGAAAGAGAAAAACAAATACCATATGCTAACACATATATATGTGTCATATATCTAAAAAAGAAAAAAAGGTTCTGAAGAACCTAGGGGTAGGACAGGAATAAAGACACAGATGTAGAGAATGGACTTGAAGACACAGGGATGGGGAAGGGTAAGCTGGGAAGGAGTGAGAGAGTGGCATGGACATATATACACTACCAAATGTGAAATAGATAGCTAGTGGGAAGCAGCCACGTAGCACAGGGAGATCAGCTCGGTGCTCTGTGACCACCTAGAGTGGTGGGATAGGGAGCATGGGAGGGAGATGCAAAAAGAAAGAGATATGAGGATATATGTATATGTATAGCTGATTCACTTTGTTATAAAGCAGAAACTAACACACCATTGTAAAGCAATTATACTCCAGTAAAGATGTTAGGAAAAAAAAAAGGATGTGCTAACTAACTTTATTGTGTTACACATTTCACAATATATACATGTATCAAATCATCACATTTACAGTTTAAACTTAAACAATGTTATATGTCACATATCTCAATAAAGCTGGGAAATAAATATAAAATTGCTCTCTTGCCCTTTACGCTTGATCCAATCCAGTTATCAATTTATTCCTAAATTTCTCTATTTCCATAGTATCAAATCAACTCAGTATAATTCCTCCTGCCACCGTTTCAGTTTAAACCCTCTACCTCTTGCCTGGACTAAATTATAGTAGCCTTCTAGTTGGTCTGAATCTTTCCTCCTTCTCTCTGTCACCTTTTTCCCCAAACTAACTGAGGATAACTTCCTACCCATCCTCCAAGGTCCACTCTGACTCCCAGTAATATGGTCTCACCTTCCTGTAGGCACTTCCAGCACTCTGTCTTACTCTTCTTTGAGTTTTGACATTAAGTAGCTTGAGTGATGAGACTCTGTTCTTCCATCTTCTATTTCCAACGATGAGCAGTCAGTGCCTTGCATATAGTACTGTTCAATAAGCCTTTATTATGATGGATTGATAGCAAGGCTAAAATGGACTCTCTGCTCCACTTAGAACAAACATTCCCCAACTGAATTCCACTAAGACCCTTCAGGCTAGGAAATAGCAAACCAGCTTTGCAGTGTGCCATGTCATGCCCTCAGTTTCCAATGCCCTGGTACTGCAGAGGAAGAGCAAGAATAACATTACTTTTTAACCTGTAAAGGATATGGACCTTTCTTGAACAGTTCTGAGAATCAAAGCAGAAAATGTGGCAGTGACATTAGTGAAGCCTTAGAAGTGTGAGAAGCACCTGAGAGCTTGTGATGAGCAGGTTGTCTGTGACAGACAAACAGACCCATAAACAGGCATAGCTACTAATTAGAAGGAGCAAAGAAGTGTTTGAGACCTTGACCACATGGATGAGGTGGGAGAGTCTCCTGAATGCCTAATTCAGGAGTCCTCTAAAAATAGGAGTTCATTCACTCTGACTCAAAAAGTAGGCGTTTGATATGGATTCTTGTTCACAGCACTTGTCAGAGGAGCATTCCTTCAGTCAGAAGTCTGAAATACGTAGCTGTAGTCTTGCTTTATGCCTTGGGTCATCTTTGGGAGAGACTTGGGGTCTCGAGTCTCCTACTATCTCGAAGTAGCTGAGGCCTGGGACCCCTAGACCTAATTGGCTTTGGGACAGGAAGGGAGACAGAGATACCATCTCACATTTGTAGAGTGCTTTCTAGTCTACACACACTGTTAAGCCCCTTTTCTGATGTTATCCTCATGATAGCCCTGTGAAGTGTGCTGAGCAGATCGCCCTCATTTTATAGACAGGAAAACCAAAGTCACAGGGCCAGTCAGAAATAGAACCAAGGTCTTCTGACTCCTTAACAAGTGCTCTGTCCACCCCGCCATGCTACTGAGTTCCAGAAAAGGGAGAAGCTATTTAATAGCGCTTGCCACTTAGGTGAATGGTTGAAACGAATTGCCCTAATGTGGTCAGCCATTGGCTGAGTCTGGGCCCCTCTGCTTTCTGTCCACAGAGCCATGGGGGTGTTGATGTCCAAGCGGCAGACAGTGGAGCAGGTGCAGAAAGTGAGCCTGGCTGTGTCTGCCTTCAAGGATGGGCTGCGGGACAGGCCTTCCATCCGACGCACAGGTGAACTTTCAGGGTCTCACCGTGGCACGGTAGAGGGCTCTGTCCAGGAGGTACAGGAAGAGAAAGAAGCAGAGGCAAACACCCCAGCACTCCAAGAAGAGAGCAGTGTCAACCGAGCCGCCTGGGAGAGGCTCCGGGATGGGCGTGGAGTGGAGCCGGAGGAGTTTGACAGGACCAGTCGTTTCACACCCCCTGCCTTCATCCGCCCCACCAGGAAGCTGGATGATGACAAGCCTCCAGATATCCGCTTGGAGCCCAGAGAGCCTGTGAGTGTCCAGTAAGGGCAGAATCCTGCAGTCTTAGGCCTTTTGGGGATCAGAGAGCAGGACAAGGAGGCCTGGGTATGGTTGAAGTGAGACTCAAAACCAGAAAGATGGAGCTGAGTCTTTGAATTTCTTCCCCAAGAATAAAAATGTTACATCCTGGATTTGTCTTAGTGAAGGACTTGAGGAAATGGGTGATAAGGAATTATACCATGCCAGCCCTCCCACCTAAGGGATAATACCGTCCCCTGTAGGAGACATTTGGAAATTTGGGGTGGGGGTAGGGGGAGTTCAGGAAGGTCACAAATGGGAGTTGCTCTTGGTATTTGGTGCCAAGAAAAACAGGGATGATAAGGGTCCTGCAATGCCTGGGACAATCTCTCACAACAGATTATTCTTTCCAAAAATGCTAGTAGCATCCTTACTCAGAAACATAATCACAGAGACCTGAGCAGCTGGAAGGACCTACTGGTTCTTGTCTTCCAGAGAGAAAGCTCTATTGCCATAACATTGGCTTCAGTTGGAGTTGTTCCTTTTGGCTGCTCCAGGCAGGTACCAGCCCCAGGGAGGTACCAGCCCCAGGCAGGTAGCACTGTGCTTGGTGGCCTAGGATCTTGCTGCTGTGTTTATACATCCCTGTACACTCCTGCCATCTTTCCCCAGGTTGTTAATGATGAGATGTGTGATGTCTGTGAGGTCTGGACAGCCGAGAGCCTCTTCCCATGCAGGGTCTGCACCAGGGTCTTCCATGATGGCTGCCTGCGCCGCGTGGGCTACATCCAAGGAGACAGTGCCACGGAGGTGACTGAGGCGGCAAACACGGAAACAGGCTGGAGCTGCCACTACTGTGTGAGCCTAGACTGCAGGGATGGTGGGCTCCTGCACTGCCAGGGATTTGGCACATTTCCTGGAGGCCCAGTCTTAGAACACTGGTTTCTAGGCAGTAACCTGAAGAGTATTCAGGTTCAGATCACTAGAGTTAGGACAGACTTTCCTTAACTCAGTACTACTGACGTTTGGGGCACAATAATTCTTTGTTGAGCGGGCTGTGTGCACTGTAGGAAGTTTAGCAGCATCCCTAGCCTCTACCCATTATACGCCAGTAGCACCCACCCCCAGTTGTGACAACCCAAAATATCTCCAGATATTACCAAATGTATCGTGGGAGAACGAAATCGTTCCAGTTGAGAACCACTGAGCTAGAGGACTGAATGGGTAGGACGAGACCTAATTATTCACAACTAATTCGGCTTGGAGTAGTACTTACTCTCTGTTAGTCTATAGTTGTCATTCATTGTATTCATCTGAAAAAACATCCTGAAATCCTAACCGGCTTGCTTCCAATAGGGATGGATTCCATCCAAGGAAAACATCTTAGTCCTAAGATCCTCACTTGGTCTTCTACCTAACTCTTAGGAGCATTTTTCTTCATCTCTGAAGCAATCATTTTGTGAATTAAGTTACAAAGGCCTGTTGATTCAGAACTTTGCAAATGATACATAAATGCCTTGCAAATTTTGAAAAGATTAAAAGCCAGATTCATATCCATTTCTCAGCACACCTGAATAGAGTTCAAGTATCTGAATTTGAGTAAGGAGTAAGAAGTACTCCTTACTCCTTAGAGTAAGGAGTATCTGCTGATCCCCTCTTCTTGCTACTGCCTAGGAGAAAGCAAAGATGTGCCACCTTCTAACAAATAACACTTTCTCTATGGCTTGTCCATAAAATGAAGTATAGAACAGTTATTTCCAGTCACTTAAATACCTTCTCCCCAGCTGGAATATGCCACAGCAGAGCCTGCTCTACAGGCAATCTTCTCTAGTCACCACTCCTCCAAATGCTAGCCTTTTCACTCACAGCAACTCTGCTTGGCAGTGTTCTGCTGATGTAGGACTGAGTGTCTCCTTCCTAAACCCTCAGGATTACATGGCTCCCTTCCTGGCTTTCTGTCACAGTCCTGCCTTCATTACCACCACTCTCCACCAGACCTTTTACAAAGATTTCTTCCAAGTTCCTCCCTTTTCTTTCCTTCCCTTCACAGCCAAGCTTCTTGAAAGGACTTCATTATCTCCTTGTGGTTCCCCAACCACTTGTAATTTGGCTTCTGCATCCATCATTTTGCTGAATTGGCTCTTCTAAGGTCGCCAGTGACCTAATTGTCAAGTCCGGTGACCTTTTCTCAGGAATCTTTTACTTGATCTCTCTGATGTATTTAGCACTTCCTTACTGCCCCCTCTTTTCTTAGGGTATGAGTATTTTTGTGAGAATTATTACACAAAATACGGAAACCACAGAAAATAGAAAATCAATAAAATTCCATCTGACTCGTATAACCACTGTTAACATTACCTCCTACATTGTACAACTCTCTTCTCTTGGCTTCCAGTACCCTCTACTGATTCTCTTCCCAGGTTCCTCTCTGACCAGTCTTCCTTTTTTTCAGATTTTTTTTTGATGTGGACCATTTTTTAAAGTCTTTATTAAATTTGTTACAATATTGCTTCTTTTTTATGTTGTGGTTTTTTGGCCACAAGGCATGTGGGGTCTTAGCTCCACGGCCAGGGATGGAACCCACAACCCCCTGCAATGGAAGACAAAGTCTTAACCACTGGACCACCAGGGAAGTCCCAACCATTCTTTCTAAGTGCCCTTAGTTTCTTGTCCCAGTACTAAATGCTGGTGTTTCTCAAGGTTCTTTTCCCACTATACTCTCTCTCTCTGGGTCTTCATCCACTTCAGTGGCTACTCCACCATCTAAATACCAATCATTCCCAAATCTGTGGGTCCAGACCTAAATTTCCTGTCTCTTGGACTTATATCCATCTTGATGTCTCACAGGTACTTCACACTCAACATGAACTCATCTTTTTTGATGAACTCATCAAATGAGTTCAAATGAATTCATCTTTTTCCCCAAACCCATTCTCCCTCCCTTCCTTGTCTCTGTGAATAGTAATACCACCACCCCACAGTTACCAATCCCAACTCATTTCTCTCCCTCACCCCTCACGTCCAGTGAGTCAGCAGGTCCTATAGACTCTACCTCCTAATCTCTCTCAAATCTCTCCCCTTTTCTTCATTCTCATGTCTTAGTTTAGCCACTTATCTTTTCTTTATTGCAACAATTACTTAACTGCCCTCCATGCCTCCAGACTTTGCCCATCTAATCCATTCTCCACACAGCAGACAAAGAGCTGACTATGGCACTCCACACTTAAAAACCCTTCCATGACTCCTATTTGCCCTCAGAAAGAAAGGCCCAATTTGAGGGGCTCAATAAAGGGCATTTGAAGCACTTCACAGTCAGGCTTCTGCCTACCTCCCCTCCCCTTATCTTTCATCCCCTCCGTACCCTCTCCCAAGACACACACACACACACACACACACACACACACACACACACACACACACACACACACACACTACATTCCAGCCATACTAAACATCTCACAGTGTTACACACCACTGTGCCAAGCATATACTAGGTGCTGAAAAAGTGTTTATTGAAAGAATGGTTTGAGTTCTTCATGAAATCCACAAATGAATAGTCATGAAATGTCTGCTCCTGTTCCTTACTGGTGTTTTAGAGGGAAAATGATCCACTATAAAGAATATCTGGTAGTTTAAAGACTGTAAGACTGTAAATTAATGCTAATAAAATAACATATCAGTGATCTTTTGGAATTAAAACTTCCCTGGCACCACAAAAAAAAATTCATTTGGTTTTAGGAACTTTTTCATGATGGCATCTCTTTCAAAACCATTCTGGAGTTAAAGTGATACAACTTTAGGATTAAACAATTTTTAGAAATATGGAAGCTGGAGTTAGAATTCAACTTTTTTAATTAAAATACTCTTTGAACACAGCCTAACACAGAAGCCAGATACATAAAATGGATAAAGATGGAGCTGCTCTGGTTGATGGAGCTAGGGATTCAGAACCCTGCCCACTTGCCCCCTTCTCCCTTGCAACAGCTTCCTAAGGCACCTCCAGGGAACCCCTAAGCTATCTCAGAGAATAATTCAAAAACCACTATTTTTGTGTGTGTGTGTGTGGTATGCGGGCCTCACTGTTGTGGCCTCTCCCGTTGCGGAGCACAGGCTCCGGACGCGCAGGCTCAGCAGCCATGGCTCATGGGCCCAGCCGCTCCGTGGCATGTGGGATCTTCCCAGACCAGGGCACGAACCCATGTCCCCTGCATCGGCAGGCGGATTCTCAACCACTGCGCCACCAGGGAAGCCCCAAAAACCACTATTTTAGTAAAAGGGACTCCAGGCTGGAGCCAAGATATCTGGGTTCTGGGAAAGATCCTGCCCAGAGCTGGACAGCTCTGAGAAAGTCCTTTCCCCTTTCTGGGGCCTCAGTCTTCTTGACTGTGAATGAGAGGATGGGATTAGATGATCCAATAATTGCCTTCCAACTGGAATACTATTTCCATCCTTGATCCTTGGCCTTTCTTTCTTACTGGCCAACATGGCCACTGACTTAGCTCTTCCTCTTTTTCAGAACAACCTCAACTTGCTGCTGACTGAGGAAGAAATGTACAGCCTCACAGAGACCTTTCAGCAGTGTAAAGTTATCCCCGGTAAGGCTGGATGGTACTGCCAATGGAGAGAGCCAGGCAGATTTCTTCTTCTTACTTTCTAGGATGAACCATGAAAGGAGTATTCCGGAATTTGTGGGGCAAGGGCATAAATGCGACCGTGTTCGCAAGCTGTTGGCCCACCACTGGCCACAGCCTGAGTTATCCTGGCTATGGAGACAAAGACTGGATGAGAGCTGTGGGTGGTGGGGCTCTGGAGGGTACCCTAGAGGTGAGTGCAGGTACTCCAGAGGCGGCGGAAAGGGTGGGCATGGCTAGCACGGGGTGCCTCCCCACAGACTGCTCCCTGACGCTGGATGATTTCCTGCGCTACCGCCACCAAACAGCGAAGCGAGGGGACAGTGACAGGGCTCTAAGTGAGGAGCAAGAGGAGCAGGCAGCCCGCCAGTTTGCAGCCCTGGACCCTGAACACCGAGGACACATAGAGTGGCCTGATTTCTTGTCCCACGAGTCCCTCCTACTTCTACAGCAATTACGTCCCCAGGTAAGGGCCAGCTGTGGGTAAACGTCCGTGGGATATTGGGTGACAGAGACCAGGGAAACATGCCAGGCAGGTTGGAGGAGCACTGGGTACTCTCTGAGCAGGAACCAGTACCAGGAAAGGGCTCAGGTTCTATCCAGTGACAGGTGATCCAGTGCCTAGGCTGGGGAAACTGCCCAAGGAAAACTGATTAGCTCTGGACCCCACTGCAAATGTTGGTGTTACCAGAAACGCTCTGGGCAGCTTCAAAGGGAGGGTACAGAGGTGATAGTGGAGGTAGGATTCTCTGTGGCTTGACAGTTTACAAAATATTTTCACCTCCAGGTTTTAATACATCTCTTCTTCCCCAGAACTCTCTGTTAAGGCTTCTGACAGTCAAGGAGCGGGAGCGAGCCCGGGCTGCTTTCCTGGCCCGCGGCAGCGGGAGCACTATCAGTGAGGCAGAGTGCCGCCGTGCCCAGCACTCTTGGTTCTGCAAACGCCCCCCAGATGCTTCTTCCTGCAGTGTCAGGTCCGCTCCCTACCAGTCCCTGCCCCCACTCACATACCCTCCTCCTTTTTCCATGCCAAATGGCCCTCGGTATGAAAGGGACCTACCTCCCTGTTTCTCCTGCCAGTTTCTCCAACAGCCAGAAGATCCTCCTGTGCATTAGACAGTGGACAGTGACTCCTACTGGCCAAGGCATAGAGCAGCCTCTACTCCAAACTCGGTCGCCCCATGTCAGAAAAGCCTGGACAAGCACATCCAGAGCTTCGGGTTCACCAGAATGTGGAAGGGGCCGGACCTTTCAGTGGCCCACTCCTAACTACATGTCCTTGTGCCCAACAGCGTCAGCCATGTGGGTCCCATAGCAGACAGCAGCCCAGCCAGCAGCAGCAGCAAGAGTCAGGACAAGGCCTCACTGCCCACAGAGCCTGAGTCCAGGTGAGTGACACCTCCTCACCTGGCTGTCTACACCCCTGACCCCTACACACACACAAGTAAGATTGCGTGTTACCCACCATCACCCCAAAACAGCAAATGCCCACCCCAGAAACCAGACTTCAAGAGTACACATTTGACCCCAGATCCATAGGGCCAGTGAGCTGGTCTGTCACCCTGGAAGCACAGCCTACCATCACCATGTCACGCACAAGCCAGGGCTTCCCTGAGTTTTGCCCACCTCAAGCCATGCTGCCACTGGGAGCAGGTCTCTTGAGCCTCCAGGCTCAGCAACTGGCCTCACAAACCTGTTCTTTGCTTCCACTCCAGATTTGTGGACTGGCCTACCTTCCTGCAGGAGAATGTCGTCTACATCTTGGCTGCTCGCCCCAACAGTGCGGCCATTCACCTGAAACCCCCAGGATAGCATGGAGCAGAAAAGCTCAGTTTGGGGACAGTGGTGTTCTCTCCCTCCTTTACTTTCTCCCTTCCCCCACCAACCTATGGTACTGAGACTTATGGGGATGGAGCACTGGCCACATCTCAGTTTGTCACTAAGCTTTATGGCACTGAAATCACCATTCCCATCACAACAGAGACAGTAAATGCATTGCCACAGGGAGAAGCCCTGGGAGCTATGGCAGTATCTGCTCCTGGACCACCCCCTGCCCTCAAACCGTAGACTGGACCTGCCACTGCACACGTATATGTGTGCACACACATGCACACATACACACATGCCTAGCTGGCCATGCCTGCAGAGACCTGGTTCTTTTTGGTTAAAGAAGGACCAAAGTTCTTTCGTGAAGCCCTTGGTATAAACGAGGGGGTCTCTGCTCAGCCCTTCTATTGGCCAGTTCTGATTCACGATAGATCAGTCTCTGGCCAAGTGATTCTTAATAAGGGGCGTATCAGACTCACATACTCTCCTAGAGATGCTGACAGGCTCCCTCTTCCCACACTGAAAGTCCCTTCTGCGGTGAGCCATTGTTCTGGTAGGTGTGTGCTATGTCCCTCAGGTGGGGTGGGGAAATGGTTGAAAACCACCACTGCACGTATTATTTATTTAAATTCAATTCCTGGTGACAGAGAAGGCAACTAGTCTGTGGAGTCCTAATTAGAAAAGGGAAGGCAGCCCCTCCCAGGGACCCAGAATTCTAGGAACCTCTCAGCCAGGTCATTCAAGTCCAAAAGTCTTTATTTAACAGAGCAGTCCAAAACCAAGGTGAGCCATCCTGGCCCCTGTTTTTTAGGTGGGTGCTCATGGCCCAGAGCCCAGAGGCCTGAATGGAACAGGTATGATGGCAAGAGTCACAGCCCTCTGGGTTAAGTGCTTCACCCAAGTCAGCTACCACAGAGACCCAAAGCCTGAGCTCCAATGAGGACGAGGCCTTGATGGAAGAGGAGAGAAGAAGGCTCATGCTTTTCCATTCTTCCAGCTCAGCTCAACTGCAGACCTAGAAAAGTGTGCCATGGTATGGAGTACAGAGCCAGCCTTTTTCATAGCCCAAGAAAGAGCAACTCCACAGAAACCCTCAAAAGGGATTCCTTTCAAACCACCTGACAATGAGGATAAGACACTGGAGCTAAGAAGAGGATTTGCATCTCAACTCTCTTGAACAGAGAAAGTCCCAGCAAAGCCTCACAGAAGGAAGAGGTGTTCCCTTCTCCCTGTTACTGAGATATGGCCTGAGTTGCTGCTTTTCCCCATTGCTCACTACATGTCCTTCCCCACCAGCTTAGGCCCTGGACCTGGCATGGGAAGACTTTGGGGGCAAGGAGAGGCTGCCACAAGGCCACCAAGCCTGGCCTCCCAGCCCCAGCTGTCCTTCCTAAGTTCTCATTAAATTCCCTAGTCAGTGTATGTTACAGGGAAGCACACGCCCTGGAGTTCAAGTTTCTGTTTCCAAGCTAATGGCTTAGATTAGCCAGTTCTGACGACCAAGAGTTATTTGAGAGGGGGTTGGCTCAGTCATGCAGAAGTTAACACAACCCCATTGCTCAAGGCACTTCTACAGAAGCAGCAGCATACAGCTCAGTGCTGCTCAGAGGAAGGCAGGGAGCTGTAACCTGGGGCATGGTAAGAGCACTATATGGTCTCCTCCCTTAGAGCCTGACCTAGAAGCCTGGTAAGAGGCTTCAGAGGTTGGATTATTTGGGACTGAAAGGAGGCATACTGAAGATGAACTGGGTTCATGTGTATGGCTCTGAACATTTCAAAAACCCCAGTTCTTTGTAAATACTCCATAGCCATACTCCCAAGACTAATCAGTAGGAGGGGCCATTATTCAGTCCAGCCAAAAAAAGAAAAAAAAAAACAGAAAGAAAGCACATGACTTTTGGGCCCAAGGACTGCATCCGAAGCAGCCAGCCCTGGGATTTTGCACTGAGATTAAAGCACATTAAGCACAAGGGCTTTTGCTTACTCTTGGGCAAATCACCTTCTATGTCAATGGCCTCGGGCTGCTTGATCTCATGGACAGGGCATTTTGAGTAAAAACAAGCTCTGGGCTTTGAGAGCTCGCTCGGTAGTTTTTTCTCCTGCCTCGTCATCAATCAAAAGGATTGGCAGTCCATCTTCTTGTTCCCTGATCCTTCACAGACCAAGGCGATGCCTACCTCTCTGGAGCTGCAGCTTCTAGCTTTCTGTGGGTGAGTGGTAAAGACTGGGGGCCACTGGATCAGGCCAGCTGTATCCGAGGGCCTGGCAAAGCAGACCCCAGAGTTCTTCCAAAACAGGATCTGGCCCATTTGGGATCACCCTCTCCCTATTCCAGGGCGGCAAGCTTTCTTAGTGGGGGTGTGCTGCAAAGGGTCCATGGGACATTGCCCTCAGCAAAGGATAGAGTGCCCAGTCACAAGAATCCTAGGAAGCAGAAAAGCACAGAGAAGTAACCAGCCTCTTCTCCATAGGCATCTAGCTTTTTACCAAAGGAGAGGTTCCATTGCTCCTTCAGTCAAGAGTTGCAGAAGCTCTACCCCAAGCCCCCTTCTCTGAGATCTCCCTTTGCAGTGTCCTAATCCACGGAGCCCCTCTCCGGTACATATGGAGATGTTCAAACTTGTATAAACCTAGTGAAGCCAATTTCATTTCCTTATCAAGCCCTTTCATCATTGTGACTGTCTGAAATTCTGCCAGGTACAGAAATTAGCAACTGACTCTAATAAGAGTATGAGAAAATGTTTCAGTCTTTTCTTCTTGGCTGCCCCAAATTGCAGAGATCAGTTCTTTTTCCAAGCACCACCCGCCCCACCCCCCAGCCAAGGGAGGCTGAGGTTACACAGATACTCCTCTGAAGACTACTTGCCCTAAGTCTGTTTTTCACCCAGAAGTCCTCTTTTCCATGCTTAGATTTAAAGACGAGGGGCTTCCCTGGTGGCGCAGTGGTTGGGAATCTGCCTTCCAATGCAGGGGACACGGGTTCGAGCCCTGGTCTGGGAAGATCCCACATGCCGCAGAGCAACTAAGCCCGTGAGCCACAACTACTGAGCCTGCGCGTCTGGAGCCTGTGCTCCACAACAAGAGAGGCCACGATGGTGAGAGGCCCGCGCACTGCGATGAAGAGTGGCCCCCGCTCTCCGCAACTGGAGAAAGCCCTCGCACAGCAACAAAGACCCAACACAGCCAAAAATAAATAAATAAATTTATAAAAAAATAAAAATAAAAAAATAATAAAGACAGGGGCATTTGATGACACGATGGAGCTTCAGGGACACAGGGTCAGCTGAGGCAATAGCTGTGGCCATGTAGCCTCTTTAGGTCTGCTCCGTGGCTTCCTCTCCTGAGATCAGCCTTCCCCAACAGATTCAGCTTCTGCGCTTTTGAGCAATGGGCCCCTTTGATCCCAGGGATGCAGCAGTTTCCTTACTCCTAGGTACTGACCCCTTTCAAGAGCTCTTCCTTTGAGAACAGCCACTGCTGAAGCTATGAGCATTTGCCTCTTTCTGTCCTCAGCCTAAGCAACTGTGGCTGCAGGCCAGACACTGGCCTTTCTGGCCATGGTGCTCCCTATGGGATGTCACCCTGGCCTTGTTAGAGTGGCCAAATATAGGGGTCCCCCATTCCTATCAACAGTATGGGAAGCACAGAATCAAACCACCTGGGAAGAGGGCACCTCTCTGGGGGGTGGGCTCAGGATTGTGCCTAGGCCTCTAAGCCTCAACCTCAACCACTGCATGTCTCGTGGCTTCAGTAAAGCTGGTGCAAGAAACCCTAAAGGCAAGAGGGAAGCTCAGAAGAAGCTGTATGGCAGGGTCACAGGCCAGCCATGACCACCAAAGAGCCAAGAGTAACTTTCAGACAGGACTGGTGGCAGGCTCTAGTGATCCTGCAAGCATGTCCCTTTTAAACCAGCAGAGTAAAGGCAGATACATACTTGGAGTTTAAAAGGCAAAACAACATTGATGCCAGAATTTCAGGACATCCAGGCAGCACCTGTAACCGTAACCCCTTTTTACCCCTCTATTTACAGTGGAATAAAATTGCTGCTTTCTCCATGCCACTTAGTTTGCATTGCCCAGAATCTCTCTCTGGACCCTTAGCTACAGCCCATACAACAGAGTTCTCCTTGACTGGGGGATATTAATGCATCGTGCCTGCTCCTAACAGCCCATGCTGGAGTGGGGTGGGACTGGGCATTTTCTCTGCTGTTGCTTTTCTGCTGCCACTGCTTTTAGCAACCTTGAAAGGAAAGAAAACGAACAGGTTACAGAATCTCCAATAGACCCCACTAGCACTAAGGAAAAACTTTCTTCCCTCTGGGCCAAATGCCCCGATGACCCAGATCATGGAGAGGGTGTCAGGTCTGCTCAGGCCAGTGACTAAGAAGCCCAATCACGTTCTGGTTTGTATAGCATGGGTTGGCATGACCACAGATAAGAACACCAATGTATAAGTAGCAAGGCCTTTCCATATCCATGGTGAAACGAAGGCCATCAAGCCTAGCCTCCTATAAGAGATGGCCTCTGATCTGTCTCCCCTCCAAACACAGGCTTGTGAGAAGGGCTCTGAGAGCACTCAAGTAACAATGGAGGATCCAATGGCCTCTGGTCCCTTATGCCCTTCCTGTGTGCTTTTCTGCAGAAGGTAACTTGACAGTAAGCTGAAGGGAACATCCTCAAGCCCTGTCTTCCCATCACTACAGCTGCATGCTCCTCCCCATGGCTCAGCCTTCACTCCAGAAGGAGCTGATGTTCCCAGAGGCTGGGCACAGTGGGAATCATAATAAAAAGATTGTGATGCTATTTGGGCTTCTTGTTTCCTGTTGTTTGGGGCACCTACCAAGTTACTGTTTGTTTTCCTATCACCGGCCAATTCCTGAGTCTAAAACAGGAGCAGCTGTGGCCTCCAGGGAACCCATAACATAGGTGGGGGTGGGAGGAGGCAGGGTCTCCACCATGGACACAGAGGAGATGAGGGCACTGAAGAGAAGAGCCAAAGTTTTTGAAGAAATTCAGGAAAAGGTAAGCCCTCCAAGCCTGTCTGCTATGTATTGTCCCCAAACACACACCAAGGGCCAGCTTTAGACAGTTTTCCCTTCCCAGTTTCTGCTGAGCTGTAGGTAGGGAAGCTAGTTGGCTGTTTTCTCTGGGTCTTCTGGGCCCTCCTTGGTCTGAGTTTCCTCCCCATCTTTGCAAATTGTTTTAATGTGATATGATAGGGCTGGGTAAACTAAGGTCTGGAGAAGCTTTCAGATGACTATGAAATCCCCATTCATCCCTTTTGCCTGGTAAGAACAGAGCCAGTACTTGTAGACAGGAAAGCATCTCTAGACTGCGGATCAGAGGCAGATATTCTACCTCAAAACCATAGGAGCCCCAAATACAAATATGGTTAACCCCTGAGGGACTAGAGGCCATTCAGTTGCATGCATCCACTTACATGCAGATTTTTTTCAATAAATAGGTACAACAGTACCACACAGTCCTCAGTTGATTGAATCCACAGATGTGGAACTGGGGATACGGAGACCCAGCTATAAAGCTACAAGAGGATTTTTGCAGCGGGTGCATTGGCACCCCTAATTCCCACATTGTTCAAGAGGCAACTGTAATTACTAACATTTTTGAGCACTTACTATGCACTGGGCAATTCTAAGTGCTTTGCATAAACTAATTAATCTTCAAAACAACCCTATGTGATTTGTATTACAGATGAGAAAGTGAGGAACCGAGAGGCTGAGAATTTCTCAAGGTTCCACAGTCACACAGCTAGGAAGCAGGGGAACCAAGTAGTCTGGCTTCAGTGCCCATGCTCTTAACTACTTTATTGTTCTGCGTGTCAAAGTACACCTCAAAGAAAGCTGCTGTGTGGTCCAGAACCTCCTGTTTCCATACCCAGGGAGTAGGCATACACAGATAGCCAGACCTGTAGCCCATGTCAGAGGATTTCTTACCACCTGCACAACTCACCCCCTTCACAAAGACTCCCACACCCTTCCTGGAATTTTCCCATGAAGGTCCATCAGGCTCAGAAACACCTTAATAATATCCTACACGTCCCTTTTCCTTATCTCCAGGCTCAGTGAAGCCAAGCATTGGGACAGAAGAAGAGGCATAAAAGCTGGACCTCTGTGAACCTTAATGACAAGCAAGGTTTCCCCACCCTCATTCAGGCAGTCCTGACTGGAACTTCAGAGCCTCCCAGCACTGTTCCTGCTACCAACTGCCACTTGTTCCCAGGGTGGGCTGGAACCTCAGTTCCACAAAAACTTCCACCGACTCTGACTTTCCCTAGAGATAAAGAGGAGTGCACTTGAGCCAGAGCAGGGCAGTGGTTGCTAAATTTGCTAAATATGGAGTAATTAGTGTTCTCTCTCCCATCCCACTCATAGGGTTGCTTGGAGTTTGGCCTTGCAAGACCTCAGTTTCCTCATCTGTAAAAATCTGGAAAACAGTTCATTTTGTCTGCTTCCTGGGCTGATAGTTGAGTGAGGACAGAATACGTTTGGTAAGAGGAAAGAGCTTGGTACACTGTAAGGCACTTAGGGAGCAGCAAGAACTTCTGGCCCCACCTGAAGGCTGTGTGTGTATCATCTTCCACCCACCCACAGTCCCAGGCATAGCCAGGGGAACTTCCATTGGCCTCTGTCCACAGTGCTGAAGTCAGAGCCAAGATAGCTGGGGATCTTCAGTCCCTCTTTTTTTTTTTTTTTTGGCAATATACTAATTTATCCATATATACATTCACTTTACATTATTACATTTTAGTATTCATCAAAAACAAAAACATGGAATGCTTCATGAATTTGCATGTCATCCTTGTGCAGAGGTCATGCTAATCTTCTCTGCAATGTTCCAGTTTTAGTATATGTGCTGCTGAAGTGAGCACTTGAGTCCCTCCTTGTCCCATCTAAGTAAGCATCAAATACAGAGACTTCCAAGCCCAAGGATTGCCCTAAAGCTCAGAAAGTAGTGCCAAAATGTTTTTTATTTCACTAATTTCAAGTATCTTTGTCTTAAAAACTAATAATAAATAAATAATAACACTCCTTTCAAAATTATAACAGGTACAAAACGGGCAAGATGTGATTTAGCAGGTCAGGGAGAACAGAGGATGCAGTCTTCACCTGGTGTGAGTGAACTACTAAAAAGCTGTTGTAACCTGAGTATACATGGAAAGAAGTTCAGGGTCAGAGGAGGGACGCGGGCTAGCTAGTATGCTGCACCAGCACTCCTGGAAAAACCTAACCAGAGCCAGGCTTCATAAACTGAAACCCAGCCAGGGGAACATGGTCTTAGTAGCTGGAATTGAACAAGGCAGAGGAAGAACCCATGAAGGCCTGAGAGGTGTTCACCCTGTCAAGGAGCAGACTCAAGGGATGCAGATGGCTGATGTCTGGTAGATGGGACCATCGAAGTCAATGTGACCTCAAGCACAGAGCTAAGATCAAAGGTGGAAGAGAGACAGATTTCTGCTCAATAGGACCAAAAGATAACTGAATACCAGGGAAGGTAGTGAAGCTGTATGAGCATATGACAGAAATGTAGAGTTGGGGGTGAAATGTCTTCCCAGGTGTCCAGTCCTCTTGAGACCTGCGATGCCAGTAAATGGTTAAGCACCTTCTGGTGCATCTCCAGCCCTGAGGCCTGCTGAGCTGTAGAGAAATCCATGCTCATACAGATCCAAGTGAACCCAAAGCATCAGCATCACTGGGTTGGGAACCTTTTTTTAGCTCAACCTCTTAAACCAACTGCTGTGCCTCCAGCTCTGAGTCCTGACCTGAGAGAAAAGATCCAAGATCCCAATATGGCTATTAATTCCCTTTCCAGGTGGGCTCTGGGAAGCATGCCTTTAGAACCTGATGTTGCACGCCCTCTGCTGGTCATTCCCAGTACTGTTCTCTCACCCCAAAGAAAAACCCATTTGAACCTTTATGGTACTAGTCAGTGTACGTTCAGAACAGAGGGGGAGATACGAGGCAAGTACCAGGGAGTTCGATCACTGGTCAGTGTTCAGTCAACGTACAGGATCATAACTGAATCTGTGGATGGTTCAAGTATCAGTATCAAGATTAGGGCTCATCTGTGTCTAGGTGGAGGGCTTAGACTGAGGCTGGGTGTAGGGAACTTGCTGGTCCAAGACTAAGACCAAGGTCAGTGTCTCAGGCTGAGGCCAAAGTTAGGGCTCATTGTGGGACTGAACTCTGGGCTCAAGTGTCAGCATGAAGTGTGTATTCCAAGTGATATGCTAAGAGTTTGACCACAGGAAGGAGTCAGTCTGCATCCAGGGTAATGGGGTCAATGCAGTATTCCTATACCAGGTGGAAACATCAGATAATAAGCACCAGCCATTGGAGAACTCAAGCAGAGATATTGCCAGAGAAGAAGTATAAGAGATGGGGGACAGAATAAGCAAGTCACTAATTTCTAAGGACCTCCCAACCTTAAAGATGGAAATAGCCAAGCTAGAGCACTCCTTTCTCCTCAGAATGTGAATCTCAGTATTCTAGTTCCAGCTTCCTGTTAAAGCCCCCCACTAACCCTAGTACTGCCATATACAAATTTGGGGACAGGAGAGGTCCAAGGACCAGTCCTGTCACTGCAGAAAGCCGGCACTGTGGGGGTAGTCTTCCTTTCCCCCAGGATTCTCTGTGTCTACTGGCAACAAGGCTTGGCAGCCTCCCACACCCAGATCTTAGCAACCCTGAGAGCCCCTGGCAACTGCTGCCATGGTGACAAGACAGGGAACTGAGAACAAGTTGGGGGGGAGCACTTCCTCTGGAGGCTTCAGGATATGTGCAAGATAGGGCTCCCCCTCCCATACACAGTCTGGGAGGGAACATGTGCTCCTGTCTAAACACCTCCTCACTGGCACCCACCCCCGCCCCTGCCCCTGGGTTCTGGTTCCCTCAGGGTGAGGAAATGAGGGACATCTAGCATTGTGACGTCTCCAGAGGGAGGGAGGGTGAGTGGGGGTGTTTGGAACTGACATGATCACAGATGGCATGCATACACCGGCAGACATGGTGTCAGCATATCAACAGCCATGAAGCCACACTTCATCCACTCTTTGTCATGTAGACACAGACCTACTTAGTCATTTAATCACATATGTACAGTAACACAAAATCACTTACCTATAGCAAATAACAGAATCAGGCACACTACCACACAAAAATAATTACACAGATACACTCACTTACAAATTGCATGATAGATGCAACAAGACAAATAATTCCCAGGCTCAAACATTTACAGATGCACTCACATACCGAGATATCTGTGAACATACAGCGTAAGTTAACTTTCTTGAGCGTTAACTGAAGGCCGAGCTCAGAACTAAGTGCATTCATGTGTTACCTTAATTAACCTTCTCAACGACCCTATGAGGTACTGCTGTCCCCATTTTACAAAGGAGGAAATGAGGCACCGATGTGGCAAGTAACCTCACAAGGTCAACAGTCTGCCTTCAGAGCCTACATTCTCATACCCTATGCCACACCCTGAGGCACCCCTGGTTCCTCTCACACATTCCTGATACCCAGGGCAATGGGACACAGGACAGCAACTGAAAACTCGGCAAACAATGGAATCTGTGCCACCAATACCTGAAGGCACAGCCCTGCACCCTTTAAGGTCTAAACCTACACTTCAGCATTAGCGGGGACCAGGTAAAGGCCGGTGACTAAACTCTGCCTCCGTGTTGGCACAGGCAAGGCTGGAGGAGGCAAAATAGACAAACCTGGCATAGGAAGAAGCAGAGCCGCCCACAGCCCAGGCCCCCATGAATCTGGAGGTGGGGGAATGAGAGCCCTCAGATATAAGGATCCAGTACCATTCCTGGGCCCCCTCACCCTCCCTTTCCCACCTCCATGTCATACTATTCCATTCCTTCATCACCCCACCTCCCCCTTCCCTTCCTCATTTCTTCTCACCTCATCTCTCTGTCCCATCCTTTTGCTACTCACCCCATCTCCACTCCCTCCACTCCCTTACCCCATCTTCCCTCTCTCCTCTCCCCCTCTCCCTCCCCTCCCCACCCCTCCCCTCCCCACCTCCCTTACCCCATCTTCCCTCCCTCCTCTCACCACATTTCTTTTCCTCGCCTCACACCTCACACCCCTTTATACCTAGGATCCCCATCGTGATAACTAGAAAGAAGGCATATAGTGGAGAATAGGCAGACCTAACCTCAGGATCCCTAGACTGCTCTCCTGTTCTGCTCTGTGGCCTAGGTATTGATGCTCTCCAAGCCTGTTTCCAGCTCTGTCTAGTTTGCATGACCTCATGGGTGTCCATACACTGCCTCAGGGAAACTGCAAGGAAAGAGAAGTGAGAGCTTCTGCTCTGGCCCTTCCTTTGTCCTCAAAGCCCCCCCAAACTCCTTCCCCCTCTTCACCCCTGGATTACCCCCTCCCTACCCCCGCTCCCTCTAGCACAGATGGGCCTGGGAGACAGTGACGTGGGCGCCAGGCACCGTGTCTGCTCAAGCGTCGGCTTCCGCTGGCAACCGCCTACGCAGCCCTGCCTGCTCTGAACATCGGGGACACTGGGGCTGAGAATTAATGGGGGTGGGGGTGGGGGTACTGAAATGGGAGATTCTGAGGGTGTTAAGAAAGGAGATCATGTGGAGCTGAGACGAAGGGTTAAGGTGGGGGGGCTAGGATAGGGGAGCTCATGGGAGTAGATAAGGATTAAGAATAGGATAAGACAGAAGATCATGGGCGAAAGACAGGAGACCATATGGGGCTAGGAAAGGGGCGGGGAGTAAAAGGGGGATAAAATGTGGGAACTCAAAAGGGAAATAGGATGAAAGATTATAGGGAGAACTTTAATGAGGATTGTGGGGATTGTTGAGAAGGGTCTGCTCATGAGGGAGCAGGGATGAGGGGATTATACAGAGGATGAAAAGGGGACTCATAAAGGGAATCTTGGAGGTGCTAAAACCGTGGAGAACTGCTAGGTTACAAAGGAGAGAGCAGAAGGGTACTTAAACTATGCTCGTCTACCGGGGTCTGTTTTGAGATTCAGTTAGGTCATATCAGGTCAACTCCGGGTCACGGTAAGGTAAAGCTAAATCAGGTCAGGGCTAGGTTAGTTCACGGTTCAATGGAAGACAGTTAAGAATGGTAACCTTTTCACCCCGGTCCAGGGACCACACCTCCCAGAGTGCATTATTCTCTCCCCTACCCTCCTAAATGAAGCCAGGAAAGAATGCCCAGAGTCACCGCCAACTGGTGGGCGCAGTTTTCCTTTAAGGCTGCCTTTGACGTTGCACGGGTTCCAGAAGGTTCTCCCGGGATTCGGGCAGTGTCCCACGTTCTCAAACCGGAGATTGGACTAAAATAGTTGTCCCCCGACTGGGGTCTGAGCCCCACAGAACAACCAATAAAATCAAAGGGCGCGTGGAGTTCCCGCCCTCTGTCCCTTTTACCAATGACACGACAAGATAGCGAAGAGGTGTGGTTGATTGATCCCAAAGTGCACCAATCAGACCCACACCAATCACGGCCCGGAATGTGTGCGCTTGTGGCCGGGTGACAGGGGCGGAGAATGGGCGGCTACCACAGAGCCACTCGTTGAAAGATGCCCAATTACAGCAGAGGTTGAGCTGAGTGACGGGCAGACGGCACAATGAGCAGCGCGGAGGCGGAGCTGTGGGGGCGGGTTCCCGGGCCCGCTGGCCGCCGGCGGCGGGCGGGCGACTCCTGTCCCGAGTGGAGGCGGCGGAGCCAGAGCCGGGGGAGGGGGCAGAGGCTGTCTGACGGACCGCGGCGGCGCCCGCAGCTCCTCACTGGTGAGGGCGCCGAGCCAGGACTCGAGGGTCCCGGGAGGGGGGCGTCGCGCGTCGCGAAGCCAGGGGTCCTGGTGTCGGGATGTCGGGACACTGAGGGCCCATCGGCTCTTCCACCGCGGGGGTATGGAGGATCGGGGTCTGCAAGGTGCTCGATGTCCGCGACCCTCTTACAGGGGGCAGCCCGCGTCTGAGCCAGGGGAGGGTCGGGCCGGGTCGCACTGGGTTCCGGGGAGGCGTTTCTGAGCCAGCCCAGTCAGACAGCGCCGGTGACATCACCGACCACCCTCCCCCGCCGGAGCCCCCTCCCCTCTCTTCCCCTCTCCTCCCCTCCTCTCCTCGCCGCGCCTTTTGTCCCAGCCGAGCTCTGCCCCGCCCCACCCCGCCCATCTGCGAGGGAGGAGACTCCCTGTCAGTGACTTCATTGAGTAGATTCTTGGGGATTGGGGTCTGGTCCTCCCCGGAGAGAGAGGCGAGAAGAACACGCTGCCTCTCAGGCCCTCACAGACAATCACACCTGCCAGAGGTACACGCTGCCACTCACAAGCACACACTCTTCGCACTGCCAGCCTTACTGTCACACAGCCATACAGCCATTCACAATCAGCCAGACATCGCTGCACCTGAGAGCAGGTGGCCGCTGGACCCTATTCCTTCACTCTCCACACCTGGGGATCAGGTCCAGCTCCTGCTGCACCGGACAGGCCTTGCTGAGCAAGTGCCTCTGAGACCCTGAGGAGGCGGCTTCCAGAGCTGCAGCTCTCCAAGCAGGCTCCAGTGGAGCGATCAGAGGTGAGGGGCTGGGCTGGGCATGTTTAAGCGCACAGTGCTCTCCTGCCCATCCCCAGCAGCACCCCCACTACAGGCCCGAGGCGCTTTCCGGAGCTTCCCACACTTCTGGGGAGAAGACTTCTTAGCCAGCTTGATGTTTAAAATTCAGCTGGAGCCCTTAAAACTTCGAGCGTGGACGCTGAATGGGTTTGTAAAGTTTCGGTAAGTCCCTCTGGAGAAGGGCACTCATACCCATACCGAGTCAAATTCTCCATGTCATATCCCCCTCCATTGCCTACCCGCTTCCTCCATCTCATCCTCGTCTTATCCCCAGTTACCAGTTACGTATAAGAACCCCCCTTCTGTCCCACCCTTACATTTGAATGAACTGCACCCCTTGTCATTCATCTCTTATACCAAACCCTTCAGGCATCCATTTTCCACAAACACCTCCTCTAGTATTTCAACTCTCTACATCCCATTGGTAACCCATTTGCCACTTCAGACATTTCCATTTGTCATCCTTCATCCCCCTCCATCAGTACTTCATTTTCTGTATCAACCATCCCCCCTCCCTGTACCAGTCCCCCTTGCCATTTCTCATTTTTTAGTCCTGCCTCTACATTAACATCCTCTTCATTCTCTCCATCAAAGGCAGTGCCATGCCATGGGGCTCCTTTGTCATTCCAACACGTGGCTTGTGGGTAGGGGAGGGAGGGAGGAAAGGAGGAAAAAAGGCAACTCCTGAAAGAGCTTGCCCTATGTCTGTGGAGGCAAGAGAATTACAGGTCTAGAACAGCTAGCATGGGGGTGCAAGGGAGGACGCTGGCCGGATGAAGAGGTAATGCAGGGACAGTGAGGGGAGGGTTGAAAGCACTGGCAAGACGTTCCACTCGCCCTCAGCCTAAAAGCTGCTACGGTTCTCTGGGGGCACCCTCTTGGTGTGCTAGTGTTCCTTCCCAGTTTCAGGGGAAAGAAGGTGTGGGCTGAGGCAGAGATGGCGGCAGACCACCCCCAACTCCCTCTCAGACAGCTTTTACTGCTGCTTCCGAAAATGGCTGCCCTCCCCCAGATGCCCTTTCTTCTCTGCCTCCCCAGCCACAGGCTCCCCCACCAGGCATGACATGCTGGTGGGGGAAAAGGGGGAGTGCCCGCCCTAATGGAGCCTTCTCTTCGTCAGAGTGAGGTGACTCCCAGAACCATGAGTCAACCCAGCCACCTGTAACAGGCCCTGTGGGGGCAGGAGTTAGGGGTGTTGTCTCTGTCTACCTGGGGCCTTGAGGCCTCCCCTAACCCATTACAGCCCTCACTCCTGCCAGGACACCCTGTAATCTCTCTGAAGCAGTCAGAGGCAGAAAAGCGGGCCTTAGCTGTGGCTGCCAGCCCAGGACATTGCTAGAAAGACTCCGGTTCTCTGGGCTTTGGCAGGGGTTGGCCAAGTCTCACATGGGTTAGAGAATGGCTTCTGGCCATTCCCCCAACTAGCTCTAGCTACAGGAAAGTACCTTTCCCTCTATCCACCACAGAGACATTGATGGAGGGAGATTAGAGTGAAAGAATGAGAGTACTGTGTTTCTCCCTCATATAAATAACAAATGCCCCTGCACCCAGCACATCAGGGACTATCAGAGGAGTGTGGGCCTGGCACTGGGCCAGATCCTAAACCATGAGGCAGGTGAGAGGGAGGGACTGGTAGAGAAGGTACTAAGGAACTGGTGGTTAGTGCCCAATTGTCTCCTAACAACTAAGGTTTAAAAGCCCTACCTCCAGGATGCTTTTGTTCACTAACACTGATCCTTAGGTGGCACAGACATGTCTTCACACACAGTTTTGTGTGTAGACACTGGGAAATGACTAAAGGGAACTGTTGCCCTGGTTGGGGGAAGGACGGTGTCACCCCACCCTGCTAATGAGAGAGTTAGAAACAGCAGTATCCAAAGGCTGTGAGTCATCCTCTAATCTGAATCACACGTGAGGCTTAGCATAGTCTGGGGAGTGGGGGCAGGGAGGCCTGGGGTCTCCAGTGGCCGAGAGGAATTCAGGCACACACACCCTGACTCAGCCTGGCTGGCCAAGGTAGCTGGCTGAAGACCTAGGCCTGTTCCCAGCTCTGGGCCACTGCCCCAGCTGCCCTTAGCCTGGGCACTATGCCTGAGGCATGGCATAGGAGACCAAGATGCTCAGGTGACCTCACCCAGTACACTGATCTTCACCAGCTTCTGTGCGTGGGTCTGCCAGTCCATGGTGCCACCTCACTCAGCAGGGCTTGTGGGAGTCCTCAGTCTGGTCCAAGGACCTGGGCCTTAGAATAGCCCCCAAAAGTGGGCCACAGCCCCCAGCTTCCTGTTGGGAAAATCCAGGAGCTAAGGAAAGAATCACAGAATCCTAGAATGTCAGAGCTGGAAGAGATCATCTAGTCCAACCCTCTCATTTTACTGATGGGGAGACAGAGGCCCACAGAACAGGCATGACCTGCTGCAAGTTACACAGTGAGTCATTTAGGGATTGCAGGATCATCAGGAACAGGACCGGGGTAGAAGGGAATAGAGGCATCAAGGATCGGCCCTGGTTTCTTTCAGAAACAAGGACACCAGTGCCGGTCCAGTGGCTGTGATGGGAAAGGATTACTACAAGATTCTTGGGATCCCGTCGGGAGCCAATGAGGATGAGATCAAGAAAGCCTATCGGAAGATGGCCTTGAAGTACCACCCAGATAAGAACAAAGAACCCAACGCTGAGGAGAAGTTTAAGGAGATTGCAGAGGCCTATGACGTGCTGAGTGACCCTAAGAAACGGGGCCTGTATGACCAGTATGGGGAGGAAGGTAAGAGGGCAGTGCTCCAGCCTGATACTGGACACCTGTCCTTGTCTGGGGTCCTGGGTGATCCAGTTCTCAAAGCAGGGAACTGGAGATTGAGAAGGGGGTGAGGGAGGCAAGTGTTCCCAGCACTGACATCCAGAGGAAAAAAGAGACCACCCACTACCCAGCCTCAGCTCACCACAGCTCTCCCTGCCTCTCTCTGCCCCTCTCCCTCCTCAAGTTAAGGCCTTAGAAAAGCTAGAGCCAGAGGCCTTCCCCACCCTTCTTTCCCTCCCAGCCTTATTAGTCCTGCCTGAAGTCCCCGCTTCTTCATTGGCTGATGGGGAAAGTTAGGAAAGGGAGTGTGTGGCTCTCTGAGGACAGCGCATTTACAGTCATCAGCATAAAAGTTTGGCCCTTAAGCAGCTGGGGAATTAACCACTGGAGCTCTGAGCTAGAGGTGGTTGTCCCCTTCCCTGCCTCCTTCCTGCCCACTTCAGTCCAGCAGAACAGAGGTAGAGTTTCGACTCCCTGAGGAAGTGGCAGGGATCCAAGCAAGGGTGGAAGGGGAACTGCTGCTGGCACCTTGCCCCATCCTGGGGTAGCTGGTGGCCACGCACAGGGTGTCAGGAAAGGTCCAAATAAAGCCTCTGAGAGGGCGGCTCCTCCCAGCACATCCCACGGGCATGATGTAGCTGCTAATTCTGGGCCTGCCCCTCAGGGCCGCCTGCCACCCGCCAGCCACAAGCACCTGTCAGGCTATATTAAGAGACATTGTCACAGCTGAGGACTCTCCTTTCCAGGAGGAACTGTCCTTCCTCCCCAGTGGCATCCACCTTTCTTCCACATTCTCCTCCTCACTCCCCCCCTTCTAGTCTCAAAACTAGATGGGCTAATGATATATACTATACCTGACACAAAGCAGGTGCTCAAAAGAATGTTCTTTTCCCTTTCTCCTCCTTGCTTTATGTTCCATGGCCCTGTCCTGTGTACACCCCAGTCCTCCCAACCCCCTCTTCTTATTCTCCATGCCACTAGTCCTTCTGTTTTTCCCTCCTCACCTACTAGACTTGCCCGTTCCCAGATTCACCAGGCATCTTCTGGAATCCCCAGTATTCTCTCAGCTAAGAAATGTCTCTCTCTGGGGTAGTGGGATGGGCGGGGTAGTGGTGGGGAAGAGGGAAGCAGTACAGACACCGTGCCACCATGTGACCTGTCTAGGAATTGCACTTATTCCTCTGCTCAGCCTCACCTTTGATTGGGGAAAAGGTAGGAGCTGGGAGACCTCCACTTTCTTCATGACAAAACCTAAGCAAAGGGCAAAGCGCATGCCCTAGGTCCAGGCACCAGTTCTAATGGAGATCTACATCCCAGGAGGGCTCCTGAGGATGCAGCACAACCTTAAGGAGACATCCAGGGCCTGGGAAGCGAGAAGCAGCCTTGGAAATGTGGGTTGTATTTCTGTCTGCCCTGCCCCCTCCCCAGTAGCCAGCTAGAACAGTTGTGCACATAGACTCTGTGTGCAGCCCTCTCTGAGGACAAGTTGTTCCCAGCCTGAAAGGGGGGTGGTAGTGGTACAGCAGGAATCCTTGCAGAGAAGTCACCCCCTCCTGTCATCATCAGTCCAACTTCCCTCTCTCACTGAGCTCTGCCAAGCTTCTTGAACTCACCTGATAATCAGACCCTCAATAAAAGGAAAGAACAGACCTTAAGTCTTAGGGGAAGGGTGAAGAGGCAGCTGTCACAAGTCATTGAATTGCTTGCCACTTGGCCTCTAATGAAACCCAAATCTCCTCTTGTGGTCCCAGGAAATAAGAGGCTAATTTAGGCTCAGGCTTCCACAGCCAATGAAATTCTAGATAAAGCCCTCAAAGAGAAAAGTCCCTTGCCCAAGCCTGGGCCCCACCCCCAAGTCTATATATTCTACATAATTTCTCAGTGTTAATCCCCTTCCTCCCTCCTCCCCACACAAGCCCCCCAACTACTCCAATCACCACCACTACCATCCCCCTTGAAGACTGCCCCCACAAATCTGAGCCCCTTAGACAGAACCTGACTCCAGAGAGAGTAGCTGGGGTCACCACCTGCAATGTGCCAGCTCACTCATCCTTTTCGGTTGCTCTGACATTAGGTATGGGGTGTAAGGCTTGGTGTTGTACAACTCCAAGGAGCTCCCTTCCCATTGCAATCTATGTCTGTCCAATGTGTGAATGGCAACCCCTGGAGCTGTGCAACACTGTGAGCCCTGAGTGTGGGAACAAAGCATTTGAAAACTTTATGTAGAGAAATCACTCCTCTTCTCCAAGCTAATGATCTTTCCTGCTTTTGGGGGGCCCTCCTCATTTCCCATTTGGGCACGAGTCAGAGAAAGTGGAAACCATGCTAGAAGTAGAGTGCGAGTAGACTTCCTCCTGGACTGTATCGCCACCTTATTTGGGGCAGGTCACTTACAGCCCTCTGTATGGTCAAATTCTGTCTGATTGCCTCTTGCCCTGTCTCTGGAGATAAGCAAAGATATGGGAGCCAGGTATGACTTGTAATGTGACCCCAGGCCAGTCATTCAAGGCTTTGTGAGACATCTTTGGGTCACAGGTACATGGAATAGTTTATAGTGCTGGAAGTCACATCTTACCAGTCTTCTAGTCTTAGCTTTTCAGCCTCTTTGAACCTCAAGCTGTGCCTTATTATTAAACATATAATTAACATATAATTAACATATATAATTAAGAGTATAATTAAGAGTAGAAATCTTGCCAGAGATTTTTCTTACTCTATTAGGCCAGCCCTCTCTATGGGAGTTAAAGCTTGCTTCTTTCCCTAGGCCCATGAACTAGGAGCTAGAGGGCAGGGGGAGGAGAGTGGGGTGGGGCAGAGACCAGCCATACTGCCCCTAACTTCTCCTCCCTCCAGGCCTGAAGAGCGGCGGCGGTTCATCAGGGGGCTCCAGTGGCTCCTTTCACTACACCTTTCATGGGGACCCCCACGCCACATTTGCCTCCTTCTTTGGCGGCTCCAACCCCTTCGATATCTTCTTTGCCAGCACTCGCTCCACTCGTCCCTTCAGTGGTTTTGACCCAGACGACATGGACGTGGATGAAGATGAGGACCCATTTGGCTCCTTTGGCCGCTTTGGGTTCAATGGGCTGAGTAGGGGTCCAAGGCGAGCCCCAGAACCACTGTACTCTCGGCGCAAGGTGCAGGACCCACCTGTGGTGCATGAGCTGAGGGTGTCCCTGGAGGAAATCTACCACGGCTCCACCAAACGCATGAAGATCACAAGGCGGCGCCTCAACCCTGACGGGCGAACTGTACGCACCGAAGACAAGATCCTGCACATTGTCATCAAGCGTGGCTGGAAGGAAGGCACCAAGATCACCTTCCCCAAAGAGGGCGATGCCACACCTGACAACATCCCTGCTGACATCGTCTTTGTGCTCAAAGACAAGCCCCATGCACACTTCCGCCGAGATGGCACCAACGTGCTCTACAGTGCCCTGATCAGCCTCAAGGAGGTGGGGCCTGGATCAGATTGTGTGTGTTTTTATCGGGTGGGGGGTGGAGGTGACGGAGACTTTCTTTCCCCACTTTCCCTTTTCTTCCCTTCCCAGTCACTCTGCCCTACCTTTTCCTCATTTTCTGTCTCATTTTCCCCAGGCACTGTGTGGCTGTACCGTGAACATTCCCACCATTGATGGCCGAGTGATCCCTTTGCCCTGCAATGATGTCATCAAGCCAGGCACCGTGAAGAGACTCCGTGGGGAGGGCCTTCCCTTCCCCAAGGTGCCCACCCAGCGGGGAGACCTCATTGTCGAGTTCAAAGTTCGCTTCCCAGATAGATTAACACCACAGACAAGACAGATCCTTAAGCAGCACTTACCGTGCTCCTAGGCCCTGCCCCAGCCAGCCCAGAGCCTTCCACAGCAATAGCCCCACACTCACCCCACCCATTGTGCACCCAGCTTGATGTCCACTGGACACTAGCAACTCTTTCTAAATGCAAAACAACAAAAAACAACAACAAAAAAAACACACACAAAAAAACACTGGTTTTCAGGGAAAATGTTCCTGTCCCTGACCCTTTTCAGAGCTGGGCTGCCTTGGGGGAGTGGGAGGGAGGTGGGGAGAGCTAGCCCAGGCCAGGGGTTAATTTTCATGTCACAAGCTTCGAATCCAGTTCCCACTCCAGTGGCTGGAGAGTGACCTGAGTGCTACTTGAAGATATAGAGATTCCTTGTCCACGCCTGTAAATAGCATGTCCTGCTTCCCCTCTCAGCTTTGCTAATACCTCTCCTTTCCCTTCCCTTCAGCTTCCTCCTACTGGGGGAGGAAGAGGATAAAAAGGACACTGCTTTCCCACCCCAGTCCCACCCCCAAGTCCACAGTGTCCAAGGTTATCACACACATATTCATGCACACAAATCACACACCTAGAGCTGTGTGTGCCTCTCCAGGGTTGAGATAGGAAGGGAAGATCCATAACCCATGAACCGGGCCATTGAGCACGAGACACTTTTCATTTGGGAAAGGGAGGTGAAGGGGCCCTCAGCAGCCTCCATGACAGCTCCCCTGCCCAGACTCTGCAGAGCTGGAAGTACTGTCCTCCCTACTGCTCTTAAGAGTGTGCAAGGGTAAAGGAAGGGGAGGGGGCTGCTGTATTAAGTCTAAGAGGTGGAGGGCAGGGTCTGTCTCCTAGCCTTCATCAGGAAGGGAAAGGGCTTTGAGTCAGGTGGCAGCTATTCCCCACCAAGAGATTCAGGGTCACAGGTTTCTCCCCACACCTCTGAACTCAGGGCCTAGCCACCCCTAAACTCCCAAATCCCATTTTTGTGATATATGAAGCTACTTATTTCTTACCCTTCATGGAGGCTGCAGGGGAATTTCTAGCCCTCTGATGCCGGTGTGACCCCACCTCACTCCCATAATTGTATAAAGATCAAATAGTGAAGGAGCTAGGGTAAGACTGCTTCAGCCATGTTCTGGGGTGGGGTTTTTAGGCTTTCTCACTTTGACAAGCCCCTGAATGTTTTTATAGTAGTTTTTTTGTATTTTTTTGTAATGACAGTATTATGGAAAAAATAAAGTATTTTAAAACTATGGGATCTGAGCAGGAGCAACGAACCTGTGACAGGGGTGGATGTGCACTGCCAGTCTCCCTCCTGAGCTCTGCTCACCTTTGAGAAGCCCAAGCAGCCCTCGATATAAGATGAAGCTGACTCCTTCCTTCCTCTAAGCCCAGATTCCCAGAATTTCCAAAATGTGCACCCAGAACACAGCAAAGACAGAAGATATCACTCAGCTATTAGAGAAAACAAAAAATATATAGAAAGAATAAATATCCTGTGTTATGAGAAATAGAGACTATCCTCTAAGGATGTGCTAGCATGAGAATCAATAGATTTTTCTCTACATGGACTGGAATTTTCCTTTAAGAGAAATTTTCCTCCTAGGAGGGATGGAGGAGGACTTTCTGGCTGACTAGAAGAGACACATTCCCAAAGACAGAGCCTGAGGCAAGTGGAGAGGGCGGCTGGAGGTACCTGGCATCCTTGGCCTATGCTTAGCAGGGCCTGGCTGAAGACACAGGATTCCTGTGAGGCATGAACACTGTTACTGATACTTAAGTCTAAATTGTCCAGGGATGTCTGTCCTGGTCTTTGAATTGCCTGTCCCTGCTGAGACAACTCTGGTCCTCAGGGCCTGTGTGTTAACTGCATGATGCACTTGTCACTTTCCTTGGATCTGGGTAGGGAGGAGCCCTGTAGTCACAGGAATGCTCATCTGCAGGCTCTGCCTGGGCCTGAACTTCCTCCTGGTGCTGACTTTCCTCCCAGATTCTTTTCATGGATCAGGCCCATGACAGCCATGCCCTACTGAACTTCAGTGTCCCCAGTGCTATGAAGACAACTCTGCCTTCACCTGTACCTGGGCTCCACATAGAGGCTGACAAGGTCTAGGCTTTTAACAGGGATCTTCCTGCCCTTGTTTTTTATCCTGGGACAAACCAATGAAAAAAGCGCATCCTTTTATTCAAGGTACTTTTGGGTGGAGCCTGTTCCTTCCAGTGGAGAAACCAAGGGGTTTCTGTTCAAAAGGATGTCTGCTAATCCCCCAGCCTGGGCAGGGAGATCCCTAATCCTTCATCCTCTACTCAACGTTTTCCTATTCCAGGTCTCCTAGGGTTGTCCCTCTCTTCACTCAGGGCTAAATCATTATCCTAGCTCTTTCCTGAGGCCTGAAGCTTTGGGATCTAGGTATGCTGGGCCAAACTGCTCCCTCTGGCCTCCCTGTGGACACGGAGGATCTGGGATCTGGGAAATTATCATGTCTCCACTGAGTACTTTCTGGGGATAGACTATGAGACCTTAGAGGCCAGGCTGTCTGAGGTCAGGGGCACTTCAATGAGAAAGCCCTGAAGTTGGCCTTGCAGCTCTGCCTACAATCTGAGCCTTATCATTCTTGGAGATTACATGTGGGATTTGTGGTCCTTTAATACCTGTATAACCTTAAACACACACACACACACACACACACACACACACACACACACACACACCTATATAAAAATCAAGATAGTAAAGAAACTGGGGGAAAGTATGGTTCAGCCAGGTCCTGGGGAATGGGGTCTTTATTGGGTTATCTCACTTTGTTCAAGCCCCTAAATCCTTTTATAGTGGTTGTGTGTGTGTCAGGGGGTAATTTTGTATGACAGTACTGTGACAATCATTTGTTCATTTATATAATAACTATGATCAGCCTGTCCCTCATCCTGCCTCGGGGTTTCTTTCAAACAGCTAAGCAACCTCGGCTTAGCCATCCCTCAAACAAACCAAATCAACTGCATGGTTGGGTGGCTGAGAGAGAAGGGTGGACTGAGGAAGGGGCCATGATTGAGTCTCTATAAACTAAACAGTTTTACAGATTCAAGGAGCTTGAGAGGTAAGCTCTACCTCTACCATACCCCAAACCATATAATCTGGGCTTACTAATGCTTGTCTAATGCCTAGATCAAGGGAGGAAAGCTTCCAAGAGGTATTCAGGCAGTGTTCTTGACTCACTGAGTAAACCAGATATCCAGTTTCCAAGTGGCTATAGGACTTTCCAGGAGGGGGTAGAGTATACTTGGCAGCAAGCCATGAAAAATACATATCTATAGGGATCCCATTCTAATAGGTCTGCCCCAGCTTCTTGCCCAAGTAAACCTTCAGGACATTTTCCAGTTGCTTCTAGTCTAGGTTCTCTTTTAAACACATTGATAGGTCATTTCCTGATCCATTCCCTGAGTGACTCAAGTCACTTTTTATCTCCTCTGAAGAATGGTCCCTCAAAACCTTCACTAGGTTGCTTTCTGAATTTCTTGACAGGTTAAATTTGGGGCCTTTTCTCAGGCTATGCCTCAGGTTCTTTCCTAGGTCATCCTCTCACTGGAACTTTGCTGGGCCTCTCACACAGAAAATTCCTAGGTGCCACAATCCAATCATTCTTAGATCATCGCTGTCTTGGCCCATAAACACAGAGGGCTGTGAAAGTCTATGATCATTCCTTCTCTGAGATTTGTCTGTTAGTTGCCCTGAGGCCACATCAGTGCCAGAAACTCTTGGATCCTACAGGCCAGGACACACTAGTGTTACATGGAACTCTTTCAAAGGTAGTGCTTTAGTTGGTTCCAAATATTATTCATAGGAAATTCTCTAAGAAAAATGGAAACTGGAACATAGGGCTGGGAGCCCAGGCTATACTAAAAAAAGTTAAAACCTACAAATTTGCAGTCTGCTTCTGCAACAGGTATTATTTCATTTGGAGTGAGAGACTCTACCTCACACTGGGTCCAAGGAAAGTTTACTCCAAAGGCCCTAATCTGGGGTGGAGAAGAAAGTAGTAAGAATGGGAGCAAGGATTGAAGGTGGGCCTTAGGTAGGGGCTGAGAATGAAACAGGGTTCAGGGCTGAAGCAGTGGGGAATATTTAGCCTGCATTTAAATTAGAGGGGATGAAGGACCAGGCATTAGAAATTCCACTGAAAAAACTAATGGAAAGTATGAAAACAATGGCTCACCAAATAGAGATTATAAATAGGAGATAGGAATTACTCTTTAAATATAACCAAATAGGAACTCTGAAGTTGAAAAGTACAATAACTGAAATGAAACTTTCAATAGGAGCTCAAAGACAGATCTGAACAGGTGGAAGAAAAATCAGTGATTTTGAAGATAAGTCAATTGAGATTATCTAATGTGAGGAACAGAAAGAAAAAGTAATGAAGAAAAATTAACAGAGCCTAGTAGACCTGTGGGACAACATCAAGTGTACAACATACAAATAATGGGAGTTGCAGAAAGAGAGGAGAGAAAGAAAGGGGCAGAAATAATACCCAGAAAAATAATGGCCAAAACTTTCCAAGTTGAATGAAAGACTAGTCTACACAACCAAGAAGCTTAACAAGTTCTAGGTATGATAAACACAAAGAGATCCACAGTTAGACACATCGTAATCAAACTATTAGAAGACAAGACAGAGACAATCTTGAAAGAGGCAAGAGAAAAGTAACTCATCATGTACAAGGGATCCTCAATAAAGATTAGCAGCTTATTTCTCATCAGAGCCTATGAAGGCCAGAAGGCATTGGATGGCATACTCAAAGGTCTGAAAGAAAAATTCTATAATCACCAAAACTATCCACAAATATGGAGGAAGAATTAAGACCACATAAACAAAAACTGAAAACCCATTGCTAGCAATTCTGCTCTACAAAAAATACTAGTAGAGTCCTTCAGGTTGGAAAAAAAAAAAAAAAAGGAAATTATACCAGTAACTCAAATCCGCATGAAAAAAATAAATTACACTGTCAAAGGTACCTACAGAGGAAAATATAAAAGATAGTATAAATGTATATTTGTTTGTAACTCTTTTCTTCTCCCATATGATTTTTAAAATACCTTCATAAAGCAATAAATCTGTGTTGCTGTACGTAGAATGTATAAAGATATAATTTGTATGCCCATAAGAGTACAAAGGAGGGGGAAGAAAATGGAGCTATATAGGAGCAAAATTTTTATATACTATAGAAATTGAATTGGTATTAGTCCAAACTAAATTGTCATAAATTAAGATTTATTAAGATAAAATAAGATACAGATAAGATTTATCAGGCTAAATTAGTAAGATAAATTATGATAATTATAATCCCCAGGACAATAAATTATGACAAGTATAATCCCCAAGGCAATCACTAAGAAAATAACTCAAAAATATACTAAAAGAAATGACAATGTAATTAAAATAGCATACCAGAAAATATCTATTTAACAAAAAAGAAGGCAGTAAAGGAACAACTGAGAAACAAACAAACAAAAATGACATAAGAAATATAAAAACCAAAAGCAAAATGGTAGATATAACCCCTACCATATGCTACACTAAATATAAGTGGATTAAAACTTTCCAATTAAAAGACTGAGATTGGAAAAATGGATTTTAAAAAATATATGATCCAATTGTATGCTATCTACAAGAGACACACTGGATTCAAAGACACAGATAATTAAGAGTAAGATGATGTAGGGACTTCCCTGGTGGTCCAGTGGGTGAGACTTCAGGCTTCCAATGCAGGGGGCCCGGGTTCAATCCCAGGTCGGGAAACTAGATCCCACATGCATGCCACAACTAAGAGTTTGTATGCCACAATTGAGAGTCTGCATGCTGCAACTAAGAAGCCCACATGCCACAACTAAGAAGTCCTCATGCCACAACTAAGAAGTCTGCATGTTGCGACTAAGAGTCTGCATGCCACAACTAAGAAGTCTGGATGCTGCAACTAAAGATCCCGCATGCCATAATGAAGATCCCTCATGCCACAACGAAGACCTGGCATAGCCAAAAATAAATAAATAAAAATTATAAATAATTTTTTTAATATGGTCAACCTTTAAAAAAAAAGAGAGAGAGTAAAAGGATGGAAAAAGATATACCATGCAAACAATAACAAAACGAAAGCTCTAAAGTGTCTGTACTAATATCAGACAAATCAAACTTTAAAAGAAAAACTGTTACAAGCCGCAAAAGAAAAAGAGATTACATTTTATAATTATAAAAGAGTCAATTCATTAAGAAGATATAACAATTATAAACATACATGCACCTAAAAACAGAACCCTAACTACATGAAGCAAAAACTGACACAATTGGGCTTCCCTGGTGGCGCAGTGGTTGAGAGTCCGCCTGCCACTGCAGGGGACATGGGTTCGAGCCCCAGTCTGGGAAGATCCCACATGCTGCGGAGCAACTGGGCCCGTGAGCCACAACTACTGAGCCTGCGCGTCTGGAGCTTGTTCTCGGCAACAAGAGAGGCCGCGATAGTGAGAGGCCCGCGCACCGTGATGAAGAGTGGCCCCCGCTTGCCGCAACTAGAGAAAGCCCTTGCACAGAAACGAAGACCCAACACAGCCATAAATAAATAAAAAATTAAAAATAAATTAATTAATTTAAAAAAAAAACTGACACAATTGAAGGGAGAAATAAACAATTCAACAATAATAATGAGAGATTTCAATAATGTATAGAACAACTAGGCCAAAGATTAACAAGGAAATAGAAGACTTGAACAACATTATAAATCAACTAGACCTAACAGACATCTATAGAGCACTCCATCCAATAATAGCAAAATATACATTCAAGTACACATAAAACATTCTCCAAGTGAGACCATATATTAATCGTTAAAACAAATATCAATAAACTTAAAAGGACTGAAATCATACAAAGTATGTGCTATGATCACAATGGAATGAAAGAAATCAATAAGAGAAGGGAAATGGGGAAATTCACGTATATGTAAAAATCAAACACACACACATAAATAACCAATGTGAGATCCTAGGTTTTATATATATATATATATAATTATACATATTATTAGGAGATCCTAGGTTTTATATATATAATTATACATATTATTAGGAGATCCTAGGTTTTATATATATATATATATATATATATATATATATATATATATATATATATATGATCTCCTATTGGCTCTGTTTTTCTGGTGAACCCTGATTAATACACATAGAAATTACCAACTGACTTCAAAGGAAATAGAAATCTCAACAGACAAATGACAAGCAAAGAGATTGAATCAGTAATCAAAAGCCTTCCAACAAAGAAAAATTCTAGAATGATGGCTTCACTAGTGAATTCTACCAAACATTTAAAGAATTAATACCAATCCTTCTCAAACTCTTTCCAAAAATTGAAGAGGCAACACTTTCTAACTCATTCTATGAAGTCAGCAGTACCCTGATACCAAAGCCAGATAATGAAAAATTAGAAAACAATACATTTTAAATTCTAAAATTAGAAAATAATAAATTTAAATAATAAAATAAGATTAGAAAAGAAAATTACAGCCCAACATTCCTTACAGACGCAAAAAATAGATGCAAAAATATTTAACAAAATATTAGCAAATTGAAGTCAACAGCATATTACAAGAATTACTGGGCTTCCCTGGTGGCGCAGTGGTTGAGAGTCCGCCTGCCAATGCAGGGGACGCAGGTTCATGCCCCGGTCCAGGAAGATCCACATGCCACGGAGCGGCTGGGCCCATGAGCCATGGCCACTGAGCCTGCACTTCCGGAGCCTGTGCTCCGGAACGGGAGAGGCCACAACAGTGAGAGGTCCGCGTACCGCAAAAAATAAAAATAAAAAATAAATTAAAAGAATTATTTACCATAGCTAAGTGGGGTTTATTCCAGGAATACAAGGGTGGTTCAACATAAGAAAATCAATCAATGTAATACATCATATTGATAGAACAAACGAGAGAAAAACCACATGATCATCTCAGCTGACACAGAAAAAACATTTGACAAAATCCAAACTTTTCATGCCAAAAACTCAGAAATAAGGAATAGAGGGAAAATTCCTCAACATGACAATGAGTATTTTTTTAAAAAATCCACAGCTAGCATCATATTCCATGGTGAAAGACTGAAAGTATTCCCCCTAAGATCAGAAACAAGGCAAAGATGCTCACTTTCACTACTGCTGTTCAGCAATGTACTGGAAGTCCTCCTGATAAGAAAAAGAAATAGAAGTCATCCAAATTGGAAAGGAAAAGGTGAAACTATTTCTATTCACAGATGACATGATCTTATATATAGAAAATCCCAAAGAATCCACAAGAAAGCTAGTAGCACTAATAAATAAATTCAACAAAGTTGCAGGGTACAAGATTAACACAAAAAAATTAGTTGTGTTTCTCTATGCACCACAAATAAACCATCCAAAGAGGAAATTATGAAGGCAATTCCATTTAGAATAGCATATAAAAGTATCAAATTCTTAGGAATTAATCTAACCAAGGAGGTTAAGGATTTATATCCTGAAAACTACAAAACATGGCTGAAAGAAATTAAAGAACTATATAAATGGAAAGACATCCTGTACCCATGGACAGGAAGACTTAACATTGTTAAGATGTCAATATTATCCAACATGATCTACAGATTCAACATAATCCCTATTAAAATTCCAACTCCCTTTTTTGTAGAAATGGAAAAGCCATCATCAAAATCATATTGAATTGCAAGGAGTCTCAAATAGCCAAAACTATCTTGAAAAAGAAGAATAAAGTTGGAGGACTCATACTTCCTTACTTCAAAACTTACTAAAAAACTACATTAATTGGGACTCCCCTGGTGGCACAGTGGTTAAGAATCCGCCTGCCAATGCAGGGGACACAGGTTTGATCCCTGGTCCGGGAAGATCCCACATGCCGCGGAGCAACTAAGCCCGTACGCCACAACTACTGAGCCTGCATGCCACAACTACTGAAGCCCATGTGCCTAGAGCCCATGCTCCACAACAAGAGAAGGCACCGCAATGAGAAGCCTGTGCACCACAACAAAGACCCAATGCAGCCATAAACAAATAAATTAATTAACTTAAAAAAACTACATCAATTAAAACAGTATAGTACTAGCATATAGACATACAGACCAATGGAATCAAATAAGGAGTCCAGAAATAAACCCTCACATATACGGTCAATTGATTTTTGAAAAGGGTTCCAATACCATTCAATGGGGAAAGGACAATCTTTTCAACAAATTATGCTGAGAAAACTGAATATTTATATTATACCATATATAAAAATTAACTCAAAATGCATCAAAGACCTAAACTTAAGAGCTAAAACTAGAGCTCTGGGGAGAAAACACTGGGAATAAACTTTATGACAATGCATTTTGGAACAGTTTCCTGGGTACGACACCAGAAGCACAGACAACAAGAGAACAAAATAAATAAATTAGACTTCATAAAGTTCAGCACTTCTATGCATCAAAGGACACTACCAAGAAAGTGAAAAGACAACCTACAGAATGGGAGAAAATATTTGCCAATTATATATCTTATAAGATATTAATATCCAGAATATATAAATAACTCAACAACAAAAAAGCAAACAATCCAAATCAAAGATAAAAGGACTTGACATTTCTCCAAAGAAGATATACAAATAGCCAATAAGTACATGAAAAGATGCTCAACTTCATTAGTCATGAGGGAAATGCAAATCAAAACCACAATGACATTCCACTTCCACCAAGTAGGATAATAAAATTTAAAAAACAGAAAATAAGACGTGTTCACAAGGATATGGAGAAACAGGAACACTTCTGCATTGCTGGTGGGAATGTAAAAATAGTGCAGCCACTAAGGAAAACAATTTGGTTGCTCCTTAAAAAGTTAAACATAGAACTTTCATGTGACCCAGCAATTCTACTCCTAGGTATACATCCAAAAAAATTGAAAGCAGGAATTTGAACATATATTTGTACACCAATGCTCATAGCAGCATTAGTCACAATAGACAAAAAGTGAAAACAACCCAAGTGTTCATCAACAGATGAATGAATAAACAACATATAGTACACATATACAATGGAATATAAGTCAGCCAAAAAAAAAAGAAATGAAATTTTTAATATATGCTACAACATGGGTGAATCTTAAAAACATGTGAAATTAACTAGACACAGAAGGACAAATATTGTATGAATCCACTTATATGAGGTACCTAGAGGAGGCAAATTCATAGGGACAGAAAGTAGAATAGAGGTTACCAGAAGCTGGAGTTGTGGGAGGGGGAAGGAGAGGGAGTTATTATTTAATGGGTACAGAGTTTATGTTGGGGATGATGGAAAAGTTTTAGGAGTAGATAGTGGTGGTGATTACACAACATTGTGAGCATATCTAATGCCTGAATCTGAATTGTACACTTACAAATGTGAAATATTATGTGTATTTTACCACAATAAAAAACAATGAAGTCTACATCTAAAACTAATACAATGTTATGTCAATTATATCTCAATAAAATTAATTAATGAGTTAAAAGGAACAACAATGACATCAAAATGGATCAAAGACTTAAATATAAGAGCTAAAACCATAAAACGCTTAGAAGAAAACACAGAAGTAGATCTTCATGATCTTGGATTTGGCAATGGATTCTTAGATATGACACCAAATGTGTGAGCAACAAAAGGAAAAACAGAAAAATTGGACTTCATCAAAATTAAAAACTTTTGTGCATCAAAGGACACTATCAAGAGAGTGAAAAGGGCTTCCCTGGTGGCACAGTGGTTGAGAGTCTGCCTGCCGATGCAGGGGACACGGGTTCGTGCCCCGGTCCAGGAAGTTCCCACATGCCGTGGAGTGGCTGGGCCCGTGAGCCATGGCCGCTGAGCCTGTGCGTCCAGAGCCTGTGGTCCGGAACGGGAGAGGCCACAACAGTGAGAGGCCCACGTACCGCAAAAAAAAAAAGAGAGAGTAAAAAGATAACTCATAGAATGGGATAAAGTATTTGCAAATCATACATTTATAAGGGTTTAGTATCCAGAATACATAAAATACTCTTATAACTCAACAACAAAAAGAATCTACCCAATTTTAAGACAGGCAAAAGACATGAATAAAAATTTTGCCAGACTACAAGATATTTAAATGGCCAACAAACACATGAGAAGATGTCAATGCCATTGGTCATGAGGGAACCCTTGTATATTGCTGAGAAATGTAAAATGGTGCAGTCACTTGGAAAATAATTTTATGGTTCCTCAAAAAGTTAAACATAGAATTATCATATAACCCAACAATCTCACTCCAAGGTACATACCCAAGAGAAATGAAAACATATATTTCCACAAAAACTTACACACAAATGTTTATAATATCATTATTCATAATAACCAAAAGATGGAAATAACTCAAATGTCTACCAACTGACAAATGGAAAAACAAAATGTGGTATATCGATACAATGGAATATTATTCAGCCATAAAAAAGGAATGAAGTACTAGTACATGCTACAAGGATAAACTTTCAAAATCCTATCCTATGTGAAAGAAGCTAGACATAAAATTTCAATTATATTATATATTCCATTTATATGAGATATCCAGAACAGGCACATCTATAGAGACAGAAAATAGATTAGTGATTGCCAGGGGCTGGGAGAAGGGAGGAATGAGGAGTGTGTTAATGGGCATACCTCTTGTTGAAACAATGAAAGTATTTTGGAATTAGATAGTGGTGATGATTGCACAACCTTGAGAATATCCTAAAAACTATGAATCGTACACTTCATAGGGGTGAATTCTATGGTATGGGAATTATATCTCAATTTTTAGAAATAATATTTTTTAAAATGAATAAGAGAAATCCATACATAAGAGGTTGATATCCTGAGAAAAGGTGGAGTTAGGTGAGGTGAAATAGTCCAGACACAAAGTCTAGCTAGAGAATAGGATCTGAGTGTGCTCTGAAGGTAGAGGAGAAAAGTCAAGTGTTAGAGATGGAGGACAATCCAATAAGAAAGTGGGCATCAGTGGCAAAAAGGGCTGGTGGCCAAAACGTGGTGAGAGTAATAAAAAAAGACTGGTTATAAAGAGAGGCTCAGTCTTGAGAGTTTGGGGGGAGGTAGGGTCTAGCAGCAGAGATCCTGGAACAAAGATAAAAGTTAGAGACGGGGTCCAGGCTTCCCTGGTGGCACAGTGGTTAAGAATCCACTTGCCCATGCAGGGGACATGGGTTCGAGCCCTGGTCCGGGAAGATCCCACATGCCGCGGAGCAACTAAGCCCATGTGTCACAACTACTGAGCCTGTGCTCTACAGCCTGAGAGCCACAACTACTGAGCCCACGTGCCACAACTACTTAAGCCCGCGTGCCTCGAGCCCGTGCTCCGCAACAAGAGAAGCCACCATGATGAGAAGCCCACGCACCACAATGAAGAGTAGCCTCCGCTCACCGCAACTAGAGAAAGCCCGCACACCGAAAACTAAGACCCAACACAGCCAAAAATAAAAATAAACAAAATAAATGAATTTATTTTTAAAAAAAGAAAGTTAGAGGTGTCGTCAAAGAAGGTTAAGTGAATAAAAAGGCAAGGAGGGCACCCAGTGGCAAAGCTCTACAGATATTGGAGATAAAACTATCAGTGGATGAGAAAAATAGGTCAGTGAAAATATGGCGGCAAATGGCAGAGTGACCTCTAATGGCAGAAAGAAGGCCAGTGATGTGAATGAAAAGAGTGATGTAGACCTGGGGCCCACTGGGATGTTGGGGTACAATTAAAGGAAGGGAGACAATGAACTAAGATGAGTACAGCATGGGAAGATGGGTCTCTGTAGGTTCTCAGGCTAACAGAGGGATAAATAGGACAGTGTGAGAGAGGTCACTCAGATGGGCTCTTAATTCCTTTTCTAGAGGGTCTGGAGAGAGTGGGGAGGACAGAGAGTGGATGGCTCAGGCAGAGAACCTATGGGACACAGCCAAAGGGACACAGAGGAAGCAGCAGCTTCCCAACCTCCCCAGACATCAGAAGATCAGCTTCTACAGTCACTCTATCATGATCCTCTCAGGAGGGATCTTGCTACAAATTGTCCTCATCAAGAAGCTTGCCTAGATGGCTGCAAAAGACAGGATGTACAAGCTTCAGCTGGGAGCAGAAATGAGGATAGGAGGGCCCAGCAAGCCTGGCAGGAGTCATGTTCCCTACGTCACTGACTTCATGTTGCTTCTTTTATTCCTCATTGAGGGATTTCTTTCACATTCCCTTCCCTATAGGATTATCCTCTCATGTCAACCTCGGTTGCACAGGGGCCCTGCAGTCACAGAGGCCATGCTAGGAAGAAGGGGAAGGAAAGAAGGAGAAGAGCTTCATCAATACCTGCTTTTCCAAAGAGCAAGCAGGTCCCATGTCACGTGCGTTCCTTTCTGGCAAACTCTCCAAGCTGGGAAAGCAGGAGACTTGGTCACATGTGGTGAAGGTAGGAGCAAAGGATCTTATAGGAGGCTGAGCAAAACTGTCCTCTGGGGGAGGCTCTTGGGAGACTAGATTCCAAGAGCCCCAAGCATTAGTACACAAGGTCAAACAGTCAGTGACAACAACAGACAGGCTCAAAGATGGAATAACATTTTATACTTTATCCCATCTGATCCTCATAACCACACTGTGAGGGATGAAGGTCAAGTGTATCTCAAGGAGGAATCTGAGCCTTAGGAAAATTAAACAATTTGTCCCAAAACAGGGCCCAAAAGGTCCGCCTCCAGATATCCTTTCCACTGTGTCTCACACTGCCACCTAGTGGGCAAGACCCACAGGCCCGCTCCACCATTTTTCCATTCCCAGGGATGGACCTAGCAGGGAACTGGAGAAGTGTTCTTGGTTCTGACTCCTTCCTATGACTCTCCCTGCTGAGAGGTTTGTTTTCTAAGAGTGATGAGCTCTAGCAGCTGACGTCCTTAGAGACTATGGATATGGACCTGGGTCTCACAGAAAGGAGAGATTAAGGTTAACCCTTCAGAGCTCCAGATTGAATAGGCAGAACCTTACCCACAAAATGCTCCCTCTTTGTTCCTCTTCTTCCCTGCATTGATGCTGCAAAACAAAAAAGGAACGAGGGGCTTGGACTCAATTCTTATTCTCCTCCCTCTAGGCAAGCTGCAGACATTCATTATATATGAACAATATGATTTTCTACATTGAATTAATGAAATTCTGGGTTCTTACCCAGAAATCATTTTTAAAATGGTTAAAGTATTTTCTATTTTTTCTCCTTTGAAAATCTCAAACAAATGTTTTCTGTATGTGATCCTCAATTGATTTTTAGTCAGTATTCCTTAATGAAAAGGGTAAATAATCTCAGACCAACAAGTGCATGAATGTTCCATTCCATAGGATTTTGTCCCCTCGGTATGGAGTTTAGACTCTAGCATCTCAGCATTGTGCTCCAGAGATCCAGAGATCCTGAGAAGGTACTGTGACTGATGAATGTGTGTTGAAAGACTGTTCTCCTCTAAGTATCCTGAACTGTCTTCATAATTTAATCCTGTGTTGTTACATAAGGTAGCCACTAGCCACACGTAGCTAAAGCACTTTAAAATGGGGCTAGTCTGAATTGAGATGTGCTGTAAATGTAAAATATACATTGGATTGCGAATACAGTACCAAAAAGGATGAAAGATGTCTCAGTAATTATTTTTTCATATTGCTTACATGTTGAAATGACTGTTGAAAGGAAACTCCTTACCAAATTTGCTCTTAATATTTGCTCAAATGTCTCTTAACATTGTCCATTTTACTATCTGAAAATTTTTTGCACAACCACCAGCTTTTTCATTTTTCTCTGCTGTAGAGCATTCTTTTGGTGTTTATCACTCTGAAACACACTTTTTCACAACAGACTTTTGCAGCATTGGTGATGACCCTCATTGAACATTGGTCTCACTCTGTAGTCAACTGTGAGGACTCATTTAAGTGAATTTCCTCCACACGACATAAAGGAAATCATCTGTCAAAGGCAACTGCAGTGCACATTACTACACACAATATTATGTGCACAATAATGACACAGTAACTATAACATGCCAAAAAATACATAAAGAAACAACTGTGTATGTTGTTAAAAACTTGAGATTTCTATGTAAATACTTTAAAATATTTATGACAAAATGGATCATGTCCTGTAACACATTTAAAATCAACTGTTTGATAGAAAACAAACTTATGGTTACCAAAGGGGAAAGGGGGTGGGGGAGGGATAACGTAGGAGTTTGGGATTAACGGATACAAACTACTATATATAAAATAGATAAACAAGGACCTACTGTACAGCACAAGGAACTATATTTAATATCTTGTAATAAACCATAATGGAAAAGAATATAAAACAGAATATATATATAATTGAATCACTTTGCTGTACAGCAGAAATTAACACATTGTAAATCAACTATACTTCAATTTAAAAAATCAATATATACTGTCTAAAATTAATAAATCAAGAAATATTGTTAAGGGGTGGGATAGGGAAGGTGGGAGGGAGGGTGACACAAGAGGGAAGAGTTATGGGAACATATGTATATGTATAACTGATTCACTTTGTTGTAAAGGAGAAACTAACACACTATTGTAAAACAGTTATACTCAAATAAAGATGTTAAAAAAAAAAGAAATATTGGTAAAAGTTTATTACTTAAAAATAAGGATGTGGGGCTTCCCTGGTGGCTCAGTGGTTAAGAATCCACCTGCCAATGCTGGGGACACAGGTTCGAGCCCTGGTCTGGAAAGATCCCACATGCTGCGGAGCAACTAAGCCCGTGCGCCACAGCTACTGACCCTGTGCTCTAGAGCCCGTGAGCCACAACTACTGAGCCCACAAGCCACAACAACTGAGCCCATGTGCCACAGCTACTGAAGCCCGTGCACCTAGAGCCCATGCTCTGCAACAAGAGAAGCCACCACAATGAGAAGCCAGCACACCAGAACGAAGAGTAGCCCCCACTCGCCACAACTAGAGGAAGCCTGCACACAGCAACAAAGACCCAACGCAGCCAAAAATAAATAAATGAATAAACTTATTTTAAAAAATAAAATAAGGATGTGAACAATGCAAAAGATAGCCAAAAGAACTTAAAGTGGTTACCTCTGGTAAGCAGAGCTTGCAGTAGAAGAAGGTGGGAGAAAAGAGCCTGCCTTTTTTTTTTTTTTTTTGCCTTGCCCACGCTGAACGGATTGCGGGATCTCAGCTCCCCTACCAGGGATCAAACCCAGGTCCCAGCAGTTAAAGTGCCGAGTCCTAACCACTGGATGGCCAGGGAATTCCCAAGCCTGCGTTTTGTTAAAAGAAATTACTATCTGACTTTCAAAGTAATGTGCATATATTACTCTGATTTTTTTTAAAAAAACACTATTTTAAATATAACCAAAAGAAAAGCAAACAAGTATTTGACAGAGATTCCATGGTAAAAATCTGCAAGTAAGCTTGAAATAGAATCCAATTTTTAAAATGAAGTCTATAAGATTTCCATTTCTGGAAATTTAACTAGGCTAGATGTTATGAAATGCCCTTGCACTGCAAAAATCCAAATGCTAGCTTAACTAGAACAAATACACTTTTATAAGGGGAGAAAGGAAGGAAGGAAGGAAGGAGGGAAGGAAGGAGGGAAAGAAGGAAGGAGAGAGAAAGAGAGAGAGGGACAGAGAGAGGGAAAGAAAGAGAAAAAAAGAAGGCAAGAAAGAAAGAAAGAAGAAAGGAGACAGGGAGGGAGGGAGGGAGAGAGGAAGAGAGAAAGGGAAAAAAAGAGAGGGGAAGGGAAAGAGGGAAAGAGGTGAGGAAAGGAGGAAGAAAGAAATTCTGGAGCCAAAATTAGACGGAAAGCCAACATAGACACTAGGGCTGCCCTAAAAATATGCCCAACACAGAAACCTAAAGTTTGCTGGTTATCAGCCCCACCAAGGCATAGTATTTAGACTTGACAACGTAGGGGAGCTGAATCTGAGAACTGCACATAAAGGCAGGCAACCAAAAGGGCTATATTGTGAACACGTGAACAAAAAAAAATCTTCATGCTGGAAACAAGAGCCATAAAAAACTAATTTGTCCCTGGTGACACTAAGAATGTGAAACCAAGCAGGACCCTGTGGGGATCCTGGGCATGGAAGTCTTTCTGTGTCCCCCATTTCTTGTTTGTAGGAAATAGGCTTCAGTCTCCATGACCTTCCCTTAGTTCCAAGGACAGGTTCAAACAGCTGCTAATCAGGGAAGGGAGGGGATGCAGAGACAATGGAGGAGCAGTCAAGAAACAACAGTGCAGCTTTGGGACAGGGTTCTGGTTCATCCTCGCCTCACGGGATACACATAACAATATCTTTGAGCTCTTCTGCAGAACTAAAACCCCCAACAAATGGAAGATGTTAACTACTTGATGAAGCATTCTTCATTCCAGAGAGGTCACAGTTTGATAACCCTGAGAACCACAGAAGCTCATCAAGAGACCACCTGAGGCCAGATTAAAGGAATGCAGGCCTTGCACACTTATCCTTATCAGCAACACCACCCCTGAACCACTGCTATAAAACTCCTCACCAAGTGCTCCCCACCACACCCCAGGTTGGGACACACAGTTTTTGAGGACATGAGCCTGCTGTGTCCCCCTTTGCCTGGCAAAGCAATAAAGCTATTTTTTTCTACTTCACCCAAAACTCAGTCTCTGAGATTCCATTCCATTCAGCACCAGTGCACAGAGGCCAAGTTTTCAGCATCAAATTGGGAGAAGAGACAGATTTTAGAAATAGAATTAGCAAAACTGAGTGGAAACACTAACAACATTAATACTAATAATTTTCCCTAATAATTTATAACCATAGCCCTAGTTTCATGAAGACCTGGGATGTGAATTTACACCATACTCATAGTCTGAGAAATAAACATAGTCAATCCAAGAAAAAAACAAATAATTCCAGGTTGGTCAAGTACCTTAGCACCCAGGAGAAACCAAGACAAATCATTTCAATCCAGGCCCTTCAGGATTCACAAAGTTTAAAAGTATAACCAAATGACCTCCTAGTAAAATATATCAAACATACAAGGAAACAGACCTCCATAAGCAAGAGTCTAGGAAGACTATAAACTGAAAAATAAGACATGCTCAGACTGCTGCTATTGAAATTATAAGAAAGTCATTATAGGGACTTCCCTGGTGGCACAGTGGTTAAGAATCCGCCTGCCAATGCAGGGGACACGGATTCGATCCCTGGTCCAGGAAGATCCCACATGCCATGGAGCAACTAAGCCTGCAAGCCACAACTACTGAGCCCACGTGCCACAACTGAAGCCCATGTGCCTAGAGTCCGTGCTCTGCAACAAGAGAAGCCACCACAATGAGAAGCCCATGCACTGAAATGAAGAATAGCCCCTGCTCTCTGCAACTAGAGGAAGCCTGCACCCAGCAACGAAGACCTAATGCAGCCAAAAATAAATATAATTAATTAATTAATTTTTAAAAAGAAAGTCATTATACACAAAGTAATAGATTTAAAGGGTTTTGAAGGATGTTTTAAATGAAAAGACAGAGATAATCATTATTGATGCCAAAATACTGGCTTCCTGTACACCAATGCCGAAATGAGATACGAGATATGGAGACAGAGTTTTGAGGAGAAAGAAAAGGTTGCTTTATTCTTTGCCAGGCAGAGAGGGGAACACAGCAGGCTAGAGCCTCAAGAACTGTGCCCCCCTCCCTGGGGACTAGGGAGAGGTCTTATAGTTGGAGCTCTGTGGTTGCAGGTATACCATAAGGATCAAGGCAGTAACAGTCTTGCATTCTTCTGCAAAGTTTCAAAATGACTACAACACTGGGTCTTGTCGGCTCCAAGGGTGGGGTTGATGACAAGATGAGGGTGTGTGGAGGATCTCAAGTCTCCTAATCTTAATGAGCTTCTCTAATTCCTTTAATCTTGCCTCAGGTGGTTTTGTGGCTGTTCCTTCCTTGATTAGCAACTGTTTGAATCTGCCCTTTGGAACTCAGGGAATGTCATGGAGGCTGGAGTCTTGCCTACAAGAAATGGGGTACAAAAAGGCCTCCATGCCCGGAAGCTCCACAGGGCCCCACTCGGTTTCACTATGTAGAGCAGGAAAAAGGGACATTTAGCCCAAACCAGACCTTCAGGGTAAATGTTCTGAGGTGATGCCTGAATTGGGATAGAAGGACAATTAAGAATTAGCCAGGTTGGGGACTTCCCTGGTGGTCCAGTGGTTAAGACTCCATGCTTCCAATGCAGAATTAGCCAGGTGGAAAAAAGTGGTGAGGCCATTCCAGACAAAGAAATCAAAATACTGATGAGCAAAAAGATATAGAAGCAATGAACAGCATGGGGGGCTCAGGGGAAACTAGAGGCATTCTTCTATTACTAGAATAATAAACACCAGCAGGTAATGACTAGAGAAGCTAAAGGAGTAGAGAAAGAACTGCATGTGGAGGGTTCTCTATACATGCAGAAAGTATGGCTCACTGAAGGATTTTAAGGAGGCGAGTGTCATGATCATTTTTGTTTTAGGTAGATTACTTTGGCAGTAGTGAATGGAAAGGATTTAAGATGGATAAAGCTGGAGGAATGGAGATCAGCTAGGAAGCTACTGCAGTTTATGGGAGAAATGAGGAGGGCCTGAACTACTAGGGTGACAGTAAGGATGGGGCATAAAGAGATTTGAGAAATAGCAGATATAATTAGCAAAAGTTGGTGACTGACAACTAATAGGAAAGATGAAGAGGGAGCAATGGAGAATGGTTCCTGTGTTTCTTGCCTGGGTGATTAGCTGATACTAATTGCTTTGGGAAATACAACAGGAAGAAGAGGTTGGGACAGATGAAGAAAATTACCTAAGTTATAAAGATATTAGGCCTGGGTACCTGTGGGAAATCGAGCTTAGGGATGCTTAGCAAGCAACTGGAATCGATGAGACTAAAGCTCATAGAAGTCAGCGCTGAAATAATTAACCACATGAGTGGCTAATTCACTACTTCACAGAATCTACTTCAGAGAATAATACAGTTACCAAATACGATGTTTAGGGGAATCCCTTGGCGGTCCAGTGGTTAGGACACCACTGTGGGCCCCGGTTCGATCCTTGGTCAGGGAACTAGATCCTGCATGGCTCAACTTAGACCCGGGACAGCCAAATAAATAAGTTAAAAAGTAAATAAAATAGGGCTCCCCTGGTGGCGCAGTGGTTGAGAATCCGCCTGCTGATGCGGGGGACACGGGTTCATGCCCCGGTCCGGGAAGATCCCACATGCCGCCGAGCGGCTGGGCCCGTGAGCCATGGCCACTGAGCCTGTGCGTCCGGAACCTGTGCTCCACAACGGGAGAGGCCACAACAGTGAGAGGCCCGCGTACCACAAAAAAAAAAAAAAAAAAAAAAATCCGCCTGCCAATGCAGGGGACACAGGTTCGATCCCTGGTCTGGGAAGATCCCACATGCCACGGAGCAACTAAGCCCGTGCGCCACAACTACTGAGCCTTCGCTCTAGAGCCTGTGAGCCACAACCACTCAGCCTGCGCTCAGAACTACTGAAGCCTGCGCACCTAAAGCCTGTGCTTCGCACGGAGAGAAGCCACCGCAATGGGAAGCCCGCGCACCACAAGAGTAGCCCCCGCTCGCGGCAACTAGAGAAAACCTGCGTGGAGCAACGAAGACCCAACGCAGCCTAAAATAAATAAATTTATTTTTAGAAAATAAAATAAAAAATATTAACAGCTTTCTTACCTTATGAAAACTTACATTTATTTAAACACTGTAAAAATGTGAATAGCCAAGTCTGGAAAGAACTACGTCAAGATGCTATGGAAATTATTTTGAGATTGAAAGTTTATGGGATTCTTCTACTTTTTAATATATTCTAAATTTGGTATAGAATACTAACATAATGGGAAAAACTGTTTTTTAAAAAGTAACATTTCCTCTTACCTCTAGCGGGACATAGCTAGAGTTCCTATCAAATACAGGACCTGACACGTAGTAAGCCCCCAATAAATGAAGCAAAGGACCAGCACCTGAGATGTGAGAGCAGTGGCCTGGGATCTTCCTGCCTTGTAGAAGCCTGTCCCGCCAGCCCTCAGGACTCGGTCTCACCTCGGCCCGCCCACAGCCGGGCTAACGGGCCGCGCTCGGCTCCGCGCCCGGCTCCGCCCTCCTCTCCCGCTACCCCAGCCCCGCGGCCTCCCCGATGCCGTCATCCCGCTTGAAACAACTCCTCCCGGACGGTGAGCACCACCCTCCTGAGGACGCTGGCCCCTCCCGGAGGGGCGGTTCCTTCAGGTCTCACTGTCCTGACCAGTCCTGACATTTTCAGGACACTGGGCCCCTCAGGGGCAGGGGACAAGAGCGTCCCGAGCCCGCTCGGCCGCTGGAGCTCGGTTGCTGGCCAAGCCCTTTACTCGGCATCCCTCTGGAGGAGGTGGGAAGGGGAAAGGGGGGAGAGGAAAGAGCGGTCAGGAAAGGGGAGAGGTGAGGCGGAGGGAAAGGGAGAAAAACCAGTGGGGTAGCTTAGGAAGCCGAAGCCACGGCCGCGCGTGGACGCTGGCGGGCTCCGCGGCGGGACCTGGGCTCAGACGCCCCATCCAGAGGCCCCACGGATGAGGGAGTCCTGCCGCGGAACCGGCGCTGGGGCGTCCGAAAAGCCTCACCCGAATCTTGGCTGTGAGCTCTGGTCTCTAGGATGCTTACTTCCGCGTCCTGAGGTGTCGCCTGGAGGCGGCCTCCAAGAAGCCTGAGGGGACAGCCCTGAGCCTGCCCCCGCCCCGCCCCCCGCGCCCTCCCCGGCACAGGCCCCGCCCCGCAGCAGGCCCTCTCCCAGAAATCTCTGCCCTTTCATGTGTTCACCCTGAGAGTACTGAGCTCCAACCAGATACTAAGCGCCAGATGCTTGGGTTAAAGCGGTGAACTTGGTAGACCAGATAATTAAGACGCAAGTTACAATCTAGTGTGGAAAGTGCCGGTGGGGGAGGGGAAGATAAGGGCACCCGTCCTGGCTTGGGAGGGTCAAGGAAGGTCTCACAGAGGGACACACCTTTCACTCTAGCAGGAAGAAAGGAAATCGGAGGCAGTGGTTTTTGATGATGAAAAGTTCCCATTGGATGGCTCCTGGTTCCTCTGAAAAGTAGAGGTCTGCCTTATATGCTAGGGGCCAGGAGAAAGAGAAGTTGAGGAAAGTAAAGAAGGTTTGAATTTATTTTGAGTAGGATGGGAGAGTTTACTAAGGAATAAATGATGTAACTAACCACTGGGCCACCAGGGAATTTCCAGGAAGCCTTGCCTGTTTTGATCACCCATGTATCCCAAACACTTAGAAGAGTGCCTAGCGCATAGCAGCCACTTAATAAATGGAATGCATAAATAAATGTATTTCAAGTGATGATGGAGTTGCCCATTAGTTGTAGACCATAAGTTTATGGTGGCCACCAACTTACCTATAAGTGTGATTTTATCCAATAATGCTGACCTCTGCCTTCCTAGAGGGCAGTTCTGGCAGAGGCAGAGTTGGGATTTTGCCAGGTGGAAATGATGAAAGGAGAATGAATTGATAGATGTTGATTAGGTGATGAACCATGAAGTCTATCTTGGAGAGGGAGGAAATAAAGGCAAGAGGGAAAAAAGTGGAAAGAGCAATGGGCTAGACTCCTGACAAGGTTGAAGAGTTGGCATTTTAGGACAGGTCTGGAGGTTGAAATCAGAGGGTGATGCAAGACAGAAGCCAGAGTGGTTCCTGATGATGATGCTTCAGATATGGCCATAGCTGGATTGGAGCAGAGGTAAAGGACTCTGAGATGAAAAGGTCTAGGAATTGAGAGTCTAGGTCATTTAATAGGTTATCCACACAGATGTTTGGGTTTCCCATAGATTTCCCTCCTTCAAGATCTCTGCCCTAGGCCCCATCCAGCCCCTTCACCAACCTTCATAGGATCTCAGGCTTAAGTTAAAATTCACATTTTAACTTAAGCCTCAGATCCCAAAAGATCTGGCATGGCTCTGGGCCCAGAAAACAGAATGGGCTAGTTAGAGCTATAATGGACATCTCTATTATTTTGTTTTGATACCAGCATGCATACACCTTTCTGGAAACAGGATTCTATGTTTTCTGGAGGAACAACCAGACCCCCACTTCTTCAGTCTCAGGCCATGTGCAGATAGTGTTCTTCCCTCCATATCCTTACTCCAAGGTTGTGTATGTGACTCAGACCTGCCAGAAGAAGCATCCTATTCCCCTGTGTACAGTTCAGTGAGTAGTTCAATGATGTATGCATGACCAGCTGGAACCCATAAGCACAATATTGTCATAGCAACACCACATTTTCAGCTTCACTTGAACTTGCTACCACACAATACCTAAAAATAAAGTCAGCACAGAAGACAGAGTCAGGAACTTCCTTGGTGGTCCAGTGGCTAAGACTATGCGCTCCCAGGGACTTCCCTGATGGTGCAGTGGTTAAGAATCTGCCTGCCAATGCAGGGGACACAGGTTCGAGCCCTGGTCTGGGAAGATCCCACATGCTGCGGAGCAACTAAGCCCATGCGCCACAACGACTGAGCCCACATGCCACAACTACTGAGGCCCACGTGCCTAGAGCCCACGTTACACAACAAGAGAAGCCACCGCAATGAGAAGCCCGCGCACCGCAATGAAGAGTAGCCCCCGCTCGCCACAACTGGAGAAAGCCCGCGCGCAGCAACAGACCCAATGCAACCAAAAATTAATTAATTAATTAATTTTTAAAAGGAAGATATTACTTAAAAAAAAAAAAAAAGACTGCACTCCCAAGGCAGGGGCCCCAGATTCGATCCCTGGTCAGGGAACTAGATCCCACATGCATGCCCCAACTAAGAGTTCGCATGCCGCAAAGAAAGATTCCACATGCTGCAATGAAGATCCCGTGTGCTAAGACCTGCCACAGCCTAAGTAAATAGATAAATAAATTAATATACAAAAATAAATAAATCTTTAAAAAAAGAAAAAAAAGAAATGAAAACTGAATCCCGATGACATCAAATTGAATCCCTGCATCAATCCAATTGCCTGAAGCCAACCCTACCCCTGGATTTTTCAGATATGAGTCAATACATTCCCATTTGTTTATACCAGATTTTAATTTGGATTAAATTGGATTTTAATTTCTTTTTTAAAAATATTTATTTATTTATTTATTTTGGCTGCACCGGGTCTTAGTTGTGGCACACAGAATCTTTAGTTGCAGCATGCAGGATCTTTTTAGTTGTGGCATGCGAACTCTTAGTTGCGGCATGCATGCAAGATCTAGCTCCCCAACGAGGGATCGAATCTGGGCCCCCTGCATTGGGAGCATGGAGTCTTACCAACTGGACCACCAGGGAAGTCCCTGGATTTTAATTTCTGTCACATACAAATGATTCCTCACAATACAAGGGGGTTCTCAATCCCTAACTCTGCCTTCTGGGATATCGACATATCTATTGGTATATAGATATAATAAAAATGATAATAGTTAACATATGTTAATTTCCTTGTGTCTCAGTTTCCCCTATGTGAAAGAATATAACAATACCTACTTCAAAGAGTTGTAAAGATTAAATGAGATAATAAATGTTAGAGTATAAATTTGTTCCACAACACTGAAACCCAAGAAACATCACATTACTTAATTTTTCTAAATTAAATTAAACCTGGTTCGAAACTCTCATTTACCAGGGTTGGAAGACATCTAATATTAATCATGATTTGGGTTGGGGAAGGGGGCTTTTCCCCTCTATTGACCAAAAAAAAAACCCACTTAGGAAAGAAACTTGAGTCTTGATCCTGTCATGGTTGCCACTGGGATGTGCATTATCTAAACTCATACCGTCCTTTCAAAGGCAAATGGCTCCACAGCATCTCTACCAAGTATATATATCAGCATCTTTTGCTGCAGTTCCCAAGACTATGTACTAGATGTTTAGTGCCCTAACTATTAAATCAGCTCTCCCCATCAGAAGTCCTGCTGCCTCCTAATTGACTTCTGTCACTCATGGAGCCTATTGCAACATCTCTTTTCTCAAGTCCCTGAACCCGCTGCTATCCTTGGGCAACTCCTCTTCTTTCCACCCAGCATCTCCTCCATCTTCTCCTTCTGAAGAGCAACCAGCTAAATTAAATTCTCCTCCCACACAAGAGCCTGGATAAGGTTGTAGAACAGGTATATTGCAACTTTAGTTTGGAACTAGAAAACTCAAAATCCATTAACTATTCCATGAGACAAGAAACCTAGAATTCCTGGAAGAGAGGAGAGCAAAGTTACCTTTTTATCCTACTGAGTCTCTTTTGGCAATGAGTAGCAGAGAGCAACTTGGTAGATTATCCTGCCATAAATGTAAATTAGCTAGCACAGAATTCAGGATTGCCTTCTCTATTTCCTATCAGAACTCAACTTACTTTATTCATCCAGAGGTAGGAAACTCAGATACCAGGCAGGTAATGCAAATGACTAAAAATAGACAAGTGTAAGAAAACAACAAAATCATAGGCACAATAATAAACAGCAACTGGCCCTTAGCCTTGGATTTAACAAAGAGAACATGGTGAACTGGAAAGCACATGGCCACTAAGGGAGCACCTGCTACTTAGCTCTAAATGGTCTTTACTGGGTTTCCCTGGTAGGGTAGTGTTTAAGAATCCACCTGCCAATGCAGGGGACACAGCTTCGATCCCTGGTCTGGGAAGATCCCACATGCTGCGGAGCAACTAAGCCCGAGCGCCACAACTACTGAGCCTGCGCCTAGAGCCCATGCTCTGCAACAAGAGAAGCCACAGCAATGAGAAGCCCGCGCACTGCAACGAACAGTAGCCCCCGCTCACTGCAACTAGAGAAAGCCCACGCACAGCAACGAAGACCCAATGTGGCCAAAAATAAATAAATAAAATAAATAAATTTATTAATAAATAAATAAATGGTCTTTACTTTGTGGGAATGAGAGCCCTATGTTGCCAGATTTTAAGCCAAAAATATTATTATGTACAATCTACTAATCTTATAATGTTGACCATTCAAGTTTAAAAAACAAAACAAAAAACTGCTGGCCACATCGTCTGGGCCAAATGTTATATATCAGTATGCACCGTTAAGCGGTTTTATGGTTCAGCGGCTACATACATACTGGTAGCTGTCAAATTTATATCTCCCCCACAGACTACTTTCCCAAGCTTCAGATACATGTATCTATCTGCCTCCTGCCTGACATTTCCTTGTCACAGGAACCTCAAATGAAAATGTCTAAAATGAAACACGTTGTCCCCTCACCCTAGATTGTTTACCAGGTTCGTGTTACCTCAGTAAAATGTCACTAACATACACACCCAGTTCCCCAAGTCAGAATCCCTAGAGTTATTCTCAGCTCCCTCCCTACTCCACTCTATCCCACTGGTAACTAAGTCTAATCAATTATAACTTTAGAATTCTACTTGAACCTGTTATTCTCCATTCCCACCATCACTGTTTTGGTTCAGGCCTCATCTTTCATTTTGCCTAAACTAAAGCAAAGTTTCCCTAACCAATCTCTTGCCTTCAATCTCTTTGCCCTCAATATAGCCAGAGTGTTCTTTCCAAGACACGAACTTGATCTTGCCTCTTCCCTGCTCAAAAATGTTCAATTATTTCCCATCACCTTCAGGATAAATTTCCAACTTCTTAGTCTGGTATTCAGGGCCCTTTGTGATCTTGTCTATCTTACTGCTTCCCCAACCCCCAACTAATACTACAGCTGCACTGAAACACCTTCAATTTCCCTAATGGGACATGCTTTCTCTGACCCACCACCTTTACACAGGCTGTTTCTACTGCTTGGATTGTCCTCTCTTCCCTACACTCTCATTTTCTTGATTCCTCAAACTAAGCACTGGTCATCTCTTCTGGGAAGCACCCCCTGACAAGCAACCCCCTTCCCCAAAGTGGTTAGATGTCCTCCACCCCCCTTAATACCCTGTACTTATCTCTATTTTAATTGTCTATTATTTGACTGTTTCCCTCACTGAAATGGGACCTACTTTAGCACAGAGACCCTGTCTTACTTCTGCCTCCTCAAGACTGAGCACAATACCTGATCCATAGTAAGCACTTAATAAATATTCTCTGAATGACTGAATGAATAAATCTAGTCCAAATCATGGTGCCAATGGATAAAACTTTCTTGCCCAAGATTACATGGCCAAACAGTGACAGAGCTAGAAAATCCAAGTCTCCTCAACTTCAGCTCAGCGCTCTTTCTACCAAACTAAGCTGGCAGTTGATGGGGGATAGGGTGAGAAGAGAGGCATTGAATTGTACTGCAAAGGCAGATATTGAAGTTTGACCCTAAAAAGAGGAGTTGACATGAAACAGAGTGGTGGTTTTAGGGAAAAGAGGGGCAAATGAAAAAAAAAAAAAAGGGTCAAGCACATTTGATTTGTCATCCTTAATATGAATATTTGTGAAAAAAGTCTTGGGCAACCTAAAGACATGAGATGTAAAAGAGGAAACAGACTCCATCTATTAAAGATGGAATGAGGCATATAATCAGGAACCTTAAAAGTGATGGAAGAAATTTTTGTATACTGAGGTATAGGGAAGTCATTCTGGCTTATATATGACTTGACTTGAACTTTATACTAACTACAAGCCTGTCTTGTGGTCTATCAAACATGCATTAAACATCTGCTTTAACCATTAAAGAAAAGGGTACATTGTCCAGAAGCAAAGAATATCTGTTATGAAATTAGAGATAAATGCCTTCCTTCCTGGGATGTCAATGCTAGTACTCCTTTGACGATAAGGCTCCCTTCCCAGGCGCCAAGGTCATACTGATTTACTGTGTACGAGCTAATCTGTCTTTTTTGAAACGTTGAAGGAATGTACCCCTGTCATGTTTGACGTCCTTTGTTCTGACAAGATATAAAGCTGGGCTGGAAACCAGGCTTCTTGGGAGCAGTTCCTCAGAGCTATCTGAGAGGCTGTCTCCTGGGCTACAGTCTTCAGCTTGGCTCAAATAAAACTCTCCTCTATTCTATTCTTGTTATAGATTGGTTATTGATCATTTATGGCAACAAAATAAATAATATTTTAACATAGCATATACTATGTACTACTCTAAGCATATAAATGTTTTCATTTAACCCTCAAAACAACCCTATGTGGTAAGTAATAATATTATCCCAATTTTATAGATGAGATAACTGAGGTACTGAAAGATAAAGTAGTTTGAGATTTCATAGGTAGGAAGTGGCAGAGCTAGGATTTGAATAAGGTAGTTTGATGCTAGAATCCATGTCCTCAACCACAATGCCTGAAGATAATTCTGACCTTGGTAATCAAGACAAAAGGGGAGGGCTTCCCTGGTGGCGCAGCGGTTGAGAATATGCCTGCCAATGCAGGGGACACGGGTTCGATCCCTGGTCTGGGAAGAGCCCACATGCCGCGGAGCAACTGAGCCCGTGAGCCACAACTACTGAGCCTGCGCTCTAGAGCCTGTGCTCCGCAACAAGAGAGGCCGCGACAGGGAGAGGCCCGCGCACCGCGATGAAGAGTGGCCCCCGCTTGCCTTAACTAGAGAAAGCCCTTGCGCAGAGACGAAGACCTAACACAGCCAAAAATAAAATTAAATAAATAAATAAATTTAAAGAGCTTAAAAATAGATTTTAAAAAAAAAGACAAAAGGGGATCACTAAGCTTTCACTGAATAAAGTATGAGTTGTCTGGTGGGCGCAATTTTGGGGCCCTAAATCCACAGAGACTGCTGTTAGGTATGTGGGGGATGGGAGTTCTTTGTTCTGTGATGCAGTGATGACCTCAGGGTAAACTGCCGTTAGGCTGAGGAAAATGGAATGGCTGCCAGAGGGCCTGCTTGGGGCTGAGGGGGACACAGGGCTTCTCTGGCGCCAGTTGACCCATGCCCTGGCCTGCAGACACTGTGGCAGCAGCTGCCTTCTGAGTCCAGGGAACCTGGTAACACTATTCTTGTTCGTGGTTTGGCAGATCCAGAGGTGGTGGCAGCTTGCGAGATGGCGACAGCTTCAGCCCTGGTACTCTGGGGACAAGATGCAAGGCAAGGTGGGTGACATAGGTGTGCAGCTGAGTAAATGACTCACCACATGAGTTCAGGTGAGGAATCACTGACATCAATGTGGGCTCAAAAGAGTGACTATAAGCCTTAAATGTGAGGCTGGGTGACTGACCGTTAACACTAGATTTCAAGCCAGCTGAATGATCGTTGACCCTAGATGTGGGGTTATGTAAGGGAATGCCGATCTCCAAATGTAGTTGGGTAATGGCCATTAACACCAGATGGGGGGCTTCCCTGGTGGCGCAGTGGTTGGGCGTCCGCCTGCCGATGCAGGGGACGCGGGTTCGTTCCCCGGTCCGTGAAGGTCCCACATGCCGCAGAGCGGCTGGGCCCGTGAGCCATGGCCGCTGAGCCTGTGCGTCCGGAGCCTGTGCTCCGCAAAGGGAGAGGCCACAACAGTGAGAGGCCTGCGGACCGCAGCAAAAAAAAAAAAAAAAAAAAAAAAGACTGAGGGCTTAACGGTACATCTTATGTCTCTGAAAAAGTCTTCATGCCTGATTGTATCTTTCTCCACTCCCCAGGGCCTACCACTTCTGTACCGCGTGGCTTTCCTTGATCGCCTGTGGAAGCAGAAGTCAGGGAATGAAGAAGAAGAGGAGGAGGTATCTCTGGATTCACTGAAGCCATGTTCTCTTCCCAAAGAAGCTCCTATTGGAGAACAAGCCACCACAGCCCCATCCCAGCCATCCTGTGATTCTGAGGGCCTCCACAAGGCCACAGGGACACTAGAGCAAGTACTCACGCAGACCCCAAACCCTTCCAGATCCTTCCCCACCTTTCAGATCTTGACCAACCTGCCTGTGAGGCACAAGACAGCATCAGGGAGCCACCTACAGCAGAGAAAAAGCCAGCTCTTCTGGGGTCTCCCCTCTCTGCACAGTGAGTCCTTGGAGGCCATCTTCTTGAGCTCAGGTGGTCTCTCTCCCCTGAAGTTGTCTGTCAGTCCTTCTGTTTTCTTTAACAAGTTTGACTTTCTGCCTAGAACCCCAGTATTGCTGCTTCCCCAGTATTGCTCCCCAACCCCAATTCCTACACATGAAGTCCATACTACAGAAGATCTGGAAGGAATAGCCTCTGACCCTCAGCAACTTTCCTCCCCATTTTCCCCTCCTGTCCCATCACTTCCCCTCCATCTTAAATCCTTTCCCATGGACCATAAGAGAGTCCTATCTGGCACTGAGGCAAATACACAGTGGCTTACACAGCAGAGAGAGGTCCCTTGGGTCTCTGAGGATCAAGCCCTGCACCCACAGCCTAACCTCCAAAGAACCAGGTCCTCCAAACTCTTCCATTCATCTGAGGTCTGGTGGAAGGTGCCATGGGATCTTGGCCTCCAACAACACATTCCAGACTCACTCTGTGCCTCCCTAGCAGAAAATCCCGCTAGCCTTCCGGGAGCCCTAACTAGGTCTGAGGCCCCATGGAGGGCCATGGGGCAAAATGAGGACCCCCAAACCCCTGAGCCAGCAGCGCCAGCTCCCAGCCTAACCCCAGCTTCTCTGCCAGAATGCCAGCCAGTCAGCCCTATAGGAGGCCTCTCTGGACCTGAGGCCCTCTGGGAAACCACAAGGCGAAGAGAGAATCCTCAGATCTCTGAGTCTCTGACCTCAGTCCCTTGCCAATCTGTAGCCCCCGTGACAGAGCCTCAAGGAACCAGTACCCTGGAAGTTCCACCTGTATATGAGACTCAGTGGGGAACCACAGGACATAAAGAGAGTACTCAAGTCTTTCCGCCCCCAATGCCAGCCCCCTGCCCTCCCCCACATCCCCTGCCAGAACTCCAGGGAGGCAGTCCCCTGGGAGATCCATCTGGATATGAGCCCCAGTGGAGATGCAGAGAAAATTCAACAAACCTTTGGACCTTTGAGCCCCCAGCCTTGGACGTCGACCCAGGACTCCATGGAACCATGCCTGCATGTGTCCCATCAGGATCTGAGACTCCGTGGAAGGGCACACAGAGCAGAGAAAATCTTTGGGTCTCTGCAGACCTAGTTTCATCTCCCAGCCTTCCCTCAGCCTCTCTGCTGGAGTCCCTGGGAACGGGTGCCCAGGCAGTCTTGTCTGAGTCCAAAGCTTTGTGGGAGGCCATGAGGCAGACAGACAACCTTTGGACCTCAGAATCTCCAGGCCCTGGCCACAGCCCATCTCTAGCTCCTATTCTAGAACCCCACAGAATCAATCCTGTGGGAGGGCTCACTGGGTCAGAAACTGCATGGAAGGACACTGATCATTCCCAGAATTCCTGGGCTTTTGAATCGCCATCTCTGGCCTTCAGCCCACCCGCAGTTCTTGTACTGGATTCCCTCAGAGCTAGCCCTACGGGGGTCCTGTTTGATTCTGAAGCTACAAGTGGGGACATAGAAAGGAGAAAGAACTCCTGGGCCTCTGATCTCCCGGCTTGCAGCTTACCCCAAGACCCACGTGGAGCCAAGCCCTTGGGAGTCCAGTCTGACTCTGAGCCTACTGGGGGGGACATGGAGCAGAAAGAAACCTGTTGTGCTCCTGTGTCCCCACTGTGGGGTCCCAGCCCATGCCCAAACTCTATGTCAAAGTCTCATACAAGTGAGCCTACTGGAGACCAATGCAACTGTAAAGCTGAGGGGGAAACAGTGGAGCAGAGAGAGAACTGCTGGACCATTGAACTCCCAACTCCAATCCCCAGGTCACTCTCTGCTCCTCTACCAGATCCACACATTGACCTTGAGTTTGTGTGGAGGAATGTGCAACAAAGAGGGATCCCCCGGGACCCCAGCCTTCTAGCAGTGGATACCCTCCAGTCAATATCCTGGCCTCCCACCCACGCTGAAGCTCTGAAGATTGAGTCCAACCAGCCTGGCCTACCCAAGGGAGAGCTGTTCCCAGGGGGTAAGGCAGAGACTCCATCCTCCCAGGGTGAGGCTATCCCAAAGGTGCCCACTCACTCTGAGATCCAGGCCTGGCACTGGAGTAAAGAGTTGGAACTCAGGCTGAAGAAACTAAAGCAGAGCCCTGCTTCCAGATCTCTTGGCCCAAGTCAATCATTCGGCAGCTCCTCTGCCCTGAGCTCCACAACTCAAGCCACCCAGAGCCTCTCTTCTTGCCCACCACAGCAGATTCATCCCCTCAGTCTGTGCCCCAACTCTTCAAGCTGTCATCCCCCCAAACCTCAGAGCACAGTAACTCAGCCTGTCCAGGTCCCCCACTGTTATCACTCCCATTCCTCTATCCAACCTCAGCTATGGAAGTCTGGCAGGGCAGAACAAGGGTCTCAGAAAGAGCAAAGAATGAATGCGAAGATGGTGTCCCAGATCTCATCCCAGGGGTCATGTGTTCACTGCCCAGGCCTGGAAGGGCCCTCATACCCTGAGGTTCCAGCCTCAGGCAAGAGACAGGACAAGGCTTCAGCCCTATCTTCAGCCAAAATGAGAGAGAGCCCCAGGAAACCCAAAGAAGGAGACCACGGAGAAGGGGATGCAAAATTGGGGTCAATAACAGTTACAGGGAAAAGCCACCTAGCCCAGGCCAGATTAGCAGAGGTCCCTGTAAGCAGACTTTCGCAAAGATCTCAGCACAGGGACCAGAGCTCTCGACACACTGCTCTCTCCCCGCAGCCTCACTCCAAGGCTCCAGGTTCCCAAGATCAGAGAGGGGTAAGGCTGGGAGCTGGTAACATCCTGGCTCCTTGGTTCTGTAAGCACTGACCTTGGGCCCAGAAGTGTCTTTCCTCCCCCACACCTCAGGCTCCCCTTACCAGGGGTCTCCAAAGGATGTTAGCCAAATTTCTGGGTACCCATGGACCCCTGCCCACCAAATCCAGTCAGCAGAGAAAAGGCTGGTAGTACTGGCACCCAGTATAAGTACTCCAAGACCTGAAGCCAAACCAGTTGGGGGGTGGAGACACAAAGGAAATCCTAATAAACTATCTGAACTAGACAAATCCCACTCATGTCTTTTTGGGAGTCTGGGGTACTGGCAATGACGGTTCCCTGTTCTGCTGCAGCTGTTATCTCCTCAGGATCCGGTCCCAGAAGTAGAGAGCTCAGGATTCTATAGGCTTAACTTTCTTTTCAGGCTGTTCACAGATGATCAACCTGGAGTCTACAACCTGGAGTCCTCTACAGGGTGAAGCTGTTAAGGCCAGGGGAGCACAGACCAATGCTGCCCTTGAAAAAAACTTCACAGCAAGTCAACAGAAGAAAAATATATCCATTCACACGAGCACAACTGGTCTGGGTCTAGGCAGCTGCTCTTGGTCCTGGGTATGGTCCCTTTCTTCACATACTTGATACACAAGTTCCCCACATATGTTTCTAGCCAATTCTTGTCAGCCCTCTGCTCTTCTCTCTCTAGTTTAGCTCATGCATCCCCAAGGCCACAAAAACAAGTCCCTTTTCATATGTTTAGCGATCGCGGAATTTATTCTATAATTGCCTGTTCATATCGTATATCCATTTTTCTACTGCACTGTTTGCTGGGTATTTTATTACTTTTCTACTGCTGCCATAACAAATTATCACAAAACAACATAAATTAATTTTATTAGAAGTCTGATATATGTCTCACAGGGCTAAAATCAAGAGGTTGGCAGGGCCGCACTGGATAGGATTCATTCCTGGTCTTTCCCAGCTTCTAGAAGCTGCCCACATTCCTTGGCTATTGGCCCTCCTCCTCCATCTTCAAAGTTAGCAAAGGCAAGTCAAGTTCTTCTCACATCACTTTTTCCTCCCTCTCCCACTTTTCCAGACACTTTTAATTACATTGGACCCACCTCAATAATCCAAGATACTCTTCCTATCTTAAAGTAAGTTGGCTAGCAACCTTAATTCTATCTGTAACTTTAATTCCCTTTTACCATGTAGCACAATATATTCACAGGTGCCAAGGATTAGGACGACGTGGGCATTGGTGGGGGGGTTTGGGAATGGCATTATCCTGTCTGTCACAGATATTAACTCAACCTGTTACATATTCTGCAAATAATTTCTCCCAACCTGTAGCTTATTTTCTAATTTTAAAGCAATTTTACCATGCCAAAGTTTAAATCTACCAACGTGTTCCCTTATGGATTCTAAAACTTTCTTCTAGCACCCTCATGGATGTTTCTTTGTTTATTTATTTTTGGCTGTGCCGTGCAGCATGTGGGATTTTAGTTCCCCAACCAGGGATTGAACCCGTGCCCGCTGCAGTGGAAGGGCAGAGCACTAACCACTGGATCACCAGGGAATTCCCATCGATGTTATGTTTAGATTGTTAATCTGTTTTTGAGTATAGTATGAGAAGAGAATCTAACTCCCACAACCCCCAAAAAAGATATCCAATTTTACCAATACCACTAAAAACATAATGTCTTGAACCCATTCCATTAAGTGCCATATTTCAAAACATGGGTCATTTTTTAACCATCTCTAGGCTTCAGGATCCACCTATCTAACCACCTACTAGTATTGTCTCATATACAACCTGTCTAAAACTTAACTCATTTTCCCTTTAACCTTGTCCTCCAATGTGCAAATTCCTATTGAAGGGGTGTACAATATCCACCCCAGTACTGAAGCCAGAAGCCTGCTCCTGACTCCTCCTTTACCCTCACGCCCCAATCTAAAAAAGAAAAAAAAAAATTATCTCTGGTTATTGGGAATATTATATAATTTTTGGCTGCATTACAGATCTTAGTTCCCCAATCAGGGGTTGAACCCGAGCCCATGGCAGTGAAAGCACCAAGTCCTAACCACTGGGCCACCAGGAGCTTCCCCAAAATAAAAGTTTTTTTATACAGTGAATTGTTGGGGCTTCGCTGATGGTGCAGTGGTTGAGAGTCCACCTGCCGATGCAGGGGACATGGGTTCAAGCCCCGGTCCGGGAGGATCCCACGTGCCACGGAGCGGCTGGGCCCGTGAGCCATGGCCGCTGAGCCTGCGTGTCCGGAGCCTGTGTTCCGCAACAGGAGAGGCTGCAACAGTGAGAGGCCCGCATACCACACACACACAAAAAAGTGAATTATTGGAAACTCCCTGCCAGTCCAGCAGATAGGATTCAGTGCTTTCACTGTGGGGGCCTGGGTTCAATCCCTGGTCAGAGAACTAAGATCCCACAAGCCGCACTGTGAGGCAAAAAAAAAAAGTGAACTGTCAATGAAAAAAAGTGAATTGTCGGGCTTCCCTGGTGGCGCAGTGGTTGGGAGTCTGCCTGCCGATGCAGGGGACACGGGTTCGTGCCCCGGTCCGGGAAGATCCCACATGCCGCGGAGCGGCTGGGCCCGTGAGCCATGGCCGCTGAGCCTGTGCGTCCGGAGCCTGTGCTCCACAGCGGGAGAGGCCACAACAATAAGAGGCCCGCGTACCGCAAAAAAAAAAAAAAAAAAAAAAAAAAAAAAAAGTGAATTGTCTATACACAACAATGCACATGTGGTTGACAATACTGTACTGTACACTTGGAAATTTTTGCATGAATTTTATGTTATTTTGCCACAAAATGAAAAGAAAAAAAAGTTCTCTAGCCCTGAAATCTGACGGTTACTTTCCTGCCTAAACCCCCAGAGGACCCACAAGATCTTTAGAATGGAGTTCACACCTGGCATTTGAGGTTCTTCACAATGTGATTTGGCGTCTCAGAATTCACTCCCTTGCTGTCAACCTGATGCTTCTTAAGCATGCTCTGACCCCATGTCAAGCCTCCCACCTTCCTTTAACCCCAGCTCAGACAGCCTCCACAGCCTTCTCAGATTCTCCTATCTTGGTAGTTTCCCCTTCCTTGCAGCCCCATAACAATTTGTCTTGTTGATAGCACTGCTTTCCTAATATTATGGCTATCAAGCCCTTCAAAGACAGTGAGGTCCTGTGAGGTCAAGTCCACATTCCCAAACCAGTGCTCTTCCCAATCTATAACATTCGCTCTACTCTGTATAGTTGGTTGAGAAAAACAGTCAGAAGGTACATGCTTCCCTCTGCCTCCTCTCACTGTTACTATTCTGTTCCAAAGTTTTATTTAGCCCTAACTGTCCAAAGGTCTAAGCCCAACTTACCTGCTGGCCAGGAGTGGAACTGAAGGTACTTTCCTTCTTCCTCCCCACCTATCCACCCCCAGAAAAATAATCTCATAGTCTCAAATACAATGCAATTCTGAATTTCCACTTGACATAGGGCCATTTAATGAGTCTATGCAACTCTGAATAGCTTTATGAAACATCCAAGTCCTATATTCTTTTTTTTTTTTTTTTTTTTTTTGCAGTACACAGGCCTCTCACTGTCAGGGCCTCTCCCGTTGCGGAGCACAGGCTCCGGACACGCAGGCTCAGCGGCCATGGCTCACAGGCCTAGCCGCTCCGTGGCATGTGGGACCTTCCCGGACCGGGGCACAAACCTGTGTCCCCTGCATCGGCAGGCGGACTCTCAACCACTGCGCCACCAGGGAAGCCCTAAGTCCTATATTCTTAAGTCTTTTTAAGCCCGCAGTAGGTTGTAGGGCAGGGCAAGATTAACAAACCGTTTAACATTTGCTCAGTTCAGTCTAACTAATGACTGGCAGCCCTGTGTTCCTCCTAGGCATTATGTAACCACTACTCTCAGGGCTACTTGCAGGATCAGTGTCTTGGACCCCAATATATTTCAAGATGTTAGATTTATAGTTACATCTTTGCTTTTGCCTCTGTGGTGAACTGTTGGTCCTCCATGATCTAATTTGATGCCATATTCTTGGTTAGAAATGCATCTTCTAATCACAGCACTTATCCTGTGGGAAGATTGGCTATAGTAAGATCACATTCCTATTTCTTTCTGGGACCCCTGTAGGGAAAAAGATGAACTGCCTATACAATTTGCCTCTTGGTTTAAGTATGCAGGCTTCTGCAGGTGCATTTTGACAATAAGCAGTCCCTCACACTGCTTTCTACATTTTACATAGCACTGTCAATCATTTTATCAGACTAAGAAATCTTGAGGCCCCAGAAGAGCTCCATGCCTTGTGTGACACTACACTGCTATAAGCACAAGTGCGAGAAGCAAAACCAGGCCTCTCACAAGTCTGCTCTTGCTTTTTTCCTAAAGAATCTATAAAGCTCCAACCATCTTCCCTATAGACACACTTCGTGTTTTAAGTGAGTGCAAAGCAATCATTCCAACACAAATTTTTATCACATATCAACCAGTACCTCTACCTATTTTGTGGGATCTTGCCTTCTGTTCTGTTCCCATAGCTTGATGCAGAGGTACCAAATGTCTTTACCACAAAAGACCTTGTCTTTGATCTTACTGAGGTTAGGTTGCCACAGGGATGAGACAGAGTGACAACGTCCAGAGTAGGAAGACTGAAAGCTAAGCCGTCAGGATACCTAAAATGGTAGGAAAACCAAAGGAGGACCAAAGACAGGATCCAGTGGAGAAGTGTCACAAGGGACAGTCAATGCAAATCACAAAAGTGCAAGAATATCTACTTCACAGCACATGAGTTCAAGATGCCCCAGTTTAATCAGCCAGTGTAACTATCTTGAGTCCTTGTAGTTTACCTACCTATGTAGATCAAACCAGAGGCTGGTATAAGTACTAGAATGACTAATTTGACTCAGTGGATTATTTTCTCTGCACCATACTCCTTCTTCAATAAGGCATCGAGGTACTGATTCCAGAAGCACTAAGTGATTATGTTAGTACTTGCTGAACGAAGAGGATACTCTATACCTGGACAAAACTATGCAAGCAATCATCTGAAAAACGAGGAGCAGGGGAGGATGTTCGTTTAGAAAGAAACACATCCAATACTAGAATTTTATATTAGAAAAAAAGCTATGTTTTCATAATACAAATTACATAAAGGTGGACATAACTGTAACTGATCCTCAACCAGATCATGAATATATGAAATTTTTAGATGCATCAAGAGAACATCCATCTCCAGACAGAGATTGTATCTTTCTACAACTTTAAGATTTTTGGAGGGCACCCCAATCCAGCCTTGGTCAGGAAAAGGGGACTCTGCAGGCCTAATCTTACCATCCACATCAAATACAGGTACAGGATCCCACATTCACCACATCTGGAGCTCCATCAGGCTGTTCCCCCTCCACTGCAGTCCTATCCAGTGATACTGCAGACACTGGGCGAGGCAGCAGTATACCAATGTTAATCAGCAGGGGAAGAGGGTGCAATCTTACTTCTAGAATTTCACACTTGGAAGAGTGCCTTGGCAGTGAGGAGTAGCCCAAGGCCCTCCCAGGAAAAGACGCAGGCACAGGGGCCAGGACTCAGGCTCCATTTTGACCCAACGTTTATTCTCCTTTTACAACATGTCATTTTGGTTTAGAAACTGCTTGTGATTAGTTTTCCAACATTAACTCAAAAGCATGTAAAATAAGAATCAACCTACTCTCTATATAAACACCCAGCAACTGTAGCCCTTCACCCTCCTGCCCAGGTTGGGTAGGGGGAAGAAGGGAGGGCTTGGGCAGCATTGAGTGAAGTGCAGATGCTTTACTGTGGGGAATGGCGAGAATGCCTTTGTTCACACCCAGAGGTCCCCTGCACTGCCCCAAACTACAACAGAAACGGCATGGGCCCAAGGCCCAATTCGTTGATGGTAATTCACTCTCCGCCTCCCAAATGGAAAATCGCTTTTATTTTATCGCTTTTGTTTTCTATTTTTTTGCAACAGCAAGCCCCGGTCCAGAATCTGACTGCGGCTGAACTGTTCAGACCGAGGAGCGGAGCAGGCCGTGGGCACACCCCGGTCCCTCCTGGGCGAGCGCCCCCACCCTCAGGGAACAAGGTCCAGCCAGGCCAGCTCACTGCGCGCTGGCTACCACCACTTAGCCATATAGGTCATCGTCATTATCTTCCGTGTACACACTGCCACCTGTGCCAGCGCCACTGCCCTGACTGGGGCCAGCTCCACCTTGGTTTCCTGAAGGGAATCTGCACGAGAGCAGAGAAAAAAAAGAGGGTTAGGGCAGGGCTTGTGTAGGATTTTCACAACTACCCATTCTAGCCCCCTTAGAGTTCCAACTACCTTGGCTGTAGAGTCCCCCAAGATAAAGTAAGCACTGCCCACTGAAACCTAGTTACCTGAAGCTGCCAAAGCCCCGACTCTGTTGAAGGGTCTGAGCAAACATCTCATACTTCCTGATGTCATTATCACTGACAGAACGGCGGGCAAAGCGCATGGCTTCCTCAAAGTGATCTCGGCGGATCTCAGGAACTGGATCATCCTCTTCTACCTCCTGCAGGATAGGTAAACACAGACCACCGGGGCTAGTTAAGGCTCAGCCTGCATTCCTTCCCTGGCCTTCCTGACCCCATTACTGCAGTAGCTTATGGCAGAGGCTTAGAGGACTGGGCCTCTCCAATAAGCTGGGCCTCTCCTGAATAGGCTGCCAGGCCAATCTTCCTAAAACCGAGTCAATGCCCTGCTTAAAAACCTGGCAATGCATTCTGGAAAAGGTAAAACTGTAGGGACAGAATTCATATCAGTGGTTACCAAGGGCTTAGGGTGGGAAAAAGCAGCTGATTAAAGTGGTATGAGAGGGACTCCCTTGGCAGTCCAGTGGTTGAGACTCCGTGCTTCCACTGCAGGGGTTCGACCCCTGGTTGGAGAACTAAGACTCCGCATGCTGCAAGGCATGGCCAAAAAATTTAAAAAGTGACACGAGGGAACTTTTGGGGATGATGGAAATTTGTCTATCTCAACTGTGGTAGCAGTTATAGAACTTATATATTTTGTCAAAAAGCACAGAAAGAGTACACCTAAAAAGGACAAATTTTATAATATGTAAATTATACCTCAAAAACCTAAAGTTTTAAAAAGAAAATGTCAATGGCTCTCAGTGCTTATCACATCTAGATTACACCTTACCTACTGGCCTCACTTCCAGCAACATATGATCTCTTCAATTCTACCCAGGTTTTCCCAGTTCCTGTAATCCTACTTCTCAAGCAGGTTATTTGGGTGACTTATTTACTTTACCCAAATTCTACTCTCTCTTCACAGCCTAGGCTCACACCCTATCTCTTCTACTGAGAAGCCACTCAATTGCTATGATTTATGAGACTGCCCTCGGATCAGTGTACCAGTAGTTTATAAGCTTTGATGAGAGGGAGGAGAGATGTCACAGGCCCCCTCTAAAAGGTAAAGAAAGCCATTTATTTATTTATTCACGAAGTCAGTCTCTAACACTGTGCCATGATACAATGGGAAACAAGCAAGATGATATAGAGTCCCTATCTTTATTGACCTTACACACACACCCCACCAAATTGTGCATTTAATTCAAGGAGTCCATGGAACACCAGGGGTAGGTCCACAGACCCTAGGTTCTTAGCCCTGCTCTATTTGTTTCTCTGCTGATCTCTTCTCAGCCTTTATAATTCCTGATTGAAGGGGTTATAAGCTCAGCATTTTCTCTTTGACACCCTGCTAAACATCTCAGTCAGGTGATCTTTCCAAAACCTTATACTCTCTAACTCTAGGGCATTGTGGAGACTGTCCCCTAGTCCCCACAACTGGAACATCTGGGGAAAGGATGCAGACTCACCATGGCTGATGGGTTGGTCTGCCTCTCCCGTTCTCGCCTGATCTCACTCTCGATCGATTCACGGATGGCCAGCTTGCAAGCACGCTGGCAAATCTCTGTCAAGTCAGCTCCAGAGAAGCCATTAGTCATCTTAGCCAGAAACTCCAAATCCACATCCTTAAAGAAGCAACATATCTATCTTAGCATTTAGTCTCTCCTCCCCTGTGATACATTGATCTTTGACCATCCAAGCACTCCCAATTCCAGTTTGTCCCATCTTCTGCCACCCTGTTTTATCCCTTATTCTAGATTACCCTAATATCCTCAAATCTTCCATATTCCCTTTTCAACCATAACCCCAGGAATCCCCAACAGAATCTTGTCCAGGAACCAAACACCACTCCACACAGCCTGCAGATTCACAGAAGTCCCCATGACCCCAAGACCTTGCACCTGCCTTGGCAACTGGGGACTTGCGCAGGTTGGCCTTGAGAATGGCAACACGGGACTTCTCATCAGGAAGTGGGATGTAGATGAGCTGATCAAGGCGGCCAGGTCGCAGAATGGCAGGATCAATGATGTCAGGCCGGTTGGTAGCGCCAATGATAAACACATTTTTTTTTGTGGACATGCCATCCATTTCTGTCAGGATCTGGTTGATGACTCGGTCAGCAGCCCCACCACCATCTCCAATGTTGCCACCACGGGCCTTGGCAATCGAATCCAGCTCATCGAAGAACAGTACACAGGGGGCAGCTTGGCGAGCCTGTGTGAGGGACAGATGGACTCAAGCATTAGCACAATTGGATCTCTCAGATCTGAGAAGGAACGGAAGATAAAGTGACCTTCACTGCCCTAGCTGAGCTGCCAGAATGAGATGGTTTTAACTCTCCCAAAGAACAGCCTCCACCCTTAACTTGTCTCCAAGCAAGTGAATTGATAGCCCAGCCACCTACAGCTCACCTTGTCAAAGATTTCTCTGACGTTGGCCTCAGACTCCCCAAACCACATGGTGAGCAGCTCAGGACCCTTGATGGAGATAAAGTTGGCCTGGCACTCATTAGCAATGGCTTTGGCCAGCAAGGTCTTCCCACAACCAGGAGGTCCATAGAACAGTACTCCCTTGGAAGGTGTCATACCAAACTTGAGGAATTTGTCTGGGTGCTCCACAGGATACTAGGAGGAAAAGCAAAGAGGGTTCAGGGATACCTCCATAGTTTGAAAGAAACCTAACCAAACAGAAGCATCCTCCCACACCATCCCATGGTGAAGACCCAGGTTCCCTAAAAGCAGGCTCCTTAGTGCCTCCAACCAAAGAATAGCAGGTTCCTGAATTATGCTCACAATTTCTGCAATGAATCTGACAACACCCTAATATCACCCAGCTCAATTACAATGTACTGAGGCAGTGACTCACCCTGGACCAAGCACCCTACCTGGACCAGCTCTTGAAGCTCACGTTTGACATCCTCCAGGCCCCCAATGTCCTCCCAGGTCACCTGTGGTACCTCTACCACAGTTTCCCGCAGCGCTGATGGGTTGCTCTGGCTCAGGGCCCACTAAAAAGGGAAGAAAAACTGGGGATAAGCCTTGTCAGAGGAGATCCAAGTGCATGTGTGTGTACCTGAGATATGGGAGAGACCCTTACTCGGAAGTCATCCATAGTAACTGCCAGGGAGTTCATGACCTCAGCATCGATGGTCTCGTCCTCCAGGTCAATGAGGTCCATCTTCTTGCGGATGGCCTGCAGAGCAGCCTCCGAGCACAGGGCTGCTAAGTCAGCGCCCACATGCCCATGAGTTTCATTGGCTACCTGCAGAGAGAAGATCTACTTACTATGCTGTCTCTGAGACCTAGCTGCCTTAGGAAGCTCGGAGACAACAGAATCCTGGCCCCTTTCCCTGACTTCTACCTCTGGGTCCTTCCGTTTCCCTGAACACATACTAGTGGCCCTTTCATTGGCTGGGTTTTAAGTATTCAAACCTGGACTTGGGGCCTGGAAATAAAGCTGCCCTCCAAATTCTGGTTCACTCTAATTCAGTGTCAACCGAGAAACATGCCAACCCTAATTTCCTGGATTCAATCTGAGATCACTTCCCTTCCCCTGCACAAGAATCAAAATCAATTGCCTCACATCTGAAGCTTATGTCCCTAGTCAGTTCCCTTCAACTGCCTGGAAACAGATATCCTAACTTCTGGCCAGCCCTCATCATCACTCCACCTGTTCAAGGTCCACATCATCTGCCAGCTTCATGTTCTTGGTGTGGATCTGAAGAATTTCCAAGCGTCCTGTAGCATCAGGGATTCCAATATCTACCTCCCTGTCAAAGCGACCTGTGAGAAAGTGCGTAAACATAGACAGGAATCATTTCTGGTGCAGAGGGAAGAAAAGGCAGGCTTAAGGTGACCAACCATCCCAGTTTGCCCAGGAATGTCCTGGAGTTAGCACTGAAAGCCCCATATCCTGGGAAATCCCTCAGTCTCAGGCAAACCAAGATGGGTAGTCACCCTAGACATGACATGGAATAAGGGAAAGGGAACCCTGGGCCCTAACACTGCAAAGAGCTTCAAGAAATCCTCAGGATTAGGTGACTTAGATGAAGGACAGATGTGGGATCAATGGGATTAAGGCCAGTAGAGCCACAATCTCCCCAAGAGCAAGAACAGCAAAAAACGAAATTGGGGTCCTTACCAAATCGTCGTAGGGCTGGGTCAATGCTGTTGGGTCTATTGGTTGCCGCCATAACAATGACATGGGCTCTCTGCTTTAGGCCATCCATTAGGGTCAACAACTGTGACACGATACGCCGTTCCACCTCTCCATGGGTCTATCAGAACAGAATGTCTAGTCAGAAGTGAAGTCAGGACCTTTCAACACCCCACTATCCCCTCGGGTAAGTTCCTACTTTCTCTCTTTTGGGAGCAATGGCATCCAACTCATCAATGAAAATAATAGCAGGAGCATTCTTCTCAGCCTCTTCAAAGGCTTTACGAAGGTTGCTCTCAGACTCACCAGCCAACTTGCTCATGATCTCAGGACCTGAAAGCACATAGAATAGATACAATGACAAAACTATATCCTTTCTCAATCTCAAAAGAAATCAGCTATCTTGTTCGCCCAGTCCAGAGACAGGTCCTAGGTGAGAATGTGGTAATAACTTCTACTTACTTTCTCACAGCCCCTACCAACCATTATCCCAGGGTAGCCACCAAGCCAGGATAAAAAGTCAAGGAGCTCAATACACTTATCTAACAGTTGAGCTGGAAGTACGAAATGATAAAAGCAGATGCTATGGGACCTCTGGCCAGAGCAGAAGCAGCACACCAGTTGGACCTCTACCAGCTAAATATCATTCTCAAAGAGAGAGCTGATCTCAGTCAGCCTTCCCCCAAACCATCTCAAATAAGTAAGCATAGACATTTTGAGTTCTCATTCTAACTTACTCCTCTTAAATGTCTTCAGCCTGTCCACAATCTTTCTCAAGGTGGGGACAGATCAGGCAGCACCAGAGTAGAATACCATCCCCTTGTTGCTTATCTGTCTGCAATATACTTTAGAATAAAGATACTGAAGTATACACGAGGATAGGTACACAAATAAACATGTCTATGAGTTCTCCAGCTCATGAGACTGGGTCACGCTCAGCTCAGAGTTGAGTCCAGCCTAACACAAAGTGAACCAAAGCTCCTACCATTGATCAAAAAGAAGAAGGCGCCAGTCTCATTCGCCACAGCTCGAGCAATCAGGGTCTTTCCAGTCCCTGGAGGTCCATAGAGCAGGATTCCCCGAGGAGGCTGAGGACCAGTACAGAAGGTGTGATTAGGTTCAGACTCCTGCCTTCTCCCAACCCCAGCCACCCTAAAATGGCTTGACAAGGGCTCCATCTAGAGAGGGTGAGAATCAGAGCTCAACTCTGATACCAGTAAGAGTGAGCCCTCAAGCAGCAGCTGCTAGGAAGACAGTTTACTTCAGACCATACTCAATCCTCTTAGCAGCAGAGAAAATACTGCTAGAAAGCTGATAATACATGAATGCATAGGAGACAAAGAGCAGAGAAACCACACTAAGAGACTTAGTGTGACTGAGTCTGAAGATCCTGAGACTAGGGAAAGCAAGAGGCCATTAGGCCAAGGGCCTGAATTTAGACAGACAAGAACCAAGGACTAGCTTAGACATTTAAGAGTGTTGGCCAGAGGCTCACGCACTCCAGTAATCCCAACCCTCCAGGATTTATTATCATGTTGGAATGCCTTCCCTTACCAACTACCACAAGTATTCCTCTTTGAAGTTGTCTTTCATCTTCAGGGTGTCCCATGATATGGGAATGACTGGGATGTTACATTTCAGACCAGCAGTTCTCAAATATTTTGGACTCAGGATCCTTCACACTCTGCAAATTTCCTTAACTTCTACTTCTACTGGGCAGCACTGTTCTAGACAGGTTGGCAAACTATGGTGAGACTTTATTTACAGGGTCCATTCGATGAAAATGGTTTTTACCTTTCGAAGGGTTTTAATTAAGAAAAAAAAAAATGCAACAGAGAACTTAACTGGCCCACTCTGTTCTAGACCATTAGTAGCGTGAATGAATTTAGAGCCCTCTATAAACTCAAATACAGTACTTCCTCTCTAATTCAAGGCAATGATGAAACATATGTATGAAGACGTCCAAGAATTAGACAGCAAGTACCTGTTAATCACCACCCTAGACAATATCCTACAGAGCCCAGGATGCTCACCTTCACACCAATTGCCTTGAAGAGAGCAGGATGCCTCAGGGGCAGCTCCACCATCTCCTTTATCTGAGCTAGCTGCTTCCTGCAGCCACCAATGTCATCATAGCCCACTTCATTCAAAGACTCTTCCTCATCCTGAATATGGAAGAGACAAAGAAAAGGAGAAAGCAGGAATAATACTATTAGCAAAAGTTGAGTTTCTCCAAATCTGATAAAGAGAAATCTGCTATATGAGAAGATTCTCCTCTAAGGGGATCATGCCTCAAAGAACAACTCTAAAAATCCCAAGGAAAAGATTTCTTTTGTTTTGTTTTTATTTTTATTTATTTGGCCGTGCTGTGCAGCTTGTGGGATCTTAAGTTCCCTGACCAGGAATCGAACCTGCACCCTGAGCAGTGAGAGTGCAGAGTCCTAACCACTGAACCGCCAGGGAATTGCCAATTTTTGCTTTTGTTTTATTTTAATTATTTACTTACTTATTTATTTATGCCAAGGCAAAGATTTCTAGCATAGCCTTTCCCTATCACACTGTCCTTAGTCTTACTGGGATGGGCTCCCCTAAGACCTGAAGCTAGAAACTGTGGGAAATAAATGCACAGGGGTCTAGATGCCAGCATCAGCACCACTTCCTCAAAAATTACTCCAACCACTTAGACCTTTTAGGTTCAATCTAGGTTTTTAAAAATTATTGGTATCAGATACTTCCAAGAAACACCTAGGCCCAGAGATGAATAGCTAGGTTTTCCACCTCTGGGAAGAAGCTTTAGCTATCAAGTCTGGATATTCTTTGGAACTACCACACAACTGTTCCACTAAGGAATCACAAAGTAGGGTACCGGGATCAGGGAGAGAACTCACCTCTCGTTTGATAGGCTCCCCTTCACAGTGAATCACTGTGTCTGGAGCAACAATACAGTAAGGACTGGGATCTGTCTCCACTACTTTGAACTCTACGGCACGCATTCCACCCCGGACAAGGAAAATGTCTCCTGTGAGAGCAATCAGCACAAGAGCAGTTAGAGGTATCTAGTACCAGACCAAGTGAGAATTCCTCATCAGAACCTGGGATCTAGAATGCCAAGTTCACTGGATATTGCCCTTTCTCCTTCCCATCACATCTGTTAAGCATTAGGCAAAAAGAGAAAGTGAGCTGTGAAGAGTCCCTCTGCCACTCAAGACAGTGAACAAAACCTGACATGTCAGAAAGACGCCCATAAGGATTTTTGACTTCTGGGATATAGATAACCCGGGCTTTCATGACAACCACCAATGGGAGAACTGTGCTAAATATTGAGTACACTTTGGACAGCCAAAATGGCCCACCTCTTCCTTCAAAGATAAAAAAAGAAGACAGCTTACTCTACTGGAGCAGGGAGTGGGAATAGGGAAATGGGGGAGTGGAAGGAACGGGGGAAGGAGAGAGTACACATGAGCATGTGTACAGAATGTGTGTGTATAGACACACATATGAGAATGAGACGAAGATATCGCAAGGTTTACTCCTGGGTATCCCTACAAACAACCACCCTTAAGTTCAGTCCCTAGAATTATTTCTCACCTTTCCGGATGGGTCGATATGCTTCCAGGAAGTACGGCTTAAGGTAAACCTCGAAGAGATTGCCAGTGATGCCTTCCACCGTGTCATCGATGGGTAGTACATGGATACGTTTGCCGTACTTCACATCAGGGCATGGCTGGATGCTGAGGATGACAAGCAGACTCCACGTTACCAACCAAACTGCAGCCCCAAGCACTGGGTGTCCAAAAGGGCCTGGCATAGAGAGCCGATGACAAGCGAAAGAGAAAAGGCAGGGAATGGCTTTAGGTGAAGAGAGGGAAGAGGGTAGGGTGGGAGTGAGGGCAAAGAAACAGCCAAGCAGAACAGCTCACACGCAGGGTGGGGTAGTAGGGGGAGCCTCTAGAAGAAGATGCTGGGGTGGCCCACTCCCAATCAGTGAGCCAAAAGGAAGACCTACACATCTGGAACCCTCACAAAGACACAAGAGGGAAGGTCTGCAGTGAGAGATATCCAAGGATGACCCATTCTGGTCAGTATTTGTAACCCAATGTTACAAAGGGAGACCTTAGTCTGACAAGTGTCAGAGTCAGAGAAATAGAAGTGAAAAAAACAATCTCAGTCAGGTGGTCAGAGCACCTTGAGAAAGTGACTAAGCACCTCCAGGAAGAAGGCTACATGAAACCTAGAATCCATGGAAAAGAATCAGAAGCCTGAGATGCTCCTGGCCAAGTGACAGATGGTTGGGTAGCAGTGGCTAGAGATGACTCCAAGATGGGGAAGCCTCTTGCCTAAAGTTAAGTCTAAAATCACTAAGACTGGTGCTATCCTAGGTGTGGCTCAAACTATGACTCTCTCCTAGATTAACTTGGATGTTTATACAAACCTGTTACAGGACCACCTCGTAGCCCATACTCCCATCTCATTCCAGCCCCAACAAAAGCCATTAATGCAACCCAGCTGTAAGGTTACCTGGCAGATACAAACACTCAAATGGCATCCTAAACCAGGGTCTAAGGTGTGATAAGTTATACCTCTGGTAGAAAAATATAAAGGTACCAAGAAAGTCACAGAAATGCCAACTTGTCCCAAGGGTCATGCAAAGGTAGGTTTTGAAGTCCCAGAGGCAGAACCAAAACCTAAAGACAACCTAGAAACATAAGTCTTCCCATGGCCTGCAAACTCCCAATATCTGCAGCTGCCAAGGCCTTGGTGGGGGTACTGCCTGTAATGCAGGCTGTCTCTGGCCTCCCATCCCTGAGGGGCCAAGAACCCCACACACACCTGATGACATCCCCCAGGTGTACGCGAAGGTTATTCCGAACAACTCTATTCATTCGAATCTTCTCATCAGAACATGTGTCATCAGAAAGCACAATGCACACAGCTTCCCGCCTCTTCTTTCCTTTCAGCAACACTGTGTCACCTCGGAACAACTGCAGCTCATCCATCTTGGGCTGAGGAAAGAAGGTTAAGGCCTTTGGGTCACTGGGCCAGGGGGTAAGCAGCAGCCCTGGAGGTTGGGATTCCCAGTAAACCCCACTCTATCTGTGGTCACTGCAAGAAAAATGAGAAAAGAAACCTGGGAAAAGCCCTCAGGTTAAGTATAACAAGCAAAGATTGGACTGTGGACCCAACTTACCTGGGACAAGGATACCACACTGTTGTCCTCATTGATGGCTTCATCAACAATTAACCGATTGGGACGGTTCTTCTGTTTAAGAATGGCTGTTGATAAGTCATCACCTTTTGAACTAGAAAGAGAAAATGAAGTCAGTTCCAAAACATATTCCAACAAGGGCCCCACCAGTTTCTACCAGCAACTCTTGGTATTCTGTACTGGTATCCTAGCTGTAAGGCCCCAGGTGATCTTGCCCCAGGGCCAGGATACTAAGAAAACAAAATAAAAGTGGAGACTGAGCAGTATTTAGAGAAATGAAAATAGTCTCAGACAGTATAGAATAGTGATTAAGAGAAGGAGTTCTGTAGTCAGACCTGTTGGGTCTGAATCCCAACCCTGCCACTTAACTGTGATCTTGGGCACGTTATTTAACCTCTCTGGAGGTGGATGTCCTCTTCTGTAAAATGGGGACTATATTGGCACCCATCTCAGAGGATTACTGTCTTAAGCAAGATAATGAATACAAGTTCAACACAATGCCTGGCATATGGTATCAACAGTCAGAATGATTAGCACTGCAGAACATAGCACAAGCTCTTTCCTTGCTAACCTTCTTGCAGAAGGAAGCAAGCAAGGCAATCTCCCATAGGGCTCAGGGAGGCCCCAAGCCCCATAGAGCAAGCCTGGGAACAATGAAGAATCATTAGAGTTACCCTTCTTACTGGCTAAAACCTGCTGAACGCCAGAGCATTCTATGTACCACAGGAATGCAAAGCAAACATGATCATATTTGGAAAAAAAACAACAACACACACACACAAAACACTAACAGATCTGGAACCTTCATCAGAAAGAAGCTCAAGCTCAAAAGGAATCTCAGAAACCTCTGCAAAGACACACAACTCCATGGGGTTGGTTCAAAAAGTTAAAACCAAGAAATGCTGAGACATGGGGCAAATCCAAATTCCTCTCACCCAAATCAAGGTTGCCTGAGTCTGAACTGAGTTTAAACTATCTAAATAGTTTCTGCCATTTCCTAAAAGCTAAGATCATTCATCCGACACCAATTTCTCACTTAGCTCATCTCCAGCCTTCACTAACTAGACTCAGTGGGCTCTCCCTCTGAAGAGCTACCTCCTCTTAGTAAGGCTAAGGAAAACATGAGCATTAATCAAAATAAGAGGGCCAGACAACATAAGAAGCCAAGAAATAAATAAAAAGGAACCTTTCCCATGGATTATTTCTTCACTCAACATTCACGTGTGTGTGTGTACACATATACATAAAAAATACGTCAGGCATCGTTCTAAACATATGTCAACAAAAGAAGACAAAAAAGTATTCCTATTGGAAATACCTTCACAACTTGCAAGAAAAAAAGATGCCTATGCTCTAGAATACCAGCTAGGGAGTTACGGGATTTTTTACATCTTTTGGTTCTGATATGCTCAAAAGAAATACAAATCCCATTCATCTAAAAAAGTTGCAAGTTTTCTGCTGACCCTCTCACATAGGCTGCGTCTTTATTCATTCCCTTTTAAACTAGTTTCCAAGAATGGAGTTTCCTTAGGTTTAAACTTGCCTCCCCCAACCCCAAAGTGGTGGTCACAATGCTGCATACTCTTCCAATGCTTATCAACACCCTAGAAAGCAAGCATGGTCAATATGAGAGTTGAGGGCAATTTAAATCCATCCATTCTCCCTCTCCCCTATGCATTAAAATACCCTTCAAGGGCTGCCCATCTTCCCGTTTGATGTATAGGACCAGGGCTAGAGAAAAACAAAATGCCAGATGCCTCTAGTCATCAGTTTGTATTTTAACCCCAAAGCTGCATTCTAGGAAAACCTCCAGTCTGCCTACCATTCCTGACCCCAGCACTGGAGATGAGTGAGATGCTCTTCCCTTAGAGTAAGGACCTTTAATTCCACATCTATCTATGAGATCAAAGGAAGTAATCTCTAAATGAGGGAATTCAGTTTGATCAAGGGCCAAGAGCAGTCCCGAATGCTCTTTGGGGACATCCCGCTGGTCTTATGCATGAGTCAGGCCCTTTCCAGAACCCCAATGGGCCACAGGGGACTTGGACAGAGTTCAGGTAAATCATCAAGATGACCTAGAGATCAGAAACTGTCTATGAAGCCAGGTTCCAAGAATTTTGGACTTTTAGTCTTGGAAACTAAAGACTAAGAGACTACTTTAATTCTTTATTAAGCAGTCCTTTTAAATAGGCACCTGAGTAATACTTCATCTCAATTCAGAAACTTGAGAAAAAGGAACACATCTCAAAAAAAACTAAACTCTCAAGTCAGGAAGGTGATTTGCATAAAAGGGTTTCCATAGGATGAGGGTGTCTTCCCCCCGCCCCCCCTACCAGTATCTAAAGCTCTTAATTCTAAAATAGGTAGAGGTGGCCACGTTTTATCTGATGCTTTCCTGAGCAGAGGGCTCAAGATTTCTCAACCTAACTGCTTAGGTTAAAGGAACGTGTGTGTTTGACTAGTTAAGGCAACTCTAACTCTCACACATCAAAGGCTGAAATCTAGAAAGGCTCACAAAATACGAACTGAAGTTTGAATTTTAGCAAGAACCTAATGAACCTCATTTCACAACATCAAGGAAAACTGACTAAAGCCTTCTCGTATGAATAACAACAGGCCTAAAGTATGAAGGTGGCCAGATGCGAAAGGCTGGGCCCGCCTCTCCCCAACAGCCTCTCACCACTCAGGTCGTAGACGATGCCAACCACAAGCCAGGCCGAGCCGGCTCTAAATGTGGCCGTCGTGAGCTTCCCTGAGCTCGCCAGGCCTTCCCCTGCTCCGGCCTCCGCCTCGGTCTCCGGGCTCTTAAGGCCTTCACGTGGCCCAAAGTCCACGCCCACCGGGCGCAGTTAGGGCGTTGGGCCCGCGGGGCCTGCACTCTCTGGAGACCAAAGGCCTAGAGCGGGTGGCAGACCGGATCGCAGGTGGGCGCCCGCAGGCCCCGGGGCGCCGCGCCAGCAGCGTGGGCCCGCAGACCTCACTAGGCCGGGACGGCCGCCCAGAGGAGCCAGTCATGCCGGCCCGGGCCTGCATGACACAGCACGATCTGGCCCAGGCCCCGACCCAGGCCCAACGCAAGCCCCGCCTAGGGGGCGCGCGGGGGCACAGCAGGGCCCAGATGGGTCCGCGACTCCTCATTCGTCCCCTTCCTCTCCTCTCCTCTCCCTCCTTCACTGTCTCCACCTCCTAGACGCGCCCACAACCAGGCCCGACCGGGCCTACCCAGCGCAGCGGGTCTGCCGGTGCGCGCACCCGCGGCGGGCGGACGGGCGCGCGCACACACTCACTCAGCTCCGGAGGCCATGGCGCGCGCCTCTCCCGGCGGCGGCTGTGGCGGCCCGTGGGTAACGGCTACAAGGGGTGGCAGGCGACCGACTGGGCCGGGGCTTGGTTCTCCCGGGCGGGGGACGAGCGGAGCGACAAACCCGCAGACGGCCTCCCTTTCGCTTCCTCCCAGCGGCACCGGGGCGGTGGGCGGGCGGGAGACGCTGACGCCTGATCCGCGAGGGGGCAGCGGCAGCAACAACCCAAACGACGGCTGCAGACGCTTCGCTAAGACTGAGCCGAGAAGAGCCGAATCATCGGAAGGAGAGGTGCTCACACCTCAGCCAATCAGCGACTGCCCTGGGGACTCCCGCCCGCCTCTCCGCGCCTTCCCCCAGCAACCCGCGGACCGAAGCCAATCAGGAAACTCGCTTGCTGCCCGGCTCCCGCCTCAGGGATGCAACACGCCTAGTAACGCCACGGCAATTGGCCGCAAAGATACGCTTCCTCGACGGATCGAGATTCTCGACCAATCAACGAAAGGAAGAGGGCCAGATCGACTGGCGAGAGGAGGCTTTATCCCTGGGAGGCAGGCTCTCCCACTTGGCTCCAGTTCATTGGCTCCTGAGCTTATCCTGCTAGAAAAACCTGGCACAATGGATTGAACCTTTGTATTAGTCTAGTCCTGTTGTAGTGATAACCTACACACCCATCTCCTTCCAAAACCTGAGTCTCCACCCTAACCCCTCTCCTTGCTCCTTCAATACGCTGGCTCCAGCCATCTCTATTCTGGACTCTTTGACTAGCACCCCAACTCTTAATCCACCCTACCTTATTGTCATTGCACCTTTTGGTAATCCTAATCCCATAGGCTTTACAGTTCCTCAGGGGTTGGAGATACATGTTTCCGCTTACCACCAGGTATCAATATTTATGGCTAAACGAGGGAGGGCAGTCAAGTCCAGAGAGGAGTCAATAGGCAACTACAGAACACAGAGCGGATTCAACAGAGCCCGAAGCAGCAAGAAAATTGTAGGCTGAGACTTGAAGTCCTCGGGCCCAAAATGCCAGCTATCCCTGACTATATTCAATAGGCAGCTTTGGGGGCCTGTTGAGTGAATTCACCCTTCACCCCCTATCCACACAGACACATTTGACTGAGACAGTGGAAATCCAAATCTGGGATGAGGGAGGTGGTGGGGAGTCATTCTGAGACTCAGAGGTCTGCTTGTCTCTCTGCTCTAAGAATCAGATACTTGCCCTTCTCCTGAGGGCACCACCTTCCAGACCTAACTCCACTCATTCTGTCACCTCACAAAGGATCCTGGGCTTTGGGGTTTTGCTTTTAGGCAACAAGGACTAAAGGCACTGCCACCTGAGTAAGGATTCCTGTAGCCCTTTCTCCTGAGGCTCATAAGGTAGATGATGTTGGGAGAAGGTATCAGACAACCAGCACTCAACTGAATCAGACAGCTTTGTCTTCCCACTCAAGTGTATGTAGTAGGCAGACAAGAGATAGACATGAAATTTTACTCAACACATGAAAAGGGAAACAGGAAAAAAGGTGCTATGAGCAAAGTCAATGCCTTGTTGGTGGAAGGGGGGCTTTTTCTGGAACCAGAACTGCAGTAACCAGACCAAATTTTGGAGAACTACCACCAGCCTCTCCAATGCCAGACTTATATTGGAATGGTCAGCTCCAGCCATGTTCCCCAAGGACAGTATAGCAGAAAGCCCTCCCCACAGATGGCCCACTGAGGCCCCAGCTCAGGTTCTTTGAAACGTGGCAGCTACAGGTCACAAGTCTCCAACAGAGACGTCCGAAATTCCTCAAGAAGGGTTTCACGGTCAGGGGGATGGATCCAGCCCAAACAGGTTTCCAGGTATAGGGGGAGAGACCTGAAAGCAAAAACGGTGACGTCTAAGGAAGGACAGGCAGAAGACTACACAGCCATTCCCTCCCTTTCATTCACCACCACTCCCAATAGGCCCAAGGACTCCAGGACGCCAGCTGCCTCTCAACCTCACCATGCAGCATTCTCCTGTGGCAACCCAGTTTGGGCCTCCAGCCTCCGCCAGAGAGCAGTGGCCTCATCCCTCCGATCCAGCCTCCTCAGAGTCTGAAGCAGGTGAAAGGAAGCGTCTTGATTACCTGTAGCCCCACCCCAGAGTAGAGAGCCTTAGAACTTGACACAGGCTTAAGCATCATTTTATAAAAGGGAAAACTAAGGCCTAGAGCAGGGAAGGGTCTTGCCTACATGGTACCAGGGGTACATCACTGCCAACCATGCCTAGCCCTGGGCACTGCCTGCCCAGGACAAAGGGCTCAGCTGACCCTGCTCCTGCCCAACACATTCTCAGCACAGTTATGGTCTCTGTGTCTGAAGACACTGGGAAGCCTAGAGAACTCCTGAGAGGCCTTCATACACACTTGTATATGTCTTGCATATGTCTGCACACCTGGGTATATCCCTATATATATATACAGGCACAACCCCATTCACCCCTCCTATCAAGGAACATCACTCTTACACTAATCCCCAAGTACCTCCCCCATGGCCCTCTCTGTCCTTACGCATCTGTGCATAGCTGAGGTCTTGCACATGTACATACCTGGGCACACCTGCACACTGAGAAGGAAGTCCTGTAGGGCTTTGGTATCCTGGCCACTGGCCACCCATTCCAGTCCACGACTAATCAGGGCGGCTGCCCGAAGCTGTTGTAGTGCCACATCTGATGTACACCCCTGCTCACAGCTGGAAGCAGGCCCTGGGGACCACTCCCAAAGTCAAGACATGTGTTCCCAGCCACAATGTCACCAACACCTCAAGTCCCCTCTCTATCTCTTGTGTTTGGAGTCCCTTTCTCTTAAATCTCCTGGTGGGCTAGGACACATGGAAAGGAAGCCACCACCACCACAGAGGAAAACTGAGAGTCTAGATCACCTTGTTCTTTATCCTTGGGTGTGGCCTGGAAGAGCAGCTCAAGGCACCTGAAGTGGGACACAGAGCAGGGGTAAAGAAGAGTCAACCTCAGAAACTCTAGGGTTAGTAGATAAGAATGGAGCTCACCAACTCAGGTCCCAATTAGAAAATTATTCCTCCACATTTCCCGGAGGGTCCTGGTTGGCTTCCTGGGCTCACCGGCTAAATTCACTAATTGCCTCCTTTTGGGCCCCCAGTTGCACCCAAGCTTGGCCCTGAAGCAGATAGGTTGCAGACACCCAGGGTGAGCAGTGTGGTAACTCTTTGGTTCCTCTTCTGGCATCTTCCCACAGCCGGGGCCTCTTGGGAAGCAGGGATGACATGCGGCTAAGCAGCTCCTCACACACGGTCAAAGCATCCTGGGCTCGGCCTGCCTGAATCAGCGCTGCTGCTGCCTCCAAGAACACCTCAGGCACACAGGGCCCTGGGGGGCATGGGGGTGGGGAGAACTGGGGTGGGAGGAGAATGCAGTGTCTTGAAGAGACATGAGCCACCACCCCCAACCTCTTCACCAGGCTCTGGTATCATGCAGAGACCACCCATTGCTTGCTGCCCGGATCCCCCTTCCTCTGGGAACCTTCCCGGTCTGGTGCCCCAGATTGGAAAGAACAGCAGAGGAAAAGTCAGAAAAAAGCACTCCTGCTCTACTCCAAAGGAGACTCCAACCCTTCCACCCCATTGCAGAGAACCACGACCCACCTTTGACTCCGAGCCATCCAGCAACAGGGCCAGCAGGTCCAGGTAATGTTCTGCAGCATTCTCTGCCCTGAAGAGTCATAACCCATGAGCCTCACCTTAGACCACAGCAGGGCACTCCAAGGGCTTTTTGCTAAGGACACTGGGGTGTGGGGAGGGCGAGGTTTGGGGACTCCAACACTGGCTCAATATGGATCTCTACTACTTACAGACTGGATTTGGGAGAGGACTTTAGAATTTTCAAGATACAGGAGGTTAGTGTCTGGGTAAAGAATCCTCAGTTCAGGTCCAGGAGCAAGGCAGGAAGCTGAGAGTGGAGACCCATGTCCTGCCCCTGACTTGTCCATCCCCCCAGCTCATAAGAACAAAAGCAGAGTCACAGCACAGGGGAGGCGTCAGAAGTGGGAAGAGGAGCTCAGGTGAGCAAGGTGAACCTCACCTTCCCGTCTGTAGGCATCGGCTTGCTAGCAGGTACTTGGCCTGGCTCTGTGTGCCACAGTGAAGGGGTGAGGCTGGGTCAGGTCGTGGGAGTAGTAACTCTACCTCAATGAGAAGCTGTGGGGCTTCAGGGATATGAGCGACACTCAAGGCCTAGAGAGAACAAAAAGAAGAACGTATATCTATAATCTCTGGGAACCATACTTCCTTCTACTTATACCTTGACTAGTTACCCCAACACAAGCATCTCAGCAGTCCCCGTATCTTTGCCTGACACAGTTCCTTACCTCAACCAGCAGCTCCAGACACTCAATCTCTGCTGCCGTGTTCTCCAGTTGCCGATACAGCCTGGAGGCCTCCAGAAGCGGGGGACCGCAGGTTGATTCCCCTTTCAGGGCTGTGACCAAGTACAGCAGAGCTCTCTGTGGACTGCCCTAGAGGGGTGAGAGGACACAAGCCTCAGCTACCCTCACAAAGCAGAAAGCTGCTCCTAACACCCCTGGTTTCCCCAACCCACCCTAGGACTGTCTTTACCATCTTACGAAGACAGGTCCCCAGGGCTGTGTACACCTGGACCAACACAGGCCGTGGGCACAGACCTGAGGCCGCTTCATGCAGGCTGCTCAGTGCCCTGGGCAGGTTCCCTGTGATCAGCTCCTGGAGGCCTGTGGGCAACCAGGGTGTAAGTTTAGAGAGGCCAATAGGGCAGGGGGCATGATGGAGAAGAAGAGCACAGAGAAGCTCTACTGAGCTGAAGGGTAGAGGATAGAGAAGACATGAGCCCAGAGGACCCCTTAAGACAGGGAGTGGGGAGGAAGGGACAAGTCAGATTGCTAGCTGGCCTTGGCGATAAGCAAATGCTGTCAGAAGGACACCCCTCAAGTCCTGGGCATCCTGCAGGGTCAATGGAGCATCTGACTCCTCAGCTGGGGGCTTCCAAGTTTTCAGGAGCAGCAGCAGATCCTCAGAGGCCCTGCTCTGGGAAAAGAAGGATGATCAGACGTTCCAAGCCTGTAACTAGCCCTTCACCTATCTCAGTCCACCCTGGCTGGACTTTGAACTTAAGGATTCTCCTGATTCTTGTTTCCTCAATTCTAAGAAATCAATAGCTGTGGGGCAAGGATAAAGGGAGGACGAAAAACCTGGGGCAGAGATGATCGATTTTAATGAGTCTCCTCACTCAGGACAAGCCCACGAGGACACAGGGCAACGACCATGTTTGGGTTACTGATGAAAAGACTGAGACTGGGAGGTGACTTCAACAAGGTCCCGAGAGCTCTAATTCTACCCAAGATAATCAAGCTCCCAAGAGAATCCCTCCAATGAGGAACAAACCAGAGCAAGGTCACCTAAGAGTCCCTGAGAGAACCTGGGTCTTCTGAACACCAACCCAGCAGCCTTTCCAACACATAATGATGATACTGCAGCTAGGAAGGATGGGAGGAGAAAAGAGATCCTTAGGTCCAGATCACTACCTGAATTACCTGGCTAACATTCAGGGTCTGCAGCAGCAAGGTCAGGTCCCCAAGACGGTCAGTGCTCAGCCAAAGGGCAGCCTGCAGGCCAGCAAGGTGGTGAAGAGCAGGGAGCAGTTCCGGCAGAAGGGAGGAAACACGGAGGACAGAGTCCCACAGCCCCGTGAGCCCATGTTCCAGCCTGGTCTTCAGCTGCTCCTGGGTCTCCAGCACTGTAGAGTACACACACACATACAGCTGAGGTGAGACCTCATCTCTGGCTTTTCTTCTCTGCAGGAGCCCAAAGGTCACAAAGGTGCTCCTGGTCCGAGGAGCACATGGAGGATCAGAGAAGGGCATCTCCATGGAGGTGACAGATTATGTTGCTCCTCCTATCCCCCTTGCAAGAACTTAAGCCCAGCCTGAGGCTGGCAGGGGCATGAAAGGCAATCTCTGGCTCTCACCTCTCTCTAGGCCCTGCTGGATATCCTGTGCCAGGTCCTCAGTGAAACCCTGGGCCAGGCTTGCCCTCAGGGTAATGAAATTGCAGATGACAGTCAGTTCCAAGGGGAGAACAGAAACAGACGCAGGGAGCCCTGGAGCAAGAAATGCTGGTCTCACAGGCCACTCTCAGGTGAAAGAGACCACCCCACCACAACCAAAATGGCCTCAATAAAGAACCCACCCTTCGGAGACTTCCCTGGTGGTGCAGTGGTTAAGAATCCGCCTGCCAATGTAGGGGACATGGGTTCGAGCCCCGGTCTGGGAGGATCCCACATGCTGCGGAGCATCTAAGCCCGTGCGCCACAACTACTGAGCCTGCGCTCTAGAGCCCGCGAGCCACAACTACTGAAGCCTGCGCACCTAGAGCCCGTGCTCCGCAACAAGAGAAGCCACCGCAATGAGGGGCCCGCGCATCACAACCAAGAGTGGCCCCCACTCGCTGCAACTGGAGAGGGCCCACACGTAGCAACAAAGACCCAACGCAGCCAAAAAAAAGAAAAAAGAAAAAGAATCCACCCTTTGGACAGAGAATTTGGAAAGGGCAGAAGGTTTTCCAAATTGACCATCCTGGAGACCACTTCTTCAAATGCTACTGTGTGTGCGTGTGTGTGAGAGAGTAAGGAGAGAGATTCACCTGTATAAAGACGATTCCATTCCAGTCCTGTCTGTGCCTTAAACAGAACCCCTTACCCCCTGAGTAACCTCCTCGATCCCAGAAATGCAGAAGAGGAGCTAGTCTCTGGCTGGGGAAGGCATTACTTACCCTGCAGACTATGGAGGAGTCCACGGAGCCCTTCCAGTGCATCTTGAGCCAACTGCTGTCGCCTCGGAGACAGACCCGAGTCCTGAGCAACCTAACAAATATGGGGTGGGGTACAGTCCTTCCCTCTCCCCTTGCAGCTGTGGCAAGGGATGTCATTCTCCAGCCCTTTCTGGCTCTTTAGGGGAGGTCACGCTCAGCCCCTCCCCATCGGCCAGGGTAAATCCACTGCAAACCCCTTTCCTGGTATTTTGGGGTTGCAAAGCGAGGGTCCCAGCAACCGCGTTACCTTGGCCTGTTGAACTAGTTGGTCATTATTTTCCCTCCACAGGTCCAGGCAGCTGGCGTGTGAGGCTGAAGAGCCCGGAGGGGTCCTGTGAGCCATGGCGGCCGAGACTGGGCCCAGACACCTGAAGGGGGCCGCTGAAGGGTAAGCCTGGCTCCTCCGACGCCCCACTGGGAGCGGAGAGGCCCGTGCACTCCCGCACCCCGCTAAGGCTCCTTTGCTCCCCTCGGGGTTCCAGCCGGGTCGACCTACCCTTTCCGGGAGAAACGGACACCCCGCTGGCGGCCTGGCGGGGCTTCTACCTCCGCCTCTTCCACCCGCTCCTGATTGGCCCGGCCGGCAAAATGCTCGGCTGCGGTTGGTCGTCTTCAAGGGTTACTCCCCGCGGGAAACTGGAAGAGGAAACGAGTCGGGGCCAGACCGGAGAGGAAGGCAGAGGCGGGCCAGAGGCCGGGGGCGTGCCTGAGGGGGTAGGTCATACGGCTCGCTGTTCCGTTGCTCAGCCCTCGCGGAGGCCAAAGCCTTAAGTCGACCTCAAAAACCCGGAACCCGCGGCTCAGCCCTTCCCTCGCCGCCACACATCCAGGTCGGCCGGAGATTTCCCGCGCCGCGGAGGGCTGGCCCGCGCGATGCACGCTGGGAGTTGTAGTACCGCCGGGAGCCGCCACGAAAGGTCCAGCCCCAGAATTGTCTTTTTGAAAAGTGTCTTTTTGAAAAGAACTGACCTGAGACCAAGGCCCTCGGTAATCGGCCCATCCTATCTCTGCTCACCATGGAGTGCCAACACGCTCACCACAGTCTGCTCAACAACGTGCAGTCCGACTAGCTGGCAGCGCAGCCCTGTGCCTGTGCAGCCTGCCCTGCTCAAATATACCTGCCCAGTCCTTGCAACATATGGAGGTAGGAGAATTGGAGATCCGTACGCAAAGAAGAAACAAGCTGCGACGCTTGCCATCTATAAAGTCAACTCAAAATTGGACTTCATTAAAATTAAAAACTCTTGTGCTACAAAGCCACCATCAAGAAAATTCAAAGATATAAGTCAAACTGTTAGCTGGACCCCTTAAACTTATCCAGTGATGTATGTCAATTATATCTCAATAAACTGGGAAAACAAGAAAATTCAAAGATGTCAATTATACCTCAATAAAAAAAGAAATAAAACTCAAAGGTCACAAAGTGGGAGAAATTATTTGCAAATCATATACGTCATCTTTCAGTGGTCTCATCTCTTCCTGTCCTGGGCACCCTCAAACCTCAAACCCCAGTCCTGACCCTTCTCAGAACCTCTTCCCCACTTCTTTGATGGATGTTTCCATGAGGATTTTATGCCAGCACTTCAACATGACACAGGAGTAGTGAGGTGGATGGAAGGCACAAGAGACATGTGAGGAGCATTAGTTCATACAATTTTGGCTTCAAGTCAGGAATAATCAATGGGACAAAGTGTGTTAGATGGGTGAGTAGGTCTGATAAAAGGCAGCATAGGTTGGGAAACCAGGGAAGCTGCCACAGACGTGAAAGGCAAAGGGTGTTCTGAAGTGAAAAGACACCGTTGAGGAGGAGATACAGCACTATTGGGGCTTTAGACAGTGAAAGTCTGTGTACTCCATGATGCCTGGGCCTGTCTTTTCAGCCATCTCTGTTATCAGCCAAAGCAAAAGAATTAATAAAATATGTTCCATGGCAAAGGAAAATGGCAGGTGGAATAACAGTAGTGATTTGGGAAGAGTTGGGAGAAGTGAATTCAGACAACTCCAACCACCTCCCAGAGGTTCTCAGATGTGACCAGGTCTCCATAAGATGGCTGATCCCATCTGTGCCTGGATGAGGGGAGACTGACCCTCCTCATATCCCCTACAGGACAGTGGGGGCCCCCCCACACCTCAGACACACATATTTACATCATTATTTTATTCCACTTCGGAGGCAGCCCCTCAGTCCCTCAGATGTATCCAAAGCAGGATTAGGCTCCACTATGATTTTGAATTATAAAATAATGAAGTCCCAGATGCCAGTAGATCCTGGCTGCATGGTGGTAAGAGGTGTGACTGAGCCTCTCTTGCAGATGATCCAGCACCGGTATAAACCAGGCTAGACTGTTCTCCAGCTTTCTGCTGGGCCAGAACTAACTGCCTGAACCAGGAGCTCACAGCACCATCCACTCGCATCACCAAAGCTATGCCCAGGCAAAGTCCCACGCTGCTCACAATGAAGCCCATGGCCTCAAAAATGAACCTGCAAAGAAAGGTGGAGAATCTCAAAGGACACAGACAGGAGGTCTAGAGCCTTTTCCCTGCTGAGGCAAAACCTTGTCCACTCTGGATGTTCATTGTTTGCTCCAAGCTTTACCCTCCCCCACACCAATACTTCTCAAGCAAATCCACTCACTTGGGGGCAAACACCTTCCAGACCATGAGATGCCTGCGGAGGACGGAGGCTGCCAAGGCACAGGCCAAAATCTAAGGGAAGAGAGGAGGGGTCAAGTTATTAAGGAAGGGAAGGAGGAAGCAGGTCAAATAGAGAATTGCTGCAGGTCCCTGTGAAGAATGGAAGGGGAAGGAAAGTAGTGTGTCAGTGGAAAAAAACCTGGGCTAGGAGTTAGGAGACCTAATTCTTTTCCTGACCCAACCACGACTTGCAGTGTGACCTTGGGCAAGCACTATTCATCTGTGCCGCTGACACTCAGGCTCTGCCTCCCAGGGTGGAAGGAATGTCAGAGTCACACCTTCTGCCTCTGAAGGAAAGGCAGATCAATGATCACAGATTGGGAAAGAATCCTGGCCATCACCTCAGCTTTTCCAGTCTGTCCACTAATGGAGTAATCCCCCGATGCAACCATCAGGTCCAGATCTAGCTTGTAGAGAGGAAAACAATCCAAGACTAGGATGAAGGAGACCCAGGTTCAAGTCTTAATACTGCCATTTGAGGCCACTGGCCTTTGGGCAATCACTTCACTTATCTATACCTCAGTCAAGGCTCTCTCCTAGGGTTTTGGCAAAGTGTGAAAGAATGTGAAGTACATGCATGAGAAAAGATCACTAACTCCATGATCTCTCCCCTGCACCCACCTGAATACCAAGGACAAAGAGGTACTTGAGGCCCAGCTGCAGCAGCGCTGCATTAAAGTGGTGAGGCGCATCCCGGAGCCGCATCTCCATCAGTGGTTCCTCCTCCTCCTCAGGCCTGACTCTGGCCTCAGCTTCATTCCCTGGGGGCTGCCGTCTCTTCCGGGTCCCTTGACTCTCACAGAGAAAGGGCCAGAGCAGGAGCAATGGGCAACCTACTGCCTCAAAGGAAGGCAGACCTAGAATCAATGGAGGACCCAGGGACCAGGCCACCCTAGCCCCCAACTACCCTAGTTGGCTCAGCCTCCAATTAGCAAAGGCCAAGGGGTGCCAAAGATCTAACAAAATCACATTTCCCCACTCAAATCCTGGGGTTTCCTTTCCTTCCACGAAGCCAGAGTAAACAATGGAAGCAAGGGGGGAATGAGGAGGTACCTGCAAAGAGGATATGAGAGGCAAAGGTGTTGGTTCCCACCAGCAAAGCAGACAGCCAGGGAAAGTTATGACCTTCTGGGACTCCCACGAAGGCAGCATGCCAATGGATAGCTGGAAAGACGGGCTGGTGACCCGTGGAATAGAAGGTCTGTGTTGCCATGAAGGCCCAAGCAGAGACTGCCTGCCAAGGCACAGTAAAAGGACCTGGGGGAAGAGATATGCCTCTTTACAGTCACGTCCCACTCCCTAACAACCCACAGCCCACTGCCCCAAGATCATGTACACCTACTACCTCAGTGCTGTCTCTTACACACGAGCATGCCCATCACTCCAAGCTTCTAATAGTCAACACTCTGTTATTCTAATTCTCTCCGTGGCACAAAGCCCCACTGCTCTAATCTGTGGTCAACCTCTTTCTCTCATATACACACAGCTCACTATGAGTGGTGAATATACTCGGAATTCACCACTCTCATCACTGGAGAATCAGGAAATGCGCTCACGAGGATGCAGCATTTCCATAAGAATTGAGTCTTGGAGTACTGTTTGTCTCCCTCTTCCAGGAACCCTGCTGGCCCTGAAAGCCAGTGGGAGGGATCAATTAGCTTGGCTACATCAGATAAGAGACAGGACATCAGGAAGACCCTCTCAACTGCTGGGGCGTGAGACCCTGTATCAAGGTGAAGAACCTGAGGAGCAACACCTCCCTGAAAATAAGAGGGGCTGAATTCACATCACTACTGTCCTTGGATGCATCAGGGCTGAGATATGTATTTACCAGGGGTGGTGATGGGTATCCCAGCAGCAAGCAGATGCAGGAGAAGGAAGCTCTGCAGAAACAGAAGCAGGAACACAAGGCTAATGCGCTCTGCATGCAATAGCAGAAGTGGAAAGGCCAAGAGGGTGAGGGCCGTGACCATAGCAGCTGAGTAGACACTCCCCAACTGATAGGCGGCCACCGTCAGGGGGCCCTGAGGTTTGGTCCTCTCTAGCCGGCCCCGGAACTCCTCCTGCATGTGTCGGTAGATTTGAGGAACCACATAATCCAGGTCAGCCTGAGAAGTGGGGGGGCCTGAGAAGGGAGTGAGGACAGTCCTGGTCCGTGGAGCACCCGCTGCAGCTTTCACCAGCACCGTCACAGGCCTCCAGAGCAGCAGCATGAGCCCTAAAGCAGCCAACCCAGCCACAGCCCTAGGTAACATAACTGATGCCCCGGCGACCAGGGCCCGGAGACGTGGGGGTGCTTCATCCGCCCCTGATGCCAAGGCCCAGTAGGCGGCAGTGCCTAGTCCCATCAGCGGCAGCCCCCAGCGCACAAAGAGCACAGGGGGCTCAGGGCTCTTGAGATTACCATAGCGGCGAAGCCACAGGCGCACGGCAGCTAACAGGGCCGCCAGCGCCCCCACACAAGCTCCATACCACACATTCTTGGCTCGACCACCCACCATGGATGCCAGGGGACTCAGCCAGGGAGAGGAGCTGCAAGCAGGCGTCTCTTCAGGGCAGCGATGAAAAAGCCCAGCTAGCCTTATACATAAAAGCAACCCAACTCCAAGCCCCAGGGCATGCGTGCCATTGTGACGTGGGGGGCCTGCTGGGGTCAGAAAGCCAAGGCGAGGTATTGTGAGTAGCTTAGGTGGCAGCAGCTTGCCCTCCCAGTGAAGCTGGGCAACCAGGAGCAAGATAAGTGAGATCAAAAGGAAGGGGGCAGCCCTGGCCTCGGCTATAACGAAGCTATCAGAGAAGAAACCAGCAAAGCGAATGAGCAGAAGTAACAGGACAGGCCCAGGCATGGGAAGCAGGGCTGCCAGGGGCCTCTTAGCTCCCCAGCCAGCCCAGGCTCTCCACAGAAAAGGCAGAAGTGAGCCCACTGCAGCCATGGCCCCTAGAACCACTGAATCCAGCTTCAGCCCAGTACTTGCCAGGAGTCCAGCACACACTACGGCCCCAGTCAAACCCCAGGCCATGGGTATTAAGGGAGGGCGGAAATAGAAGCCTGGGGATGTTGCCCACTGGGATACCAGTAGGCAAAGAAAGCAGGTAGCAGCCAAGAGAGCAGCACCCCCTGCCATGCGGACCAGAGAAAAACGAGCCCAAGACTCAATGCACATGGCCCGAACTCCCCGCAGGAACTGCTGCAGCTCAGTAATCACAGTCTGTAGTGCTGCCTCAGCCCCCTGGGGGCTCTGCAGAAGCTGCTGGTAGTCAGCAGAAGCCTTGGAGAAGAGGTTCTGCAGTCGATGAAGCTCCTTAACTTGGAGGTCCTGAGCAGCAGTTGAGTAGGTGTGAAGAAATCGGGACACCTGGCAGAAAAGATCAGAGACCAAGGGGAAAAGCTCAGAGATGTGAACTGGGACACAGGCAAAGACAGGTATTATTACCATATGGGGTACCTAGAAATCAGGGACCCAAACTCTGTCCAGGACAGGGAGAGAGGGAGTACTTGGCTATGGCATGTGATATTAAGACTGAACAAAGCACAACAGAGTGGGTCATTATGCTTCTCCCATGCTCAACCTAATTCTGTCAGCTGGAAGCCCAGCCCATTACCTACCTGCTGGGCATTGAGATGGAGAGCTGAGGCTTGGGCCAGAGTAGCAGAGTGAGGCTGGGAGTCTTCGACCTCTGAGAACACCTCAGCTATCACCTCCCCGATGTTCCCAAATGGGATGGGCAGGCCCAACAGCAGGGCCAGCGTAGGCACAAGGCTGATTTGAGGAATTACCTCTGGCTCCTAGAGAACAAGGACAGGGGTCAACGGGTTCAACAAAGAGCTGAGGTCAGCGTTTAGGATGGAAGACATAGGGGCCTAGGTAGGAAATAAGAATGGGGGATGCCCAGGGTTATGAATTTGGGGACTTAAAATGGAGGGATCCACAGGGATGCTACGATTATGATGTGGATTGAATAGTGGGAAACCACACAAAGCACACCTCAGGCCTCACCTCTGGTGGGGCGCTGGGGAAGAGGGCTGTAGGACTATACAGAAAAAGTGCAGCTGAGGTCTCCAGCTCACTGTCCCCTCCATGGTTCCCACTCGTGGTCATCCCATGGTCCCCAGTCACTACCAGCAGTGTGTCATTCTCCAGACGCTCCACGAGTCCCCTGGGGGCCAAGAAATGTGTCAGGAGGTAAGGATAAAGATTGTTCTCAGGGACTTCCCTGGTGGTGCAGTGGTTAAGAACCCGCCTGCCAATGCAGGGGAGTCAGGTTCGAGCCCTGGTCCAGGAAGATCCCACATGCTGCAGAGCAACTCAGCCCGTGAGCCATGGCCGCTGAGCGTGCACTCTAGAGCCCGCAAGCCACAACTACTGAGCCCGCGTGCCTAGAACCCATGCTCCACAACAAGAGAAGCCACCGCAATGAGAAGCCCACACACCACAACAAAGAGTAGCCCCTGCTCGCAACTAGAGAAAGCCCGCGCGCAGCAACGAAGACCCAACGCAGCCAAAAATTAATTAATTAAAAAAAGATTTTTCTCAGGGGCCCATTCACCCCCAGCCAGAACTTCCACTAGTAGGGCCTAGACCTCTGGAAAAAAAAACACCTCTTCGGTCATAACCCTACTGCCCAAAATCCCATGCTAAGTTACTCAAAACAAATGAGGCCCCTAGCTTCAGAAAAAGGTCTAGAGAAGACAGAATTCAGGCAAGTAAGAGTTCCAAATAAAGATTTTTTTCTCTTGGGACCATATATTATGAGATTCTCAGACACCAACCCACTCCCCCAGCCAATATCCCACACTCACTGGATCACTTGGTCCATTTGGCTAAGTTTCTTGGCCATTTCAGGATGATGAGGGCCATGCTTGTGGCCACAGTGATCCACACCCAGGAAGTGAGTAATCAGCACATCCCATTCACCACTGTCCACTGTGAAGGAGAGAACCTGAGCACAGGGGACTAAGGCCCACTCCTCAACCCCAGCCAGGCTCTGATGCTCCTATGTCCAGGGGCACAAGCCCAGGCCACTGCATCCATGGGAGGTTCAGAATTTGTGGACTGACGTAGCCCTCCCCAGCTCCCAGTCTTAGACAGGCCTGCCTCTGGCCCCGTGCTCACTGGTTGGGTAGAGGTGTTCCAGGATACCATTGTCCACTGTGTGTAGGTCTCTAACATCGAAGGACGGGAAAAAGAAAGCTTGGGAGAAAGCTCCAGGAAAAAGATCGTTCCAGGTTTCATCTCCCATGAAGACCACACGCCTTCCTGCAGGGACATGAGTGGGTCACAGCCTGAGCAGGAGTCAGGAGAGGGGGAAGAGGAGAGGCCTTTTAAAGATCTATCAGAAATCCCAACCATGCACTCTAAGGCACAGCAGTTCCATCCAACAACTCTTTATCCCTCAAGGCCTAAAATTTTCTGCCAGGAAGCTTTCCCTGGTAACCATACTCCACCCAGACCTTTTACTACTTATTCCTATAAAAAGCTCTGCTAGCCCTCAGCCCCTGGCTGCCTCTGCTGCTCTACTTTTCCTGGGTACATATTGCTTTTTCCCAGTCAGAGAGTGCACAGGGCTTGGACCCTCTGCTCTCTTCTCCACGCTTTTGAAAATACCAGACCCACATCTTCTTTTCGTCTCTCCCCTGCCCCTTTACTGAGAGCTCACCCAAAGTAAAACCAATATCCCATGCAGGTTAGAAACGCCAGGACAGAGCCCGGACCTGAGCTCCTTGCATACAGAGCCAGGGTCTCTTTCTCCTTCCTGTACTCCTAGTCAAGCACGTAGCTGGGCACCCAAAGTTCTGGCTCTCTGACGCCTAAAGAAATTTGCCAAGGTACTCCTGGCCACCAAAGAGGCCCGACTAACCTGTACTGGTAAGCTGCTTAATGAGATTGTCTTCCGCTATGGCATAGCTGGCAAAATTACTGCCAGCGTCAATAAAGGTAGGCAGTGAGCCGGTGGTGAGGGCCTTGAGGCGCTGCATGGTGGTGGTCGGGGCGTCAACCTTGGACTGGTAGAGCCTGGCATGGTGGGGCTGAATTTCCAGGATCCTCTGCAAGAAGCCCAGTTTGCCCAGGAAGGGCAGGGAGACGGGAGGCTCCCCAGAAACATGTGAGAGCTGGGGCTGGGCAAAGTCAAATCGCAGAGAGTCTATCAGCACCAACACAAGCCGGGAGAATCGGGAAGCCATCCAGCAGGCCCCGGGCTCCCCTCGGCTCCCCCATGGCTGGGACCCAGGGCCTGGGGGCTCTTGGCAGCTACTATGGTTGGTGAGCTCCAAACGGGTGAGCAGGAAGCCACTGGTGAAGAGAGCAATGCCGGCGTAGAAGAGGAAGCCCACCCAGGCCAGGAAGAGCAGCACTGAGATCTTCCGCATCCTGGTGGTGGCGGGGGAGGGAATTCATAACTGTGAGGCAAAGAACCAGCAGATAGTCTAGGCTCTCAATACAAAGCCCAGCTAGAACCACTTCCTCTTGGAAGCCTTCCTGAGGATAAACAGTCCCATAGCCAACCCAATGCAATGTTCCTCTCCACCAGTTATACCAGAGTTTCTGAAGGTGAGGTGCGCAGACTATGGGCATCAACCTGGAGCAGCTGTTTTAAAATGGTGATTTCCAGGCGCCACCCCAGATCCCCTGAATCAGGATCTTCGGGGGTGGAGCATAGGAATTTGTACGCCAGGAGATCCTAATGATGGAAAACACAGCCCACGAGGGAAACTTATTCCAAGCGGTAGACTGCTTTCTGACGGCCCGTTTCTCCTCTCTTCCTCGCCAATTTCAACTCCCCTGGAATGGCCAGGGCTCGCAGCCGCAGGGGAATCCCGGCCAGGCTGATGGCGCCGCCTGGCGGGGACCCAGGGGACGAAGGGAAGGAGTCCTACTCCGCTTCCGGACAGCCAGGATCGCCAGGAGACCAGAAGCGCGACCTCCCCGGCGCAGCAGGGCAGAGGTGCGAGGTCTTGAGGCAGTTGGGCCTCGCTGGGACCCAGACGTCCGGATGGCTCTGCCTCCTCAGGTGGCTACCCGGCCTCCGGCTGGGCACCCTGACCTGGGTACGGGGCCCGCTAGACTGCGAGCTCTGAGTGGGGTGGAAGGGCCCCTAACTTCGGGCAAAGGCGAGCGCAAGGGGAATTGGGGAGACCCTGGCTCACCTTGAATGGCGCCCGGAAGTGCAGCGTCGGCGCCTGCGGCCTGGCACCACAGAGGTGCGTGCGCCGGCTAGAGCGACCCTCGGGGGTCCCGATCGCCATCTGCTGGCATCTCCGACGAAGTTCGGCAAGGAACGCAAGGCTGGCCAGAGACGGAGTTTGATGGGAGAGTATGGTAATTTAGAATTGGGCGCAAGGCCCTAAACTAGAAGAGTTCAGGGAGCCACTGTCCATTCTTGGTTAAGACTAAGATCTAAGCCTCTGGAAGCAAACTTAGCTTGAATCCTAGCTCTGCCACTCACTGTCATTATTGGGCATTGCTCCATCTGTAAAATAGGGATAATATTTATTTCCCCCTTTTTGCCAAACTGACTCCAGTTGATAGATTTTATTATTTATCCTTTCCAAGGATGAATCTTACAACTCAGTAATAAGACAATCCAATTCAAAAATGGTCAAAGAGGCACAACATTGTAAATCAACAATATTTCAATTAAAAAATTTTTTTAATGGGCAAAGGATCTGAATAGACATTTCTCCAAAGAAGGCCTTATTTTTTTTTAAATTTTTGGCTGCGTTGGTCTTTGTTGCTGTGCGTGGGCTTTCTTTAGTTGCTGCGAGCGGGGGCCACTTTTCGTTGCGGTGTGCAGGCTTCTCTGCAGTGGCTTCTCTTGTTGCAGAGCACGGGCTCTAGGCACGCAGGCTTCAGTAGCTGAAGGATCTTCCCGGACCAGGGCTCGAACCTGTGTCCCCTGCATTGGCAGGCAGATTCTTAACCACTGTGCCACCAGGGAAGTCCCGAAGAAAATATATGAATGAGCAATTAACACATGAGAAGATGCTCTCAACATTATTAGTCATCAGGGAAAATGCTGGAGATACCATTTTAAACACAGGAGGATGGCTATAATAAAAAAGATAAATAACAAGTATTGATGTGGGTGTGAAGAAATGTGAACCCTCATAAACTGCTGTTGGAATTGAAAAATGGTGTAGCAGCTTTTGAAAAGAAGTGTGGCAATTCTTCCAAAGGTTAAATGTAGAGCTACCATATGACCCAGAAATTCCACTCCTAGGTATATACCCAAGAGAAAAACCTGTGGCCACACAAAAACTTGCACATGAAGGTTCATAGTAGCATTATCATAATAGCCAAAAGGTGGAAACAACCCAAATGGCCTTCACTGATAAATGGATGAACAAAATACGCTATATCTATATAATAGAATATTGTTTGGCCAATTAAAAAAGGGATGACGTACTACAAGTGGTTACATGCAACTACATGAATGAAACTTAAAAACATACTCACTAGGGGACTTCCCTAGTGGTTCAGTGGCTAAGATTCCACGCTCCCGATGCAGGGGGCCCAGGTTCGAACCCTGGTCAGGGAACTAGATCCCACATGCCGCAACTAAAGATCCTGCATGCTGCAATGAAGATCCCGCATGCAGCAACAAAGAGCCAGTATGCGGCAACAAAGAGCCTCGGTGCCACAACTAAGACCTGGTACAGCCAAATAAATAAATATTAAAAACAAAAAAAACATGATAAGTGAAAGAAGCCAATCACAAAATAGCACGTATTATTCCATTTACATTAATATGTAAATCTACAGATACAGAAAGTAAATTAGTGGTTGTCTAGGGTTGAGGGGAGAGAAGAGTGACTACTAATGGGTACAGGGGTTTTGTGGCGGGGTGGGGATGGGGAGCAGTGATGAAAATGTTCTAAATTGTGATGGTTGCCCAATTCTGTGAATATACTACAAATTATTGAATTTACACTTTAAGTAGGTGAATCACATTATATGTGAACTATATCTCAGAAAAGCTACCATTTAAAACAAAACAAAAAACCTCTCCAATGGTTTCTCATCTCAGAGTAAAGCCTAAATTCTTGTAGTGGTTCTACATGGACCTACAAATCTACACACTGACTCCACACTTCCTTCTTAGATTCATCTAGCTGTCACTTGTTTCCTTAACTCAGTTCCATCCACTCTAATTGCTTTGCTCTTCACATTACAAGGCAGCCACGCTCTGCCTCAGGACCTTTGCATTTCCAACTCCTGTCAGCTTTACTCCCAGATGCCCAAATGGGCCTTCCCCTCCTCATCTCCATATCTAAGCTTAAATGTACCATCAGTGAGGCTTCCTGTAACCCTCTACTTAATGTTACAGCCCCTCTCAAGTTCTCCATCTCCCTTCCTTTCTTTACTTCCCTCTGTAGTACAACTCATCAGCATCTGAAATACTATACATCTTATTAATGATTTGTCCCTTCCAAATAGAATGTAAGCTCATTGAGAGTAGGGAATTTTGTTTTCTTTATTACTAGATCCTCGGTGCCTGGCATATAGTTAGGATTCAATAAAATTATTAAATGGATAAATGAATAAATTCTAATTCAGAAATATGTTGAAATATCCCTCCACCTTCATCCCCAAAGGCCCTTACCTATGTTCAGGCCTCACCACCCTCTCCAGGACCACTAAAGTAGCCTTCTTACTGTCCTTCCAGCCTCCCATCTCTCCTTCAAATCCCCTGACCACATGGCGGCAGGACAGCTCCATCTGAAACTCTGATGTGATTACCTTAATCTTAAAATTCTTCATGGGAAGGGGAAAAACCCTTCATGCCCCTTGCTCCCCAGATAAAGTCCAAACTCTTTCAGGACCCTATCTCCATGAGATTTGGCCCCTGCCATAGTCACACCCCCTAACACCCCACCCATCAGCCACAGAGAACAACGCTGAATACTCCAACTTCTCTGGAGCCATGGACCTTTGCATATTCCAGTCCCCAACCATAGCCTGATGAAAGCATTGATTTTTACAGCCTGAGCCCAATGTCCGAGTTGGTAACCTTGCTGCCCACAAAGTGACATGCTCCTCCCCCAAGGATCCCTCAGCCAGAACTTTCCTCCACCTCAGCACTTATCACTTTGTAGCTGTTTCCTGTGAAAACAAGGACCATAGGATTTGGGTTCTTCTGTAACACTGAGCTTGGCACATGGTAGACATCACTGAATTTTTTTAAAAAATTAATTAATTTTTTTACACAGCAGGTTCTTATTAGTTATCCATTTTATACATATTAGTGTATACATGTCAATCCCAATCTTCCAATTCATCACACCACCGCCTGCCCCCTGCCACTTTCCCCCCTTGGTGTCCATACGTTTGTTCTCTACATCTGTCTCTATTTCTGCCCTGCAAACTGGTTCATCTGTACCATTTTTCTAAGTTCCACATATATGCGTTAATATACTGTATTTGTTTTTCTTTCTGACTTACTTCACTCTGTATGACAGTCTCTAGGTCCATCCACGTCTCTACAAATGACCCAATTTCGTTCTTTCTTATGGCTGAGCATTGAATGTTTTTGAATGAACGAATGAGTGTCCTCAGTCCCTGAGGACCCTTTGAGCCTTACTCTACCAGGACAGTCCTTTTTCCCATTAAAAAAAAACCCCAACACCTGCTCAAATTCACAGCCCTACACTTAGCAAGAGGGGGGACTACACTCCCCAGCTGGCAGTTCAGTAGACATGTGGTTTAATCCTTCCACTGTATCCCACAGCTTCTCATGAAGACAGGCAGGATGATTTCACTTTACATGACATTTAATCTTGCTCATGGAGGAATCAGTTTCCAAGACCTGACAGGACTGGAGGCGGCAGTGGTCATCCAAGGAGAACACCGGTGACTCTCCCAACTGCATTCCCCAATCAAAGAGGACAGTTTGGGTTTGCCATTGGTGAGTTTATTACATGATTAAAGTTCAAATAAAAAAATAATAACAAAAATCTTGGCAGGGAGGCTAGAGCCAGAATCTGGGAGTGCTGCTTCCCTGTCCCCAGCCTCCCTGACCAAACCCAGCTCCATTAACTCAGCTTGACTCGATCAAATTCCTCATCAAGACTTGCATCTGTGCTCTGGACATCTCTGCTGCTCCTGCTGGAGACTGAGTCCTGGGCTCCTGGCACCGGGGCTTTGGTGAGGGCCCCATATACACCCATGGCCTGAGGAGAGGGACACAGAGAGAGCCATGATGACACATGGCAGAAGGCATAGCCCAACCCACCAACGGCTCAAAGGAAGAAGGTAGAGCCAGGGCCAGTAAGCTTGTTTTTTCCTTTCTCTCTCTCAAGCTTCAGTCTTAAAAGCTTTGGAGTCGGTTCTAGGAATGTTACAAACTACCAGAGCAGGGTCACCCTCAAAATACTAATATAGGCATCTGCAAACAAACAAACAAAAAAAGATGTCTCAAGAGATTCTCTATTGCTAGGGATGAGTGGGGGTATCTCGTTCAGGGGATGAAGAGAGGTGTAGGTCTCAGGGCACTCTAGAGGACTAGATGGGGAAAGTGACGGTGGTGGTGGTAGCGTCTCAGTCTCTGGCATTGGTGCTCTATGCTAGGTCCTCAGGGTGCTCTAACCTGAGCCACCATACTGGTGACATCGCCAGGGTTGGAGGGCAGCAGGATAGTGTTGGAGTCCTTGGCCAGTTTAGAGAATGCGCTGACATACTGCTCAGCCACAGTCAGTGAGGCTGCTGCATCTCCATTCTGTGGCCACAGGGAAGATAAAAATCAGAGATCACAGACTTGGATGGGGGGGTGGGGGGTGGGGGGTGGGGGGGAGGAAAGGAGGTGGAGAGAAATCAGGTTCCTAGAAAGAGGATATGCAGATCACAATACAAGAGATCATGTAATGTGGCTCAATGGAACCAAAAAGGCAGGAATTTCTCCCAAGGGTACATAAGAGAACCTCTTCTACTGCCAATTCCTGATCCCCAATCCCACCTAGGGGGTCTCTCACATGTTGTGTCAGAGCTGCAGCCAGGATGCGAATAGCTTCAGCTTTAGCCTTGGCCTTGGCCAGAACTGCACTGGCCTCTCCTGGAAGAAAAGAGACAGAGCTTGACCTATGAGGTCAGGGTACCCCAAAGCTCCTGTCCCAGTACCAAGCCTCAAAGACCCATACCCTGTTCATCACTCAGCCTCTACCCTCTGCTGACCTGCTGCCTGATTTATTTGTTCAGCCTTTTCTGCCTCAGAGGCCAGGATCTGTGCCTGCTTCTTCCCCTCTGCCACGTTGATGGCCGACTCTCGAGTCCCCTCAGACTCTAGAACTGTGGCCCGTTTCCGCCGCTCTGCCTCCACCTAGAAGCCCCCAGCGAGCCCCATCAACAAGAAACCACAGTAAAAGTAAACTCTTACACAGACCTGCAATTGTACCCATCACAACAGGGAAGGGAGTCCAGGTCCCTATGCAACTGGAGCATCTGAAGTACTCTTCCCCATCCCTCTCTGGCCCCCACCTGCATCTGCATGGACTCTTTCACCCGGGGTGGCACATGGATATCCTTGATCTCATAACGGAGGCAGCGGATGCCCCAGCAGTCGGCAGCCTGGTTGATAGCATCCACGATGTTAGCATTCAGGGACTCCCGCTCCTGGAGGAAAAGAGGTGTAAGCTCCATGGCCTCAACCCAACCTTCAGGGGGCTAAACCAAGAAGGTCCCGGAACTGATCCCCAGAAAGGACTGAGAGTGCCAGGTATGTGTCTTCAAACCCTAACTCTGGCTCAGATCCCCTTACCCGGAAGACTTTGTCCAGAGATAGTTTGCCGAGCTCTGATCTCATGGTTGTCTGAGCTAGCTGGGTGACAGCATACTCAGGGTCCTCCACACCATAGCTTGCCTGAAAGGGGCATGGATAGTGTCAGTAGCTTGCGTGCAGGATTTTAGTGAGGAGAACAACTCAGGAGCTGAATAAAGCAGAGGGCAGATACCTTGTAAGGGTCCATGATGCGCAGGTAAAGGACTCCATCGATTTGCAGAGTTACATTGTCTGTAGGTGCAGGAGCAGGAGAGAAAGGAAGTCAGGCCTCCAGGTCCCAATCAGCTCTTTCTCCTGCCACCACATCCTAATGGCCTCAGAGCACCCATGTCACCCCACACCCCTCACCAAGAGTCACAGCAGACTGCTCAGGCACGTTGATGACAATTTCCTTGAGACTCTGCACATATCGGATCCGGTCTAACACAGGGATGAGGATATTCAAGCCCTGGGAAGAGGAGTCACAGGTCTTCAGAAGGATGGGGGGCTGTAGGGTTGAGATCGAAGCTAGGCCTGGAGTGGGTAGGGAATCAACATAGATTCTGCCCAGAAAAACAGAAGGCTTCGGGTGTCACTGGTACCTAAGTATGTAAGGATAGGAATGTAAGGCTGGATCTCTGATTGGAAGGGACAGTCAAGGAGATAGGAGCCAGCAGAGTAGCCTTTTCCATGCAGACAGGTGGAGCTGAGAGGATTAATAGAAGAGATTCCTAACGTGGGGCCTGTGGGATGCTAGCGCAATGGGAAAAGGTGGTAAGATGGGTATGACTGTCAGCAGTCTGGGCCCTGCCAGGTCTGGCCTGGGGTGTCAGAAGCCAAAGGTGAAGGCAGGCCCCAACGAGGTCTCACCCCATTCCCCCATGTCGTGAGGGAATTGGGATTCAGGCTGGCCCGGGGTGGGCAGAAGAGGTTCTCACAGGCTCCAGGATGCGGTGGAATCGGCCCATTCGCTCCACCACCCAAGCCTCCTGCTGCGGCACAAACAGCACCACCGTGTTTCGGGGCAATCCAGAGGAGGCGCGGCGCGCAGCACGGCCAGAAGCCTGCACGGAGCCCTAAAGGGAAGACGAGGATTAGCAGAGACCCAGTCGGCCGGGCACCCCGCCCCTCTCGGTGCCTGTCCCGGAGGCATGTCCCTAAACCGCGACCCTAAAGGGTTCTCGGAAAGAAACTCAAGCGAGTACCCATAACCTCCGGTCCCAGTTCTCTCCCCACACTTAGAATCTGGTCCCTTCCCAGTTGAAAACCCAGGTGATCTCTGGCCCGACACTTAGAAAAGGATGACTTGCACTCACCCTCAGCAAAAGGGCCCCAGACCCCCGCACCGCGCGCGCCAGCATTTCCCACTCCCACAGCGGCCTCCGGAACCAACGAGACGCGGAGCAGAGCGGTCGCTCTAGATGCCCAGACCTGAGCCTTTCCTCCCGTATTTCCACTCCCCCGGATGTACTTTCGGCCTTCCCTTCCCCCTTCCACACTCAGCCAATCAGCGTTACTCGGCAGAAGCGTGCATCAAGTTGATCGCTGGGAGACGCAGATTTTCTAGAGAGGGCTCAAGGCTGGAGCTTGTTCTTGTTCTCGCTGCTCAAGCCCAAGATCCCGAACACGGTGGCCAAATGGGGGCTACTTTTCGCGTGCAGGTGTCCCAGAAAAGCTTCCCACAGAATTCTTTATCCCCACTGGAGACTCAGTTTACCCTTCTGAGCGTATAATCGCCCCCATCTTTCACCATAGCGACGAGCGGTTGGAGCTGACTCATTGCCGTGGTTGCCATAGTGACATTGTCTGGTAGTCCTGCTGTGCTGTACCCAGCCCTCCCACTGGGGACTGCCCCCATCCCCGTTACCATGGTGACTGGGCCTAACATTGCCCGGTGATTGGACTGAGGTTTCCCCCTCCCCTCTTTTCCCAAGGCATCATAGCTTTTAATACCTCTACCCGGTCAGGGTCTATCAGGCCAGGTTCCCTCGCATACAGAGTCCAGCACACAACCCCAACATTCAGCCTTCTCTGGAGCATGTCACCCTGCACACATCTCCGATGCTCTGTCACATCCATTAGGAGACTTGCACAGTCACCCTCATTTTACACATCAGAGCACTGAAGCTCAGAGCAGCTAAAATCATCAACAGAACCAGTGTAAGAATCCAGATCCGCATTCAGAGTTAAGCTTTTACATACAGCAGAACCTTTCCCACCACACCACCCCATTATGTGAAAGGGGCAAGACCAGACCCTAAGAATCATGGGGGCCTCCCCTAAGACTTCCCTGCCTCAGGCCTTTTTCCGGGAAAGGGCAGAGTCCCAGCTCTAGTTAGGCTCTTCATCCCCATTCCCATGCTCTCCCGAACGGAAAAACTAAGGCTTCGTTCAAGTTTCAAACAAGAATTTATTCTTTCTTTCTTTCTTTTTTTTAAAAAAAGTACCAGGTACAATTTTTTCCTGTTTTTTGTTTTTGTTTTTTTCAAGTTTTAGCAAATGCTTGTTCCCCTCAGCCCAGCCCCAGGTATCAGGGCTAAGGCTGGGTCAGAGTCTAGAGTGGGGAATGGGGTAGTTGATAACTACATGACTGAGTTTGAGGGGTGCCCCTCACCCCAACTGAGGTAGGTGGGTCAGAGTCTGGCCAGGTGAGAGGAGGCACCCCCGTCCTTGGCCCTGACTCTGTCCCCTGAACACCTTCCTCAGTCAGGACCCCAAAGCAAGGAGACACAGGAAGAAGGAGAGGGACAACCAGAGTCTGAAGTCCTAGATGAGGGGTGGTTGACCCGTGTGTGTGTGTGCCTGCACGCATGCTGTCTCTCTCACACACATACACGTACACAGACACACACATACACAGACACACACACACACAGACACACACACACAAGTCGGCCTTCAGAGAGAGGTGAGAGGGTCGGGGAAGTGAAAGGAATAAGGAGGGACAGGGGAAGCTGAGTCTTTGGCTGGTGACTCAGTCCTTCTGGGATACTTCTCTGCTCTCAGCTGAGGGAGAGCAGTTCTCCTACAGCCCCCATATCAGCCTCTTCAACTCCTGAGGTTGGAGCAATATCTGAGAGTGGGAAAGGAGGAGGGGCAATGCCAATTATCAGGTTTGGGACGTTACCAAGGCAATCCAATTTGAATAAATTATAAATTAAAATAAATAAAATAATAAGTGGTCCCTGCCCAGGACAGGGAGGCAACGCTGGCATGACTTGCCTGGGAACTTAGGACAACCTCAGGGTAGCTCCAGTTCCTCCCCACTACCACAGCTGGCCTGGGAAATCCAAGGGAGGGGGCAGGCACGTGGAGTACCCAGAGTAGGGCAGAGTGTGGTAAGATCAGAAGCTTTAAACACCCAAATAATCAGTTTGGGCACGAGCGTGGTGAGGGCTTTAATTCAAGCCTGAAGGGTCTCTCGCACCTCTCCACGTGTTTGCTTTGTCCAGGATGGAGCAGGATGGGCAGGTCCTTGGCCCACTTCGTTCAGGACACTGACAATCAGGGCAAAGGTGAATAACGTGGATTGTGAGGGGCCTCAGTCACAGCCTGCAGTTCGTAGGGGAGCCCTGTGTCCAGTTCCAGGCTCCGGCGGGAAAAAAGCAGGCGGATGTCTCCATGCAGGCTTAAGCGGCCTGAGCGGGAGCTCCGGAACCTGGGGGAGGACAGGGTGATCAAAGTAAGACCCCAGACTTTAGACAAGCAAGGAGAGATGCTATTCAGGGAGGACACGCCTGGGTTGTGGAAAGGATACCCAGGGCCCTGTCCTCACCTGAGGTGCAACAAGTAGCAGAGGAGGTGGCGGGTGGGGCTAGCATTTCCCTCCTCACCCACAGGCACCAAAAAGAGGCGATGACGCAGGAAGGTCATGTGGGCAGCAGGCATGTCCGAGAAGTCAAAGGTCACGAGGAACATCTTCACCACAGTCTGGTTGGGGTTAAATAAGGTCTGGGGACAGGAAGGGCAAGGTTGGTAGGGTCTAGGGGATGTTTTCCTGTCCCCACTCCCACTCCCTCTCAGGGAAAACTTACCACTTGGATGGTGCCCACCTTGGGCACGCTGTAACCCTTCCTCCCCAGGGGGTTCAGGTCCACGACGCCCTGGGAAGGCCACGGAGCCATTAGCCAAGGTAGGGTCTGGGAGATCCCTGAACACTCAGCCATCTCCACAATCTCTCATTCTGGGACCTGGCCCCTGCCCTACACTAGAGTTCGCCCCACTTGGCTCTGACTCTTAGGAGAGAACATCTAAAGACTACTTCCAGAGCAGTTCTCCTGGGTTCCCTTACTCTGCTGGTCTCTGCCCAGGGTGCCCTTCCCAATAAAGTCTTTTACTTTGTCAGTTAAAAAAAAAAAAAAAAACAAAAAACGAATACCCCCTGCCCCCAACCCCTCATGCCCCTCATGAGCTAACTTTGGGTTGAGGTCAGGTCGTACCAGGAAGGGAGCCGGGGCATTTTGCTCAGAAACATCAAAGAAGGTGACAGTGACAGGCAGCGTGACATGCTGAGGGCAGTAGGATCCACTAGCTCCAATCTCTGCCGTGAAGCCCTCAATGTGGCCAGATGGTGCGAAGCGTCCTCGCAGCAATGATTCCTGGGGATGGGGTGGGAAAACATATTGTGAGACAGATGCTAGCTGTTTTCCTTACCCATCCAAGCCACACACACCACCATCCCTTCCCGCAAGATCCACCAATCAAGGAACCCAAGGGGAACTACCTCAAAGTTGCCCAACAGGGTACGGCTGACGGCGGGGGTAGGAACAGGAGAGGCACTGGGGGGGCTCAGCAGGCCTGGCCCCTTCCGGAGGCTTCGAAGGGGGCTCCTGGTAGGGGAGGGGACACACAGGTGGGTTGGCTTGAGGTATTCTGCTACGCTTGCTACTGTCCTTGGGCCCCACCATTTGCTACTACCTAGGGCTCCTTCCCTGAGGTCCCCCACCCTGGGGTTGGAAAAAGAATTACAGATATCTGCCCCATTTCCAGGTAGGGGCAGAGGGAGAAGCTGGTCACTTACAGCTTCAGGCGACAGGCACCTTTCAGCCTCCGCCCCATGGGACTGCAGTCTGTTGGGTCCTATGGAGAGGAAAGATTAGGGACAGAGATTGGGTGGAGGCCAGGTATGTTTGGAGCAGGGGCTCATCACAAGCTCTCATAGGAACATCCTCCCAAGCCCATCACCTTTCCCCACACAGATGTCCACTTAAGAGCAGACCACTTCCTCTCCTGGCTTACCAGCACAGGCTCCTTGGGCCCAGGCAGCAGGTGGCTCCAGAAGGGTGTGGCTTTGGCATCAGAACTGTTGGCAGCAGGAGGGTGGCCCAGGGTTCCCCGGCGCCTCCGAGGGGCTGGCCCCTCATCCTCAGAGCTGACATCCGGGGCTTCTCCAGCTGGAAGCAGCCTTCGCTTGGTGGGGCAGGGGCCTGGAGGTCCAGGGCCAGGGGGTGTGTGCTCGGGGCTGTGCCCATTGGCAGTGCCAGGGGACTCCCTAGGCCAGGGGCTGCCCCCATTGCCCACCCCAGCCACTAGGCTCTTACCCCCTATTTGTGCAAGACTGTGCAAATCAGTGTCAAGTGTGTGCAGCTGGCCCGGAGGGGCTGGCCCTGGGGACTCCCCCGGGGACCCCTGTCCCCCAGGATGTGGGGAAGCCCAGTCTCTGGTGTGCAAAGTACTGCAGGAAGCATTTGATGGGGGCCAGGGCGGACTCTGGGCCCCTGAAGTCCAAGGTGAGGTGGAGCTACCTCCCTGTTCCACAACACAGAGGCCATGATGGCAGAAATGTTGGCTGGCCACGCCCAGCCCCAGCCCCAGTCCCTCTGGGCCCAATAGCCCCAGAGTAGGTGGTTCTTCAGGGGGTAGTCCCTCTCTGGCCCCCAGCCCAGGGCCTCTCTTCAGCTCCCGGGGACCCTCAGTGGGTGGGGCTGGCCGTTTCAGGGCCCTATGAGGCTCGGAGGTACCAGCTGGAGGGGAAAAGATGGATACCTGGTAGACCCCGGGGGATGCTGCCCCCCCTGCCGGGCTGTAGCCCATGAGCAGGCCACCCTGGAGGGCCCCCTGCCTGACTGCAGGCTGTGAAGGGCCAGCCTCTGGCTCTGAGGATGGAGACGGCTCCGCCTGCACGTGGCGCATGAAGCCCCCCCTTGGGTCAGGGGGGACCCCCCCCAGAGCCTTTATGCTGGGCCTGGGCTGGGGGGCCTGGGGACATCTGTGCAAGAGAAGAGAAGAAAAGATGGTCAGGGCAATCAGTGAGTCACCTCCCTCCCAGGTGAATTTCAAATCCTCCCCTGGACTGAAGAGGTGAGCTTGTGAGGTTCCTGGAGGCGAAGGTATCCCAATCTAATACCTTCAGATGGACTAATGGAATATAAAGGCCACTCTCAGAACTTCTGAGGAGGTGACACATTTAGCTCAGGTTTCTAACTGTACCTGCTCCCCCTCCCTCTCCCTGGCACTCACCCCGATGAAGAGGCCTTAAGCCTAGCTGTGTGTTCCCTCTTCCTGACTGATGCCTTGCTCTCCTAGCTTGCAGTCTCGTCCATGCCTGCTGCACTGGCGAGGTGACTGCCACCATTCCGTGCAGCTCCTAGGCTCAGCTGGACCCTGTGGAGAGAAAGACAGACATAAGCCAGGATCTCTGGAGCCAGCAGTAAGGCTGCTCTCCAACTGTCAGCTAATAGAGTATACCCCAGGACATCCTCCTCCAGTATGAGGAGCCCTTCAGAAACAGAAGGGGCAGTCTTGGAATCCAGGGCCCAGAGGGCAGAACTGGACTATACAAGGAGTCGCAGAGAGGCAGGTCTTAGCTCATTGTAATAAGGATGTGACAAGTAAATTGAGGCAGGATAACTACTTATCAGGGCCACCAGCTGGGGGACTCCTGCCATGAATGAGAGGGGGGATGAGATACCCCAAGATCCAAGAGACCATGCCAACTGAGACGTGGCCAAAGCAAGAATTCAACTCTCCTAGTCAAGGCCACTGAGTTGCACAACTCCTTCCTACATGCCTGTCTCTAAAGGGACAAGTGCCACCCCATAACCCTAAGGGCAGAGGTCTTACAGAAACTTATAACCCCATCAGCCCTCCTTAGAAGTACAAACCTCAGGTCAGCTCAAAGTGGGCCCTTCAGCATTAAACTCCCAATTGCCCCCAGCAGTCTGTCCCTTTAACAGGAAGCAACAAATCTAACCAAAAACAAGTCTAGAGGGGGCGGGGTGGGGGAGGAAGCACTGCTAGAAGGCACTTTCCAGGGCCTACCCCTCCCCCTACCTAGGCCCTGCAAACTAGTGATAAGACAGTGACAGTCAGAGAGCTGGAGTACCTCGCCACTCCTCCCCAACACATCCAACACCCAAAAACCAAAACCACTGCTTTTCTGTCAGGGTACAAGATGGTCTTCACTGACTAGTCCACCCTCAGGAGTCCATATTGGGTAAGAGGATGTCCAGTTGAAGGCCATCTTCCTTCATGGGAGAAAACATTGCCCCCAGGGTCAAGCTCATCCTTTTGTCAGTAGCCTGTGCTGCCTGCTATCCACAAAACCCTTTCTCATTCAAGGAATGTTCCCTTATGCCTATCGGAGTCTTAACCTTCCTTGGCTAGGCCAAATGCCATACCCTCCATAAAGCCTACTCCGGCCACCCTGGACCATAAATGTCTGTCTCTTCTGAGACCTCACCTATAGTAGTACCACTATCTCCTGTAACCCAGTGACAGTTTTGTTTGCTCCTGTGGGTAAGACATCTCGTAGACTGACCATAGGGTTCTTTTTTTGCGGTTACACGGGCCTCTCACTGTTGTGGCCTCTCCGGTTGTGGAGCACAGGCTCCAGACACACAGGCTCAGAGGCCATGGCTCACGTGCCTAGCCGCTCCTCGGCATGTGGGATCTTCCCGGACCAGGGCACGAACCCGTATCCCCTGCATTGACAGGCGGACTCTCAACCACTGCACCATCAGGGAAGCCCAACCATAGGGTTCTTGAGGATAGGTTTGTACTTCACTCCTCTGCCCAACTCCAAGCACAGGGGTAAGCACATAGCAGGGCTCAAAAAAGTAAAATGCAAGTCCCAGAGATCTGGGCAGCAGTCCTGACAGTGCAAAGAAAAACTCCCAGAATATGAGAGAAACAGGGAGATTAATTGTATAGGGAGAATCAGCAACAACAAAGATGGTGGGACGCAGGGAGAAAGGGGAGATTTGCATCCAGGGACTGAAAAATCCTCCTACACCAAGTTCCCATCACTGCAGTATCCTACACTATCCTATTTCACCAAGTTCTCATTAGAACTGGAAGCCCTAAGAAAATTCTGGTTCCCTGTGGTGGGTGGGACGTCTGGAAAGGGCACAACGCCAATGGCAGCATTGTCAGAGGGTACGACCTGTACTCATCTCTTCCCTCCTTTCCTCTACCCATGCTATACAGATTCAGGAAGGGCCTTTTCCTTAGCACTCCCACCCCTAAGTCATCCCATCATCCCAGTTGACCTCTTGAGCCCTTGCTCTGGGGAAGCCAGGTGATGACATGATGCCCTACTTGACCCCAGCATGGCTGGCATCTGCTCATTACCCCAGAGCCCTCTCAGTTCCTGCTCTGTCAATGAAAATCTCTAAGACTCACTTTCCTGCTACCCAGCCAGTCTGGCTCTAGACCATGGCTTCAAGCTGACTCATGGGGCAGGACTTGGCAGGGGAGGGACAAGGTAGGCCAAATCTCACTCTGTGCAGGGGGTGGGCAGCAGCTGGCATCAAACAGCTGTGCCAGGCTGTGGCTGGCAAGGACTACAGCTCCCAACATGCCAAGGGAGCAAGACCAGCAAAAACAACAAGTCCCAGAACACCACGGGGTCTGTACCCTCAGACACCTGCTAGGCCTGGGAAGTGGGGTAGGTGGGTGTTGAGCTGCCAGGCTCACTCTCCCCTTCAGTATTAAAGATATCCATTTCTACCCTGATCAAGGAAGGTGGCAGGAAGAATTCCTCTCCATGTGCTTTTCACCTTCACGCCGTTCAGAAGGAACTGATGCCAGCTGCTCTACATTTTGTCCCTACACACGTCTACACTAGCTACGGGGGCTGTTCCCATGGACCACTACTGTGGGTAGGAAGGTTAACCTCTGCCCTCTCACCAACTCCTTGCCTCTCTCTGGCCTAGAGCCCTCCACCCTCCGTGAGAGGAAGCAAATCTTAGCACCTCCTCCAAAATGAGCCCAGTAGACTCACCCCAGCACCCCGGCTCCAGGACTCCTTGTTCTGACCGATCCCCCCACCCCCTGCTTAGCCTCCCAGGTCCTTTCTCTCTCCTCTACTCCCCACAGCCTGGGACAGGCCCCATTCCCTACTGGAGCTTCGGAGAATTGCTATTTCCCCCTAGCACAAACTCACCCCGTTCCCAGACGGGCTCCGCCGCGGCGCCGCTGCTCAGGCCCTTCCGTCCCGTCCCGGTCCCTCCCCTCGAATGCCCGATCCTCCCCACCACGGGCCCCCAACCCAGACAAAGGGTGGCTCAGCCTGAGCCCTGCTCTGCTAGGCTCTTCTCTGTTCAGCTTCGTGTGCAACACTAGCGGGCCCTGGCGCCCGCAGCCCCCAAGCCGCTGCCTCGCCCCTCCCCGCGACTGTCCCTCCCCATGGGCGCCCGGGCTCCGCACTGCCGACTCCGCTGCCCCTCTGACTCACAGGCCATTTCCTACCAGCTGATGGGGCAGGCCGCCCCGCCCAGCGCCCCCACGCCCCCACCGCTGCAGCCGCGGCCGCCACGCCCCCCTCAAACTCCGCCCCCCATGGGCAGCGACCATGCTCATTGGCCTAAAGGAGGCCAGCCTCCCCACGACCTCAAGCGTGAGGCACGCCCCCTCCAAGAGACGCAAGCCCATTGGTCCACAAGGGGGGGCCGGCCTACATAGGGTCGCTCCGCCCATCTCCTTAACCCCTCAGCTGCCGGAGTCCAAAGCAGCTCTCAGCCCTGCCTTTTAACCCTTTGAAAGACGTAGGCCTCCCACTTTTCACCCCTCCCTTCCTCTTCAGAGGCAGGTCAGTAGGACGACCTAGGGCGTTCACAGACAAAGTTCGACAATCCCCAAAGTCAGCTTGCTCTTCCAACACTAGATCCCAAATATCCCCACTCCCGTTCATCTCTCCGTGCCTTGCAAACCAGAGGTCCAGAGACCAGAGGGCTGTTGAATCCCAGGAAGCTTCCTTCGTGCCAGGGCAGATGAAAAGGTCTTGAAGTGGGATCTCATCTCCTTCCACTGAGAAATACTCTATATTGATGTTTTTTGCCTTCATTAGAGGGGCCCCAAGGGCTCCTGAGGTAGGGATACCTTTTAATTCAGGAAGCTAGACATCATTCTTTGTGCCTCTAAACTTCCATTCTGAGATCAGGCTGCTTCAGCCCTTCTGCTCTCTTTCTATTCATCAGCCCCTGTTCAAGGAGGCAGAGCACCCAGGGGAAGAAGTGGGATAGGAAGGCTTCTGCACAGAGTAGGGGGAAATATGCCCAACTCTTCTGACAGAGCTCACCCCCATGACTCACACCTCCCTCGAAACTCCCCACCCTCCCCCTGAGTCACTGGGCCCCAAGCCCAGCCCAGACCCAACCAAATTAAGTGGCAGTAGAACCAGCATACCTAATTCTTATTCTCTTATCCTTTAAATGACCAGGATGGAAACCTTTGCAAGGATTAGACATTAAAAGACACTTTTTAGAGGGGCTGATCTACGGGCAAGCTAAGAAAATAAACAGTCCTGCCTACCTTTCCCTCTGCACTTGTGAAGTCAGACAGTTTGGAGCTTAAGAGGTTTCTAAGACTCAGGTCTTCCACAAAACAAGAGGCAAACACCAGAGCCAAAAGAGGAAAGACTCAAACTGAGACCCTAGAGAATTAGCATCAGCCAGGGCAGGCTCCCTGGCTGTGCCTCCAGGAGAACAGGAGTGCATTCTTTTATAGTTCAGAAGCCCCAAGATCCTTGTTTCTACCTTGCTTGTAGTGGTGGGCCCTTTGTTTCTACCTTGCTTGTAGTGGTGGGCCCTAAGGACCCTGAGGTTGTCACTGGACAGTAAAATGAAGCTCTCCTCCCCTACTTCCTCCCTGTGCCCTAGACTTAGGAAGGACAACCAAGTAACAGTTCCTCTAGCCTCCTTTCTCCTTACCTCAGACCAGGAGAAAAACACTGAAAAAGAACCCAGTTGCTGTGGACTGACTTCTTTGCTGGTTCCCTAATGTTAAGGAATGGGATTTAGGAAATTTTCAACACCCTGAACAAAATTGCAGAGTACCAATGTAAAAGCCCACTTGCCTTAGTAAAAGCTTACTGGAAAGACAGGTAGACACAGAACACTGTAGGAAAGGAGTAATTCCTTGGTGACCCCACCTTGTTCTATCTAACTGCCACTACCATAGGCCCAGATCTTAGTTATTTGCAAAAGTCAGGGGGCAGTAGTTTAGGGGGAAGGATCAAAGATGTTCCAGGCCTCAGAGTGTACTGGGAAAGCAAGCATGGTACAATCAAGAGGCTTTACCTAGCTGCCCTAAATTCTTACCCTGCTTTATTTTTTTCATGACAGTTATCACCAGCTGACACTTCTCCCCCCCACCCGCTTTCTCTTCCTTCCCAGCCACACACACATTTATTTCTCCTCCTATTAGAATGGAAGCTCCATGAGAACAGCAAATTTGTCCATTTTGTTCATGATGGTATTCCCAGAATCAGCATCAGTGCTTGGCATATAATAGGTGCTCAGTAAACACTGGCTGAAAGAAACAATGAGCCCTGGGCTGAGTAAAGAGCAATCAGGAGACCTGGATCCTAACACCTGCTCTTTCACTGTGAGACCTGGAGAAAATCTCAGTCTCTTTGTTAATTTCCAAATCTGTAAAATGAGCATTTGTATAGACAATGACCGTTGAGGGCCTCTACAATTTGAACCTTACACTGCTATAATTCTAATGGCTGCTGTTCACTCATATCCATTTTCAGAGGATGGGTCCAAGCATCTGAATGCCCTCCTGCTTGTACCGAAGCAGAAAGTCTATATACTCCTGCCTCTGCACAGCAAACTGATGCCCTTTCTCTTCATGCTCCACCCACTCACACAAATGCCTCAGTCTTGAGGAAGCTGGAGTGAGTCCGCCCTAAGCCCGCCTCTCAGAGAGACTGTCTGAGAAGCTGTGTTGCCATAGCAATCAGCTCCTCCTCAAAGGTTTCAGCCTGCCCTCCTTTACCCCACCCTACCCCACGGCTTTGTCTGGCTTCAGTACCCCCTCCCTCCCCAGCCAGTCTCTCAGCCAGAGGAGACTGGCTTGGGGCCCCTTTCAGCAACACTGTCACACTCATTCAGCTGCTGTGTGGAAAACAGGCCTTTCTCACCCCCTCCCAGCCTGCCCAGGGGCAAAAAGAACTCTGGCACTACATCAAGTCCCCTCAGGGAACCAGAGGAGCCGTCACGAGGACTAGGCCCTAGTCTCAGTTCTGATAGCTTCCAAGCCAGGAGGGTGGCGAGCCATTCCCTCTCCCTCCCCCAGCAGAGACTGGAACCTCACATCCCTTCCCCAGTTCAGCCAACAATAGTGGCCCACCTCTCAAAACGTGCCTCATGGACCTTCAGTACTTCTCACCATTTCCCCTTCCCACAGAAGCCCAGAATTTTTGAGGGTCCTAGGGTTCCCTACCCAGGAGAAGGAAGAGTGTGGGGAAATCAGTTTGTGGCAAGTGGTAAAACGGTGTCTACCATTCACTTGGGGGGCTGTTGGGAGACACCTCTGCAGTAGTGAGGGCGAGGTCTGGGCCTTGCTGCTGGTTACTTAGGTCTCTGGCCACGGAGTACGAAGTCTGGGGCAGGGCACAGCTCCTAGACAGGCAAGGACCAGGCCAGGCCCCAGGGTGAGGAAGGAAGTGGGAAATGAGCACACCCAGAGCATAAGGGCAGGGCAAAGTGGGGGAGGAGGGGGAAGACAGGGACCAAGGCAAGCTTCTAGGAGGAACAGGAACTAGAGTGGGGGGTTAACAGGAAAAAAAGCAGGGGAAGGGCCTCCAGGGACACCAGCTAAGGGGAAAAAACCTGTCTCAGCCAGACAGATCCAAAGCCGACTGAGAGAGTCACACAAGCCCTAGTAGCAAGTGGGGCCTGGATCCTCTCTAAGAGTGCTCAGGCCTGAAGGTGGAGTTAGGAGCTGACGAGCCGGGAACACTACAGACTGGCATCTTCAACCCACTAATTCCATCACCCTCATTCCTGAAACACAGTACACAAACATCTTCCCGGAGTCTCTACAATGCCTCCAGACTTTCTCAAAGCACTAGGGGTTCTTCCCTCCCCAGATGGGACCCGCAATCCCTTCCCCTCACACAGTGCCCACAGCCCCATCCCTTCTTCCTCCACACAGTCCGTCCCACACTCCGGACCACCAGCCCTTCTCCATCACATAATACCCCCCCTCTCCCTTAAAGCGCTTCAGATCCCCTCCCCCTCAAGTGTCGTCTGAACCCTCCACTTCGGATAGCGAACTGACCCCCTCACATTGTACTTCCTACCTCATAAAGCACTCCCGCCCCTCCCCCGCAAGGGCTACTGGAGAATGCACCTCCTAGACCCTACACTGAGCCCCCAACTCCTCCCCCAACTGTTTCACTCCACCCCCACCCAGCATTTCTCTAGATCCTCTCCTTCCCTAACGTGATCCCCACCTCCTCATGTCCGCCCAAGCGCACCCCCGTCCTTGTCCCTTCTTCCACATGCACCCTGCCACACACCTGTAGTTCCGTGAGTCCCGTTGCACCTGGGGAGGTAATGGATTAGGGCAGTTACACAGCAGCCCTAGATGCAGCCTCGGCCTGCAAACCTCGCCCCTTTGGTCCGAGCCCCGCCCCCGCAACGACGAGACCCACCCTCCCCCTTGCCCCACCTCCCACCTTCCCCTGGCTCCTCCCCTCTCCCAATTTCTTTAATCCTGGGGCTCCTCCCCTGTAATCCAGGTCCCACCCCTCTCTGGCTCCGCCCCTTCTCCTCTCGGCGTCTCCCCATTGAACCTCTGCTTGTCCCTCGTCCCACCCCTGATCCCCGCCCCCTTTTGGTCTCTCCGCCTTTCACTAGAACCCGCCCCCTCTGATTCCAGGCTGGCAGAACCCGTGCCAGGCTCCCTTCCCCTGCTAGCCCCCTTCCATCTCGGAGCCTCTCCTCCCCCCCGCCCCTTCTCCCGCTTGCCTCACCCCTGCGCTGGGTCTCCAGCCCGGAACCGCTGGCTCTGATTGGCTGCGGCGGCCCCAATGGATGGCGGAGGAGACAAAGTGATGGTTGCAGGTCGCCTGAGGTCCCACCCCGGCCACGTGCGGCTTCTGTGATGACAGGTCTAGAGGGGCGGGGCCTCGGCCCGCAGTGGGCGGCCTAGGCTGACCGGATCTGGCCAGAGGTGGGGAGCCAGAACCGGCGCCAAAGCGTCAGCCTGCGGGCGCCGAGCCTGACTGGGGCCCTCCTAGGCTTTCGAGCTGGTGTGAGCTGCCTGCGAAACTTGAACCTCTTAGTGAAGCCGTCTGCGTTAGCGCGCGTATTTGCCCTAATGGGGGAGGTCTGTGGGGTTCGCAAAGTAGTGTCATGAGTCTCAGGATTCTTTGAAAATGCGGGAATCTGATTGGCGGGATCTCAAGACTGTGAGGATGAGCAGTTTCCGCTTCCGCAGCCTACGCTTTGCGGGAGATTCTGAGTTCTGAGAGAATGGCAGTACGAGTCAGATCTGTACCTGTGGAGGTAGGTCAGCAAGAAATCTGTAAATTTATGAGCCTAAGTGTTAATACGGAGTTATGGGAGCCTGAAATCGCCGGAGGAAAGAAGAGCCTTTGCTTTGTACAAGTGTCGATTGAACTATGTGACAGTTACATATATTCTGTAATTTAATTAGCGTTTGAATCTTCTCTCCAACTACCCCCAGCCCCACGGGTTCCCGAGGTACAGCAGGGGAAGTCGATGCTTACGAGCTACCGGTAGATGGCAGCACAGGACACTTGCAGAACTGAGTGGCTCTGAGCCCAGGGCCTGGCGGGCTCAGTTTTCCAGAGAGAACTCTGGAGGCAGCGGTATTGATGGCTGTGTGATGGACTGGACATTTTCAAGTTCTCTCAAAGTCTCAGATTCTTTAGATCTCTGTGACTTTCTTTCTGTGAAGAGTTAACTTAAGCGACTTTACTGAACACCAGTGGTGTGCTAGGCAAAATGAAAAAGAAAAAAAATGTTTTCTTCCCTTATGGAACTTGTTCCGATTGTCATACAAATACCTCTATAATCCAAGACAGTAAAGTTGGAAGGGTTTTGTGTAGTGGAAAAAGCTCAAACTTTGAAGTCATTTGGTTTGGTCTCTGAACGTTGGGTAAGGAGTATTTACTAGCTGTATGAATTTGGGTAAATTACTTGACTTTTTAAAAATAAACTTTTAACTTTAGATTTACAAAAAAATTGTGAAGATAGTACAGAAAGTTTCCATATACCCCACACCCAATTTGCCCTCTTATTAACATCTTACATTAGTATGGTTTGTGTGCTACAATTAATCAATAATATTGATACATTATTATTAACTAAAGTCCATACTTTATTCAGATTTCCTTAGTTTTTACCTCAAGTCCTTTTTCTATTCCAGGATCCCATCCAGGATAGCACATTACATTTAGTTGTCATGTCTCCTTAAACTACTCTTGACTGTGACAGTTTCTCAGACTTCCTTGTTTTTGATGACCTTGACAGTTTTATAGAGTACTGATCAGGTGTTTTGTAGAATGTCTTTCAGTTGGAATTTGTCTGATGTTTTTCTCATGATTAGACTGGGGTTATGGGTTTCTGGGAGGAAGATCCCAGAGATAAAGTGTCAGTTTCATCACTTAGTATCTATATATGAATATGTATCTAGGGTATGTTTACATATACAATATTGGCCTTATACTGTATTTTCCTATTACAGTTTTTTTTAAACTAGTGGCTCCTAAACATTCTCTGAATCTTTATTCTTCTACAAGATTTTAAAAATTTCTTTATGAACTATTTTAGGCATTCAGAAAGTTGTAAAGAATACTGTAACAAACCCACATTCTTTTCACACAGCTTTAGCAGATCTTAATATTTTACCACCACATTTGCTTCAAATTCTCTTTTAAGGAAATTAATATTTAAGATAAAGTTGAGCTTATATATACTTCTTCCTAATCTCATTCCTGTTTCTCCCTTGTTCTTCATCTTCTCTTCCCAGAAGTAACCAATATCTTGAATTGGTGTTTATTTTTCCTTTGCAATTTTAAGAATAAATTTATTGACTGATGTACATGTATTTCTATTAGGTATATACCTAGGAGTAGAACTGCTCAGTCATAGGGCATGTTTATGTTCAGCTTTAGTAGGTATCACCAACATTTTTTTCCAAAGAGATTCTAACAGTTCACATTCCCACAACAAGGTCTAGTTTCTCTACATCCTTGCCAACTCTTGAGGTTGTCAGTCAATTTTTAAAAAATTTTTAAATTGAATTTTATTTATTTTTTTATACAGCAGGTTCCTACTATTTATCCATTTTATACATATTAGTGAATATATGTCAATCCCAAACTCTCAACTCATCACACACCCCCACCCAGCCACTTTCCCCCCTGATGTCCATATGTTTGTTCTCTACATCTTGTGTCTCTATTTCTGCCCTGCAAACCGGTTCATCTGTACCATTTTTCTAGATTCCACATATATGTGTTAATATACAATATTTGTTTTTCTCTTTCTGACTTACTTCACTCTGTATGACAGTCTCTAGATCCATCCACGTCTCTACATATGACCCAATTTTGTTCCATTTTATGGCTGAGTAATATTCCATTGTATATATGTACCACATCTTCTTTATCCATTCGTCTGTTGATGGGCATTTAGGTTGCTTCCATGACCTGGCTACTGTAAATAGTGCTGCAGTGAACATTGGGATGCATGAGTCTTTTTGAATTATGGTTTTCTCTGGGTATATGACCAGTAGTGGGATTGCTTGGTCATATGGTAATTCTGTTTTTAGTTTCTTAAGGTGCCTCCATACTGTTATCCATAGTGGCTGTATCAATTTACATTCCCACCAACAGGGCAAGAGGGTTCCCTTTTTTCCACACCCTCTCCAGCATTTGTTGTTTGTAGATTTTCTGATGAGGCCCATTCTAACCGGTGTGAGGTGAAACAGCATTGTCGTTTTGATTTGCATTTGTCTAATAATTAGTGATGTTGAGCAGCTTTTCATGTGCTTCTTGGCCATCTATATGTCTTCTTTGGAGAAATGTCTATTTAGGTCTTCTGCCCATTTTTGGATTGGGTTGTTTGTTTTTTTAATATTGAGCTGCATGAGCTGTTTATATATGTTGAAGGTTAATCTTTTGTCCGTTGATTCACTTGCAAATATTTTCTTCCATTCTGAGGGTTGTCTTTTTGTCTTGTTTGTAGTTTCCTTTGCTTGGCAAAAGCTTTTACGTTTCATTAGGTCCCATTTTTTTTGTTTATTTCCATGACTCTAGGAGGTGGATCAAAAAAGATCTTGCTGTGATTTATGTCAAAGAGTGTTCTTCCTATGTTTTCCTCTAAGAGTTTTATAGCGTCCAGTCTTACATTTAGGTCTCTAATCCATTTTGAGTTTATTTTTGTATATGGTGTTAGGGAGTGTTCTAATTTCCTTCTTTTACATGTAGCTGTCCAGTTTTCCCAGCACCACTTATTGAAGAGACTGTCTTTTCTCCATTGTATATCCTTGCCTCCTTTGTCATAGATTAGTTGACCATAGGTGTGTGGTTTTATCTCTGGGCTTTCTATCCTGTTCTATTAATCTATATTTCTGTTTTTGTGCCAGTACCATATTGTCTTGATTATTGTAGCTTTGTAGTATAGTCTGAAGTCAGGGAGTCTGATGCCTCCAGCTCTGCTTTTTCCCCTCAACACTGCTTTGGCTATTTGGGGTCTTTTGTGTCTCCATACAAATTTTAAGATTTTTTTGTTCTAGTTCTGTGAAAAATGCCATTGGTAATTTGATAGTGATTGCATTGAATCTGTAGATTGCTTTGGGTAGTATAGTCATTTTCACAATATTGATTCTTCCAATCCAGGAACATGGTATATCTCTCCATCTGTTGGTATCATCTTTAATTTCTTTCATCAGTGTCTTATAGTTTTCTGCATACAGGTCTTTTGTCTCCCTAAGTAGGTTTATTCCTAGGTATTTTATTGTTTTTGTTGCAATGGCAAATAGGAGTGTTTCCTTAATTTCTCTTTCAGATTTTTCATATTAATGATAGGAATGCAAGAGATTTCTGTTCATTAATTTTGAATCCTGCAACTTTACAAAATTCATTGATTAGCTCTAGTAGTTTTCTGGTGGCATCTTTAGGATTCTCTATGTATAGTATCATGTCATCTGCAAACAGTGACAGTTTTACTTCTTCTTTTCCAATTTGTATTCCTTTTATTTCTTTTTCTTCTCTGATTGCTGTGGCTAAGACTTCCAACACTATGTTGATTAATAGTGGCGAGAGTGGACATCCTTATCTTGTTCCTGATCTTAGAGGAAATGCTTTCAGTTTTTCACCATTGAGAATGATGTTTGCTGTGGCTTTGTCATATATGCCCTTTATTTTGTTGAGGTAGGTTCCCTCTACACCCACTTTCTGGAGAGTTTTTATCGTAAATCAGTGTTGAATTTTGTCAAAAGCTTTTTCTGCATTTATTGAGATGATCATATGGTTTGGGTTTTTTTTGTGTGGTACGCAGGCCTCTCACTGTTGTGGCCTCTCCCATTGCAGAGCACAGGCTCCGGACATGCAGGCTCAGCGGCCATGGCTCACGGGCCCAGCCGCTCCGCAGCATGTGGGATCTTCCCGGACCGGGGAACAAACCCATGTCCCCTGCATCGGCAGGCGGACTCTCAACCACTACACCACCAGAGAAGCCCGATCATATGGTTTTTATTCTTCAATTTGTTAATTTGGTGTATCACATTGATTGATTTGCATATATTGAAGAATCCTTGCATCCCCAGGATAAACCCCACTTGATCATGGTGTATGATCCTTTTAATGTGCTGTTGGATTCTGTTTGCTAGTATTTTGTTGAGGATTTTTGCATCTATATCCATCAGTGATATTGGTCTATAATTTTATTTTTTTGAAGTATTTTGTCTGGTTTTGGTATTAGGGTGATGGTGGCCTCATAGAATGCGTTTGGGAGTGTTCCTTCCTCTGCAATTATTTGGAAGAGTTTGAGAAGGATGGGTGTTAGCTCTTCTCTAAATGTTTGATAGAATTTACCTGTGAAGCCATCTGGTCCTGGACTTTTGTTTGTTGGAAGATTTTTAATCACAGTTTCAATTTCATTACTTGTGATTGGTCTGTTCATATTTTCTATTTCTTCCTGGTTCAATCTTGGAAGGTTATACCTTTTGAAGAATTTGTCCATTTCTTCCAGGTTGTCCATTTCATTGGCATAGATTTGCTTGTAGTAGTCTCTTAGGATGCTTTGTATTTGTGCGGTGTCTGTTGTAACTTCTCCTTTTTCATTTCTAATTTTATTTATTTGAGTCCTCTCCCTCTTTTTCCTGATGAGTCTGGCTAAAGGTTTATCAATTTTGTTTATCTTCTCAAAGAACCAGCTTTTAGTTTTACTGATATTTGCTATTGTTTTCTTTGTTTCTATTTCATTTATTTCTGTTTTTTTTTTTTTTTTTTTTTTTTTTTTTGTGGTATGTGGGCCTCTCACTGTTGTGGCCTCTCCCGTTGCGGAGCACAGGCTCCGGACGCACAGGCTCCGGACGCACAGGCCCAGCGGCCATGGCTCATGGGCCCAGCCGCTCCACAGCATGTGGGATCCTCCCGGACCGGGGCACGAACCCGTGTCCCCTGCATCCGCAGGCGGACTCCCAACCACTGCGCCACCAGGGAAGCCCAATTTCATTTATTTCTGCTCTGATATTTATGATTTCTTTCCTTCTACTAACTTTGAGTTTTGTTTGTTCTTCTTTCTCTAGTTCCTTTAAGTGTAAGGTTAGATTGTTTATTTGAGATTTTTCTTGTTTCTTGAGGTAGGCTTGTATAGCTATAAACTTCCCTCTTAGAACTGCTTTTGCTGCCTCCCATAGGTTTTGGATCGTCGTGTTTTCATTGTCATTAGTCTCTAGGTATTTTTTAATTTCCTCTTTGATTTCTTCAGAGAACTCTTGGTTATTTAGCAGTGCACTGTTTAGCTTTCATGTATTTGTGTTTTTTACAATTTTTTTCCTGTAACTGATTTCTAATCTCATAGTGTTGTGTTTGGAAAAGATGCTTGATACGATTACAATTTTCTTAAATTTACCAAGGCTTGATTTGTGACCCAAGATGTGATCTATTCTGGAGAACGTTCCATGTGCACTTGAGAAGAAAATGTATTCTTGCGCCTTTGGGTGGAATGTCCTAAAAATATCAATTAAGTCTCTTGTCTATTGTGTCATTTAAAGCTTGTGTTTCCTTATTTATTTTCTGTCTGGATTACCTGTGTATTGGTGTAAGTGGGGGGTTAAAGTCCCCCACTGTTATTGTGTTACCGTCAAGTTCTCCTTTTATGGCTGTTAGCATTTGCCTTATGTATTGAGGTGCTCCTATGTTGGGTGCATAAATATTTATAATCGTTATGTTTTCTTCTTGGATTGATCCCTTGATCATTATGTAGTGTCCTTCCTTGTCTCTTGTAACATTCTTTATTTTAAAGTCTATTTTATCTGATAAGAGTATTGTTACTCCAGATTTCTTTTGATTTCCATTTGCATGGAATATCTTTTTCAATTCCCTCACTTTCAGTCTGTATGTGTCCCTAGATCTGAAGTGGGTCTCTTGTAGACAGCATATATATGGGTCTTGTTTTTGTATCCATTCAGCCAACCTGTATCTTTTGGTTGGAGCATTTAATCCATTCATGCTTAAGGTAATCATTGATATGTATGTTCCAATTAACATTTTCTTAATTTTTTTGCATCTATTTTTGCAGGTCCTTTTCTTCTCTTGTGTTTCCCACTTAGAGAAGATCCTTTAGCATTTGTTGTAGACCTGGTTTGGTGGTGCTGAATTCTCTTAGCTTTTGTTTGTCTGTAAAGCTTTTGATTTCTCCATTGAAAATGAATGAGATCCTTGCTGGGTAGAGTAATCTTGGTTGTAGGTTCTTCCCTTTCATCACTTTATTTTTTTTCAATTTTTTAATAAATTTATTTATTTTATGTATTTTATTTTTGGCTGTGTTGGGTCTTCATTGCAGCGCGGGCTTTCTCTAGTTGCGGTGAGTGGGGGCTACTCTTTGTTGCTGGTCGTGGACTTCTCATTGCAGTGGTTTCTCTTATTGCAGAGCATTGGCACTAGTCGCATGGGCTTCAGTAGTTGCAGCATGAGGGCTCAGTAGTTGTGGCTCACAGACTCTAGAGCACAGGCTCAGTAGTTGTGGTGCATGGGCTTAGTTTTCTGCGGCATGTGGGATCTTCCCAGACCAGGGCTCGAACCCGTGTCCCCTGCATTGGCAGGAGGATTCTTAACCACTGTGCCACCAGGGAAGCCCCCTTTCATCACTAAATATATCATGCCACTCCCTTCTGGCTTGTAGAGTTTCTGCTGAGAAATCAGCTGTTAACCTTGTGGGAGTTCCCTTGTATGTTACTTGTCATTTTTCTCTTGCTGCTTTCAATAATTTTTCTTTGTCGTTAATTTTTGCCAATTTGATTACTATGTGTCTCGGTGTGTTTCTCCTTGAGTTTATCCTGTATGGGACTATCCGCACTTCCTGGACTTGGGTGGCTATTTCCTCTCTCATGTTAGGGAAATTTTCAACTATAATCTCTTCAAATATTTTCTTGGGTCCTTTCCCTCTCTCTTCTCCTTCTGGGACCCCTATAATGCAAATGTTGCATTTAATGTTGTCCCAGAAGTCTCTTAGGCTATCTTCATTTCTTTTCATTCTTTTTTCTTTATTCTGTTTCGTGACAGTGAATTCCACCATTCTGTTTTCCAGGTCACTTATCCGTTCTTCTGCCTCAGTTATTCTGCTATTGATTCCTTCTAGTGTAGTTTTCATTTCACTTATCGTATTGTTCCTCTCTGTTTGTTTGTTCTTTAATTCTTCTAGATCTTTGTTAAACGTTTCTGGCATCTTCTCGATCTTTGCCTCCATTCTTTTTCCAAGGTCCTGGATCGTCTTCACTATCATTATTCTGAATTCTTTTTCTGGAAGGTTGCCTATCTCCACTTCATTTAGTTGTTTTTCTGGGGTTTTATCTTGTTCCTTCATCTGGTACATAGCCTTCTGCCTTTTCACCTCGTCTTTCTGTGAATGTGGTTTTTCTTCCACAGGCTGCAGGATTGTAGTTCTTCTTGCTTCTGCTGTCTGCCCTCTGGTGGAAGAGGCTATCTAAGAGGCTTGGGTAAGTTTCCTGATGGGAGGGACTGGTGGTGGGTAGAGCTGACTGTTGCTCTGGTGGGCAGAGCTCAGTAAAACTTTAATCCGCTTGACTGTTGATGGGTGGGGCTGGGTTCCCTCCCTGTTGGTTGTTTGGCCTGAGGCGACCCAATACTGGAGCCTACCTGGGTCTTTGGTGGGGCTAATGACAGACTCTGGGGGGGCTCACGCCAAGGAGTACTTCCCAGAACTTCTGTTGCCAGTGCCCTTGTCCCCACAGTGAGCCACAGCCACCCTCCGCCTCTGTAGGAGATCCTCCAACACTAGCAGATAGGTCTCATTCAGTCTCCCCTGGCTCACTGCTCCTTCCCCTGGGTCCCGATGTGCACACTACTTTGTGTGTGCCCTCCAAGAGTGGAGTCTCTGTTTCCTCCAGTCCTGTCAAAGTCCTGCAATCAAATCCTGCTAGCCTTCGAAGTCTGATTCTCTAGGAATTCCTCCTCCCATTGCCGGAGCCCCAGGTTGGGAAGCCTGATGTGGGGCTCAGAACCTTCATTCCAGTGGGTGGACTTCTGTAGTATAAGTGTTCTTCAGTTTGTGAGTCACCCATCCAGCAGTTATGGGATTTGATTTTATTGTGATTGTGCCCCTCCTACGGTCTCACTGTGGCTTCTCCTTTGCCTTTGGATGTGGTGTATCTTTTTTGGTGAGTTCCAGTGTCTTCCTGTCGATGATTGTTCAGCACGTAGTTGTGATTCCAGTGCTCTTGCAAGAGGGAGTGAGCGCACATCCTTCTACTCCGGCATCTTGAACCAATCTCTGTCAGTCTTTTTAATTTCAGCTATTCTAGGGTATGTATAGGAGTAACTCATTGTGGCTTTTGTTTGCATTTTCCTGATGTCTAGTAAAGTTGGGCACATTTTCATATATGTGTTGGTTATCTTCTTTTGTGACTTGCCTAATCAAGTTCTTGGCCCATTTTGCATGTGGTTGTCTGTCTTTTTTTCTGTCTATTTGTAGAAGCTCTTTGTATATTCTGGATATGAATCCTTTGTTAGATAAATCTATTGCAAATACATTTTCCAACTCTGTAACTTGCCTTTTTATTCTCTTAGTGCTGTATTTCAATGAATAGAGGTTCTTAACTTTAAGTAGTCCAGTTTATTTTTTGTTTATATTTAATGCTTTTTATGCCCTGTTTAAGAAGTCTTTGCCTACCCTGGTAATGGATATATTATGTTAGGTTATTGTCTAGAAGCTTTATTATTTTACCTTTCATTAGTCATCTGGAATAGATTTTCTGTATGGTGTGAGGTAGATGTCAAGATTCATTTTTTTCCCACATGGTTATTCAGTTGATCCAGCACCTTCTGAAAAAACTGTCATAGTATAATTTCCAAAAAGTTAAGAGCAAGATTTTCATAAGAATATAGAATGAACATATGTAAGATTTATTTAACTCTTAATGAGGGAATAAGCAGGTAAACATGTGCAGTGAGTATCTGAGGAAATTAGGGATTATATTAGTCAGAGTTCTGGGTGTGTGTATATCTAGAGATAGAAATAGAGAGGTTTTATTATAAGGAGTTGGCTCACAGGATTATGGAGGCTGACAAGTCCGAAGATCTGTAGCTGTCAAGCTGGAGACCCAGGATAGCTGATGGTATAGTTCTAGTTCCAGTCCAAAGGCCTGAGAACTAAGAAAGCTGACAGCATAGTTCCAGTCTGAAAGCCAGCAGGCTGGAGACCCAGGAAGAACGGATGTTTCAGTTCAAGTCCATAGGCAGGAAAAAAGACCATGTCCCACCTCAAAGGAAGTCCGTCAGAGAGAAATTCTCTTATTCAGTCCTTTTGTTTATTGAGGTCTTCAACTGATTAGGTGATGACTACCCACATTAAGAAGAGCAATCTGCTTCACTCAGTCTACATATTCAAATGTTAATTTCATCCAGAAACATCCTTAGAGATACACCCAGAATAATGTTTGAACAAATAGTTGGGTACCCTGTGGCCCAGTGAAGTTGATACATAAAATTAACCATAATGGGTATTTATAGGCATTTGCAAAAGGAATGCTAGAATAAGATTTTAGGTTAGATATAAAAGTAGTTAATGTCTGTAGTACAATAACACCATAACCTTTTCTACTAATCAGAAATCCTTTGCTTCTTTACCAGAGAAAAATCTATAGGTTAACATATGACTTCACAGGGTTAGCCTTTAATCAATAATAGATAATGAGTAAAGCAAAAGTTTGTTACCTGGATTAATTAATCTTTGGCTGCACTTGCTATCTTTTCTTTGCAGCATTTCCAAGTTTTGGATGATTTTTATTAACAAAACAATCATTTCCCCCTTTCCTCTGCAGTATCTGTTTTTCATAAAACAAGTGTTCATAATATGTGGTCTGTTTCTGGACCCTCTGTTCTGTGGGTTTATTTGTCCATCCTTGCACCATTATCTCACTGTCTTAATTACTGTCTTGGTGTCTGGTGGTACATACCCTCCAGCTTTAAGATTGTAAGATTATATTGACTATTCTTGGCCCATTCCATTTCCATATAAATTTTAGTATCAGCTGGCCAGTTTTCATACACACACACACACACACACACACACACACACACACACACACACCCCTATCTTCTAGGATTTTCATTAGGCTTGCATTAAATCTGCAGACAAAACAGTTAGGTTCTTTGTAGTTCTTTGCTGTTCCAAATAATGTTAACATTCCCTTACTTAGTAAAAGAGTTGTAGAACTTTATAAGAATCTTTACACTTTAGGCCCAAAGGAAAAATAATAATTTGGTGACTCTAAGCACACTGATCTTTTAAAACAAAAAATTCAAGGAGATTTTATTTTGCCAAGTAAAGTTTCTGGGTCAAGAAGTAGAATATATATTTTAAGGCATTCCAATGGTTTAAAATTTTCACATGCTGAGTTTGAGGTACCAGAGTGATATTTAGGTAGAGAAATCTAGCAGATTATTAGACATTTAGGTCTGAAGCTGAGGAGAGCAGTCTGACCTAAAGTTACAGATTTGGAGCCTATTGGCATACACAGATAGCAGATATATGTGGGCAAGGTATAGAGTTTGTGGAGGAAGAAAAACAAAGGCTGTACATAGAGACTTGGGGCTCTACTTCACATCTATATTGTATAACCGGAGCAAGAAAATGAGCCTGAGCAACAGATTAAGGAGGAAGGGGGCCCTAGATCCTGCGAATATGTGTGTTCGGGTGGGAGCAGGTCTTGGTTTGTGCTAGAGAGCTCCTCATGGTGCCTTGACCACTGGGCAGGGCTTTGTCAATTCTGAGTTCCTTTTCCCTACCACCTGCCCCTCCCAACCTACCCCCTGCCACTTACTCCCCCTCTCCCCACCATTACTAAATCTTTGTGTGTTTTGGCTCTCAGAATTGGTACCTGTTCTCTTTTTGCCAGCTGGGGATGACTGTCCCCAGACACCTGAGTTTGCCCATCTGTCTAGGTTCATAAGGATGGGAATTGAATTTGGACTTTCTTTTAGGATTTCTCCTACCATACCCTCTGTCCCTGGAAGCATTCTGCACTGTGGATTAGCCCTCAGCCCCTGACAGTCATTCCCTCTCCTTTTGTCCACATTGCTAGGCCCTAGTTTTATCAAATTCCTGGGAGCCTTTGGCTCAAAAGATAGATGTTTTAGGGAATTCCCTGGCAATCCAGTGGTTAGGACTCTGCACTTCCACTGCAGGGGGCCTGGATTCGATCCCTGGTCAGGGAACTAAGATCTCACAAGCGGCGCATGCAGCAAAAAACTAAAAAAAAAAAAAGACATGTTTTGTATAGTCTATTTGCAGCTTGGTCTTTTAGAGAAGGAGAGATTGTATAAATGTCTATGCACAGGGCCTACTCAAATAACCTTCCTGCTTTTATAGATATAATCTTGGTGATGAAAAAAACTCCCTATTTTAGTTGAAACTGAGATGGTAGTTGGGGGTTACCGTTTCCTCTGAGATTAAATAAAATTGCATCTAGCCCTTTACCCCATATTCAGTGGGAAGTCAGTGCCATCCTGGAGCCTCTGTGAACTCCAGGACTGGGGAAGACCTTGATTTCTCATGACAATTCTTGGCCTAGAGTCCCTGGCCCTTGCTGAATCTATAGTTCACTGGTGTTTCACCTCCTGCAGCTGATCTTTCTTTTGTTTTTTCTAACCTAGACATGGAATTCTTTTTTCCCCTAAAACCTCTCATGGGAGGCATTTGTGAATGGCAGGCTTTACTGAAGCTTTGGGGGGTGATGTAAGGGGTAGAAAGATATCTACCCAAACAATTAAAATTGAATATTTGAACATCCCAGTTCCTTAAATATTCTTAAAAGTCTTTCATCCATCTCAGGATATTTTTTTGACCCTCTCTCATATTCCCACCCACATCTCCCTATTCACAATGCTTTATTAAGCCAAACAAATTTTCCATACCCATCTCTTCTGGGAGTTTATATTTGCATATCAAAAGGCTAATTGTTATAGAAGACAAAACCCTTAAAGAAAAACCTTAGTCTCTCTGACCCTAATCCTGAAGGGATATGTTCTTTTTTGGTAATGAAAATAAATTAGCAGCTCATTGGAGCATTATTCACTGTTTTAAAACAAGTTACTTTAAGATCTGTGTGCCTCTTTTCCCAGAAGATAGGCCATATATTGTAATAACAAAAAAAAGAAACATTTAATACTTACAAATTGTTGAAAGACCTCTGTTTTGAGATAATGCTGATTTGCTTTTTATCTTTCTGTTAAAGAATTGTTTCTCAAATGAATTAGGAGAACTGTAAATGTGTGTCACTAAGGAGACCTCAGTTTTGCCTCAGGAGAGATTGTAAAAGATCTGAGAACAGCTGACATCTGCCCTGCTGCCCCTTTCCCCTGATTTGGTAGTAGAGGCCACTAGTCTGCAGGGCCCAGGCTGCAAGCATACTCTTTTGGAGTTTGCCTCCAAACTGCAGGAAACATCAGTTTAGGATCCAAAATGGTTTGGACAATTAAAGATTCCTTTAGTGTTCCCTGGTACTCCCACTGCAAAGAAATGTTTGATTGTAGTAGCTGAAGAAATATGTCCAAAGAAAATAAAATGTTATCTATTCACCTTTTGGTGAGAACATTTGCTTGGAGAGTTGAGGATATTGGAAGTTTAAGGATAAACAAAAATTATTTTCTCCATTTATAAAAGGCAAAGGGACAATTTACCCTCTTCCTCTTTCTTAGAGTGTTTTCTTGGAGACATGGTAAATCTGAGTCCTTACTCTAACCTTGGGAATAAAGATAAATCTCTCTAGGGATTAAGTCTTGTCTCCAGTTTTTACAATATAGAGATATCTCCTAGGTTGTGGACCAATGATCTCTAGATATTTAAACAAGGGTCTCTTTGGAGATGTATAGGATATTAAGAGGTACAGCCTTTTGTCACTTGAGGAGATATTGTTCTTTCTTCTGCTTTGCTGTATAAATTATGTGAGATTTTATTCTAATTTTTCAGGCTACCTTATGTTGCAGAAAAATGGAGAACAAGAGAATGGTCATGTCCCAGGTCTCAGGTGAGTTCTTGGGATGGGCCACCAAGTGAGGGTCCTTGGCTTTGCTCAGGAAAGAATTCAGGAGTGAGCCATGGTATCATCTCACACGGGTCAGAATGGCCATCATCAAAAGATCTACAAACAATAAATGCTGGAGAGGGTATGGAGAAAAGGGAACCCTCTTGCACTGTTGGTGGGAATGTAAATTGATACAGCCGCTATGGAGAACAGTATGGAGGTTCCTTAAAAAACTAAAAATAGAACTACCATATGACCCAGCAATCCCACTACTGGGCATATACCCTGAGAAAACCATAATTCAAAAAGAGTCATGTACCACAATGTTCATTGCAGCTCTATTTACAATAGCCAGGACATGGAAGCAACCTAAGTGTCCATCAACAGATGAATGGATAAAGAAGGTATGGCACATATATACAATGGAATATTACTCAGCCATAAAAAGGCACAAACTGAGTTATTTGTAGTGAGGTGGATGGACCTAGAGACTGTCATACAGAGTGAAGTAAGTCAGAAAGAGAAACAAATACTGTATGCTAACACATATATATGGAATCTAAAAAAAAAAGAAAAAATAATGGTCAGAAGAACCTAGGGGCAAGACGGGAATAAAGATGCAGACCTACTAGAGAATGGACTTGAGGATATGGGGAGGGGGAAGGGTAAGCTGGGACAAAGTGAGAGAATGGCATGGACATATATACACTGCCAAATGTAAAATAGATAGCTAGTGGGAAGCAGCCGCATAGCAGAGGGAGATCAGCTCGGTGCTTTGCCACCACCTATAGGGGTGGGATAGGGAGGGTGGGAGGGAGGGAGATGCAAGAGGGAAGAGATATGGGAACATATGTATATGTATAACTGATTCACTTTGTTGTAAAGCAGAAACTAACACATCATTGTAAAGCAATTGTACTCTAATAAAGATGTTAAAAAAAAAAAAAGAGTGAGCCATAGTAAAGTGAAAGTGGATTTATTTAGAGATACACATTCCATAGGCAGAATGTGGTCCCTCTCAGAAGGTGAGGGAGGCCCAGGGCTGTGGGGGTGGTTAGTTTTTATGGGCCGGGTAATTTCATAAGCTAACTAGTGGGAGGATTATTCCAATTATTTGGGGAAAGAGGTGGGGATTTCCAGGAATTGGGCCACTGCCTACTTTATGGCCTTTTAAGGTCAGCCTCAGAACTGTCATGCCTGTAAAAAAAAAAAGGGACTTCCCTGGTAGGCTGTGGTTAAGAATCTGCCTGCCAATGCAGGGGACATGGGTTCAAGCCCTGGTCCAGGCTCAGTAGTTGTGGCACTTGGGCTTAGTTGCTCTGCAGCATGTGGGATCTTCCCGGACCGGGGCATGAACCTGTGTCCCCTGCATTGGTAGGCAGACTCTCAACCACTGTGCCACCAGGGAAGCCCCTGAAATAATTTCTTTAATTGACAAAGATTTTTTAAATGTTACTGTTCAGTGTTACAGAGTACATATCAGTATATCGCTCCCAAGTTGCTGATGGGAAACATGCTTGTACAGACTTTTTGAAGTCAACATGGTGTATATATCAAGAGCACTAAAATTTTTTTAAATTAAAAAATTTTTTTATTGAACTATAATTGATTTACAGTGTTGTGTTAATGACTGTTGTACAGCAAAGTGATTCAGTTATACATACATATACATTCTTTTTTAAAATATTCTTTTCCATTATGGTTTATCATAGGCTATTGAATATAGTTCTCTGTGCTATACAGTAGGACCTTGTTGTTCAGAAACTGAGGTACTAAATGTTGTTTTAAAGCACTAAATTTTGGGGTAATTTGTTACATGACAATAGGTAATATTCCAGGTGAATCTAATTGGTTTCAAAGTTCATGCTCTTCACAATTTTATTAGGTTGTTTCCCACTACTCTATACTGTTTCCAAGTGAGGTTGACTTTCCATCCTTTCTTGGATGGCCTCTGCATCCCCTAGGAGAATCTCTGGTTCCATAAGTGGTTTGTTTTTTGTTGTCTCCATTCTTAGTTCCAGAACGCAGAAGTTTAACACCTTTTTAGTCCCTTGCTCTTGAGGTTAGGACAGCTGGGCTAAATAGCGAGATATTTCAACCTCCAGTAGCCCAGAGAATGCCCATTATTTTTAGGGTCAGGCATCTTTGTTAACTAGCCTGGCTCAGCTGCCCTGCTCAAAATCTTTCTCAGGGTATTTTTCCAAATTTGGACAAACACTGCATAGGCCAAGTCTTCTTTCCTTCTCCAGGTTCCTACTTATATCATTTGGAGTGTCACTGTCTCCAAATGCTATATTCCAGTGAGAGGAGTCATATGCTAACTAGGCTTGTTTTTTGGAAGGCAAAGACAGTGTTACATTAATATAGACCCTCACTGGGTCTGACAGGCAGAATCCAACTGGGCCAAGGGCTTGCAAACACGGAAACTTGAGCTGATCTAATGAGGACTTAGAAAGTACCTAGTCTAATGGTGCTCAACCCTGACATCACATTAGAATCATCTGGGGAGCTTTTAAAAGGTAGGATGCCTGAGCTCTACCGCAAACCAATTAAATCCAAATTTTGGGGTGGATGAGGTGTTGGAGCTGTACGTGATATTATGTGCATTCCTGTTTTCTGCTCTGGTCTTTTTCACTTCTTCTCATGTATGTACATCATCCTGCCAGAAGTCCTCAGTTTAAAATGACTATCTTCTCTCCATCCTTCATTCAATAAACATTTATGGACTGATTAGTATACACTAGGCACTATATACTATATACAGACATTGGAAATACAATGGAGACCATGAAAAAAGGTCTAGATGAGAACTGAGGTCTCCAGACATCTTCCTTTAGGCTGTCTTTTTTTTTTTTAAGGAGGGTGAGATATTTGTTTAGTTTATTATTTAAAAATTAACTATAGCCCATTCTTTTCAAAATATTTATTTATTTATTTATTATTTTTATTTTTGGCTGCTTTGGGTCTTCGTTGCTGCATGTGGGCTTTCTCTAGCTGCGGCGAGCTGGGTCTACTCTTCCTTGCGGTGCGTGGGCTCTAGGTGTGCAGGCTTCAGTAGTTGTGGCACGTAGGCTCAGTCAGTAGTTGTGGCTCCGGGGCTCTAGAGCGCAGGCTCAGTAGTTGCGGTGCACGGGCTTAGTTGCTCCGTGGCATGTAGTGATCTTCCTGGACCTGTGTCCCCTGCATTGGCAGGCGGATCCTTAACCACTGAGCCACCAGGGAAGTACAGTAGCCCATTGTTTATTGAGGTATAGTTGACATATTACATTATATTAGTTTCAGGTGTACAACATAATGATTTGATATTTGTATACACTGCAAAATGATCACCACAATAAGTCTAGTTACCATCCATCACCTTACAAAGTTACAAAAGCTTTTTTTTCTTGTTAAAGTCCATTTTTAAAAATTGAACTATAGTTGATTTACAATATTATGTTAGTATGTTAGTTTCAGGTGTACAGCAAAGTGTGGTACGATCTTTTTAAATTGTTACAGTAAGCTGCAAGGGATAGACTCAGAAGGAAGTCCGATAGAAATTCTCAATGAAAATAATCTGTTCTTGGGTGGAAGCCCCGCCCACGTGAGAGGGGCAGAAGGCTTCAATTCCCGCCCCACACAGGTGAGGGGGAAGCCCGCCCCTCTCTGCAGTAAGCTTAGTGTGCGGAGCTGCCTTCATTCTTTCACTGAGAAAAGCGGAAGGGGACCCCACCTCCTACGTTCCTGTGAGGGGGCGGGGTCGGCGGACTGGGCGTGAGTTGATTGGCTGGGAGGCGGGGCGCAACGGGTTGGCTCTGTCCCGGCGCTCTCCTGGATCCCGGCTGGAGTGAGGGGAGGGTGTCCCGGTCGCTCTTGCCTCTCAGCGATGGCGCCGCGGTGCCGCGCCCAGTCTCCCGCCTGCCGGCCGGTACTCACCACTATCGGGAGCCCTCTCAGACGGTGAAAATTGGAGCGGGTCCGAGGGAGCGGCGGGAGGCTGCCTGCGAAGGGGACCATGAGGAGCGGCGAGACCCGTGGGGTCGATAGCGGGAACAGCTGCTGCACCTGCTGAGAGGAAAGAGGGAGCGGCCCGGCGCAGCGGCGGGGCTGGGACGCGGCGGAGGCTCGCCGGCACCTCGGCCATGTCGTTGCTCTGTGTGCGCGGTGAGTGCGCGGACTGGGGTGTGAGGGCGGACGTCGCCTTGGGGTCTCCACGGGCTTCTAGTGGGCGTCGGGTTACCATCTTTTCCAAACTTTACGTCCCATCCGTGCCTCGGGGAAACATTATGTTAACTCATTTTTGAACATTTAAAGAGTTCTTTTCATTCTCTCTTGTTTTTCCTCATGCTCCTATGAGGGACTGTTAGCTCTCCGTTCCGGTGGCCATGTGACAGTGTTGTTGGCTGGCAGGCCCAGATCCTATTAAACAGTGTCTGTCACTCTCCTCTAGCGAGAGTGGACGAGCTAGGGACCGCGGATAGTTGGTGTCTGTTCATAGCGGGCAGCCCCCTATTCTTTTCTTCCTTCTCCCTGCACCGTAAAACCTCAGTCGGTTTAGTAGCAGGTTCTTTTTAATCACGCTTTGAACGTGTAGTGGTACAGCTGTCACATCCCTTCTTCTAGCGTATTTCTTGGCTTGCACCCCTCTATTGCTTGTCTTTGTCCCCTGCTCCTCCTGTGGGTTCTAGGCTAAGAATGTGCTCATATTCGACTTGGAAAGGTGTGTCGGCTTCTCTCCTTTCGGAGCAAAGCATAAGAAGTATGATTTATTTATTTACTTCTATCACAGTAACTAAAGGTGAAGTCCTTTATTGCTTTTCCACTGACCCACCTAAGAAAATATTTTAAGGCAAGAGCTTTGGGGTTTAAGATGAGGCAAAGTGCATGGACTAAGCTCCATGAGATTAGAGATTGTTTCTTAATGGTTTTTGTATTCCGGGTGCCTGACGTAGTAGAAGCTCAATGCTGGTTTTGAATGAATGCAGGGACTGTGATTTTAGAGATTATCTGATCAGAAAAAGTAGGGTTTGGATTACCCATTGAATTTGATCTTGGGAAATTCAAGTTACAGCCTATCATATCTGTGTTGAGTTAGGTGGAATAAGGTGGCTTCGTGTGAGTGAGAGAATTTATCCGCAAGAACCTTTTCCTGGCATCTTTTACTGGAGAGAGTTCATGTTTCTTTTGGCTCTATGGATTAGAAGCATTGTTGTTCGTAATCTCTGTTAAGCGTTTCCCCCAGCTTCTGGCAAATGGAACCGATTTCCTCTCTTCTCTTCCACTGTTGTTAAATCTGCTTTAACCCAAAATGGATTTGGCTCTTTCCAGGGATTATGAGACGCACAGAAATTTTCTTCTTTCATGGTTGATTTTTCATTAATGAGAATTTTGCTTTGCTTTTAGTGAGACATTTTCTCTCAGCAGCTGGGAATCTATTTATTCCTTTAGATCCCTACTGTTGAGTAGCAGGATTTGGGAGAGGTTGGGTTTTGCATTGTCTATTGGACAGTTTAAATCTCTACTGCCACACTGTATTACAGAACTAGCCCTTATGAAATATTCTTCAGGCAGGAGCATTATTGAACCAGAAATTCCTATTTAATTGAATTTAAACTTTAGAGAAGGAGATGCTGCTGTTTTCATTTGTTCTAATATCAGGAAGCTTTCATTTTCTAGAAATTCTGTTTAGCTAACTAAGCTCTTTCTCTTTAATGTTACATTAGTCATAGTTTTCCTTTGAACTTGGAGGACTGGAGACCAGCAGGTCATTGTCTTTGGAATGTAGATCCTGAAGATTATTAATTATGGAAACAAGTGGCTACCTTGTACAGAAGTAGTCATATTAAATGGCAAGGTATTCATGCTGGGGAAACTTACAGAAATGGATCAAAATAAATCTTTATTTAAAAATATTTTTTATTTATTTATTATTATTATTTTTAATAGATCTTTATTGGAATATAATTGCTTCACAATACTGTGTTAGTTTCTGTTGTACAAGAAAGTGAATCAGCCATATGCATACATATGTCCCCATATCCCCTCCCTCTAGAGCCTCCCTCCCTTCCTCCCTATCCTACCCCTCTAGGTCATCACAAAGCACCGAGCTGAAAAATAAATCTTTTTAAAGTGACATTCCTTGTATTATATTTTGGCAGTTAGGAATGTTGTTCATACTCAGAAAGAAACCTGTGTTATGATTTATATAACAACTCAATTTCAGTTCATCTTGGAGTAGAATTGAATTAGAAACTTCTTCCATGTAGTCAAAGACATACTGTGTTCTTGGATTGGAAGAATCAATATTCTTTTTTTTTTTTTTTTTTTGCGGTATGCGGGCCTCTCACTGTTGTGGCCTCTCCCGTTGCGGAGCACAGGCTCCGGACACGCAGGCCCAGCGGCCATGGCTCACGGGCTTAGCTGCTCCGCGGCATGTGGGATCTTCCCGGACCAGGGCACGAACCCGTGTCTCCTGCATCGGCAGGCGGATTCTCAACCACTGCGCCACCAGGGAAGCCCAATCAATATTCTTAAAGTGACCATTCTACCCAAGGCAATCTACAGATTCAGTGCAATTCCTATCAAATTACCAATGGCAGTTGTCACAGAACTAGAACAAAAAAACCTTAAAATTTGTATGAAGACAGAAAAGACCCCAAATAGCCAAAACAATTTTGAGAAAGAAGAACAGAGCTGGAGGAATCATGCTCCCTGACTTCAGACTATACTACAAAGCTACAGTAATCAAAACAGTATGGTACTGGCACAAAACCAGACATCTAGATCAATGGAGCAGGATAGAAAGCCCAGAAATAAGCTCACACACCTATGGCCAATTAATCTACAACAAAGGAGGCAAAAATATACAATGGAGAAAAGACAGTCCCTTCAATAAGTGGTGCTGGGAAAACTGGACAGCTACATGTAAAAGAATGAAATTTGAACATTCTCTAACACCGTATAGAAAAATAAACTCAAAATGGATTAGAGACCTAAATGTAAGACCAGATGCTATAAAACTCTTAGAGGAAAACATAGGCAGAAGACTCTTTGACATAAATTGCAGCAATATTTTTCTCTAGAGTAATGGAAATAAAAATAAACAAATGGGACCTAATTAAACTTAAAAGCTTTTGCACAGCAAAGGTAACCATAAACAAAAAGAAAAGAAAACCCACAGAATGGGAGAAAATATTTGCAAACGATGTGACTGACAATACCTTAATTTCCAAAATATACAAACAGCTCATACAACTCAATAACAAAAAAACAAACAACCCAATCAAAAAATGGGCAGAAGACCTAAACATATATTTCTCCAAAGAAGCCATACAGGTGGACAATAGGACAACATGCTCAACATGTAAAGATGCTCTCACATGAAAAGATGCTCAACATTGCTAATTATCAGAGAAATGCAAATCAAAACTGCAATGATAGGGCTTCCCTGGTGGCGCAGTGGTTGAGAATCCACCTGCCAATGTAGGGGACATGGGTTCGAGCCCTGGTCCAGGAAGATCCCACATGCTGCGGAGCAACTAAGCCCATGAGCCACAACTACTGAGCCTACACTTTAGAGCCATCATGGCACAACTACTGAGGCCTGCATGCCTAGAGCCCGTGCTCTGCAACAAGAGGAGCCGTTGCAATGAGAAGCCCGCGCATCACAATGAAGACTAACCCCCTCCTTGCCACAACTAGAGAGAAGCCCACATGCAGCAACGAAGACCCAATGCAGCCAAAAATAGAAATCAATCAATCAATCAAAAAAAAAAAAACTGCAATGATGTATCACCTCCCTCTAGTCAGAATGGCTATCATTAAAAAGTCCACAAACAATAAATGCTGGAAAAGGTGTGGAGAAAAGGAAACCGTCCTACATTGTTGGTGGAAATGTAAATTGGTGCAGCCAATATGGAAAACAGTATGGAGGTTCCTTAAAAAACTGAAACTAGAGTTACCGTATGATCCTGCAATCCCACTCCTGGGTGTATGTCTGCAGAAAACTCTAATGCAAAAAGATACATGCACCCCAGTGTTCAAAGCAGCACTATTTACGATCGTCAAGACATGGAAGCAACCTAAATGTCCATCGACAGATAAATGGATAAAGAAGGTGTGAGATATATATGTACACACACACACACAGAGTATGGAATATTAGCCATAAAAAAGAATGAAATAATGTCATTTGCAGCATGGATGGACCTAGAGAGTATCATATTAAGTAAATCAGACAAAGACAAATACTATATGATATCACTTATTTGTATAATCTAAAAAAATGATCCAAATGAACTTACAAAACAAATAGACTCACAGACATAGAAAACAATTTATGGTTACCAAAGGGGATTGGGGGAGAGAGATAAATTAGGAGTTTGGGATTAACATATACACACTACTATATATAAAATAAATAACAAGGACCTATTGTATAGCATGGGAAAGTATATTCAATATCTCATAATCTATAATGGAAAAGAGATCTGAAAAAGAATACATATGTATTATAACTGAATCACTTTGCTGTACACTTGTAACTAACACAACATTGTAAATTATACCTCAATTTAGAAAAAAAATTTCAAACAGTATTTAACCTGATGTAGAATTTGGCAAACTGGTATTGATTTAATCATATCCAGATATCTCAATCAAGAAGTTAATTTCTTGGTCTAACCCTTTAATCATTCCTATTCCCTGCAGGTTAAGGGCTCTCAATAGTCTGACTCCAGCCCTCCTTTTGGTCCTATGTTCCTGCCTATCCTTATTAGCACTAACTTTGTTCATTCCTGCCTTGGCAGTGTTCCACATTTATACTCTCTGAAATAGTCTTTTCGTGTTTTCTGCTTATCAAAAATGTATTCTTCCTTTCCCAGCTTACAGTCTACTTTTGTTGTTGAAAATGTCCTCAGTTCCTCAGTCCACAGTGATCTTTCTCCTGTACACTCTAAACTCTTAAATGCTTTAAAACATAAATTACTTATGGTCTGAACAGTGCCTCTAAATTGACAATGAATTGTATACCGCCTAGCAACTAGTCTTGTACTATGCTCATGTTGACCCAAACAAAGGATATAAAAGCACTAGTCTAGTTCTGGAATTTTGTGTTCAGTCAGGTTATTTGATTCTAGGAGGCACACTGAGAAACTGGAATTTCTTCAGAGAAGAATAATTAGAATAATGGTGTAGAAACCATTTGAGGAATTGAGAGGTTTAGTTCTTGAGAAGATTTAAGAGGGGGGAGGATCATAATAGTAAATGAAAATTGTCTAAACTATCGCTCCAGGGGACAGAACTAAGACAAGTTGACCAGTGATTGAAAATGATAGGAAATTAGATTTTAGCTTAATATAAGGAAGAACTTTAACAGAGTTGTTCTTAACTAATGGCATGGACTACTTTTGAGGATTTTTTGACATAGGATACTTTAAGCAGAGACTGAATGAGTGGTAAAAGGAATTTTGACGTTGAGTGGGAGGTTAGACTTGAATTTTTAAAAACACCCTTTTACAGAATTCACTTAGTCTTTTTTCAAACATTTGGCAAAGCTTTCTTCACAATACTGATCTTTTTGCTTCCATAGGAGCCAGTACCACATAAGCAACTCCAGTAAATTAAATCAATGATTTTCTTTAACTTTTGTTGTCTTGGTGTTCATGACTATTTTCTCCAAACAAATAAGCATTTTGAGAATTGAGTCTTTCCATATTTCTTTGTAATTGCCACAGTGTTTATAACTGAGCACTGGATTTCTCTCCCTAATTTGAACCAGAAGTTACTACACTTGACTTGTTAAAAAATCAAAAACAAAAAAATAGTCTTGGAGGTATAAAAAGCAATATATTCTAATATATTATTAATCATAGAAAATTGAGAAAATGCAGAAAAGTGTAAAAAGGAGAATAAAAATCATCATGGTCCTACCACCCACTCAACACCATTGTTTTTTGTTCATTGCTTTCATTGTTTTGTTTTTATTATAGAGATAATATATATGCATGATAAGAAATTCAAACAATTTAGGATGTGAAGTGAAAGGAAAAAGTTCTCCTGTCTCCATTCCCTATTCTTACTCCCCAGAGGTAACTACTGTTTACTCTTTCTTGGCCATCATAGAAATTTTCATTAAGTGCGAGTATATAGATTCTAGAGTTGGAGGTATACAATATTATTCAACTTTTTAAAAAGCTTAATGATATATTTTCCTATAAGCATTTTTTTAAAAGATTTATTATTTATTTATTTTATTTATTTTTGGCTGCATTGGGTCTTAGTTGTGGCACACGGGCTCTTCCTTGGGATGCGTGGGCTTCTCTCTAGTTGTGACATGCAGGCTTCAGGGCCTGTGGGCTCTGTAGTTTGCAGCACTCAGGCTCTCCAGTTGAGGCACGAGAGCTCAGTAGTTGTGGCGCGAGGGCTTAGTTGCCCCGCGGCATGTGGGATATCAGTTCCCCGTCCAGGGATGGAACCCGTGTCCCTTGCATTGTAAGGCAGATTCTTGACCCCTGGACCACGAGGGGGGTCCCTCCTGGGGCCTCTCACTGTTGCGGCCTCTCCCGTTGCGGAGCACAGGCTCCGGACGCGCAGGCTCAGCGGCCATGGCTCACGGGCCCAGCTGCTCCGAGGCATGTGGGATCTTCCCGGACCGGGGCACAAACCCGTGTCCCCTACATCGGCAGGCGGATTCTCAACCACTGCGCCACAGGGAAGCCCTAAATCGTTCATTTTAACGGCTGTGGAGTACTATTCCCTTATATGAGCATATATAATTTAACCAGTTTCATATTGATGATCAGAATTTTTTTGCTATTATAAATTTTGCCTTTATAAACAATATAATTTATAATTTTCCTACTATAAACAATGCTACAATGAACATCCCTATAGATGGTTTTATTATGTTTGGAGATCGCCAATCAGCTTTCCACCTGCTCTTTCTGTGTGATTTGCTCATTGCTGTTTTCTTGGCATAATAATTACACTCACCTGGACCCATTAGCAAACCAGTGCCTCAGCATCTTTCATATCAGTAATCCTCTATTAGAAGCAGGTCCTTCACCAGTAGGTAATATTTTATGCTTACCAGAAATACCAAAGACCTCAGCTCTTTTAAGTTTGACCTGTGATTTTCATGTACTTTTCTTGTTTATCTTCTTTGTATTATTTTAAAATTATTTTTTCTATATTGAACATTTATTACTTGTGTTTTTAAAACAGAACAAAACAATGTCAGTAGTGATGAGAACTATACCAAGTCGATGTATGTTGTGACTTGCCCTTAGAAAAGCTTATCATAATTTATCATTACATATCAGCCATCTAACTAATCGAACAGATACTACTGGGAAACTCTTAGGAGGTGAACTCTGATGGACACTCAGGACACCTATGGATTGTGGGTTAATTCTAGCCTGGGGAGACTCCAAAGATATATTTTGATTTACTACCACTCTGGAAAGTAGGAATAGTAATGATTTTAGAGTTTTTAGGTATAAGAACAGGTTGGTCAAGTGCTTTCTTCTCATCTTATTTCTCCATTGTCATCTGCCTCAGCTAAATCCTTGCTGCTAGGTTTTCATCACATCATGGTTCAAGTAGTGCCTGCTCTTACAGGCAGAGTTGCTTCTGGGTGTCTTTTGCTTAGCTATGGCATCAGGAAGTTGATTGTGCCTTGTCTGAGCCAGGCAGAAGGGGGAAAGGACCAATTTCCTCTGCCAAAGATAGTGTCGTAAGTTGTGTTCTTCCTTATAAGCGGTACATTCTGTAATTTTTTTAGTTTCTAGAGGTGGAGTTTCTGGAAGTTGCACTCTAGGCCAACAGACTGAGTGTTTATCCTATTTTACCAGTGCTAGTTATTTCAGATTTTTCTATGTGAGTTTGTTTAAAGTTTGGGCTGTGTATCATTAGTAAATATTTGTTGAGTACCTTCTCTGTGCTTGTTATGTAGTAGATAAGAGCCCAAGCAATCTACATAGGTCTTAAAATATCTCCTTTCTTAGATAAACTCAGAACCCATTAGGATTATTAGGTCTGATTTGGGATAAGCAGAGTAAGTTAAGTTCCTGCTAGAGTAGGGAAATACTGCACTATTTTTTCTAACTTTTAAAGCAAGATTCTTTAAGTTTGGGAGGTGTTTTATACATACCTTATAGTGGACTGTCTTTAATAAAGTTCAGAGAAAATTTGATATTTGTATATTAAAAATTTTTTATTGACTTATATGTATATTAAAATACACAAATCTTTTTTTGATTAGTCATTCATTTTTATTTTTTTATTTTTATTTTTTTATTATTTTATTATATTCTTAACATCTTTATTGGACTATAATTGCTTTACAGTGGCATGTTATTTTCTGCTTTATAACAAAGTGAATCAGCTATACATATACATATATCCCCATATCTCCTCCCTCTTACGTCTCCCTCCCACCCTCCCAGTCCCACCCCTCTAGGTGGTGACGAAGCACCAAGCTGATTTCCCTGTGCTACATGGCTGCTTCCCACTAGCTATCTATTTTATATTTGATAGTGTATATATGTCCTTGCCACTCTCTCACTTGGTCCCAGCTTACCCTTCCCCCTCCCACGTCTGCGTCTTTATTCCTGTCCTGCACCTAGGTTCTTCAGAACCTTTTTTTAAAAATTTTTATGTTTTTAGATTCCATATATATTTGTTAGCATATGGTATTTGTTTTTCTCTTTCTGACTTACTTCACTCTGTGTGACAGACTCTAGATCCATCCACCTCACCACAGAGCACTCAATTTTGTTTCTTTCTATGGCTGAGTAATATTCCATTGTATATATGTACCACATCTTCCTAATCCATTCATCTGTTGATGGACAATTTAGGTTGCTTCTATGTCCTGGCTATTGTAAATAGAGCTGCAATGAACATTGTGGTACATGACTTGTTTTGAATTATGGTTTTCTCAGGATACATGCCCAGTAGTGGGATTGCTGGGTCTTACGGTAGTTCTATTTTTAGTTTCTTAAGGAACCTCCATACTGTTCTCCATAGTGGCTGTATCAATTTACATTCCCACCAACAGTGCAAGAGGGTTCCCTTTTCTCCATAGCCTCTCCAGCATTTATTGTTTGTAGATTTTTTGATGATGGCTATTCTGACTGGTGTGAGATGATACCTGATTGTAGTTTTGATTTGCATTTCTCTAATGATTAGTGATGTTGAGCATTCTTTCATGTGTTTGTTAGCAATCTGTATATCTTCTTTGGAGAAATGTCTATTTAGGTCTTCTGCCCATTTTTGGATTGGGTTGTTTGTTTTTTTGATATTGAGCTGCATGAGCTGCTTGTAAATTTTGGAGATTAATCCCCTGTCAGTTGCTTCATTTGCAAATATTTTCTTCCATTCTGAGGGTTGTCTTTTCATCTTGTTTATGGTTTCATTTGCTGTGCCGAAGCTTTTAAGTTTCATTAGGTCCCATTTGTTTATTTTTGTTTTTATTTCCATTTCTCTAGGAGGTGGGTCAAAAAGGATCTTGCTGTGATTTATGTCATAGAGTGTTCTGCCTATGTTTTCCTATAAGAGTTTTATAGTGTCTGGCCTTACATTTAGGTCTTTAATCCATTTTGAGTTTATATTTGAAAATATACAAATCTTAACTGTATGGCTCACTGGATTATCACAAAGTGAACACACTCACGTGACCACCACCTAGGTCAAGAAATAGAATACTACTAACACCCCAGAAGCCCACAGTACCCTTCCTCTCAGTCATTACTACCTTCCATCTTCCCAAAGGTAACATTATCCTACTCTAACACTGTAGTTTAGTTTTTTTTAAATTAATAAACTTTATTTTTTAAGAGCAGTTTTAGGTTCATAGCAAGGTAGAGTATATTTTGCCTGTTTTTGAGCTTTTTAAAATTGAGGTATTATTGACTTATTGAACTTTTCACAAATGGAATTATACAATATTTCTTTTGGGGGCTGCTTCTGCTTAACATTATGCTTGTCAGATGCTCCCTCTTGATGGTTTAGCAGTAGTTTATTTATATTACTGTGTAGTATCTCATTGTATGAATATGCCACAGTTTATTTACCTTTGCTGGACATTTTTGTTTTCCATCTTGGACTACGATTTTATAATACCACTCCAAATGTACTTTGTATCTTTTAGTCCTACCTTTGTATGTATATCTGACATATATATATATATATATATATATATATATATATATATATATATCTGGGATTAAAATTTCTTGGTCATTGGTTATGTTCAGCTGTAGTAATAATATAAAAATTTTCCAAAATCTACCTCCTAGTAACTGTATTCCTAATATTCATTTTTTTAAAAAAGGGAATTTGGCCAGGTTCTCAAACCACTTCGCAGGCATTAATACATACTTTTTACATGTTAATCCTGTAGCTTTGGTAATGTCTTTTTTTTTTTTTAATGACCCGATGAGATCCATTATGCTCAAAATGATGCCTCACATCATTCGTGGCCCTCATTTTTTGAAAGAAATATTGAGTTCATGTTTATGATGCTGAACAAGATAACAGCATAGCCCCTGAACTTAGTGGCATTACATACTTTTAAAAAAGAATATCATTTTCTAAAGAGATCAGTTAACATATTTTTATTTTTGCAACTTTTCTGTAAGTCTGAAATTTCAAGATAAAAAATTTAAAAAAATTACTGACATGAAAAAATGCATGTGAAAATGGAGCTCAATGAAAAAAGAAAAAAGGGGTGAGGAGAATGGTCAAATGGTATGTAACTATATGGGGGAAAAGGCTGAAAAAATACATATCAGGATATTATCAGTGAGAGGCTCCTAATGGCCAAAGATGGGCAAGTTGCAATATCAATAAGGATAACAACCACAAGAATTGAAGCATATCAGCTATGCTTAAATCCATGACTTCATAATACTGAAAACAACAGCAACTAATTTGTAACTATTGGAGGATACTAAGGGACCAAATTTTTTGATGAGATTTGAACTGTCACAGAAGAGCAGTGAGCTCCATTTTCCTAGGGCTATTGAAAAGTAACTTATTTCCTTCTGTATAGAATACTTAGGTGTAGCTGCTTCTGATGAGGAAGCTTAGATAACCAGCTTTGCATTTCATGCTTTGTTGTTATCCTTTCTGTGATTACTGAGAAATGAAATAAAAATGTAGGCATGTGGTAGAATTTTGTGTTCAGCTTCGTAAAGGAAATTGTTTCATTCTTCTGTCTCTTCAGTAAAAATGAACTGGTAATTCTCAGGTGTAATCTCCAAAAGCAACTATCCACTGAACATTTGAGAGCAACCCATGACATCAAAGGAAAAAGAGTCATCAGGCCTTCTTTGTTTTGTGCTAGTGAACCCCATAGTGATAAAATATGTGGTAAAAATTTGACAGGAGAAAGTTTGTGCTAAGGTGTATGTATACAAACTGTATTCTACTAAATATATAAAATAGGGAAAAATCAATTCTTAATCATTAGGAAGTACAGCTTTCCAAAAAGAAAAATCTTTTTTAAAAATTCTATTACTTCTTCTATTTCTGTCCATTTAGTTCTTATTACTTATTTGAGACTGGAGAACAAATAGGCCTGTGGATTGTGTTAGGCTATTAATTTTCTCTTACAACTGTTTGCTTTATTAATTTCCATAGTGTTTTACTATGAGTGATATTGAAAAGAGGCCAGAGGGCCATGAATGAGGAAGATCTGCCTAGCAACTAAGGAGGGGCTGGGCAGTGGGAAGGTAATTGCTTTTACATGTGATTCAAAGTGGGATAAAGAAGATTCAAAGGGCTAGCTCACTTGTGTTTCTGTCTGCTGTATTAGTTATGAGCCAGATTTGTAGAGCCTTCATCTGCAAATGGATACAAGAAATCTGGTTGCCAAGGAGAGGGCGGTGAATGATACAGATATAAACCTCTGTCCACCTCATTTTAGCCATCTAAACCCATGATCACATCATAGAGCATGTCACTCCTTGGAATGGTGCTCTGCTTTTATAATTTCAAACTTCATTATCTGACTATCTGATTATATTCCCCAGTCTGTCTTTCTAGCGTTTACTCTTACTAGGCTTTACTAGTGTGATATAGGGTAGATTTTAAAAGTTTTGGTTTTAGGCAGACCTGAGTTGGTGAATATATCAGCTCCATCACTTATAAGTTGTATAGCCTTACATATGTTACTTAACATCATTGAACCTTAATTTCTACATCTTTAAAATTTATACATCCATTCAAAGTATTTATGAAGCTCCTATTAAAAGGAGATACACAAATAAAAAATAATATGATAAGAAAGTAGGATAAAGGGATTGAGAGTGATCTGAGTGGGAGAGCTTTTTGAAGTAGGATTTTCAAGGAAGGCCTCATTGAGGAGGTAACATTTGAGCTGAGACCTGATTGATGAGAAGGAACCATCAATCAGAGACCTGAGGTAAGTTTTCCATGCAAAGTGAATTGAAAGCAAATATTTTGAGGTGAAGGAGAAAAGGAAGGGATTATTGGAAGAGTGATATAGACTCTCCCAATAGGCAGGCAGAGACTATAAATCAAAGATGCTTTGATTTATATTTTGCACATGTCCAGTTTGTGGTGAATGGACTGGAGTGGGAAGCCATGGCTAGCAACAGTGGAAACAGGGGGTCCACTTGTACTGTCCAGGTGAGAGATGGATAAAGGCTTGTACTAAGGTAGTAGTACTAGAGATGGTGAAAATAGCTATAGCAAAGTATTGCTGAGATAATTGGGAAGATGATTAGCACTATCCCCGGCATTGAGTGAGCGCTTATTTTAATTTGAAAATAGTGTTAATGATCTTCATCCTGCTCTGTGACATCTATTTATCTAAGTCAGGAAGTCATCCTAGACTTCTCAATTGAGGAAGAAAATATATAGAGAGGAAGGAAAGTTGTTAGGTTCAGTTGAGTTCATGGTGTCTGTAAGATAAGTTACTTATAAAATATGTTGAGTTGGGAAGCATTTGTCTTGTTGTAGATCACCCTTGAAAATGGTACCTGAAAATGTAGATCTATAGCTTAGTAGAGAAGCCTGTATTAGAAATAAATTTGGGGAGTTGTAGGTATTTGGTAATAAAGCCATTAGCATGAATAAAATTGTATATAGAAGATAATAGAGGAGAAAAATGAGCTAATGCTGTACCTATGGGAATGGGCAGAAGAATTGATAGGTGTGGTCAGAACTGTAGGAAAATGGAGGTGCTGTGTCAGTGTCTGAAGCCTAGACTAAAGGGAGTTTCAAGAAGGAACGATCAAATGATAGAGATGAATTATACTGGTTGAGAATAAAGAAAAACAAGGTCATTGGATTTGAAAACTAGAGCAAGTTTCATTAGAGTAGTGTGAGAGTAGGCATGTTAAAGCAGTTAAGAGTATTTGGGAAGTGAGGAAGTGGAATCAGCAAGTGTAGGCTACTCATTCAGAAGTTTTGCATTAAAGAGAAGGGTTGAGGGACTTCCCTGGTGGTCCAGTGGTTAAGAATCTGCCTTATAATGCAGGGGACTCAGGTTGGATCCCTGGTCAGGGAACTAAGATCCCACATGCTGAGGGGCAACTAAGCCCATGCACCACAACTACTGAGCCCACACCTCAACTAGAGAGCCTGTGTGCCACAAACTACAGAGCCCACAGGCTCTGGAACCTGCATGCCACAACTACAGAGCCCATGCACCCTGGAGCCTGCATGCTACAACTAGAGAGCAGCCCATGTGCCGCAACTAAAACCAGATGCAGCCAAAAATAAATAAAATAAATAAATAACAAATAAATCTTAAAAAAAAAAAATCCACGCTTCCAGTGCTTCCACTACAAGGGGTGCAGGTTCTTTCCCTGGTTGCGGAACTAAGATCCCACATGCCTAGGCGTGTGGCCAAAAAAAAAAAAAAGAGGGATGAGGGTGGTCTTAAGAAAAAGGAAATTTGAATGTTTGTAGCCCAAAGGGAAGGGATCTATAAGAAGGAGAAAGTTAAGATGAGTTGGGGGGAGGAGAGCAGCCAAGATGGCAGAGTAGAAGGACGTGCTCTCCTCCTTCTTGCATGAACACCAGAATCACAACTAGCTGCTGGACAATCATTGACAGAAAGACACTGGAACTCACCAAAAAAGACACCCCACATCCGAAACAAAGGAGAAGCCACAATGAGACAGTAGGAGGGGTGCAGTCACAGAAAATCAAATCACTTAATTGCTGGGTGGGTGACTCACAGACTGGAGAACACTTATACCACAGAAGTCCACCCACTGGAATGAAGGTTCTGAGCCCCACATCAGGCTTCCCAACCTGGGGGTCCAGCAACGGGAGGAGGAATTCCTAGAGAATCAGACTTTGAAGCCTAGTGGGAAGTGATTGCAGGACTTCGACAGGACTGGGGGAAACAGAGGGCACACACAAAGTAGTGTGTGCATCAGGACTCGGGAAGGAGCAGTGAGCCCAGGGGAGACTGAACCAGACCTACCTGCTAGCATTGGAGGGTCTCCTACAGAGGTGGGGGGTGGCTGTAGCTCACTGTGGGGACAAGGACACTGGCAACAGAAGTTCTGGGAAGTAATCCTTGGTGTGAGCCCTCCCAGAGTCTGTCATTAGCCCCACCAAAAGCCCAGGTAGGCTCCACTGTTGGGTTGCCTCAGGCCAAACAACCAACAGGGAGGGAACCCAGCCCCACCCATCAACAGTCAAGCGGATTAAAGTTTTACTGAGCTCTGCCCACCAGAGCAACAGTCAGCTCTACCCACCACCAGTCCCTCCCATCAGGAAACTTACCCAAGCCTCTTAGATAGCCTCTTCCACCAGAGGGCAGACAGCAGAAGCAAGAAGAACTACAATCCTGCAGCCTGTGGAAGAAAAACCACATTCACAGAAAGACGAGGTGAAAAGGCAGAAGGCTATGTACCAGATGAAGGAACAAGATAAAACCCCAGAAAAACAACTAAATGAAGTGGAGATAGGCAACCTTCCAGAAAAAGAATTCAGAATAATGATAGTGAAGACGATCCAGGACCTTGGAAAAAGAATGGAGGCAAAGATCGAGAAGATGCCAGAAACGTTTAACAAAGATCTAGAAGAATTAAAGAACAAACAAACAGAGAGGAACAATACGATAAGTGAAATGAAAACTACACTAGAAGGAATCAATAGCAGAATAACTGAGGCAGAAGAACGGATAAGTGACCTGGAAGACAGAATGGTGGAATTCACTGTCACGAAACAGAATAAAGAAAAAAGAATGAAAAGAAATAAAGACAGCCTAAGAGACCTATGGGACCACATTAAATGTAACAACATTTGCATTATAGGGGTCCCAGAAGGAGAAGAGAGAGAGAAAGGACCAGAGAAAATATTTGAAGAGATTATAGTCAATAACTTACTTAACATGGGAAAGGAAATAGCCACCCAAGTCCAGGAAGCGCAGCGAGTCCCATACAGGATAAACCCAAGAAGAAACACGCCAAGACACATAGTAATCAAACTGGCAAAAATTAAAGACAAAGAAAAATTGTTGAAAGCAGCAAGAGAAAAATGACAAATAACATACAAGGGAACTCCCACAAGGTTAACAGCTGATTTCTCAGCAGAAACTCTACAAGCCAGAAGGAAGTGGCATGATATACTTAAAGTGATAAAAGGGAAGAACCTACAACCAAGATTAGTCGACCCAGCAAGGACCTCATTCAGATTCAATGGAGAAATCCAAAGCTTTACAGACAAGCAAAAGCTAAGAGAATTCAGCACCACCAAACCAGCTCTACAACCAATGCTAAAGGAACTTCTCTAAGTGGGAAAAACAAGAGAAGAAAAGGACCTACAAAACCAAACCCAAAACAATTAAGAAAATGGTCATAGGAACATACATATCGATAATTACCTTAAACATGAATGGATTAAATGCTCCAACCAAAAGACACAGGCTTGCTGAATGGGTACAAAAACAAGACCCATATATATGCTGTCTACAAGAGACCCACTTCACACCTAGGGACACAGACTGAAAGTGAGGGGATGGAAAAAGATATTCCATGCAAATGGAAATCTAAAGAAAGCTGGAGTAGCAATACTCATACCAGATAAAATAGACTTTAAAATACAGAATGTTACAAGAGACAAGGAAGGACACTACATAATGATCAAGGGATCAATCCAAGAAGAAAACATAACAATTATAAATATATATGCACCCAACATAGGAGCACCTCAATACATAAGGCAACTGCTAATAGCTATAAAAGAGGAAATTGACAGTAACACAATAATAGTGGGGGACTTAAACACCTCACTTACACCAGTGGACAGATCATCCAAAATGAAAATAAATAAGGAAACACAAGCTTTAAATGACACAATAGACCAGATAGATTTAATTGTTATTTATAGGACATTCCATCCCAAAACAGCAGATTACACTTTCTTCTCAAGTGCTCAAGGAACATTCTCCAGGGTAGATCACATCTTGGGTCACAAATCAAGCCTCAGTAAATTTAAGAAAATTGAAATCACATCAAGCATCTTTTCTGACCACAATGCTATGAGGTTAGAAAAGAATTACTGGGAAGAAAACGTAACAAACACAAACACATGGAGGCTAAACAATACGTTACTAAATAACCAAGAGAACACTGAAGAAATCAAAGAGGAAATAAAAAAATACGTAGAGACAAATGACAATGAAAACACATTGATCCAAAACCTATGGGATGCAGCAAAAGCAGTTCTAAGGGGGAAGTTTATAGCTATACAAGCCTACCTCAAGAAACAAGATATATGTCAAATAAAAAATCTAACCTTACATCTAAAGGAACTAGGGAAAGAAGAACAAACAAAACCCAAAGTTAGCAGAATGAAAGAAATAAATATCAGAGCAGAAATAAATGAAATAGAAACAAAGAAAACAATAGCAAAAATCAGTAAAACTAAAAGCTGGTTCTTTGAGAAGATAAAATTGATAAACCATTAGCCAGACTCATCAAGAAAAAGAGGGAGAGTACTCAAATCAATAAAATTAGAAATGAAAAAAGAGAATTTACAACAGACACCACAGAAATACAAAGCATCCTAAGAGACTACTACAAGCAAATCTATGCCAATAAAATGGACAACCTGGAAGAAATGGACAAATTCTTCGAAAGGTATAACCTTCCAAGATTGAACCAGGAAGAAATAGAAAATATGAACAGACCAATCACAAGTAATGAAATTGAAACTGTGATTAAAGATCTCCCAACAAACAAAAGTCCAGGACCAGATGGCTTCACAGGCGAATTCTATCAAACATTTAGAGAAAAGCTAACACCCATCCTTCTCAAACTCTTCCAGAAAATTGCAGAGGAAGGAACACTCCCAAACTCATTCTATGAGGCCACCATCACCCTGATAGCAAAACCAGACAAAGATACTACAAAAAGAGAATATTACAGACCAATATCACTGATGAATATAGATGCAAAAATCCTCAACAAAATACTAGCAAACAGAATCCAGTAACACATTAAAAGGATCATACATCATGATCAAGTGGGATTTATCCCAGGGATGCAAGGATTCTTCAAAGAATCAGACTATACTACAAAGCTACTGTAATCAAGACAATATGATACTGGCACAAAAACAGAAATATAGATTAATAGAACAGGATAGAAAGCCCAGAGATAAAACCACACACCTATGGTCAACTAACCTATGACAAAGGAGGCAAGGATATACAATGGAGAAAAGACAGTCTCTTCAATAAGTGGTGCTGGGAAAACTGGACAGCTACATGTAAAAGAAGGAAATTAGAACACTCCCTAACACCATATACAAAAATAAACTCAAAATGGATTAGAGACCTAAATGTAAGACTGGACGCTATAAAACTCTTAGAGGAAAACATAGGAAGAACACTCTTTGACATAAATCACAGCAAGATCTTTTTTTTTTTTTTTTTTTTTTTTTTTTTTTCCGGTATGCGGGCCTCTCACTGTTGTGGCCTCTCCTGTTGCGGAGCACAGGCTCCGGACGCGCAGGCTCAGCGGCCATGGCTCACGGGCCCAGCCGCTCCGCGGCACGTGGGATCTTCCCGGACCGGGGCACGAACCCGTGTCCCCTGCATCGGCAGGCGGATTCTCAACCACTGCGCCACCAGGGAAGCCCAGCAAGATCTTTTTTGATCCACCTCCTAGAGTCATGGAAATAAAAAAAAAAAAAAAATGGGACCTAATGAAACGTAAAAGCTTTTGCCAAGCAAAGGAAACTACAAACAAGACAAAAAGACAACCCTCAGAATGGAAGAAAATATTTGCAAATGAATCAATGGACAAAGGATTAATCTCCAAAATATATAAACAGCTCATGCAGCTCAATATTAAAGAAACAAACAACCCAATCCAAAAATGGGCAGAAGGCCTAAATAGACATTTCTCCAAAGAAGACATACAGATGGCCAAGAAGCACATGAAAAGCTGCTCAGCATCACTAATAATTAGAGAAATGCAAATCAAAACTACAATGACGTATCACCTCACACCGGTTAGAATGGGCCTCATCAGAAAATCTACAAACAACAAATGCTGGAGAGGGTGGGGAGAAAAGGGAACCTTCTTTCACTGTTGGTGGTAATGTAAATTGATACAGCCACTATGGAAAACAGTATGGAGGTTCTTTAAAAAACTAAAAATAGAATTACCATATGATCCAGCAATCCCACTACTGGGCATATACCCAGAGAAAACCATAATTCAAAAAGACACATGCATCCCAATGTTCATTGCAGCATTGTTTACAATAGCCAGGTTATGGAAGCAACCTAAATGCCCATCAACAGACAAATGGATAAAGAAGATGTGGTACATATATACCATGGAATATTACTCAGCCATAAAAAGGAATGAAACTGAGTCATTTGTTGAGATGTGGATGGATCTAGAGATGAGACTGTCATACAGAGTGATGTAAGTCAGAAAAAGAAAAACCAAATATCATATATTAACACATGTATGTGGAACCTAGAAAAATGGTACAAATGAACCAGTTTGCAGGGCAGAAGTTGAGACACAGATGTAGAGAACAAACGAATGGACACCAAGGGGGGAAAACCCTGGGAGGGGTGGGGATGGTGGTGTGCTGAATTGGGCGATTGGTATTGACATGTATACACTGATATGTATAAAGTTGATGACTAATAAGTACCTGCTGTATAAAAAATGATAATAAAAAAGATGAGTTGGGGGTAGGGAGAGAAAATAACTGATTTCTCTGTAAAGTAGAATCCAAGAATTAGCTGAAAGTGAGGGGGGTTCGGATGATTTAGCAAGCTTGGGGATATTCTTTCAACCGCTATTGTGCCACATACTTGGGGCAGAATTGTGATTTTAAAAAATGTCTTGCCTTCTTGGAAGTTATATAGATTATTGAGGGAGCTAGACATTAAGCAAATAGGAATAATACAAATTAATGTAAAATTACAACTAGGAAAACAATACAGCCATGATTTGTGCTATAAAGGAGAGTGTGTGTTGTTATGAGACCATGTGATAGGGAAAGTTACCTACTCAGGTCAGAGATGGATTACCCAATGAAGTAAAGATTGAACTGAGATCTAGAAGAAGAGGAGTTAGTGAGACAAGGGAAGAAGAAGAATATTCTAGGCAGAAGAAATAGTATGTGCAAAGGCCTTGTGGTGAGAAGGAGGAGCTGAAAGAAGGCAAATATAGCTGGTATGCAGAGGAAGGAAAAACATGGGTCAGGACAAGGGGGATAGGTAGGGCCCAACTACAGGGCCTGGTAGAGCATGTTAGGGTGGAAGGTTAGTGGGAATGACACTGAGGGGGAGGGGCAGAGGATGAAAGTTTATAAAAGCCTGGGGTTTGTAATTAGATTTGAGTTTGAATTGTTTTTTCTACCACAGAAAACTTTTGGCAAGCGTCTTGACTATTAAGCCACAATTTTAAAATGAAGTGTTACTATCTGTTCAGTGTACCTAGGAGTTGAGAATTAAATTCAACTCCTGTGTGTGAAATTCCTTTGTAAACTAAAGGAACTTTTACTCTTGGATAGTCCCTTTTTCTCTCTTTATAGAGGCTTAAATATTTTGAAACTTATAAACAAAGAGGGTGTGATCACTTCCATAAATGTTTATTGAACTACAAGTGAGGCATTGAACTATTTCCCCTGAGTATATAAAAATGAGTAAGAAATGGACCTTGCCCTCAAAAAACTGAGAGCCAAGATGGGGAAACATCCATATGTACAACTAAATGTGTTGCAAGATACAGTTTGGTAATTTCTGAAATAGAGGTGCAAAATAAAACGGGTGCAGAGATGGAGTGTTTGATTCCAACTGAGAGACAGGAAAGGCCTCATCTGGGAGAGGAAGAGGGAGGAGGTAAAGGCAGAGTCAGGTTTTTCTTTTCTTTTTTTTTTTTTAAGCTGCAGAAACATTTTTAATATTTGAACTTTTAGGTACGTAATAATATCTATAGGATATTTTATTTATTTATTTATTGAAGTATAGATGATTTACAATGTTTCAGGTGCAGATTTTTCTTTAAGGTGTCATTAATTGGGATAGGAAACAAAGAATAACAGCTTCTGGGGAGTTGAATGACTTTGGTTTTGAACCTGTTAAATTTGAGGTACTGCCAATGTGTCCACGTGTCACAGATGGAAACATGACTTGGAAGATCAGGGTTGGAGATGTAGATTTGGTCCATTTTTTGTGGATCTTTTGGGTAGAGGAATGGTGGCAGGGTAAACATTTACTTAGCAGTATCATTATAATATATTTCATATAATATAATATTATAATATATTTCATCAAGTGTAGGTGCCAGAGATTGTAAGAAGCATAATTTTATGTACCATTAAGAAAAAATACTATTGATTGAGCTATGACACATCATTGATTGTAAGACACATTTTAATTTCAGAGTTGTTAAAATATGAGAACATGTCCCACCATCTTAGATCAGTGAAATACTGAAGCTAACATTTAATGAGCCCTTACTCTTTGCCAAGCTGTCTGCTAATAAGCAGATAAGATTAATAATTTAATTCTCATGATAACCTTGTTAGTTTATCTTTGTTATTCTCATTTTATAGATAAGGGCACTGGGTCCACAGAAATAAGTACTTTTATGTACTGTAGAGCTGAATTTAGATTTTTCTGCCTAACTATAAACCATAAAATACAAAATTAATATATAGGATACTGTTTTGGAGCAAGAAAGAGTCTTATTTTATAAATAATTTTTAGGGGAAGATGGCTTTGTGCACTATTGACTGTGAATGAGTCTCACTATAGCAGTGGTTTCTGTTGCTTAGGCTGTATTCAGGGGCAACACTATAGCAGGTGTTTTATAGACTGGGGAGTTCATTATGGTTCTAGTTTAATAGCATTCACAACTTAAATTCCTTTTTCCCCCCTTGGGAGGAAATGTGGAATAATGGAAAATCCAGGACTTTGGATTTTGGAGAACCATTTTGAGTCTCACTAGATAATGATTAAAATTTTATCTAGAAGTCTCTCCACTCAATCATCTTTTGTCAAATGGTAAAGATAATACTTGTGCCAGTCTCAGTTGGAGTGAGGGTCAAATTGACAGTAAATATAAAAGTACTCTGCAGTTAAAAAAAAAAAACAAAACGGACAGTGCAGGATGGTAGGTATAATTGTTTTGAAAAATTTAGGAGCTGGAAGCTATTCATAAAGCCTTACCTAAGATATAAAACATACCTGAAATACAGCCACCTTTTATGTAAAATGAGAAAGGTAATCATTGTCTTGGGATATTATATACCAAGTCACCTTAAGAAATAAAATTTTAGACTATCTTTCTTAGCTAGGTCTGGCAAAGTGCTGGTCTGCTGTTCTTAGGCAGTCGATGCTTGAAAATTTTAACATCTACTAGCTTTGAATATATCTGATTAAGAGAACTCATGTTGGTACATGCTTGCATTTAGTATATGTATTAGTTTTTGTTGTTGATTCAGTGGGAGTTTTTTCAAGAAGACTGAAGTTCACAGTTTGTCCTGTTCTCTCTATGAAGTTAGCTTAATATGCCTTACTGTTTTCAGCTGAAGCACAATACAGCCTTAAAGAACACATATAAGGCGTTATTGTGTACACTATATTATGTTGCTTACAAAGGTAAACAGATGCGGTCCATTCTTCAACTAGTTTGCATTCTAACAGGGAAGACAGATATAAGAGAATGAAACTGTGATATAGAACAGAATATAAGTGACATTATAGAGGAAAACTAAAATGGAACAGATTTCATCTGGGGGATGGTAGGGAGAGCTTTGGTGACAATTATTTTTCCTCATTATAAGAGCAATATATGATCACTTTAAAAATTTTGGAAAATACATCAAGAGAAAAATTAAAATTATAATTCTACCGTTCTTCTCTGTAGTATGTGTTTAGATATATATATAAACTTTTTCTTTTACATAAAATTGCATCATACTTTATATACAATTTATCCTGACATTTTTTTTCCCTAGTGGAATATTACCATGTAGAGTAGAGCTTGACAAGGCCTCTCTGGGTTTATATCTTTAATTTTTGGAAACTGGAAAGGATCTTGTAGAATGTCTAGTAAGCTAAACCTCTAGTAAGCTAAGAGGTGCCAATGTAATGATTCATTTGAAGTTGTAATAGCAGTTTATAAGCTATTCGAAAATGTTTCTGAAAAAAACAAAATAGACAAGGAAGGGAATGTATTAATTGCTGCATCAATAATGCCGATCTGCTTACAGTTAAGAGATCACTGTAATTAGGGCTTCCCTGGTGGCACAGTGGTTAAGAATCTGCCTGCCAATGCAGGGGACATGGGTTCGAGCCCTGGTCCGGGAAGATCCCACATGCCATGAAGTAACTAGGCCCGTGCACCACAACTACTGAGCCTGCGCTCTAGAGCCCACACGCCACAACTACTGAAGCCCACGTGCCTAGAGCCCATGCTCTGCAGCAAGAGAAGCCACCACAGTGAGAAGCTCATGCACCACAATGAAGACCCAATGCAGCCAAAAATAAAATAAATTTAAAAAATAAATTTATTTTTTAAAAAAGAGATCACTGTAATGAAATCATAATAAATCACTGAAATGAAATGATACCAGTATTTGATATTTGAGGATTAGTTGCAAAACATGTCTTTGTTGTGTCAGTAGCTGTTGCTTTGGTTGGAATGATCCAGACATTTCTAGCAGAACTCCAGTCTAAAGTCACTTACAACCTCTGTTCTCCTGTCAGGGTGTTAACCAGTGTTTCTTGCTATGATCTGTAAATGCTGTTTCCATAACGTCCAGAAAACTTGTTCTCTGCCTTTCTTGAGATCTAGGTCTATACTTTTTGTTGCAACTGGAGAAGGGAGTTGTTAAAAACTATACCACAAGCACGTGTGGATGTGCGCGCACACACATATTAATGAGGAATTCTAGCTTGTAGCTAGTTTGAGTTGTTTTTTTTGTTGTTGTTGTTGTTTTTGCGGTACGCAGGCCTCTCACTGTTGTGGCCTCTCCCGTTGTGGGGCACAGGCTCCAGACGCACAGGCTCAGCGGCCATGGCTCACGGGCCTAGCCGCTCCACCACATGTGGGATCTTCCCGGACCGGGGCACGAACCCGTGTCCCCTGCATCGGCAGGTGGACTCTCAACCACTGCGCCACCAGGGAAGCCCAGTTTGAGATATTTTAAACAGGGCCACAGAATCTTTCACATAATAAGTAACGTTCAGTAAACATTTGATTTGATTTAGTGTGTGTATGTATCAGCTATTTATGGGCAATTAATAACCTGTGGGCTCCCCTGTGGGATATTTAATGGATTTTAATAAAGACCAAGAAGTAGTTATGACATATGTGCAAAATAAGAGATTTTACTATAATAATTTTAGGTATTGACGTTAAAACATTAAGCCAAATGAATCAAATAATGTTCTAATTTTTCTTTACATTCTACTGTAGCCTGAATGAGCTGCCTAATGGAGGAATTAGGTGGATAGATGGCTAGACTGACCTTGTGCTATCCATGTATAACCAAGCTGGAATTATTTCTGATAAATAGTAACCATAGAAATTTGGTTGTGTATTGATGTAAACTCAATTCCAACTGAGGTTTATTTATTTAGGAAACATTGAAAAAGATACATTTGCACACTTGCACATGCTCAGTTATAACCTGGACTGTATTTGCTTTAGAATTAGTCATTAGCTTTGTTAGTTAAAGTTTGACGTAAGTAAGTTGTTTGTCTTTTGGTTTGAGAAGGAGCTCACAAGCAGTAAATTTTTGATTCTTTGAGAAATTAAGTTATTTTTTTCCAGGGACAGGGTAGCATATTTATACTTCATCCATACTTAAGTTATGATAAATAGCATAGTAAAGTGGAAGATTAGCACTGATATTTGACTCTTTCAGGAATATAATGCATGAATGAAATCATATGTATATTACTGGTTTGCAACTTTTGTTTAATCATATCACCATATTTTTACAGAATTTATTTTTCTTTGCTTTGGTTCATGTGAGCATAACTTGAAGCATTAGCTGTTTCACTTGGTGTGGATTTAGTAATAATAGTGTATTGCAGGGAGAATGCTGTGGACTGCAAGAAGTGTGGCTTTTGAAACTGGGTTTGAATTCCAGATTTCACTGTTTATTTAAGTCCGAGACATTGGGTAAGTTATTTAACCTCTGTTTTAGTTAATATGTAAAGTGGAAGTTGTACACTCTACTGCAGTGTTTTTTCCAAACTGTAGGTACAATTCATTAGTCTTGAAATCAGCTTAGTGTGTGACCAGCATCAGGGGAAAAAGATAGAGAGTAGAGTTGCAGCTATAAGGGAAAGTATTATTCTGTGAGACTTTTGTTTCATAGTATACATATATATTAATACAAATGGATGTAAACAGATGGGAACTTTGTTGCAATGTAAGATATGTTTCTTACTATAGGCTGGGTTAAAAAAAAGTTTGAAAAACATTTTTCTATAATGTTGTTAGGATTAAGTGCCTACCATAGCTCCTGTTTCACAGATAGGCGTTGAAAGAGAGACAGCCTTGGAGAAGTCATAAGGGATATTTTGGCCTTGTTGGATTTTGTTGTATTTATACCGATTTGGTCTTTATTCCAAGAGCTATAAAATTGAAAGCTGGTTTGTTACTTCAAAATGTTATTGCACATGGAAAATTATTTCTTATTTAGAAAATTATTTAACATGTAAAGGTTTTTTGGGAAAATATTGTTTGGGGAAATGCAGTAGGTGGAAGTGAATGATTATATAACCACTTGGAGTGCAATTTGGCAATCCCTAGTAAAGTTGAAATATGTATACTTTACATCCTAATGAGTTCCAATCCATGTGCTTATGTCAAAAGAGACATGCAGGGGGATGTTCATTGGAGCATTATCTGAATGGCAAGAATTTGGAAAGAACCTAAAAGTCCCACGGTAGAAGTTTGGATAAATAAATTGTGGTATGTTCATCAAATAGAATGCTAAACTAAACTAAGTTAAATGAATAAACTAAGCTTCATTTATCAATAATGATAAATCTCAAACCAAAAAGCGTAGAAAAGCAAGTTGCAGACAGATACAGTTTGATGAGTCCTATATATTGTTTATGGACACAAATATATGTAGTAAAAAGATTTTGCCCTGGAATGACACATATCATTGTCAGGATAATGGATACTTCAAGGGAGGGAGGGAGGGAAGGAATGGGATTAAGTAGGTATTTTAATTGTATCTGTGATGTATTATTAAATCTTGGGGGGGGGGGAAATATCTGAAACAAATATAGCAAAATGTTAAGATCTGGTCAGTCAAGCTCTTAGGTACAGGGGCAGTCATAATTTTTTTCTGTATGTTTAAAATATTTAAATAATAACATACATTTCTTTACAAAGTTTAGTGTACAATTCATGGCACAGATTAAATACTCAGTGGTATCTATTAAAAATAACATGTTTTGAGGTCTAGAGAACAATGAGCTTTCTGAGAACTAGGGCTTAACCTACTTAGGTGATCTTCCAGGATTTCCAGTAAGATGAAAATTCAGTTCAGTGTAGACATAGGTTAAAAAACCAGAAAGTAGAATTATTGAGCGTCAGTTTTTATAATATGGAACCAGAGCTTCAACCTAGACATTTTTCTTTGTATGTGTGAATCTACCACCTTACTATGCATGTTATTTGCCCACTGCTCTTCTAGGATGAGTCACAGCATGTGTGATTACCCTTGAGAGGCTCCTGTGGTTTCTCAGATGGACTTTGTTATAGTTGTGCTTCAATGGGTCTTAGCTTGGCTTCTCTCCTTATTGTGTTAGAGGTGTCCTCTGCTGAATCATCATGAGCAATTTCTTGAAGATCCTGGTTAACCAGTTTTAGTACTTATTCAAAGATCTGTTGTGCTAAGCATTGTAAGCCTGCATTCTAGATTATCAGTACGCTCTAATCCAGTGCTATTTGATAGAATTTGCTGTGATGATGAAAATGTTCCACATTGGTGCTCTTTGGTATTGGCGGCCACTAGTCACATGTAGCTATTGAGCTTTTGAACATGGCTGGTACAACCTAGGACTGAATCTTTAATTTTACTTAATTTTGATTAATTTAAATTTAAATAGTCACATGTGGCTGCAGGCTATCATACTGGACGGTGCCACTCTAGTCTTTTGAAAAGAAGGCTAGGTTTGATTACTAGCACTGAATTTTCTGAGCCTGTTCTCCTGTATATAAAAGGGGACTAGTAATTCTTGTCCTAACCACCTCTGGGGATCCTAGAGAGAAGTTAAAGAATATATGAGAGGCTGCTGAGAAAAGACTAGTCATATGGGATGTTATGTACAGTTGACCCTTGAACAGCACGGGTTTGAACTGCTGGGATTCATTATACGTGGGTTATTTTGCAGGCGTACTAAATACTATAATACTACATGATTCCCAGATTTTAATTTTTTTGGCCAAGCTGTGCACCATGCAGGATCTTAGTTCCCCTACCAGGGATTGAACCCGTGCCCCCTGCAGTGGAAGCTCAGAGTCTTAACCACTGGACCACCAGGGAAGTCCCCACAGTTTGAATCCATGGATACCAAACTGCCTGGAGAGACCTCGCAGATGGAACGACTGCGCACAGGGAGTGACCTCAACTGTGCAGAGGGTCAGGGCCACTAACTCTGGCGTTGTTCAAGGGTTAGCTATAATAAGAGCCATAAAACTGTGCTGCTTATTTGATTGCAGTTCCACTTCTAGGACTTTATCCTAGGAAAATAAATTTTTTACACATTCCTGATTATCTGTAAGGATAGTCATCAAAGATTATTTACAATTGTATTAGTTTGCTAGGGCTGCTGTAACAAAGTACTACAAACAAGGTGGCTTAAACAACTGAAGTTTATTGTCTCACAGTTTTGGAGGCTTGAAGTTCAAGATCAAGGTGTCTGTAGGGTTGGTTCCTTTTGAGAACCTGTTACATGAGTCTCCCCTAACTTCTGCTGGCTTGCTGGCAATCTGTGGCATTCCTTGGCTTGTCACAGCATCTCTTCTTTTGTCTTCACATGGTGTTCTCCTCGGGTGCATGTCTCTGTGTTCAGATATTCCCTTTTTATAATGATGCCAGTCATAATGGATTAGGGTCCACTTTAATACTTCATCTTAACTAATTACATCAGCAGTGACCCCATTTCCAAATAAGGTGGGTCACATGCTGAGTTACTAGGGGTGAGGACTTCAACATATAAATTCTAGGAAGACACAATTCAACCCATAACAGTAGTATTTGATGATTGAAAAGAAGTCGAATGTGCTGTAATAGTGGAAAATAAATATTATTTATGTAATTGTCTTAGCTTGGGCTGCTACAACAAAATACTGGGTGGCTTAAACAACAGATATTTATTTTTTACCATTCTGGAGGCTGGGAAAACTGAGATCACGGTCCAGTGTGGTTGAGTTCTTGGTGAAGGCCCTCTTCTCGACTTGTAGACAGCTGCCTTCTCATTGTGTCCTCATATGATGGAGAGAGAGCAAGCTAGCTTTCTGGTTTCTTCTTATAAGGACACTAATCCCATCATGAGGACCCCACCCTCATGACCTCATCCAAACCTACTTACCCTGGAAGGCCCCACCTCCAGATACTATCACAGTGAGGGTTAGAGCTCCAATATAAGAATTTTGAGGGATAACAAACATTCAGTTTATAATAACAACTAATAAAAACCATGTTATAAATGAATACTTAATAACATGGAAAGATGTTTATAAAATATTTTTAATGGGGAAAACAGATTGCAAAACAACTAAGTAAAGTAAGTTCCAAACTAGGTCAGTAAAGTAGAAATGCTGTATATTAATTGAAAAAAACCTGAAGATATATGTGTATATGTGTGTGTGTGTGTGTGTGTGTGTATATATATATATATATATATATATATATATAGTAATGTTAAAATAATTACTTTAGGTAACATGGTTGAATTATGGAAAAGGTTTATCTTTTTTAATGTTTTCTACAATGAATATATACTAGTTTTGTAATAGAAAAAAACATAATACCTTTCTAGGAGTGGAATTGCCAGGTCAAAAACAAAGAATTTATACATTAAAAAAAATGTAGTAGGCATTTCTTCCTGTAATATCTGTGACCTTGTTTATCTCTTGTTTTGATTAAAAAAACTTTGTCTAATGCCTTGATATGGGCTCTTAATTTTCTTATTTCTCAGATGTATCTAACCTTAGTCTTTTATTTCTGGTCTCACTATGTTGATTTAAAGCAGGTCTCTTAGAGATAGCAGTTGTTAGAGTCTAATTTTTTCTTTTTTTTTTGCCATACGTGGGCCTCTCACTGTTGTGGCCTCTCCGGTTGCGGAGCACAGGCTCCAGACGCGCAGGCTCAGTGGCCATGGCTCATGGGCCCAGCTGCTCCGCGGCATGTGGGACCTTCCCAGACCAGGGCACGAACCCGCGTCCCCTGCATCGGCAGGTGGACTCTCAACCACTGCGCCACCAGGGAAGCCCTAGAGTCTAATTTTTTAAAAATTCACTTTATGACTTTTGGTATTACTGTGTCTCAGTGATTTAGAAGCTGTTTTATTGACATAGTAACTTAGATGTATGATCTTGAGAAAGTTATTTAATCTGTACATCATGTTTTCCCATCTATAAAACGGAGGTAATATTAGTATATACCTAATAAGGCTGTTGTAGGGAATAAATGGCAAAATACATTGAAAACACTTAGAAATGGTATCTTGCCAATAGTAGCAATCATTAAATATTTATTATTATTTTTCCTGTAGGAAAGTTTAGCTGTTTTATATGATAGCTTCTATGAATATAAACAAATATATATGTATGTGTAGTCTGTATTTATATGTTTATAAATGTAACATGAGTGGGATATTACATGTGCTTTTATTGATTTTTCGCTTAACGTAACTGGATATCTTTTTCTGTCAATAAAGATAGGTCTATATCATTGTTTTAAATGTTTACATAATATTCCATTGTATGTACCATGATTTACTAAAATATTTCCTTATGAATGGGTATAATTTAGGATATTTTCATTTTCTTGATAATACAAATGTAACTGTGATTAATATCCTTGTGGTTAGAATTCCTCCTTACAGTAATTTCAGTAAATTCTTAAAAGTGTCCTTAGTGTTTTGTAAAAAGCACCATGAGTTCCAGGACTTTATAGAAAACTCACTTGGGACTCTGCCCCAAGGAGGTGTGTGCAATACTGTTTTAATTATAGAAGGCATGCATTTCCATACTGCTATGCCTTTGCATATGCTCTTACTTGTACTCTCGTTTTCCAACTGAAGAATGGCTACCTCTTTGTGATCCTGCTTATATCTGCCTCCCTCTCCACAACCCAAACCAAACTAAATCCAAAGAAAATCCCAATTGAAAATCAGAATCTTTTTTTCTTTAGGTCCCTTATAGCATCTCTTTGTACATCCATTTGTCATTCACTTAGCAGGTATTTGTTAGTGCCTTTTATGTTGTAGACACTTGACAGGGTGCCAGGTTGAATGAGTAGTAGATGACAAAACATGGTTCCTGCTCTCATGGAAGTCATAGACTAGTGGGTGAGGAGATAATAGGTGATCAAAAATAAATATGTAAATATAAATAGTCATAAATATTTTAAAGAAAAAGAACTGGGAACAAATAAGAGGGTTTTATATTTGCAATGAATGGTGAAAGAAGTCCTCTATGAAATGTGGACATTTAAACTAAACCCTGAAAGGTGAGAAGGAGCTAATCAGTACACTATATTGGGGATGGGGTGGAGGAAGAGCCTTCCAGATCGAGGAAATGGTCCCATTGGAAGATCCTGTGGGTGAAAAGGGATTATAGTATTCTAGGAATTGAAAGAAGGCCCAATGATAGGCTAGAATAGAGGGAAGAGAGTAAAGCCAGAGAAGTTGAAAAGTAAGCAGGGCCAGATCAGGCAGAATTTTAGGCTGTGATAAAGAGTTTCGATTTCTAATGGGCAGCCATTGAAGGACCTAATTTACAGTAAAAAAAATCATGGGATAGGGAGTACCCTGGTGGTCTAGTGGTTGGGATTCCGGGCTTTCACTGTTATGGCCTGGGTTCAATCCCTGGTCAGGGAACTGAGATCCCGCAAGTCATGTGGTGTGCCCCAAAAAACCCAAAAAACTCATGGGGTAGAATGGGTGTAGAATACATTGGAGAGGGTAGGATTGAAAATTGGAGGCTAATTAGTAGTCTACTGCAGTAGACCAGGTGATATATGAGGATGGCTTAAACTATTACGTTAATGGAGGTGGAGATACAGAATAGTGGATTGATTTGAGAACTATTAAGTAGGTGGATTGACAGGACTTGATTAATTGGAAATGGAGGGTGACAGAGAAGAGGTCCTTGAGAGCTGATTCACATGTTTCTGGCTTGAGGATGGCAGTGCTGTTTACTGAGGTACCAAAGATTGGGTGAAAGAATAGACTTGGTGGGAGGATCAATCAAGAGTTCACTTACAGAAATACTAAGTTTGAGAAACCTGGAAGACTGGTCTGCAGATGGGCATTTGGAAATTGTAACCATAGAGATTGTATTTTAAACCGTGGAAGTAGATGATATCATTTAGAGAATAAATAGAAAAGGAGAAGAGGGTATGAGACCAAGCTCAAGGAAACTCCAGCAATCTGAGGGGTTGGTAGATGAGGAGGAGGTGATGGCAAAGGAGACTGTAAAGGAGCAAACTCATATGCAGCACACAAATCAATAGATGTCATGAACGTCAAGATGAGTCTATTTCAAAGAGTGAGTTGTCAATTTACAATAGAGTCAGATGATAATTGAAAAGTGCCATTGGTGGCATGGAGTTGACTGGCCTTGTCAAGAGCAGTTTCAGTGGAGTAGTGGGAGTGGAAGCCAGACTAGAATGGTTAAGAATCACTGGGAAGTGGGGAAGTAGACATAAATATGTGTCAACAGTTCTCTTATAGTTCTTGTTCCCTGTTTGGATAATAGGGCTGCTTCCCTGCTAGATTCAGTTCTTTAAGGGCAGTGGTGATGTCATAGTCACTCTTCTGACCTCCCTTAAGTCTCTTATACATAATTGGCCCTCAATAAAATGTTGAATGAATAAAACACCTTGTAGTTTGTACAACATACTATCCATTTTACTTTATAGTATTAATCTCTTTCAAATCTATTTATTATAAAAATTTCTAATTTTAATTCTTCAGGGCCTCTTAGTGTATTTTTTGGGTTGTTATTAAGAAAATTTTTTTATGTCCTGTAGATTTTTTTTTTTTGGAGCATGCTTTTTTTCTCCTTTCATGAAATGGTTTCATGTTTTTTTAAAAAAGTATATACTTGATATGTTCAGTTTATTCTGTGTTATTCTACATTTGTATAAAGCTGTTTCTTAGCCATCATTTCTGAAGCCTGAAAAGGTAAGACCTGAAGGTGTTTTTATATTCATTCATACCTATAAATGTTCTCTACCTTTCTAAGAATTTTGTCCAATTTTTTTTCTTGTATATCTTCCATGAAAACACTTAGTGGGCATCTTTATCAACAGTTACTCCCTTTTCACGATCACTAGTTTCTCTAAGCTGGTTTTTAAGTCTTGAGCTTATGCTAGTTATTTCTCCATTGTGAGTATATTTTCCTAAGTTCTTCCCACTTTACTTTTTTTCCTTTCAGTGTTCCTTTGCCTTGAACATTTCTGTGCTTTCCCTTTGTATACCTTTCACTGTATTTAGGGGTCTTAAGAGAGACACATCCAGCAGATTATTCAGGTTAATATACACTCTTTATTCTTAGCCAGGGCTTCTGTCCTGATTCCTGATCCTATATCTGCTTTCTGCTTTCCTTCTCCAGTGAGCAAAGTAGGGAACTGAGGAAATCTCAGTACCCAGTTTTTATCTTGCACCTTTGAATCCTAGAGCAGATCCAGGCCTAAGAAACTACCTCGATTCCTTTCTTCTGGCCTTAGCACTGCTTATATCCCTAGGGCCACAGGGACTTTCTAAGGAGAAGGCATTGTCAGTGCTCTGTTGAAAGAGTACAGAAAAGAGAGAATTACTATTTGCCAGTCTCATAATTTTGTAATTCCTTCAGTCTGCCTACTTAGATTTAGAGAAATAGCACCAATCATCAAATTGCAGGGATGAGTTAGATCCATGAAAATAAGAAATGAAGGCCAAGGAGCTCAGTTACAGTTTGGGAAATTGAGTTTAAGATGGGTCTAGGCAAACAATTGGGGACTGAGTTGAGAATATAAGGTCTTTTGCTGGTTTTGATTTTTTTGCATGTTGAGTACTGTAACCCTTCAAGGTCCTGGATGCAAATCAAATTGTTGATTTGATCTTGAAATTGGAGAATGTCATTCAGCTTTGATTAGAGTCAAACAGAATCTGAGGCATCAATAGCACATTGTCTAGTGTAGCCATTCCTATACTAGTTTGAGATTGAGTCCATTGAGGGCAGAGAGGGTATCTTTATCTCCATCTTACTTGGCACAGTGCTTGACAGTAGGCCCTCAATAAATATTGAAGTAATGAACCTAAAATGTAAAAACATCTGTGTACCAGAGACTGCTAATGCTCATCTGCTCTGCCTTGGCTCCAGAAACTTAATTCTTAATCCTTCACATACTTTATTTTCTCAGATCTTTTTCACCATCTCTACCTCTACTACATTAGTGTAAGCCACCATCATCTCTCGTCTGGACCATTGCAATAGCTATCCAACATATATATTTTCTTTCTTCCATTTGTGCTCCCCTGAGGTACATTCTCCAAACAGTAATCAGAGCTGTCTTCTAAAAATGTAAATCAGATCATGTTACCTTTCTACCCTGATCTTCCAATGGCTTCCCAGTATATATCTCTCACTTTTTAAATCTGTTACATTCCTGAGTTAGGAGAGCTGACATTCTGGTAACAAGTGATTCTTTTATACAGTATTTCTACTCCCCCCTGCCAAACACACACACACACACACACACACACACACACACACACACACACACACACACACACACAGAAAACATCATTAGCAGCAGGCAGAAAAGCTTCAAAAGAGAGGCACAAATATATTTTAAAAACCCAGGGCCTCCCTTGTGGCACAGTGGTTAAGAATCCGCCTGCCAATGCAGGGGACACGGGTTTGAGCCCTGGTCCGGGAAGATCCCACATGCCGCTGAGCAACTAAGCCCGTGTACTGCAACTACTGAGCCTGAGCTCTAGAGCCCGCGAGCCACAACTACTGAGCCTGCATGCCACAACTACTGAAGTCCGTGTGCCTAGAGCCCGTGCTCTGCAACAAGAGAAGCCGCTGCAATGAGAAGCCCGTGCACCTCAACGAAGAGTAGCCCCCGCTTGCCGCAACTGGAGAAAGCCCGCACGCAGCAACAAAGACCCAATGCAGCCAAAAATAAATAAATTTAAAATATATATATATATATAAAGGTTCCCTTTAAAAAATAAAAACACCCAGATCCAATTAAAACATCCATGTAAAGGTCAGTATACCTTTGCAACCCTCTCATCTAATTCCTTAGGAAAGCCCTCTAGTGTACATGCATTTCATATAATGGTGTCACTTATTGAGCCCTTCTCTAGGTCTGAGGAAAGAAATGAAAAGATTACTAAATTCTTTAAGCTTCTTCCAATCAAAATGGAGGAAGCTAACAAGGATACCTACCGGAAAGGTATCTATACTCTCCAGACCAGGAGAATGGCAACTTACCATAGTGATTAAGACTGTAGATAGGTCTTGAAGTCAAACTGCCCGAGTTTGAGCCCCAGCTCTGTTACTTACTGGCTATGTAACCTTGAGCAAATTGTTTAAACCTCTCCCAAACCCAGTTTCCTTATGTGTAACATGGAAATAATATCACTGCTTATCTCATAAAGTTTCTGTGGGGATTAAATCAGCATTTAAGGGATTAAGTGGCACTTAATGTTTTCAAAAAGTGTTTTCAAAACTGTTAGTTGTAGTTGTTTTCGCAGTTCTCACTATCATCACTATAATCCTATTCCATTCCAGTGTCTTGTATTTATCTCCATTGTAACATTTGTGTTGTAACTTTCTATTTCTACATCTATTTTCCCATAGACTTTAAGACACCCATTTTAAAATTTGTATTCCACTAGTGCCTAGTATACTTGACACACAATGTACATTTGGGTTAATCTGAATATAGACTAATGTTTAACACCTCTAAATTAGTGGCCCCTTGTACAGAGAATACAGACTTACAAAATCTGGATAAAGCATAAGCAAGCTTTAATGTTGTCTCCCAAGGTCTAGTGGGGAAGAAAGGGAGGATTCCTTTGCCAAATATGAAAATTGAGGGTTTTTTTTGTTTGTTTTGTTGTATATCAACATCAAAGAATGATGGGTAGAGTTCTTCTGACAGCCTTTGGGTCCCCAAAGAACCTCAGTCCTTCAACCACTAGTTCTATTGTCTCTAACTATCCCAGAGAAATGGCCATTGGTCCTTATGTTTTATGGGGCCAACTAGATGTGGCCTTTACTCTTTAATATGTCTATGCGTTCAAGGATTGGGCACAGATAATCCATTATTCCTAAAAATATATAAATAAAAGCCAATTCCATGTTATATTTTAGGTGTAGCATTGGCATCTAAACTCAAAACTGCCTTATTATAATTACATTGCATCAATCAATTTTATATGTAACACCCATATTTTCTAATTATGTGGGGAATTGGTAGTTACCAAACTGGTTACCAAAGAAAGTCTTGTTGCAAAGAAGTATTTATGGTATTTGTTTGGGGGAGTGTTATGGGTTCCAAAAAAGGAATTGTCTCAGGGACCTCTTACCAAGATTACATTCAAGGAATTTTAGAGAAATAATCTGATGAGTAAAAAAAGAATTCTGGCCTTAAAGAGTTTTTGCCCATTAGAGGAGTTAAGATTTTGATATAAATAACTGCCAGGGGGAGATAGAAAGCAAGAGATGCATATAAGCTGCTGTGGGAATTTGGAGCAAGGAGACTATCTTTGACTGATAGTATGTTGGAAAAAAATTGGGAAATTTGGTAAGAGACATAATATTAATGTTTGGTGTTGAAGAATGAATATTTTGAACATGTGGAAATGAAGTGTATTGTGAATGTCCTTATTAAGGACAGGAGCCTATGTTTATTAATGGATTTTCTTTTTTGCATAATTGCTTTCTGCCATTTTTGGTAACAACAATAACAGTTATCATCATAGCTAACATTTATTGACTGCCTACTAAGTGCCAGAATCTAAGTGCTTTACCTTTATTAACTTAATCCTCATATATCTATTATCTGTATTTTAACTTTTTTCTGCTTTGTTCTTTCCTGCCAGACATTGCTTTTTTTTTTTTTTTTTTTTTTTGCGTTACACGGGCCTCTCACTGTTGTGGCCTCTCCCGTTGCGGAGCACAGGCTCCGGACGCGCAGGCTTGGCGGCCATGGCTCACGGGCCCAGCCGCTCCGCCGCATGTGGGATCTTCCCGGACCGGGGCACGAACCCGCGTCCCCTGCATCGGCAGGCGGACTCTCAACCACTGCGCCACCAGGGAAGCCCCAGACATTGCTTTTTTTAAAAAAAAATTTTTATCAAAGTTATATGTGTATATAGTTTAAAGGGTCAATAAGTAAGTACTATACATTTTGTTACCACAAACAGCAGTCTCTCCTCCTTCACATTAGAAGTTTCTTTAAGGGGAACTTAAAAAAAATTTTTTTTTAATTAAAAAAAATTTTTTGACCATGCCATGTGGTTTATGGGATCTTAATTCCCCAACCAGGGATTGAACCCTAGCCATGGGAATGAAAGCACAGAGTCCTAACCACTGGACCACCAGGGAATTCCCAAGGCGAACTTGTTTAGTACTTGCGAGGGGAAGCAAGGTGTTCAAGTAGAAGCTATTTATTTGTTACTCTCTCCCCCTCATCTCTTTTCTTCTTGCTTTCTTTATGCTGTATCTTATCTGTGGGTATAGGGGGGCCAGCATTCAGTGCATCTCCAGTTCTACAAGGAGATTATAGCCGTGAGTTGTAGTGGTTGCTCCAGCTTTCTCAGTCTTTGGGTTTCATGTCAAGAATGTCGTCATCTTTTTCTTCTTAGCTTCATCTCTCTTCTAGTTCTTCCTACCTAGGTACAGGCTACTATTCTCTCTCTCTCACCTGGACTTCTGCAATAGCCTTTTTATTGGTTTTTGGTTCTCTCCAGTTTATTCTACATACTGCAGCCAGAATTACTTTTCTAAAATGTAAATCTGATCAGGGTACTACTCTGCTTAAAGTCCCTTAGGATAAAATTGATCTCCAAATTCCTTGGACTGGTTTCCAAGGCACTTGATGGTCATCCCTGGCTTTCACCTTTACTCTTGCCATTTTCTGTCCCCACTCTTTAAGTTCCAACCATAATAGAACTACTAGAGATCCCTCAAATGCAGTTTTCCTTCTCACTTCTGGATACATAAGGAGTAAAGATATGAAGATAATTGTCAAGTGTAAGCCTACCCTTGTGAAAACCAGCAAAGCCACACATCTAGGTTTCCTAAGAAGAACAGGAATCAGACCCTCAAGAGAATAGAGCTTACTTGGGGAATTAAAAGGTTGTTCAGTATGAATGCAGTTGTAATAAACAGGCTATCTTGTTACCACTTGAACCTCAGGAATTTGTCAGTGTGGAGTGGAGACATAATAAGTGTTTGGTTTTTCTCCTTGATTTTTTTTTTTCCTACTTTTGTCCTCACTTTTTCTCAGACTTGTCTGTGTGATTCACATTTTTCTTCCCTAAGTGAGGTGCTGATTGATTTGTTCAGTCACTATCCCTTATAAATGTTTATTTCTAGCATAGTTTTTCTTTCAAAACATCTGTTGAGGGCTTCCCTGGTGGCGCAGTGGTTGAGAGTCCGCCTGCCGATGCAGGAGACACGGGTTCGTGCCCTGGTCCGGGAAGATCCCACATGCCGCGGAGCAACTAAGCCCGTGAGCCATGGCCGCTGGGCCTGCGCGTCCGGAGCCTGTGCTCCGCAACGGGAGAGGCCACAACAGTGAGAGGCCCGCATACCGCAAAAAAAAAAAAAAAAAAAACATCTGTTGAGATGCTATGTAGTCTACTGATTGACTACCCTTGGGGCTGATGATCACCCTTGATTTAATCAAAGAGGGACATGATGGTGGGGTCATGTTGTAGATATAGGTACTTAAATACATGAAGAATTGCATTGGGTTGCTTTCCTTAGCTCAGGGTCAGTGATACAGTGTTTATTTTAGCAAGGCACCTAGAGCATAATGGACTCCTTTTCATAGGCAAATGCCAAGTGGTTAGGTATAGAGTTCCTGGATTGCCATTTTTTGTCATTTTGTCATTAGAAGAATGTCTATAGATGGTGCTTTTCACTAAAATATTTTTAGGTATTGATCCTTTTTTTTTTTATTAATCTTATCTGACATGCTTGAGCTCTTTCTTCATCTGAAGAAAACTTTCTTCTGTATTTGAATATTACTTCTGTTCCATTTGTTCTTGTATCATCTTCAGGAACTCCAATTATCAATGTGTTAGAGCTCTGCTACTCTCTCCCCTGTCCCCTCACTCCTTAAAATTATATTAATCTCTTCATTTTTTTTCCTTTTTCATTCTTGACGATTTTCTTAAATTTCTTCTTTAAATCATCGTTTCGGTTTCTTCAGAGTTGACTCTTGTCTCACTACTTATAATGAATTTTTATAATTTTTCTTTTTAAAAATTTTTATCATTATTTTATTCCTTTTTTTTTTTTTTCTGGCTGTGCAGTGGCTTGTAGGGTCTCAGTTCCCCAAAAAGGGATCAAAACAGTCCACAAAAGTAAAAGCCCAGAATTCTAACCAGTAGGCCACCAGGGAACTCCCTATAATTTTTCTTATGTTTACCTTAATATTCTTATCTCACTGAGCTTCCTTTTTTTATCTGCCTCTCAGCAGGCTTCCTTATTATTTTAGTCTTTCATTTTGCTTGTGACTCCATTTTTTAAATATTTAGAAGCTGTGAAATAAAATGCATAATTTAAGAAGTGTTTACTTTTGAGTGCCATTTTCTTATGATACTGTTTTAGAATCATTTCATGGTCTTCTTAAAAAACAATTAAAAATTTTTTTTCCACCCAAGAATAATGAAATATTCATTTATATGTAGCTTTTTTCCCCTCTAGAAACAGGGTATTTCTTAGATGGCGTCACTCTCCATTTCCTGTTAGAAGCCTCCGCTTAGATTTTAACATAAGTCCCTGATTGCCAGTTAAGTGATCCAGCAACCTCAGGAAGTGAGGAGGGAGCCCTGGCCGCAAATCATCTTATTAGGGGAAACTTCTCTTTGTGTAGAATTTTATTTGTATTTGTCAAAGTTGCTATGTCAGGTTCAGATCTGGTATGGCTGCCCTGCTGCTTTGTACCAGAATAGTCCCACTTTCTCCTAGAGAATGGATCTGCTTCGTGTAGCTACCTTTGCTGCACTAGAAAATGGTCTGCCACTTGACAGTTTATCATAAAGGAGAGGGAAGGAAAAGGACATCTTGCTAGACAGTAAGAACACCTGAGTCAACTCCTGTGTTCAGTTGTTTGACAGATGTCACAGTTAGTGCATCTTTATGTCCAAATATTTGACAAATGTAAAAGTATAATACAACAAAATATGCAAATTAATAATTGCAACTATATTAAAAATATATATATACACTATAGCAGATTGAAAACAGGGCAGTAGGATTATATATGATTCCTGTCTTTTAAAATGTTAACTTTTAAATAAGAAGGAAATGGTGGTTATCATATTTGACAGGTGACACTTCTTTAATGCTAGATTCTAAAACAGGAGGTTACAAACGGGGGAACTAGTGCCGCAAGGCTTTGGAAATTATTTCATAAGAAGGACAGGCTAGAACAAGGCAGGTTAGCCATTCCCAGTGCCTGAGGAACCAGGTCACTGGATGCAGAGTCAATGTGAATAGGATTATTTCCTGTAATCTCAAGGGTGCAAGTTGTAGATTTGATTCTTCAGCAAGGTCAAGGAAACTCAGGAGCTGAAGTTATAGTGTTTTTGAGGATTAGGCATAGCATAAATAAAAAAAGAAATAATCTTCTCCTTTTTTTTTTTTTTTTTGTGGTACGCGGGCCTCTCACCGTTGCGGCCTCTCCCATTGCGGAGCACAGGCTCCGGATGTGCAGGCTCAGCGGCCATGGCTCACGGGCCCAGCCGCTCCGCGGCATGTGGGATCTTTCCGGACCGGGGCACGAACCCGTGTCCCCTGCATTGGCAGGTGGATTCTCAACCACTGCGCCACCAGGGAAGCCCTATTTTTGCTTTTAATTGTAAGCAGTCTGGAGCCAAATGCTCTGCCTCTCCATTTTCTCTTTAGCCCTGACTTCTCGGGTTTTCATATTGGCGGAGTCTTTTTTTTAATTAAAAAAATTAATTTATTTATATTTTTGCTGCGTTGGGTCTTCGTTGCTGTGCTCAGGCTTTCTCTAGTTGTGGCGAGCGGGGCTACTCTTTGTTGCAGTGCGTGGGATTCTCATTGCAGTGCCTCTTGTTGTGGTGTACGGGCTCTAGAGCACATAGGCTTCAGTAGTTGTAGTGCGTGGGCTCAGTAGTTGTGGCTCATGGGCTCTAGAGCACAGGCTCGGTAGTTGTGGCACACGGGCTTAGTTGCTCCACAGCTTGGTGGAGTCTTAAAGAGCTTGTGTTCAGTCATGATTATCTCTTTTTCTGCACCTTTTACTTTTCTCCTTGCTTTTCACACCTGTTAGTAGCATGGAATTAGATGATGAGGAATTGTGTGCTGTAGCTGTAGCTCTTCTCAGCTTTGACTGTGAAAATACTACTTTGAAATTAACTTCATATTTAGATGGATAACAAGTTTGTTGATCAATCTGTTATGTTTTAACAGTTTGGGGGAATAGTTTATAGTGTAGAGCCTTACAGTGTTTTCTTATTTTAAATATCATATATTTAATGTTTTTCAAACTCAAAATTCTTCAGACTTTAAAATTTTAATAAGTGAACAATATAATGGGGAATAAAGATTTAAAAACTTGTGAAAACCTGATAACCTCACATCTGTCTGCATCTCATTTCCTGAGGTAACTAATGTTAACAGCCCACTTGGTATGTATCTTTCCATACCTTTCTTCCTATTCACAACATATACAAGCATATTTACACATCTATTAGGGTGTTTTCTTTTCTTTTTTTTAAAATAAATGTTATTTATTTATTTAAAAAATTTATTTATTTTTGGCTGCATTGGGTCTTTGTTGCAGTGCGCGGGCTTCTCATTGCAGTGGCTTCCCTTGTGGAGCATGGGCTCTAGGCATGTGGACTTCAGTAGTTGTGGCTTTCAGGCTCAGTAGTTGTGGCCCCCGGGCTTAGTTGCTTCTCAGCATGTGGGATCTTCCTGGACCAGGGCTTGAACCCATGTCCTCTGCATTGGCAGGTGGATTCCTAACCACTGCGCCCCCTGGGAAGCCCCTCTATTAGGGTTTTTTGGTTTACTTTTTTCCTAACAGCTTGAGATATAATTCATATACCATACAGTTCATCCATTTAAAGTATAATCCAGTGGTTCTTACTGGATTCACAGAGCTGGGTAGCCATCAGTACAGTCAATTCTAGAACATTATTATCACCCTCAAAAGAAACTCCTTACCCATTAGCTATCACTTCTCTCCATTTTCTCCCAACCTCTCCAGATCTAGGCAGCCATTAATTTACTTTCTGTCTTTACAGAATTACTTATTCTGGATTTTTCACATGAATGGAATTATACAATATATTTGTGTTTTGCAGCTGGCTTCTTTCACTTAGTGTAATGTTTATGAGGTTTATTCAAGTTTTAGATTTTATCATACTCTGTCCCTTTTTATGGCTGAATACTATTCCATTGTTTGGATATATCACATTTTGTTTATTCATTCCTGTTAATGGACATTTGGGTTGTTTCCACTTTTAGGTTATTATGAATAATGCTGCTGTGAATATCTGTATACAGTATTTGGTGTAGACTTAAAAAAATTGAGGTAAAATTCACATTACATACAATTAACCATTTTAACAGTTCAGTGGCATTTAGTATATTACAATGTTGTGCAATTACCACCTTTCTCTTTCAAACTAGAGAAAAACATGCCATACTTACTAAGTAATCACTCCCTCTCCCTTCATCCCCTGGTAACCACTAATCTGCTTTCTGGCTCTGTGGATTTTCCAATTCTGGCTGTCTCATATAAAAGGAATCACAGAATGTGGTCCATTGTGACTGGCTTCTTTCACTTAGCATGTTTTCAAGGTTCAGCCATGTTGTAGCATATATCAGCACTTCATTCTTCTTTGTGGCTGAATAATATTCCACTGTATGGCTATACCACCTTTTGTTTATACATTCATCAGTTCATGGACATTTGGGTTGTTTCCACCTTTCGAATATTGTGAATAATGCTACTGTAAACATTTGTGTACATGTTTCTGTGAGTGCATATGTTTTCATTTCCCTCAGATATATAACTGCTCCTACAAGCCAGATGGTAACTCTGTGTTTAATGTTTTGAGGAACTGTGAACTGATTTTCAAAGTGTACCATTGTTCATTTCCACCAGCAGTGTTATGTGGATTCCAGTTTGTTCACATTCAAGCCAACAGTTGTTATTCTGTTTTTTTTGCTTTTAGCCATCGTAGTGAGTGTGAAATGGTATCTCATTTGTGAATACCAATTTTGATTTACAGCTTTGTTTTTATATACATTTCTGTAATGACTAATGATGTTATACATCTTTTCCATGTGTTTATTGCCTATTTATATTTCTTCTTTGGAGAAATACCTATTCAGATCCTTTGTTCATTAAAAAATTAGGTTGTCTTTTTATTAAGTGGTAAGAATTTTTATATATTCTAGATATAAAACCCTTATCAGTTACAGGCATACCTCATGTATATACTGGTGTATCTCCAATAACATGTGGAGATACTGTGGGTTTGGTTCCAGACCACCGCAATAAAGTGAATATCACAGTAAAGTGAGTCACGTGAATTTTTTTGTTTCCTAGTGCATATAAAAGTTATGTTTACACTATACTGTAGTCTGTTAAGTGTGCAGTAGCATTATGTCTAAACTGTTATGTACATACCTTAATTTAAAAAGATTTTATTGCTAAAAAATACTAACCATCATCTGAGCCTTCAGCAAGTTGTAATCTTTTTGCTGGTGGAGGGTTTGAAATATTTTGAGAATTACCACAATGTGACACAGAGACACAAAGTGAACAAATGCTGTTGGAAAAATGGCTCCGATAGACTTGCTTGATGCAAGTTACCACAAACCTTCAATTTTAAAAAACACAAAATCTACACAGTGCTGAGGTATGCCTGTATATGATTTGCAAATATTTTGTCATTCTGTGGTTTTTCACCTTCTTAAAAATGTCCTTTGACATGAAAAAATTTAAAGTTTGAAGTCCAATTTATCTATTTTTTTGTTGTTGCTTGTACTTTAGGTGTTATAAATAAGAAACCACTGCCTAATATAAGGTCACAAAGATTTACACCTATATTGTTTTCTTTCTTCTTTTTAAAAAATTTTTACTGTGCCGCACAGCATGACCATCTTAGTTCCTCTACCAGGGATTGAACCCGTGCCCCCTGCATTGGAAGCATGGAGTCTTAACTACTGGACTGCCAGGGAAGTCCCCTACACCTATGTTGTTTTCTAAGAGTTTTTACGTTTTAGCTTTTACAGTTAGGTCTTTGATCTCTTTTGTGTTAATTTTTATATATGGTATGGGGTTTTTGGTTTGCTTTCACAAAGTAGAATTATATTTATACAAAGTGTATCATATTTTTACTTGACAATACATCCTGGTTATCTCTTCCAGTCAGTAGGTAGCTATATATTTTAAAAGTCTGTGGTTAGAAGAAAGGTTTTACTTTTCCAATCTGTACACTTTCCTTCTGGGGCAATACTTCCTATGAGTCTACCTGCAGTCACCCCTGCCTGCTGCTTTATTTCTTCAGACTCTATTCATAGTAAAACTCTAGACCAATTACTTTCAGGCTGTAGTTTGCTTTCCATTTTAATAAGGCATCCATCCACCTTGAAATCAACTAATACCCTGCCTGGAACATTCAGTGATGCTTTGGCATTCATATAGTTAAATGTTGTTAGGGAGGCATAATCTAAAACAGATCTACCCTTTCATATTAACTATTCATACTCTTTAGACTATTATGAAACTATTGTTTCAAGTTAATATTTTTGTCGATTTGTGTTAGACAATCAGCAGGTGCCTAGACACAGCAATCAGACAAGAAAAAGAAATGAAAGTTATCCAGGTTGGAAGGCAAGAGGTAAAATTGTCATTATATGCAGATGACATGATATTATATATCAAAAACCCTAAAGACTCCTCACAAAAACTACTAGCACTGATAAGTGAATTCAGCAAGGTAGCAGGATACAAGATTAACATTCAGAAATTGTTTTCATTCCTTTACACCAACAGTGAAATATCAGAAAGGGAATTTAAAAAGCAGTAACTTTAAAAATTGCAACCTGCGAGGACTTCCCTGGTGGTCCAGTGGTAAAGAATCTGCCTTCCAATGCAGGGGACACAGGTTCGATCCCTGGTCTGGGAACTAGGTTCCCACATGCTGCAGGGAAGCTAAGCCCGCATGCCACAACTACTGAGCTCATGTGCCTCAACTAGAGAGCCCACGTGCTGCAAACTGCAGAGCCCATGCACTCTGGAACCTGCGAGCCACAACTACAGATCCCACGTGCCCTGGAGCCTGTGCGCCACAACTAGAGAAGCAAAAACCTGCATGCCACAACTAGAGAGAAGCCCATGTGCTGCAACAAAGAGACCATGTGCCTCAACAAAGATCCTGCATGCTGCACCTAAGACCTGACACAACCAATAAATAAATAAATAAATAAAATATTTAAAAATAAATAAAAATGCAACCTGCCAGATAAACTACTTAGGAATAAACTTTACTAAGGAGGTGAAAGACTTATATGCTGAGAACTATAAAACATTGATAAAGGAAACTGAAGATGATTCAAAGAAGTGGAAAGATATCCCATGCTCTTGGATTGGAAGAATTAATATTGTTAAAGTGGCCATACTACCCAAAGCAATCTGCAGATTTAATGTGATCCCTATCAAATTACCCGTGACCTTTTTCAGACTACTAGAACAAATAATCCTAAAATTCATGTGGAACCATAAAAGACTTAGAATTGCCAAAGTAATCCTGAGGAAAAAGAACAAAGCAGGAGGCATAACCCTCCCAGACTTCAGACAATATTACAAAGCTACAGTAATCAAAACAGCATGGTATTGGCACAAAAACAAACATGTGGGTCAATGGAACAGAACAGAGAGCCCAGAAATAAACCCACACACCTATGGTCAATTAATCTTTGACAAAGGAGGCAAGAATATACAATGGAGAAAAGACAGTCTCTTTGGCAACTGGAGTTGGGAAAGTTGGACAGCCACATATATATCAATGAAGTTAGAACACTCCCTCACATCCTACACAAAAATAAACTCAAGATGGCTGAAAGACTTAAGAATAAGACATGACGCGATAAAACTAGAAGAGAACACAGGCAAAGCATTCTCTGACATAAATCATAGCAATGGTTTCTTAGGTTAGTCTCCCAAGGCCATAGAGATAAAAGCAAAAATAAACAAGTGGGATGTAATCAAATTTACAAGCTTTTGCAGGGCAAAGGAAACCATAAACAAAATGAAAAGATAACCTACAGAAAGGGAGAAAATATTTGCAAATGATGCAACCAAGAAGGGCTTAATTTCCAAAATATACAAACAGGTCATACAACTTGACAACAAAAAAATAACATGGGACTTCCCTGGTGGCGCAGTGGTTAAAAATCTGCCTTCTGATGCAGGGGACATGGGTTTGATCCCTGGTCAGGGAATTAGATCCCACATGCATGCCACAACTAAAGAGCCCACCAGCTGCAACTAAGGAGCACACTTGCTGCAACTAAATAAAAAGGAGCTGCTGAGCCACAACTGAGGAGCCCATGAGCCACAACTAAGGAGCCCACCTCCTGCCACTAAGACCTGGCACAACCAAAATAAATAAATAAAAATTAAAAAAGAAAACCACAATCGAAAAGTGGCCAGAAGGCCTAAAGAGACATTTCTCCAAAGAAGACCTACAGATGGCCAATAACCACATGAAAAGATGCTTACCATTGCTAGTTATTAGAGAAATGCAAATCAAAACTACAGTGAGGTATCACCTCACACTGGTCAGAATGGCCATCATTAAACAGTCTACAAATAACAAATACTGGAGAGGGTGTGGAGAAAAGGGAACCTGGTGGGAATGTAAATTGGTGCAGCCACTATGGAAAACAGTATGGAGGTTCCTTAAAAATCTAAAAACAGAGTTGCCAGGGAACTTCCCTGGTAGTCCAGTGCTTAAGACTGTGCTCCCAATGCAGGGGACCCTAGTATCCCGCATGCTGCAACTAAAGATCCTGCATGCCGCAACTGAAAAGATCCCACATGCCTCAGCTAAAGATCCTGCACGCCACAGTGAAGATCCCACACACAGCAACTAAGACCCAGCACAGCCAAATAAATAAATAAATAAATAAAATACAGTTGCCATATGATCCTGCAATCCCACTCCTGGGCATATATCTGGAGAAAACTATAATTCAAAAAGATACATGCAATAGTTGATTCACTTTGCTGTACAGCAGAAACTAACACAACATTGTAAAGCAACCATACTCCAATAAAAATTATTTTTTAAAAAAGATACATGCATCCATATGTTCCTAGCAGCACTATTTACAATAGCCAAGACATGGAAACAACCTAAATGTCCATCGACAGATGAATGGATAAAGAAGGTGTGGTACATATACACAATGCAATATTACTCAGCCATAAAAAATGAAATAATGCCATTTGCAGCAACATGGATGGACCTAGAGATTATCATACTAAGTGAAGTAAATTGGAGAAAGACAAATATGTGATATCACTTATGTGGGGAATCTGAAATATGATACAAATGAACTTATTTACAAAATAGGAACAGACTCACAGACATAGAAAACAAATTTATGGTTACCAAAGGGGAAAAGGAGGGAGGGATAAATTAGGAGTTTGGGATTAGCAGATACAAACTACTATATATAAAACTGATAAGCAACAAGGTCCTCTTGTATAGCACAGGGAACTATATTCAATATCTTGTAATAACCTACAATGAAAAAGAATATGAAAAAGAATATATATATTTAACTGAATCACTTTGCTGTACACCAGAAACTAACACAATATTGTAAATCAACTATACTTCAATTAAAAAGAAAAAAGAGCATCTGGGGTAAGAGTTGACTTCACTAGAGAGGGTTAGGAGCAAACAATCTAAATAAAACAAGATGAGTTCTCTGCTTAACAGGCTTCTTAAGCTGTTCTGACCAATTCTTTTCTCCAAAATATACCAGCAATTTTAAGTAAACTCAAACCAATTAAAAAAAACAGTTGCCAACACTGAGATGACACAAGGGTTGGAATTATATAACAAGGATTTAAAAACAGCCATCATAAAGATGCTTCAGTGAATAATTATGAACACATTTGTAAAAGAACTAAATAAATGAAAAGCTGGAAACTCTTGGCAAAGAAATAAAGGATATAAAGAGGAACGAAGTGTTAATTTTAGAACTAAAAAAATACAGTAAACAAAATTTAAAAACTTAATGGATGAGCTTAATAGCAGAATGGAGAGGACAAAATTCAGTGAACACAAAGATGGGACAATAGAAATTACCCAGTTTGAACAAAAGAGAGAAAATAGATTGGGGAGAGAAATTAGATGAAGACAACCTCAGAGACCTGTGGAATTATAATAAAAGATCTGACATTCATGTCATAAGAATTCCAGGAGAGGAAAAAGAGAATGGAGATAAAAAAGTATCCAGAGAAATAATGACGGAAAGTTTCTCAAATTTGGCAAGAGGTATAAATCTACAGATGTAAGAAGCTGAGCAGACTCCAAATAGGTAAACCCAAAGTAATCCACACCAAGACACATCATAATCAAACTTCTATACACTAAAGACAAAGAAAAATATTGAAAGCAACAAGAGAGAAATTAGACCTTACCAATATAGGGGTAAAACAATTTGAATGACCACGGATAGCTCATCAGAAACCATGGAGACCAGAAGGAAGTGACACACCATCTTTCAAAGGCTGAAAGGAAAGGACAGCAACTCAAAATTCTTTACCCAGTGAAAATATCTTTCAGGTATAAAGGAGAAATCAGTATTTCTTAGATGAAGGAAAAATACTAGACTACCCTAATGGCTTAAGGGTACCTACTGCTTGGGCTGCAGATGCTACAGGCTGAAGATGCGGCAGGTTCCCGAGCCTCCCCAAACGTTTCTACAAAGAGGTCTCTGTTACAGAGGGTGGCTGAGAGGACTGAGGGGGACCTCAGAGCATGTGCAGAGCTCATTGCCTGGCCCCAGTTGGGCGCTAAATCAACGGCGGATATTAGTCGAAAAAAGCTGATAATGACTCAACAGTAGGGAATTGAACCTTCTTTTTTTATGAAAAAAAATCATTGATTTTTTTTGTCCCCCAATCATATATTGAATGCCTACTGTAATGCGATGCACTATTTTAGGTTCTTGGGACACAACAGAGAACAAGACAGGAAGATCCCTGTTTCTTTTGGAATGTACATTCTAGTAGGGTGTGAGACAGAAGTACAGATGAAGAATAAATGAATTTAATAGTTACGTTAGAGAGTGGTGAATGCTATGAAGAAAAAGTAGAGCAGGGGCATGGGGGGGTGACATTAGATAGAAATGCCACTGGAACAAATCGAGGAGTGAAATGGGGGCAAAGCCATGAAGGAGGCAAGGGAGTGAGCCATGTGGCTATCTGGAGGAAGAGTATTTCCAGCATGTGGAAAAGCTAGGAGGGAGGTCCAGAGCCAGGAGGGAAAGAGCTAGGAGGCCTGTGTGGTGGAAGAAACTAGTCAGGGGAGACTGGTAGGACATGAGGTCAGAGTGTTGGGAGGAAGTAGTGGTACAGATCAGGTTGGGCCTTACACGGCTGTAAAGACTTTGGCTTTACTCTGAGTGAAACAGGAACCTTTGCAAGGTTTTGAGCAGAGGAATGATGTGTTTTGGTTAGTTTTTTTTTTTTTTTTTTTTTTGCGGTGCGCGGGCCTCTCGCTGTTGTGGCCTCTCCCATTGCGGAGCACAGGCTCCGGATGCGCAGGCTCAGCGGCCATGGCTCACGGGCCCAGCCGCTGCGCGGCATGTGGGATCCTCCCGGACCGGGGCACGAACCCCTGTCCCCTGCATCGGCAGGCGGACTCTCAGCCACTGCGCCGCCAGGGAAGCCCATTGGGTAGTTTTTAATAGGGTCATTCAGGCCGCTGTAGAGACTAGATTGGGAGGGAAACAGGGACACCTGTTACTAATAGATCAGGTAATGAACATCCCTGCAGCCATCTAAAAGGCTGACTTCAAAGATGATGATGACAGCCACCGTGGAAGTGTTCACATTTTCTTGCTGAGCCTGGTAAATATGCCAGGCTGTAGGGAGGGCTTTCCAGGTATCATCTCCTTTAGTCTCAGAACAACCTGCAGAGGGCAGTGATATCACTGACCCCAAGGCTCAGGCCTGTCAGAGATGACTGTTCAATAAATACTTGCTACTTAAGTCTTTTATTTATTTATTTATTTATGTAAAATAAACGTAACAAAATTTTTAAAAAGATGGATTTAAGGAAGTTCTTGGAACAGAAAGAAAATGATAGAAGAAGAAATCATGGAACATACGAAAGAATAATGGAAAGAGAAAAAATATGGGTAAATACAGTAGACTTTCCTTTCCTTGAGCTTCTAAATTGTGTTTGACAATTGAAGTACTGTCCTAGTGGCTCTCATCTTTGTAGAGGAAATACTTAAGTTGGTTATATTATAAATGGAGAAAGAGTAAAAGGCACTTAAAGAGAGATGGCTTCTGTACTTCCTTGAACTGGTAAAATGCTGACCTCTATAGACTGTGATAAGTTATATATGTAAAGTGTAATACCTAGAGTAACCATTAACAATCTATACAAAGTGATACACGAAAAATACTGTAGATAAATCAATTTGCAGTTCTTTTTTAAAAAAATTGAAGTATAATTGATGTATAACAGTTTCAGGTGTCCAACATGATATTTGTATACACTGCAATATGATCACCACAGTAAGTGTAGTTACCATCCATCACCATCCAAAGTTGTAAAAAATATTTTTTTCTTGTGATGAGACCTTTTAAGATTTACTCTTTTGGCAACTTTCAAATATATACCACAATGTTATTGACTATAGTAATCATGCTGTACATCACATCTTATGACTTATTTATTTTATGATGAGAAGTTTGTACCTCTTGACCCCCTTCATACATTTTTTGCCTCCCCAACCGCCATTCTGTTGCCTGTATCTGTGGTTTTGTTTTGTTTGTTCATTTCTTTTGCTTTTTATGTTCCACATATAAGTGAAATCATATGTATTTGTCTTTCTCTGACTTATTTCACTTAGCATAACATCTTCAAGGTCCATCCATGTCTCAAATGGCAAGATTTTATTATTCTTATGACTGAGTAGTATTCCATTGTGTGTGTGTGTGTGTGTGTGTGTGTGTGTATACACACCACATATTCTTTATTCATCCATTGATAGACACTTAGGTTGTTTCCATATGTTTGCTATTGTAAATAGTGCTGCAATAAATATAGTGGTGCATATATCTTGTCAAATTAGTGTTTTTGTTTTCCTTGGATAAATACCCAGAAGTGGAATTGCTGGATGATATGGTAGTTCTATTTTTAGGTTTTCGAGGAACCTCCATACTGTTTTCCACAGTGGCTGCACCAATTTACATTCCCATCAGTAGTGCACGAGTGTTCCCTTTTCTCCACATCCTCACCCACACTTGTGGTTTCTTGTCGTTTTGACAATAGCCATTCTAACAGGTGTGAGGTGATAGCTCATTGTGGTTTTGATTTGTGTTTCCCTGATGATTAGCAAAATACAGTTCTTGAAAAATGTTCAAGTAACCTACAGGAAGGCAGGAAAAAGAAAACAGAAAAAAAAAAAGCTGAGAACAAACCCCCCCACAAAATAGCAGACTTAAGCCCTAACATTTAAAAAATTACATACATTATAAATAGTCTACATACCAATTAAAAGACAGAGTTTGGTAGAGCAGATATAAAAGCATAGCCCAATTATATGATTGATACATGCAACATGGATGCACCTCAAGGGCCTTATGCTGAGTGGGAAAAAAACAATCTCAAGAGATCACATTTTGTGTGAATCTGTTTATATAGCATTCTCAAAATGACAAAATTATTGAGATGAAGAACAAATTAGTGGTTACCAGGGATTAGGGATATTGAGGGGAGGTGGTAGGTATAACTCTAAAGTGGTAGCACAAAGATCTTTGTGGTGATGGAGTAGTTCTATATCTTGATTACAGTTGTTCTTACATGGATCTACACATGTGATAAATGGTGTAGAACCATACACATTGTACCAATGTCATTTTCCTGATTTTGTTATGTAAGATTTAACTACGAGGGGGAACAGGGTGAAGGTTACATGGGACCTCTCTGTATTACTTTTGCAACCAACTGTCTGTTGCAAATCTATAATTACTTCAAAATAAAAAGTTGAAAAACCTATAGCAAATATCATATTCAATACTGAAACCTTAAAAATATTCCCTTTGAAATCAGAAAAACATCAAGGATGCCAGGTGTCATTATTTACATTCAAAAGTTTATTGGTAGGCCTAGCCCATGCAATAATGTCAGGCAAACAAAATATTTTAGGTTTAAAAAGGGAGAAAAATATATAATTTTAGATAATATGATTTTCTACGTAGGGAACTGGAGAATCAAGGCATAAATAATAGAATTGATTTAGCAGAATTATTAGATACAAGATCAATTTTCAAAAGTCAGCTGTATTTCTATGCAATAAAAATACCATTTATAATAGCAAAAAAGAGTGCCATAGAGAAATCTAACAAAAGATGTATGGGACCATTTTGTGGAAAATTATAAAACAAGATATTAAAGGAGTAAATAAATGGGGAGACATGCTATTTTCAAGTATAAGAAACCTAAATATTTTAAAAATATACAGTCTCTTCATTTGTAGATTTAAATGTAGTTCTGATCAGAGTCGCAACATTAATTTTTAGGAATTTGCCAATCTGATTCTAAAACTTAAAAAGATTTTGTTATCATCTGAAAACCCATGTATGTAATAGCCACATTAAAAAATCAAAGTGAAAAAAACCTTATTATTTCAACTGATGCAGAAAAAAAGAGTAGTCAAGGCACTGATGAAGTAGGCAGGCATTTCTTGCCTTACTGGGTATCAAGGTTTTAAAAATAACATTATAGTTATAGAGTACTTGATATTTAAATGTGCACACATTATGACAAGTAAAGAAAAATAAAATGGATGTCAAATTTAGTACAGTATTCTAAGGTTAAAGTAGTGACAGCTGAAGCAGTCTTTGTTACTCTCTAGGTATTAATATCCAAATTTAGAATAAATTGGTAAAACTAGGCCACCAGGATTCTGAGGATTTTATTTTGCAAGTAACACCAAGCACAATTTGATGTTTCTTTAAAAGTGAATTGTGCTGGAATTTTACTGAAATCGGGTGCATGTAATATGATCATCAAAACATTATAATTTATGAAAACAGTTAATTTTAAAATGGTAACTGGAATATTTTATGTTTCAGTGTCCTTTCACATCATTTCTTTTACCTCTTCTTCCCCTTATTTTACAGAAACTGGGTTGACAAAAATCTTCATTTTCCAGAACAGACAGAATTTATTTCTATCTGAAAACCTTGAGGCCTAAGATAGTTATGCTTTTTGTCTAAGGGCCCACATAATGAAGTGTCAGAGCCAAGTATAGAATCAAGACCTCCTTGTTCCTAGTCATTAGCATCTGCATCTTTTTTGCTCCACTCCCATGGGCTTAATGTAGCTTTTTAAAAGTTATCATTGAAATATTGGAAAACAGTTTTTAGATGGTGTATCTTCATAATGACAAATACTTAGAAAAACATTTTCCTCTAACTATGATTTCTCTCAAGGGCCTATGTTTATTATTCAAGGGCTAGAGAAGAGCCTGAATTAGCAATGATTCCATCCAATTCCAAAGATATACTTATTGAGCAAACACCATGTAATTAGTCCATTTAAATAGAGCAAATAAACCTAAGACAAATTAATAAAAGCAGATTTTTGTAGATATAAAATAGGAAAATAACTAATAAAACAAATTTAATGAGAACAACATTGGTAATAAAAGCATTTTTATTAGCAGATGATCTTAACCTGCATGGATTTCCCCTTTATATGCACAGTGTTTTGTGGATGTACCTGCATTTTTCTGGAGAGCAGGTGTGTAGCTTTTGTTAAATTATCAAAAGAGTCTGTAATTTTAAAGGTTAAGACTTTATTGTAACAGTGATGGGAGGGAAGGCATATTGGTGCAGTCTCGTTGAGGAGTAGGTGATGATAAAAAAAGATGGGCTATGTCTGGGAAAAACTGAAAAGGAACAAAATGTATCTACTTCATTTCTGGACTCTCCTGGTATCCTCTGTCCTCCCTTATGCTGTCTTTCCAAAGCAGGAGATTTAGAAAGATTTATTCTTAAAGAAATTAAATAGGAAAAGTTCTGGATTTAGGATACCACAATTCCCTTGTTTTAGCCTTTTGCCTGACTAGCCCCCAGGACCAGGCACTAAAACTCTTAGAGATTTTGTGGGGCTAATGGGTTTTGCCTCTCATTGGACTGAAATACTGCTCTGTGCCTTTTTCTCATGTTGTTCCTTCTTCTCTTTGCCTATCTATGTTTTATCCATTTCCTTAATCCCAGTTCTACTTCTATCTATTTGATAACAGCTTTGGTTATTAATCTCAACCTTACTCATCTGTCCTTTCTCTTTGGCACATTTTATCTTAAAATTACATTTTGATTTCTAAGTTGACAGTGAATTATATGATTAGCTCTTTTCCTCCGTGTGCTTGCATTGTTTTTGCTGTCTCTCTCACCTTCCTTAGGGTAGTGACTATGTGTTTTTCTTTTTCTTCTCCTCCTCCAGCTGCCTCCATGGTGGCATTCTGGTGAAATGGAAAGAACTAGACTTAGAGTCAGACGACCTGAATCCTTTATCTAGTGCCATTATTTAATCCATGGGATGTTCCCAGTTGATTCTTAATGAGACCCAGCCACAGAACCGCTCTGAGCTCAAGTTTCTTCTTACCTGTAAAATGGAGATAAAAAGGAAAATTGACATAAAACCCCAACATCCAAGAACAGGAATGGTCCATTTTGGTGTTCTCACATTACTGGATGTAAACTGTTGTCCTTTAGAACTCCACTGCCTTGGACATTCATGCTCTTCTACTGGAATCCCAACTTCTCTGCAACTTTCTCTAACCAGCTCTGCAACTTCGTTTCAGTCCCTCAAGATTCAAGTTGGGAACATGTGATTGCTACACCTAGGTCTTTTGCCTTTGGCTTTTGCAGTGAGTCGTAGGGTTCTGCTTCCCTTCTCTCGGGATTTCTTCAGAGGAGGAAGAGTATTTTGGTACTAGGGAGCCCAAAGGACAAATAGCCACCTCATCCATTTAATGCAGTTTTTCCTTCTTGTTTAACACCATTTTATACATAGTTGTTTTAATCTATAATTCCTAATGACATGATGTTGAACATCTTTTCTTATGGTTACTTGCCATCATTGTATCTTCTTTGGTAAGGTGTCTTAAAGTCTTTTCCCATTTTAAAATCAGGCTGTGTGTTCTTACTGTAGAGTTTTAAGAGTTCTCTGTATATTTTGGATAACAGTCCTTTATCAGATGTGTCTTTTGCAAATATTTCTTCCAGTATGTGTCTTGTTTCCTCATTCTCTTGACATTGTCTTTCACAGAAGTTTTTAATTTTAATGAAGTCCAGCTTATCAGTTATTTCTTTCATGAATTATTCCTCTTGTATCTAAAATAACATCACATGCCCTAGGTCATCTGTTTTCTCCTATGTTATTTTCTAGGAGTTTTATAGTTTTATGTTTTACATTTAGGTCTATGATCCATTTGGAGTTAATTTTTATGAAGGTCTTTGTCTAGATTCATTTTTTTTACATGTAAATGTCCATTTCTTCTAGCTCCATTTATTGAAAAGACTATCATTGCTACTACCATTGTATTGCCTTTGCTTCTTTGTCAAAGATCAGTTGACTACATTTACATGGGTCTATTTCTAGCTCTCCTTTCTGTTCCGTTGATCTGTTTGTCTGTTCTTTTCCTAATACTATACTGTCTTGATTACTATTAACTTTACAGTAAGTCTTAAAGTTGGTTAGTGTCAGTGCTCCAACTTTGTTCTTTTACTTCAGTATTGAGTTGGCTGTTCTGGCTCTTTATCCTCTCCATATAAACTTTAGAATCAGTTTGTATCCACAAAGTAACTTGCTAGGATGTTGATTAGGATTGCATTGAACTTAAAGATGAAGTTGAGAAGAACTGACACCTTGACAATATTGAGTCTTCCTATCCATGAACATGGAATATCTATTTCATTCTTTGATAGCTTTCATCAGTTTTGTAGTTTTCTTCATAGAGATCTTACACATATTTGGTAGATTTATATAAATGATAATGTGTTTTTAACTTCAAATTTCACTTGTTCATTGTTGGTATATAGGAAAGTGATTGACTTTTGTACAGTAACCTTGTATTTTGCAACTGTGCCATGATTGCTTATTTAGTTCCAGAAGCTTTTTGGTTGATTCTCTTAGATTTTCTACATAAATGATCATATCATCTGCTCAACATAGAGGACCATGTCATATGCAAGAATAAAAATTTTTTTAAACAAAAAAGTATAGAGAATAATATATTACATACTCATGTACTCACCACCTAGATTTAACATGTTAATGTTTTTCATATTAGTTAAGGTTAAAATAATAGTATATTATGGATGAAGTTGAAGCATCCTTTACAGTCTCAATCACTTCTCTCCCAAGATATAATCACTCTCAAAGTTGTTATGCAGTTTTTCCTTTCATGATTTTTATTCTAAAACTTGTATATCTATCCATCCATCCATTCACCCATCATACAGAGATATTCATTCCCTTATACTTTCTTCTGAAAATTCTAAAGCTTTGCTTGTCACATTTAGATAATTTAACATTTAATCAATCCCCTAATCTTTTGCTATTATAAACATTGCTTCAATTTATTAACTGGTATAAACTTCTTTCTGTACCTATGGAATCTATCTATAGAGTAAATTCCTAAGTGTGGGATTGCTGCTAGGAGTTTTGATCTTTGACCAATAAATATAGTCATGTAAACACAACCATAGTTGAGATACAGACAGTTCCATCACCCCAAAATGTTTCCTTGTGTTTCTTTGTACTGCTGTACTTTCTATTATGGTTTTGCTTTTTCTAGCATGTTATGTAAATTGAGTCATACAGCATGTAGTCTTGTGTCTTGCTTCTTTCACTTAGCAAAATTTGCTTCTCAGATTCATTTTTTTGTTGTGTGTATCAGTAACTCTTTTATTTGTACTGCTGAGTAGTATGCTATTGTATAGATGTGCCACAATTTGTTTATCAGGACATTTGGGTTCTTCCTAGGTTTTTGGCTATTATGAATAATGTTCTTATGAACATTCATGTACAAGTATTTGTGTGGGCATAAATTTTCATTCCTCTGGGGTAAATACTTAGAAGACTAATTGCTGGAATATATGATAAATATGTTTAACTTTGTAAGAAACTTCTAAGCTGTTTCCCAAAATGATTGTTTCATTTTGTATTCTCATCAGCAATATATGAGAGTTCTAGTTGGTCCACATCCTCATTAACGCTTGGTTTTGTCAGATTTGTAAATTTTAGATCATCTAGTGGGTGTATAGTGCTATCTCATTATGTTTTAAATTAACATTTCCTTGATGAATAGTGATATTGAGCTTCTTGTCATGTGCTTATTTGCCACCTGTGTATCTTTTTTTGGTGAAGTCTCTGTTCAAATCTTCTGTCCAATTTTTAAAATGTGGGTTCTTTGCTTTCTTAATGTTGAGTTTTGAGATTTTTTTTTATAGTCCTTTATCAGTCTTATCAGATACATTTTGCAAATATTTCCTCTTCGTCTATAACTTTTTAACAGGGTCTTTTGAGGAATACATGTTTTAACTTCTGAAGAAGTCTAGTTTATCAATTTTTTTCTTTTAAACTTCATGCTTTTTGTATCCAGTTTAAGAAATCTTTGCCTGGGCTTCCCTGGTGGCGCAGTGGTTGAGAATCCGCCTGCCGATGCAGGGGACACGGGTTCGTGCCCCGGTCCGGGAAGATCCCACATGCCTACAAAGCGGCTGGGCCCGTGAGCCACGGCTGCTGAGCCTGCGCGTCCGGAGCCTGTGCTCAGCAAAGGGAGAGGCCACAACAGTGAGAGGCCCGCCTACCACAAAAAAAAAAAAAAAAAAAAAAAAAAAAAAAAAAGAAATCTTTGCCTAATCGCCCAAGGCCAGTAAGATTTTCTCCTGTTTTCTTCTAGATGTTTTATAGTTTTAGCTCTTACATTTAGTTCTATTAATGATTCATTTCAAGTTAAATTTTGCATATGGCACGAGGTAAGGATAATATATATTATTTTATTATAATTTATATAATTACATAGTGTATTTTATACTATATTTATATATATATTTCTATTTTATTCCATTGGTCTGTGTCTATTTTTATGCCACTGCCACACTGTCTTTATTACTGTAGCTTTTACAGTAAGTCTTGTATTAGATGAAATTGAAGAATAATTGGGAAGAGAAATTGACACAAGACTAAAAGGGGCAGTCCAGTGGGAGACATACTTTGATTCAATGAAAAAGAGATTTTAGACTTCCCTGGTGGCACAGTGGTAAAGAATCCGCCTGCCAATTCAGGGGACAAGGGTTCAAGCCCTGGTTTGGGAAGACCCTACATGCCGTGGAGCAACTAAGCCCTTGCGCCACAACTACTGAGCCTGCGCTCTAGAGCCCACGAGCCACAACTACTGAGACCACGTGCCATGACTACTGAAGACCACGCACCCTAGGGCTGCGTGCTGCATCTACTGAGCCCGCGTGCTGCAACTATTGAAGCCCGCGCGCCTAGAGCCCGTGCTCCGCAGCAAGAGAAGCCACCACAATGAGAAGCCCGTGCACTGCAATGAAGAGTAGCCCTCACTCGCTGCAACTAGAGAACGCCCGCGCGCAGCAATGAAAACCCAATACAGCCAAAAAAAAAAGAGAGAGAGATTTTAGCACTAAGAAAATGGAGAAGCCTTGTAAAAGGTGCTGGATTACCCATGTCTTGGAAAAACCAGGGCTTGGATGTCAGCTGAGGTGAAGCTTTCAGTTGTAATGCAGGACAAGGATAATGGCAGATCTGTATTCTGAGTATCCTTTTCAAGCCTTGTGTCTTGGGATTTCCTTTTATCTTTTTTTCCCCCTGTGGCACTTAGGCTTAATCTTCATGGACAGAAAGATAGTTGGTGCTTTCTGGAATTTAGCAGTTTTCCTGCCTGTGTGGTCTTTGAGCTTTCGTAAGAGCTGGCATGTGAGATTCTGCAGTTCTTCACTGACGTTTTGGAAACCAAGCTCTTTGTGATCATTTGGATTGGAATTCTCTCTCTTTCTCTTTTTTAAAAAAATTTTATTTTATTGAAGTATAGTTGATTTACAATGTTGTGTTAATTTCTTCTGTACAGCAAAGTGATTCAGTTATACATACATATACATTCTTTTCCATTATGGTTTATCACAAGATATTGAACATAGTTTCCTGTGCTATATAGTAGGACCTTGTTGTTTATCCGTTCTCTATATAATAGTTTGCTTCTGTTAACTGCAAACTCCCAATTTATCCCCCCCCACCACCTCCCCACTTGGCAACCACAAGTCTGTTCTCTATGTCTGTAAGTCTGTTTCTGTTTCATAGATAAGTTCATTAGTGTCATATTTTGTATTCCATATATAAGTGGTATCATATGGTATTTGTCTGTCTCTTTCTGACTTCACTTTGTATAATAATCTCTAAGCCCATCCATGTTGCTGCAAATGGCATTATTTCATTTTCTTATGTCTGAGTTGTATATATAAGTTGTATACATATACCACATCTTCTTTATCTGTTCATCTGTCGATGGACATTTAGGTTGCTTCTATGTCTTGGCTATTGTGAATAGTGCTGCTATGAACGTATGAGTACATGTTATCTTTTTAAATTATAGTTTTGTCTGGATATATGCCCAGGAGTGGGATTGCTGGATCATATGGCAATTCTATTTTTAGTTTTTTGTGGAGCTTCCATACTGTTTTCCATAGTGGCTGCACCATTACATTCCCATCAACAGTGTAGGAGGGTTTCCTTTTCTCCATGCCCTCTCCAGCATTTGTTGTTTGTAGACTTTTTAATGATGGCCATTCTGACGGGTGTGAGGTGATACCTCATTGTAGTTTTGATTTGCATTTCTCTAATAACTAGCGATGTTCAGCATCTTTTCATGTGGCTATTGGCTATCTGTATGTCTTCTTTGGAGACATGTCTCTTTAGGTCTTCTGCCCATTTTTTGACTGTGTTGTTTGTTTTTTTGTAACTGAGTTGTATGAGCTGTTTGTATATTTTGGAAATTAAACCCTTGTCGGTTGTATTATTTGCAAATATTTTCTCCCAGTCTGCAGGTTGTCTTTTCATTTTATTTATGGTTTCTTTCACCATTTTGATTACTGTAACTTTGTAATATTGTCTGAAGTCTGGGAGGGTTATGCCTCCTGCTTTGTTCTTTTTCCTCAGTATTGCTTTGGCATTTCTGGGTGTTTTGTGATTCCATATAAATTTTAGGATTATTTGTTCTAGTTCTGTGAAAAAGGTCATGGGTAATTTGATAGAGATTGCATTAAATCTGTAGATTGTTTTGGGTAGTATGGCCATTTTAACAATATTAATTCTTCCAATCCAAAAGCATGGGATATCTTTCCATTTCTTTAAATCTTCTTCAATTTCCTTTATAAATGTTTTATAGTTCTTGGTGTATAAGTCTTTCACCTCCTTGGTGAGGTTTATTCTTAAGTATTTTTTGATGTGATTTTAAAAGGGATTGTTTTTTGACTTTCCCTTTCTGATATTCATTGTTAGTGAAAAGAAATGCAACCAATTTCTATATGTTAATGTTGTATCCTGCTACCTTGCTGAATTCATTTATCAGTTCTAGTAGTTTCTGTGTGGAGTCTTTAGGGTTTTCAATATATATTTAGTATCATGTCATCTGCATAAAATGACAATTTTACCTCTTCTCTTCCAGATTGGATACCTTTTATTTGGACAGGAACTCTTCTTCATAACTGCTTATTCCCAGAAAGAAGTTACTTCTCACTCTTGTTTAAAACCTGTTGTCCAGATCTGGCCTGTTAAGGTCTTCTTTTGGCATGAGTGGAATGAGGGAGTTCCTATGATGGGTTTTAAATAAGGAACATAAATAATTTAAACCTTAGAAAGTTATCTGACATGAAATTGGGTGCCGTAGGAGTAATTTAGTTCCCTCTACCTCTTTATCAGGAAGCTGTAAGAGATTTGTATTCAAGCTTTGATCAGAAGTCCCAGCTTCTTTTCTCTAATGACTTAGACTTAAAAATCTAGTCCTAAGTCTAGTCTTGGCACATAGTAGTTACTCAATAAATGCTGGTTAAATAAATTAATTTGCAAGAATTCTTCACAGTGTCCTCTTTTTCTCTCTTGCAGTTAAAAGGGCCAAATTCCAGGGTTCACCAGGTAAGGCCAGCCTTTAATTATTATGTTCTTCTCCCCATACTTGCTGTGATTTAAAAGCATTCTTTCAAAAAATCATTAATTTCATTTGATTCATTGATTAAATTAAATTCACTAAGTTCATTAAATTAATTAAAAATCAATATGGGAAGAGATTGGTCAAGGGGGTACAAAGTTTAAGTTATGCAAAATGAATTATTTCTGGAGAGCTAATGTACAACAATGTGTCTATGCTTAACAAGTATACTTGAAATTTGTTAAGAGGGTAGGTCTTAAGTGTTCTCAACACACACACACACACACACACACACACACACACACACACAGAAAATGCTAATTATGAGGTGGTGAGGAATGTGAATTAGCTTGATTGTGGTGATTATTTCACGTTGTATACATATATAAAATCATCAAGTTGTACACCTTAAATATATACAATTTTTAACTGCCAATTACATTTCAAAAAGTTGAAAAAAACCAGTGCTGTCGTAAAACATTAAAGAAACTTATATCAATCTGGTGAAAAGTTAGTCTCCTTACCTCTTGGCCAACTCAGTTCTGCTTCTCAGAAGTAACTATTTTGAGGCTTTTATATACCTTTTCAGAGTTTTACTGTGTATGTGCATGTATACACTAATGGATCAACTACACATGTCTTTGTGCAACCTGCTTTTTTTCCAACAACATATCATGAAAGTCTTGTGTATATGTGTGTATACATATATCTGGTTCTTTCAAAGTGTTATACACACAGTGCTATATTTAAAACAGATAACCAACAAGAACCTACTGTAAAAAAAAAAGTGTACAGAATTTCGTTGTACCCTAGATCCTTTATTGAATATTCAGGTCATTTCAATTTTTTTGCTATTATAAGCAGTAAATGTTCTTGTGCATTTATCATTGCCTGCTTTTGAAAATGTATCTGTATGCTAGAGTCTAGAAGTAGAGAATTGTTGGGCCAAAGGTATGTATTTTAAACAAATTTGGTAGCTGCTGCCAAATTGCATTTCTGAAAAATTTTGCTAGCTTATACTCAGACCAAAAGTATATGGGTGTCTATTTTCCCAAATCCTTGTCAACATTAGATAATATGAAAGTTTTTAATCTTTGCTCATCTGAAGGTGAAAATGGTATCTCCTTATTTTAATACACATTTTCTTAACTGAATGTCAAGTTAGTTATAAAGACTTACTCTAGTTCCTTCTGGGGACAAAGGAGGGTACTGTGGATTATGGGGGAAAAACACGATTGGGAACCCAAGAAAATCTGAAAAAACAAATCTGGGTGCAACAGGAACTAAAGCAGTTTCTGGGCCTACTGCTCTCTCCAGTGGCTCTGGGTTAGGGCTTCTCTTCTTTCTGAGAAGCTTTTCTGCTCTCCTTTCTCTTCCAGCAGGCTTTTTATGCTTACCTGTCTTGCACACACCCCACAGTGGCTGCTCCAATAGAATTTATATGCCTCTCCTTCAAGCTTCAGCACCAATCAATTGTTACTAATTCTTTGTTTTCCCTACTGAAAATCTTTTGAGAGGGAATCATATTGGTCTCAGCTTTTGGTCAGCTTATGAATTGGCTGGCTGCTTTTGGGTGGCATCTCCTTTCGGTCTGGTCAGCTATGGTTGGATATGGGGAATGGAGTACAAAATCCTATGATAGAAAACAGCTTAGGGGTATACTGCATTGCTACTACCAAATATGGATGGGAATTCCCTCATGTGGGTGGGCTTGTATCCTCATATATCTTTGGTATAATTGTAGAATAATTGTAGGTATAAGACTACACAGTTTTTTATGACACTTAAGAGAAAGATTTACCTTCTGTTAGAAGTGCATGACAGTGCCCATTTTCTCACATCTCTAACATAGGTAATTGTTTTAAGCAATCTTTGGCAATTTGATGAGTCAAAAATGATAGTCTTTTTTTTTCATTTTATAAAATTATGATTTACTTCTTACATAGAGAAGTGAACTCCCAATTCAGTGTCCCTCATCATGGCTGATAAAAGGAAGTAACAAAATGTGCTGTGTTAAGTCTTAGGTCAGATTTCTGAGTTTGAGATCCAGGCCACCTACCTTTGTTTGGTACTCAATTTATACTCTCAGGTTAGAGAATTTCCTTCTTCTGACTCTGTGATAATATATATATTTTTGATGTAAGTTGTGCTTTAGGCCATGGTGAATAGATCAAGCTTGAAATCCATTTCCTTTATGAGGAATTTTCCTCAATTCTTGTCCCTGTAAACAAATAGAGGTAACTCTTTCCTCTTCTGTCCTCCTTTAGCACTTTTTCTCTTTCTCTGTGGTACTTATTTCTTTATACATTTTATTAATTTGTATATCTTATCTTTCCTGTAAGATCAATTAGATTATTATTTTTTCAAACTGCAGGTGGGCTATAAAGTCAATTTAGTTAGTTATGATTAATATTTTAAAAATTAGAATAAAAATATCAATGTATCACATCTTGCATTTCATAAAGCTTTTGTTTTTGTTTATATGTGTGTGTATGTATATCTACTGGTCAAATATAAAATATAGTCCTTAAATTTGAAAAACACTATTGTAGATTATGCTTTTGAGAATAGTGTGTGTTTTCTAATTTTTCTGTACCTCTCTGCTTAGAATGATGCTATATTGTACAATATATAATTCCATTTTTTTCTTACATATACTGTAATTTGGACATTACTTAATTCCAAGGGCTTTGTGAGACTGGATAACCATCTGAGCACTAAGTATTATATCTTTGTTTTGCATTTTTTCAAAGACAAATTTAACACATATGTGACCCTGAAAGTGCAAAATGTGAAGAGCACAACTGTAGCAGTCCGTGGCGATCAACCTTCCTGGGAACAAGATTTTATGTTGTAAGTACTTTGCAGCAGCAGCAACAGCATGCCTACAATATTTGACAATATTTCCAAGGTAATCACATTGGATTAAACAAGTAGAGGCTGAAGATTTTGTGTATATCTAAGACTTATAAAATATGTTAAATAATTAAAAACACATTTTAATAGCATGTTAAATATTCTTTTTGAAAACTAGAGAAAGGAACAAGTTTGGTGTGTGGTAGGTAAAGTACATCTGCAGTTTTGTTGTCTCCCGATTTGTTTTGTTTTATTTTGTTTTTTGGGTTTTTTTGTGTTACGCGGGCCTCTCACTGTTGTGGCCTCTCCCGTTGCGGAGCACAGGCTCCGGACGCGCAGGCTCAGCGGCCGTGGCTCACGGGCCCAGCAGCTCCGCGGTAGGTGGCATCTTGCCGGACCGGGGCACGAACCCGTGTCCCCTGCATCGGCAGGCGGATTCTCAACCACTGCGCCACCAGGGAAGCCCTGTCTCCCGATTTGTAATCTATTTTCAGAGGCGAATTATGAATTTGAGTAAACGCTCAGTTTACATGGGTGAAAACACTACCTAGTCAGATTTTCCTAGTGGTCAGAATTAGGTGTAGTATAACATACTGAGCATGATATTAAACCTAACTTAATCTTTCTTTGATTCTCAGAAGGCTTCTTGAAGGAATGTGGTTATGCATGTGAGGACTGTGTTTGTGTTTCCAAGTCACCTGCTTTCGAAGAGGAGGATGTCTGTGCTTATAATCCTTTTGCTTTATGGAGTAAAATGTTCTACCTTCATCTAATTAATAAAAATGAGTAAATATTAGTAGAATTGCTTGCATAGGACACAAAATTTAGTATATTATGATTGTAAGCTCTGGCTTTAAAAACTTGCTATTTCCTTTTTTCCTCTTAAATTTCAGCAATTTCTTTTTTTTCTGCTCTAGGAAAGGGAAGAAAAATGTACTATATCATTTTGAAGGGCTGACCAAATCACTTAGCTTCTCTGAGTGTCAGTTTCCTTATCTGTAAAGGTCTACTCTCACTTACAACGTTATGCTTATTTTTTGGGAAGGTGGGCACAAGGGGGTCAACCAAGAAAATGTATTAAAATTGCAGTGAAATTTGTGATTGAAGTGAAATTGCTTTATGAGTTTTATAGTCCATCTCAGACATAGGATGACTCTTTTTATGGGGAAACATTCCGATCCTCTGGGCTTTTAATATATTGCTGCTTATAGTACCATTTAGGAAACTTTATTATAATAGTTAAAGGTTAAGATTATGAGGGTTTGGGCTAAGACAGTAACAGAAGGATAGATAGAAAAGGATGGATAGAAGATGTTAAGGAGGTAGAACCAAGACTTGTCTTGGATGATTGGGTGAGTGGTGTGCTACTTATTAGGATAGGAGATAATAATATATCAGTTATGAACAAGCTTATATTTGAAGTTCTTATAGGACAGGTAAGAAGAAAGTTATGAAAGATAAGTTAGAAAGTTGAACCTGGTACTCATGGAAGCCTGGGTTGGAGAAATATTTTGGTCAGTTGAAGCCATAGGCATAGATGAGAAAGCTTAGGAAGAGTGTGTTGGGTGAGAAAAGGCCTGGGGTAGAGCCTGGAGAGCACCAGCATTTAAAGAGGGGACAGAGAGAACTAGGAAGGAGTGAACAGAGAGCAAGAAGGAGAAACGAGATAGTAGTGTCCTGGAAGCTGAAGAACTGGGGCTTCAAGAAGAGGCTAGTGGTGTCAAATTTCTCACTGGTTGCCTCTCTCTCAAGATTATGAACCTGATTTATTCTTATCTGTTATATTGACATCAAAGTGAGACCATTTGTTTTCTTTCTTCACTCATGTAAACTATGAACAGTTTTTTCAAGTCTCTTCCCTGTTAGCCATACCACAGTTCTGGCTGTGGTATATAAACTTAGCAATCCTGCTTTCTTTTGATTTCCAGTTGGCTCTAATAATCACTCGCTGTTATAACTGTTCCCAGAATGTGAAACATTTCAATCTTCTGCAGTCTCTCATCAGCATAGTAGCTTTATTCTTACTTGTTTATTTTCCTATTTCCCATAGCACTTACTCTTTCAACCCTACTGTGATATGTGTGACTTTTCTTCTGTCTCCCACCTTGAGATGCTGTGTGAATTTTGTCCTCTCTCCTTCTACACACAGGTTTTATTAGCTACATTATCCACCTTACTGCTCCTATTCCTTATTCCTCTATCCTGCTCTTCTGTCACTGGTTAACTCCATTGCTGGTCACTTGTTCCCCTTTCTCCTTTCTTTTTCTCCCTAATGTATTATGTGGTAGTATCTAATACTCATTTTGGTACTTCTCATTTATCTTTAGTATTTCTTTGTCTTATTTCCAGGACTAGATTGTTCATTTCTTAGGGGCAAGGAGGGCATCTTCACTTACTGTGAATTTGCCTAGCTCAGAATCTTGTATACATGTGGGCACATATACTGTTGATTGAGTAAACAGAACAGGAACTTCTCCAGAGCTCTGGGGATGAGGCATAAACAGAGCTCTCAGACTTCTCTTATTTGGGCCATCTGAGCAGATGTAGATAAGAGACTTCTCACAGAAGATATCCTCATTGTTTGGGCTTTATTCCCCAGAGTTCCCTGAGAACAGATTTTCTTCTTTATCTGTCCAAGTCAAGCTGTAAAGACCTCTGGCTATTTCTTTTAGCTATTGGCTTGAGACGCTATTTAGGACTTGCTTTGGGAATATTGTATATGTATCCCCAAGCAGTTTTTCTTTTCCAGATTCAGAAGATTTGGGGTTGTTACATATATTTTTCCAAGGCTAATCAATTAATTAGGCTGAATGAAACTGTGTGCCAAAAGCTCAGTTTCCCCACTGTGAATGCCCTAACATAGTGGCTGGGTTTGGTCACCTACTTTTTGGTTTTGAACAGCTCTCCAGATAGCTTGGAAGTTTTCAGAGATAGGAGCTAGGTCCTATATTGTGTGTCTTCCCCAGTGCACCAAGCCATATGAATTGTATATGTCAGGAAACATAAATGAAAAAAATGAACTCAGTACTTTTCTATTCTGCTGTGTTTATGTAAGAGGAGCAAATTTGCTTTGCTTCACTTGTTTTCAACACACTTGATATGAATTTTATGGCTATAAGGCCACATCCCAAACTAGTGAATCTGAGAACATGTATCTTAATAGTACAACAGGGAAGCCAAGCTATCTCTAAAGCACAAACTTGAAACTTCTACATGTGATGAATAGCTGTTGTTTTCTTGAGAATACCTTTTTGCTTTTCCTGCAGGAATTGGCCTTTTCTCATCTTTCTTGCATTTCCCCTCAAATAACCTTGTGTTTCCATAAGAGCTTTCTGGAGAATGTTTTTAGCCTTAACATAAGTGTTTGCTTGTTTCACCTTAAGTCCATAATTATTTTTGAGTTAGCCCTTCCAAGCTGATATTCTTCCATGTATGACACTGCTTTTGCTTAGTGGTCACCTGGCTCCCTGGAATAATTTCTTTTAAAATAATTTTTCCTAGTTATTACTACAGGAAAATCATTGTGTTTATCATTATCCTTTGATCATTTTGTTTATAAGTGACAGTACCTGCTTTAACTGATAATGAACTAGCACACTCCAGTGTCCCTCACCTGCCTCTGACCACATGTTCCCATCAAACTTAGATCTTCTCATGGGCCCTTTTACTTTTGCTTGGATTCCCTTTCATATTTGTTATAAAGAAACCTTGCTTTTTCCTTATAGTTCCCTGTATCCAGAGGTATAAGTTGGAGGCAGTGCTAGTATTACAATAAAACATATAAAACTGTTGCTTAAGTTTGGAGATTGTAGGCAGACACTCCTGGAAGTAATGCCCTCATTGCTTGGCTTCATTGTTCTTGTGCAACTGTATTAGTCTAACCATGATTGTAGCTCCAAAGGAGAGGGGACAGACTGACAGAGGCATTTTTCTGTGCATACCCTACATAGGTTTCTAGGAACCTAAAGAGTGGTTGCAGCATCAGGGACATTTTGCTTTTTCCCTGATGACAGGATCCTGATCAGGACATACTCAAGATTTAGCAAAACAGGAGATGTAGATGTTTCTTTCATATTACCTGGTTTTCTAAAAAAGGGCTTTCTTCTTTCCTTCAGTGAGATTAGTCGCCTGGACCTGGGTCTAAGTGTGGAAGTATGGAACAAAGGACTGATCTGGGACACCATGGTGGGGACTGTGTGGATTGCACTGAAGACTATTCGTCAGTCAGATGAGGTCAGTCAGTGCATTGCCCATATGCAGTAGGGTTCTAGCCCTTGCTTCTCCACATCCTAGCTCCATTCAGCTAACGATCATCCATATATCTCAGATTTCTCTGCCGCCTTTCTAATTAGAGGACATAAAACCAGCTTATTCCTAATGTCACCCAGAGGTTCAGGGGATTTTATTTAAGTCTGGCCTTCCCTCTGCACTGTGACTGAACTCAGAGGTGCCAGAGTACCTATTTAGCCTTATCAGGTAGATAGACCCTTCTGAGTACTCTGTGTGTGTGTGTGGTGGTGGTGGGGTGGGTGGGATCAGCAGGGTGAAGGAGGGGAGTGTGAGGGAGGGGGAGAGAGGGGTGGGGGAGAGGGAGGGAGAGAGAGAGAGAGAGAGAGAGAGAGAGAGAGAGAGAATGTGTGTGTGTGTGTGTGTGTGTGTGTGTGTGTGTGTGTGTGTGTGTGTGTGAGAGAGAGAGAGAGAGAGAGAGAGAGATCTAGGATACCTGTGACTTCTGCATTCCCTCTAAGACACTGTTCTGAGTGGAGTCCCATTAAACTTCCTCAGCCAGCTCTTTGAGTCACCTATCCCAGGGACCTGATTTCAGTCTTCCTTCTTCCACGTATAACCCTAACAGAGTTTAAGGAACTACAGGCTTGGCAATTGGTATTCACACTTGTCTTAATACACTATTTTCAAGACTGAATTTCCTCTCCACTTTACCAGATTAGAACATAACTCAGCATCATTTCCCTATGACACTCACTTTGAATATTTTCACTGTGGCCCCAGTTCAGGTCAACTTAACTAGCAATGTTACTAGCTCTTTAGTGATTAGAAATAGTGACACATTAAGTCACATAGTCATTAAGAATTGTACAGATTAAATATTGATCCATGGAGATGCTTTATTTTTGAGTTTACTGCTCTGGAAATTCTATCCTCTGTGGGCTGGCAGAAAGCTGAGCACAGTGAAAGCTGCTCTCCCACCAAAGAGGGAGAACAGAAGCCACATACAGCAGAGTCAGGTGGTGACTCTGATGTGTTTGCCTCATTAGGATATGTGAATGGCCCTCAGAAGCTCTCTGACAAGGAAAATGAGAGGAAAAGACCTGGCCCTTTAACCAAGAGGGGAGTCATGAAAGAGTGAAGTTTAATCTTAGATCTCTCTTCTAGGAAGGGCCTGGGGAATGGTCCACGTTGGAGGCAGAGACTTTAATGAAAGATGATGAGATCTGTGGAACTAAAAACCCAACTCCCCATAAAATTTTGCTGGATACAAGATTTGAGTTGCCTTTTGGTGAGTCTGATTAGATTTGAAAAACCATTTAATACTTTTTACCACATTGTTTGAAATTGTTTGTTAGTTGTTTTCTTACTGTGTCTTTTGTCAGCCATCTCCTTTCAGGGCATTCTGTCTTCTACTCCTTTCCCTATAACACCTAGCTCAGGAATGTGCAAAGTAGACTCTAGAATGGTGCTCATCAAAGAATCCACACTGAAATCATTCTTTTCAAGTCATTTAGTTTCTTATAACTATTTATTATAATAAAATACCTGCTTGTCAGAGAATATCAATGATTTATTCTTTTGATAATATTTTAACATTTATTGACTTGAAGTGAATATATACCTTGTGATTTGTCAATTTAAGCATTGAAGTAGCACTAATAAATAGAATAGTAATTTACAAAGTAATTTAAAAAAATCACACAAAAAGGGCTTCCCTGGTGGCTCAGTGATTAAGAATCCACTTGCCGACGCAGGGGACAGTGTTCTAGCCCTGGTCCGGGAAGATCCCATGTGCTGTGGAGCAACTAAGCCTGTGCACTGCAACTACTGAGCCTGTGCTCTAGAGCCCATGAGCCACAACTACTGAAGCCCGGGTGCCTACAGCCTGTACTCCGCAACAAGAGAAGCCACTGCAATGAGTAGCCTATGCACCACAATGAAGAGTAGTAGCCCCAGGCTTCCCTGGTGGCACAGCGGTTGAGAGTCTGCCTGCCGATGCAAGGGACATGGGTTCGTGCCCTGGTCCAGGAGGATCCCACATGGCACGGAGTGGCTGGACCCGTGAGCCATGGCCGCTGAGTGTGCTTGTCCAGAGCCTGTGCTCCGCAACGGAAGAGGCCACAACAGTGAGAGGCCCACGTACCGCAAAAAAAACAACAAAAAAAAGAGTAGCCCCTGCTCAGCACAACTAGAGAAAGCCAACGTAGCAACAAAGACCTAACGTAGCCAAAAAAAGAAAAAAGAAAAAATCATGCAAAAATACATGTTCCTTATAAAAATTCAAATAGCATGGAAATGTACATGGATAAAAAGTTAAGTTTCTCTTCCTACTTCTTTTGACCTCCTTTGCATTCCCCAGAAATAAACTACTGTTAACTTTCTTGTGTCTTGGTTTAGGCACAAGAAATTTCTTTTTTTTTGTTTTTTGTTTTAGCGGTACGCAGGCCTCTCACTGTTGTGGCCTCTCCCGCTGCGGAGCACAGGCTCCGGACGCGCAGGCTCAGCGGCCATGGCTCACGGGCCCAGCTGCTCCGCGGCATGTGGGATCTTCCCAGACCGGGACACGAACCCATATCTCCTGCATTGGCAGGTAGACTCTCAACCACTGTGCCACCAGGGAAGCCCAAGAAATTTCTTCTCTAGAAGTTTATTTTGACAAAATTTGGGTCATACTCTATGTACTATATATGGTAATAGTATTGTACAAACTAAAGCATATTATCTTGGACATCATTTCATGTTATACTTTAAGATCTATCTTGCTGATCTCAACAGCTGCTTTATATCATAAGTTATCTAAGCAATCCTTTTTTTGTTTTGCAGTCCTTTATTGATTGACATGTAGGTTGTTTCCAGTTTTTTTGATATACCACTGTAACTAACAGCTTTATCTATGCCCATTTATGAATCTAGGATAAATTCCTTAAAGTAGAATTTAAAGAATAGGTTAAATCTACAAACAATAAATAATGGAGAGGGTGTGGAGAAAAGGGAACCTTCCTACACTGTTGATGGGGAAGAAAATTGGTACAGCCACTATGGAGAACAGTATGGAGGTTCCTTAAAAAACTACAAATAGAACTACCCTATGACCCCGCAATCCCACTACTAGGCATATACCCTGAGAAAACCATAATTCAAAATGACATATGCACCTCAATGTTCATTGCAGCACTATTTACAATAGCCAGGACACGGAAGCAACCTAAATGTCCATCAATAGAGGAATGGATAAAGAAGATGTGGTACATGTACACAATGGAATATTACTCAGCCATAAAAAGGAACGAAATTGGGTCATTTGTGGAGATGTGGATGGATCTAGAGAGTGTCATACAGAGTGAAGTATGTCAGAAAGAAAGAGAAAAACAAATATCGTATATTAATGCATATATGTGGAATCTAGAAAAACGGTATACATGATCTTATTTGCAAAGCAAAAATAGAGACACAGACGTACAGAACAAACAGTATGGATACCAAGGCGGAAAGCAGGACAGGTGGGAGGAATTGGGAGATTGGGATTGACATATATACAATACTGATACTATGTATAAGAGATAACTAATGAGAACATACTGCATAAAGCACAGGGAAGTCTACTCTGGGGACCTAAAAGGAAGGAAATCCAAAAAAGAGGGATATATGTATATGTATAGCTGATTCATTTTGCTGTACAGTAGAAGCTAACACAACATTGTAAACCAACTATACTCCAATAAAAATTAATTAAATAAAGAATAGGTCAAAAGGTATGTGCATCGTTACTCTTCCTAGTACTGCCAAGTTGCTTGTGTTAAAAAAAAAAAAAGATTGTATCAGTTTATATTTCTACCAACTATGTCTCAGGTGTCTCTTTTCTGCATATCTTTGCCAATATTTTGTAATTTCCTAATTTTTAAATGTTGGTATCTTGTTTAATTTAATTTAACTTTATTCAGTTTTAATTTTGACTGTTTACTGATATTCATGTATACTGTTGTTGTTGCTGCTGTCTTATGATTTCAATCTATTTATATGTTGTACATTATGGTGATTTGAGCAAAAATGGCATGATTTTCCAGTAAGCTCAGAAATAACTAAACTCAGAGCAACTATTACTTCAGAAAAATAGAAAAGAAGACTTTCTTGTGTGTCTGTAGGCCAAGTTGCAGGTGAAGAGAAAAGCAATTGGAGTTCTTGCTTGTGGCTTAGTTGCTTGTATTCTTAATTCTTTTTTCTCAGCTGTACTAGTCTGGAATGGAGTTTCTGTCTTTTTGAATTGGGAGGGGGGTGGGTGGGGATGGGTCTTGGTTCAAATACAACAGAAATTGGCTATTCTTAAAGTTGTAGTAGATTTTCTTGAATATATGTTTCTTCATTTGCTGTGTGCTCTTAGGACCATTTCTAAAGACTTTAAATGGTATTTTTTTAAAGTATATTCTCTAGGAAGTAGATCTGTGGAGCTCCTCACACTGCCATGCTGGAAGCTGGTCAGTCCACTCCCCATTGCATTTTAAGTAAACATTCCTCTCTTTCAAAACTGCATCACTTGTATTGTGTCATAGGGAGTATACATTTCTATTTAGATTTTGTTTCATAAGGGCACTTGCATAGTTTATTTTGGTATCTCTAGCGTTTGCTTGGCACATAATAGGCACCTAATAAATTTTTTTTTGAGTAAATGTTAAGGTAAACTCTCAGATAAGTGTCTTTGTGAGTTAATGTAAGTGTGCTAATAAGCTTTTGTCTCTGTGATAACCATGTTTGGGATATAGTTTTTAAAAACTTAAAGGGTCCTTCTTAAGGAAGATTTTGGCTTGCAGCATGCCATATTTCAGCAAAGGAATTTTCCTTTGGATAATTCAGAAACCTCTGAAATATTTTATTAAATTTTATACCATCATCTTTTAAAAATAGTAACTTTTAATTTTTAAAATTATGTTGTAAGTTCAGAAAATACAGGTGTGCAAAAGGACAAAGATTTCTTGTGATCTCACCTACTAGAGATGTTTTTTATGTTATGCTTCTTTTAGGTTTTTTTTTTTTTTTTTTTTTTGTTTGTTTGTTTGTTTTTTTTTGTGGTACGCGGGCCTCTCACTGTTGTGGCCTCTCCCATTGCGGAGCGCAGGCTCCAGACGCGCAGGCTCAGCGGCCATGGCCCACGGGCCCAGCCGCTCCGCGGCACGTGGGATCCTCCCGGACCGGGGCACGAACCCGTGTCCCCTGCATCGGCAGGCGGACTCCCAACCACTGCGCCACCAGGGAATCCCACTTTTAGTTTTTTTAATACACATATACAGTTTTTCCTATAAAATGG